>NW_024105053.1:0-1200000 GCF_003945595.2 Pipra filicauda | reverse complement strand
TTGCAAGAGAGCCACAGGGACACACACCTGCTGCCTGTTGTACTTATCACGCTCTAACATGACAGGAGACAGTTGTGAGACAAATCCAGCAAAATTAGACAGCAACAGGCTGTCTGTACCAAGTGGGACAGGAACACAATTGGGTGGTCAAAAAGTAATCCAGAAAAATCCCACCCTTAGGTATGTCATTACTGTGCCAGTAATACACTCCAAGACAGCTTGAATTTGCAGTCCTCCTCCATCGACAACATAAGGCATAAGCACAAAATAAGCTGTTCAGGTTCCCTTAGCCACAGCTAAAGGAATTAAAGTGTCCTGCTTCTTCCCCTTATAAGCACATAGAAATAATGTGGTCAACATATGGCCTCCCTCAATATCCTTCTCTCTAGATTGAAGACATGGATTTCATAGACTGTTTGGTGGACAAGGAATTGGCTGGTTGGCTGCATCCAGAAGGTATTTGTCAACAGCTCCATGTCCAGATGGAGATCAGCAATGTGGAGGTCAGCGATCAGTAAATTAACCTCATCAGAGATGGAGGTCAGCGATCAGAGGTCTGTACTGGGACCAGTACTGCTTAATGTTTTCATCTGGGACACAGACAGTGAGAGCAAGTGCACCCTCAGCGAGTTTGCAGATGACACCAAGCTGAGTGGTGCATTTGACACACCTGAAGGACAGGATGCCATCCAGAGGGACCTGGACAAGCTCAAAGAGTGGGCCCATGGGAACATCATGAGGTTCAACAAGACCAGGTGCAAGGTTCTGCTCATGGGCCAGGGCATCAACACAGGCTGGGGGATGAAGGGGTTGAGAGCAGGCCTGTGGAGAAGGACTTGGGGGTACCAGTGGATGAAAAGTTGGGCATGACCTGGCCATGTGCATTCACAGCCCAGAAAGCCAAACGCGTCCTGGGCTGCATCCAAAGCAGGGTGGGCAGCAGGTGAGGGAGGGGATTCTGCCCCTCTGTTCTGCTCTCATGAGACCCTACCTGGAGCAATTAGCTCTGGGGTCCTCAGCACAGGAAAGACATAGACCCATCAGATACCAAAGGGCTGGAGCACCTCTCCTCTGAGGACAGGCTGAGAGAGTTGGGGTTGCTCAGCCTGGAGAAGAGAAGGCTTCAGGAGATCTTATTGAAGCCTTTTGATACTTAAAGGGTGCTTGTAAAGAAAGATGGAGAGGGACTTTTTAGCAGGGCCTGCTGCAATAGGACAAGGGATAATGGTTTGAAACTAAAAGAAGGTAGACTGAAACTAGATGTAAAGGAAGAAATGTTTTACAATGACGGGGGTAAAACACTGGAGCAGGTTGCCCAGAGAGGCTGTAGATTGCCTCATCCTTGGAAACATCCAAGGTCAGGATGGACCAGGTTTGGAGCTACCTGATTTAATTGTAGATGTCCCTAGTCACAGGAGGGGGTTGGACTAGATGACATTTAAATGTCCTTTCCAACCCAAACCATTCTATGATTCTGACCTAAGGCCTTTAAGAATCAATCTCCAAGGCAAGTACACATTTACAGATAAAACAGCTTCTACACCTGTATTCACAAAGTACTGCCTTCAACCAAATCCCCTCATACACCATTAAAAGGGTTGTATAGAGACTCATAGTTTCAAATCTGATTTCATTACCACACAAAGTCTTTACGCATTTTGTGCCTGTTGACAAGAAGCAATAGAGGCAAAACAACTGAAGACATGAATCTGACAGCACGCTATGGCTTTTCTTAATGATTAATAAAGTGCTTGTGCATGATGAAGCTCCCTCTGTTTCAAAATGCAGCAATCTGTCTGCAGCTGGGGTGTGCAGCAAAATTGCTCACAAACAATACATCAACTAACACTCTGTACCCTCATGCTGTTGCTTCCTTCCTGGAAGATTCCAGAGTTCATCTACATCTCAAGTAGTGCCTTTGAGTTAAACTTCCTATATACCTATGGATTATACATCTGAAATACAGACCTGAAGGGCAAGGTCACTGAGGGGCTGCCATTAATCCTGTTGAAGAGAATCACATCATATCATAAGCAATGACCTGCGAAACAAACAAACAAACAAAAAAAGCAAGGGGGAACACAACAAAAACTCAAGCTACTTACACCAGAAAGAAGGCACTGTTGGACAAGCCACCAACCTGAGCATTCTCAATAGCCATGTGTATTTCCATGCTAGATTCAGGGGAAATTCGTGCCTCACTGGAACCCCACCATATGCATCCATGGAGCCAGAATTTTGGGTTTCACTCTTGATTCAATGCTCAGCCAAGCAGACTGAACTCTTTCTTCTGACTTCAAAGGGCACTGTTTCAGGCTCCGGATAAGCAGACAGGTTTCCCAAGTTTACAAGATTCATAAGAGGATCATACACAGCAAAGAAACAAAGATGAAAGAAAACAGGTATGCACCCATGAACCAAGCCACACAGGTATGTCAGACACATACATATGCATTGGTAACCACATCATTTGCAAAGTTATTAAAACACCTTTGCTTCTGTCATCGTAATCAAGTCAGTGCAAGTGTTGTGGACAACTAGCTGTGTATTTCATCTGAGATACACACATGCAGCATAGCTGGGGAATGAGACTTCTCAGACAGCTGTAGAGGAGTAAATTTAGCTTGAGTTTCAGATTATGCTTTGCTAGTCACCTCTCGAAATCCAAACAGTATAAAGTAGCACTAGTGTCAGGTGAAACAAGAACAACATTTAAGAAGTTTTCTACCTCAAAATACATCAACGTAAAGTATGGAGTCCACATAACAACCTAAATACAGGAAGAGATAATACCTGTGGTACCAATAAATATGGACAGAAGCTGTGAGTCTAAGAAATTAGGATATCTCAAAGCTGTAGTTAAAAGATATTCAACCATGATGGCTTTTGCCAGCACAATGTTAACAGTATTTTTAAAAGCTTAAGGCTGCAGCTATGTCTAGATTGTTTAGGTCTAGAAGTAGAAAAAATAGCTCATTAAATAGCTTTTCACATGTCAGAATAACAACACAAGTCCATGCTTCCCATTTCCTGGAAAGAATAGCCACTGACATCCTGACTCTCATCTACGCTTAAGCTTCACAGACATTCAGAACATGCATGAGACATATTCAGAACACTTCAATGAGACACAAGTGTGACAATGTGCAAGAAAGCAAAAAAGGGCTTGAAACAATCAGAACAGCTTCTTGAAGAACAGGACTAGAAAATATCGCTGGAATTAGACAAATAATACATCACTTTCAGCCTGATTAACTCCTTAGCTTTTGTTGTCTACTTACATCATTCTTAGACTCCCAAAATATAAGCATAGGATAAAAAGGCTCAAATCTCTGCTAAAATAAAACGTATGGGTGTTATATTACTTAGATCATATTAAAGGAGATATTCACAGCAAATTGTCTTTACTAACAACAAAAAACAAGACAACAACCTTCAAACACAAAGACTGGACCATTCCTTAAATCCTCTCCTTTACGTGAGTTTTAGCTGACAACTTCGACAGCTGGACAAATCAGATTAGGCACGAGTAGTGCCAAAAAGGAAGAGAGGATATAGTGTACCACAGTAAGAACACACAGACTGCTCATTTATAATTTTAAAATTTATTTTACTTTACATTTAAATCTTATTAAAGGTAAACAAACAAATGAAAAAACTACAATTGCTTTTTTCCAACTATTCCAAACTCAGGCCTTTGAACTTTTTAAAAGGACACAAAAGAAATGTCTCTACACAACAAAGATCCCTTTCTTGTTACCAATATATTTAAAAATACTAGTTTTTTTCCAGTTTGCATATGCCAATTTGCCTTTCTTCTTCCTACTCCCTCCCATTTCATAATCCTGTTTAGGGAAGTAACCATGTGTTTATTCAAAGTAAGCTAACTCCAACCCAGGTTCGCCTATTGCAATTCCAAACCGCACAGCACAGTTCTCATTTACCAATTCCCTTTCCTTTCTGTCTTAACAATTTGTAGATACTGCAGGTTGTTTATAGAATATCTGCCTCAAATATCAGCCTCAGTCTTTGTACTTTCCCATCCAGAGACAGATGATCAGCAGGCAATCCACAAGAACCCAGTTGCTTCTTCTCACAGAACAGTTACCAAAATAGTAACTCTGACCCTACAGCTTCAACTGTCCCTCCTTTCTCCCCCCTTTCAGACCTTTTTCCTTCCCTTCTGTTTTCCCATACCCTTATCTGTCAGTCTTTGCTTGCTTTCTCCACTACATTTTCTTTCCACCACTAAAAGAGATGCTACATAACTTATGGGCTGACATTGCCCCCCCCCCCCAGAGGGTTCAGGCACACCAGAATTACAGTTCACCTGAATAAGGTAATTTTAGGAGTGCTCCAAGTACATTCCTATAGTCAATAATAAAGAAAATACACTACTTGATGGCAGGAGGTTCACGTTGGACTGACCAGAACTGGCAGCAGGTCTTACTCTAATACACTCAGAACATGTTTAATTTCCTTCCTGCATAAAGCATTTAAGCTTTGGCTGAGAGAGTAAGGTGACTAGAGCACAGCCTTATGCTGTCCAGAACTGGAGACATGAAGCTAAATAGCTCAGGAGCAGAAAATGGGGCGGAAAGTAGAATCTTTGACTCCTGAGAGAGAGGGAGAATCAGGAGCCACATCGCTTGTTTCAAGAGGAAGAGAAGGTTAAATTTTCCATTCTCAAGAAGAGGTGCTTGAGGACAATCTACAAACTCTGGAGATCAAGTCTTCCCCTACACGCTGAATAGTGGAATCAAAGATCACTACTGAACAAAATAAACGAGTTGAAGCTACAGCCATGATGATGTGTGTCAGGCTGATTTAATCCAACACCCAATAAAAGCAGGACACTGAAAAGCAAGTTTCAAGAGTTCATTTTCTATATAGTTGTGTATAGTGGTCAGCCAACATTGTCATTTCACTTTTTTTTGCCAGAGTGAACTTTGTACATGAGTTTCTTGTCACAATTACCCTGAAAGTAAGTAGTATATGCACACAGAGTGGATACTGCAATTTTCATTCCCATGCTCCTTTTTTGGTTAATTGTAGTTTTCAGTGTATAAAACAAATTAAGAGTTGTTTAAAGGAGATCACGCCTTATTACTTTTCAAGTTGCCCCACCCAAGTTTTGTTCTCCCACACATTCAGTCAGAGCACATGAGAACACAGAGATTTCAGTACAATGTATCCCAACAATCTTCCATTCCAGACCCTCACATAGCCTTTTGTACTTTAAAAACTGTTAAATGGATGCCAACTACTTAGAACATTTGGCATTAAAAAGAGGTACCAAGCCTTAATTAGCACAGTGTCTAGATTAAGATTGAGATTTTACACTACAACATATCTAGCTATCTCATCATTTCGAGCTGTATGGAACAATGACTACACCAAAATCCAAAAAGAAGACATTTTAATTAGAACTGCAAATTTCTCAACCCCCGCATGATAGTACAACAAATAAGCATTTCCAGAAATACCAGAAGTTAGAGCTGGCAATTAGCATCGGGAAATCCCAGCCTACCTTGGCTCTGCCTCTGACAACAGCTACATTTTCTGCTGAACTGCACAGTCAACTTTCCATTTTAGAAGACACTCCGCTGTTTTAATTATTCAGTATTGAAGATATTTGGAAAAAAATCCCAGTTCTAATCTTCTTCTTGTCCAGTCAACGATTGTAGTAATTAGAAGAAAATCGGTCCACTGACAAATTGCAATATGTGTTTTTCAGATCATCTTTGGTACTCCAGAAAATGGTTCTAAAACTTTTCAGTTTTCACTTACAAATTTATGAGAGTGAAAACAATCCAAACCATCACAGCCCTCACATAATATGCCTTTGCTAGAGTAACAAAAACCAGTTAAAATCCAATCTACCTAAACAGATCACTTACGTTCCTACCTCATCTTAGTGTCATAGAGCTAGATATTTAAATGTGTGTAGGTGCCTAAAAATGTTGATGAGCGTCTTGTAATATTTAAGAAGCAGGCAAAACATGTTTAGGTAAGCTTAATCTTTGCACGTTTGAAAATCCACTTTGCCATCATCTGCCTGTTTAAGATTTTAGATGTTTTTGAAGGCAGGCCACAAACTGACTAGTCACTTCAGAACACACTCTAGTATCAAATATTAATAAGAGGCCTAATAAGACATCAGCAGCTCTGTTTTTGTTTTAATTGGATTATTTCAAAATCTGCTTTTCCAAGCAAAAACAGTGAAGACCTTACGTCTTACTGGGTAGAGACATTCATTCTCCATTGTGTGAATAAACTACAATTTCAGCTTTCAAGTGATAGTTCCTGGTATTACTATGCCAGCTTTTTCAAGTGTTACATGTAATAGTTGCTTGCAACAATTAAAGTGGTCATCCTTTTAGGTGATCAGCTTTCAGATGTTTAGAAGGTGGTAGGTTTTGAGTCTGATAATGAGAAAAAAGAGATTGGGGAGAGTGGAGAAAATACAGCTTTTCGGGCAGAAGAGACTTGTTGCTTTGTGAAGACATGAGTGCAATTTCTGTTGTCTACACATTCTTCAAGTCTGCACATCACTGCTTAGCTTCCAGTCCACTGCTTTGCTCCCACCTAGGCATCCTCTTCACAGATTCCTAGTCTACAAGCATCCTCCTGTGACTACATATCACTTTGACAATAGTCATTTGTGACAGAGCGATAAATCTCATTCCTTCTCTCCAAATACACATGTTCACATGGCAACAGTCACCCCCAGGAAAGATTCCACAGCCATTAAGTGTGTCAAGGACAAAAGATTCTCCAGTTAATGGAGCTGGCTTCACACATAGTAAATCAGTTAAGATACAGAGATAGAGTAAAAGCATGAAGTGAAGAGTCACTCTTCTATTTAAGAGTGATACTCTCACCTCTCAGCTGTGGACTATGTCAATTTTGCTAAATATCTGAATTAGAAGCCTTATTCCCTTGTGTGTTCCTGCAACCTCTTTGCTGGCATGTCCACTGTTATGCTTTTTGGGCCAATAATCCCAAGTGCTAAGCCGAGCAACAACTGCAGAAAGGGATGTCCTGCTGTTCCCCCCTACTTTGACCATTCCTCTCAGGGTTGACCCTACAGTAAGAGAGCAGAGAGTTATCCATTTGATACTCACCCTACAAAGTAATTTTCCATCACTTTTTCCCTGAACTGGCTCACTACAGGGTCAAATACCCTCAAAAGGAGAAGAGCAGATATGAAAAAAGAGGCAGCAGGAAAGTCTTTTTCACAAGCTGCAAGACTGGTATCACTACACACCAAAGCAATGCCTTGACACCAAGACATATGCTTGAATATCAGCAGTTATGCTCACTTTGAATTCAGCCACTCCAGAGAAGCCTAGAGAGCTTTAATAGATCAGTGAAATTTCCTTCATGGTCTTCATTCAGCCTCACTGCTGGAGAAGTGTTTGTGTAATTCCTGTTTCTCATACACATCTTGAAGACTTATTTCCTACTCCTCCCACTCCTTATTTCTTTTATGCTAACAGTGAGCTTACAGAGAAGGGTACTGTTCCTTACCCCAAGACACCTTCAGTTCTAAAAAATTATACAATAAAGATTTCTTCTAGAAAGGAATGAGGAAAATAGTCCGTTCATCCCTGCTGATTTTACCCTTATCTCCAGTCCAAGAGTGGTTACCATATCTTATAAATTGAGATACAAATACAATGAATTCCAATTAAAAAGACCTCTGTTTTCTCCTAAAAAATTATAGCTAAGGGCAGCTTCTAGAAAGTGAAGAGAAGGATAATTTTCCTTGCTTATCTTGCACAAAATATAGAACAGCTCCTGTTGGTTGCTTTGAATTATGCCCTTAAGGTTTGGCTTCAAAACAGAGGAAACCAGATTGTCACAGATTTAGACTGTTGTGCTCTTAGAGCAGTATATCTAAATTTTAGGTATCTGAAAAATCCTTTGTGGTCAGCTTTGTCTCCAGCCAGTAGACAGCAGCAGTATCAAACCAGCAATTACTTTCAGATGCCGCTTGATTTTGGGGAGAGGCGCACACACATTACCAAAGATAGATAAGTAAGGAATAAGTGAACCAGTGCGATTTATAATAGTGGCTGGACTAGCTACAGCAAGATCTGGTTTCATCACGCATGTCACTTAGCCTTTGCACTAGAGAAGCAGCTCAGCTAACTAGCATAAAAGTGTGAATGAAGTCATCCTAACAAATGGGCACACCTAACCTCCAAGTGTGATCATATATTAGCCAATGGACTGTTCCTATTACTCAAGCAGATGCCTATTAAAAGTTTTACTGGTGCAGGTGAACTCAAAATAGCAATTGCTGCCACTTGTTACAACAGGAGCAGCAATGTCTGACCACAAAACTATAGCAGTTCTGAACTGAAAGGCATGTTCAGTTAGATGAGATACTGGAGATTTGTGATATTATTTTTATTTGTTGTGAAGTGGTACAGGACACTGTGCCACTGGCTGATTCAGTCTGGTGACTAGCAAAAGCCAAACACTGCTTAAGTAGCTAAAAGTGTTTTGCCCTGCATCCAAAACCAGAATATTTCTAGAATACTCTAGATATTCTAGAAAACAAAGGGTGGTTGACATATTTAGCTTGTTTATAGAGGTGGTCTTTCAAGAAACACCTCTTTCTAAACTGTAGTAGTAGAGCATCCACCAGTGCTGCTGCTAGAAAGACAATTCAGCAGCTACAACAAATGCTAACCTGTAGCTCAAAAGACTTTCTAAACAGTAACCAGCACATCTACAGGGTACACTGCAACAGTAACTCTACCTTCTTCACTGTTACTGATGGGCATTACAGGCTGGCTAAAGACACACCACTCTGAAGGCGAGCCATGAGACCATCTTTACATCAAAGCATGCACTGAGTGCACTGTGTAATTTTATTCCTGAACATGAAAACTTCTTAAGAAGCTCTATTTTCAAACCTAAGCATCTTCAGCATCTTTATCCTACATGGCTGCTTCAGGACCCCATGCAAATCTGGCCATGACAAGAAACACATCACTTCTTTCAGAGTAGAACAAAAATTTAGGATGAAGAATGAAATGTTACATTCTTCACAGATCATGGAGTTTTGTTACAAATTCCACACAATATCTGGAAAGTCAATTAAGCACAAAGTCACCTATTTCACTGACTGCTTACTAGCAGCGTAGAAACAGAAGGACAAGAACAGGACTGGATACAGCAGTTCCACAGCTCCAGGGGAAGTATGCTTACCATACAAGTAGAAATCTCCACTGATACTACTACTACTAGCAAGAGGCTACACATGATGTACAGCCTAATGTCTCTCTTAATGCCATTTGGAAAATGGTGCTGAGGACCTCCATATTTATGTCTGTCTTCCTCACTGCTCCAGCCTCATATCCACCCCTCCTATCACACTAGAGCTGATAAATCATAGCTGCCCTAATTGCTGAGTGGGTTCCTGTATTCTTGCTGACAAAGAAACCCTGCCACAGTCTGAGACATTTCTTTAAGTCCTCAAACACCACACTGATAAGAGCAGTATTATGCTTAGACAGAAGTATGATTGGGTAGTAAAGTCCTTACTAGGCTTAATCCTAAACCTGGAATAAAGTTTCAGTCTGGGCACCAGCACAACATAACTGAAGTTCTGCAGACCCTACATACATGTGTATGATTCAGTTATGGGGACCAGAGTAGTGAAATACTGTTAATTAACACAACAGGGAAGGGCCCTACAAATAGAAACAGCCTACTCCGTACTGTACTCAGGTGTTGCCTTTGTGCTTGGAAAAAGATTTTCTTCTCTGTAATTCATTAACCTACAAGCTTATCAAGGTAGGAGTGAAGAACTTACTTCCAGCATGGAAACCAGCAGTCAAACTGAGCAGAAATACTTACGTCACTCTTCCTGAACTTTGCTTTTAAGCTCTTCATGCTGATCACATTCAACCTTCCAAACCTTTGAGGAGCTTTTTATCCTTCTTCAATATCTAAACAAAAAAAGAAAGAAAAATAAGATTCCAACTCGATACCATTCAGTTTACTGGCAGCCAAGTCTGAATTGAATTTGCATACCTATATCACCCTTTGAGGATTTAGCCCTCAAGCTCTAAGAAAGATCAACAGCTAGCTAAGGAAACGTTCTGTTTCTCCAGACTTAAAAGCAAGCCTAAGTCTGACCACTGAAGAACAGAACAAACCTTTACCAAAAGCTCAAGTATGTATCACATTATACTAGCTACGTCTCTACATAATTAGATCACCAACATGTTCATGTACGAGCAGATTTCTCTGCCCAGTGCTTATTTTAACCTTATCACCAGGGTAGCCATTTGTGAAGTGGCAAAAGTAAAGTCACTCATTAAAACTTCACTATCCTTTCACCATGGGTCTGCACTGGGTAACAGAAGTACCACCACTATTGTATGCATGAGCCTAACCACTAACCAAATTCAAAATTATACTTAAACCATGCATGATACACACTAGGATAGCTCAACACAACATAGCAGATAGAATCATCTGAGCAAGAGAGAGGTTACTCCTGGAAGAATTGTTTTAGATTCTTCCTCATAAGAAATTTTATCTGTATTCTTAGAGTCATAGCTGCTTATAACTTGGCAGTGCACTATCACAGTCGTGTTCCCCCTTCCTCCCTTTCATGCAGAGAAAACCGGCAGTTGAACAAACATATAAAACTAGTGCAACAGACAAGCTGCAAACTCTCACAGAGGAATGGGGTGCCAGTGTCTAGAGCAAAGTTTTCTACAGAAATCTTCAATTACACCACATATTGCCAAACCAGGACAAACCTAACAGTGAAGAGCATGCTAAAGCAGCATGGCAATGTGCTTTTTCCTACAGCACAGCAGAAAAACTTAATTAAGGAGCGACGTACATCTGGATTGGCAAATGCACCCATGTAAAAATGTTCCACATTTCTTGTCTTACAGTATGCTTACTGAAAATAATTAGTAACTTTCATCTGCAAGTTCTAGCTGCTACACAAATTCTTTCTGAAGGAACAGTTTAAAGTAAAGGATGTTCAGCTGTATAAACTTCCTCCCTCCACCCTAGAAGGAAAGTAGAAGAAGTTTTACAAATCTAGTCAGATAAATAAATAACTGAAATGAGGACTGGAGCATAAATTCAAATAGGTCACGCAGGGTCACTGTGTTTCACGTTACTCTTCAGAAACAGTCGATTACAGTTTGATAAGCAAAGTGAGACTCAATTGTTTCATAAAAGTACATCTCATTATTATGAGGCAAGCTGCTATGTAATCATCATCACTCTACTATGAGTTTTAAAATTCCACCTATGCAGTATACTCTTAGTAGTATATATGAATGCTTCTACAAAATACAAAGCTAAGTACCAGTCAGGAATAGCAATTAGTACTAAGTAAACACGTCATTTAGTTCAACCCCATATTTATCTGATAACCAGTTAGGACAAACTCAAGCACCTTTCTTCAAAAAAACCTCAAACAAACAAAAAATCCCATATAGTATGAACACACAAACACATTTCCCACAGGCCACACCCCTCCAAGAGGTAACAATAGGTAATGTGGATGGGGTAATTCTGTAAGTTGTTAAATATCATTAAATCTAATTAAATTACTGTAAGTCTAATTAAGCAGTCGTTTTGAAGTCATGTCAGATTCCTGACTGATTCCAGGCATATGAAGAGGGGTTTCATCCAAAGTTCTCGCATTTAATCACAAGGAGAATGGGCTTGTGGCATTTTGTTTAATTCTTTAGTATGCAAAAGGAAAAAAGGAAAATAGATTTTGCAACTTTTCACTCCGTGACTTAACTGACAATTTCTTAGCTCCTTCTTGGGCTGAGTGGTGTATTTGTAAAACAGTAATAATCTTTTGGTTTGTAATAAAAAATTGTAACAATCAAGAAGAAGGAATTATTTCATGTTGCCCTCAGAGAAGCATACTGCTTTATTTCTGCTACACCTACTCAAACTTTGGAGGAAGTGTTTAAATTGCACAACAGCTGTCACAACCTGCACTGGAAAGGAGCCTGAACCTCAGTAAGAGACTAATAATCTCCTAGACCATCCTCTAGTAACACCAGGGATGATGAAAACTGCAAAGACCAGAAATGCCAGGGTACAGACAAGACAAATACCATTACTTATCTGGATTTCTTTACATACAACATGAAAAAAAAAAAGAAAAAAGAGAGAGAGAAAACGTAGGACAAAACCCCAAGCTGTTTTTAAAATTTCTGCGAAAAACAAAAAACCCTGACAATATAAAGGAATTTTAAAGATGTGAAACATTACGTAATATCCCATGAAATCCAAAATTTAACAGGACTTTTTATTTTAAAACTGAAATATATTTGACTAAAAAAAGTGAACTGTTTAGTCAGACCAGTTAATAAAATATAAAGAAATCCTATGCGTGGGCAATTGAAAACAAGAAATCTTTCCTCACATACAGATTGCCAAAGAATTGTCTGCTGTAGCCTTTCTCCTTCCTACCCCCTCACCATTTTTGTCTCCTATGGATAACAAAATTTGTTATCACTCCCGAGGAGAACAAAATACCCAACTACAAGGCTAGGGGAGAGATGACAACTCCTTGTAGGAATACACACAGAACAGCTGCAAAGCTGGGCTCTCTTCTCTGAGGAACCGGTAATAGAGCCTAACTAACAAGATCTGCAAGCACTCCCAATATGTTAGTTTTCCCCCTTTGAGGAAGGAAGAAGTGTTTCTATCAGAAGACAACTTGTTTTTCCCACAGGATACTTCACCTCTTGCCTAAGTGCATTTTATACATTGAATGTGAAACTCCAATCCTCAGCATAATTAAAAAAGCATGCACAAGCACACAAAACCAGCATTCCCAAGCTTAGTATGTGTCACATCTGTGCTTATCCCATAAGAAAAAGTAAGCACAAATATTAATATTACAGTTTAAGCATTATAATGCCCATAATCCTTCAACTGTAGAGACAGAAATGCGTGGAGAGGGCTACCTTTTCTTGGCACTGTTTAAAGGAGGAAGTCACCTCTCACAGGGTACAATTATTGGAATTTATGCAAAAAGAGGTCAGCATCCTGATTCAGCAGAGCTTTATGACAACTGTTCATTTGCCAGAGGGGGGATAAAAGGAAGCACCATTAATACTCTTGATAGGAAGTGACTACTAGAAATTCACTAGGGAGCATGAAGACACTTCAAAACAGTATTTCTGCAATGAATCACAGGTACTAACAAGAAGCATTCTCTACTAATAGTGGCATTTCTCTGCTTTCAGAACAAATGTGGTAATAAATACCAAGAGCTGTCCTTTTATAGCTGCAGCAAGTTAGTAGCAGAAAAGTGCTTAACTCCAGGGATACTCAACAGCTAATGCCGATCATGTGCTTTTAACCATTAGATCCAAAATTAAATATCTAGTCCTCCATCTCATCTGCCTGTAGCTTAATGCTAAGAAATGGCCTTGAGGAATACAAGCCACAATAACATCTTTAGGTTGGTGGTAAACCTATCTAGTTCAAACAAGAGACATTGAAGTGGTGGTAATCTTTGGCCTCAATAATTTCACTGTGACTGTGTTTTAATACACAATACAATCTTTAGGTTTAAACGTAGGAAACAGATTAGGATAATCTTCCCCACTGATTTACAGCGAGATTTGTGGAAACCACAGTAAACAATAATACTGATATTTTTTCCCTTTCATGAAATTGCATTAAAATCAGAGTAAGGCCTTTCAAACAATGTTACAATTAACTCCTTGAACAGCCAAAGATCCAGTGATGCAACAGTGAAAAGCCGTAGTTTCACTAAGTAAAACTACAAGTTTACAGTACAACCATATATAAATCCCATTAATGAGAGTCATGCTAATGAGAGTCACTCTTTACTGATTGATAAGTGTTGAATTCAATTAATTTAGG
The DNA here is from genome assembly GCF_003945595.2 of Pipra filicauda. Taxonomy (NCBI): domain Eukaryota; kingdom Metazoa; phylum Chordata; class Aves; order Passeriformes; family Pipridae; genus Pipra; species Pipra filicauda. Next base: position 1,186,089 of record NW_024105053.1, on the reverse strand, counting down.
TGTCAAAAATCTTGCATCTCTTTCAGAACACCCTGAGAATCCTCCATCTCACACAAAGCAATTCCAGAGCAAAGCGCAACTCATGTTGTCAACTAATTTCCTCTTCCCCTCCCAAAAATACTTCAAAAAACTTTTTTAACCATGAGAGGTTACAGAAAATATTTACAGACTCCACGCCAGAACTGGTAACATACATGGGGGGAAGGGGAAATGAAAAAAGGGTCTGGAATGCAAAAGAGTCCTGTTGACGCTAGACACTTAAAACCTCCTTTGTGTGAATACACCTAGTCACAGGGAAAAATAAGGGGCCCCAGAAGCGTCTTCCCCCAAAGAACAGCATCATCATTATTCTCTGGATGATCACTTTGTAAATCACAAGCCCTGCTCGACTGGGAAACACAAGCCTAGCAGCAGCCAGCACTGCAGTGCAGCCAGAGGCATCAACACTAATGTATCCCTTCTGCTGCTCACCTTCACTACCCCACTTTGCAAGTGCTTCACGTGCCTGAGCTCCTCTGACCTACCATTCAATGCTATGAACATCCTCCAACCTAAGCTCTTCCTTAGCCCTACCAAAGCCACAGTACTGCCTGGAGGCATTACCCATTGCCCAGCCTCTTTGATTTCCACACAAAGGCAGCAACCCCACTGTCCTAAAAAAATAACCACTGAACACTTCACCTCTGACTACCTTCCTATTTCCATCCAGCTGAGCATATTCTTCCACTTCTCAGGCCAAATCAGAAAAGCATGTATGATGTGACCAAAAGCAACAGGAACATTTCCCCACTCTTTATCAGCACAGCTCGGTTTTTCCACCTTGAGTAACCCACCCTACCATAGGAAAAGTCAAATAGAACAGAATTTTTTAAACTCAATGTCACCTATAAAGACAAATAATTCTTGGCTTGGTTAATCCACTATTACTTACTAATGAAAACACACTGAAAAATGCACTGAGAAGCCCAAACACTACACAAGAGTGGGAGTGATTTATATACAGTTAATCCCACTCTAAATAGAATCAGACATCAGAGATAGCAAGGGTCTTGGGTAACTTAGTACAATCCCACTATCTGCTCACAAATCACTGGCAAGGATGTGCTAAACTGTACAAATTTAAGCATTTGAGCCCAAAAGTTAGAGCTCCATAGATATTGCAACACTAACAAATCTACGGCTATTGCTCCTCCCCGCAGAAGGCTTTGCAGCAACTCTACCCTTACACTTCCTTTTGATATTCAGAATTTTCAAATGTTAAATTTCATTTTAATGGATTTTAATGGATTCAGCTGAAGCAGTACCAGCCTCTGTGGATTTCATACAGCCAACACAAACCCAGACAACAAGGAAGACTGTGGATGTGGGGGGTACGTGCAGTTTGTTAAACAGTGTATTCAAATGCATTTCTTGACAGCGAGAAGAAAGCTTGCAACAAGAAGGCCTTAGACACAGCGAATTACAGGAAAAGGTTTGAGAAAAATCAAAATGTGACATTGCCCTGATCTGTTTACTTGGCATATTAGACAGGACTTTGGGCAAAATTCTAGCTCAAACGAAGTCCAGGCAAATTTGTCATTCACTCATTACATACAACTTTGCTCTGTTCTCACTCCAGTTCTTTTGTCTGGAAATGTCTGTCAACACACACCCAGCTCAATGAAGAGCAAGCAAAAGAGACAAGACTTGCATGAACTGGAACATACCACTGTCTTTCTCTGCTTTCAATTTCCCTGTCTCTAAAACAAAAAGGCCCCCTCTTGCACGCCCCTCAATTTTGAGACATCTCCTTTAGTTTGGTCATACATAAGATAGGCTGCAGTCCTGAAGATTTTTCCATGTTCAATGCTTACTTCAACAGGATGAGACTCGAAGCATCCAGCTACAACTAGAAAAAAGAAAAATCACTGCAAAATCACACTAGTGAAATGTCAGTTCTTCAATGAGAAACCCACATAGGTAACAGCAGCTAGCACTTGTTTATACTTACTCCTTTCCTAATATTCTGTTATAAACCATCCAACTTCATGTTCTTCAGAATCGACAAGCACAACAGACTGTACAGTTGCAGTGTTAATTCTATGGAGAGACATATCCATGACTTTATAGATATACTGAAATAGCCTAAGGCAGAGCAGTCATCTATTAGGGTTGGAGATAGAAAGACGGGAACATCAAAGCAATTTAAATAAGACACTTGACAAGCCCCACTCCCATAAGTGCCTTGGAAGAGTATTCTACTGAAAGTAGTCCAGAAATACCTTCAGGGACTGCGCTGATAACACAGCTCCCCTATTCAGCTATCAAGTTCTTGGGCAGAGAAAATATTTTAGCTGATGAAAATGGAGTTTTTTTTACACTTCTTAAAAATGGAGAGCTGCATGTGTTTCCATCCTTCAATAAAAAGCACTAGAAATTCAGATATTTTCTGTTCTGGAAGACTATCAATGCTGTGAACTAGCAGGACATCAGCAAGATGAACACTGGCATCTTGGTAGATAGTATCTGTGGAATGGTACCTCTGCTGCTATTCAACAAGATCTGTCCAGGCTAGAGAGTGGGGCAGAGAGGAACCTCGTGAAGTTCTACAGAGGCAAGCGTGGGGTCCTGCAGCTTATGAGGAATAACTTCATGGACCAGTACAGGTTAAGGGTTTGCCTGCTGAAAAGCAGCTTGGCTGAGAAGGACCTGGGAGTCCTGGCAGACAGGTTAACAATGAGCCAGCAGTGTGTCCTTGTGGACAAGAAGTCCGGTGGTATCCTGGGGTGCATTAGGAACAGTGTGGCCAGCACACTGAAGGAAGTTATCCTCCTCCTCTGCTCAGGCCATATCTGGAGTGCTGCGTCCAGCTCTGGGCTTCCTAGTGCAAAAAAGACAAGGAACTACTGGAGAGGGTCCAACAGAAGGCTACAGATATGTAAGGGGCTGGAGCACGTCTTTTCAGAGGAGAGGCTGAGAGAGTTCAGCTTGTTTAGCCTGAGAAGAGACAACTGAGAGGGGATCTTATCAATGCTTATAAATACCTTAAGGATGGGTGTCAAGAAGATGGGGCCAGACTCTTTTCAGAGGTATCCAGTGAAGGACAAGGGGCAACAAGCACATAATGAAACACAGGAAGTTCCATCTGAATATGAGGAAGACCTTCTTTACTTCTTTACTTTGAAGGTGACGGAGCACTGGCTGCCCAAAGAGGCTTTGGAATCTCCTTTTCTGGAGATATTAAAAATCTGTCTGGTCATGATCCTGTGCAACCTGCTCTAGCTGACCCTGCTTTAGCAGGGTGGCTGGACTAGATGATCTCCAGAGGTCTCTTCCAACCCCAGCTATTCTGTGATATTAGTGATAATCAAGTGATGTCTATCTCATTTTCTTCAGGTTCTAGAAACATATTTAATAGCAGCAGCACTAGGTGCTGCACAAATATTGGGGAAGATGTAGTGTTTAAGATACTTCTCCTAGCCTTCACAGACTTACGAATCTTCAGATCTCCCTTTGAGTTATTCAGGTAAGTCATTGTAAAAAAGGTCCTCAGGAAGCACTTGAGTGTCAAAACTCCACAGAGATATTTCAGGGTGCTCCAAAGCGCCTTTGGGAAGTCAGACATCTGCAATAACCAGCTGTAGTTCCCCACCTCTCAAGAATTATGAGTAAAGAAATGGAACATCCTCAACTACCGAAGTTACAGAGCCACAAGCAGACCAGCATACTAATTCTTTTTTCTATTGTAATGACTGAACAAACTTGGCTCTTCCTCCACTTTACCCATTTCCCCTATATATAGAAAAACCAACCAACCAAAAAAACCACATCTTGGTTTACAATATTTTGAGTACTAGCAATGGCTTCCAGGCACAAAACCAAGGAATGGCTATGACAGCTTTAGAAAATATATACAAGTTATTACAGCATTCATCTTAAATGCAAGATCTGCCTGCAGAGGAAAGACTTGAGTCAAGACCTAAAACTTCCCAGGAAGATACACTAACCATGAGTCTCTCTCCTTCAGAGGTGATCACCTCAAGTTCAGCACACTGACTACCACCATCACCTTCCAGGCATTACCGGCCATCCTGTCCTGGACCTCAGCACAAGGGAAGGATGCTTTCTTTCATTGCTGTGTCCTTCCACTCCAGCAGTCCTTGGCAAGTACCTGGGCTGGTGGCTAGTCCTAAGTGCCAGAGGGGAGCTTTAGTTGCTCCCACAATTTGGCAAACTTCCTTATGTCTCTGAGAGTCTGACTGTGACAACCTCTGTTCTAATATATTACCTGAATTGTAGCTATTTGCACTACTTCCTCTGTATCCTAAAAGTGCATGATTAGATGACTCTCCAAATGAGACTCCAAATGACAGCTAGGATTGACAACTCTGAAAACAAGGCTCAAGCTACCTCAAATGCAGAGCTTTCACCTGCACACATTCACATGCACCTAGAAAGCAACTCCAAAAAATGCTGGCAAGTAAAGAGGCTTCTCAGACATGCAAGTATATACCCAGCATGAGAGCCAACTGCTCAAATCTATAACCCCAGAAAATGATACAGATTGCTATGCTTCCACCTTGGAATTTTTAGTCTACTATGTCTGCCATTAAGTAAGACACCAAAGCTTTGAATTTATTTGTTCTAGTTTTCCTTGGTTTTTTCTTTGTAGTTATTCCAAGCATTACCCCCTGTGCAAAAAGAACTAGCCCACAATCAGCTCCCAAAAGGAATGTGATTAGGGTATAGTTGCAGGATTTAGAAATTACCAACATCTTACACAAGAACTAGCTTTTATGTTTCTCCAATCACAGCTTCTCCCTCAAAAAAAGACAAAGTCCTCAGCAGAGAAGTGGAGAAGAAAGAGTGCACAAAGAAAGAGAGAAAGAGATGAGGTAAGTCAGTGTACCCTCTTGTGAAATGCTTACATCGCTTCATGAGATGAGCAGCCTCCTGCCTAGTCTTCTCTCCACTTGATGTTATCTATCTATCTCTTGGTTCATGGAAGCAGAGGGGAGGAGGCAGCATTTTATTGCTTTGCTAGCGGATACACTCATGGAAGAGGGAAGAGAATAGCAGAGGGCCAATATTTTTAGAGACTGGAAGGATGGATGTCTCCTACTGCATAGTGACTTCTTGGCACTGAGCTTGGCTCCAACTCGAGAACCCTGAGATCGTACCAAGTGTTGTCCTACTCACATGCTCTTTCACTCTCGTTCATATGGCTGTTATGTGATTCTTCTATCAGTAAATAAAATCTCACTGACAGCTTTGCATGAGTGGCCCAAGACAAGAACCAAGCAGGTCATTGACAGATATTTACTAAATTCAGTTACACCTAGTTAATCCCAGACATCACAAGACCTTTCTAAAATGGTGTATATGTAGTTTTTAGTGTTTGATTTTTTTTTTTTTTAGATAAGGCACACTAATCTTCAACATGCTGGGGATAAAGGAGAAGGGAAAAAAAGGAAAGAAGAGACTACAGTTTCTACCAAAGTAGCACTAGAGTGGAAGCGTTTTGTATCAGTTCTGTAATAAGCACATTTATATTCACTATAGAAACAAACGGGAAAATTTTTCAGAGATCTTGAAACGTTGTTAAGGCAGAATTTAATGACTCTCTTCATACGGATAAAGTCAAGAATGTCACAAGTGGCGACAGCAGACTGTAGATGGCTCATGATGCCAAACGCTGCGCTAGAGAAAAATCTTTCCCGTGCCCTGTGGGAAGTTAGAAGCACAGGTTCCTGGTTAAACTCGATACGATTCCTTAAGCAGACTACCTAAATTTTTTTTAGCAGCTACAGAAAATCTGGATCCTTTAAGCCCGCGCTGCCAAGGGAAGGCGCAGCCCCTCCGTGTGCCCGTGGGGTGTGAGGAGCCGGGGGTGGCAGAGGGGTGCGGGGAGCCCTTCTCCGGGCTCCCCCCAAGCCCCCGGGGACAGCACCGAGACACCCTTTCCGACCGGACCGAGGAATTTGAGAGTCCCCCCCAGGAGCGGATTTAATCCCATCAGGGCGCCCCGGGAGCGGCACTGCCGGGGCTCGGCCGGACCCGGCTGCCAGGGACCGGCGACCCCCATCCCTGGGCGGCGGGGGCGGCTCCGCCCGGGGCTCAGGGACCCACGGAGACCCCCGAGAGGCGGGCAGGGGTGCAGGGTGGGGGACCGGCGGTGCCACCGCTCAGCCCCGAGGGCAGTTGTCACTGTCGGCCACGCATCTTGAGAGGAAAGGAAAAAAAACCAGACAAAACATAAAACCACGAAGTAAATAAAAAGAAATAGCCAAGCGCCGGTGACTCACGGGCTGCGTCCCCGCGCTGCTCTCCGCTCCCCCCGCACCGGCCAAACGGGGCTCTCCGGCAGGGAGAAGGGAGAAGTTCCCTCCTGTTGCACCCTGCGGGGGGTTCCCCCGCTCGGGCTCCTCGGGGGGAAGCGCCCGGCGGCCGCGGAGCCCCCGCGCCGGGCGGCGGAGGCGGGAGCAGGTGGGCGCCGCACACAAAGCCCCATTCACAGCGCCCGCCGCCGCCGAGCGCGCACGGACCCTCCTCCTCCTCCTCCTCCTCGTCTTCCCGCCGCCGCCTCCCGCCGAGCCGCGCTCTCACCTCATGGAGCAGCCACGTCCCGCTACGCCCGCGCGAGTGTCCCGGGAGCCGCGCACGGAGCGATCCGGGCGCTGCCGAAGGGCGGAGCGGCGGCGCCCCGGGACACTCGGGGGCGGGATGGGGCGGGATGGGAGGGGGCGGAACATCACCGCGCGGCCACGTGACCGCGGGGGCTCCGGCCCCCCGCGGGGAGGGGGGGGCGGAGAAGGGGCGCGGGTCCCTCTGTGTGCCCCTGCCCGGAGGAGGGGCTGCTGAGGGGAAAGGGTCCGCTGGGGGGGGGGGCTTGTGGGGGAGACCACCCTGCTGGCTCAGGGCTGGAGCGGGGGTATGCGTGGGAAGGGTGTGTGTGGAATCACGGAGTATCCCGGGCTGGAAGGGACCCCACGGGAATCATCGAAGTCCAGCTCCAGGCCCTGCATGGAACAACCCCGGGAATCACACCATGTGCCTGAGAGCACTGTCCAAGTGCTTCTTGGACTCTGTCATGCTTGGTGCTGGGGAGTCTTTTCCAGTGCCCAACTACCCTCTGAGTGAAGAACCTTTTCCTGATATCCAACCTAAACCTCCCTCAGACTCAGCCTCCCACCATACCCTGAAGTCCTGTCACTGGTCACCAGAAAAAAAGGATCAGTACCTGCCCCTCCTCATGAGGAAGTTGTAGACTGTGATGTAGTTTTCCCTCAGTCTTCTCTTTTCCAGGCTGAAGGTGGGTGACAAGTTGCTACCACCTCTGGATGCCTTCAGGTCTCCCCGGGAGAAAGCTGGGGGTGGGAGGCAAATGTGTGTCAAATTCTTCAAGAAGCACAAGTGCCTCAGCACATGCAGGAAGTCCTGAACTTTGGTTCTCTCTAAAGCTTCCCTGTGCATCAAATTCCTCTTTTTCAGACTCTTAGGTAGGAAGAATTGCTTCAGAAGGTGTGCTATGACTATTGTAGTGCTTGGTTACATAGTAGCTAGAGGTCAGAATCACGAGTGGGCTTTATAGGTGTACAAAGGTTCTGATTCACTGGATGTGCTTCAGAAGTCTCTTTTCTGTGTAGGCCAAACCCTTCTTCTTAAAGCTGAATCTCCAGAGTGCCCTTTCTTGAGTATTCTGGCAAGCTGATGGAAAACCACCTTGATATCTCACCAAAAAGATCACCTATGCAACACCTTGGGCAATGTGTCAACAAATTAACCTGTTAAGCGAGTTGGTGAGCCTCTGCCTGTAATCTCACCACAGAAGTCCTACCAGTGCTGCTGCCTATCATGTCCTCCCAGAGCTGCTTCCCATGGTGTCCTGCTCATCTACTGGTCCCACTCACCACAACTGGGTTCCCTGCCTGAGAAGTTCTCCTTCAATCTCTGTGATCACTCTTATCTTTGTTCTCAACACTATCCACACCTTCTAAAGTGGCAAACAGTACAGGGAGGAAATGAGCACTTCAAAACTTCAGATCTTTATTGTAATAGTGGCAAGTATTGTTATTAAACAAATACACTTGATTATCACCAGAAGCACACTTTCCTCTGCTAATCTGCAGTTCTTACCTTGGTCAATTTGTTCTGCATGTGTTTTACCTCTGAGGATAGCCATCATTGTGCCAGCACTGTTTCCTCTCTTTTTTCTTATAAAAAAGACACACCCCAAAATGTTAATCTAATATAGTTAACAATGAGAATTTAATTCACATGACATAGAAAAAAAAACAGGAAAAAACATTTCCCTGCAATGCTAGCTCATCAGCTACAAAACATGTCACATTTATTATTGAATTATTTTTAATTACTGTTATTTTTAAAAACCAAATATATGTGTACAGTATGGTTAGAAAGTCTCCTAAGTACTTGTACCAACAGCAGTAAAATTCTTCATGATCATGTGTTTCTAACATGAAAATGTTGGTTAGTCACTATCTCTTGCATTTGAATAGTTTGACCAGGTAGCATTTTTATTTCCATTTTCAATGCCAGCATATAATAAAGAAGGAGTTTGGATATGTTTGCATGGGATGCTCACATATAAAATGACACATGAATAATAGATACTACCTTCTGTCTACAGTATTATAAAATGTTCAGTTCTTGAGAACTGGGAAATACCATATTTACTGGTTCCCAGAGAAGGATTGTTCATCATCTTATAAACTGTGGACTAGGATAAAGGCTTTGGGCTTTGTTGTGACAGCAAGCTTAAATGCATTAAACCAAACTGATCTGTCTGACAGAATCTGACTGCCCTCTAGGTTAAGTCTCCTTGCATGGAACACTGTTCCTTATACTTTTCTTTCTGAGCCCCCTTTTGGGTTTCCCTCCAAGGGTCAGGAGTTGCCTCTCATTCAAAACACGCCTATGTAATTTTGGGGCTGAAGCCTCTGCAGTCAGAGGACAAGGCTGGGAGCTGGGTGAGCTCAGCTCTATTTCAAATTTTGCCCTCAGTGTGCTGTAGGACTCTGCCATAGTCATGTTTTTCCACCTGTGCTTGTACTATGGGACGTACGCAACTTTTTGAGAGTTTCATTGAATGCTCAGCATAAGCTAACAGAAATTGTTAATAAGACAAAGGGAATGTAATCTGCAAGAGACAGAAGGTAAAGTACATCCTACACAAGCAGCTTCTCTCAAAATCTAAGTATTAGCACGTCAGCTGTGTCACAGCCTTCGCGAGCCTCTCTGTTCCTTTGTAGAGCAGGCATGAGGCGAGGATGGGAGAGGAAAAGAACATCCTCGTCTGCTCAGTCTCCTGGAAAATGTGAAGGTTTGAAGTCAGTTTTGACTGGGAGTTGGCTGCCCATGGTGAGGACATAATGAAACCACCCATGCATTCCTCACCACTACTCCAAAAGGGAGAGGCCTGGAAGTGGCTTAAAGATGTCTTTAATCACATCTTCTCACTCTGTCTTGATAGCATCTGCTAATTAGCTTACTTGTTAATTTTTTTTTATTCTGCTCCTGGCTAGTTGTTAAAATTTTTTCTGCTGCCTCTGGCTACTGCCTTTGGCAGAACACAAAGCACTGGTCACATCTCAGCCTAGAAATTATTTGCAAAGGAAATCACACTCCCAAGCTGGCTGATCATTTCCCTGCTTCCTTCAAGCAGCTTAAACCTGTTCTATCAGCTGTAAATGCTGCATTTTTTACTTCCCTTGTTGGACTTGTTCTGATCTAATTATTGTCAATTGGAATCTAATTTGTTTTACTAATACTGGCTGTTATTTTTTGGTGAGGTACAATTTAAATAAAGTTTGGGTTTAGATTTTGAGACATAGTTTTTTCCCAGACTGTTCTTTGCTTACAGCAAAATATTTTTTTCATCCTTTGTAACAGATGTCCCCCTTAAATGCAGGAATCTCTGTGGTAACAAGCAGGAGAGTTAAAAAGTGTCATTTTTATCTGCTCCCACCAGAGCGCTTTCTTTTTTTAATAACTTGTTAGCACATAAAGGAGGTGCTTGATGCCTCTTCACAATATGGTATGTTTCAGAAAACTTGGTTGAGAATTTTTTGCTTTTACTGTTTCTGTGCTCTCGATATGGCAACTACAATGGGCCTGACAGGGTCAACACAGGGAAACACTAGAAATTTAAGAAACTCACAACTGGAGCTGCTCAGACTGAGCTCTTAACTGAGACAGAATCTTCAGAGAGAGGAAAGCCTACCTAGAAACTTCTTTTACTTTGAACTGAATTTTCAAAGGGTTAAGGAAAAATCCAGTAGTACTTGCAGGGAATTATCTAGATTATTTCAATTCATTTGAAAGATGGGTATTTCCTCTGCCTCCACCAACCTTCCTTCTTTCTCATGGTTTTTACATCTGCACTCTGCTTCTTGCACCTTTCTGAATGGAGTGCTAGTTTATAATTTGACCTCTTCAGGGTCCCAGGTGACATTTCTAGGAGAGCTCCAGAGAAATTCAAGTTGTTTTGCCTTTGTGATTCTTCCTGCAAAGGAGGACCCTGGTTTGCCATGGCCGCAAGTGGCACCATGAGGCTGGACTGCCCTGCAAATCTGAATACTCCTCTCCGACAAAGGAGCAGAAATCAGGAGCCAAGGGAGGAGGCCAGGCTGTCTGTGTCACTGTTGCTAAGTCCTTCAGTGGTTTTGCCACAGAGATCAGCTGGGGAACTGGCCTTAAACAGCAGCCTTACCTGGCTGGGACTGAATAGGTGCTCCAGTTAGGAAAAAGAACAATCCTCCAGAAATGTAGCTTACTCTTCTCTGCCTGTGAGAAGAAGGACATTATCTGCCTCTGGATATAGTTTTCATTTCAGTTTGTAGCTGCTGAAATATACAAAAGGGATTAATGCAATCCTTCTTAAGTACAAAGAGTAAAAATTGTCTTACTTTTTCCTTTCTTTTTCTCACATTATTATGGAAATCCGTGCTTGCATGTTAGTGCCTTTGATATGAAAGTGCTTTTTGCAGGTTTAACTAGGAGAAAAATAGTTTCTTGGCCTTTTCGCTATCATTCAGTGTAAAATAAGTTTATCTTTTATATCTTCTCTGTAGGGACAAACTCAGCATGGAAGTGGGCTTGATGATCTAATGCACTTTCCCACAGAGCTGAAGAATTACTCCATATCATATTTAATTCTGAAATTACTTTAAAAGCACAAGTCCATGGAAACAAAAAAAAGAGGATTACACACTCCTTACACAAGCAGATTGAGCTTGAAATGGCAGAGCATCTATGTGAATAATTTAAAAAGGGAAAAGTGTTTCATTTCTTCTTATAGAAAGACAATTGTCCAAACAGGCAACAAGACCTTTGGAGGTCAAGGACAAAGCTTTGTTAAAAGCCCATCCCAGAATCAACAGGGCGTATTTTGGGTTCAATACCACTAATACTGTTTATGTGTAGCATCCTCTGCTTTGTCTTTTCTGCCAAGAGTGCTTCCTTCTCGTTTGCACGGGGCCATGGAAATCCTGTGCGTTTGGGCTTGCTCAAGTTTTCTCCATTCTTATACAAGCAAGAGGAAGATTTTTCTCTCTGATTGGCCACACAAATACAGATGGGAACCTAGATCACTTATGAAAAAATCCCCTGCTTCCCAGACTCTGGGCAACCTAGAGGCTTCCCTGCAAGCCTGAGATTTCTCAGAAGCCTGATGGGAACATCTATGTGAAGCCACCAGACTATCACAGACCAGGGAGAACATACCTTGTGGAGGGCTGACTGCACCCTTCCACAAATATAAAGGGCTCTTTGAAGGCACACCACTGAAAATCCTGAAAGGCCAGTTGCCCAAGAACAACCAAGAAGATTATACTAATCAGAGCATCACTAAAGAGCAAAATCCCTAGTATTTAATTACACTGGTGATCACCTTGATTATGTTGTAATTGCACAAAAGTCAAAGCAGTTCCCACAGGAAGAGGCAGCTCCATGTCATGCACACTCCACATAGGAGTGCAGAGAGTTGCTTTGTCGTGCTCCAAAGATTCTATTTCATTCAGAATTTGTAAATCAATTTCCTCTTCCCATTCAAACCTGAGAAAAACACATTCCTGCATATTTTATATGACCATTTGCATTAGAGAGAAACCAAACACCTTGCAAATGGCATTTCGAACTGCTTATTTTTTTGTCTTTGATCCTTACAGGATTTCTTAATGTACTTAGGTGCAAAATCCCATACACATTCTATCTCTGTTGACATTCTTTCAGGCTTTGGAAAAGAAGTTTCCTTACATCCCCAGTGGAACCAAACCTCACTTTGTCAATCAACAATTTTATTTTTTCAAATGCTTCCTCTGATGCAGAAACTTTCAGACCGTATTTTTATTTCTATGAGTCTTCATTTACTTTGGGGCTTTAAGATCTTACTTTTGTGTGTATAAGTCAAAACTTGTTTAAGAAGAAAAAGAGAAAACAAAATCCAAGGTTTCTTTTCACTGTATCAAGTTAATTGAACTTTTGGTCTGATTCATATTTGCATGTGAAGTCCCCTGCCTCTGCTGAGGTTGGTGTAAAAGAGTGTCAGACATTCTTTTTTATTTCTCAGAGATGGCTACAGCATTTATCTTGGATCACAAGAAAAAATATCAAAGGGTTGGAAAGTGGGATGGGATCCAAGTTTAAGACTGCAATTTAGTGTGGAGACATTGGAGATTTCTGCACTTTGCACAAGGACAGATATAAATCTTAGGTAATCCTGCTCCAGCAGAGAGGCTTTACATAAGGACTTCTACAAATGAAGCACCTAATTATCACCAAATATGTAGCAAACAGAGGAGTGAGAGTAAATCTTTGATATGCTGTACCAGTTCTTACAGATTTGACAAACCAAAACATCACAGAGGAGTACGATTGTACTTAGAAGTTTACAAATATGGATCCAATGGCAGAGTTTCATGAGTTGATGAGGTCTGGGTTTGGCACTATTAAAGTTAAAAAAAGCCAAAGCCACATTCTCCAGAGTATAAATTCACTCATCTCAATAGAAATCATTCATACCTTCTTGAATTGATGTCATCAAAGTGATTTCTTCTGTCCAGTAGAGCTTTTTTCACATGACATATCATGCATCTGTACAATACATTGCTTAAATGTCCTCTATTCTCGCAGTTTTACACTGTGCTCTTGCTCTTTTGCTTGAAAATTCAGTCTCAAGCACTTCACTGCCTACCACCAAAATAGCTTCAATCCATCTGTTTAGCAGGGTTCTTCTGGCCTTGAGGGAAGAAATAATTTTCCTGCCCTGGAATGATCCATAGGATCACACCATCCTGTGTGAGAGTTGTGTCAAAAGTGAGGGGTTACCAGCAGAGTGATTCCCCCCTTCTCCTTTTCACACACTCATCCATCCTTCATGACCAGCTGGGGAGTCATGTGTCTGTGACTGAGTCTCAGCCAAATCTTACCCTTCTCTCCCACTCAGAGAAACACATCCAGCACAAATCCCAACATGCTCTCACCACAAACCCATCTGCTGCTTTCCAATTACACCAAACATGCCATGAGCCTTTATTTTCTAGGAATCATTAGGTTCCTTGTGCACATCAGTGTAAACACTGTGTGGTAGCTTTACTGATCTGATGCCAGGTTAGACCTGCTAGATTCAAGATGATGTTTGTGCTGAGAGGTGCCTAGATATACCCAAATCCACCAACAATTACCTTGAAACAATGGGCTGTTATAACTGAGGGTATGCAGAGTTCCTGGAAGTTAATACTCTTAAATTCGACTCCTAATTGGGATCCACAACATCTTCGAGTATCTTATGTTGTCTTCCAATAAACAGGAGGCACAGATTTCAGTTTGCTCAGACCAGTTCTTTATGAAGAAAGAACTTTTTATTAAGTTTGAACTGCTGCCCAAGAAATGAGAATAAAGCATTTTTTTATTTGCAAGAGTGCCAGCTTATGCAAAAGATCTGGTCTTACAAACAGGTCTGGTGGTACTGACCTCTAAGGAAATATGGAGCCTGACTCAGGAACCTGTTAGCTTTTGCCCTGGGCACTGAAGTCTGTTCTTGCAGGTTGTGACAGCGAGAGCCCAGATGACAGTCTGGTGCTGCTTTCATTTCCTTTAGCCTTCAGGTTTAATAAAAATTATTAAACACAAAAAACGAACATTTGCTTCTAGTCATCTGCCTTGCTTCTATTGCTTTGAATAACAATGTGACTAGTAGGAGATATGGATACAGTTTAATAATCAACTTTTTAATAGATTTAAAATAAAAGCCAAGAAACTATAGCCTCAGTTTTAAATTATTACTGGAAGGAATGGAATGATTTACCATAAAATGTAATAATAAAGCACAAAAAGTAATTAAGATAGAATTGTTTGCTTGGGTACTTGCTTGCCATTTTATTTTGCTCTGCAATTTTAAAATACAATCTCTGTAAATGAACAGTGTATACATGTTAGCTGTAAGGACGTTGTCAATTCCATTTTAAGTAGTCAAATAACAAAATTATAGCTGCAATTGGATGCTGAAGAGTGGAGACAGATGGATAGAGCAAACTTTTTTTTCTATGAACATTAGATAGTTGGTGATTGTTGGAATGAAGTAAATACCAAGTACCTTAAAATAATTTTTATTGCCTTTTCTCAGCATTTGTTTCTGCAACCATGTGCAGAACTAAGAGGATTTTGTTTAGAAAATTCAAAAATAGGAAGAGTCATGAGAATGTTTGTGCATATGAAAGCTTACAGAATGGTTTGTAAACTATAATTTTCTGTCATTTTATTAAAAAAAAAAGGTAGGTCACCTTCCGCTTTTATCAAATGAGGCAGATTTTTCCTTCCAAACCCCACAACATAATTCTCTCCATGGAGCTGAGGGAACCGTACTTGAACCAGGTTGCTAAATGGTGTATTAAAGTTATTAATTGCAAGTATTTTAAATGAAGATGCTAAAATCTCCGTGTTTGAATATACTTGTATTTTCTGTCATTAGTTGGGCCCATATCTGATTTCTATCCAGAATTTGATTCTTACTGGGCAGAAGTCTTAGCCTCCACTATTCTGACTTTTGGAATAAGTTTTATAAATCTTTCTTTGTCTCATTAAATATCCAACAAGTTTCAATTCAGCTCGAACATCACAACTTCATTAAATTACTCTTAAAGTCAACCTTGTTATTTATTCCAGAATCCTGCACGTGTTTTGCTTTGCCCCTCTGCATGTTTAAGTCCAGTTTGTATATGAAGTTGTGTGCAGAATGAAATTGTGATTGCATTCACCATTATTATATCTAGATAATGTATTCTTCAAAGGTTGCAATGAGATGGTAGCTGATAGCAATGACGTGCTGATTGGTGAAGAACACAGTCCCTGACACCAGCTTCATCCTTCAACACAGTCAGTGCTGTGAGACAATGGTTTGAATCACTGTATTTTCTGAAGAAAGTAAGTAGATCCATTTGCCCTGAAAGTCTTGATAAATGTAATTCATGGAATGAGAAATTCCCTTGGGAATGACAGTCTCGCCTTTGAATTTCATTTTCGCTTTCATTTCTGACAGAGCTTTCATGCAGCTTTTGAACTTCAACTCACTTTCTCAGCATCATACCTTTCCAAGACGCTGCTCTCAGTTTCAGGAACCTGACTGTCCCACATGCCATCCTTCAGAATACATCAAATCAGGCCTTTTTTCCCCTCGATGATGAATGAATCTAAAACCAGTGAATAGCAGGGCTCAGTGAGATACATCTTCTAAGTGAGGACCATTATGGACTCTGCCTGCTTTAGCAAACCATTTGGAGTTTAGGCCCTCATGTTTACACTATCCCAGTCGGGAATTTTTCCTTCAGACAACTTTTGGCCTTGTTCTCTGAACAAAATGTCCCCAGCACAGGTGGTTCAAAGACAGCCAAAGTGCAAATCGTTGATTTAGATCCCTATACTCCCCCCCTCTACGCACACCCTCCAAGGAGCTGGAGCATGTTTAACAGGCCTCCGAGATGGATCTTCTTCTGAATCTAAATCATATACACCAAAGTTGCTTTGCAAGTTAAACCAACATGATGGGAGATTAACCCTCTAGCCACGCCGAATCAAAATGTTGATGTAGACACAGTGCAAGTTTCCTGACTTATTCTAAATATGATTACTTTAATTCAGTTTAGAAACCAGAACCAGGACAGTCCTTTATCTTGCTACACTATAGCAAATACCTGTCCAAATCCTCTCTCTGCTTGTGAGGAGATAGGACTGCAAGATATGTATCCATGTATGAAAGCTGTATTAAATTAAATTGAATACATATCACATCAGTCGGCCTTTAAGTCTCAGTTCAGTTCATGATGGAGTGAGAGTACCATCAGTATCTAGCAGAATTCAATCTACAAAGTAGCAGCTATTTCCTTGTACAATTGGTATCCAAAGAAGCATTTGTCCGTCAGGAAAGGTTTTGTGCTTCACCAGTCCTGCACATTAGTCTAGAATGTGATGTTCCTTGTAAAAGGAGTAATTGAACTAAGAGGATAATTTGTTTTAAAAAATCCTTAATTATGTGGCAATTAATACCTGAAATCAATTTGAAAAATGATGCAATTTATCACTATTTATGCTCTTGGTTTGGTTTGGGATTTTTTGTGGTTTTGGTTTGGTTTGGGTTTTGGTTTTCTTCCTCCCATTTCTTCCTCTCTAGGATGGTTAAAGAACAGTCTCTTCCCTTATGTTTTTTGTTCATTTGTGATGATCAGTCTCAGGGTAAGAAGATGAACATAGAGTTCTGCTTTATGGGCTTCATGCTGTATGTAGGATTGCATTTAACATCAACACTTTTATTTCCTGAGAATATTTTTTTAATCAAGAACTTTGTGAAAAAAAATCACAAAAATTTACAAATATCTTAATTTTGTGCCAATTTAATCTAATACAATAGATTATCTTCTCATTTGCATGGATTATTTTGGATGTTATATTTAAAGTTCCTTTAAAGTGGATCCAATTATATTTTCACTGTTTTCTTGCCTTGGTGTACATAAGAACCTATCCATGTGCTTCAGTATTTCCCTCAGCTAATATTTGATAGGTTTCTGGTTAAAGAGCCAGACCTGCTTCCATTTACAAGGTTACAGCTCCCAGTAACATTAAACCATATAGAGGTATTTAGGATCTTTAGGTATTATATCATTATTAAAACTAATTATTGGAATGTTAACAAAAGCTGAGTAAACACTGAATCCCAAGTTCATGACTATATCCTTCACTAGCATTCCAGCCATACCAGTATAGATGGAAGATGTGAATGCTCCTTTTCATTGGTTGTGGGTTTTTAATTCTCCTTACTTACCAACTTGGAATCTATGATCTACAAAACAAAATAAATTAAGTGGAAACCCTAATAATCCAAAATCATGATGTACCATTAACACAGAGCTACTTATCTGATTATGTACTTGCTCTTTGGGTTAGGTTGCATCACAAAAGACCAGCTCAAAACTGGCTAAGCACACAGCTAATCCAGCCACATCTTTGCACAGAAATGTTATAATACTTGTTAGTGAAAGGAAACTATCCTTATAAATTGCACTGTCAATAAGAATTCTTTTTAGTGCATATCCCATCAACTAATAATTGTTGGAGTATTCAGTCTGGAACTGCAGAAGAGGTTCATTGCTACTTTCTGGTCTTTGAAATTCTCAAAGGCAAGCTTTCATTTACAGAATTAAACCGAAAAAACACAGATGGCCAGAACTGATAATGGTACTAAAAGCAGTTAAGAACCAATCCTGGAATTTTCATTTGCTTAGATAACTTCTTCTCACGGAAACAGTTCTACTAAAACAGAACAGATTATAGATACAAGAATGGGATGCATAAATGTCAGAAAATGATCTAAAACCTGTAGTGGTGTGTGCATTATGTCCAGTTGAAAGCATTACAACACATAGTTAGATTCTTCAATCTTTTTATTTAATAAAAATGCATCATTCTAAGCTTTTTCTTTCCCTGATATGAAAGTGCTCTGAAGATGGGCAAAAGAGAATGTGTGCTTCTCATCATATCTCCAGGTAGTGGCAGGTTGAGACTATTGATAGCTAATCAATAAGACCAATTTATATTTAATTTAAATTTTAATCAGTAGGAACATATCCTATGATTTTACTGCTCTGAGATGATATAAAATCCGTAACAAAAAAATATATGAAGAACATTAAATGCTTCTGTTGGATATATGGATCATCTCTATTAAACTGGAAATGTATAAGTGTATAAGATTCTTTCTAAGTCTATTTCCTCGGGGCTATAAATCAGGTGTGCAGGAAATCCTTAGTAGTCTCAAGACCAGCCATTAAACATCCTTTATGCTGACAGTTGTCTTCACTGATCAGAGAACAATTTGGGTTTCATAGCCATTCATCTAAGTAAATTCAAAACCCTCCCAGGCTACATGTGTATGTTTTTGAGAGGACCCTGCATCCACCAGGTTTTTTAAAACATTTCCATTAGTAATGACAATAACTGATGAAGTAGGTTCCTCTAGTTCCTCCTCTCTCTTCACCCTCCCCCACACCTTTTGTCTTGCAGTCTCCAGCACGTTGCTCTCTCTTTGTCTAGATTTTTTCCTTTACACCTCCCCGTCATCCCTTTGCCCTCTTCCATGACCTGTGTTTTCTTTTCCCTGTGTGCTTTGCTCCCCTCTGTTTAGCTCTGTTTCTCCCACTCTTGTTTTAACACTCCTCCCCCATTATGTCTCCTTCCATCCATTCTCTTCACCAGGTGCTGTGGCAGAGAGGGCAGCCTTCATGATGAGATTCAGTTTTTCTAAGGCTGCTGATCATGAACTGATCTTTTTAAAGATTATGTTTTAATTAATATATCTAGATTTATACCCAAGCCTGAGTACCTCTACAATGAGAATCATTACATTGCAGAGCAGACAACTGGAAAAAAAAGAAAGCTTATGTTTATCAATTATTCTGAGTAATCATCCAGGCTATCACTGCTCAAAATGTACTACCTTCCCAGAGCATAATACCTTCCTCGTGCCCAGATCTCCTTGCTTCCCCCATTAATTACCTCACAAAGCAGAAGAGCACTTGATCAAGCCTTGAAGGTCAAAGGAAGGTGAACAAGATACTATAGCTGATGATAAATTCCCAATATCTATCAGGCCAGAGTAGTCACAACTTTAATGATGGAACAGAACACAGTCTGCTACTGGGCTTCTCCACTAGCTCATCAAGTAATAGCTGACCTCACACATACTTGCATTTTCAGTTATTTATGCATTTGGAACTCAGTTGCATTCATATAAAACCTTATTTACATGACTTTGCCAATGAAAGGGGATCTCTGAGTATGTGTAAATTACTTTAATATCTGAAACTGACACTATGAGGCATTAGAGGAAAGTGGTTGCTGTCCCCTGGCGTTTGGCACAAATCCAGAAAGAAATCTTCAAGGTGGATGGATGTCTTTCCAAGAGATGAACATTAGGTCTTGCATGTTACTGGACTGGATAAAAGATTAACTGAGAAAAATTCTGTGATACAGGCTACACCTGTGATGAGATTGAATGTTCACAGTGGTCACTTGTAACCATAAAAATCTATCCATCTTTTTTTTTCCTGCAGACTTTTTATCCTTCGGGTTTTTTGTTTGTTTGCAAACAGCTCTAGAAGTTATAGCGTTGCAACTGTAGGAGAATAAAGATACAGCAATATTCTTTTCTTGGTTTGTCTTTTACCTTTGAACAGGATTCATATGGAAAATCACAAATAAGCTTTTTAACAAAAATGTCTATCTGATCATCATGGCCTTGTTTTCTCTTTATAAACTCTAATGTTTCTAAAGAACATTTTCGAATAGGAACTTACATACCTGGTTGCTGATAAAAATCATTGTAGTTCAGGTGCTCTGATTAACTTAGTTCTGTGAGGAACAACTTCTGGTCCTTTCCAATAGGCTGAGATCTGCCTCCATCAGTCCATCCCAGCCTCCTCTGACTCTGAGGAGTAACAATATGGGAGAGAGGAATGCTTGATAACTGTGATTAGGTCCAAATGTTCTATAAATGTTTTGAAAAGCAATAATAAAAGTGTGAGAGTAACAACAGACAACTCTCTCTTATTGTTCTAAAGATATCACTCAAATGTAGTTTCTTTTTCTGTCAACCAAAATAAGTTCCTTAGGAACTTAGGTCTAGACTGAGATTTCCTATAGTTTTCATCCTGGATAGATAAGCAGAATGCTGATGCAGCTAGGGGCTGCATGAGCAAATTCTCTCACACAGTGTCAAGTCAAAGATCCCTCTGTGTCTGTTACAAGGTTTTGCAGACTGTTACTGGCCTCGGAGGAGGAGAAGAGGCTGGGAGAGTATGTTTGGAAACTCTTAAGCTAATGATAACCCTGATCTGGATCAACTATAAAAACACAAAGGTCATACTTCAGTAAAATTTCCATGTTGGACTGGAAAAGTATTCTGACTTCAAAAATCAGGGAAGATTTTACCTAGATAATTCCCCTAAATGCTGCAAAAATATGTACAGCATGGCCTCCCAAACAATTCTGTCGGTCAGCTGGGGAAGCCATGAGCTCACGTCCCAACAGAGTGAGGACTCTTTATGCTGGCCTTGCTATCAAGGAAAAGTAAGAAAGATCTGTAATTCTGCCCTAAAAATTGAACTGTGTGTGTATTTTTGAGCTGTGGGTATATTTGGTTTAGGTACATAGCATAATCAATCTGAACTTTAAATGAAAACTCAGCTAGCCTGGCAGGAATACATAGATATTGTCCAAGCAGCCAGAGATTGGGCTAGTGAAACTAAAGCCCTGAAGGAATTAAATCTGGCCAGGGTTATCAAGTGCAAAAAGAAAAGCTTCTACAGGTACATCAGTGATGAAAGGAAGACTAGGGAAAATGTGGACCCTCTCCGCTAGAAAACAGGAGACCTGGTTACCTGGGATATAGAGAAGGCTGAGGTACTCGACTTTTTTGCCTCAGTCTTCACCAGCAAGTGCTCCAGCCCCAATGCCTGAATCACAGAAGGCAAATCCATGGACTACGAGAATGAAGAATGACCTGCTGTAGAAGATCAGGTTCAAGAATATCTAAGGAACCCGAAGGTGCTCAAGTCCATGGGGCCTGATGAGATGCACTTGCGGGTCCTGAAGGAACTGGCAGATGAACTAAGTCATTAACCATCATATTTGAGAAGTCATGGCAATCCTGTGAAATTCCCACTGACTGGAAAAGGGGAAGGATAACTCCCATTTTCTTAAAAAGGGAAATAAGGAAGAACTGGGGAACTACAGGCCAGTCTGTCTCACCTCGGTGCCTGGCAAGATCATGGAGCAGATTCTTCTGCAAACTATGTTAAGGCACGTGGGAAATAAGAAGGTGATTGGTGACAGCCAATATGGCTTCACTGAGAGCAAAATGTTCCTGGCAATTCTGGTGGCCTTCTACAACAGCGTTACAGTGTTGGTGGATGAGGGAAGAACGACTGATATCATCTGCTTGGATCTGGGCAAAGCATTTGACACTGTCCCAGGCAATATCCTTGCCTCTAAACTGGAGAGACATGGATTTCATGGACAGACCACACAGTGGGTAAGGAATTGGCTGGAGGAGCATGCTCCAAGTGTTGCAGTCAATGGTTTGACATCCAAGTGGAGACCAGTGGCAAGTGGTTCCTCAGGAGTCAGTACTGGGGCCAGCAGTCTTTAGCATCTTTGTTGGTGACATGGACACTGGGATTAGGAGCACCCTCAGCGGGTTTGCTGGTGACACCAAGCTGTGTGGTGCGGTCAACTCACTGGAGGGAAGGGATACCATCCAGAGGGACCTGGACAGGCTTCAGAGGCAGGACTGTACAAACCTCCTGAAGTTCATCAAGGGCAAGTGCAAGCTCCTGCACATGGGTGGGGGCAGTCCCAAGCATAAACACAGGCTGGAGAGGGACTTTTCACAAGTCTTCAACAACAGGTCTAGTGAAAGGTGTCCCTGCCCATGGTAGTGGGATTGGAACTAGATGATCTTTAAGGTCCCTTCCAATCCAAACCTTTCTGTGATACTATGATAATATGCATCCAGAACTGACAAATGGAAAGGAGAAAACACAATTCAAAGATTAAATAAAACACTTGACACAGCATCTCTACTGAAGATAGTGGCATAAAAAAGGAAACTATTATGAAACAAAAGCAGAAAATTAAGGGAAGGTCATTCTGGGTTTTGTGAGTGTCAGTGCTCATCCCTGGCACCAGCTGTCAAGCAGTTCTCACTGGCTGGCTTTAGGAGCTCATCTATGAGTGTTTAGCAAGAAACTGAAGATAAATTAGTAGTATATCTTCATTGTGCATATTAGTTTTTAAATTCCTTCCTTGATGTTCTGGAAAAGGAATTTAGAAAAGTCTCTCCATCTATTCAACGCTATCACAGTCTTCATGGAGAGAAATTCTCGATGTCTTGAAATCAATCTGCCTGTGATACTCCTTCCCCATCACAGACAGTGCAGTAAATCCTCATCTGATTCCAGAAAACTGCTGTGAAGAACTGCTTTTAGAGTCCTTAAAAGTTCTGGTTTCCTCCTATTTTGAGAAACATAAAGAGCCATGATGCCAGGAGTCTGCATCTCCTACCCAGCCACTGGGGAGGTGGGTGAAAAGGGTGTTGCCAGTGTGTAGTTTTTAGCAAAATCAGGTATTTGTGTGTCTAACTAGAGGAGGAGGGAACTACTGACCTTCAGCAACAGACCTTGCCCTTTGTCAGTCCCTTTGTCTTTTTCCTACAGCCCCTGAGGCTGTGAATCTTATTATGCCTGCCCAGAGGGTGATCAATAATGTATTGGCCTTACATTGATTCTGTTCAGCCTCACCACACACAGCAGCAGCATTGACAGAGGAGGAGGCTGCCTTGGGAGCAGAATAACTGTTTTCAGCACATCGCCCTCAGCAGGGAAACACACATGTTTTTTGAGTTATGAAAGCCTAGACCGTGCTGCTAGAGGGTATTTGAAAGCTGCATATCTTGATACTTGGGACAAAAAACAGAAAGAAGCCAGATGACACATCACATCTTTTGCTTGCTTAGAATCAAGAGTGCTTGACTTGTGAAAATCATACAATTTCTGCATGATCTTTATTCTGGACAGACAGGCACACACAGCCCACTAACAGTGTGCTGGAAAACTCCCAAATTCTTAAGGCAAAGTTAGTCTTGAGCAACATCAGATTAATTCATCCCAAATAAAATAGAAATGAAATCCTGACAGCATTTTCAAAGGGAATTGTAGCTGCCAACCATCTAATTATGTTTACATGTTTCTCTGCCCAAAATGCAAGTCATAGTACGCTGGTGAAACAGGAAACTTACACATTCCACAGGGTCCAGACATCACAGAAACAACCTGAAAAGTTCACACGGCAGGTCAGCTCATCCTGCATTACTTCAGCCAGGCACCATGCATTTGGGAGCTGGAAAACCCATTGTCAGTGCAGCCTGGGCAGGACTGCAGACGTGCCAGAAAGTGTGCCTAAGCACTGCTTAGAGCTGTGTAGATGTGCAAGTGAGCTGCTGTTTAAAACCACTAGCTGTCTAACATGAATGTGCTATTAACTAGGAATATTACCCTTAGATAATCCCCATTTGAACTGATTTTTCAGTTTCAGATGTCTTTTATTAGACATCCAGTACAATTCTCAGCTTGTCCCATTTCCCTGACATAACAGTACTTAAAAATGATAGAAGTTAATCTAAATTCCCTGTTTTAGGAATATAAATTCTTCCAAGTAAGAAAAAAAAAGAAATTAAATTTTGCTTTCCAGGCATGGCCACAGGCCCATTAGCCTTCAGCCTTTGTTATTCTGAGTAAATTCATCAAGTAGAGGGTTTAAATTAGAGAGGAGCCAAAATCAGAAACCTGGATCCTCACCAACACGCTGACCTTGGGCACGTTTCAGTTATTTTCGAAGCATTTCAGCTGGGCCATTTTCTATAAAAGACCTAAACTCTTGGTCTGGATATGCTGAAACTGCAAAGGGATTCAGTTTCAGATTAAACAACTGAGTTAGAGTTTGCAAAGAGCTGAAACTGAGTTTGTCATTACAAAATGATGACTTTAGGTGACTCTATCTTGATTTTTTTAATCTGAGTTCTTGAAACATTTTGAACACCCAGTTATTTTAGAGAGATTTACACCTCATATCAATTATCCTGTTTAAATACTTTTTCCTCCATAGAACAGTTTAATGGTGGCCAAGATCTCCTTGAAATCAATTTTTTCACAGATAAGTAGTGGATTTAATAACAGAAGAATAGTGATTTTGTGCATATTAACTCCTTTGGCACACTTCAAATTACTTGGAAGTGTAATTTGATGTGTGCAACTGTATGCTTCTGCTTTACCACTGTGCCAGCAATACAATCCACATGATTCACTCAGAGATGTCCACTGAGGTTTTACACTTCAATATGTACTAAGTAAATCCTACAAATAAGCACATAGCTTTCCCTGCATTTTGGCACCACAAGTAGATGTATCCTGAGCTTTCATCTTGTAATCCAGAGGGTATCCTGGAAAAAACAAGCATCTGCCATTTTGTGTAAGATGTTCATTTAGCCTGCAAGAGCATCTGGCGTGCAGGGTAAGGGTAATGTCCCTCTGCAGAGTTCACTGACCTAATGGTATTATAACAACAAAGAGTGAGCAAAGATAAATTTTTTCTGATTTCTGCCTTCTGAATTGTAACTCTGATGATAAGGAAATTATGCATGATAAATATCCACAGAACTCATGCCCAAAGTGGAGTCCGCCTTACACCGGTTTCAATACTTATTTAATATCGATTATGCTGTCCATTACATTTCAAGCTAAATGTCTTGTCGTACTAGTCTGTTACAGTCTTTCAGCACAGAAGTCTATACTTGCATCCAGCTGTCCTTAAAATAGCACTCTACCAAGACTTTTGCTGTAACACACTTGCTGTTTACTGGCCTTTCTCTGCTAATGGCTGTGCTTTTTATATGAACACAAAACATACGTTTTTCATTTCCTCAGCATAGTAAGAAATCTTTTTACAGAAACTGCTGCCTAAGCAAATTACAACTCTATAATATTTCCATTAAGAGATCTTACTTTTCCCAGTGCCAAGTGCTTTTGGTGGTGTGTTATGAAGTCCAGAAACATGGAGTGAAAATTGTTCTTGTGACCACAGAAGCATTTTAGAATTTTTTGGTGAGGCCCATATCCAGATCACTTAAATGTATGTTTGCTTTGTGCTTCCTTTTTCCTTTTGTAAGTTAAAGGGATTTAGAAGAGATATAAATTTTTTTATGAAGATTGTTGTTTAAATGAGAACAGAATAACTTTTACAGGACTTATGTTACACTTCGCCCTGCTGGGGAGAAATAGGTACATCTGGATGGTAGCTGCACCGGCAGGACACAAATACCTCAATGTCTTTATGGGGATCATTGCTGGCCAATGAAGGCCAAAGCTATCAGTGGATTCTGAGAACCTGGTAAGGTAAGAGACAGGGCAAGTGAAGATGCAAACCCAAATTCACTTAAGTGGTTAGTCTCCCTTTTGCTCCACACAAAGCTGCTTCTTTTGGGAATAAAATAACTCTTTTGGGTCAACATAGTGCAGCAAAGTGTTAAAAATTTAAAACTGTCTATGGTAAAACCTGTCTTACAGACTCAAACACATAGCCTGAGAGCCTGATTTATATAAGCACTAGGTGGTTGGCTTTTTTCTACATGCATTGTAGATCTGTGTCAAACTGAACCTCAGATTTACTAGTCAGGTTTTCAGCAACTACAGGTATAATTTCACATTACATTATACAATCATGTAATCACAAACCAACTTCTGCAGGTGCTGCAATTGTGTGCCTATGTCCCAGCAGCTTTACAGACTACCTGGTTGTGTGCCTACAGACTGATAAGAACCAGCTCCCAGTGTATGAAGCCTCTGACAGTGTATGTCTGTGTGTTCGATGTCATGGTTTTCTTTAACTTATGTGCCATGTTGTCTACTTCCCATTTCATTCAGCTTGAAGGAGTCAAGGAAGCATTCTTGTATTTTATGAAGCTAAACAGGTGTCACAGTGCAAACACCCAAGACAGGGGTGGTACACAGTGCTTTATTTACATTAGTTATCACCAAAAAAAGCACCACCAAATCTGAGAGCCCCACTTGGACCCCCTCCAGCTGCAGAGGAATGAAAGGCTAAAGATAGAGTAAGAGTTTACTCAGGAAAAAACAGGATCTGGGTTTGCATTACAAGACCAAAAAGAAGGTTACAATATGTAAACAAAATAGAAAAGCTTCTTTCTTACTGTTTCACTGACCTGTCTCTTACCTGTAATTCCTCTGATCTGCTCTGTACTGCACATGCTGGGCTATATGTGCCTGGTATCCCCTGCCTCAGCAACCAGATGACCTGACGAGACCCAGATTTCCCTTCTGTCCCTACAAATGCAGCCCTCTCACTATACTGGCACTTTCACACCCATGGGAAAGCTACACAGCTCAATCAGGGTTGTGATATTCAAGTCCTGTAGGTATCCTGACTCCCATTCTGCTTGTCCCTCAATTAAAAAGGCCACTGTCTTACATTTTTCCCCAACTCTTCCTTATTCAGGTAGCATAATACACATAGGAAAATCCTTCTCAGTTCCACCATGTTCACACTATGCTATGGATTTGCAGTAATACACTTCTATTCTATTTAGTGGTTTTGGTTTGCTACTGGAGATTTCACACCCATAAGGCAGGTCAGGCAAGCAGGCACCTCTGCCCCAGCTTGCTGTGAGCTGCGGGACTTCCCTACGTCACAGGTGAAGAGGTCACTGCAAAGAACTCAAGTTCAAGCTGGTTGAATTCATAACTCAGTTAGCACTGGGGCTGGAAAGAGAAAACAGGAAAGGACTACGTCAGGAGATGAGTGATTAGGCTGGGGGAGAAGGCATCTCTGCACAGAGGTCTGGGTGGGATAACGAACAAAGTTGTAATGGTTGAGCTGGGAAATTCAAGCTCTCAGGCCTTGATTCAATTTAACGTCAGTTGTGAAGGGAAGGGGAAAGTCTGATCAAGCTGATTAGACTGAGAAGAAACTCATCCCAAAGGACTGCAAAGGGCTAGGGCTGATGCTAGCAGGAATGGGCAGGGTGGCTGAGTGCTGACACTGCAGCAAGGCAGGGATTAATCCCAGGAGTGCTCAGAGGCAGTGTTTCTGTTGTCAGGAGCTGATGAATCGGGATGTGGTTCAGAGGTGGTGCTGAGCTAGGGAAAGCAAGTAATTCAGCGCTGTTTCAGTCTGACTCTGCACACATGGCCTGTGAATCTGTTTCTTTAACCTTCTTGCTTGCCAGGGTTCAGTAGGCAGCTGGTCAGTCAGATTCCCTATATCTCTTGGTCTCCTGACTGCCTGTGATTGCCTCTTTATCCAGATCACAAATCAAAGGAAAAGATGGGATTTAGAGGAGAAAGGGGAAAGTGGAAATATTATGTGTGCAGGGAGCAGGAGTGCAAATAGCTTTTAGTAGAGCATCCATAAAGATTTTAAACCAGTGTGTTTTTTAGCAGTGTATCCATTCAAGTGACTTAGGCCCAACTGCTCAATGCATTCAACTGTGTCTTCCAGATATGGTTCTTGAAAACGCCTGAATCACGCTGTGATGGCCAACAGCCTTTCATTTGGTAGGATGGATAAAAGCAATGGTGATGCACAAATCAATCACTTTTGCCACAGAAGAAGGATCTGTAAATTCATTTTAGATTTGTCTCTTCCAGAACTGTCTAACATGACATGAATCTGGCTCCTGCTCCTTCCACTCTGCTCACTGGCTTAATTCCCTCCTCAAAATGCTGTTCTCCCTTGGTTTCACTGCTTCATCCTGTCCTGGTGCTCCTCAGACCTCCCTGACTTTCCACTCTTGCTCTGTGCGTTCCTGTGTTTGTGCTCTCCACCATGTACAGTTCACCTTCATGTTATTACACCTTCTATCTTTCCCCCACTTATTCACAGACCTCCGTTTCATAGCCAGCCTTTGTAGATGCTTTTCCCAACAGCTACACCTGCCTGAGAAGTTTGTACCCACGCTTCTGATTATGTCATCTGCACGGCTCCCTGTTACTCATGCCTGAACAAGTGTTCCTGGTGCCACATGTGATATTGCATGTTGGAGCGCATCACTATGTTGAAAGTGTATGTGGAAAAGGGGAAAAGGCGGTGCCCATCTGCAATTTGCTCCAGAGCTCCTCTGGCTGCTGCGTGGGAATAACGTGGGGGGTGGTGATGGGAGAGGAGCGAGTGTTGGGAGCACTTGAAAACCACAGGCTTGACTTGGCTTCCTTCAGACAAGCCTATTGCTCTGGGCATCTTTCTGTGTGGTGTATGGTGAGTAGGAACAGCCTCGCCTTGCCTGTGCCTGAGGCTGCCTGGGAGCTGTGAGGCCCAGAGTCCAAATTAATGGGCTCCATTAAAGACAGGTTATACTCAACCAGCCTCAAACCACCCTGCCCTGTGCTTCATCTGTCCTTCTCACCACTGACAGAGACAGAACTAAATTCCTCTCTCTCTGGCTTTCTTCCCTGCACAGCACACAGCACCACAGGGGCTCCAAATCAACTGTGTCCAGCACATTTTTCCCGTGATTTTGTGTGCATTCCTCAGATGTCAGCCTCATGGACTTAACACAGTTTGTGCATGCTGATGCCTACAGTGGTACTACCTAGCAGATCCTGTTAGCTGCCTTGCTTCTTCTATGAAAAGCTTTAAGCATGTCATAGGGATGAAAATAATACTATTATAGAGAAACAGAGTTGGAAATATCTGAGATATACCCAATAAATGAAAATTTAATATTGAATGAGAACCTTCCAGGTGAACTTTTAGTCCTACCTAAGGAATTCAATAGGAAATTCTATCCATATTATAAAATGCTATAGACTGGTTTAAATATTTTTTATGAAGGTACTAACCTTCTGTGAAATTCACTTGCCTTTTCCATAATGTTTCTCAGCTGAACATGTTAAATATTCTCATTCTGATGGACAGTATTTTCTGTGGTTGCTTTCTCTAGACTACACTTTTTGTCCAATGACCTAATGACAAAATTAAACAGAAATCTTAAAAATATCAATAGATTGGCATACTGGTAAGAAAACATCCAGAGCTGAAGACCAAAAGGTTGCTTTGCTGCAAGGTCTGGAATTCTTTGGCATGCCAACAAAGTTGCCAGCTGGCTGTAATAGAAGAAAAATGAGCAGAACATCTGCAAGATATTTACAGTAAGGTTAGAGGGAGGAGGGGAGCAGCCCTCAGAGTTTATCAGTGGTATGCAGGGGTCAAAATGTTTATCAAACCAATCTGATGTGAAAAACCCTAATGGGAAAGGGATTTTGAATATTCTGAGCAAGTCCCAGGATCATGAGTTGCATCTTCCTAAGTGCACTTAGGTTCCCTTGGGAACCAGATGGAGGAGGAGAAGGATCAGGAAGGGGTAGGAGGCTGAGGAAGCTGATTCCTGTGTGTAAGGGTGTATGGCAATGGTGTGGAACCGTTGGGCTGTTGCCTGTGTACAGCCAAGGCCTTGACTTGGGCTGTCTGGGAAGCCTTACCCATTGTACCCATTCCCCCTGCCCTGACTGGATTTCATTATCCCTGTCTGGAATGCAGAAGTCATTTCTTCCAGACATTAATACATATATATAAACAAAGTGAAAATGCAGAGGAAGCAGACGCTGGTCCCCCTCAGTCTAAGATGACCCCTAGTAACTCCTGTCCTATATAGGAGGCTGAAGAAAGGAAAGAAAAATCCCCTCAGCCATCTCTATTTTGCTGGATTATTCTCTACTGAAAAAGTGCAGGCTCCTTTCCACCACCTTCCCCCACTGTCTTTTACTATCCTGCAGCTCCCAGTGCCACTGTTTTGCAGTGTGCATGGCGATGCCCCACCGATTGTGATGCTGTCTGCAGACTCTGTCCAGCTCTTCAGGCTGGTTGGGCTTTCCCGAAGTGCAACACTGGCCATTTCTGGCTCATCCCTCCAGCCTGGGGCTGCTGGAGCTGATAGGGGATTTCCAGGAACCGGTTGCTTTCCCAGCTTTTGCTGTCACCGCTGGAGCACAAGGGGCTTCCCGACATGCAGGCTCCTATTTCCGACACTGACTCAGAAGGAAGGCTAAAGGCAGTGGTTTTTTAGCCTGACTCTACCCCAAGAGGTGAAATGTGAGCTTTAAATCCCCTGTTTTAGATGAACTCAGGTCCTCAGATGTTTGTCTTCCTATTTTTCTGCTCCCATTTCTCATACATCAAAGCAGGTCAGTTCAGACTCCCAGCTCTCCCCACCACTGAAGTCATGCAGCTCCTGACGGCCACTTCTTCCTCAGAAAGAGAGTTATGGCTCTCCTGAAGAAGAAATTTCAAATTTCCTCTACAGGAGAGTTCACTCCATACTTTCCCCTGTTGTCTCTCTGACCATTCTTCATCCAGCATCTCCATGATCATCAGTTCAGCCAGAGGTGAAATGCTGAGGCTGGCAAGGGTGGATGGGAGGGATCAGCGTGAGAAACAACGATGTTTTCACAGTTACTGGGCAACACAAGGAAGTGTGCTAGCTGTGGAGCTCCTCAGAGCCCTGTTCAGCCCACCATCAGGGGCGAGCCGAGCTGTGAGGCACAGCAGCACTGTGCAACAGGAATCTCCCACCGCAGCCATTCCTCAGGGATTAGTCACTGACTTCCCAGAAAACGAGATCCAGTCCTGAGGGTCTAAAACTTTGCTCTCTGGTTTGTGCAGGGTGGTTGGGGTGATTCCTCTGAAGCAAGCACAGAACTGGTTTAAGCAAGAGCCTTTGGCTTTTTTCCTCCATGCCCTGGCTGAGGATATTTCTTAGCTGCTGGTGGGGGTTGTTCAGAAGGATAAGAGAGAAAGCGCAATCTAGGCATTAGCCATAAGCAGTAGCAAATGGTTTCAGGTATGTGACTACCAGGGAGTAGTGGCAACTCCTTATTCCTCAGGCTGTGCCTACACTGCTTGAAGCTGTAGTGTACATTAGAGCTGTTTTCTGTCTGCTCTCAATAAGTTAATTAATCCTAAGAGACAAAAACCACAGCAGGGCTAGACTGTATACAATCTGGTTTTCTCCTCACCTTGCCCTCTTTCCCTAGACAAACTACCCTACCACAAGCTCTGACCTGGTCCCCTGTGTTCAGCTGTTTGAAAACATCTATGTAAAAACCTGTAGTAAGGTACTTGAGTTAAATAGATATGATCAAGTTTGTTGAAATTAGTACCTGACCTCCTATAAAAATGAAATGAGCTTATTCACAGTATCCTGCTGGTAATTTCACTCCTGCAAAACTAAAAACAAATAAAGGCTGTGAAGAGGCTGTCTTGATTAAAAAGCTACCAGTTGCTTAATGTGTAGCAAGCCTGAGTAAGCAATGGATGGAGAAGAGCAGAACAGATCCTTTCCTGCTCAAGCACCCCACACTAAGCTTTCTTGGCATCTACAAGTCATATCCAGCCCACCTCATACCCCAAGATATGTGTTTTGAGACAGGAGAGACTACGGAAAGCTTTGGAGCAGACAGCTCAGCTGGTCTGTGCAAGGTATTGTGAAACCTCGAGGACTGTTATGCAGGATGTTTGCAGCCCCTTTTCTTCACCTCTGGTGAAGGATTTGATAGGGAATTTAGTCTGAGAAGACAGTGACAAATGACTAGTCTGTGGAAAAGGGATTAGAAAGAAGGGGAAAGGAGAGAAAAGAGAAGATAATAGTGAAGGAATGTTGGTTTTGGAAGAACATTTTAAAGAGGAAGCAGATCATGTAACAGCCATGGGCAATACCACTTGCATCTTTCATTAAAACAAGAGAAACCAGCACTATAATTCACCTTGTAGCATATCACCAGTCTTCGACAAAGAGGCAGTGAGGGTCAGGGCTGGCTCTGTGTCTGTGTCTCTTGGATAGTCACAAGCCTTCTGCTCCCCCTGTGATTTGATTTACCTAGGAAATGATGACATATCCCTGTGACTATAACTCCACAGCACAGCTTACCGCATAAGATGGCTTTTTTCCTACATTTCTCTTGAAAACAGGGCATAAACCCAGTCTGAGGCTCCATAATACGCAGGCAG
Organism: Pipra filicauda; assembly: GCF_003945595.2. Taxonomy (NCBI): domain Eukaryota; kingdom Metazoa; phylum Chordata; class Aves; order Passeriformes; family Pipridae; genus Pipra; species Pipra filicauda. Next base: position 1,153,971 of record NW_024105053.1, on the reverse strand, counting down.
TCCTGCTCTGTTCCAGTTCTTCTCAGGGAAGAGGGACAAGTGCTGCCAGCCCATGAAGCACAGTGGCCAGGCATGACTCCAGCTCTGAGGTAGCAGCAATGCAATGAGACAATGCAGAAAACAGCTGTGTCAGACCATAATGCCACAGCATGGTGCATAAAGCTGGTATCAGCATCACTTTGATATTACTGAATTTCATTGCATTCAGAATCACAATTACTGCCCCATTATATGTTGTTCCTGCATCTGGGACTCCTTCCTGTGCTCCCAACTTATTTAACTACCCTGTTTTAATTCGACCTCCAGAAGCACTGAATGCTTCTGTGCCTTCTCCCATGTCTGTTTTCAAACCTATCATTGTCCTGCCACTAACTTTGCACGTCCATTAAAAGGAGCCTCATCTCTGATCTGCAGCAGGCACACAGGAGTCATGTAAACCTTCCGCTTCCTCCAAGGTCAGTGCCTCCTGCTCTGTAACATGGTTCCTTGGGGCACAGTGTTGATTCAAAGTACAAATTCCATCTGGAAGGGATCTGATAGCTCATTGTCTGGCAGTAGTCATTTCCTTTAGGTAAAATGCCTTTTTTTAATACTTGGCAGGGGTGACAGTTTCCAAAACAACTCTCTGCATGGAAGTGCTAGCACGGAGTGTTTTTCTGCTTTGCCTCTGGACTCTCAGTAGGAGATATACAGGGACACTGTTCAGATGGGGACCTCACCACAGAAAGCATGGTCTTCTGTGAGCACACCCCTTCTTCGTGGGGTGTGACTCTGCCAGGCTCCCCAGTGCCTCCAGGCAGAAAAGCAAAGTCTGTGCCACTTGCCCCTATGGTGTGAGAAAAACGCTGTCAAATGTAAATAGGAAGGCACACCCAGCACTGCTGGAAAGGAAGCTTCAGGAGCTATTAACTCATTTTATTATTATGCTGTTTCTTTCCTAGGTCCTGTATTTCTGTTCCACGAGGTTTTTCAGAGATCTATTTTCTTGGCAAGTCACAGACTCCGGGGACAAGACAGTAAATACAGAATAACCTGGTGTGGACAAGCCCATCTCCTCCAGATGTGGGCTGCTGGGAGACATTGCATCCCAGTGCAGCTGCAAGAGAAGCAGGCAGCTGTAAGGCCACTGCCAAACCATCAAGAAGCCTGGGGCGGGAGGTGGCCCACAGCAGACTCGCCACGCTGGTAACCACCCCCCCTCATCATAAAGGGTGGCCTGAATCTCTCCCAGATGTCCACATACCACAGCCTGCTTTTGCTTCCAAGCAACCACAGAAAGATTTATTTGTCTAAAGAAAGGGGAAGCAAGGATTTTAACTCCTCACTACTGCAACCGGTCAGTGGATTGCTCCCTTATGGAGCTACCTACCAGGTGGTCTGAGCCTCCAAGTCAGGTAGCCCTGGGACCATGGAATGCTATTACTTAACTCTTCCTTAACTCAGGAGTGATGGAGATCTCCCTCATCACAGGAAGTAACACCATAAATCACTACAGGTTTTCCAGAAATGGTTGAGTCCTGTCAGAAATTTCAGCTAAACCGTCTCCCCAGTTTCAGTGCAGCTGTGCTGAAATATCTTTGCTTTGGTTTGCGCTCCAGGCACTCACAAGGAGCAGCTCATTCTTGTTTCTTGGGTCTAAGTCTGTATCTACACAGTGTCCCTTGCACCATGAATGACAGGCCTTTTGCTTATGCAGGGATATTTCAATTTCCATCACAGGGTCCAAAGAAACTGCCACTGACCATAGGTTTTATTCTTCTGCAGCTCTGCCACCTTGGTATGTGTCACATGGAAAATGCAACCAAAGCAAATACTGATGCTGCAGGAAATGTGCTTGGCACTGCAAAGACATCGTTCTGCTCTCTGCCTTGGTCCAGGAGTTCTGCTCTCACTCTCCATCCCACTGCCCTGGTCTTTCCTGGGTTGTGATATTTCACCCTCATAGTCATTGCGCTCCATACCTTACGCGGCAAAACCAACCACACTTGTTCTTAGCAACTTTGTCCTAAGTTATGCAACAGGACATTATTTATTACTTTGTAAAACATGTTGAAACTTTGAGAAGGTATGGTTACATTTCTACTCTGTGTGACAAACCTGGCCTCCTCTTCTCTGTCAGGAGGACAAAGATTTCTTGTCATGTACACAGAGAAGAAGAGGGTGCAGACTTTACACAAAATGCCTGCAGAAAAAGGCCTGGTTTTTAGGCATTTTCTCATTTTCTGGTGCTTGTTCAGTGTCTGCAGAAAGTGTCCCATGGTGTGTTTGTTTAACTGCAACTTCAAGTGGTGCTGGGGGACCACAAATGCATTTTACTAATAACAAACACTTCCTATTCTGTTAAGTCACTATGGGACACACATCACTTAGCCTGGATTTTCTTTGTGTCCCACTGCCCGCAGCCCTATTTATCCTTCTCTGGAATTTCTGCTATTGTGATGAGAGCTGAGAACTCTGTTTGGACTACACTTTTTCAAATACACAAGAACACTTGGTGCCATTTTATCACAAATGAAAAATGGAAAAACTTCTATTTCTCAGCAAAATCTTTGGGCCAGGAAACCTAAAGACTTTTGTGATTACAGAGTGGGATACCACACATTTAATTATAGCCATCTAAAAACCATGGCATCTCACCTAAGCTATTTGTCTGGTCTCTCTCTATAATCAGTGAAAGCAGATAAGCCTGTCTGGTGACGACTCATTCCATCTATTTTAGGGTGGGGTGAATCACCCCTTTGCAGCTGCCTTTCTCTATCTGTTGACTACAGAAGGAATAAAAACAAATCCCTTAGACCAGAGATACTTAATCTGAAGTAGCTAGAGTTACAGCTAGAATCACCCACTCTTGGTAATACTAAGAAGCACAGTCACAGAACACTTTCTGTTGCCTGGATGTTATCCTGTGTGGGGAAAGGATTGCATGATACTAAAAATAAAAGTGATGCATCACCATCTCATCTCACAGGACCCAACTGTTCCTTTTACCCTATTACATTTTCACCTTCTGTATCTTCCTTGGATGCCAGAGGGGTTTTTAAGAACTCAAATAGGTTGTCTGAGTGCAGCAGTGCCAGCTGTCCCAGCCCATGTTCTGCATGCTCCCACAGCTGTGGAGGGAGGTCTCCAGTAGCCACAGCAGGGACGGGTGGAAGAGCTAAAGGGCATTTCCTCAGTGACTCCCAGTTCTGGATTGCTGGCTGACTGCAGGGGCAGGAAGAACATAATGTATGATATAATGTATAGAGTAACTATACATGCAACTAAGCACCACAGCGCCTTTCCTATGACTTTGACCTAGAACTACCTCGGCTCTCTATTCTCTTTTGTGCATTAGAGATCACTTTGATCGCACTCACCGGAGCCACACACCAATATATTCCCAGCTTAAATACTAGTCCAAGTGAGATGTGAATCTGGCCCAGCTCCTCACTGTGTTTCTGTCACCACTTTGTTCAGTAAGAACAGCCACAGGGTAAGACACCTTGCCGAGCTCATGTGGCCCAGCTTTCACTGTGGCTGACTGGCTGCACCTCCAGATGAGACCTGTGAAGGGACATTGGATATATGTTGGGGGATCAGCAGATCCCCACCATGGGCATGTGGCTTGGATTAGCCCTGTGGAAATGTCATAGGAAGCTGAAACTGGGTGGGGTGCAGGAAAAGGAAAAAAATCAAGACAAACAGTTTGGAGGGAGGGAAAAGCAAGTAACTGGTTTTTTAACAGCATGTAACATCATTTTATAATTGCTATCTTTATGTCTGTGTAGGTGCTTGTGTGGTCTTATTACTCTTTTCCTTCTGTCACTGACTGAAATTGTTTAAGCAGTGTGTAAATTGCAATTAAAAAGTATCCACGCTAGCTTGTCCCAGGGGTTGATTTTGTTACTCAGAAGTACCTGGTCCCAGGCCAAGGTCTTTTCCTCATGATGGCAATGTGCTACGTGGCAAGAGCTTCTGTTTCAGAGTTTTCCATCCGGGCTTTTGAATCCTAGGCAATTGCCAAGCTGCCCGCCAGGCTGGTTAAGATTGCTCAGGGTAGCAGTCCAGAGACTGGTTAGCTAACATTTTCCTACAGTTACATAAGGAGGGTGTAGAATACCAGTTAGGGAGGAAAATTTAAGCTTGTCTCTAAAAGGTAAAGTGAATTTCATCCATCTCACCTGCTATATCTGACCTCATCCTCCACCAGCTCACTGTCACTCGATAGCTGTTTTCACCTTTTGTGCTATTGTTGTTGTGAAAACCTCTTGTAAGAGCTCATTCCCTGGCCGAGAATATTTGCTTATTGAGTATTCCTTTATCAGCATTGGCTAATTTGCGGTTTCTCAGTTTGCAGCTTCTTCTTTCTCTTTCTTTCCAGTATGTCCAGACTGGCAGCATCTTCTGCACTGGTTCTGCACTGTGTCAAGTCCCTCCTCACTCTCTTCCCCAGCTCTTCCCTCAGCTACACAGTACCATCTCAACCAGGCAATGCAAATTTAAATTTCTGCCATACATTTGTTCTAATATTGCTTTTAAAAGAGCAATGATGTGAACTCTGGGATACCTGGGCAAATTCCAGCTGGAAAATCTTGCTTAAAAGAACCTCCTTTAGTAGTGACTGCAGGAAATGTTGTCCTTCCCTCTTTGTCCTACCAAAACTGGGTGCAATCTCTCTGCAGTCAGCCCATCTTTGGCTGAATTTCAATAGGAGGATGCAAATAGGATAAAAATGACTTCACGACAGATTTTTTTTAAAAAAGGTGTCCTCAAATAATTACTATGAGGATCAGTCTAGAGGAAAGCTGTTATTAGCAATTCACATGTGGGTGTTAAGTGTCAACCCCCAAAAACTGCTTTCATGAGTCACCTTAGAGTACCCCAGTGCCTTGATACAAAGAAAAAGTGTATCTGCAAAAAAGTTGTCATGGAAACATAAAAATAGCTCTGGAAGGGATGTTGAAGGGACAGCTAGACTTTTTCCTTGTTACAAGATAAGATCAAATATAATTTAACCATTTCTGACAGATGTTCTGTCTATTCTTTCTATTCTTAGAAACCTCCTCAGCTTCTGAAGGCAACCTGCCCCATTAGTTCGATTTTTCTTGAAAGACGGCAGTTTCTAGACAACTGATCATTCTTGTTGGCATCCTTATTCCTCTTAGTCTACAATTTTTTTCTGAACATTTCCCCCCAAGAGATGCAGGTTCTGTGGGTGAAGCTTTAGTAGTGTCAATTTGAGGTGAATTTTTACTTTCTGCATCTTATTTATTACATGCCTATGTGGTGTTTACATTTTTGTATCAGTATGGCCCTGCTGGCACATGGCAGGATTGTAACTGCCAGAGCTCCCAGAGAACATATTCTACCTCCAAAAGAGAGTGAATAAAGTGTGAGTACATCATATAGTTCTAATAGAATGCTACAGAGTGGGCCTTCCCTTTCCACAGCTCTGGAAATGCTATGTAGCAGACTAATTTGGATGGCAGGAATTGTGGTAAAATTTAGGTTCTCCTGTTTGAACTGAAGTGATATTAGCTGGGACAAATACCACATCCTTACATGTGGGTTCAGAGTTCACTGCCTGGAGTGACAGATGTGTGTGGAGGAACAGGTCCAGAGGGGCTGTTCCCGTGCTCTCAGAGGTGACACCTTCCCTCTGAGAAGCCAGTGTTTGCGTCATGTGTTTACCTCTGAGCTGGGCTATTGGCAAGGTTCGCGTGCGAGATTATTGATCAGGTTGTGCTGGGAAAGTTGAACCACCCAGAGTCCACAGACTGTTTTGTTTCCTCTTGGAATGTGTCTGCTGAGGGTGGCGTGGCTTCTCATGCTGTCTTAACCACTTTTACTTCTAAGACTTATTTGAAACAAAATTATTGGATAAAATTAGTTGGATTGTTTTATTTAAACTGTTTTACCATTGAAAAACATGTGTTTTCACTGCATGTGCTTTCTGGGGGGAAAAATCTGTGTGATGGTTGGATTTTGGTTGGATTTTTTTTTTATTATTATTTCTCTTTAAGTCGTACACTGAAATGATCTAGTTTGGACATTGCATTCGACTTTCCAGGGAAATGGTGCAATTTTGTTTATTTGTACCTCTGTACTTTTCTGTACTCAGCCTTCTCAGCTGACCTGTATCTCCTGTGATATGATTCCTGCAATATAACTGTCTCTCCTTATCATGATGGATGACGGTGGTATTTACAGTTTGATAAGCTCCTATTTAAGAAACATCTGAACTCCAACTTCTGGGTTTTATGGCAAGTATTTCAAGATTCAACTTCTCTGCTAGTGAAAAGCTATCTTCTTCCTCCTGAGAAAATTAAATTATAATGTTCTGTTGAAAAAGAAGTTGGTGCCTTGAGCACCTCTGGATCTTACTGTGGACTTGAGAAATATCCATTTGCAGCAGGGCAGATGGGATGCCCTTCTGTGATGGTACCTGTCCTTTATCAAGGAATTGCCCTTGAAGACATCTCCAGGCACTTACACCACATCTCACCCAGGAGGCTCGCTCCCTTTGCAGGAGGTGGGGATCTTTGAACATACACCTGGATGTGGAAATGATTTGTTGTCCATGAGAAAGTAAAACCCTCTCTGTGTCCTCTGCCAGAGCTTTCTACTGAGCTTGACCGAGTGCCTCGAGGCAGCAGCACCACCCTGCTGCCCATTCCCCTCCATAGCTTCATTCTCCCCGCAGGCGCCTGCTGGGCTCACAGTTGAGCTGAAATTAATTGACAATACTTCTTATCAAGTTCAAAGGGCTGCAGCAATTTCATGTGGCATAGAGGAGAGAGAGTATAGACGGGTAAGAGGCAAGCTTGCTGTCAGCTTTCGTTAGCCACAAAAAAAGGCATTAAAGATCCTTGGCCTTTGCGTAGCAGTGCTGGGCATGTAACCAGTAATTTCAACCTGCTTGTTAACAGATAGATAGATGAAAACTCTGCAAGGTCATGTTGGTTTAGTGCTTAAACAGGCGTTTTACATTTGGTGAGAGGTGAGTGAGTACTGATAGGGTGGAAACCTAGATATTGTTCGAGAAAAAATGTGCCTGGCCAGGAAGGAGAAGAAATCCATACCAAAAGCAGCTTGCAGTGACCCAGAACATCCATTCACATCATGGTAAAGGGTGTGGACTGCCACTACAAGCAGGCCTCAGTGAATTTGTTGCTCACCTTAGGGAAGGAGAGGACTGCATGCAGGGGTACTGTGCATTCAGGACACATCTGTCTGTGCCAGCTACAAGAGCCAGGCCAGAGGCCTGCACAGTCTCTCCTTCCTCACACTCTCAAGCACATCAGAAGGGCCAGTGGATAAAATGAACCAGGACAGTTTTTGCTGGGTCAGGGTTGTGGCCACCCTTCTTTTGAGGCATAGTAACTGAATATGAGCTTTTCTGTGCTTGCTGCTCCCAGGACACCAACATTTCCTTTCTGAAAAAAATGAGGATCGAACGAACGTGCGGGACTCAGAAAACACAGCAGCCAGCCTCTGAGCTACCATGGGCCACACAGCCACTGCAGGTGTCTGAGGGACATGTGCCATGTCCTCTCCTGCATCATCTCTTCAGATGTGCTCCAGAAAAGGATTGGCTCCTCTATGACCAGAGACTGTTGTGTGTCCTCTGGATGTCCATCATATCCAGGCTGGGTCAGAGGACTGAATGTCGAATCAGTAATCACAGGAAAAGGGACTTGTGTCTGTGACTACATTGTTGCGCATCAGGAGGACTGAGGAACATGATTCAAATGGGTCCTGAGGAAAGATGGTGGAAGACCTGGACAGGTCTGAGTGGCCAAAGGGGGGAACTTCAGCTGCTTATGTCACACCTGCTTTCCTGTGTCTCCCCTGAGGCTCTGTCTGGGCCTGTCTGAGCACCAGTTCTCCCGTGCCAGCATTTTTCCATGATATCCTTTCTAGTTTCTGCTGTGAAAAAAATACATTAGTGAAAATGTTTTTCCCATTTCAAAACAAATGACAATACTAAATGAGAACGAAGGTGATTTCCCTTCCATTCACTAGTAAAGACTGACTTTTCCATAATAAAGTTACAAATACCAAATGAAAGGGAACAATATAGTATGCTCTAGATTAAGAAAATGATCATCACCTTCCTCCCTACAGCTGGTACAGACAAGACTTTTGAAACTGTCTGCCTAACATTGTCCCCCCAAGCACGCTGTTCAGCCATCTGGATAAGCTGTCTGATTTTCAGACATTCTGAGCCTTTTACAATTCCCACGTGATTCTGCAAACACAAAATCTTGGCCTCTGAGCCTTGCTGTTAAATTAAGCAGCGCCAGGTCTGGCTGTGATTATTAGAGCTGAGAAAAACCTCCATTTGTGTTCCACTGCATATTAGGCAGAGCTGGCCAGTGTCCCAAGCAGACCTGTGCTAGGTTGATTTTTCAAGAAGATTTGCACAGCTGTACTGAGAATGACACCCAAAAATGTGGCCCCACATATAAAAATACTGTGATTGGACTCTTGTAACTCCAGTATGGATGCAAAACAGGTCTGAAACTGGTGTAGGTACCAGCAGTGGAAGTGGTGAAACAAGTGGCAGTGGAAAAGGCTGCCAGGATATTGACATCTGAGCAGTTTGACATGCTCTGAGAAATGGATTTGAATTTATTGAGGTGGATCCACTTACGAAATGGAAGAAAAATTCCTGTTTCAACACATGTTTCTAGTTCGTATACAAAACCGCTTTCGCTTTGATGTTCTGGAATATGCATTTTTCAAATGTGTGTTACAACACAACACACAAACACCCCCATTTTATCAAAATGAAATCTTCATAGGCTTGAGACAAGATTTCTCTTTATAAAGTAGATTCAGAAGCTTTGTTCCAGCTTCAAATGAATCGACCAGGAAAATCTTTAAATCTTTCACAGAACAGAATTTTCTTCCTCCAGACATATGTCAGCAGCTGCTGCAGCTGGTGTGTCTGCCTGGATCAAAGGGATTGGGAAGGGGTGGTGAGACGGCGTTGCACTCATCCGGCATGTGATAGCGAGCGCAAGGGTTAGTGCCTGGAATCATGATGTCATCGTATAAATTATAGAAAATCATCAGAGTCAAGGGAGACCTTTGTGTCTCTTTCCTGGTTGGGAGAATATTTATTTTGCAAACTGGCTGTGGAAATATTTAAGTACAAGTCACAGCCAGTTAAACCTTTATATTTTAATGGTTTTAATTTTAATTTTAACCTTTATAATTTGAATTAATCAGGAATAAAGAGTTTAAAAGTTAGACTGATATTTCTGCAGATCTACTCTACTTGCGTATGAAGACTTGAATATTTGAGTCACTAAATGGAATACTTGGCAACAACAGTGGTTTTTAGGATGATACTCATCTTCTTGTGCTTTGTTTTGTCAAGGAATATTATGCTGTCAAGGTTAATTCAAAGCCATACAGAATCTGGCACCTCCCAGGTTGCTTAGCTTGAACATGGCCAGTGAGTTCATGTGACTTTGAACTCATGCTGCTCTCCTCCCTCAGCTTTAGGTCTCTAATGATGCCTTTTTGTTGATTCATTGCCTGTGAGTGCAGAGATAAGCTCTCCTTTTCCTTGTAGCTCAAATCATCTGTGAGCACAATATAGCCAGTATGATTCAGCTGTCTATCAGAGCTCCCTGAGTTTGGAAATGAAGCATTCCATGCCCATCAAGTTCCAGAAAATCAACAGGAGAAGCAGTTAAGAAATTACAAGTTACGGTCCTGCTGCTTGAAAGAGAACCAAAATTGGTTCTGGTTTACCTTAATATGCCAGCTTACAGTTCATGGCAGTTCAGGAGTTTTAAAGAGACATTTAGCCATGCCTTCAGCTGGGGTGGGAACCTCCAAGGAAGGGTGGGATAGAAAGAGTGGCAGGCAGTCAGGTCAGCTCTCCTACACTTGCCATAAGCCCGCTAGTGAGTCAGAGCCCTCACCCCTTAAGTCATTAAAGCCTTGTCTGCCTCCGGCCCTCAGACACATACTGGAAATGTGGGTGTCAGCCAGCAGTGTTGCAAACTGCATGGGCTTCCTGGAATAGGCATAGTGAGCCACATGGTGGGGAGAACCACAGGCACTGATGTTCATGAAGCGGTACAGAAAGCTTTTCTTCAGGACAGATGTCTTGTTTGGGTTTATGAATGTACCTGCCCTAATGCTTTGCAAAATGTCTTTGGTTAGAAAAACACCCTTTTTAAACAAAATGCTGTCATTTTTGATAGCAAAACTCTGTAGATGTAATACTAGGAGGGGGTTCTTTGGAAGGTGAAGGGAATGTTATTGCTCTCTAGAATTACCTAACAAGAGGCTGTGGCTGATCAAAGTGGTACAGTGGTAGAACAAGAAGGAACAGACACAGGCTGGAATGAAGGAACAGGCACATGCATTAGAATGAAGGAAAAACTTTTCCATCATGTGGATAAATAAATCTTGGAGAAGGCCCCAGAGATGCAGGGAAACTCCATACTGTGAGATTTTCAGTACTCAGCCAGAAAAGTGCCTGAGAAACCCGATCTCACCTACCTGGAGCAGGGTGCTAAACTGCACAACCTCCACTTGCATGTCCACCTCAAAATTATTAATGGTTCTACAGTTGTGACCAGCTGAACCCACATGTCTTTCCCATCCCCACTACCCCCTCTGAAAAAAAAAGGCAATTCCTAAGGAAAAGTCTCTAAAGATGAAGTTACAGGCAGCAGCTAATATTTTTCCAACAAGAAAAAGCAAGAAGAGTAGCAGTTGTCCTGCTCTCCTTGCTCACATCTCCATTCCTAGATATATGTTGCCTTCTCTATCTTGTTTATTCTGGTGTTCATTGAGCCCCAGCCTGGCAGAGTGCTATCAGGGGGTGGCAGAGGCTCAGGGCAAGTCAAGTCTGTCAGATTGAGAATGGTTTGGAAAAGGTGTTTGGAAAAGGTGGGATGTGGCAGAGAAGGAGCCTTCTCCTTCCTTTCGGTCACGGTGACCTGCTTGATTAGCTCAAGACAAGGCATATACCTGCACCCCAGTGAAGTGTCCATGGTGCAGACCATTCAAAAATTAAAAAGCGCAGCACTTCCAGCTACAGCAGCATGCATCATACAGCGATGCTGCTTCTCATTTATCGGGTGACTATCCCTAAGGAACTCACAGCAAATATTAAGAGCGCAAAAATACCTGTGTGCTCACGATACAGGCTCTACAATAGATTTCACTCTCTTTTCCAGGGAGCAAATCCAGGGGAGCTGTGCAGGGACCTACTCCGTCCCAGACCTGTCACTGCCATCCAGCGGGCTCTGGTGGAAACGCCGTGCCCTGTGTCCTTCCCTGCCTTTGCCGAGTGGTACCTCCTGTCCCGCCTGTGTGTGTCCCCGCTGTGCTCTGTCCCACTACCGTTAGCAGATGAGGCTGCTGTCATGACACAGAGGAGCCCAGGGGAACACACGCCCAGCCCTTGTGCAAGGGCGTGTGACCAAGGTGCTGTAGAATCATAGAATCATAGAATTATAGAATCAGCTGGGTTGGAAGGGACCTCAGAGATCATTGAGTCCAACCCATGATCCATTACCGCCGTGGTTGCTAGACCATGGCACTAAGTGCCACATCTAGTCTTATCTTAAAAACCTCCAGGGATGGAGAATCCACCACTTCCCTGGGCAGCCCATTCCAATGTCTGATTACCCTTTCTGTACAGAATTTCTTCCTAATATCTAACCTAAACCTTCCCTGGCACAGCTTAAGACCATGCCTTCTTGTCTTGCTGATAGTTGCCTGGGAGAAGAGACCAACCCCCACCCGACTACAACCTCCTTTCAGGGAGTTGTAGAGAGTGATGAGGTCTCCCCTGAGCCTCCTCTTCTCCAGGCTGAACAACCCCAGCTCCCTCAGCCTCTCCTTATAGGACTTGTGCTCCAGTACCTTCACCAGCCTAGTTGCTCTTCTCTGGACCTGCTCCAGCACCTCAATGTCCTTCCTGAACTGAGGGGCCCAGAACTGGACACAGTACTTGAGGTGTGGCCTCACCAGCGCTGAGTACAGGGGAAGAATCATTTCCCTGGACCTGTTAGCCACACTATTCCTGATCCAGGCCAGGATGCCATTGGCCTTCTTGGCCACCTGGGCACACTGCTGGCTCATGTTCAGCTTCCTGTCAATCAGCACTCCCAGGTCCCTTTCTGCCTGGCTGCTCTCCAGCCACTCTGTCCCCAGCCTGTAGTGCTGCATGGGGTTGTTGTGGCCAAAGTGCAGGACCCGGCACTCAGCCTTGTTGAACCTCATCCCATTGGAATGAGCCCAACTCTCCAGCCTGTCCAGGTCCCTCTGCAGAGCCCTCCTGCCTTCCAGCTGATTGACACTCCCCCCAACTTAGTGTCATCTGCAAATTTGTTGATGGTAGACTCAATCCCCTCATCTAAATTATCAATAAAGATATTAAATAGAACTGGACCCAACACTGATCCCTGGGGACACCACTAGTGACTGGATCCCAACTGGATGCAGCCCCGTTCACCACCACTCTCTGGGCCCGGCCCTCCAGCCAGTTCCTAACCCAGCACAAAGTGCCCCTGTCCAAGCCGTGGGCTGCCAGCTTTTCCAGAAGAATGCCGTGGGAGACGGTGTCAAAGGCCTTGCTGATGTCCAGGTAGACACATCCACAGCCTTCCCCTCATCCACCAGGTGAGTCACCTGATCATAAAAGGAGCAGGTTGGTCAGACAGGACCTGCCTTTCCGTGCTGGCTGGGTCTGGTCCCTTGTCCATCCTGTAGGTGTTGTGTGATTGCACTTAGGATGATCTGCTCCATAACCTCGCCAGGCATTGAGGTCAGACTGATGGGCCTCTGTACTTTCCTGGGTCCTCCTTCCAGCCCTTTTTGTGGATGGGTGTGACATTCACCAACTTCCAATCATCTGGGACCTCCCCAGTGAGCCAGGACTGTTGGTAGATGATGGAGAGTGGCTTGGCGAGCTCTTCTGCCAGCTCCTTCATCACCCTTGGGTGGATCCCATCTGGTCCCATAGACTTGTGGGGATCCAAGCAGCTCAGTAGGTCACTAACTGTTTCCTTCTGGATTGCAGGGGGGCTATTCAGATTCTTATGTCCTTCTACAAGCTCCAGAAGCCATGTCCTGAAGACAACCTGTCTTACTGTTGAAAACTGAGGTAAAGAAGGCCTTTTCCTCATCTTTGACAACTGTATTCCTGCCCATGTCCAATAAAGAATGGAGGTTTTCCTTGCCCCTCCTTTTGCTACTGATGTATCTGCAGAAGGACTCTTTGTTATCCTTCACAGAAGTGGCTAGATTGAGTTCAAATTGTGCCTTCATCTCTCTAATTTTCTTTCTACATGACCTAACTATAGTCCTAAACTCTTCCTGAGTAGCCAGTCCCTTTTTCCATGATTGGTAAGCTCTCTTCTTTGCCCTAATTTCCTTCAAAATCTCCCTGTTCAGCCAGACCAGTTCTCTTCCCCCACTGGCTTGCCTTTCAGCACACTGGGACAGCCTGCTCCTGTGCTTTCAAGACTTGCTTCTTGAAGCATGTCCATCCCTCCTGGACCCCTTTTTTATCAAGGGTTGTTTCCCAGGATACTCTGACCTAGTCTTCTGAATAGGCCGAAATCTGCCCTCTGGAAGCCCAGCATAGATGTTTTATTGATGGCCCTCCTTGCATCCCTGAGTATTGAAAACTGTGCCCCAGATGGCCTCCAACCACCACATCTCCCACCAGCCCCTCTCTGTTTGTGAACAGGAGGTCTAGAGGGGCTTCATCCCTGGTAGGCTCATTTACCAGCTGGAGCAGGAAATTGTCCTCTATATGCTCTAGGAATCTCCTAGACTGCCTCCTTTCCACTGTGTGGAGTTCCCAGCAGACATCCGGCAGGTTAAAATCACCCAGGAGAACAAGGGCTGGCGATTTTGAGACATCTGCCGGCTGCTTGTAGAACAATTCATCATCCTTATCATCCTGGTTGGGTGGTCTCTAACAGACTCCCACCAGGATGTCAGGCTGGTTGGCCTTCCCCTTGATTCTGATCCACAGGCACTCAACCTTTTTGCTACTGACTTCAAGTTCTACAGTGTCAAGAGACTCCAACATATAGAGCCACCCCTCCACCTCTCCTACCTTGCCCTTCCCTTCTGAAGAGCTTGTAGCCACCCATGGCACCAGTCCAGTCATGCGAGTCATCCCACCACGTTTTTGTGATGTGACCATAGACACAGTGTTTATCCCCTACCACATGAGGCTATTTAGAGATAGCAGGTTTGGGAGGTCTCTTCCTCAATGAAAGTAATCCAGGGTGTTTTCTGAGCAAGGTATGTGTTTCAACCCCAGCCACTAACTCAATACTACACAGCCTCTCACTCCCTCTGCCACCGTGGGATGGGGAAGAGGACTGGGAAAGAGTGAAGACTCATGGGCTGAGATAAAGACACTTTTACAGGTAAATAAAAGCTGTGCACACAAGCAAAGCAAAACAAGGAATTCATTCACCACTCTCCATGGGCAGGCAGGTGTTCTGCCATCCCCAGGAAAGCCAGTTCCAGGAGATGTAATGGTGACTTGGGAGGACAAACACCATCACTCCAAATGCAGCTTTTCCATAGGACGGCTTCCCACTTTAATTAACGATTCAGACCCTGAACCAGAGCTCTGTTCTGCAGACAGAGATGGGAACCGCTGGTCAGGTGGGGACTTGGGCTTCCTGTGTGCTGGAGGAGAGAAAAGCCTGTCTGGGCAGTGACGCAGGGACTCCTTCCCTGCTTCCAGGCATCACTAGAGGGAGACGGAGCACTGTCTCGTGGCACTGCCCAGAGGAAACTCCTTAAGCACCATTTTCCACACCTAGTCTTTCTGTTCGAGATTATTGCTGTGAGATGCGACATGGCGGAGTGTGCCAGGGTACGCCGGACCCAAGGGACCCTCGGAATCTTCTGCGGGGACCCCGCCAGGCTGCCCTTGCTGACACCTGGGGCACTGAGCCTGCACCAACATGAACAAACCCAGTCTGTAAGGCAACGACTGTATTAGGGTCTGTAGGCATCGTGTGAGAGGACACGAGGAAGAGGAGTCAGCTGTGGAGGGCTTGGGATGCTGTAGTGGAAGAGTAGAAAGAGTTCCTACTAAGCAGAAATGTAAGTGACAACAGGGGGACACAAAGAGCTGAGAATGACTGAATTGCACGGAAAAAAAAAACAGGTTTTGAAGGAAAAAGTCAGTTCTTACTGAACAATATTCATATAAATTCAGCCAGGAGTGACTTCTCTTTCCATACACAACAGATAGCCTAGAACTTGGGTTAAAGAGTGAGTGAGTAGGAGCTGAGGGGAGCCAGAGGAAAGACAGATAGTGGCAGCTGTTCCTGCCTGGTAACATCAGGCAGAGCTGGCTCTTACCTCACAGAACATCTGAAGGTGATGTGTCTGGAAGAAGCTCTTTCATCTCCCAGTCCAAACAACAGAGAAAGACACCTACATAGGGGAGGTCACCTTCTCCTGGGGCTGATGTCTGAGATAAATGGTGTGATTCATTCTCTTGATTTACTGTCTCTATTGGCTACAGAGGGAGCCTACACACCTCACCTAGAAGAGCAGCCTTGTTGCTGACTTGCGCTGGATGGACCAAGTATAGCTTTTAATTGGATCTGCCACGCATCTTTGCCTGTTCCACACCAACCTGTTTCTCCTCCACCAAGAATAAGTAAGCACATTTTCCAGCAGGGTACCTGCCAGGCACAGCAAGGACTGGGCAATGCACTATTATTTTGCATAGCTTTTCTTGGTTTGACTTCACCTGGGTTTAGGTTCTAGTCAGAAGTTCTAGCTGTGTGTTTCTCTCTTGGTAAGAGTTTTCTCCCCATTAATTTATCTAATCACCGTATTCAAATGCCCTTGCAATTTACATTTTGATAAAGAGATGAAGGAAGAAGCTCTTAAAAGCATTTTGAGTATTATCAATACTCTTACTGTCTCCAAATATTTCAAAATCTTGGAAAAAAACACTGCCAGTAGAACAGATTGCCTAGTTCCGGAGCTGGACTCATCAAAATTAGTTACAGGATCAAAATTACCTCTCTGATCACATGTGTTTGTCCCTTGGGTGCAAATTCATTTTCAACACATAACACTGGGAGTTTTTGCTGAGCTCTTGAACCACTATGACTGTTGTGTTGTTTCACTGCTGAGGTTCCCAGGAGAGCCTTCACAGCATGTGTCTGATATTTTTATCTACAGCTTCGCAAATTTACTCTGGTTAGACATACATTTTTAATTGACACTTCCAAGATAAATACAGTAGTATTGGAAATTTTGCCCCAGAATTTTTTCTATTTCATGAAATAAGGGCTTTTGAGAGAGGTTCATTTTGTGTCCTATTTTGCTTCCTATCTTTTCTTTATTTCTGCATTATATTTACCTCTCCTCTTGCTTTTCCTCAGGACAGATGTGTGGATATAGATGAATCTGCATATCTAAAACATTTGTTTTCTAGTCTTTGTCATGTGGATTGTATTCCCAATTCAAAACATAAGCAAGTTGGAGTGCTTGCATTCTGAAATATGTATGTCATATTACACACGAAGATTATAGCAAACAGCACATAATCCAGCTATCATGCTGTTCTCAGCGTTTTTTTTTCTCTGGTACATTTTGTTTTTAAATTTATGCCAGTGCTGGTGTAATGCTATCTTATGTATAAAATTGCTACAAATTCTATTTGAGATATTCTGGTGTTTCTTTTGAACTTTGTTTTAGAGATAGTAAGAAAATACCAGTCCCAGCACTGGAAGCAGAAGATGCCTTGGGGACTGGGGGACTTATATCACCCTTTTTTACGAGTGAGCAAATCAATTTTCCCTCTTCTAATTGATTTATCCACTTATCAAATAATGACAACTGCACTGCCACACTACCATAACTTATAAAATTATTTGAGACCTATGGTCAGGAAGTACATTTATAAGCAAGGGCTTATGATTAGAAAGAAACAATTTGTAATATATCAGCTATGAATGTGCTAGGCAAAAGGTTAGGTAAAATGCATGCAATTCTCCTCATATTGCCATCACAGTCCTGGGTAAAAAAAAAGGCCCCTTTCCGCAAAGAAGCAGCAGTGGATGAAGAGGAGTGAGTGCTACTGTCTGACAAACAGCTGACTCTGCTCTAAGGACCACACCAACTAGGGATGCTCCAGACTGGCTAGCAGTATGAGGGAGCTGCAAGGATGTTTGGCCTGGCCAGAGAAGCCTCTGTGCTCTCTCCTGCAAGTCTGTCACTTCTGCCCCTTTTGGTCCACCAAATATTTCACAATCTCCCCCTTAAGCAGGGTTTGGCTGCCTGCCCTGTCCGGCTGTGCCAGCTCTCAGCGTGGCTGTCAGTTGTACCTCCTGCTGTAAAACCAAACTTCTCATCACTGGAAATCATTGCTCACGGACCTGAAAAACCACCTCCCAGCTTTCTCAGAGACTATCCAAAATGTTGAGGCACTACAAGTCTCCTTTCTTCCAGCCCCAGGCAGCCAACTTGGCTAAACAGAGCCCCCCACCCTTCCCTGCCAAATGTGAGTGCTGCATCACTGCTGCAGCCTCCCAGAGCCCTCTGCCAAGTATCTAGTGTTGCTCTGTATGCTGTCTACCACCTCAAGTGATCAACTGTGGAATTGCTAGACTAGGTCACTAGGTGGTGGGGAAAAGGAAAAGAAAAAGGGAACCAAAAAAAAAAAAAAGGAAAAAGGAAAGAAAAAGTAAAAAAAAAAAAAAGGAAAAGAGAAGAAAAATAATAAAAAAAGGAAAATCAAAACAGAAAGAAAAATAGGAAAGAAGAAGAAGGAAAAAATGGATATGCCCCAACACCTGGGATCAATACATACATTACAGATAGCAGCAGCCAGCTTATATCTGCCACAGTGTAATTGCATTGCCTAGGGGTGATCTCTCCTCAGCCTAAAAATCAGAGTGGAGGGACTTTGACTGTGGGTCATTGTGCTTCTTTCCAAACCTTCTCTTTGGCAATATCTGGCTGAGCAACTTCCATTACTTGCTAATGGACGTGAAGCATCAGTGGACATATTGCCACTGCTTCAGGAAGCTGCAGTGTTTTTCCTCAGCCGAAGTTCTTCTCCAGATATCTTCTCTGAAGCAGGACCCCATGTCATGCTGAGCAATGGCCAGGCTTGTTGGCTGAGCTCCTCATGAGCCTCCCTGGTGCACTTTCAGCAATGAGCCATCCACATGGCTCTTTCTTATTCCGAGCTGCACAGCTGGTGCTCCCCAAAAGCCCTGGGATGCCTGCTCCACCTCTGCTGACACCCAGAGTGCTCCCAGCTGGGATGAGCACCAGCCCTTTGGTCTGCTTGACTCTTTTTCTGTTGTGTGTGGTGTCTTTTCTATCCCTTTGTCCCACCATACACAGTGTTTCAGATGCTTTCATGAACAGCAGTCTTCTGCTCTTTTCTCCCAATAGAAATTCAAACCATGCTCCTGCATGGCAGCCCTCATGGCCTGCCCACCCAACACTGACACATCCAATTAATCACCAAATTAACCCATGGGTTAATAACACATAAGGCAAGATACCTACAGGCACTGAGAATAAATTGTGCCTGTGGTGTGAAAGTGATGTCTTTTGCTGGCAGATAACTTGTATGGAGGACATCAAGTGCCCCATACTTGCATGGATTTGCTTCTATTATTTCCAATACAAATGCAACTACCCAATCTTGGCTCCATCTCTCCTAATTAGGGAGGCCTGAGGATTCACAGTCTACATTTAGTAGATCTCCGTGAATAAACTTTAAAATATCAAGATTCCAAGGCACAAAAGCTCTTTTGTGGCTTTCATTCAGAATTGGGCTTCTGCTGCATTCTTGCCATTTTAAAATGACCCTGATCTTGAACACTGCATCTTGTGATGCGCAGACTACAGGA
Source organism: Pipra filicauda (assembly GCF_003945595.2). NCBI lineage: Eukaryota > Metazoa > Chordata > Aves > Passeriformes > Pipridae > Pipra > Pipra filicauda. Next base: position 1,135,084 of record NW_024105053.1, on the reverse strand, counting down.
AAAGGTTTCTAAACTAACATAACTCATTATTCATAATACAATAGTTGTATGCTTTATCTACAGGTCTCTGATCTAGGAAGTCATTATTTTTCAGAGCCTTTGCCATAGCAAAGGGGGAAACACTGCAGAGCATTGTTCAACATTATTGTGCATGAACAGATATTATTTTACAATATTTTCATAACATAAATCTGTTCCAAGCACCAACTGGGATATGCAGAAGTGCTTTTAACCACTAGCTAAAAATTCCCTATTGGCACTGTGTTCCGAAGCAGTGAAACCTCCCCAGTCCTCACATGCATTTCTCATCTCATCTGAAATGCACATATTTATACAGCCTCACATGACTCCAAGGAATCTGTTGAGTTTTATCAAGTGTATATCCCAAATTTAGAAATTATCTGCATAGTCACCTACACAATGGACTCCTCTGCTACACGAACCCTCTTGACACAGCTTCTCTCCAAGTGTGCCCCATCCTCTCCTTCTGTTTCCCTGTTTATTTTCCTGCACATCAGCATTTCTGGCCGTGTGCCTCCATATTCCCACATGACATTTTGAGAACAGCAGGTCTTGCCGTCTGCTGAGCCATTCACCCCTTGTTGTGTGTGTGTGTGGTGCTAGAGGAACATGTCTTCATTTCACAAAAAGCCTGGTTATTTTCCTAGAGTCTTTACGGCATATGGCTAAGTGATGCTAAGGTCAGTCAAATTCCTGTTGAATTTGCAAAGTGACCCCTTTAAGCAAGAAAAACCTTACCTTCCATCACAGTTCTTTTCATAACAAACCTAAAATCCTTGTATAAATTATGCTTCATTTTGTATGCTACACTAATTACCTAACCAATACTCCAGGAGTAGGTTTTAGTAATCTAGCCCATGTAAAGCTCTGACTAAACCAGTCCCATGACCTCTTCCCCAAAAGCTCACTCTTCCCATGCAAACCCACTCTCAGCTTTTCTCTCCTTCCCCTGTCTTTAAAAACAGACGGGTCAGCCATGTGAAATAGTTGTTATGGTTTTATTTGTACTGCAGAAGTGAATGCCAGTGTGGCAGGACCCAGACTGGGCACTGGTGTCACTCTCAGACAAAACCATGGTTTCAGCAACATGGGGCATCCCTGTGGTTTTCCCAGACTCGGGGCTGGGGGAAGCTGAGGAAATATCCCACTCCTTCAACACAAGCAGAGACAGCAGCAAGGTCCCCTCTATCCATTACAGAGATGGAAAAAGCATATGGGTGAAACACTTGCAATTTGTAACGATAAATGAGGATCTTACAGTTGTGCAAGCTCACTGCCCCACTCCTGCATTCACGTGGGTTGACCTGTGGCAACAGTAATCTGTGTCAGACACATCCCAGTCTAACTAGGGCAGCCCTATGAAGAAGGCACATTTGTTCTTGTTTACACTGTTTTCCAGCTTCTCCTCACAGCTGTGAGGGGCTATTTTCTCCAAAGAAAAGGTCAGAGATAAGGGTTGCGTGTGTGAGCCTAAAGTGTTTGTCCATACAGATATATAGGAGAGATATTGGTGTTGATCTCAGACAGCCTAATTAATGTGAATCCCAGTCCTTCACCCAAGTCTTCTACGTGATACTTTGATTTTTTGACTGCGGCACTGAGATGTTTAGCACTGTCTTTCACATGGCTGCTCTGTGGGCTTGTAGCTTCTTCCAAGCTTGTCTCTACTGTTGAAAGAGCTCTTGAGAATTACTGTGTGATGGCTGGTGGAAATGCGAGTGGCAGGGGTCTTAAGGTCAGCTTGAACTAGAAGAAGAGGTGTAGCCACAGTAGTTCCTTGCAGTGCCCAGACTGCTGCAGGGAGAGAGATGGTTTTTCCAACAGTCACCCCTCAGATTATACAGACCTCTCAAAACTATTGCATCTACTCATTTTGACACTGATTTTCTGCCGTGACTGCATGTGAAAGCTGCAGGGGAAATCCTCTGTAACATCGCAGGCACACCCAATAGGAAGAATAGTTCTCAATAACGAGTAAACTTCCCCTCAGGAGTGTGGATGAAAGACTGTTGTAGCATAAAAGGGATACAAAGTGCAAGGACCCAAAATATAGCCATGTGAACTTGCTGCCAGCTCCCCTTTCAGACAGACACATTTTGCTCTCAGTTCCTTCCTACACTACTTCAGGCACAGAACTACCATCAGTTTGAGTATTATTCTTTTGTTTGTTTGTTTGTTTGAATGAAGGCCTTCAACTTCTGTATCAACCTGTAGGTCTCATCACACCAGGACATTGAACATACATGTAAGAAACAAGTACCAAGTGGCTTAGACAATAAAAGAAAACACTTGGACATGAAACTCAAGGTTTTCTGTTTGTTTGTTTGTTTGTTTTTTCCTCTCTTAAGAATGCATTTCTGTGGCTATGTAGAATTATTTTTATGTTTATTTTCATGCCATAAAGAATATGTTAGCCGTGGGTGTACATGGTGAAGTGCATGCATCCGAATTTAAGTACTGAAAAGGACTAGCTTGGACTTGCATGACAGGTATTTCTCCATCAGTAACCAATCTAGATATTTTCAGAGATACAAGTGCTTCAGAGAATGTGCTGGAGTTTGAGATTGGTGTATTTGGGCAGGACAGTTGAAGCTGTTCCTCTTACTGGCAAGAGGAACAACATTGGCTCAGGTTAACCTGCAGCTGTGGCTGCAGCCAGGTTATGGTTTCCCTTGCTGGCAGTTGTAGTGACATAGAGCTGAATAGTCCTGATTGACTGGAGCGTAAGGGGTGTTGGCTCATACTGTAGAGAAAAAGACTTGGAAACATGCAGACAGTGCTGATAAGTGTCCTGGCAGACACAAGCAACCAAACAATTCACCATTGACATTTGTTTTTTTGCCTTGAGGGTTGTTTTGAGAAACAGATTTCTTCTATAGGATCTAAGCAACATTTCCTACAGGGCCAGGAAAAGTGGAAGGTAAATGGTGGAGAGAAGGTCGGCATGATACCACCATCCAAACTCAAACAGTTTCTCTGCAAAGAAATAAACCAAAGAGACAAGACTGGAAGCCTCTCTCAGGCTACTCTTTCTACCATTCCTCACCCTCAGGCTCAGAGGTTCCTGAGTACTCAGGGGCTGCTCCCTGAGGTGTGCTGTGCTTGCCAGAAAGCCTTGGCTGTGTTGAAGCAGCGTGGAGTTGTTGAAACCAACCTTTAGGTTTCTGTGTTCAGACTGAAAGAAGGTCAAGTCCACACTTACTTAAAATAACATATGCAAGTATCGTGTGGTTTCCAAGGCCCAAAGGAAACTGTGTGACAGGGGTGTTGCACTCAGATTTTTGCAGTCTTTTACCTCCCAGGCACACAATACTACCTGGGCATCTTTGCCAGCACATGCACTCAGAAATGCTTTCCCCAACAGTGATGTAATCTCTGATTTATTCAGTGAGCAAGATCCAACCGTGGTGGCCTTGCTGGTGAGAAACTATCCTGGTTTCAACACCATTGTCTTGTTCCCAGACCCCTGTATGGAGCTTCCTGCACTCCTTCCCTGTCTGGTGCCTCGTTCTGTGTGTCAGTCTCATTTGAACTTGTTCTTCAGGAGGTGTTTCCTTCCGTGGCAGAGCATCTTCAACTGTAGCCTCCTATACCGTGGAGCTGAGGCCCCACCACTGGAAGCTGAAGTATTTCTTATTAACTTTTTTTATCTTTCTCTGAAATAATCCCTTTAATTTATCTGAACAGAAAAAACAAAACAGATGAAATTCAAGCACTCATGTATGTATTTACTGCAGTTTCCCGGATCTCACACAGGACACACCAGTGTTCCAGCACAATGCACTTTTGAACTGGAGTGCAGTGACATCCTAACTTTGTATTTACCATTTTTTCCTCCTGCAGCAGCTGCTTCCCTGATCTAGATGGGGATGCATTAGGAGGTTGTTAATCAGTTGTGGCTGTGCCCTGTGTGCTGCAGAGGCCAGTGTTAGCAAGGGGAAGCCTCATCTGCATCTGGTTTTGATACAGAACATGCAACAAGAGGTCTGATAAGGGAAGGAAAGCCTAGCTGATAAATTCCTCAACTTTCCCATTTAGTTTAATGCACATGGCTAGAAAATGTATCCACTTCCAACTTCTTGTGCTAGTCTGTGTTCACCAACTGGTATGGACTTCTTGAATGGGTACTGCCAGTTTCAGACAGCCCTCACGTGCTCTGTCTGCACAGGAAGGAATCCTCAAACAGTTTTGATAAGTATTTTTCCATCAAAGTCTCTAATGTAATTGAAGTTGAAACCTTTTGCAAAACAACTTTGATTTTGGACCAAATCTCAACATGAAAAATGCAAATAAGTAACCTAGTGCAGTTCTGAAAAACAGATGAACAAAGAAAGTAAGTTTTGGTTTGTGCTCTTTAGTTTACTCTGTTTTCCCCTTTTGAAATCTTCACTTATCCTCTCTTTTTTAATATCTTTCCACTTTTTCAGGGGGATGACAAAAGGAAGCATTCCAGAAAAGGAGAAAGCAAACCACTTCTTTTTTTTTCCTTTTTTTTCTTAAGGTGAACACTGGGACTTGATGTGAAACAAATGTCAGTTTTATTCTGATATTTTATGTAAAAAAATCAAACACTTCAGTGTGGGTAAAGAGGAGGGGAGTGAAAGAAGTAATTTTCCATCAGGAACCCTTAAGGGATCTCAACCATAACACCAGTGTCCAATTTTCCAAACACAACTTTGAAGTAAAGGAGAACAGCGGCTGCTGGTCTCCTCTGACTCTTTCAGTACCCTCCTTCTGCCTCTCAGAACAGAGTAATTTATTTTCCTTACCTCATTTTCAAAATTCAGACAAAGGAAACTATTGGCACTCAGCCTGGGCAGGGCAACAGGCAGGGACTGCAGCAGCGGGGTTTGCAGCTCCTGGTAGCTCTCCTCTGACCTGTGATGAAGTCCTGGAGGTCCTGTGACCATACATGTCACCAAGCACCAAGGCAGGGCCCTGGGGAGCACAGGACCTCTGCCCTGAGCACCCTCCGGGGTGCTGCTGCTCTGCCTTGCAGACACGTGGATTGCAATAACTCACGTTACTCCACTGCTTGCAAAAAGCACATACTTTGCCATGCAAATAACAATCAAACTTGAAGATTATAACTGCCAATTTTTTTTCTGAATAACTTAGACTGAAAGACTCTCTTTACAGCAGACTAGTTGAAATAAAACATCCTCTCTCCCAAGCCTGGGTGTGTGACCGTGCAGTTTGCCCGGCTTGCTTTGGCTCCAGCCATCTGCACTGTCTGGATTCCCAGAGGAAGCTCTCACAAAACCTAGACAAACAGCAGCATTCATCTCCTAAACCATGGACGATGATCTCCACCTCTGAAGATAAACTACAGAGTGATGAACAGCACAAACCTAACATCCCAGGACCTCCCTGTTCAGATTCCTTGCCCATGTCTGCTGTGTAGCCCAGACACTCTTTCATATATTGGCTTGCACTGCTCCGAGGAAAACAGAGAGAAATTTTCCAGCATTGCTATCAGGATTTAGCCACAGCAATGTGAGAGCCCGACTATGAGACAGCTTCCAGATGGAATCAGGGCTTTCAGCACAGTGTCATCTAACCCTTCTGGGAGCAAGTGTTGGGAAAGCAGTCCAGAGAAATGCAGTGCCTCAACCAACCAGATAGTGAGGGGTGATGCTACTCGGATAAGCTGTATCCTGAGAAATAAACTTGAGCCGATATCTAGGGATCAGAATAAGCCTAGAAAGAATTTTCCATCCCCAGTGGTTATAACTTTATGAGGGTCACTTCTATTCATTCCTACACTGCAAGACTGCTGGAGAAATGTGAAATCAGCACTGCTTTTACCAGGTTTTTAAAAAAGCCTCATAGATTGGGCACTGTTTCTGTAAAATGAGAAAGCAGCTGTGATTCAGCCTTACATGTCCAATGGATAAGGCCAAATTATTCCAGTCTAAGCCTACCTTGAAAATAAACATTTTCCTTCTCGTTTAATTTCTGTGGCACATGATTCATTTCTCCTAATTTTTGTCTGGGCAGAAAAAATCTGCTGTGATTGACAGCACAGAGAGCAACAGATGGTGCTGTTTCTGTTCAAGTAAGACCTAGAGAAATAAGCCTGTTCAATAGCACTACTCTATCTATTTAGTCAACTTTTTGTGTGTGTGTGTGATGAGCTGTGTTAAGTCAAGCACTCAGATATGCAGCAACTTTAAATTAAAAAAACCCCAAACCAAACCAAAACAACAACCCTCCCATATTTCCAGTCTTGTATTCTTTGCCAATATTTCTCACAAATGTAAAAGCAGATGGTTTCTCACACAAGCATCTGTATGTGTGCTGTAGTATCCAGCCAGACATTCATGGTGCAAAATTCCCTAGTGACTGCTCAAGGATAATGGTACAACTAAGTACACTGTACCATGTAATGCATGTGGCAGGCAAAAAAGCATAACAAGTTTCACAAGAGCAAAACAAGTTAGATGTTTGATTATGTGTCCAGAGTAATTATAGATATTATTTTGAAATGGATTGGCATAAGAAGGTAATTCAGATAAAAAGTGCTCAGCAAGTTTCTACATTAAATTTCTCAAAGAATGCATTTTCTACACCTAATTTTTTCTGTGCAGTCAAAACACAGCAGGGCTGGCAAGCAAAGCCCCAGTAATCCTGTTGCAGAGGAAATCTCCTTTGTAAAGGAGAATTTCAAGTTATTAATCTATGGTTTTGGTCATCTAGACTAGTGATCTCTCTGTGTTTTCTGATTTTGTTCTTTCCCTCTCAGAAGGATATCCAGCCCACAGGGCTACTGAGACACATCCTCCTCCTGTGGGCCAGAGGAAGTTTCTGAATTACCTCCCCAGGAAGCTCTGAAATGTGGCTTAGTGTTGAATTCCCAAATTCTCCAAGGTCCTTGGGACCTCCAGGACCTCAACACAGTTAGAGGAGAGCTACCAGGAGCAGCAGAAGAGTCTTGAGACCCTTCAGCATCCTACCTGCTGAGCACAGAGTTATGGCTCCTGAAGCAGCCCCAGACCAGGAAATCAACATAAACTCTTGGCCAAGTTACGGTAGATGAAAACACAGGTTTAAGGACTTCCATCAACTGGGACCAGAATTGGAAGTTTGGTGCTACCCTGGAATGGCAGGGGTTTGCTTAGTACTTCAGAGGCCTCAGTCATTGTCTTTGCCACTTATTAGGCCTCAGTCATTATCTTTGCCACTTATTTTTTGCAAAAATAGATCTTTGAAAAATCTGAGAAAGACTAACTTTTTTAGCCTGATATTAAAACACTTCTTGGTGTGAACTGTATTGATAAGTAATCAAAATTGACTTTTCCTTGTCCACCCAAGTGAGTAAAGTGGTTGGAGATATCCTGCTGTGTGATGTTATTTCCCAGGCACAGGATGGTGTCAGAGCAGAATCAGAGAGAACTTTCTTTTTTCGAGGATAAGTTGCCTTTGGCTACAAGAGCTGAAGGTGATGAAACAAAGCACCCAATGCAGGGAGCTCTGCCACAACTGTCACCCACTTCACAGGTATCAGATCACCAAGGTTCAGTGCACTCATCGGACTCTCCATTGCTCTGGTCACAGGGCATAGCTCTGCTGTCTTTGTGTGTGTGTGTGTGAGAGAGAAAATATTTCAGTATGCTTGAGCTTTGCATGTTCTTTATCACAAAGCTATCTGTACATGAGGTAATGAAATTCTGGCGCAAGCTCAGTGTTCAGGGCCCTGAGCTTGCACTAAACCATGAGCTTTCAGCTTGTGACAGTAGAAAAAACAAGTAAGTTTTTCAATAATTTTTCCACCTCTACGTCACAGCAGGGCTCACACTAAGGTGCAAACTGGCAATGGCCTGTAAATGCTGTCCAGCTTCCATAGGAACAGCAGTGATCTGTAGTACAGAGAAATGGAGACAGTGACACAAAACCTACATCCTTCTTACATGCTGTGGTGTGTTGACGCTGCTGGATGCCAGGTAGCCACCAAAGCCACTCTCTATCACTTCCCTCCTTAACTGGTTAGGAGAGGGAAAATACAACAAAAGGCTTGTGGGTTGAGATAAGGAAAGGGAGAGATCACTCACTAGTAACCATCTTAGGTAAAACTCTATTAGACATAGGGGAAGCTTCTAGCAACTTCTCACAGAAGCCATCCCTGTAGTTCCCGCACTACCAAAACCTTCTCATACAAACACAATACAGATGTAGATTCTGTTCTTTAAGATATGAAGAAGAGACAAAATTCAAATCTGTGAGAGCTGCAGCACGAACTACAAGCAAGATGATTTACCTACAGCTTTCAATATGGATGTCTGAAAATAAGGTATTAAAGCCATTAGTGGATGGGGATGCGGATGGATGAATGGTAAAAACAGCTCTTACTACAATTACAGGATACTGATTATGGAGGTTCTATGGATAAGGTATGAATTAGAGGTTTCGTGTAAGGTCTGTGATTTTTAATGTAGCTTTTCTACCCTTTAGGGTTGAAATGAAGGTTATCTTGTGGGTAAATGTGTTAACTCTCCTGATTCCATTCCTTTGAATGCATCCAGTTTGACATTTGGAAGTCATCATAGAGTCATTGAATAGTTTAGGTTGGAAGGGACCTTTAAAGGTCTTCTAGTCCAATTCCCCTGCAATCAGCCAGAACACCTTCAGCTAGATGAGTGTGCTCAGAGTCCTGTCCAGCCTGGCCTTGAATATTTCCAGGGATGAGTCATCCACCACTTCTCTGGGTAAATATGTCTGTCCCAGAGTTTTACCATACTCATAGTAAAAAATTCTTCTTTATATCTCATTTAAGTCTTTCCTCTTTTGGTTTAAAACCATTACCCCTTGTTCTATTGCAACAGGTCTTGCTAAAATTCTGCCACCATCTTTCTTATAGGTTCCCTTTAAGTTCTGGAAGGCTGCAACAGGGTCTCCTGGGAGCTTTCTCTTCTCCAGAGCAATCCCAACTCTCTGCCTTTCCTCATACGAGCAGTGTTCCATCCCTCTAATCATTTTTGTATCCCTGTAAATCCCAGAGTACCAGGTGGCTCATACAGAAGTAACATTCTGTTCCCTTTGGTTCATCACTGACTTCAATACGTTTCCACTGCCATGAATTGCCATACGGTGTTGAAGCTCTTTTCCTCCAGTCAGCTACTTTCAAGTTAGCAAGGAAGGACATTTGGGAAGATGCTGGAATAAAATGGTATGACTCACCCATGCCCACCCCTGTGACCACCGTGGAGCCAGCACAGGGAGAGCAGCTGCCCGCAGTGCTCACCAGCAGCAGGCTCCAGCCAGGGCAGGAGGCTGACTGCTCCCTGGAGACATCCTCCTGCAGATCCCATTGCCCTGTCTGACGCCAGGTTCTGTTCCAGTTTTTCCTCAATTAAAAGGGATGTGTGGCACCGGACAGGATCTGTCTCCTTTGTCATCCGGCTGCAGGCATGCAGCGTGCTCTGGGCACGGAGATGAGCTAGGTTGCCTCTTCTCTCTGTTGAAGGAGCTTACACCAAAGATGAGTATTTTACATAGCTGAGCCTGGCCTCATCTGAAATGTTTCTTTTCCCCTTTGGACTGTCCTTTCCTTCCCTCTGCTGCCTCCAGTGTGTCACTCCACTGCAGGGCATGTGGCTGCTCTCTCACTGCATATGTAGCATCCTACTTGCTTTGATAGTAAAGTTACACCACTAGAAATTCTGATCATTTTGGGGTTTCCCCTTCCCAAAAGCAAATGCTTCCCCTCCCCCAAAGCAAACATTTCCCCTCCATGGTGCTCATCACAGCATGACCCCATGTCACACTGCAAGCTCCTGCAAGACATGAACCTCAGCTTGGATGCAGAAATTAATTTACAGCAGGACCCCCAAAAAAGCCAGGCAGAAAAGCATGCTATAAAAGACATATGATGGACATATGATGGGCAGTCTGTGGCTGATATTGCCTTCACTAAGGACTCAGTTAAGGCATGCTGCTGGGAAGGAGAAAGATAAGATCCTTTTCCCCTATAGCTGCAGTGCTGGAGGGGGCTGGGACAGCTGTGCAAACCCTGTTTTGACAGAAGCTGTGAGCCTAGCAAAGTGTTTGGTGCAACTTCGGATCCTACCTATGCTGCTACCTATGCTGCTCTGTGGTGGTAACTCTGTTTCTCAGTTGTGTAGGCACTCTCCTGCTGGGTTGGGTGGACACCTGAAGCTTCAGTTTCTGATGCTCGTCATTGCTCTGCCCGTGTAACCTCCTGGCATATTTCTGCTGATGGGGATTGATTTTTCCTGGTTCTCAGGAAAACCTGTGCTTGCCTATTGCCTCGGACAGAGGTAATCTGTGCAATATGGTATGTTTCAGGAGGCAGGGGAAAATCGGGTAAGAACCAACATCAGAGAATCCCATTAGTTGCAGGACATGATAACCATATCACTCTGAAAACTTCCAGAAATTACTTGAAAGAATTTAATGTCATTTTTCAGAGGCACCCCGAGAAGTGTTTCTCTCTGAAAAAAACAATTACTTGAAAGAGGCATCTATGGCTAGTGTCCTGCATCAACTTTGGCAGCAGAAAAGTGAAACTAAGTCTCAAGAGGAGCTGAAACCTGCTGCCTTGGGGAGAGGAGGTAAAATGAAGATTTGCCCCAGCCCCAACTCCCCCAGCCCCTCCCTAGACAGTGGGGAAGGAGAGATGCTGACCTTGGCCAGCTGCGTCAGAGTTCCCTGGTGGGGTTGTGATCCACCAGCAGGCTCTGCCGGCTTTGCTACTGCAGCAGAAGATACATGCCCAAAGACTGCTATGGGGTGCAGAGTTTCTGTTGCACACCCTTGTGATGCTGCTGCTCCCTGCCAGCTGACTGCTTCACCCGTGCCTACAGCTGGCCATGGGGTGAGCAAAATAAATGTGCAGATCGCAATTATAGCATTGCTTGTCCTGCACACCACCTTCATAACTCAGCCTAAAGTGGAGGCGGAGGCTGGGCTTGCTGCCCTCTGTATTGGGAGTGTCTCTGCTCAGAGATTTGCTAACAATCCTGTGGCTGAGCCTTTCATAATAATACTCAGGTTTCTTTCCCACCAGAAACTGAATTTGACATTACTGATGAAGTTAATAGAAATTACAGATGAGGAGTGAAACTTGCTGAGCCAAAAGTGTCCCACTGCAGATGAACTCCTGGCCATAATTCAATGTCCCATCTGTTTTTCTTATGAAATAATGAGCTACATTAAAATCAGATCATTCATTTAATGTCTGCTTTAGCAGCTTCTGTGTCCTGAGGTTTCTGAGGCTTTTCAAGAGATGTGCTAGAGAAATAAGGTCTCTTTTTTTCTCTCCAAAACCTATGTTGGCTGAATGAATCTGAGCTGTACATGAAAAAATTAGAGCTCCCTTGAACCCATCCAGACTTCCACGCTTGGAATCACAGAATGGATTAGGGTGGAAGTGACCTGTAAATGTCATCTTGTCCAAACTCCCTGGGTTGAAGGCACATCATCTTCAACTAGATCAAGGCCTTGTTCAACCTGACTTTTACTGTTTGCAGGGATGTGGGGCATTTACCACCTCCTTGGGCAAATTGTGCCAGTGTTTTACCACCCTCATTGTAAAAAACTTTGTCTTAATATCTAATCTAAATCAAGACTCCTTTAGTTTAAGGACTTGTGTCCTATCACAACAGGCCTTGCTAAAAAGTCTGTCCCCATCTTTTTTATAAGCCTCCTTTTATGTATTCAAAGGCCATAAGGAGGTCTCAGGAACCTTCTCTTCCACGATCTGAATAATCTCATCTCCCTCAGCCTGTATTTACAAGATAAATGCTCCAGCCCTCTGATAGTTTTTGGGACCCTCCTTTGAAACCCCTCCAACAGGTCCGTGTCCCTCCTATGCTGAGGACCCCTGCGTTGGATTCAGTGCTCCAGGTGGGATCTCACCAGAACAAAGACTTCCCCTTGTCATCTTTAAATTGCAAAATATGCCAAGATGATTGACTTCTCCAAGAAAAAAATGAAAGCCACTTTTCTCCTAAATAGAAACAGTAATAAAGTCAACAAGAAACCAAATTAATTAATACACCCTAGTGGCAATTGATTTGGAAAACAAGATTTCTCTGTCAGATTTTCCTTAGTAAGGCTTGTAGAAAGAGATGTTTTTTTTTTCCAAAAAGCATATTAAAAATGAAAAGCAACATATCTTTCTGTAACATGTTTCTAACAAAGTAAATTGACATACTAATGCTGTAGGTGAACATAACACAGCCATTACAGGTTGATAGGGAAGGTGGTTTTCAAACTGAACATTCAGGCATGAGGTGACACCAAAGACACCAGCTCAGAGTCCATCCATTTCTTAAACGAGTGTAATACCTTCCACTTATTATTTGGAGACGGTTTCCCAGAATAAAACCTCAGGATGTGTACTTGAACCTGCATCTTTGCAAGGGTCATTTTCACCTGCAACAGGGGATGAAGCAGCTCTGAAAGCACCTCACTCTCCTGTCTCTGATTTGTTTGGGGATGTGTGACTTGTATTGGAGAGGATGAAGTGCTTATACAAGGTCCCCAGCTGCTCGTGTGACTATTAATGTTACAGAAAGAGAAGCTTTTTGACTGTTCTATTTGTTAACAAAACCTTAGCATGGGTACAGCAAAAAAAGGGATCCTGCTGTCCTTGGCAACAGGTATGGAGCAACTGTGGGGTGGCTGGTACTGTGTGGATCATGCCACTGCAGACTTGAGGAACACCTAACCCTTGATAAAAGCAGTGAGACAAACAGGGAAAGAAGGATGGAAGCAAAGTGTAAGAAATGATCAATTCAAGAAAATTCAGTTTTCCTCACCTATGGAATCCCAGGGAGAGCAAGAATCAGAACTACTCTGTAAAGGAATTATCCAAGATCTTACAACCCTATGGCTGTCTCTGATGAAAACACCACTGTCTGAGGCTGGTTCACCACCAAAAAGGCTAGTCTAAGTCATTTTGGGTTATCCCAGAGCATCTGCCTAGTCAAGAAAGTGGCAAGACCTGACTCCAGCGCTAGCAGAAAGAATTTGAGGAAATCCTCCAGGACTTGAAGGCCTAAAGGGCAAACCCCCTAGGTAGCGTTGCTTTCCCCCTTAATTTTTACACTATTTGCTAAACTGCAGTCTGTTTGATTTACTTGGTGACAGAACATTTTATTCATCTTGCATGGTTGTGCTCATGGAAATTGACTCACATGATGCATCTTCCCTCCAGGGTAGCACACTACAGGCTGGAGACACTGTCTCACTGTGCCTGCACTGCTCATGCTAGCAGAAGAAGGGACTTCTACAGGACTGAAAGACACCCTTCTGATCACTTGACTAATGCTGGAATGGTATTGTTGCTTTCAGAGGCATCCTAGACTCTCTGCAGCACCTATTCCTACCATCCCTCTGTCCTGAAGAGGCCATACTGATAGATTTGGCAGGTTAAAACATCACTCCCTGGATATACAGCAATAAATAGGTTGCTCAGGAACTTAACTACAGCAAGGATCTGTCAGACTGTTCTTGTGTCTCTGATACAGTGAAAATGTCAAGTAACACGAACACTTGAAACAACAGGAGAAGTATCTGTGCCTATGGCACTCCTAGAGAACTGAGATGTCCAGCAAAAGCATTTAGGTCTAGCTTGCTTTTATTTCCACTTCACGCACTCTGAATCAGCCCAAGGGCTGTCGTAAGGGGATGAACACTTGGTAACAAATGTGGTTGCTAAAAATTGGGCAACTCCTGGAAGTCTTGCAAGAGCTGTCCCCTCAAGCAGAGGGAGTCACTGCTGACAGTCTCAAGATCAAAGGCTGGATGTAACAGTTGCTAACAGGTCTAGAAAAGGTCTGTAAGTGTCTGGACCATTATAGGAACATCTGTCCTTTCCTATGGATGAATAAGGAATTCCTCAAGTGTATAAAGCCAGAATATTCTTTTCAAACTATCTTTTTTTTTTCTTCTCTTTTCTTCTCCCTTTGAAAGTTTAGAACCCAAATTAGGAAGACAAGCTTAACTTTTCCTTGTAGGAAGCTAATTCTTCTCTGTTATAAATGGTGCTAGTTATCTGGGCTTTAACCCAGCAAGGGCTGCCAGCCCTGTAAGAGAGGTTACTTGTCTCCAGTCCATGTGGCTCTTTCCCAGTTCTTATTACAGCATATATTTTAAAAAATATCTTTAGTTTAAACAGGCAGGCAATGAATGAAAGTGAATGTGCCAGATGTCTGTCTCAGTTCTGTCCAGCCTATCCATTTTCTCCCTCTTCTGGGGTAAACAGACGACTGTGGACGGGATATTTATCAGAAACCTTTTAAAAGGGGAATAAACAAAGCAAAAAGCTGGGCCTGCAGCACACAGCAGCTGATGGCTTTATACACTAGGTTGGCTTGTGTTGTTGTGGTAAGTCCAACCTTCTTCCTTCTTTCTAGGGCTGGCTTCTTAACTCCTCTCAGGCTGTCTCATTTGTGATATGTATTGTTGGTAGATGGTGATCGACACCTTTCCTCTTGTGTAATTTATTTTATCTCTTTCATGACCCAGGCACAGTGACATAGGTTTTTATCATTTTGGCTGCAGCCTGAACACAATGTGTTCACAAGCAAGTGCTTGGACCTTTCTTCTAATGATCTCTGCAGACCTCACCAGAAGGTTGCAATCCAAAACTAGAGCCATTTTCCTAAGAGCCCAGCTCTTGATGGATGGTGTTCCAATATATGCATAAACCAAAATTTTAATAATCAGACAAAAAAAGTCAAGAACTATCCCAGTAACTAGATCTTCCTGGGTTAATAGATTATGGATCTGCCACAGTTCCTTTTCATCCAGGGCCCAAGTAGGGGAGGGAAAACTGGGAGAGCTTGACCATTAATATAAAACTTGTTTTTCACTTGATAGTACGCTTTACTGAAGATATAATGTCTTTGGATATATAAGATCTTTGGATTCTGAGAAACTCCATTAAATCTGGACTCTTAGAAATGATTTGTGTGACATCAGGTCACATAAACTCTGGAATTCTGCTTACAGTCCCTAGATAAATGTTTTACAAATGTTTTACCTCTCCTGGATACGAGAGCACACTTCGAGCATTTCGTCTTTGTGCCTTTCATTGTGCAGGGCAGAAAAATTGTTGAAATCCGTAGGCCTGAAACTGCTTCTTGGCTTCCCACCCAAAACCAGCACACCTTACCTGTCCACACCTCCTGCACGTGCAAAGTTTGAGCTGGGGATGCAGTCAGAACAAGGCTTCTCACAAGATGTTCTTTATTGCTTGTTGGGTAGTTAAAATAATGAGTAGTTTTTTCTGTGGTATTTTAGCCGTTACACTTTTGGTCTCGGCCAGGCCAGAGGAATTGCAGAGAAGAGCATATTTCAAGTAATAAATTTAAACACTTTGAAACTTGAGGGAAAAAAAGGTGAATTAAAATGAAGCCAAAGATTCAGGTTAGATCATGTTTAATCCAAACCAGGATGTCCATCCCTGAAAAAAATGTTGACCATGGCTATTTTCTTGGCACCATGTCTGTTCTCTCCCCACCCTGCTTTCTTGGAAGTCACTGTGCTCTGGCTCTTCAATTAGAGACGGATAACTGATGCATTGCACACTGGAAAAAGCTTATCATGCTGCATTATTTGTTCCATCACTGAAGCCCTATCACCACTGTGAAATCTATTTCTTCAAGTTTGAAAGAGGCTTGAATAAACCACCTGGTGATCCCATCTGGGACTGTCAACTGTCTGATCCAGGCAGTTTGTCACGGAGCCTTGAAAATGGCATTGATGGAGTGAATGTGTCTCTGGTGCATATTTTGGAGGAAGGGTTTGTGCAGATGACCTGGCAGGGGCTGATCTGTGTTTTGGAGCATCATCCGGACTGCAGTTCTCTCGGCAGCTGAGAGCTCAGGCCTGAGTTTCTGCCCATTGCTGACCCTTTCATTTAGGGGATCCTTTAATTAGGTGTATGGGATGGGGGAGCAAAATGTTTTTAGGCTGTAAAAATGGAGGGATGAGGTAGCAGTGGTAGTCCAGGGCTGCCGGAGCACACCACCCCTGGGTACTTCCCTGGGCAAACCAAGATGTGGTAGAGAGCAGTGGAGAGACAGAACCATAGCCCCAGCTCTCATAATACATTGGAAAGAAAATGCCAGTGTCAAGCAAGGCAAGAGGATTTCCTGATTGATGGAAAATCCAAGTTAGGGAGTTTCCACACCCTTCTGGAAAGTGATCTGTCTTGTGTGAGGGCAGAAACCACGTATGTCATGGAGTTGGATTTGCCCCCCTCTCCTTCTCCAACAGCTAGTGGTATCTTCCTATACTCAGTGCAGAAAACACCTACAAAGCACACCTCTCTGCTACATATCTCAGGGAACTGGTGTAACTGCAAACTACACAAAACTTGAGTGTCACAAAACAAACTGTTCACTGACATCACCTGCAAAGCTCGGTGGCAGTGGGTTACAGAAGAAAATGTTTAACCACGGAGAAAGTAGTGCACAGACTGTGACTTTAGGCCCTTTTTTGTGTGCACAACACTTAGAAAGCTCCATGAATCTGCCTTCCCCTGGTGATCCACCTCTGGAGGCTCCCTTGGGGAGGAGGGTGGTGGGTTTTGCCTGGATCCCCTTTACTGACCAAAACTCCCGCAGAAAAAGGAGTAAATCACAGAAACCTTCAATGAAAATACCTCAGTTGTTCCTGTGGGTTTGCAGTGGTCAGCGTAGAGGTAGAAAAAGGCCTCAAAGATGCTAGGTTGAGGTCTGAGAGCTCTGCCAGAGGCTGCTGCAGCAGTGAGCCAAAGAGCAGCACAGTACTGGGTATTTTGCACTGGCACTGGAGAGAGGAGAATCTGTCCCTATGCTGGTGGATGTTTCAGCCAGACAGGGAATGGGCAGCCCAAAAAGGGCAGGACTGGGACATACCCAAGAAGTAATGAGCTCAGAGAGCTACAGCAGGCTGGAAATTTGGCGGTGGTCAGTGCATCATGGTGGCACTGTGTTGGGTGGCCCTCATCCTTTCAGCTTGGCCTGATGCTCTCACAGGCTCAGTGGAGAGTGCTTGTGCAGGTGCAGACTATCTCTGTGTCCAGTATGGAGGAGCTATCACTGCAAAGAGGATTATTTCTAAGTGAGGGAATGTTTAATCATGGATACAAGCCTGTCTGGGCTATGGAAGGCTTTTTAAAAAAAAATTATTTTAATAATTTTATTTTGTTGCTTCTTGAAACAGTGGCCTTCAATTTTACCTAATAACTTCACTAATAACCCACTTTCCCAATGCCAATATAAATAACATAGTTATAAGAGTCCTCTTTCCTATGGAGCAGTTTTTGCTTGCAGAAAAGTTGGGAGGCAGCTTTCCCCCACAGGTTATTTCATTTTAGTTGATACCGCATTATCTGGCATTAACAGATCCGTGTTCTTCACTTCATCTTAAGCTGTTGATCAGCAAAGGCATACCCTGCTGCCAGAGACCAACAGGACAAAAGTAATGACAGCTCAGCTGGCAAAGGCTGGAAGGGTGATGAGAGGTGTATAAACACATAGCAAAGATGTAGGGAGGGGACCAGATTTTATATTCTCTGTCAGCATACTTGCAACACACACCAGCCTTGCACCTAAAAGCAAAACCAAACCTTTCAGGTTAGTCCTTTTCTCATCTCCAGATTAGGAGTATCTGTTCTTTTCAGCATGAAGCATTTTCAGTGTTTTATTGTAGTACAAAATTGATTCAAAGCTCTGCTATTTCCATGTCCTATTATTTTAGATTCAGGTCACATGTTTGAATAAGTGTATTTGACTGATTGGAGATCAAGAATGGACAACCAGACTCAGTTCACCCACGGCTTTTTTACTTCCGAGTCCAGAATTTTTGCCTATAGACAGTGATTTTGTGGGACAGCTATTCCTTTTTGAAGGCACAGTGCAGACTAATGGGCAGCAAAGATCTCTGCAAATGGGATTCTGTTCAAAAGATTGGAAAAAAAGAGCAAAGTCTAAACTCTACTATTATTTTGGACCACAGATGTGTGTAGCATCAAACCACAAAAGCAGCGATAGGTAGGAACCAGGTGGACTCTATTAGTAAGTGAGGAAGGGAAGGAATCTTTCTTCTTCCTAATAGCTGCCAAGAAACATGCTTGTTTCAGCTCTTGCATGAAATGATAGATGGGAGCTTTGAAGCCCAGATCTCTTTGGTTTTATGCCTTCCCCTTTTGGGACATGGGTGCTGTGGATGTTCATTACTCACATTGGAAACATTTGCCACAGGAAGCTCCTGGAATGGAGTTTGGAAAGCTATGAAAGCCCTAATGTCAGCTGAAAACACCAGTGCTGTCCCAGCACTTGCTGAATCAAATTATTAAGTGCCAAGATAAATTAATGTTTGTCTCTTAGTCATTCCCAATTTTACAGAATCCAGGGGTTTCAAACTCCCTTCCTACTAGGAAAATCCTCTCTACTTGAAAAAGAAACCCCATTTTGATGGTAGCAGCTTCCAAAATCTGGAACTGTGTTTTCCAAAGTCTTGTTTCACTCTCCAGCAAATTCCTTTCCACCTCTGTTTGCCCAGTGAAATAACCAGAATATCTGCATTTTTAAAAAATCAGCATTTTCAGTAGTCATAAAGCATAGGCAAGACTATTTAGTTAATTGGTATTTATACACAGAAGCAAGGCTCAAGAGCTAATCTATGAAGTGTTATCTAATGATTGTCAATAACTGGCTTGAGAATCTCAGATTTCACTGAAATTGAATTAAGATTCCTGCCATTAAATCTTCAACATAGGGGCAATAAATACAACAAAAGCATGAGGCAAGGAGATGCAGCTCTGTCTGGCAAGACTCTGCGTTGAGATAACCAGGAACCATCCCTACTCCTGGGACCGTTGCTGAGACAACTCAGTCATGTTTATGACATTGAGCCCTCAGGTTTCTGCTCCTATGCCACATTTGGCTGGTGGAGGAGAAAAAACCCTTGGCTGCCTTTGGTTCCAGTAGCCCTGAGCACTGTCCCTGTGCTGGCTCAGCCCAGGCCCCATGTGCCTGTGGGGGCAGGCATTGCCTTTTCGGGGGAGTGTGCAGTCCCACACTCCTCTCTGTGGGCTGTTGAATAGGAAATTACCAAGACAAATGGGTGGATAGAGGCCAATACTGGTACTCTTGGCCTTTGTGACACAAGCAGACATACCCTGACTGTGAAGTGTTCACCCCTCTCCTCTCATCTCCAGCCAGTGTCTCCTCCTGTGATTTAACTTGTCCTGCTGTTCCCCACAGAAGGAATCAGAATATGAAACAGATAGTGGTTTCTCACCATCATTCAAGCACTTTCTCACCATCATTCAGCAACTATCAACTGCACATCCCTTCCAGCATCTACAGGGGTCTGAATGAGCAATCTGCACAGATCTGTCTGCTGGGCTCATTTTCCATTTTGGCAGGAGAACCATAGCCTCTTTCAAATTCACTGTTGTTTGAGCCTTATTCTCACTCGAAGTCAAACACAGGGTTTCCTGTGATTTCACAAGGATTGAGATTAGGCCTAGTTTCTGCAGATGCTCCACAGCTCATCATCATCTCAGTAACACGCCAGGGAGTGCAGACAGATGGGGTGGATGTCCCTTGCAGCTGCATTTAGGCATGCACTGAGGCATTTTAGTAGATGAAACTCATTCATTTTTCTAGCAGTGTCCATGGAGTTATGCTTTGCTGCCCGTAGCAGCTTAAGGCTTTCTACATTATTGAATAAGTTAACACCTCATATCACTGGTGGGTCTTGGCCTTCCTGTTGGTCACATCCTGGATTGTTCCCAGGATGTCTTTTGGAGTGCACTGTTTCCCTCCTCAAGACTAAGCCTGGGTAATATTTCTGGATCATTAGCTTCTGAGGCTGCCTTCTCTAGGGATGAAGCGCTCACCAACATCCCAACAGCCTCCTGGTACTCCCAGTTCCCTCGCATCCCATCCCTGAGCATGTAACTTCAGCCGCATGCTCTAAAAATACCCACTGTAGCACCCTGCACCATGACCCTCACATTTATCAGGCAGATGAACAGGAAGAAAAAATATGAAAAAAAAAAAAAAGAAATAAAAGAGGGATACTTTAGGGCCACAGAGCACTCCAGAGGACACAGAGGAGCCTCAGATAAAAGCTAAACAGGGGGGTCAGCATTGAATAACTTGAGTATGAGCCAGTCCATCACATTGCATGGCCAGAGATCATTTCTGGGACTGATGGCTTCAGCAATGTTGCTGTAGCTATGTACTGGTGCAGAGTTTCTCACTGCCCAAGGAGTTAATTGCTCTTGGGAAGGTTGGGTGTGCATGTGAATGTGTAAGCAGAACTGCATCCTGCGGTTGTGGCTTTCTAGAGAACATTGGTGGATGGTTCAAAAACTAAAATAAGGATATTATTATTATACATACATAATTTGATTCTTTTAGTCTGAAATAAGCCCCTGGTAAATTTATATTTACCTGGCAGCAAAAATATAAAACTTGGTTTGGCAATTGCATTTAGGAAAACATTAGGAACTCAAGGGAAAAAAATATTGCCTGGTTGAGTATGTTGAACTAATGCTGAGAAATGGGGCTCTGCGAATCTGAATTCAACCCAGTTTTTCAAAGCTACTTACCCAGTCTCCTTCCACTGTTGGCCAACTGACAGAAATTCAATATTTTTCTTTTAGTGAATGAAAAGCGTAGTCAGAAACAGCCATTGGGACAGGATCATATGCAAAAGCTCCTCTTGTGCTTTTGTTTCCTAATTGCTTTTGGAAGGATTTTTCGGACTGGGCTGACGCAGTTGTGTGTGTGAATTTCCTGGCAAATAAGAAAGGTGACTGTGTCCAAAAGACATTTAAGAGTGTGAATTCACAGCCTTTCCATGTCTAATCAAGGAGCGTAAACCATTAGCCACATGTTCTCCATTTCCATCACATTTTTTCACACTTAAACAAAAACATGCCAAAGGAAAGGTGCTACATTTTTTAATGCCCCCAAAAAGGAACCACAGGAGTCCATTAAATGCTGCGGTCATTTCCAGCATACAAATCAATTTTCCTTGTGGTGGTGAAGTGGTGAATAATGCCTGGTTTGTTTAAAGGAGCATGACTGATTTTGGATGAAGGATCCTGTCACTTTGGCATTTTTAGTTTTATTTATTGCATGCAACCGTATAAAACCTGGTACTGGTCTCAGTGCCAGGCTTACTAGTGGAAAAGCTGAAAGGAACACATAACTCCTGGTGCAGCAAAGAGGTTCTTCTGCAAGACATTTGCTGGACTCCTGAAAAATTATTTTGAATAACATGGCAGAGAAGGATTTCATCAGTTGGCATCTACTGGCTTTATTTTTTCTTCCATTTTGCCTGTGTCAAGATGAATACATGGAGGTGAGCAGAAGATCTTATAAACCAGTGGCCAAAATATTGCAAAGTCACCACCAGACTGGTCATAAAGGTTCCAGAAGCAGGGAAATATTGAAACAGCGGAATCAACTTATAGAGTGGACTGTTGATAATAGCACTTCTACAGACCAAAAAGTCCTGAGACCAGAGGTAGATGATGTAGAACTGACTACCTCAGATAGAGTCCAGGTACTCTTAATTAATCTTCTAAAGATATCTTTAAAGCTAATGAGATATTTTATTTTTTTTGCTAATATTATTAGTGATATATTTATGAAATAGTTGTTATTAAAGCTGTGTCTTGGTCTGTATCCTGCTGAGTTGCTTTATAGGATCTTTTAATTAGCTGGTAGAACCAGCAGTGGTTGGGGACACTGGTTTCAACATAGACAGCAACCCTTTGTTCTGATGAAAATGTGAACCTGTGAAATCATATATTCTGATATATAGTCTCTTAATTATCCCAAGGTATTACTTATTTAAAATATTAAAGTTTTAGAATTTTCTAACTCATAGGGATGTGACAGAAAAATACAGAGTTCTAGAGGTATTTGGAAAGATTCAATTAGCAGACAATAACTTTACTTGAAAATGACGTATATAAAGTATCTTTTTTGAGCTTGAGAGAAACATAATGCAATTCTGAGTGTTCAAAAATTTTATTCTAAGGGGTAGCTTGAAAAAAACAGGTACTAATGTAATGAATAGATTTAATAATGTATATCAACTTGAGAGAGTTTCAGAAGAAAAAGTCTAATCATCTTCAGTATCTGCCTTTTAAACTGGGAATCTTTTTATGCCTTTCATGCCACTTTAGATACTGTAGTCATTAGCTTACATCAAAGGGAAAATGTTATAACTTGATTATATATAAAATATTGCAGTACAAATTGAAAAGAAAAAAATCTAAAGGGCAGAAGATGAAGTTTTTCTAGCACTAGGCAAAACAAAATTGCACTCAAAGCTTTTTTCTTACCAATGTTTTTTAGAAACAGCAAGAACATGAGTGTTTTATTCCTCTAGCTGATAAAAATGTTTCAGTCCTGAAACATTTCAGTTCAACTTTTATCATTGGGGTTTTTTAAAACTCTTTCAGATCAAACTATGATATTTTGAATTGCCAAGACCAAGGACATGCAGACAAGTGTTGAATAATAACCTGCATCATGATAAGCAGAGATTTGATTTTAATCCTGTCCTAGGCTTGAAGAACTGAAACACATCCAAATTCAGGAATAGGTTTAATACACCACTGTATTCCCTGTATTTAAATTTTATAGTGCCTTGCATTTTGTACTTCTTGGGTAGGAGCTAAATGTTCCTCCAGTGCATTCAGCAAAGCAGATATTTTAACTGTAGGCATATTATATTGTGCTTGCAGTATATAAACAGTGTAAAACATCAGGTGCACAGTCCAAAGAGCCAGCTAGTGTGTGCAGTCCTCTCTACAGCTGCTTTCTACATACTACATACTATTGGCATCTAAAAAGACTCCCTTTTAAATCAACATAAGTTCAGATTTAATACAGAATTTCAGGATTTAATACAAAATTATAACTTTATAAGGGTCAAACTCTCCCTCATGGAAAGTGTCACTGTGTTTGGGATGCATGTGTGTCTCGTCAGAGGGTTTAATGCAGTATGTTTGGAGTTGCCTGCTGGGGGAAGAGGCTGTGACATTAAAAATGAGCCCAGTGAGTCTGAGTACAGCTGATGGCAGTCACTTACCTGCCAGACCCTCTATAAGAAGCATTCTTTTTTTGGGAATGATGCAATTTTTGGCTTACTGGAATGAAATGGAGCACTAACAGATGCATGACAGGGATAATCAATCACAGAGTGGCTTACGTAATAGGTGTTTTCCAGTTCCAGACTCCAGGAATTTCTAGGCAGATTAAAAACAAAGGTGGCACTGACATGTTTTAATTCATGTCAAACCTGTCTCTTCCCCTTGAGCTATGTGGAAACTGTTCAATCCTTAAGTTCCTGCTTTTGTGGTTGTTTGAGGTGGAGTTGCTTTACCCAGCTAGAGAGAATTTAGGCTGGAGAATTTTACCCTCTTGTTAAAGTGTTTTAAAGGCCCCATTTTTTGTTGTGGAACAGAGACAATAGCATTTGTCTTTGCTGTTATCTTTGCTGCACTGGGTGCAAGGCCAGTTTTCACATTGCTGTTAACTTATGTGAAATATAATATGCGTTTCTCAAGCACAAGAACTCTTAGTGACTATGAGGAGCCATGACAGACAGTTTTTCCTTTTCAGGTTGTTCTTTCAAAGTCTCTAGATATTCTTCATCCAAGTAGTGTTTTACCCTGAATCTTGGCAACTTTTGTTTGTTTCTTTGCTTAGAGAGGATGCATGGAGGGTACTAGTGCCCACAGAGGCACACTATTTTACAGAACAGGAGCCAAGAATTGTGGAGGTGCATTACTCCTTTTCTGAATTGTCTTAGACCATAAAACAGAAACTCACAAAATTAATCACAAAGTTAAAAAGGACTGGGTCTCCAGTTATGATTTGTTCACAGATTTAAATTGAGGGGATTTTATAGACCATCTGTTGCCTAGAAATCTCTCCTACATACTAAATCACAGGAAATTTAGCAAATAACCTCAGAAATATTTCCAGTTTTCTATCTGTATTAGGATATCAATGTGGCAGATGCATTTCACAAGCTCCTAAATCATATTTATGTTCTGAGAGTAAAGCCAAAGATTCACTGTGTGATAAAATTTATGCACAAACGGCTACACAGAACGCCTTTGGCAAGTAGAGTGTAATTAATCTCTGTGTCACATTTGAGTGTAATTTTACTTTAGGAACACATTTTTCCTTTAAATATACTCTTCATGAAGTTCTCTGTTTTTAGAGATCAAAAGAGTATCCTGAATATTCATTATATTTGGCAGCTGATTGTGAACATTTTTTCCTCTTAGTGAAAAGATCAGTAAAGATAATGAGTTAATATTACTTTATGACTTGCATAAGTAGTTATTTTGAAGTCAGTGGAACTATTTGCATACAAACAGACTGGCAGGACTGGCCTCATTTCACATGTAGAAACCTGCTGAGCTTTTTTCAAGGTAATGCCAAACAGCACTTGTTTATGACTGGCACTAGTTCATTTTTTATGATAACACAGCTGGTTAGCTAATAATGTTGTTTAGGATTTCAGTGCATTGTGTGATAAAGACAAATCATACCTGCAGGCAGACTTGAGAGAGTCTCACATGCAGCCCACTTTGCTGGATTCATGTCTTCCCTTACCAAAAATCCACAGTTCCAAGTCTTTGGATATCTCTAGGCTTGTATGACTTATTTGCTCTTGGCAGGTGTGTATACAGTTTGCCTTCCCATTTAACATGAATATGAACTACTATCTAAAAAGAACCAGATATTTTAATCTCAGTGCAACAATCATCATTATTTTAGGGGGTACAAAATGTTTGCACAATTCCAGTCCTCCTGTACTTGTCTCCCTTTTAAGGACTGAAAAAGAGCTGAAAAGTAGGCCTACTTCTTCTCTCATAGTAGGAAAATTATAAACAGTATAGTGGGTGATTGTCAGTTATGTTCTTCCTAACAACTAGGAGATACAAAACAGCAAGAAACATACAAAGGGTTTCTCTGGGAACAGACAGTGCAAGAGTCAGAACTCATTTTTCTCAGAAAATATGGACCTTGTCCAGAATTAAGCTAAAAAGCATAGCCTTGACCAAACCCATAAATGTGAAGCTCTTCTGCCCATTGGCAAGTCTTAACATTTCCATAACTCTTTGAATATGAAGGATACTTGTTTAGCTGTCAAGTCAGCCTTTATTCCCATCGTAACTCCACCATCGTTGGTTCCAGCTGGAGAGACCATACATATGTCCCAGTGGAGGAGTTGCAGTATTTTGGTTGTGGCATGAAAGGTGTTTTCTGAATCCATAAACTCCAAAGCCTCCTGAAATTAGAAGAGTGGCTGATGACGCTGAGGGCAGAAATAAGCATATCTGTGTGTTCATTTGACAGCTCCCATCCCACCAGAGGCTCATTTTCTACCATTAAACCAGTAAGTCTGCATTAGGAAAGTAATTTATCAGAGCTAAAGATGAGGGGAAAGAAAGAGGAGGAAGACAAATAGTAGAATTATTAGAGAAAAGTAGAGGTTGGATTGGTGTAATTATCCCTCTCTAGATTTTAAGAACTGCATCTCAGGATATTAGCAAAGAATTATAGGGGCAAAGAAACAAAGAGGGACAAATAAGGAAGAGGTAGAGAAATAAAATCAAACCCTGCACCTCTGCCTCAGCTGACCCACTGGAAGATTTGTGGTGACTAAGCCTAGTTGTGAAATCCAGACAGAATTGAATGAGAGTCCATTAGTATAAATACAATAATATGAAAAAGAAAAGCACTTAAACAAATCTATTTTTAAGCTATTACTACAATAGCTGAGCTGCATATAACAAACTCATTCATTTATTTATGCTGCTATATTAGTTTCAGCATGCAAATAGATTTTCATAGTTACACAGTCACCACTACAAATAATCAGAAGCCCCTAACACCATGTGTTGCAGTAAGTTCAAATTTTTGTTTTGTATCTTGGTAATTTTTTAGGTTCTCCTAACTTTAATAGCCTGTAAATATGCAGGTCTGGGATCATGAATAGGAATATGCTGCACAGCCTTTTTTTTAATATATCCTGTGGGTATATAAGCTTGTTTGTCATCGAAGGTCAGTTGAAATGTGGGATCAGGATGGGAATCTCACTGAAATATTCATTGAAATTTCATTACTTGGTATCATTTTATTTTCTAAACCCTCATTAATTGACAGGATAAGCTGGTGTTTTTTTGATATTCATATAGCTCTTAGAACACTTCAAGAGCTATTCCCTTAAAACTTCCAAAAATAACATCTTCAGGGACAACCCAAGCATGTGAGATTTCAGCCCAGATAAGAAATGTTTTGAAAATTGTTACCAAATATATAAACAGAGAATATATAATGAAGACCCTGTAACCAACATGCATAAGACTGATGTCCTCCATGAACGAGCTACTTAAAGCTTATTTTTGTGCACTTAGCCCCCCCAGCCTGGACCACAGAATCCAGACTGTAGTTCCTGCTGCCGTGGTGACTTTGGAGTTCGACTCTATCAAGGGCCCCCAGGACCTCCTGGGCCCCCTGGGATGCCAGGTAAAGATGAAGTTTAATTAATTTTTTGATTAATCTAATTTCAGGCTATAATTCCAGGCTATTCTATGAAATATCAAAGAGTGTCCCAAATATCAGTATTTGGGAACAGATTCAGCAACAAGTTTTTCTATAATTTCTGGGTAGACATATATTTTCAATTATATTCTAAAGTATTTTCCACTGAAAACCTGTTTGTTATTAAAATTCAGCTTTCACAAACTCATACTGAAAGTAATCTTATTACATTTCTAGGGTAAATTAGTCTCTCTTCTTAAAGCAGCATGAAAATTCCATTAAAGTTGGAAGAACTTGTTCCCTGGAGTTGATTATTGCGATCACCTTTGTATATCCAGCTGTGTTACTGTGTACTGTATTCAAGCGATTTTCTTCATCTAGCATACTGCTAGCCAGTATTTTACAAAGACACATATACTTTTATTCTCTCATAGAAATTCCTTCATTTCCTTCTTTCATCTTGTCTTCCATAATAAATGCTACCTTTTTTTTTTTTCCCCATTAAAAATGCACAGAGAAGAACAAGATACACAAGAAAAGTGTGTACTTTGATCTGATAAATGGTATGGAAATAGAAGAGCCTAGAGAAGGGAAAAAGTTAGTTGTATGTTGCTGTAACTTTGTTATGGCAGCTACCTTCAGGGATTTGAAAATCACCATTCCTAAAGCAGATGAACCAACAGACTCATCTTCAAAAGCTTACATCTTCTGTTATCACAGTAAAAACGAAATTCAGGGACCCACTACTTATTAATAAATTGTTGGCTTCTTAGGAGCAGGACACGATTTTATACTAGACCCACACTTCTGAGACTGCAGTGGACATGCTGGGACACGGCCTAGTCCTCTTCTCATGTATCCAAGTCCCACTTTCTTGTCACCACAGGATGCCACAAACAAATGGCTGGCAGCAACCTTCTGTACCCTGTACTTTCTCTGTCTCCTTCATCTGCTGGATTTCATATTGTTGTGCCTGTAAGGGGAACAACAGCAGTTGCTTTCCCCTTTGATTGAATCCAGTGTTGCTTGCAGACTTCTGTTCTGAACTGGTATAAAAGTAGTTCTGGCTTTACATAAAGATCATTCTTGTTATTTTTAAGAGTTAAAGATTCCTCTATCCAAACAAAAATTTATATTTCTTCCACCATTTATCTTCTTCATTTGATGTAATTTTTTTTCTCAATACAAAAAATCTGAAGAATCACTTTATCATCAGATGTGATCTCAAACAACACTATTCTTCTTGGAAATTTGTAACCAGAGAGAATAATCAAAGAAGAAGCAGAGTTACAAAGCACCTAACTTCAGTTCAGGTAGAATTAGAATAATGATGACATTAATTAATCCCCTGAGTTGAAAGATCAGGCTTTTGCTGCAGGAGGCATAATAATTGCTCAGTAATTCTAGCTAATTTTAAAATTCTGTCAGTTGCACAGACATTTGCTCGGTAATTTCCTCAGTAAACATCAGAGAGTAAGTAATACTGCAGAAGCAGGAATATGCTTTATAATGAGTCTTTTTACAATAAGCCATCTCAGAAAATCTTAATTATAAAAATTCTGTCTCTCTTTAAATCTAGAAGCATGCAGTCATCAACCCCTTCAAGCACCCAGCAGTCTGAGAATGCACACTCTCCTGTTTTTGGCACAGATGGGTCATAGAGCTAGTTAACGCTACAGCCACTCTTCATTTGTGTGGATGTGTTTTAAATACAGCAAAATGTTATCCTACCATAATTAACTTAAATTACCAGGAAGTAAGTTTTTACACCAGAGGAAAGCAAGAGAGCTTTTGCAGGCTACCTAGTATGTGTCAACAGGCAGTGGCTTTCCCTTTCCTTGAGCCCCACATCTGCTGAGATCTTCTTGCACTTCTCAGCAAAGCAACGACTTGAGACAACGGCAGGTTATACAGCAACACCAAGACAGCATGAGGGTTAACTCTTAAACATCAGTCTATGTCCTTCTGGAAACTTGCTCACCAAAACCTTCACCTTCAGTTTAGGCACACAGCTGTTTCTTATCCATCACAGTCCAGTCTGTGGTTTATGGTACTGAAGATTAGATGTGTTGCAAACAGGTGGAAGAGGACCCTGTCACACTTATCTGTTAAAATACATTACATGATTTAAGTTAAACAGAAGCTTTGCTTCCTTTCAGGAAATCATGGAAACAACGGAAATAATGGAGCAACTGGCCAGGAAGGAGCCAAAGGTGAGAAAGGAGACAAAGGAGATATGGGACCAAGGGGAGAGCGTGGCCATCATGGACCCAAAGGCGAGAAGGGTTATCCTGGGATTCCCCCAGAGCTACAGGTACAAATTCTCTGGTTCATGCTGGCTGCAGCAAATCTCAAGTTGTGGTTTCCTTCACGGAAAAACAGCACCTTACTACTGTAAAATAATTAAGAAGTAAATCCCCCTGTAAATGAAAATTATAAGAGGCGTATATAGCCCTTGTCCTGATGGACAAATGTACTCTGCCAGATATTCCTGGAAAACAAAGGGTTCAGTCTTTCTTTAGAGTTAGAATTCAGCTGAGAAATGGACAGGAAGAAACCCATACGCTTCTCTTTGAGGGCAAAAAGCCAGTATCAAAGTTATTAAAGGAGAATTGCTGGGACTATCATTTTTCTACCAAGCTGTATCACATAATAACTGTGCTTCCTACAGCATATGAAAAGAGTAAAGGAGTCACTCACGCTTCTCAGGACTGTCAGGCTTTGTGAGATTCTCAGAAGCAAATGTATCCAGCTTCTCAAAGTATGGTCTCAAACCTTTGAGTGCAGACAGAGTCCTCTAGATTTAAAAAATTCCCCTCGGTAGATTTTTTTATATGTATATCTCTAGATACCTTAAATATGTTGGGGGCCTTGTAGGTTCTGCCTATGAATGAACCCAAAAGCCAGATGAGCAGGGTTCAAGCTTGAGCTGTTGAGCTCAAGACTGTGTTAGCATAATCTCACAGTTTTTGCATTAGAGTTTCTTCATATCCCAGGAATCTGGCAGATGGCAGAGAGCTTGTATATGTGTATATACATACTTACATACATATATATCTCTCTCTATATATACATGAAGTACAGCAGAGACACGTTGTAGTCCTGTTCTTAAAGCAACAAAAAGTACATGGCATTTGGATAGCTTAAGACCCCTGGTTGCTGTTGCAAAGGGGATCTAAATGAGTTGCCCCCACTGTATATCACAGTGTAGCAATATACAAGCAGTTCATCTGCAATAGCAGGAAGACTTGACTGCCTTTATAATGTAGTGCAGCTAGGGTGCTAAAGGCAAGATTTAGATGCATGGGGCAAGCCACTGAGATACATCCCTCCTGGTCTCCACCTTCCACAATGGAGAGAACTCCTGAAGGTCACATCAGCTGGTGTGGGGAATCCTAAAACATTTCAGAAGGCACCAGGTGCAGTTGTGTGGGAAAGTGATGGCAGTCAGATTCATCTCCAGACAGCCCACATGTGAGAGAAGCATCTAAGCTTCCATTATAATTCCTTAGGATCTTGAATAGCAACTCGGCTAAATCTGACAGTCACTACTGCTCTTGGGCAAATGGCACTTCAGACACCAGAGAGTATATAGATCTACAAAAACTATAAGGGAGGTTACATCCTCCCTCATACAAACACTCTTAAGTGGAATCATCTTAGCCTTGACCTGATTTGTAGCCCCCAAACCAAATCCACCACAGAAGGGGCAAAATGGGATAAAGCACACACGCACAACAATAAATAGCACTTCAAACCTTCTGATGTTCTGATCTGTTTCCTCTTAACTTAAGGACCTTGTTTTCCAATAACAGTCATTCACATATATTTTATACCCTCATAAAAGGCATGAAAATTAACAGTAAAATCAACAGTACAACCAACAGGTGAAGTGTGGAAAAATTACTCTGGATTTCTTGGAATTGTGTATGTTTGAATTCCCTGCCCTGAAGGGGTGCATGAAGATGGGATAACTGCACAGAATACAACTCAGAATGAAAACAGTTTTGAAAATGGATGGACTTTTGTAATAAAGTAGAATTATTTTAGTAATCTTAAAGAATGAGCTAGAATTCACGATATAGCTGAATATCTTGAAAACATAATTCCATTCTACACATATCCTTTTGCAGTTTTAAAATGAACTATCACTGGTTTTTCTTACATAAAGATAACAATAGTAATTTAATTAAAACTGAAAAATGAAAGAGGATGAATTAAAAAAAAGCTCATATTTTAATACCTATTACCAAATAAAATGCCATCACTGCTTTTAACAGATGTGTTTAAAAAATCTTATTGCATAGCATATCATTTCTTGTTAGCATCATGCTTGACAATTTTACAGTTTGGGTAGGTATAGGAGAAAACACTTTTGAATACAATACTGTTTTAAGTACAGGATTATTTTGGAAAACTTGGTGTATCCCTGTTGACCTGTTACTTCTAAATGAGACCTAGGAAGAAAGGACATCTTTTTCAGCTCTTCTGATGAGCCCAAGGAAAGCAGCTTAGAGTCAAAGTGACTGTGAAATGGAATCTAGACAAAAAGCAACAAATACCATCAAGCTGTCACTGCAGCTGCTTTCCTTTAACACATGATGAACTTTGATGTGATCCTGGCTGAGAAGCAAGATGTTAACAATTTGCCATCATAGAAAATGCATCCATGCAGGGATAAGGAAAATCAGCCCAAGCCTTCAGCTCACATCTGGAGCTCCTTACATTTCTGAACAGATGGCTAATGATTTCCGTTGTTGGATCCAGACTTGAATTTGATTGCCTGTTTCAGTTTTGTTCTCATTTGGATCTGAAATCAAAAGAAGTTTGGGATGGTTTTTTATTCTTTAAATACCAGTGTAACTGGAATGACACCAAAAAATGTCATTTTTGTGATGGGTTGTAACAACTGTGGGTGAATACTTGTCATGTAAAATGTTGAGATAAAAATAAATAGACAAGTCTTTATGTGACCTTCTGGCAACAAAGTTCAGCAATTCTGCCTGTACCCCATTTACTGACAGTCAGATGAGGGGGGATCGTACACTCACAGAAAAGATCACCCCTGTCCCTGACCATGCAAGCTGGCAGGATCATTCCCTGGTATCTTGCTGAGGGTAATTTGAGTTGTCCAATGTGGACATTTTGCACTGCTTCCTATGAAACATTTTTGACGACAAGAAGTAAAATGTGAAGTTGAAACACAGTTCACACTTTCTTAGTTTCCTCTTTTGGTCTCCACCACTCTCTGTTTTCATGGCTGAGGACAACTGATAAGAGAGAACAAACACTGTGAACATTGAGTCTTAGCAGCTGCACTTCTAGAGAACCACTAATAAAACTGCTTAATACATCTCTAAGGTAGTTAGAGCTAAGAAACACAAATCCGTATGTACTTTACCAAATATCATTTATTTTCACACATTCAATTAAAAGCAATATGCAGTGTAAATGCATTGCAGAATGTATAAAAACTATATAAAACACTTCTGTCACAAACACCATCCATTTCGACACCATTTTTCTGTTGCATCATCCTACAGACTTAAAAGTAGATAAAATCTGAAGTGAAGGTTGTGAACTGCAAACACTTGAACATACACCTACTTTACAGTCATGAATAGTCCAATTGAATGTAAGAAGCCTAGACTTTTCCAGGTTCATTCAATGGGAGTTTTGTTACTGGAGTTTATTGGCCTTGGAGCAAGCCCTAGAAGAACATCTCTGTCAGAAAAATAAACAGACTGCAAATACAGGGGGAAAAAAATCTGTAGTTGATGGCTCTACACATGTGCTTTTCATGAACGATTGCCTGAATAAGAACTGGATTTTTGCAGGTCGCATTCATGGCTTCGATGGCTACTCACTTCAGCAACCAGAACAGTGGGATCATCTTCAGTAGTGTTGAAACCAACGTTGGGAATTTTTTTGATGTCATGACTGGGAGATTTGGTGCTCCAGTGAATGGTAAGCATTTTCAAAACAAAATAATGCAATTCTTGGAGCTGTAGAGAGAACTGTAGGGAATAATGATGAGACACTATTTAACTGCCTTTGCACAAGGCACTGATGAGATTTGCTCTGCATAGCTCTTGCTACCTACTTTTGACAAAAATTAATTGAAAACTCAGCACGGCAAGAGAGGTCTTGCCAGCCAGTGAGACTAGTGCTGGCACAAAGGCAGAAGGAAGAGGTATGGCCAGGGGTGGGGAGGGAGCAGGACTTTGCTGTGGCCTTCAGCCACTGTGATGAGAGAACCACAGGCTCGATGCTGTAGCAGCAGCAGCTTCACAGTTGCCTCCTCTGCCTTCTGCCTCCAGTAACTCTCTTCATCCTCATCTTCCCCAGTTCAGCTGTGAGCTGACCTGCAACAGATGTGTGGCTGGAAATGAGGCATTGCAATTCTTCCCGGGTTATTTTTCAGCTGCATCTATCCCCCATCTTATGCAGCTGTGGTGTGGGAAGAACAACCCCTGCAATATGCAGAAATAAAATTAAGCAGATTTTGGAATGCTATAAGCAGAAGCAAAATACCCAGTGATAACTGGAAGGCAGTTTTGTCCTCAGCTGTTATGTTTTCTAAGCAAGAAGCATAAATCTGCAGCATGATTACCTCCCTCTATGAAGCAAACACGTTCTATTTGGTAATCTTTTCAGGAGTGTATTTCTTCACTTTCAATATGATGAAACATGAAGATGTGGAGGAAGTGTACGTGTACCTGATGCATAATGGTAATACAGTGTTCAGCTTATATAGGTAAGTGAAGGGCCAGACCATTTTAATGCAAAAAACATGTTTCTACCGAAGTGATAGCTTGCTCGCATTTCAAGAAATGTGAAATTGCTAATTTTTTTAAGAAATTCACTACGGTAAAATAACCAATAAGAAGAACTATTTTATTTTGCCCTCCTCAGCTTTAAAATTTGGAGCATAGACACCACAGATTCTGGACTTAATCACAAATTTCTCAAACTCCAGGAAAAGGAATTAGCACTCCAAGTCAGGGTTGGAGTTCAGTAGTAATGTGCTGTCATTCTGCTAATATATATCTTCATCCTTATTTTGCCTGTCAGATATAGGAAATAACAAGGTGTTCAGCAACCTGTTACAGTCTTATTAGAGATGAGGGGAGAGCAATTTACTTTTAAGTTGAAAAGTGTTTAAATTGCAGTAGTAAGGATGAGTAAGAAGCAAAGGTCTTCCATTTACTGGCTTTATCATTAGCACACCACCAAAGGCTGCTTCCTTCCTGATAGATCTTTCCTGAAAAAGTGCTCTATTTTTTTTTGGCCCTGAAGCACTGATGTCAGAAAAGGCAACAGGTGGAAGCAAAGGAACCAACAATCATGCAAAGCCAGGAGGTTAGCCCACATCAAATGTTCCAAAATGTTCCAAGGAAAGGCCTCAGGACGGAGTGAGCTGCCTGTCTCTGCCCACTGACTGTGCTGGGAGCACAGGGGCTCAGCTCACATCAGACTCCTGACCTGGAGGCATTTAAAATTAGCTGGGATGACTTCAAGGGAAAAGAAACATCACAGGAAATCTGTAGTGTTGTGATGAATGAGCAGAGTTTTATCTTAAACAAAAAATTTGTTCCTGTGCCCTGGAAAAAGTTAAAATTCCAGAACTTCAGAAAGGAATGAAATGATGCAATTAGGTAAGGTGCAAAATTTGACTAGAAGATCAAATGCAGAAAGTTGCCCAAATATCCTTATAAAGCTGAAAAAATGTTGGCAGCCTTTCAAGGAAGTTTTGCTCAGGATAACAATGTACTTTCTTGGATTTTTTTTTTGTTTGCTTGATCATTGTTGGGAAACAAAAAGGTGACTTATATAAAATATTCATCCACAGCTATGAATCCAAAGGGAAAGCAGACACATCAGGAAACAGTGCAGTCCTAAAACTTGCCAAGGGAGATGAAGTTTGGCTGCGAATGGGAAATGGAGCCCTCCACGGGGACCATCAACGCTTCTCCACCTTTGCTGGGTTTCTTCTTTTTGAAACCAAGTAAAAGAAGAAACTATCCAACAGATGTTTATCTGAGGAAACATCTTTTTTGGAACTGGTATTTTTCACTGGGCTGTGTAATAACATTACAACATCAGAGGATCAAGAAGGCTTGTCTTGATGCAATGTGTTGCTATTTGTGTATCAGAGATGAGCTGAATACATTGTGTAGCTGACACAGAGTCACAGAATCTGTATTGTCATTTGGGTTGCACCTATTGAATCGTTAAATGTTGCTACTCGTCTTTTTCCCGAAGTGAATGAAAAACAAAGAAAATGAGTTTAAGTAATTTAGAGAGCAGTTTACCCAGCAAAGTCAATTTTGTCTGTAAATATACTTTAGTTAAGTATATG
The DNA here is from genome assembly GCF_003945595.2 of Pipra filicauda. Lineage (NCBI taxonomy): Eukaryota > Metazoa > Chordata > Aves > Passeriformes > Pipridae > Pipra > Pipra filicauda. Next base: position 1,100,146 of record NW_024105053.1, on the reverse strand, counting down.
TCAGGAATTGAACACTTGATTCAAGTTTTTCTAATAATTTATTCAGTTCTTATTACATGTTCATTAATGTTTGCACCATGGAAACAGGCCTGAAAGTATTATAAGCAGGCTCAGTTGAGACCAGATCTAAAGGAGTAAGTTTGTACTGGATTAGAATGAGCTCCTCAAATAGAAGAAAAAAATGTGAAAATAAAGATGTCAATGATTCAGGTTTATTGCATTTCCATCTCAAACCTCTGATGATGTATCTGGTGTCATTTTTCACAGATTTTTAGCACATATTTATGCTTACTCTCTCTTTTAATGGAAGAGTGTTAGTAGTTCTTGCCTTAGTAGCAGCTTGAAGGTAAGGTGATATAGTCTGCAGTGTGAAGGGGATCAGGCAGGGGAACTGTAATGTTTCTTCCTAGCCTTAAAACTTTTCAAATCTGATGTAACTGAATGCAGGGTGTCAAAACAGAGGTATATACGCTAGAGAAACCAGGATATGCCAACAGCACAAACAAAGAAACACAAGCTTTGTGGTGTTTGGAGCTCTTTTAGAAGGATGTACCTTATAATATTGTATATTTACTTAACAGTGAAGTTGTTGATACAGTTTTCCTAGCAGCTTTCCAAGAACCAATATTTCAGGAAAAGACATTGCAAAGCAGCAGCAGATAATCCAGTTCAATATTTAACTGGTGAAAGCAAATGCTGGCCAGCTCAGAAGTTCTGGTCCCAGTAAACTGGGCCACTCTTCGGCATTAACATTTATCACCACCTTTTCAAAATTTGGGTACCTGAAATTCTGTCTTGCTATTTTCTGTTCATTGAAGTCAGCACCAAAGTCAGTACTGAAATTTGAATGTATTGTCTGCTCCTCACACACAACCTAATGAAACATAAATTCTGTTTTAACAGATATTACCTGCCATTAATGTATAACAAGCAGGTGAGGTTAGGAAAACATTTATTTTAAATTCTTTCTTACTGGATGCAGACATCAGCAGCACAACAACGGAGCAAATGAATCAAAAACTGCCCTATGAATTTGTGTGTCCTTTTACATGTTCCTAGCGTATGTAACCACATTGTATGAAAAAAAATGCATGTTGATACTTGATGATTATGACTTGTGATTTTTTAGTTTTATGCATCAACCACTGAAAATATTAGCTTTAATGAACTGTTGTCCGATGAGTTTTATCATTTCTTTATGAACTTGGGTCAGGTTTGCACCACATAGGTTTTCAAAACCTGAGACTATGTTATTTTAATAAGCTTACTTTGTAAATCATACATTTATCCAATAAAGATTAATGGTTACTAAACTATCACTCGTTTGTTCATATCTACATTTACCAAGGACCTTGCCATTTGGAGACTATGAAGATATTCTTAATATGCTTTTTCTAGGCATTCATTTTGCTACTGAATGGAAGAAAGCCAGCATTAAGGGTTAAAATATATTTATTTTACATATATACATACATATATACACACATATATATACATAAAATTTAAATCCTCAAAGTTTTCTTTGGGGACTTAATTTTCCTTTATGACATGGCCATTTTAATCCATTTTGGTCAGAATAAAGCACTTAGAAACTGTGAGACATACACTCATTTTCAGCTCCTTTACATTATCCCTTTTAAGGGTCATAATATAAAAGAAAGTAGTGTTTTGCCATACCTGTTTTGAGTTGTTTTCACAAGTTTTGTTCCACTTGGCCTGCTAAGAGTGGAAAGTGACTAAGAATTATCATAAAAGCATCTGATAACTGAAAAGCAGCATGGTCTCAGTCCCCAGATTAAAGCTAAAGAGTTTTTTGCATCAAGGTTAAAACTTTCTAGGTTTTGTATGAAATTTCTACAGTCTTTTCTCTTCAAAATTATTGCGCAGTCTCTGCTGAATGAGTGTTGTAACACTTAAATAAATGGTTAACTTACACATAAATTTCAAGATCCTTCACAATATAGCAGCTGATGTGAATATCTGTGTGTGTTTGTTCCTGTTCCTCAACATTAACAAGCTTTATATTCAGTAAGTCATGTGGAATGTATGGGGGTTTTTCTCAGAAATGTTCACAAAATGTAGTCATCTTTCCATTGCTCCTGATAGTTGAAAGCCTCTTGCTTAGTAGATCCTCAGGGCAAAATGTCCTGTCTCAGAGACTTTTATCCTCTGTTATAAAATAAGTGGTATCTTATAATTTTTGTTATGACTGGGAAGCCTTCTGGCCACTGAAAAGCTGTAATTTGGAGTATACTTAATGGGTTTTTGTCTTTGCTAAGATGAATCTATATCACTCCCACTCCCTGAGCTTCTAGATTTAACCAAAACTTGGCAAGACCTGAAAGCCCGTGCCTGCAATGAGGGCTGTGGTTTGGTGAGTGATGTCTTGTCTCTGTCGTGGGAGCTGGCAGCCTGGCAGGAGAAAACACTTCCTAACACAAAGCCAAGCTGAGCCCTGCTCTGTGTGAAACACCACCCTTCACTCCTGGTCCTCCCTTCCCCAGAGCTCCGGGGACTGCTGTCCTTACCTGTGACATCTTTGCAATGTAGCAATGCTCATCTCCAGCTGCATCAGGAGTATCAAGTGCTGTGTTTTGCAGAACAGGGCTGTGTGTGGCTTGAGAGGTGCTGGGTGGACCCCCTTGGCAGGGGTAAAACACAGCTTCTGCGCAAGAAATACGTGAACCAGAATGAAACCAAACTGAGGGAAAGCATCATAGGGCTGGGTGCCAGTTTCACGAGTGGTGTTCAAAGAAAGCAGAAAGCAGTTTAATTAGAAATCTTTGAGAAAAAAAAGAGTCTGTGGTTTTAGTTTCAGAGGCTAATCCGTGGCCTGAAGGTGACTGAGTCGATTCTGAAGAAGCAATTTAGACTGACAATAATTTGGAGCCTCAGTCTCACTGGAAACCTTGTGAGCCAGACAGAAGGCTTTAAATAAAGAAATATTTTTCTTAAGAGAAAATAAGGAACACAACTTTTCACTTAAATCTTTCATCTTTCCCTCTCTTTCACTGTGTCCTACATTATACCCTGCTGTTTTCTGAAGCAGTTTTTAATAAAAGTGTTTTTGAATTAAAACTTTTTTGCCTCCTACTTAGTTCATATAATTAAAATTACTTTTTTTGTGCTCAGAACTTTAAAAAAAATTCACACAAGGACAAAACATGCAGGGAGTCACTGAGTAGTGTGTGAAAAGATCCATAGTTGTTCATTTTGGTGAATCAGTAGCAAAGTTTCTCTAGTTTGAAGTTAGCTCCACTTCAGCAACCAAAGGAAATAAAAACTGAGTGATCAGTTCTGATTTAAAAATATGAGGCAAAAAAAGGAAGTGTGCAAAGCTGTTCTCCAGGCTGGTTATCATACTCAGATGCCAGTGAAGAAAGACACAGAATCTAGAACATATCTTCGTAAATTAAAAGAACTTGGTAGAATGTGCACTTCTTAGTATGACCAGGTTCCCTCTTACACCAAAGGGTGAGAGTTCCTTTAGTCCTTGGGCCAAACCACACAGTTATAGCAGGACTTTGAGCATCTGCAGTACCATTAATTTTCACTATCTGTTTCCTTGAGGGAATTATGCAGAACAGGAGTAGTAGTAGCAGAAAACAGCCATACTTCCCAAGCCTCATCATCTGGCCCTCTGCTTAAATTGATACCAAAACCCAAAGCAGTGTCAGAGTCTATTCTTTGTCCCAGAGTTACCATCTGCCTATGCTGATGAGGCTTAATTAAACTCTCTCAGCCTCTGTATCAGGGTGTCTGTTTGCAAAACTGTCTGTTGGGACTGATCTCTGGCTTGTGCTAACTTTGAAGTAGTACTTAAGAAGTTGGGCAGATAATCCTTGTCATGGGCTAAACGCATTCACTGGACCATTATGCTAATGCAGCTGCATAATCCATCCATTTCGCTAACACAATCCAGCAACTCCCAGACATGGAAAGCATTGTTGCTGTTTAATTCACTAGTACTAGTGTTCCTGAGTACCTTTTAGGCTCCACAAGGACTGGTGTCAGGTGTGGGAAGAGACTATGCTAGCTTCTTGATATTGCATGTTCCTCCCAACACAAGTAACTCATTAGGCCACTCTTCTGCTACTGGATGGATGAACTCAGTGTGTAGATGGTGGCATGAAGTCAGTAAGAATGACAGTAGGATAGGCTCAGTGCTGTGCATCTCCATGTGGAATGGGACAGACCATCCTCCATGAACACATTCACAGAACAATAAAACCCACGTGGAGCAAGGTTTTATTGAACAATATTGTGTTAACCAGTGAAAAATTGAAGAAATGGAATGATATTCTTCTGCTTTTTTGAAAACAATCCATCAGACATAAAAAAAAAATCCAAAGAAGTATTGTTTTAAAAGAATTACATTGCTACAACACCAAGAATGGAAATATCCATGTTAAAATTATCTTTGACATCTTAGCTTCCATTTCCTGTGAATGTGTCTCACAGTGTGTTCCTTCCATCATCCAGTCACATGTTGCTTCTTGGCCTTGTGCAGCAGCAAGTATAGGATGCTTGCTGAATATGGAATTGCCCATACACTGCAATGTGACAGCAAGACATGAATATATAGAAAATCTTCATTCAGTAACTACATCCACATGTACAGTTAATGAAGCACAATAACTATAGAAAACAGAGCACACTAATATGTAAGAAAGATCAGCAGAATTAAATTAACAGCAGTAACCTCCATTTTACAATAGTTTCTAAGAGCTTTGTTTTCCAGTCTTAGCCATTTTTTGACCAAAAAAACACTGCAGGCTCTCACAGTGTAGTAAAGTTGATGAAAATCAAGGAAGTCCATAAGGACCAGAATTTCAGGCCAGGACATTGGAACTCAGTGTTTGTGCCATTCTGCCATGTCAAAAGTCCTGGTTTGTGGCTTGAAAGTGCAGGATGAAATTTAATTTCTCTCCCATTCATTTTTTAAACTAGAAAATAGTAGAAGTATGGTTGTTTTGAGTAAAATCTTTCAGATACTGCACCATTTCAGATCAATGCTTTCTTCCCTTCAAGACTACCTGCTTCTCAGAATGTTTGCTTTCTCAAATTATTAAAGGCTCACAAAATAAAGAACAGGGACTATGTGTGTGCCAACAGGTATTATGTGTGTGCCATAAGGCACACATAAATGGCTCATGGGCAAGATGATGGAACAAGTTCATAAAAATAAGGGTTTCTTAATCCATCGCCCTACCAATGCAGGAGAAATTGTCTTTGATGAATGTGGCAGGCATCTTTATCCGTCAAGAATGGCTCCCTGGAAGTAAGTTTAGGGCAGAGTGGCCAAGCAGTAGTACATGTGGTGCCCAGCACAGACCTAAAGCTCAGTATACAGGGAAAAAAAATTGCGAATAACCCTAGATTTTCCAGTCTGTACAACAGTGGTTAATAATAAACTCATAGGAAAATATTTATTTTCTCCTGATTACCCAATATAAGGATTATCTACATAAAGCTACTTGCCATTCTCTTCATCTAAATCATGGCAGTCACAGCTGTGAATCAAAGGAAAGAAGAGTATTTAGCTTCAGCTACAAGGGTTAAGGTTCAAAGTACAGAAAACATAGTCACAGGCATCAGTAATTTGTTCTCCTACTTTTAACAGAGTATCAAGGGGCAAATTTCAGGCACTGTGAAAGTTAATGGCAAAGCTTGTTCACTGCAGCAAGGCCAGATCATCACCTCGATGACTGACTAGAATAAACTACTCACAAACAGTACTTTTTCTAGGATATGTCAGTTTTAATGACAGGGCGGCTTATACAATCACTTTCTGTGGATGAGACGGAGTTTGTATTTCTAAATCTATAATTCATAATCTCAGATACACAGAGACAGATTTGCAAGCAGCATGGATTCACAGCTACTTTAGAAGAGTATGATGACCTCAGGACAGATTTTTTGACAGTGTGAGATGGGATGTACACTTAAGAGAGTGAGCAGTGATGTGCAAATCCACACTCACACAGAAGCAGAGAAACACAGAAAGGCAAAGAGATGCTTGAAACAGAAGAGTTTATTGAAATCACAGAGATTAAGGTGCTGCATTTGACAAGCACATTGTACAGGGGACAGTGTGTCACAGCAGTACGCAATATGAGGTCAGAAATGTGGAGTACCACCTGCAACATCTTTGTGGATATCAAAAAGTGTTATGAACGGAGCACAGCTTCTATTCAGGCAAGGCATAAATGCAGGCTTTGGGGTAGAACAAACATACCTGAAAGCTTTGATAAACTTGGGACACAAAAATACCATCATAAATTCCATGAGAATCTTTAAAGGTCTCAAATTCAGTTTAATGCAGATATGTTTGAATTTACTAGAAAAGGTTCACCTTACGTCATGACCTACTAGTTATATTTTTAAGCAATTACATAATTATGAAGACTTGGAATATTATAACAGATGTGAGCAATTCTTGCTTTTGCATTTAACAAAAAAAAACCCAAACTCTACAGATACCAGTATTTCTTTGAACATGTATTAGGATGGACTAAATTGGAAACCGTAAACACATAAAAGGGGAGAATCAAGGTTTTGTGTACAACTATAACTTCACATTGCTGCCTTGGTATTTTTTCGAAGGACTGAAAACTAAGAGTAATTTTAACCAAAAAATCTGAGACCATCTGTAAAAGTCTGGCATGCATTGTAGCCAGCCTGTATTGTAGAAGTGCCTGTACCTCTGCAAGAAATGTTTATATAGCACACAGTATATATAATTTCATTTTTTAACACTGATATAGACAGCAATTCACTGATATAATTCAATAAAGCACACAAAAGCACTCTGACAAGGGGTCTTGCACCCATAGTGCAGATTTAACCCCAAAACAACTTCCTTCCCTACACTCATTGCCTTGGCAGTGATGAATTCATACAGCTTCCTATTTGCTGCTGCATATTAATGATAAATATTAAATGGTATTGCATAAATAAAATACTGCTCTGTTTTCACTGGAAGTCAATGCTAGAGGAGGACTCCTTGTTTTTAACATATATTTTGCGCTGGCCAACTTACTGCTTCAGGAGAGTTTGCTGGACTCAAATCACTAGCCTTCATCTCATAGTTAATTAGAATATCTGTTTCTCTCTCATGCCTGTGTATTCCTTAGTTTCTTAAAATTCAATTTTTCAAATAGGATTTAATGCTTATAAAACGCTGCTCTCACCTCTCTTAAACTGAAATAATTCAATAAGGTCCTGACTTGAATGCTTCTGCCACAGAGTACCCACTGTAATTGCGGATGACAACAAATTAGCAGGTGCAAAGGACTGCTCACTTAAACCACAGCAAAATCCAGACATTATCCATGGTGTGATTATGGTGTTATTTGGGTGTGATAAACTAAACAGCATCAGGTGAAATGAAAGAAGGTGACACAACAGAAATTGCCTGTTTGTATTCAATACAAACCCCAAGGTGTGAGGGGACAAATGAAACTGAAAAGTATTTAGAGAAACACAGTGCTACAACAACATGATAATGTCTGTGAAAACAAACCTTTACATAGAGTAGTGTATCTAAGGGAGATGGATAACAAACAAAACAAGGCAGCTGCATTTGAATGAAAATGCACATACTTTTCTCCTGGCCCTTTCACAGCAGTGGATACAATCAGTGCCTGGATTACAGGAGCTGGTGTCTACCTGGAAAATAAAGGGTATTCTGGCAACTCTTCTGCTATAGTAGAGGCAGAAAAAATTCTGCATTCATATTTATGGCCTTTACATATTTTTGTAGTCCAACCAACTTAAAGAAATCTATGAAATGAGCGTGGAACTGCTCGTAAGGGCTTCTTTGCTCTTTCTGCTAGCTGGTAACCTGAAATACTGGGAGCAGGGCATAGGTTTGAAAAACCAATTGGTTAATCCAATGACAAAGGTTTCATTACCTTTCCTGGAATTATGTCTGTTCTGTAAGTAGCTGATGCCACAAGAACAACAGGGCCAGACAGCCCTGTTTAAAGGAACATCTGGTGAAAAAAACCAGTTTTAATATCCCAGCGTGTAACCAGGCGGTCTGGGGTGCATGGGGTTTGGCCCATCCATGGTGCCTGGGGCCAGGGTGAGCAGCTGGCAGTGCTGTCAGCCACCCTGCCAAACACGAGGGCAGAAGCTGAGGAGGTTTTCCGAAAACAGGGTGCTTATTTTCACATTCTTTGTGCTGAGGAATACACTCACTGCACAGCGAGCTGCAGGTTGAGCTCCGAGGGGCAGGAGCCCCAGCGCGAGACAAGGGCCATGAACTGACGACCCTTTGCCTAAAAATGGGCACAGGGAGCTGTGGCCCAGCCAGGGGACCTGACACTGAGACACAGGAGCCCATGACCCTCAGATTCAGACTTCAAGGTTTGGACTTGATGACCTTGGAGGCCTTTTCCAACTGACTGATTCTGTCATCCTGTGACTTCCCGCGCTTAGACTGTGAGGATACAAAAGCCCAGGGTTCCCTTTGTTAGGGGGTCCCTACTCAGAGGCACAAGCTCAATCTGTTATTTTGTTATTTTATATTTTAGTTTATTTATTCCATGATTAAATTAAGGATCTGGATGCCTGAGACTCTGCTATGGGAAACCTGGGGCCAAGCCAGTAAGAAAACCTGGTCTGTCGGTGTGAGTATAGCGGGTGTAGCTGCGAAGGAGCCCCCGTCCGAGCTCAGTTGGTGCGGGCGTGACTCTCAGAGTGACCCCTGGATGGTCAGACAGGGAAGCTTCTTTAAGAGTTCAGCAGGAGAACGCCCACTCCTCCTCACTACGAGCCGGTGCGGAGCTAACGAGGCGTGACACGGGCTCGGGATAAAAAACAGCGGCGGGCACCGCGAGCAGGATCCCGCCTCAGCCCCGTGCCCGCGCCAGGCCGGGCGGGGCGGCCCCGGGATCGATGTGTCGGCGCTCGCAGGCGGCGGCGGCCATGGCGCTCAGCGGGGTGCGGGTGCTGGAGCTCGCCGGGCTGGCCCCGGCGCCGCTCTGCGGGATGATCCTCGCCGACTTCGGGGCGCGGGTGGTGCGGGTCGACCGCCCGTCCCTCTCCCCCGTGGCCTCCGACGTGCAGGGCCGCGGCAAGCTCTCCCTGGCGCTCGACCTGAAGCGGCCGCAGGGAGCCGCGGCCCTGAGGCGGCTGTGCCGCGGGGCGGACGTGCTCATCGAGCCCTTCCGCCACGGTGAGGGCCGGGGGGAGCCTGAGGGAGGCCGTGTGGGGGCAGCGGGAGGTCGGGGCTGCGGGGCCACGGTGCTCCCGCCGGCCAGCCTGTGAGCTCTGGAATGCTGAGCGGGAAGAGGGAGGGCAACGGAGTTTGGGGTTTATTTGCTGTGACTGGGCGGCGAGTGCTCTGTGTGCGCTCTGTGCAGTGCAGCATCGCTGTGACAGCGCAGGGAAGGAGCGCTCAGCCAGGGCCGTGCCCCCCGGCCGGGCCTCTGGACAAGCAGAAGGATTTCAGAGACCAGGGCTCACTCCTGGTTTTGGGCTCTGAACGAGCAGGAGAATGTCCCAGCCAAGGGGTCACACCTGGCCTGCTGATACCGTCCAGCACACATTTGTAAGGTTGCCCAGTGGGTCAGAGGTCTCGGAGCTTACAGTTCCTCTGAAGATCTGACATTATGCATTTATACAGTTATGCATTTATAAAGCATGTATTCCAGGGAGATGAGTATAAGAACAAGTGTTAAGTATTCAATAGAGTAGTGTGATTCCCTTATAAAAGGTAACTCTGATTTAGGATCAAAACCAGGTTATGAACTACAAGTCTTCAAAAGTCATCATATGTGATTTCAGGAAGTTGCTTTTCACAAACTCATCAATTCCTGCCAGTCTTAAGTCCAGTTTTTGAAAACCTTCCTTTTTTTGTATTATTTTACATTTTTAACATTAGGTTAAATAGAAAACAAAATTCTTCAAATATTCAAATATGGAATTATTCAATTTTTGAAAATCGTCTTTTTAAAAGATTTTTTGGTTCATCTTTTAATTACATATTTACATATGCATATTTACTGATTTACTGTATTTAGGGGCACTTAATATCTGCTTGTCAATAGCAAAGTTTACACTGTTTTAAGATCCTGAGTTTCAGATATTGACTTTTCAGATCTAAAATGTTCATAAGCCATACTTGATGGTTGTTTCTGTATCCCCACTGTTCCTTGAGGATGCTGTTCTGTTATGAAGCAGTATCATCGGAGTCAGGTAGGACAGGGCTCTGTGCACACAGATCTAATTGAAGATGTCTCTGCTCCTTGCAGTGGGATTGGACTAGGTGACCTTTACAGGTTCCTTCCAACCCAGACTATTCTGTGATTCTATGATGATGCTTCGGTGAGGAGCTGAAATGTTTTAGGGTTTCTACAGCCAGTTTAGAAATATAAGGCTATATCAGTTAAACATCACACATCACAGACAGATGCACAGATCATATGTCACAAGTAATTCTTTTCATTTTGAAAACAGGGTTTTATAATTTTTATGTTTCTTACCTTAAAAGTTTTTGGTTTATTCCCTCCCCAGAAGCTGTGCAGACAAAATGAAGACATTAAATTCCATTTTTTCTTTGTAGCTAGCCTGTTTTCTAGCAGATTTTTTTTTTCTTATGAAATTTTGTTTTCCTTGGTTTTATAGGCACTTGCTTTTCTTTTTAAGCTGAAAGTGCAGGCAATTCTGTAACTAGATACTAGGTTTTATGGGCCTGTAAGTGAACTAGGCAAATCTGTGACCTGTTGTGAAGCTGGTGTGAGAGAGTGAGAAGGTGAGGGCCCAAGTGACAGGAGAGCTTTGTAAAAGGCATATGTACTGTCGACCTTATAACAATGACTTTGTGACATCAGATGGGTTTCCCAAGGCACAGTTCTCACTTGTGCCTTGGGAAATCATGCACTTTACCAAATTTCACGGCTTTCTCCTTCTCATGAATCACCTGCCACTGCCCAGTAATTAATGCAATGGAAATGGATCTTAACAAGGTTGAAGGTGTAGTAACATTATGGATTAGTCTGTGAAACAAGCTGGAGTAATATTCTAGGGTGGAACAGGCATTGAAATTACATTACCCTTTCCCTTCCAAAATGTGTCTCTCTGCAGTGCCAGTATTGATCATGTCATAGTCTGACCAAGCTGCATTGAGACAGTAAGACAGTATAATTTACTTGCAACTCAAATTTGCTTCTTTTAAAATCACTTAGAACTGCAATATCAAATTATCAAATTTTTAACCCTGATTTCTGTATACCCATGATGACCAAACTTACATTGCAGTGATTTCTAAAAGCTCCTTACTCTCTTTATTTAGTTTTGTGTGGTTGTTGCAGATCCTTTGTGAAATAGTGACATGGTCCATTCATATCAGCGAGTTAAAAGGTACAGGAACACATGGGGCACTGAGAAACTAAAACGGTGAGGAAAATGTATTGCAGTGAGATGTGGAAGAAATTTCAAGTAGTTTTAATGTGGAAAATATAAGAATTTGCCTTTCCTGTTTTTTTTCTTGTTTTGCAAGCCTTTTTAGCTTTTTTGCTCATCCAGCAGTACAGGAAACTGTCTGTCATTCCTTTGGAGAAGTAAAACAGGGAAAAAAGCTGAAAAAAAGAGAAAGAACCCTAAAACTTGATTTCCACTTGGTTTGTGTTAAAAATTTATTCAGTAAGTAATTTATAATGTTCACATTGTAATATGGATACTGAAGTAGAACGTATTTCTTTACAAAGTACAGTTGAGTTCTGTTGTTGTATAATCTGACTTTGAACCATGTATATTTTAAGTATTGTTATAAGTAAATGTGAATTAGAATCCCTTGGTTATGTCTTTTTAAGGTGTCATGGAAAAACTTGGACTTGGTCCAGAGGTCCTTCTGCAGGAGAATCCCAGCCTCATCTATGCTAGACTTACTGGATTTGGCCAGACAGGAAAATATGCCAAGTCTGCAGGTCATGACATCAATTATTTGGCTTTATCAGGTAGGCTGTAAAATTTCTGTTAAATTAAGAGGTTTTTTCCCCCTTAAATCAAAACTCAGGAATCTGTTGAAAGCAGATAGCTATTAGGCTGGATCAGCACATCGTCTCAGGCTGTACATTATTTTTCTTTTTTGTGCTATTGTATCAGAATAAACTTTTTCTCTTTGAAAGGAGGACAGAAGTTTTTCTTAGGGCCTCTCTCCTAGAAAATCTGTGTGCTTATAATCCTGAAAGACCTGCGGATTATTTTGCAGGCTTGTGAGCTTTTTTTGAGCAAAGGGAAACTAGGCAGCCTAAGACAACTGGTTCTTGTGCTTTTCTGCTTGTAGATGTGTCTCCGCAGACACCAACTGAAACACAGTAGGCTTAAAATAAAGTGGCAGTGCTATGTTTCATTAAGGGGTTGTACACATTGTGCTGTTTTTAAGTGTCATGATGCTAAAAGTATGCAGTAGCAAACAGTAACAAAATTACCCACCTCTGATGATGGCAATCCATGCATGGCCCTACCTCCTGCTCTTCACACTGCTTCTGTCTCTACTGCTTCTCCAAGCCTGTGAGGGAGGAGAGAAAGTGGCCCAAAACTTCTTGGATTTCCACTGGACAGAGCATTTCTTTTAGAGTCAGCAAAGGGCCGGAGCAGAGGTGCTGCAAATGTAGTGATCTGCTGTCACCTACCATAAGGAGTAACTGTTTGGTGGAATTAAGTTTCTTTAGGAGTGGGTTCAGTCTTTTCTCGTTATGTAAAATTGTCAGAGAATAAAAAAGATGTAAGAAAGGATGCCTCATTTGAAACACTTTTGACTTCATGTCAAGATGATTTCAAAGTATTAGGGTATTTTTATTTGTTATTAGTGTAGGGAAGGAGTCAGTACAGAAACACTGTAGTCCATCTCTTCCCATAGAATGTAGTACTTTCTGTTTTACAAATAGAGGGATTTTTTCCTCTGGAGATGATTGTATCTGTAGTATTTTAGTTAGTTTTATCTTCCTAAAATCACTTTGCTTGAGATTTCACAGATCGAGTTTTTCTGCCTATTTAAAGGAAATAAAACAAGGTGTTTGAGAGGCGTCATTGTTCAAAAATGAGATCTCATATTCTCAGTATTTTCCTGATGAGCTTTGGCTTTCCCTAACTAAAAAATGGCTTGTGTTAGGAACTCGAGAGAGAAGTTAGCATGTTAATCTGCTGGTGCCTGTGACAACCTTTAGACTATTAAAGGAAGGTTTTAGTGAGTGACAGGGCTTTACACTTGCACTACAGGATTTGGAAACTTTTTTATACTGTGCACTCAAGTTGCTTGCACTTAGGAAATGCATTAGACCATTAACTAACTAAAGAGTGCATTAGAACCGTGCAGTTCTCAGGCATTTTTGACCAGGTGTTCTGCAAGTCTCAGACTTTAAGCTACAGACAGAGGAGAGAGGTGATCACACTGGAGTTTCTTGCTTGCCCGAAGGGAATCACTGTGAGGAAACTAGAAAGAATAAGGTCACAGTAAAGAGGATCAGGATGGCAGAGAAGTGTTAAAACATTCAAAGCTCTGTCTGAAGTAAACTGGCTTAGCCTTTGCTCTAATTCCTTTAATTTCTGCATAATTGCTGGCATAAGCATAAGTTCCCTGTGTTTACATTGCATGCAATCGGAGATAATCTTCCTGTTCTATTCACTGGTTCCTCTTATACGCAACCTTTTTTCTTTTTTATCCAAAGGTAGTTGAAGAGGGAGGATAGGACTGAAGCACAGTTGTCACTGTGAGATCCTTTGTTATGATTATTAATTCATTGATTATGTGCACATAAGACTGTACACCTGCATTTTTACTTTAAAAGATTCAAAGAAGAACAGTTTACCAAAGTTGCTTTGAAACATGTTCATAATGCCTGTTATGGGGGAGGTTCTATGCATGTATGAAGTACTAATATAGTACTAATAGTACCATAGTGCTAACAATTATTGCATACAAGAGTTTTTTTAATGTCCCTATAGACAAAATATCAGTGGTTTATCTGTGAGACTTTTATTAGTATCTTTAATTAAATGCATCTTCACTAATCAATTTCATGTATTTTATTTTATTCTTTTGTGAATTGAAGAGTAACTATTTGCTAAGACACAGACAAGTAAAGACAGAAAACTGTTGGTAGAAGATTGCTTTATCACTTGTTTATTTGCATAGATTGAAAAGAATGAAACTTCAATTGTAGAAATGTAGGAATGAGTGTTTATAATTAATTTTATGATTATGCTTCCTTTGTTTGCCCTCCTGTCAGGTGTGCTGTCAAAGCTCGGTAGAAAAGATGAAAACCCTTACGCACCCGTAAATCTTCTGGCAGATTTTGCTGGTGGAGGTGTCATGTGTGCGTTGGGCATTGTTATAGCCCTTTATGAACGTGCCACATCTGGCAGAGGGCAGATCATTGATGCAAGTATGGTAAGTAAGATCTCGAGGAAGGTGGGGTTTCGTATGTTTGCTTTTTCCTACTCTAAATCTGTAAAAGGGAGGAAACTGGATAAATGTAAGGTTTAAAACTGAGAACTTGAGAATGGGAAAGCAACCTCATAGACAAGCAGTTTTCACATATTACTCACTGCTGCCGTAACATCCTTAAGACGTGGAACACACTGTGCGACTTTCCCCCCTCTCTCTCTTTTTTACCTGCCTGCCTTCTTCACGAAATATTAGCTGTATATATTTGATGAGTAAGTTTGGTGTATGTAGATAGGGTGTGTAATAAAGAATTAACATAATGCATAACAGAAAAAAGGTTAATACTAATGAAATAGAGACTTGCATTAGCTTTGTTCAAGATACATCTTCTTTCGAATTGGTGACACGTCATATCTTATTAGAGACACTGTTCCCTCAGATAGTTACACTGCCATGGGTCGTTGCCAAGAAGTCTATTTCAAACACTTTGTGAATGTGCTGCAAAATAAATTAAAGGCTCAATTAGCCTAATAAAGAGTACTCTGGATTTTTGCCACTGGAAGGCCACCCACTTACACAGAGGAAAAATACTTATTTCTGTTTATCCTTGAAATCCATGTTATCTGCAAGTGTTTTTTCTCTCTTGGTCTCTCTTTTTTTCTGTTTTTAAAGAGCTTTGCAATTAAAATTGGACCTCTCTTTGAGGTGTTGTAGTACTAAGTGAAGGCTATGGTTTAGGCTGAAATATAAATTGGAAAAAAAATTACAGTAATTGAAAAAAATGCCCTTGTTGAAGTGGTCTTGATGATGGGAGAATAGAAAGTGATGTTTGATCTCTTGAATTGAGTAAGTTTTTGACAAATTCATGCATCATTTCCAGGAGCAGGCCATGGCATTAGGTCTAGATGAAAATTCTGTGGGAACAGGGCAAGACAGGATTAATGTTTTTACTGCAATAGTAGTTATTAGTGGTTGATTGTCAAAATGAAAAGCTTATTAAGTGGAGTTCTACAGATGTTTTTTGGAGTCTTTTTCAGTATTTTCTCCAACAAACTGAATGGTGGATGAGCGACTGTGTTTAGTAAATTTAAAGATAATATGTGTATGAGGCAGACTACAAGTATGTTGGACACTTGGATTAGAATTCAGAATGACCTTTTCAAATTGGAGAAATGACCTGGAAAAAATTGGCTGCAATTCATGGATAGCACTGCTCTGCAGTCCTCTTCAGGAAGAAAGAATTAACTGCACAAATGCAGTATGAGAACAATTGGCTAAAGTACAATCCTGGGGGTTTGTACTAGTCACAAGCTGAACATGAGTCAACAATACCATCCTGTTGCAAAACACATACACACTGTATTAGGATGTATAAACAGGAAATAGAGCCAGCAAACATTCTGAAGCAATTAATCTAACCTATTCAGTGTTTATGAAGATTCAGGAAAATACTGTTTCTGATGCTGACCACCATCTTTCAAAAAAAATGTGAGAAAGCCCCAATAAGCACGACAAAAATTATGACTCTGAAAGCATGACCTACAAAATAAAATTGAAGGAGTTTGTGTTTAACAAACACAGTTTGTTTCATAGTTTTGTGAAACTGTGGAGAATTTTGACAAGCTTTCAAATGCGGAAAAAGATACTTCTTGCAGTTTGTAGTATTACCTTATTTTCCTTATCATACTTAAAAGAAGTAAAAAAAAAATTGTTAGAAGAATCAGTGTAAGTCTGCTAATGTTCTAATGAAATTTGTAGCTCATTTGGAATGGAATGTGTTGTGTGTTTTTATTGAGGGGTTTTAAGCCCCTAAAAAGTCTCTTTCAATTTTTTCTTGCCTTATTAAAATTGCAGAATTTATAGTTCTCTGTTGATGTGCCTGGTGATCCGTGAAAAGGGTGGAATAACGTTCAGTATCACCGGATGTACCTTACGTGGCATTTTGTTATTTTCCTTTTACTTGAATAGACTTTCAGTGACACGGTTGATGAAAAACATACATGCATCAGCAGCAGCAAAGGCAGTTAAATAGACTGGGTGGATGAGCCTGTTTTTACGCCTAAGATTTTTTCATGGAGGTAGATATTTTTAAAATCACAGTACCACAGAATTTCAGCTGTTATTTTGTTTTAACATTATATTTTGTTTGATAGAACCATTACTTAAGTTATTTTATAGTTTAGGGAGTCACTGACTATGTTCGTGACTCTGACACATGGTAGAATTTTCTACAGCAGAAGAGGGAAAATGAATTTCTTTTTTTTGCAGCTTTGTGTCATCAGGATTACTTTTACTAAGTTTTCATGCTACTTCATGGATATGCTGACAGGGTTTTCTCATTTTATTGCAATGTCTATTTTTCTGACGCAATCTAAAGAAATAAATTATTTCTTGTCTTTCGGGTTAGTAATTCTAGACTGAGATCAGAATTTTTGTGATGAGAAAGAAATTGTTATTTTTCTCTTGCTTCTAATTACTGTGCTGAAGGGCGAAAAGTGAATTGGGAGAGTTCTTATTATCAGTAATATAAACATGAGGAACTCCTGTAGTTAGTGAATCTAAACTGATTCAAAAAGAGGGTAAAGAGGTTCAGGCCAAGAGCTGGACTTGCATCTCCTGTTCTCAGTGTCCAGTGTTATTGCTGTGCTGTGTAAAAAGTAAACACTGTCCTGTGTTTCATCTGTCTGCCTCAGAAGAGTTAAGTGCCTGGTCTGGATTGGTTCATGTTGGTTGCTGTCTCTTCCCACTGACTCGTAGGATCATAGGTATCTTACAGTAAGCTGGAGAGTTGCCATGTGCTGAGTG
The DNA here is from genome assembly GCF_003945595.2 of Pipra filicauda. Lineage (NCBI taxonomy): Eukaryota > Metazoa > Chordata > Aves > Passeriformes > Pipridae > Pipra > Pipra filicauda. Next base: position 1,082,943 of record NW_024105053.1, on the reverse strand, counting down.
AGTAGGATGTGGAGTAGGACTCTGCTGTATGGCACAGTAGGCACAATTGTGCATCTGCAGTCTTGCACCACACTGGATCAGAGGCATGTGAATCAGAGCCACACTTGAGGTTCACTCCAAATTCAGCCACAGAACCTTCTGCTGATGGTAGGCATCTGACTGAGCATGACTCACTCTTTGTGAAAGGACTGCCAGAGGAAAGGATGCTGGTAATGAGCACTTGCATAATAGTCTCATGGCAGGAGCATTTAGCTGTCCAACAGAAGACTGAGGTTCCAGGTTTTTCTCAGCCTGGAGGTATTCAAAACCAAAACTCCCACATCCTAGAGGCCTTCATCAGTCATGAGGATAAAGGTTAGGTTGGTGTGGATTAATTCGCATTTTGAACTGTTTCAGTCTACAGAAGGAACAGAAGGCTTGCGGAGCAGACAGGTCACCTAGTGAAGTGGTACCTCTGGATTCTTGTGCCTGCTTCAGATACTGCTGGTGCTTTTGTTTTAAGGACCATTAAGTGAAGCACATAGCTGTTGCTGTAATCATTCTGCAGTTAGGATAAAGTGTGGTCTGCCTATGTTGTGCTTTTCATGTTTTAAAAGATGGTGATTACATTAGCGAGCGTGTGGTGTTATTTGAGCGTGCCTTTGGAGGTCTGGTGCAGACATTAGACACTTTTTTACTTGTCTCTGAATTCCAGTGGGCCTCAGGCAGAAGTTAGCTGTCCAGTTGCCCAGCCAGGGGTATTTCCAAAGTCCCTATGCCAGCGTAAAACAGATGTGCTGTTTTATTTTAAGTGTTTTCAGGGTAAGTAGCACTGTACATAGGTATTGTACAGGTGCTGACTTTAAGAGTTTTGTCAGCACTAAAATCCAGTTGTCGAGCTGATGCTGATATTTTTGCTCTCTTTTAGTATTCTTACTTTCAGTGGGTTTTGTGTATTTTTTGTTAATATGACCAATGCAAGATCAGATCATCAGTAAAGCAAACTTTGTTTTAATATCCTTGCAATCATTTTATGAACATGTAGATGAAGGTATACAGTATTTTCTCACATGAAGGTACTTTAATTGACTTTAACGTGTGGCAAGTAGGGCAGAAGTATTCCTGTCCTTGAGGCAAATAACACACTTTAAATGAAGAAACCTTCTTGACTGCATACTTCAGAGATTTGCATGTGTTAAAGTCTTGCTTAGAAAGGTGGAAACTAGTAGATCTTTCCCCATGAAAATTTAGTAGCTTTTTATTTTGGTACAGGATCTGTGCTTTTCTCTGTAGACAATACTAGGTTAATATTACACAGTTGAAAATGCATGAATCAAAATGATACTCAGAATGATACAACTCAGGTTTTAATCTGTTCCAGTGGAGTTTTTCTGGCCATACACTGTTAACTGCTTCATCTTTGCTTACAGTTTTTCTAATGCAGTCGGGAGAAAATGGATTGTACTGGTGAGCAAAACTGTAGGATGTGATTTTGCTTGAAAGACTGGTACAAGATTGATAATTATTGAAAGGCTGAACAAACTGAGTTTTCACCTGATTGTATTCCACATAGCCAAAATTTTGAGAAGCAAGTTGAAGCAGGATTAATCTTGTTTTCTAGTGCTGTATTCATCAGACACTTGCTTATTTAGAGATTACCTTGCTATGTCTAGGTACCTACTAGTGATGAGAGTGGGAGAATAATTTTCAGCTTAGTGATAGAGATAAGCTTCCAGCTCCCATGGTATGAGAGAGCATTAACCTTTGATTTCCTTCAATTTTTCTTCTAGAAATAGCAGTCTTCTTATAATCAGTATATTTAAAAAAGGTAATGTTGAGATAAAAATCTGATACTTACAGGACTGGTACAAGCATCTTGTTTTCTAGAGGTTTTGAAGGTTTTCACAGCTGTCATACTTAAGGTTGTATATAACCAAGAAGATTGTCCTGTCACCTGAAACTACTTACATTCCCATTGTGACCTCCTAATGATTATAAACTTTCTAAACGAGGAAACTTTGTGCATTGAAAGTGTGTAATCCATCTGAGGCTGCATTATTACATTTATGCTCTTTCTTATTCTTTAATTCTAGATGCACTATAAGCAGTAGTTGAAAATTTTAAGAAATGAAATTGCTTACCAGAAGTTTCATCATTAAAAATCTTAACTAGTAGTAGCTTTTTGCTATTTTGTTCTATATAGAATTTAGGTAACATGCCAGCTAATTTACTGAAGCTGTTATTTTTTCCTGTAAATCTTCAAGGTAGAAGGAGTAGCATACCTAAGTTCTTTCCTGTGGAAATCGCAAAATGTAGGAATTTGGAGCAGACCTCGAGGTGAAAACCTGCTAGACGGTGGTGCGCCTTTTTATGAAATCTACAGGACCTCCGATGGAAAATTCATGGCTGTTGGTGCCCTTGAGCCTCAATTCTATGAGCAGTTAATAAAGGGTAAGTAGCTTGGAGCAGTTGCTTCACATCAGGAAAGCATGATTGAACGAATTCTTCAGTAATTCCATTTTGATTCATGATTCATGTGATTTCATTGTAAATGTGAAACGCTTTGTGAAGCCAGTTGGGTTGTTGTGTAGCAGTTCAATTGACTTTTTTCTTCTAGCAATTAATTTCTTTCTTTTTCATCCACTCTTCACCTTGCCCTCAGAAAATACACTTAAACTGCAGATTTTTTTCTGGAGTTACAGTAATGGAATTCTGTGATGTGACTGGAGCACTAAAAAACTATTTTTTGGAAGTTGCTTTTTTCAAATGATTGTGAATATACTTTAAAAAAATGAGACCTAATTCTTTGATATTGCAAATAAAATTTCAAGCAAACTCAGTAATTTGTGCAATTTTTTTTTTTAAATAACTATTTAAATGGTTTCAGAAAGGAATATTCATTGGAAGTAGTTCGTAGTATTTCTCAGTGGAACAAAATTTTTGTAGAAGCAAATTCTGCTTTATAAATTATTAATTTCCTCCTCACAATTTCAGAGTACTTTTAGTGTCCAGCTATGGATACAAGTTTTATATTTGACTGAAGACTCTTTAAATATGACGATAAAGTGTGATTTATCAGTTAAAGAATTTAGAATGATTTATGCAAAATAGTTGTGTGAAGTTAAAACAGTGGTTTGCAGGGGCACCAGGCGGTTGATGGTGAGCAGTTGTTTTTTCTGATCTTTCTTGTGTTTTATTTTCCTCTCTGTTACTGGTTTTCCCCCTCTTTCCTTTAATGATTTTTTTTAAATTATTGTTTCTAGTTATTAAACTTTTTATCTGGACCTGTGAGTTTCTTTCTCACTTTTACCCTTCCAATTCCCCCCCATGTTACCAGGGGGAAGGGGAGTAAGTGGCTGTGTTGTTCTTGGCTGCTGGCTGGGGTTAAACCGTGACAGCTCCTCACAAGGGCATTCACTGCCAGCTCTGCCCGAGCCAGCTACATTATGCTAACAAGAGTGTAGTCATTGCCAGGGCCTTCTCTTCCAGGGATTTTTGAAATTCAGGATTGTGGTAAGATGAAATGAAGGTATGGGATTGTAAGGTGGGGTATGCCTTTGGTGACCAGGATCCCAAAGAGAGATCTTGTTCCATACAGCCTTTGTTCTCTCGCAGCCTGTGGTGCTGCCCAAATTCTTGCGTATCTCTGGCTGTAAGTGGCTGCTTCTCTTGTAGCTTAAAAATGTCCATGCAATTGCGTGGAATATCCCAGTCAGTACATGCTGATATGTGAAATGCAAAAAAGAGGTTCCTGGAGTGACCCATGGACATATGTCCAGCATTATGTTGAACAGATCAGATGTCAAGTTTGGAAGTGCTGTGTTCTTGGCTGAAGAAAAAGGTGCTTTGTCTCTGATTGTCCTGAGAATAACTTGTGAACTCAAGCTGTAAGCAACTTGATCTTGAAAAGGAAAGTATTGCTGATTATTCCACGCTTTGCAGTTCTTTGAAATGTTTTTCTCATCCAATCCCCTGTGATTTTCTTTCTTGCAAGAAATCAGAGTTGGAGAACAAAGATAAATATGAAACTGTATCAAAGTAAGATGTAAACCCTTTTTCTGGAGGTTAGGGAATTTGGGATTCCAGTAAATATCTTCAGGGAGAATGCTTGTATTAAATACAAAGAAAACAAGAAAGAAATAAAGCTGCTTACTCAAATACCCATATGTTTGGCTTAAAGTGATCAAATACTGACTTGCAGCATTCATGGCTGCAGTATTTTATTCTTCTCTGGAGATTAAGTTGAATCACACATACTTTTAAGCTACAGAAATGAGATGAAATCTGTTCAAAAAAACTCCAAATTCTGTAGTGGCGTCTGGTTCTGTTTGTGACTCTTTTTCTCAGTGAACCTTTTCTGAAGAGTCCTACCTTCTTGTATTGATCATTGCTATAGGGCAAGACTCATGCTTTTCTCTCTCAACCGTCTTACCTAGATAGAAGCTTCTCATGGATGAATCCAGCGGCCAGATGGTACCACACGGTTATTGATTGGTCTCTGTGTCTTATTTAGATAACTCTTTACTGAGGAAAATGTTAAAATTCTGCTTTTCTTTTAGTTGTTTCTCAGAAATTTAGAGCATAAAGTTGGAGGAGCAACTGTGAATTCTTCTGCCTGTGTAGGGGCACCTGCATTGGACTACTTTATTTTCATCTTTGAAAGTATTCCTTACACTTAAAATGCAGAGAAATTGCTTGATTTTAACAGCTAAAGTTTCAAAAATACTTATTGCAGCAATAAAGAACTGGTGTATATCCATTTGTAAGTACACAACAACTGCAATCATAGTTGCCTGTGTGTCAGTCTGTTTCTGTTGTGTTTTAAAAAATCCAACATACAGACTACAGTCTGCAAGGAAATTTTCCTTTTTACCTTTATTTGTATAACAATTTTTGCTTGTCTACACTCAGTGAATTTTCTTTGTTTATTTTGTGAAAGTGCATTGTTTAAAGTATCTGACCAAACTCAGGATTTTCACACAACATTGCATTTAAAGTAACTGGTCTTTGTCATTGTATTTTAGGTGCATATCATGAATTGTTCAGACTTTCACATAGGAAATATTTATTCCTTTCAGTACTTACGGTTTCAATCTTTCTGAAGCAATAGTGTGCTAAATTAGAACAGCAGATCCCTCTTGTGGCTTAGGGATTATTTCCTTTCTGGGATATCTATTGCAGAAATTAAATTCAGAATTTAAGCCTTTTAATATTATAGGGAAGAAAAAGCTGCCTGTGAAAATTGTATTGCTCTTTCACAAACCTGAGGAGCTTTAACTTAGGCGAAGTTATCTGTTCCAGGCACTAATTCCAGCTTTGAAGTGATTTTAGAATGGTATGTTCCAGTTACAATTTCCATAATTTCATTTCATAGCTTTTCCCCATAATTCTGGTCAGTTCTGCTGGTGAACAATTTGGTGCTGTTCCAGATAAAATATATTCAGAAACCACTTGATGTCTCTCGCTCCATATTCAGAGAGGAGGGTACTTTTGCCACTCCTGTAGGATGAGAACGCAAGGATATGGGTGTTGCAGGTGTCAGTTGGAGATTTAAAGATTTCAGAATGGAGATAGGAAAATGATTTCTGAACCATTTGTCCCTGCTCACAGAATTCTGATGAGCCAAAGTGGAACTGATTTCCTTTTGGTTTTGGTTCATTTCAGTGTTTCCCTTGCAGAACTGGGAACCCAGTGCTGGACTGGAGTGCAGTTAATGACATGGCAAGGAAAGTTCTTGAGGGGTCTGCAGAGGGAAACTTAAGACAATAGATTAGTTTGAGAATATCATTGGCTTTGTAGATCGTGCTCATTGGGGAAAATTAAATTTCTGCTTACCAGAAATTTATGAATTAAAGAAAACCAGGCTGTATGAGAAACTGAATCTATATAAAATAGATATAGTAAATAATTACTGCAGTAGCTATATTGTTATCTGTACTATTCTGGGCTCACTATAGACTTTTGGCTGTTAACAAACCAGCTGTAGTCCTTTTGCAGTCCTTTTTATTACTGCAAAAGTCAGACAATAAATAGCTAAAATGCCTTAGCATTTGGCTAAAATGGCTATTGCATCTTATGAAAAATCTGATGTAAAAAACACGTACTGCTAATGTTAAGTCTTAATCTTTTGACAGAAAGAGGCAGAATGTCTTCCAGCTGACCTGTGAATTGCTTTTGCAGGTTTGTCTTGATTTTTAGCAATAGGTGCTTGATATTGCTGCAGCCAGGCTACAAGAGGCATGAAGAAACAGTAAATATTGTGTTTCAGGTGACAGTAAAGGTCTGGTTCTGCCTTATCATGTGGTGTAAAGTCGGTTCCACAAGGTGAACTTAGTATCCACTTACATTGATGTGAAAACCACTGACAGTTACTAAAATCCTGAACGTATACTCAATAGTACTCCTTTCATACTACTTTGATAGTCCTAAACTGTGTGACTTATGTTCAAAACAGAAGGAAAGCACTTGAAAAACACAGTTGACATCATTATGATGGATTTCCATGGGACTCTCCATTTTGGGATTGTGAAGTTTTGTGTACTGTATTAAAAATGTGCTGATATACTGAATTCAGTACCATGTTGTTATTAAGATGTGCAAAGGGGACAAACATTTGAGACATTTTAGACTCAGTTACACATAATGTTATGTTTTATTTGAATTTGTTTATTATTATAAGTCTTAAACATTGTACAAATACTCTAGGGCCAGGTTCTTGCTGCACCAAAACATTTGCAATTGTGAGAATTAAGCATCTCACCTCGTACTACAGCCATGGATATATTTGCAGCAATGCTCAGTAGTACTCAGGGCCTGATCAACCTTTTGCTGAGCTGTCACTTTCTAAAAAATTATTTAGTTTCAGAAACTTCGAGCAGAGAAAAAAGTTTAATGAAAATTTGCTACCGTCTTTGAATATTCTGAAGTTCAGTTCCCTCTCAGAGTGAGAATGACTTCTGTTTAGAGAGAGTGTGCAATGGCATGCACCTAATGGCTGTCATTTGGGCCAAAATTATGGATTCCCAACTAGATGGTTCCATTCAATTGTTGTGGCAAGATAATTTCAAAATTGCTATGACCATGCAATTTTGAAAAGAAAATTAGTAAGTTAAACTAAGAAAAGCCTGAACAAAGCTTTGCTTTTGTAACAGTGTGGCTGAAATACTGTAAGAAACTGTAAACCAGTGATATACTGTAAGAGTAAAGCAGCTTTGCTGATTTATCTAATGAATTTTACTGTTTCCTCTTTCTTGAAATTAGGTGCCTGATTCTACTGCAATCTGTCTCAGAAATACAGATTTCGGTTCGTTGCATCAATAATGACATGCAGATAGAGGTCAAAAACTCTATAGCATTTGAAGGAGATCTATAGCTATAGCATTATAAGTAGACAATTCTTCATTTTTCAAAAGCCATTTCAGAGCTGTTCTGGCATGAGTTAACTGGGCTTTTCTAAACAAAAAAATCCTAGATGAAAATTTGAACTAAAAAACTTGGAAGTAAGTTTTGATTGCTTTACAAGATATTCTGTGTAAAAGATACTTTTGCTTTTGATTACATTGAGTGAAATCTGTCATCCTGTGGTATCCCAGACAATTCTGTGCTGTGTAATTGTTTCCTTGTTGAGTCAGTCACTCCTGCTGTGATTCTGCTCATCTGTGCCGCAAATGGTTAGCACAAGCTGGAAAATGAGAAGCTGCAGTGCTTAAAGGCTGTCATTTGAATTTGAAGTCTTCAATGGTAAACGGAAAATGAGCATGTAATATTAAATTCCAGGTTCTGCACATTGTTCTGCTCTGCCAGAGTGTGTGTGGTTACATTCAGCCAACTTTCCATCTGCCACGGCCATTGAATATAACTCTGTAATGGGATAATGGTAGAGCTCTGTTCATGTTGGACTGGCTGCTAGGACCCAAACTATAATTAATAAGCAAATAAGTACTTATGAAAAAAGGTTTCCAGCTGACAAGATTTCATGCACTGAGACAGAATCTCAGGCAGTGTGTTGTTACTTAGCTGTACATATTGTGGAAGGTAAATTTGTCTCACCTCATAGTTTGTAAGTAAATTGTATCGCAACTGTTCATCTTTAGTAGTATACTTTGGAAATTAATAATGCAATTAATTTTTTAAGTATTGCTAACTTTTATTTATTTATGGATGTTCAACCACTGTGAGTAATCTTCAGCTGATCTCTTTTTAGGATGGCATGAATTGTTATGAGCACTAGATTGTAGGTTTAGTAATTTAAGGTACCCATAACTTGGTAACACCGTAAGGACTGATATTTACTTTGTAGTAACATTCATCTTGATATCTGTAGGCATCTCTGATAAGATCTGAAAATGCTTATTTTGTCTTTGTGACAAATTTCTTCTAAAAGTGAATAACTGCAAGGCTGTATTTCTGGGTCTGGAGACTGGCAATTTCTGTGTGTTTTTCTTTGAAATACCAAAGTATAATTTCAAAGCATGTATTAATTTTTAAAGCTATTAAGAATCCTGTGCTCAACAGTGACATTCTCAAATATTATGTTAAGCTGGGGGGACCTCCAGGCCCCAGGAAGTGCATCTTGTAGAAATTATGAGTGGAGAGAAAGAACATAAAGAGCAGAAGAATAGACATTGTCTTTCTTTCTTCTCCCCTTTATGTTTCAATAGCTATATGTCTACCTCTCTCAGTGATAAGGAATCTGTAGAAATAGAAGACATCATAAGTTTTTTTCTGCCTATCAACAGCTAAAGATTAGAGGAGTTTCATGTAAATTCTGCCTGCAAACAGCTGTCTAGTACCCAAGCCTGTTAACACTTGTTGATCAACAGATATCCAAAGATACTAGAAAGAATGTTCAAAATTAAATGTTTGCAGAGCTCTGTATTTTCAATGCCTTTGACACAGAACTGTTGTTTCGTAAGCGGCTCCCTTTTTTTGTTACTTTTGAAGCATTGTGATGAGAGTTGTTCTCTAGTCTTTCTTATTTCTCAAATGAACTTCTTTCTTATCCCTGCTTTTTCTGAATTTTTCCTGCTGTGTTCATGCTCCTTAATTTCAAGATGGAACTATTTGGACAGCCTTCAATATACCACTTCTGATTTCTATTTGGTATCATAAGGTCTGCTTATGTTACCTCCGTATTATCTCCGTTTTTGAAGTGTAGTTTACTTACCTTTTCTCTTGGTTTTTACCTCCTTTTTGAGATAAACCCTACAAGAAGTGATAAAAATTCTTACATCTTCTTGAATAGCAGAATGGAAGAGTAGGGAGCGCCGAGAGCAGAATCCATGAGAACAGAAACAGAGATTGAAAACTGGCAGTACAGAAAAGCTGTAAGCTCCTGCATGGGAGGGAATGTGGTGCTAATTTAGGGAAGGACCTGGTACTTCCTAGTTCAGGAAGTTTTCAGTACAAAACCTGTGTGTCCATGCTTTGCTCTTGTGTCTCAGAAGGAATGTGCATATTGCATACCTGGGTGGTCCTTGTGACTGACATGGAAGGCAAAGTTCTTAGGCAGTTAGTGAGTGAAAGGACTATGGGTTTCACTTTTCCCAGAGAGTGGCAGTGGAGAATTGGAACCTGGGAGGTGTGCTGAAGAAGAGAGAGCGGGAGACGCTGCTGGAGACTGGACTGAGGGAGTGAAGAAGCAGGTCAGGCTGCAGGTGCTGAGCCTGGGAACATCCATCCACACCATCTCCACATCTGGGGCACAGAAATAACCCGATGGTGTTGAACTTCAAACACTGCAGCCTTGCTGAGTGTCTAGCTCTGGCAGATGTGCTGGCTTCTGTGAGATAAGTGTGTTGCTATAGTCAAGGACTTATTCAGCAGACTTCTGTGTTGCTACTGCCAGGTAGAGAATACAGTACCTATTATAGAAGCTGTTCTCAGGACATTATTATCTCTAGACAGCTGCTGCTTTTGTGAAGTGTTTATACAGATTAGTGTTTATTATATATACTTCGTTAAAAGGCTGTAGCTGATGCAGTTTAGTCTAATTGCAAGCATCATAGAACATTTTATTCCTCTGCTCCCTGCCCTGCACAGATGCCTGAATAAAGTTTAAAGTGACTTTCAGTACTGCCTGAAAAATACTACCTTCTTGAGAAACATACTAGTTGTAGGGAGCACTTAGTAATTAATCTAAGGCATACTATAGTTAACCTCTGCTTTTCTCCTTTCAGGTCTTGGGTTAGATTCAAATGAACTTCCCATTCAGTCTAGTTTCTCCGACTGGCCCGAAATGAAGAAAAAATTTGCATCTATATTTGCACAGAAGACACAGGCTGAGTGGTGCAGCATATTTGATGGTACTGATGCCTGTGTGACCCCTGTTTTATCCTTCGATGATGTTGCCTCACATCAGCATAACAAACAAAGAAGGTCTTTTATCAAAAATGATCAGGGAGAGATAAGTCCTAGACCTGCTCCTCTTTTATCAAGGACTCCTGCTGTTCCATCGTGTAAAAGAGATCCTTTTATAGGAGAACACACGGAAGAGATACTTCTAGAAAATGGGTTTACTAAGCAAGAGATTGCTAAACTTCATTCTGATAAAATAATAGGATTTGGTAAACCCAAAGCTAATTTATAATCTCTGACTGTGCATATCATACAAATTTAAGACTGATAGAGTAATTTTTTATGCATTAAAATTGAATTATATGACAAATAAATGTTTGCATGATATTGCTTTTAAATAATATATATCTTTTTAAATTATTTAAATTTTAAATATAATTGAAAACAGTGAGAGTTATGTACATGGATCATCTGCTCTCCAGAATGATACCATAATTGTGTTCTGAAGATCTACACAGGCTGTTTAGTAAGCACCTGTACATTCTCAGAATTTTTGTTTAAATATTGAATCCTGTGGCTTGTTTCTTTTAATTCTTAGTTACACCATTGCTTTGTAATATATGTTGCAATTACATGAAGGCAATACTTTTAATAAAATTTAATTATATTCTTTGTAAATGAGTTTGTTGTTTACTCATAGATTAGAAGGGATTTTTTCCTATATTTTATCATATTAATTAATTTGCTTTATCATGCCAAAACTATGGTCAAATTAATGCTGTTTGCTTATGTGCTGCTGCAGAGCTATTACCATAAAGTTAATCTGTTTAATAGCCTGGCTACATTTTCTCAGTGGAATCTCCTGATTATATTACATTTGGAATTTCAATTTGGCTAGAAACTCACTTCAGAATGAATTTTTTTTTATTTTTAAAATACCTGCCAATTATTATTCCTTTCCTTTCTTTAAGGAAAAGTGCCTGGTGACTTAGCTGCACAGGTTTTAAACAATGGTTATTCTGTATTGGTTTTAATTTCCTTCAAAATTAAACCGTCATTTGAAACCATCTTTTTCCAGGCAAAGGAAAATATACTTTTAAGAAGAATTAGTTATATGGCCTTAATACAGTATTCTCTACTCCGGTGTGTGAGAAATTATGACGTGAAGGGTTGGGGCTTTTTCATAATTTCATCTGCGTTTTGCTGAAGATTAGTTTGTTGCTTACAAAGGCTTCCAAAACTGAGATATACTTCAGCTCATTTTGTATCTGTCATGGCGAAAATGTCAGCATTATTACCATAAAAAACCCCTTTACATCCTATTACATGAACACTTTCCTGAAAGCAAGAATTGTCTAGTAGGTTCCGACAAATTTTCTGAATAACGAGCAAAACCAACTTATGTTTCCAGCTGATAATCACTCTAATGTGAATTACTGAATATTATACACCTTTGTGGTAGGATTCAACAGTTTTCTTAGTCCCAGGTGCATCTGATCATGTTGGAGAAAAGTCAAGGTTGTCAAATGTAATCTCCGTTGCACGTAAGTTTTGACCCCAAAATTGCTGACGTCAATTTGAAAATTCATGTTACTTCAGCACAGGTTGGATCAGTTGCCTCTCTTGGGTGGCTAATCTGAAAGTTTGGTGTGTCACTACAGATTTCTTGTGGGGCCTTCTATTGGCATGTGAGGGAACTCAACTAAGTGATCCTGATATCCCAGCCAAAACCAGCACACCTTTGTTTTCAGAGACCGAGAAAATAATCAGTTCTTCTCAGGGTGGTAGACAGCAGATGCAAAAATATACTTACCAGTTGCTGTTTGATGGACTTCTGTCAAGCTTTTTATCTGCCATTAGCACTCGAGGGCAATGGGAAGGTTCACTTACTCATCTTCATGAAGTGCACTGAAATCCTTTTCTGGACACATACAAATTTTTTTTCTCCCTGTTCAATCAGCAGCAAATCAGCACTTTGATGTTCATATTTGCTGAATTGAAAGATGAAGGCTCTAGATTCCTGGTATCACTGCTGTCTTAGAGCAGCAAGAGGAATAGCTTTGTGTCAGGCTAATGCTGCGCCTTGACCATGTGATGTATGTTCCCGTTATATGTGTGCTTCATGCGTAAACAGTAATTCCTTAGTTGTGGATAGTTGGGAGCTGTGCAGACGCCAAAGAGCTCAGATCTGCTAATGTTAACACACACTTCCCCGCCCCCTTCCTGGCATAACTTGTGATCGCAGAGCCATGAAAGTATGTGAGTCCCTCCCCCAGCACAGACCGATCCCACCCGGCATATGATCTGGGCCCCATGTCAGCCGGAGCAGGCAGCACCGACCTGCCCCAGCGCCGCATGCAGCCGGAGCAATGACCTTAACGAAAGAGAGCTTCCACAGGGTTCCTCCACCCGCTTCTGAAGTGGCCAAGGCTGATATGGACTGCACCGGAGAGAAGGAGGAGGCTCTGGGGCAGTCAGTGCTGAGGACTGGAGCAGTGGTGCCCGGGAGGCGAGCGGTGGGAAGGCTGGTCATGCACAGCATGGTGATGTTTGGCCGGGAGTTCTGCTATGCCGTGGAGGCCGCCTTTGTCACGCCGGTGCTGCTCAGTGTAGGGCTGCCCAAGAACCTCTACAGCCTGGTGTGGCTCATCAGCCCTATCCTGGGCTTCGTGCTGCAGCCCGTGGTAGGTTCAGCCAGTGATCACTGCACCTGTATCTGGGGCAGGAGGCGACCTTACATTCTGGGTCTAGGCATCATAATGCTGTTAGGCATGGCTTTGTACCTCAATGGGGACGTGATGATCTCAGGTGAGTGAGGGGCATGCACTGACAGACAAAACTCATCTTTAGCCTTTTGAATCACAAGAAGGAGAGGGGTTCCTCTTTTCCTTCTTAGAATGGACTGTTAAAATTGAGTATCATGTGACTCAGCTGCATTGAAGGAGCTGGGGAGCACTGAAATCTTCATATACATTCAATCCTAACGCTGCATGTTATGTACCATATCCATAGTGTTCTGTAATTTGTATGTGTGATTACAGCCTTCTGTTGCCTGACAAGCTTGTACAAGTAAAGATTTGCTTAGCCCCATAGAAGATTTTACGAACTAAGGTCTACCTTATTAGCTTAAATGATAATATTGTTTTTGCGATGTAATACACATCCAAACTGAATATCTATCTGTTCATCCCTATTTTAGGTAGATTAGCATTCAAAAATACATATCTTCAGTTATTGCAGCACTGGAGACTTTGTCATGCTGGTGAACAACAGAAGTCTTTAACTCCTTGGAAACTCTGTTGCACCTGGAATATGCAAAATTAAATAGAAATGACATGCCCAGATACTGTTATATTTCAACTTGGGATGTAACTTCTTAAAGTCTTGATGAAAAGGTGTTGCTGATATATGACTTGGCAGAGGGGGGAGGTGTGTGTTTTTAGGGATTGATTTATTCTCTCTTTCTGGATATCATTGATGTTGAATATACTTGGTTTCGTTTGCCCAGAAAGAGATGTTGCAGTCAACTCTTGATTATCTAAAACAATGGAAGGGTGGGACAAATAGAAAAAACCAAAAAGTACGACAAAGTGCATATGTTGGTCTACCAGAGCACGCCATGGAGGGGTAAAGGAGTAGATTAAGGATAGTGATTCTCTTGGTTGTGGAGCTTGGAGCACCCTGAGCATGTGCTGACTCAAGGCAGTAAGTCAACCTAGCACATCTCAGGGCTACACAGACTCAGTTCTCCTGCTTCTCTGCTCTGATTCTGGTGTCACTGTTCTCTCTTGCATAACCAGTCATTGTTTAGATTTGGAGGTATCAGGAAAGGTAAAATGTGGTTTTGCAGAACATGGCACTGTTGCTGTCAGAATGAGGGTGTTTCTCTTTTTGTAGCTTTCATCGATGAGAATGAAAAGCGGCGGACGTGGGCAATAGTCATTACCATGCTGGGAGTAGTGCTTTTTGATTTTGCAGCTGATTTTATTGATTGCCCCATCAAAGCGTATTTATTTGATGTCTGCTGTCATCAGGATAAAGAGAAGGGTCTGCATTACCACGCCCTCTTTACAGGTACTCAGATCCCTTCTTTTCCTCCCTTCCTTTCGAAGGAGAGGAAGGTGATTGCATGGATTTTATCCTCACTGTGTTTCTACTCTTGAATGAACTGATCATCTGATCCTGCACTTCAGTCACGAGTCTTTTGTTGCTGGGTTTTCACTACTCCAGGGAACAGCAACTTGTGATTACTGCTGCAAGAATTCTGCTGCAGAAGGCTGCTGGCATAAACAATTTTAGCAACATAGCCGTGATTTAGCTGAGAGCAGTTAATTATTTTAAAAAATGAAGTACTGTTTATTCAGATTGGTTTGATTTTTTTTCAGGTTTTTGGTGAAGCAAAAATTAATGACTGTAACTTGTTTCCTTGCTATTGCACATAGAAAGAACATTTTTAACTCGGCATGTGGCAGAAAGCAAGAGCTGCACAAACCAGACTAGTTGATTCCTCTTCTTCAGCAGTGCTCCAGTATGTGCTATGTAAAAATGGAAGTTCTGTGTTAAATTCAGAACTTCACAACCTCCACAAAATAGATCCAAGTGGTTCGGTCCAGGCTCTTGCAACGAAAGTTAACAGTTTCATTTGTCTTTGTACATGTTTGGAATGCTGCTGATTTACAGAAGGACATGGAACTGTTGGAGCAAGTCCAGAGGAGGTCCACAAAGTTAATAACAGGACTGGGGCACCTCCCGTACGAAGACAGGTTGAGAAACTTGGGGCTGTTCAGTCTGGAGAACAGAAGGCTGTGTGGAGACCTCCCAGCAAACTTCCAGTATCTGAAGGGGCCTACAGGGAAGCTGGAGAGGGACTCTTAATCGAGATGGGACAGGGAATAATTGGTACAAATTGAAAGAGGGGAAATTTAGGTTAGATATTAGGAAGAAATTTTTTACTGTGAGGGTGGTGAGACACTGGCGCAGGTTGCCCAGGGAAGCTGTGGATGCCCCAACCCCGGCAGTGTTCAAGGCCAGGTTGGATAAGGCCTTGAGCAACCTGGTCTAGCGGGAGGTGTCCCTGCCCATGGCAGGGGGGTTGGGACTGGGTGAACTTTAAGGTTCATTCCAACCCCTTAACATTCTGTGATTCTATGAAATCATCTGCAGTACATGAGCCCTGTGTTGAGACAATGCACAGGGAAGACACGTAAGGCTGTGTACATGCAAAGTGCATTGGGAGGAGCTGAGTGACTGTTAAAGGACTAGACAAAAAGCAGACTACCTGAGAAGTCATGCAATCTGTGTTAAAGCAGATGTTTGTGTCTGCAGAGCCACACCAAAAGCAGAGCCATGTAGATTCAGTAGCAGTTACTCTGCTCAAGGAGGGAGCTATAGTAGCTATTAACAATGGGCTGATTTTGGACATATGTAATACCTGTGTCCAGGAACACAAATTTTAAGGGAACCTTAAAGCCACATGGAAGTGAAATCAGTATTATCCATTACAAACTGACAGATAAAATTTTAAAGAATCACTTGTTTGAACAGAGAGAGAAATGAGTCTGTATGTATATTCTTGCCTTCAGCAGAAATCTGGTTGCAATTTTTCCTTGGCTCCACATTTGGAGGCTCCAAATTTGGATCTGATTCATTTGTGTACTAAGCTGTGAAAAGGGATGGGGGATAAATAATATCAAATAAAACTAGGGCAGATTGCATGGCTAGATCCAACACCTGTGCCCTCTGTAGCAAGTTCATTTGTATCTTAACCCTTCCTAAATGGGAATTCCCTAGTCCGTTCTTGAAATCTCCTTTGAGAGGGGTTCTACAGCCCTCCCTAAGCAATCTGTTCCAACACTTCACCAGCCTCAGTATTAGACAGTTTTCCCTAAAATCTAATCTTGACATCCATTCTGTACAGTCTATGTTTATCATTCCTTTTTTTATCCCAATTAGACGTAGACAGCAATCTTCCCATCTCTTTTCTAGTTTCTGTCTGAGATATTACTTTGTTTCTCCACTTTGGTTCCTTCCCTTTATACTAAATATCTTTAAGATTTTACTCTCCAGTTGGTCTTCAGTTTAAGGTTTGAACATGAAACTTGATAGCTTTGTAGTTATGAAACTTATGGCCACTGAGACAAGTGGAAGGAAGAATTCACATATCCAACGCGCAACATTCAGGCTGCATTCCAATATCACGATTCTTTTTTTTCAAACAGTATGCAAAGATAACCTCAAATGTCAAAAATTCTCTCTGCAAACATACACTGCAAACATGTAGTGAAATTTTATTCAAAAAAGCTATTAACAACTTAATTGTTTTTCATTAAACAAGCAAGGATACAGTCCCCTGAGAAATGCTATAGGACACAATGAAGAAGGGCCATAACCAGACTCAGGAGGGGGGAAAAAAAGTACAGAAAGCCCAGAATGAAATCAAAATCCCATGTTTTGTAGGTGCTGTTACTTTGTGTTAGAGTTGTTTTGCTGTACACTGTCATCAGGTCTCCTAGGCAGAAGAGTAGAAATGCTTGCAAGTCCTTCAAAAGCCTGTGAGACTGCCACACATCCTGTAGAGCCAGCTGGTTAACAAGGTGTCAGGACTCTACAAAGCTGCTGCCCCTGCCAGAGCACTGTACTGAATGTAACAGCGTGCACTTTCTTGTGCACCTCTGTGTGCAGTCATAGCAAAAAGAAGAAATCAAAAAAAAATAATTTAACTGAACACTGAGTTTATTAATTTCAAGGCAGAAGGTAGCACTCTCGTTTTACCTTTTGGTCTACCTCTTCTGAGAAAATTAGTACATGGAATTAAACATTTGATCCTTTTTGTTTTCTGTTCCAAGTGGTGAGAGACTTGGATTTGTACAACTCCAAACCAATGCTTTTGAGTTTATTTTGTTGTTTAAAAAATTTCACATGGAAGCAGTATTTCTGTTTAGATGAAGCAATACAAAATGCATTTTACAAAGTCAAAACTATAGATAGTGTTGATATAATTTTAAAAATATTTGTTTGTTCTGTGAAATTTAAAAAAAACACAAACCATAAATTTCAGTATAATTCTGTTTTGCTTTACTTGTATTACTCTACTGTTTCAAAGAAAATAGAGCTTCAAAGAGGCAAGAAAAGATGGGGGCCTATGTTGCTGTATGTTCAGGCATTTTCGGGAGAGCTCAGTCTACCAGATCTGAGGAGATTTTTCAAGAGATGTTTTAGTAACTGCTCATGTATGTGATTAGCTTGCTATTCCTACTTCATGTGATTAATATCTGAAGAGTGATTATTCTGTCATTTCTAGAGAGGATCACATGTTGGGGGTATTGGGTACTCTGTTTATTTTATCAATGCCAGTAGATTTTTACTTTTTTCTCCACCATTATAGGTTTGGGAGGAGCCCTGGGTTACCTGACAGGTGCTATGGATTGGAGTCAGACTGTACTAGGATATTCCTCGGCATCAGAATTCCAAGTGATTTTCCTCTTCGCAGCCTTGGTTTTCATAATCTGCCTTACCGTGCATCTGTGCAGTATTCCTGAAGTCCCACTCAGATACAAAAATGAAGAGGCAAAGTTCTTGTTGGAAGTGACTGAACCCCATAAATATAGCTCCACAGAGGACGAAATCAAGAATGGTTACTTAAAATCAACATGCACTGAAATAAAGGCTGCAGCTAAACCAGGGAAATGCACAGTTGTGTCACAGGTAAGTGCAGAGGTGATTTTGTGGGACATATCGTTACATCCTTAGAGACCCTTTAATTAGCTAATGCTGACTATTTGTAATGGAGCCCTTTCACATGCACAGAAAAAGAATCATTCACCAGGATACAGATGGAGAAAGCCTGCTTTCTTTTTTTTTTTATTTAGAAAGAATTGCCAGCAAGAGGGATGAGACGGGCTAGTTCTGAAGCTTTGGTCAGTTGGAAGGGACAAGGGAGAACCAGGTTCAGTTTTTTGCTCTGTGTCAGTTTCTTGATATGCTCCCCACGTGAATTTTGATAAGAGGATCTATTCTGTCCTTTAGTCCTGATATAATTAATATCAAATTTTGAACAAGGACTACAGATCACTGATCTTTGATATAGATCTGTAATTCCCACAGAAGTCCAAACACTTTCATATTTAGTGCATATAAAGTGTGTGTTCCCTGGTCTAGTAAACATTTGGGTTTGCTGCTGGACAACATTTCATTGAGGATTTATTGAGAGTACGAGTGTGTTTAAAATTTCTAGTTCTACAGCAATGCTACCTTGCTACCAGAGTTTTAGTTTTACTTTGAAGTGATGTTGTAGCTGTGTCTTTGGCAGAACTTTAAGGTGGGAGAGAATAGTGAGTACTTTCAAATCCTTGCTGTTATTTTGTTTCTACTGCATTTTTATGAGAGGCTGATTCAATCTCAGGAACTAGGAGAAGGTGATCTAACAGAAAAATACCTGGGGAGCACATTTCTAGAATGGTCTTGGGAATACTTTTTAATATTTTGTTGATGGATTTTAGTGCTAGGAATTCTCATGGCTCTCTCATGGTACCCTTAGTAAGCCATGGATAACAAAAACAGTTGCTTGAATGGATGAAAGAGTTGCTTTTTGTTTTAATTTCACCTTTGATCTCTTGGCATTATGTATATCCATCCCTGATAAAAGTTTGTTAAATCAGGTTAAAAGTACTGAGCATGTGCAGATGGTTATAAATTAGAGACCTATACTCATGTTTGAGCTATAAAGGATTTATTATCTTTTTGTAATTCTTTTTATAATAGCACTTGGTATTTCTAACCTGAAGAAAAACATTATTACACCAGATACAAAACAAAGGTATGTAAGGTGAATGTTGCCTGATGAGAATGCCAGGCAAACACAGAGAGAGGCAGACAGCAAGGTAACAGTTGTCTGGACAATATGACCAGCACACCATGATGCTGTCTGAGCTTCCTCACTGTAGGCCAGCTTGAGCAGCCAGCATCCTGCACCAGCACTGTTCTCTCCGAGCATCCTCCAAATTGTTGGAGATGCTGAGTGTCATGGATTGCTTGGACCATGTGGGCTCTGAAGAAAGGAAAGCAAATGAAGAAGAGAGAGCAATGCAGTGGAAGTATGGGGAGCAGACTGTGGATTGGGGTAGCCTTGGCCTTGGCAAGAACTAATTCCACAGAATCAATAACATCTGAGACCTGAGGGGAAGCTCTGGTGTCTCTGAGCAAGCTTGTGCCATTTCCCTCCTCTCTGATTAGGCTGGGCAGCCTGTTAGAGTCTCACAGAGCTTTGATCTGTCTCATGTTTCTTTGATGTGCCTGAGTGTGTATAAATTCTAGACACTCACTGCCTTAATTGTCTGTCTCTTGTGGCACATGTTTTCTGATTCATTCATTACTGTAATTGCTTCCTTAAAGAAATGGTTTGGCTTCCTGTTTTTCTGACTCTTTTTTTCATTACTGCAGGCATCACGGCCCTCTATCTTCTAAATTAAGGACTGTGCTCTCACATGCTAATAGCTAACATGATCATTAATAAGATTTGACCTGTTGCAGTATGAACAGACATCCAAAGTGATTAGCCTTGTGTTCTTCTGCATGGTGCCAAATTACTCAGGGTCCACTGGCATAATACCCAAGTCATATTGATTCTTCTGTATCCTTATAAATCATCTTGTGGCTTGAGTTGTAGTGAATTTACAGAGAAGATTATTTGGTATTGTGAGTTTTTGCGGGATAAATCATTTAAACAGAGCCAAACTTCAGCACATTATTTAAGTTATCATGTGATTTGTGTGTTGGTGCGTATTGAATGTGCACATTAAAGACTTTAGTTTCCATTTCCAGTCTCTAAAACATCTAAATAGAAAGAAAGCATTTCTATCTAGCTGTCAAATTATTGTTTGTAATCACAGCAGTGTCCTTTGTAGTTCCATGACCTTGCTTTAAACACTTTGATTGGAAAGGCAGTTTTAAAGAACTGTGAGAAAGAATTAACAAACTCAATAAGCCAAGTCAAAAGATAGTAAGTATCCTTGAAATAACAGTAATGAGTCAATGTGGAATTTTTAGGGTTTTTCTTAGAATTATAGAAGAATATAAAGCTTACCCTGTTTAAAAGAGACAGTGATGCCAAGAGAAATTCCAAGGGATTCGGACAATATGTAGTTCAAGGTGAAAGTCAGCAACTTGAATTTTGGCATTCCTATGAGGATTAAAAACCTCCCACTGAAGCAAAGTATTTTCCAACTTTAAATGTGGTGATTATTCATAGAGTAGCTTGCAGCATAACCCAGTTCAAATGAAAGAAGAATTGTAAAAAGTAACTATGACATTGAAAGAAGAAAGGAAAAAATGACATCTGAGAGGAAAGTGAAGACAAAATTTAGTCCAGTAATTTCCAGTAATTAACATAACTTTTACAGTTCTTCCACATTTTGTGACCATACAGCTTCCCTTACCATGTCTCCCCACACTGTTGTCTACAAGAAATACAAAAGAAAATTGAAAGTGTTCCATCGTGCACAGATAAAATAGTATTTTTTAAACTTAAAAGCAAAGAACCATTCAGGAGCTTTATTGTAGGAAGAATTACATGTCAAAATACCTCATCAAGCACACCTATAGTGCTAAAAAAAATATTAAAAGTATATAAGTGATCTGATGAATGTGACTGGAAAAAAACTGAAAATTTTGGTGCACAGGGCTGAGACAAAGAGGAGGGAGATAATGTGAGGCTTTGGAGGTGGTGAGAAATGTGGGTTTTCCACATCAGTGACATTGGTTAACTAGCACCAATAATGTTTTGATTTTGAATTATTTCTCCAATGGTATGAGGTGTTCAGATGCTGGAACTCACATTCTATGGGTGCCAGGATTGGGAGTGGTGCTGCATCTCCTGTGGTGAATCATAGCTTACCCTGCTTCATACAAGGGGGGACAGTACATAGTGGAAGTCTCGTGATATGCCTCAAGAGGTAGAAGTTTCCCCAGAAAAACAATATTTCTAGGGAATTTAGCACATAAAATGTAACAGGAATGAGGGCTCAGAAATGCTTAGAAATCCACAACCGATACCAAAATGTATTGTAAGCGTCTTTTTTTTCTGTGGCAGCTTTAAATTTTCAATGTAAAGCTGATTGTCTCCATAAAGAAATAATTTTTGTTTCTCATTGGCTTTGCTGTTGTTTGTTGGTTTGGGGTTTTGGTTTGTTGTTTATGTTGTTGTTGTTTTGTTGTTGTTTTTTTTTTAACTCCCTGAATCTGTTTTGGCAGAAAATTTTCCTGTGGTACTACACATAAATAATAATCCTACTGATTATAACAGCAAGAAATGTTGCTTCCTTGTTGGTGTACCCCAGCTCTCCTAGAGTTTCTGTGAATTTTATGTATTGAAGGACATTTAGTATACAAGCAACTCTTTCCTAGCAAAAAGTAAAAAACTTTGGAAGCCTAACACTGAAAAGATACTAAGGCCTTCTTCATTTGCTATCAGCTGTTTTATTATCCTTTGAGGCAATAATACAATAATTATTCTTAAATATATGCTTTTAGGATCAAAGGCAGATGACCCTTAAATCACTCTTGAAGACACTTTTAAGCATGCCATCCCACTATCGCTGTCTGTGCGTCAGCCACCTCTTTGGATGGATGGCTTTCCTATCCAACATGCTCTTCTTCACGGATTTCATGGGACAGGTAAAAGTGTAAAATCCTCTCGCTTCTCCTTCCCAATAGCATCTCCTCCTCCATCAAAAAGAAATTAAATGATATTATGATCCTGCAGAAATGAGATTGGTGTCAGATCCATTTGTATCTGGATGGCTCAACAAGGGTTTTGTAAAACAGCAAATTGAGGTCAGGCCCTTGTTCTGAGCCAGTCTGTTGAATTGTCAGGAAAAACCTTTCATCATTTGTAAGGCTGTTTGTGTCTATTTAACTGTTCCAAATGAAGCTCTCAGAGCTTGTCCAAACACGCATTTTCTGCATTGGCTTCAGAGCTTCTCTGAGATGGGCAGGTTTCCTAACTGGAGCAATGCTTCGGTGCAGCTGGCCTTATCCTAGTGCATGGGCACTGTCCACACAAAGCCATTCCCTTGCACTGCAGCCTCCTCGGCCTCAGGCTGTGCAGCTCTTTGCACTACTGAGATACTTGGTAGCAGAAAGCTCTTGTCTTCTTGAGTTTGTCTGTCCCTCCATACCTCCGTAAATCTTTCCCTGAGGCCCTGAGGCCCTTTGGCCAGCAACTATTTGCCTTCATAACACCCAGTGCTCCATTTTCCATGCCATTCTCAGGCAGAAGGACTATATGCCCTTAACAGCTATTCTTGCCTATATGAACCTGTCTACCTCCTTTCTTCCAGAGTACTAATATGCCCCCAGCACAAATCCACTCGCTGCCACTTCCTTTTTTTCTGTGGTTTCCATGCAGTATTCCCATTTCCTTGCCATTTTTGTCTTCACAGGCAAGGCAAGAGGAAGGGTTTTTTTTCCCTGTAGTATATATGAATGACTGAAAGAAAAAAATTTTTCTTGTCTAGATATGGAACTGAGTAAGACAGTTACTGTGTGGAAAAATTAGTGTGTTGAGGTAAGCCTGAAAGAGAAAAAAAAATTATTTGTAGATAAATTAGGGAAAGAAAGGCTAAGACAAGAAGGCAGACATGAAGAGAGAAGGAGAGTGGGGAGTGAGATACCCAAAGGAAAAAAAGCAAATTAATCAATGTAGAATGCACAGTTCAGGAAAAGGCAGAGGGTAATAAATGAGGAGGAGCCTGGGATGTGATAACTGGGGAGAAGTGAGTGTGAAACCTGCAGAATTATAGAGGGGTGGTTAGGACACTGCTTAACAGATTCTCCAGATGCTCCCTACCAGGGATGAGACCCTGTGTTGTGTACTTGTTCCTGTAAGAGGGAAGCATTCTCTACCTGCAGTCATCCTTACCTTCTGTGATCCTTGTGGTCTCTTTCAGATTGTATACCAAGGTAATCCTTATGCACCTCACAACTCCACACTTTACCTTACCTACAAAGCAGGAGTAGAGATGGGATGCTGGGGACTGTGCATCAATGCAATTTCTTCATCAGTCTATTCTTGTAAGTGCCCACAAATGAACTCCAACACTGTGTTTTTGAAGCTATTTGCTGTTTGCCACTGTTTAAAAAACATAAAATGATGCCAAATTAATTGGGGGTTTTTTCCACATTAAAACTTTAAGAAATGTTACATTCTCAGCATTGTTAGAAACTCGTATCTTTACACGACCGGTTCCTGACCTCATGATGAAGGGTCACTTTGGGAGTAAGACATTGTTCTGCATGTGAACTGACCATGAACACTGAAAATTGTCCTGGAGTTAAATGCCAGACTAAATTCTGAGATGATCTTTCACCCATCAATGCTGTAGCTGTAGGCTCTTGAAGGTGCCCTCTCCCCATTTGCATTCCCTATGCACAAATTCTTGCCAGAAGCTTGAGTCTTGCTCTCCGAAACTACGCGTAAACATGCTAGCACAACTCCCCAGATAGATTTCACTGTAATGCTTACCAGGGATTAAAAAAACTATTTGTGATCCGAAAACTCAAGTAAGTAACATTTTAGGGGCTGAACTGAGCATCTAAATGAGTCTTAAGGGAAATCTTTTCACCTTTGGAACACAGCAAAAGAGCCCTGTGGCCCAGACAGGGGACTGGACACCCAGAGACACAGCAGGAGACAGTGACCCCAAACTTTCATGCACTTAGACTGTGAGTGTGTAAGAGCCCAGGGTTTCCTTTGTTCAGGGTCCCTCCTTGAAGGCACCAGTTCAAGCTCTTATCCTGTTGTTGCACCATGATTAAATTATTTTAAGGATCCAGACGTCTGAGACTCTGCCATGGGAAACCTGGGATGGAGCCTGAAAGGAAACCTGGGCTGATTGTGCAAGTGTGGGCTGTGTAGAGAATCAACTGGGGACCTGTCCATTCACTGGAGCTCCCTGCTTTGAAGGGACCTCAGTCCCAGCTCAAGTGGTGCAGAGTGTGACTGCCAGAGTGGCTCCTGGATGGTCAGACAGGGAAGTTTCCTTAATGTTTCTAAGGTCAATGAGGGCAGTTCTTCCAGAATGGTTGTTAACTACTTCTTCTCTGGAGCTGGCTATGCCAGAATATTCCCAGAGAGAGCAAGTATACTTTGTCAAACTTATACCTACAGTAATTTGAGGCAACTTCCAAAATCAGTAAGATTATCTCCTTCATTTTACAAAATAAAACCCCTTAATGAACTCTCTGATGGAATGTGGCCTGTTTTGTTTTAGTCTTATCAGCGTTTTCACTTCCTTTTCACAGATGTGCAGAAAGTTCTTCTGCCATACATAGGATTAAAAGGACTTTATTTCATCGGATACCTCCTTTTTGGACTGGGTACTGGATTAATTGGCTTGTTTCCCAATGTCTATTCCACTCTGGCTCTGTGTTCACTCTTTGGAGTCATGTCCAGCACACTGTACACAGTGCCATTCCACCTCATTGCAGAGTACCACAGGGAAGAAGAGGTGAGTGCAATGTCTAAGGAAGCGTAACTTTAGGTCTGTCTGTGTCTGTTCAGTCTATTTTGGGGGTAAACTGGGTAGAAATAATGATAAACAGTTTTTAATTTTAATTTCAAAACTATTAATGATGACATATTATGAATTCTGACAGAGAGAGTTAATGTCCCAGCTCCAAACTCTCCAAACAGTCCTACAATGAGACATATAATTATTTGTCTCTGATGAACTAAAACCAAGCAAATCACAGTATGTGTTCAGGCAGTAAGCAGATGACAGAGTTCCACTTGTGTTGCCTTCATGTGCTACCTTCCTTATATTGTTCCTTGCAGCTGCATTAGCAGAGGATTTGACTTACCAGTGTCTGAGGTTAATAGAAATCCTATAAAGACTGGCAGTTTTAGTTAACTGCAGAGTGTTGCGGAAGCTCTTAGCTAATAAACACATGAAATTCAAGGAGAAACATCTTTACATGGTTCAGTATTTAATTGTATACCACGTTCTCATTATCTTTCTAAATGTCTGTGGTTGGGTTTTTGTCCTCCACAGCATAAAATACTGTTTCCAAGGAAAATTTGGAAGAGCTTGCACATCTTGTACGTTGATATTGAGCACAGCAGGATCTTCATGTATTGTAATGTGTGGAATTCTTTCATGGTAAAGTTCTCTCAAGTCTTCAAGTTAGTAGACAGCTGGGAACAAAGAAGGATTAAGGAGAGTTGGGAGGACTTAGGAAAAGTTCTCAGTATATCTTGGGACATTGGAAAAAATTAATAAAGGAAAATTTGAACCATTGAAAAACCACACAGAAACACAGTTGAGACCAAGATAGGGCTAGATCAAGTGCTGGGGAACTTGTCCTACTGTTTGGCACACCCTCTGAATGATGAACACAATAAAACTCTTTAATTATTCTATTCTATTGAATCCTAGGAGGATGATGTCTTAATGGGGTTAAATACTTCACATATCTAATTCCTAATTTTTCAGTTTGTTTCTTTGGTCCTTCCAACAGAGAATGATCATGATGTAGAGTTTATAAAGATATAAAAAAGGACAGGGAATGAACCCAGTTTAGGGCGAGATCACAATTCTAACCTCAGGCCAGCTACCTCAGAGAGAGGGAATAAAGGCAAAATTTTAGTCTAGCTCTGATTCAGAGCAGTTCCAAGACAGAAGTGAAATAAAACATACTGATGTGTACATGAACTTATATTTAATCGGCCAATATATTCGGATGTTGCTTGTAAGGCAACCAATTGTTTCTTGTTTGGTGTATGGTACTTGCTATGATAGATGTTAAATGATGTATAATTCTATGTTAGATTTGATACTAATGGATTGAGGTTTAGCTCAAATCTTCTATAATGTACAAGATGGTTAGGAAAAAATAAAGAGGAAACATCAAGCACAAAATTGCATATATTTACACATTCATGTGTTTGTGGTCAGAACCACTGGCACATAGGAACCTTGGGAACAGTCTAGCAAAACAGATATAATTTATAAAAAAAAAAGTGTCTGAAATTGGGATTGTATCATTCCAGAACAAAGAGCAGATATCTTCCCTCACTATGCATTCTTCCAAAATCATATGCTGGGTTTAACAATGTTGCTATTTCAACTCCTGTTCTGTGCTGCTGTTCCCTAGGATCCAAATTCAGTTTTTTCTACTGGATTAGGAAGAGACTGTTTGTTTCCAGTACTTGTGAGCCTTGAGTGGGAATAGCTCAAAGGCAAGATAATAGGTTTTGCAAAAACCAAAAAGCATCTTAATGACCATGAGCATTTGTCTACCAGAAGACAGCAGTGCAGCTAGCCTTATAGTGTGGAAACCTCTTGTTGTTACAATACAACCTCCTCTGTGCAACAGCTTATGCAAGAAGAAAAATAAATAAGAAAATACCACATAATTTCAAAAACCCCCAGAATAATTCCTTCCTGGAGGGAATTGCAGAACAGCTGGAAGGGAAGGGACCACCAGAGATCATTTAGTCCAACCTGCTCAAGGAGGGCCACCTGGAGCAGGCTGCCCCGGGTTTGGTTTGAATAATTCCAAGGATGGAGACTCCACAACCCCTCTGGTCAACCTGTTCCAGTGATTCACCAGCCTCACAGGGTGCTAACGTGCAAGATACTTATATAGAATAAATGAAGGCTTTTGCTCTGCTATGTGCATCATAGCAGACACACAGGTAATTAGTAGGTAACAATGGTCCTCAGTAGTGTACAAGAATCCTAGTCTGGATGTTTGTTTTCAGGTTGCTTTTTTCCCCAGCAAGAAAAGCATTACATTTAGATTTTGGTACTGAATTCCTTTACGCACTTTAAACCATAACTTCAGAGCACATTGCTTCTGTATGTGTGTGGGGATTTTTCTGCAATTCTATAAAGTCTTTGACAACATCCTTCTCTGTAGATTGGTAAGGGATGGATTTGATGAGTGGACTGTTAGATAGATAAGAAAGTAGTTGGACAGTCACATCCAGAGGGTTGTGGTCAATGGCTCAGAGTCCCAATGGATGTCAGTGAGAAGTGATGTCCATCAGGGGTCCTTTCTGGGACCAGTGTTATTTAATATCTTCATTGGTTACATAGACAAAGGTCTCAAGTGCCTCCTCAGCAAATTTGTAGATGACACCAAGTTGAGTGCTGCTGTTGACACACCTGAAGGACAGGATGCCATCCAGAGGGGCCTGGACAAGCTCGAGATGTGGGCATATGGGAATCACACATGGTTTAACAAGACCAAGTGCAAAGTGCTGCACCTGGGTTGGGGCAATCTCCAGTACCAACACAGGCTGGGGGATGAACAGATCAAGAGCAGCCCTGCAGAGAAGGACTTGGGGTGCTGGTGGGTGAGAAACTGGACATGGCCCGGCCATGTGCACTCACAGCCCAGAAACCAATCCTGTCCTGGGCTGCATCCAAAGCAGGGTGTGCAGCAGGTGAGGGAGGGAATTCTGCCCCTCAGCTTCTCTCTGGTGAGACCCACCTGGAGCACTGCATCCAGCTCTGTGTGGATGGGTGCACAACAGGATGGACATCAACCTGTTGGACTGAGTTCAGAGGAAGCCACCAAACTGATTAGGAGGGAGGAGTATCTCTTCTATGAGGACAGGCTGAGAGATTTGGGATTGTTCAGCCTGGAGAAGAGAAGGCTTCGATGTGACCTAATTGTGGCCTTTCAGTACCTGAAGGGGGCCTGCAAGAGAGATGGAGAGGGACCTTTTACAAGGGCATGTAGTGACAGGATGAGGAGCAATGGCTTCAAACTGAAAGTAGGTTTAAATTAGATATTAGGAAAAAATCATTTACTGTTAGCACTGGAATAAGTTTCCAAGAGAAGCTGTGGATGCCCCTTCCCTGGAGGTGTTGAAAGCCAGGTTGGATGGGGCTCTGAGCAATGTCCCTGCCCATGGCAGCAAGGTTGGAGCTAGATGTTCTTTAAGGTGCCTTCCAACCCAAACCATCCTGTGATTCTATGATGATTCTTTGATAGTATGATATCCCTTTGAGGCTCTCCTTCAGCCATGAGTTACAACTAAATTATCCATGACAGTCCTGTACTGTTAAATGTAAGTTTGACAGAGCTCACATTGACCTGAATTTGAAAGAAATGTCTAATTTTTTTTGGTCAAGTTTCAATTGCTTCCTTGAGAGAAGGGATAGAGGGAAAAACTGCAGATGAGAAAAACCGGACAATTCAGTGGAACCTTGGGCAACTCATTGTTACTTGTGAAATCTCTGTGTTCCATAACCTCTGTGATACAATAAGGGAAGCAGGGAGCTATCAGCATGCCCTGCTGTACCTCGGGGTTGTACCAATGCACTGGCCAAGAGCTGCATGTTGTCAAAACCGTCCCGTCTCACTGGGGGTTTTTTCGTGCTTCTTTGCAGAGCCTGAAGCTGCAGGATGGGGAACAAACAGGAGAGCACGGACGAGGGAAGGGCATTGACTGTGCTGCTCTCACTTGCATGGTCCAGCTTGCCCAGATCATCCTTGGTGTGGGCCTGGGGCTCTTGGTTAGTGTTGCTGGCAGCGCCGTCACTGTGATTTCGGCGTCCATGGTGGCTCTGGTCGGCTGCTGCTTTGTTGCTTTCTGTGTTCGTTATGTGGAGTAGGACTGTGAGAAGTGACTGGAAGAAATCTCCCCAGGGGAGTGTTTTCTTTCTGGGTCCGGAGCACTGGTGCTGTTGCTGTGCTGATACTGCTGGCACATCCTCCTCTCTTACCTCCTTGGATCAGTTGCAATTCCAGAGCTTTATGAAACAGAGATTTGATAAAACTGGTTGCCTAACGCCTCAGATGCATACACACACCCAGTGTATTCACATGCTGTGACATGTGACAGCATGTCTGCCAGTGGTATTTTGATGCCCTACATGAGGAGTCATTACGAAACTGCTCATTACCAATTTGTGGAAGTTAATAGATGAAGTATGTGATAAATTGAAGTAATGTAAAAGGACAGAGTTGGGAAGAAAGTTATTATTTATCTTGTTTTTCAGGTGTTTTAAGTTTGGGGCTGTTCCCTCCTGTAGTCAAAACCTGCAAGAGGATCAAGCAGGTGTCGAAGGGCAAGCAGGGTGCATCTGTGTTATGATTAGTACTGCTAAAGGGGATCAGTTAATTATCAGCCATGGTTAAAAGCAGGTTTGGGTGTGAAAAATGTTTGGAATATCAAAAAGATTGAAGCCAATTGTTTAAAAACATAATTGTAAAGTAATTATTAAGTACTGGATCCTGCTGCTTCTGTATAAATGACATGGAACTACTAGTTAGGCTTATCAGGAAAGTCTGCCTAAGTCTGTTCTGCAAGTCCATGTGTAGGCACCTAAAAAATCTGTCTATGGGGAACAGCTGCCATTTCTTCCTTTTTTAAAAACTGGCCTCTCAATTTTGATACTGTAATTGAAAAAATAAACTTTTTAAAAACTGGTCTCTCAATTTTGAAAAATTGAGAAATTGAAAAAATAAATAATTGAAAAAATAAACTTGGCCAAAGTAAGAATTTGATGAATGGTTGAAAGCCACTTAAATCTTGACATTGGATATGAGAAGTATTTACCTTAAAGTAGCATCTCTATTTTCTCTATTTTCTTCATGCATCTAGCTTTGAGTGAAATGGCATTTGCTCTTTACAGAATATTGTAAATAAATTCAGTTCTGCAAAGCACTATCAGGAATTACTGTACAGTAAATATGTAAGCCCAGTTGTTTGTATTTAATTGCTTATGAAGCTTCATTCTTATTTTTATAATATTGCCAGAGTTTTGGAAATCCTGTATTTGTGAAAGTTATATACTGTATTTATGCTGTGCTTCCTCTGTCCTGAAAACGGTCATATCAACTCACTGTGTTATATGTTAAGCCACATGAAGAGATCTGCTAATGCAATATTGTTAATGAACACTGAGAGACTACTGCCAAATATGGTGTTCATCATTGGTTGTGGTTTTTTCTTTTTTTTTTTTTTTTAATGTTGCACATGTATAATCAACACTGTTCAGTCAAATGCAGTGTTGACCTGATCAAGTCTTAGAAGCTCTGCAAGATATGGACTTATAACACCACAAATAAATGGTTAGATTTGAGCATCAAGTGCTTCCAGAGATGCATCAAGTTCATCATTTTTCTGTGTTTTCAAGAGTAGAGTGAGTCATTTATTCTCAGGAAAACCAGTCTTCCCCTAGTTAAATTCTTATTAATTATAACAAGCCTATGGAAGCCTCAGCTACATTTTCTTGTTGATCACTGAAAGTGTCCCCTACAGTGTCCCCACTGTAGGCCCAAAAAGAGGGTCAGTGCATGGCAAATCTCACTACCGAATCTTCATCCTGCCTTATGAAGAAACTACGTTTTACAGTTTCTTTTGTTTTGTGGCTCTTCATGTCACACCCATGGAAGAGAAAAGACTGAGGAAGACTGAGTCCCTGAACTGTGCTTGAAACACTTTGTGGGTGCTGAGATGGCTGGAGCACAAGCGTCTCAATGAGGACAATGAGGAGAAAGCCAGAAAATGAAGGATCGTTGTCTTCTCCATTCGCTTTATGCCATCGTTAGCTCACTAACTTCCATTAACTCAGTATCTCCTGGGAGTAAAAATATTTATGAGAAAAATGAGGCTTCTATGGAGCCATAAAAATATAGGTGATCTGGTTTTATAGGGCAGCACCATGTAAAACTGTGCTCCAGGAGCTGAGGTCATAAAGCTCTGATTCTACTGTGAGGCTGGGAAAGAAATTTTGCAATGTTTACCTATGTCTTTGTCAATATTTTCTTTGAGTTTTAATGCCATCAGAACTGTGCTGGTTTAAGAGTTAACCAGCAGGGGAAATGAACTCAACTCAAAGGAGAGATTATAAGTCAGAATAACAATTTACTAAAATAATACAGTAAGTACAATCATACAAACAAACAATTGGTCTTAACCCACAAAACCCAAATGTATAACCCAGTACCCTGGGGCATGAACAACGTGGTGTTCCTTGGGCCCCGCTTGAGTCCAAAGTAAAGGGAGAGGGGAAGAACCTGCTGGTGGGAGAGCGGTTGCAGTCTGGTCAAAAGTGGTGATTGCAGTCCAGTTGAGGGTGGTCTAAGTCTGGTTGAGAGCGATGAGCTGCAGTCTTCCTCTGGATCCCACGAGTGGGTTAAAAATGTTCCGACACTCCAAGATTATATATCCTCCAGTTCAGGCAGGAATGTTCAGTACTTCCCTCAGGGCGGGGAGTTCCACAAAGGGTGTGAGGACAAGAGCATCCTCCTATCTCACAAGCCTCTTAACACCTAGTTTATAGCCTGAGGAGTCAGGCTCTATGGGCAGAGGGTGCGAATACTCTATTGACAACAGTTTCTGGGAAATGGCATGGAAGGCTATAGAATACACAGTTTTGGGTTACACCCATACCATGATGAACTGATCTCAGCTGTCCTAACTAGGACAAGAACATTAACATTTAAATGGTCAGTGTTATCTCTGCTCTGTTGCACAAAGAGAATGCTGGCATTTATTCAGGCCCACAAAGTGACTGTAGATCTCTAGCAATGTAAGAAAGGTTGTGAACCTGCAGACAGAAGAGAGAGGTGCCCATAATGTATATCAATGCTTTTATTTATAAATGTATTTAGAGAAAACTGTTTCAGGAATTCATATTGTCATCTTTTTTATGATCTTTCCCTTTAAAATCCACTGCATGCTACAGAAGACAGAATAGATTAGAGTCAGTTTTTCTTTGGACGTCTCTTCATAAAAATGTCCTATATTGCTTCTAAGACTTCAAAATAATATCTTTCTTTATGAATATTTGTCAAAAATAGCAAGCAGACAAAAAATATGTACAATTTGAAAAACAGTGCTCAAACAAAAAAAGAATTCTGATGGTGCTCATTCTGAAGTTGAATTTCAAGTATTAATGAAAACAATATAAAATGCTAGTAATTCATAAAAGGGGATATAATAAGTATTTCTTTTAGCAATAGAAATGTTACTAATATATGTTACTAATATAATACATTACTAATAAATGAAAGGGGATAAAATAACTATTTATTTCAGCAATAGAAATGCTAAAATGTTAAAATATTAAAGGTATTGAAGAATTGTGCCGTGTGCTACTAATTGAAGAAGTTCTACCTTTTCTGTGCTTTTACATTAGTTCTGGACTTGAGCTATCAATACGATCATTTATTGTACTTAATATCGACTTTTGTTGCAATGATGTGAGTATAAAGTTGCAAGTACCCTGTGTCTGGTCTTCCCCATCTGGTTTTATTTCCACATACATAAAATCAAATCAATAAGATTTTCTCTGTATCATGTTTATGCAAATGATACATTTAGATGAAACATACAGAATCACAGAATGGGTCAGGTTGGAAGGGACCACAGTGGGTCATTTGTCCCAACCTCCCTGCTCAAGCAGGACCATCCTAGAGCACATGGCACAGGATTGTGTCCAGATTTTTGAATATTGTTTGAATATTTGTTTTGAATATCTCCAGTGAAGAAGACTCCACAACCTCTCAGTCATCTCTTTGTGAGGCAGAACACACCAGGTTCCCTCAGCTTTTCCTCATAAGAGAGATGCTCCTGTCTCTTAATTGTCCTTGTATCCTTTTGATGGACCTGCTAAAAGATGAGATGTCTTGTGATAACCAACCACTCCTCCTTCCCACTTTGACTAAAGTAGTCATGGCTGAACAAAATGAAGCAGGAACCAAGCCTACCATCTTATCTCCATGGCATTTGCCTTTTTATTTCTCCTATGAACATCTGTCTCTTATTCCCATTTAACAAGCAGTCATGTCATGCAAGCAAAGCCTCCAAGGAACTTTTGCTTCCCTTTAGAGGATTTGGAGTATTAGTAATGTGAAAATTGTTTGGGTTTTGTTTGTTCTTCCCCCTCCCCCCCCCATGTTCATTCTTTCACAGTGATCCCATTGAGTTTCTTTGACTTACTTGAAAACAAACAACTCAGGTGGCTTGTGGCAGATAATTTTTTCTTCCACATAAACTACACAAGTCAGGATGAATCATAAATGTCTTTGCTTTGGGAGAAATCACAGCTTTCACATTGGTGCCCATGAATCACTACTACTCCCTGCAGCATGTCAAAAGATAGGAAGAGTGGTGTAAGTGAATGTGGCAATGGTGACATTTGATACTTCTGAATTGTAGAGGGATTGCTTCATGGAGGAAGATGGTGGAAGCATCTGCTGTAAAATGTCTTTAAAGGATTTTGGGCATGATAAAGCTATAAAAAGTGTTCTATAAAACAAACTTTTCCCCTCTAAGTTTCCAGTATTCATTTCTCGTTCTCTGGCTGCTCCTTCTTATTTATTCAAGAGGCAAATGTTCGAGGCCACTTATTCAAGACTAAGCTGTGAAAAGTGATTTGCAATATTTACAGGCCCAGATGGGATGCATCCATGAGTGCTGAGCGAGCTGGCAGACATTCTAGCCAGGCTGCTCATGATCATCTTTGAAAGGTCATGGAGATCAGGATAGATGCCCAAGGACTGGGAGAAAGTAAATGTCACCCTGGTTTTCAAAAAGGGCAAGAAGGAGAACCCAGGGAACTACTGGCCAGTCAGCCTCACCTCAATCCCTGGACAGATATGGAGCTCCTCATCCTGGAGGCCATCTCTACCCACATGGAGGACAAAAAGGTGATCAGGAGCAGTCAGCATGGGTTCACTAAAGATAAATCATATTTGACCAACCTGATTGCCTTCTAGGATGAAACAACTACCTGGACCGATGAAGGGAGAGCAGTGGATATTGTTAACCTTGACTTGAGTAAGGCTTTGACACTGTTTCTCGCAACATTCTCATAGGTAAACTCAAGAAGTGTGGACTGGATGAGTGGATAATGAGGTGGATTGAACTGACTGAGTGCCAGATCCCAGAGGATTTGTAAGGGCACAGGGTCTATTTGGAGGACAGTCACTAGTGGTGTCCCCCAGGGTTCTATACAGGACCCAGTATTTTTTTAACTTATTCATCAATGACTTGGATGAAGGGGCAGATGCCTCCTCAGCAAGTTCAGTGATGACACAAAACTGGAGGAGGGGCCAATATCCCAGAGGGCTGTGCAGCCCTTTGGAAGGACCTCGACAAGCTGGAGAGTTGGGCACAGAAGAGCCATCGAAGTTGAACAAAGGCAAATGCAGGGTCCTGCACCTGGGGAGGAATAACCCCCACACCAGTGCAAGCTGGGGCCTGACCTGCTGGAAAGCAGCTCTGCAGAGAAGGACCTGGGGGCCGTGGTGGACCCTGAGCCAGTGGCATGCCATTGTGGCCAAGAGGGCCAATGGAATTGTGGGGTGCGTTAGCAAGACCATTGCCAGCAGGCTGAGGGAGGTGATCCTTCCTCTCTACTCAGCCTGGTGATGCCACATCTGGAGTGCTGTGTCCAGTTCTGGGCTCCTCAGTACAAGAGAGACACAGAGTTCCTGGAGCAGGTCCAGTGGAGGGCTACAAAGTCAATCAAAGGACTGGAGCGTCCCTCTCATGAGGAAAGGCTGAGGGACCTGGGCCTGTTCAGCCTTGAGAAGAGACAACTGAGAGGGGACCTCATCAGTGTCTATAACTACGAAAAGAGAGGGTGTCAAGAGGACAGAGCCAGGCTCTACTCAGTGGTGCTGAGCAATAGGACAAGAGACTATGGGCAGAACCTGATGCACAGGAAGTTCCACTTGAATATGAGGAAGAACTTCTTTACTGTGCCAGTGACGGAGCACTGAAACAAGCTGCCCAGAGAGGCTGTGGAGTCTCCCTCAATGGAGATATTGAAGAACTGTCTGGACATAATCCAGTGCATTGTGTTCTGGGATGACCCTGCTTGAGCAGGGAGGTTGGATCAGATGACCCACTGTGGTGCCTTCCAACCTGACCTGTTCTTTGATTGTGTGAATTCTGTTGCCTTCTATTCAGTTTCATACATTGCTCTTTTAGACACGCAAGATGTGTTAAGCAGTTGCATTTCCTAAATTTTCTTATTGGAAATGAAAATTTTACCTCCCATGTATTAGTATTTTACCTATGTATTAAAGATAGTGACTTCACATCATGCAGAGACTTCAAACGAGAGACTGTTGCCATATGTTGCTCCAGGTAAGGGCTTGCGGTCATAGGAGGACAAAATTCAGTGCTTTCCACTCGTTGTTGCAGAGTAGACTGAGATAAGCCGATCCTGTACGATGGTTTCGGGAAGAGATATCTGTGATGATTTCTGAAAAATGGAATTATCCTGCTTTTTTGCAAGGATAATTCCCTAAGGCTGCGCCTGCTCCAAGGAGGAGCTGCCGCCGTGCTCCCTCCACCGAGGGGTCCTTGGGTGCCCCCTCGTGTTCAATGACATTATAGCACCTCTCCAGAGCGAGAGGTCCTGTCCCTACTTTTTCCACCTTAACTCTGGAGTTTCCCCGTAGTGGTGCACTGCTGCAGTTCAGTTCTAGTCTTTTTTGTGCGCAGACAACAAAGGAAAGCCGCTTGCTACCAGCTATAACCCAGCGGCCTAGTGCAGTGAAGGCACTGCCCTGTGGACACGTGGTGGTAGAATCATAGAATCATAGAATCGATTGGGTTGGAAAAGACCTCCGAGATCATCGAGTCCAACCCTTGGTCCAAATCCAGTCCATTTACTAGATCATGGCACTCAGTGCCACATCCAATCTGCGTTTAAAAATCTCCAGGGATGGTGAATCCACCACCTCTCTGGGCAGCCCATTCCAATGCCTGATTACTCTCTCTGTAAAGAATTTTCTCCTGATATCCAACTTAAATTTCCCCTGGCGGAGCTTAAGCCCGTGCCCCCTTGTCCTATTGCTGAGTGCCTGAGAGAAGCGACCAACCCCCACCTGGCTAGAACTTCCCTTCAGGTAGTTATAGACGGTGATGAGGTCACCTCTGAGCCTCCTCTTCTCCAGGCTAAACAACCCCAGCTCCCTCAGCCTCTCCCCAGAGGACTTATGCTCCAGTCCCTTCACCAGCCTTGTTGCTCTTCTCTGGACCCGCTCCAGCACCTCAATATCCTTCCTGAACTGAGGGGCCCAGAACTGAACACAATACTCAAGGTGTGGCCTCACCAACGCAGAGTACAGGGGAAGGATCCCTTCCCTGCTCCTGCTGGCCACGCTATTTTTGATACAGGACAAGATCCCATTGGCCTTCTTGGCCACCTGGGCACACTGTTGGCTCATGTTGAGCTTCCTGTCAATTAGTACCCCCAGGTCCCTTTCTGCCTGGCTGCTTTCCAGCCACTCTGTGCCCAGCCTGTAGCGCTGCAGGGGGTTGTTGTGGCCAACGTGCAGGACCCGGCACTTGGCTTTATTGAACTTCATCCCATTGGAATCAGCCCATCTCTCCAGTCTATCCAGATCCCTCTGCAGAGCCCTCCTGCCTTCCAGCAGGTCGACACTCCCTCCCAGTTTGGTGTCATCAGCAAATTTGCTGATGATAGACTCAATCCCCTCATCTAAATCATCAATAAAGATATTAAACAGGACTGGACCCAACACAGACCCCTGGGGAACACCACTGGTGACCGGCTGCCAGCTGGATGCAGCTCCATTCACCAGCACTCTCTGGGCCCGACCCTCCAGCCAGCTCCTAATCCAGGAGAGGGTATACTTGTCCAAGCCATGGGCTACCAGCTTTTCCAGGAGTATATTATGGGAGACAGTGTCAAAGGCCTTGCTGAAGTCTAGATAGACCACATCCACAGCCTTCCCCTCATCCACCAGGTGGGTCACCTGATCGTAAAAAGAGATCAGGTTGGTCAGACAGGACCTGCCCTTCCTAAAGCTGTGCTGGCTGGGTCTAATCCCTTGTCCATCCTGAAGGTGCTGTGTGATTGCACTCAGGATGATCTGCTCCATAACCCTGCCAGGCACCGAGGTCAGGCTGACAGGCCTGTAGTTGCCAGGGTCCTGCTTGCAGCCTTTTTTGTGGATTGGGGTGACATTCGCCAACCTCCAATCATCTGGGACCTTCCCAGAGAGCCAGGACTGTTGGAAGATGATGGAGAGCGGTTTGGCAAGCTCTTCTGCCAGCGCCCTCATCACCCTGGGATGGATCCCGTCTGGTCCCATAGACTTGTTAGGATCCAGCTGGCTCAGTAAGTTGCTAACTACATCCTCCTGGAATACAGGAGGGCTATTCAGCTCTCTGTCTCTGTCTATCTGCTCTAGAGGCCAGTTGTTCTGAGGGCCACCTGTCTTACTGCTAAAAACTGAGGCAAAGTAGGTGTTAAGTACCTCAGCCTTCTCCTTATCTTTGTTAACTATATTTCCCTCCAAGTCCAACAGAGAATTGAGGTTTTCCTTGCCCCTTCTTTTGCTATTAATGTATTTATAAAAGGACTTTTTGTTATCCCTAACTGAATTAGCCAAATTAACTTCAAATTCCACTTTTCTTTCCCTAATTTTTTTCCTGCATGACCTAGCTCTCTTCGTAAATTCTTCATAAGTAGCCAGCCCTTTTTTCCACAGTCTGTAAACTTTCTTTTTATCCCTGATTTCTTTCAGAACCTCCCTATTTAACCAAGCCGGCCGTCTTCCCCTCCGGCTGGCCTTTCGGCACACTGGAATAGCCTGTTCCTGTGCGCTCAAAATTGCCTGTTTGAAGCATGTCCATCCCTCCTGGACCCCCTTGCCTTTAAGGGTTGTTTCCCAGGGTATGCCCTGAATTAGTTTTTTGAATAGGCCAAAATCTGCCCTCCGGAAGTCCAGAGTAGAAGTTTTAATGATGGCTCTCCTTACATCCCTAAGGATTGAAAATTCTATTATTTCGTGGTCACTATGCCCTAGGCGGCCTCCAACCACTACATCATCCACCAGCCCCTCTCTGTTTGTAAACAGTAGGTCTAGTGGGGCCTTACCCCTGGTAGGCTCATTTACCAGTTGATGAAGGAAATTATCCTCTATACACTCCAGGAACCTCCTTGACTGCCTCTTCTCTGCAGTATGAAGCTCCCAGCAGATATCCGGCAGGTTAAAGTCACCCATGAGCACAAGGGCTGGAGATTTTGAGACATCTGCCAGCTGCTTGTAGAATAATTCATCTCCTTCATCATCCTGGTTGGGCGGTCTGTAACAGACACCCACAAGGATGTCAGCCTTGTTGGCCTTCCCCCTGATTCTGGTCCACAGGCACTCAACCTTGTCACTGCTGACCTCAACTTCAACAGAGTCAAGGGACTCTCTAACATATAAAGCCACCCCTCCACCTCTCCTACCCTGCCTGTCCTTTCTGAAGAGCTTGTAGCCCCCCATAGCAGCACTCCAGTCGTGTGAGTCATCCCACCACGTTTCTGTGACAGCAATGTCATAGTTTTCCTGGCTATGGCTTCCTCCTCTTGGTTTCCCATATGCATTGTACATGCACTTCAGCTGGGCCATTGATTTTATCAACTCGGGCTCTACACCCTTAGGCTTATTTCTGGAGAGCCCAGTTGCCGCCCCTTCCCCCTTCAAACCTAGTTTAAAGCCCTCCTAACTAACCCTGCCAACTTACGGGCTACAGTTCTTTTGCCCTTCCCAGATAGATGAAGCCCATCTGGTTTAACAAGACTAGGCAACATGGAGTTTGCCCCATGATCAAAAAACCCAAAATTTTGACGATAGCACCATCCTCTAAGCCACCTATTGGTAAGCTGTGCTTTCCTAAACCTCTCCTCATTTATCTCCTCATTCATCCCAGCTAGCACAGGAACTGAGCCAATTACTACCTGTGCTCCTGTCCCATGAAGTGATCGGGTCAGAGCCTTAAAATCTTTTTTAATTACCCTGGTACTCCTATTATTGATGTCATCACTTCCAACCTGGACAACCAACAGCGGGTAATAGTCTGAGGGTTGAATAAGCTTAGGAAGTGTTTTCGTAATATCCCTCACCCTGGCCCCAGGAAGGCAGCAAACTTCCCTGTGGGATGGGTCTGGCCGACATATAGGGCCCTCAGTTCCCCTCAAAATGGTAGGAGCCCCTCCGCACCAAGGACATGCTTAGCATCAAACTCCTGGCAGAATCTGGCCTTTGAAGCCTTCAGTGCTAATGCCAAGGATCAGTCCTGTAGTGCAGCCGTCCCCCACAGCTTTGGTAGATGAATTTTTGTTGCATTGGTTCCCAGCAGGTGAGGTGCATCAGGAGGTAGGGGCATTGGTCACAGCACACAGAGAGGCAGCATCAGGG
Organism: Pipra filicauda; assembly: GCF_003945595.2. Taxonomy (NCBI): domain Eukaryota; kingdom Metazoa; phylum Chordata; class Aves; order Passeriformes; family Pipridae; genus Pipra; species Pipra filicauda. The sequence continues at coordinate 1,043,475 of NW_024105053.1, read as the reverse complement.
TCTTTGACACCTCTGTTTTCAGGGACCCTCTGCTTGTTAGGTGGTGAGGAGGAGACATGAAAACTTCAGAATTGTGGAGTCTAAGGCGAGACAAGAGGGTAAGGAAAAGTTTCTGGCAGAGATACCTTTTGTTAAAGGCATCCAGCACTAGCCTGGAATTGCGTGGCTGGTAGATCACCACAGAAGTGCAGATGTATCTGAAATGATTTGGGATTTTTCAACACTCAGATGTATTTTTTTTAAATAAAATTAATGCTATCTTGCAATACAATTTCCAGTTTACTCAGTTCACAGAGATTTTGAGGGCTGAAGTACTTGTTTCTTTAATGAGTGCTGAAATTCCAACAAAACAACCAATACCAACAAGTAGACCTTTAAGAAATATATCCCAAATATTGACATAATATTGCAAAGCATGGCAATAAAACATAAAATAAAGCTGTTAGAACTATGATTCTCTCCGAGAGAAAGATGGCACTTTATTAAAGGGTAGTGTTCTTTCCTAAACAGGAACTTTGCATTTTGGAACATTTTGCTTGAAATGAATTTATGTCATGTGCTCAAAATTCGAGGTTTCAGTCTACATCTCTGAAAATGTAACCCCAAATGTGGAATTTAAACTATATTCTTCTTTTCACCATTTATGATTGACTGTATGGGTTGAGCAGTTATTTAATACAGTGCTGTTGGATCTCTACTACCTTCAATTCAGGAGCTGATGGTTATTCTCTGCCTCTATCTGCATCACTGGATTTGCCCATAAATAAGGAAATGGAATTCAGCAGGAAATCACTTGTGGTGGGCAAGAGGTCTATATTTCCTCTGAGGCCTCTCCACAGTTTTGGCAGAAATAAAGAGCAGTAAAAACGTATTTGAAATCATTCAATAGATGGTTTGAAATACACAGTAGTAGGTGACTTGGGGGCATAAAATTTTTAGGGGTTTTTCAGAATAAATATCAAGCAAGACAGACACGTGCTAATTCTACTGTTTTGGAACAGGCATAAAGAGCAATTTATTTGCCATCACAGAATCACACAAAAGCACAGAATAGTTGGGGTTGCCTCTGGAGATGACCCAGTCCAAGCCCCCTGCTCAGTGCAGAGTTGCTAAAGCAGGCCAGTCAGTGCTGAGTCAGATTTTGAGCAACTCCAAAGTTGGAGACTCCACAACCTCTCCAGGCAACCTGTTTCAGTGCTTGACCACACTCACTACTAGAAAGTTGAGGTTTTTTCGTTACATTTAAATATTTATGGGATTTGTGCCTATTGCCTCTTGTCCATTCCCTGGACAACACTTAGAAGAGTGTGATTCCAGCTTCTTTAATCCCCACCCACACCATTAGGTATTGATATATACACATTGATAAAATTCCCAAGCCTTCTCAGGTCCAGACTGAATAATTCCAGCTCCATCAGCCTTTCCTCACATGGCAAATGCTCCAAGCCCTCCGTCATACTGGAACTTCTCTGGTAAGTAAACCAGAACAGGGTAACTTGCCCAGAACTGGACACAGCATCTCAAATATGGCCTCACCAGCCTGAGCAGAGGGGAAGGATCCCCTCCCTTGATCTGCTGGCAGTGCTCTGCCCGATGGAGCCCAGGATGCTGTTGGCCTTTGCTGCAAGGGCATATTGCTGGCTTATGTTCCCCTTGTCCACCAGGAACCCCAGATCCTTCTCTGCTAAGCTGCTTTTCAATCAGACTCCAGCCTGTACTGGTGCTGGAAGTTATTCATCCCTTCCCCTGGTGCAGGACTTTGTACTTCCCTTTGTTGAACTCCCTGGGGTTCCTGTCAGCCCATTTCTCCAGCACACTGAGGACCCTCTGAATGGAGGCACAACCCTGTGGTGCACCAGCCAGTCCTCCCAGTGCAAACATGCCAAGGGTGCACCCTGTCTCATCATCCACATCTTTAATGAAGATGTTGAACAGGACCGGCCTCAATATTGATCTCCAGGGCACAGTGGCAGTCACTGCCCTCCAGCTGGACTCCGTGCTATTAATCACAACACTTTACATCTATTGGTTCAGTCAATTTCAATCCAACTCACTTTCCACTCACTGGTCCAGACTTGATCAGTTTGTCTATGAGGATGTCGTGAGAGAGATCATCAAAAGTCTTATTTATGTCAATATAAATCAGCTGCTGTCCCCTCAACCACCAAACCAGTTGTCTAATCAGAGGTTTACCAGCTTAGTCAGATGTGATTTCTCCATCATCTCAACTCTAGGATAATTGTTGGTAGCAATGTATTGATAACAAATTTATTATCTCAGTTTTACTATTTGGTCTGAAAAGAAAATTGAAGGTATTTTATTTTCAGATGTCTTTTCTAAGATGATCAGACTTTTACACAAGTATAGAAACAAGTTGTTTTTCTACAAGATTCTGGTTTTATCCAGCGTGCAGTTAGATGTGACTGCTGAATGAAAGTGAAAATGTTCATCGAACAATGACTCTAGAAGAAAGTGTTGAATACTTAATTTGATCGTTGTGCAATTGCCCATACTAATTCAGCTGCTCTCTGCAAGAAGAAAAAGAAACACAGGTGGAGAAACAGTATTTCATTGTCCCAAGGAATGGATGAGTAAGGGAGAGAGCTGATATCTGAGTAATCTACCTTTACTTTGTTATTTCCCACAATGAATAGTAAGCAGTACTTCCCAAGCAGGTAGACCAAGGTTTTCAAAAATCTGTAAACTCAAGAAACTGCTTCTCTCTCCAGCTGATTTTTTGGCCCAGTTTGCTCAGCCATCCTGTAAGTCTATATTTTACAGGTAAGATTTTGGGAAGGACTCTGAGGCTATGCACGAACATAGGCTGACAAGCTTGCTTATGTGTTTTAGCAGCCACATTTTAGCAAAGGACTAAGTTTTAACTGAGATTCTTTTAACTGCTTAATCATGATAAAAAGGTATTTTCAATAACCTTCTTTGAATGGAAAAATAAGAAATTTCTTTTGAAGCAGCAGAGAAATAACCCTCACTAAAAAAAGGAGATCAAAGCTCTCAAGTCCTTGAGCTGCACCACACCCATAGCTATGTCTGCTTAAGCTCAGGGATACGAATTAGATCAGAGCTACTCAATTGAATAATCAAGTTTTAGAGCAGACAGTCGTGAATAAGAATGAAGGAAACTGGATTTTTTTTTTTTTTTTTTTACTGCTAAAGTGAGTGCCAGAATAACTCACTGAGAAAGCGAAAGGATATTTCTACTGAGGAGGGAAACCTGGAAGTGCAATGGAGGTCATTATTACATTAAGAGCTTGGTTAGTTATTTAAGGGGCTGAGGCATTTAAAAAGTCCTTCAGCAATCAAAGTTTTTGCCTAATGAGAATATCCTGTCTTTACAGTTTCTTTCAGTTTGTCACTAGATGTCAGCCTGCACCTTCGGGTCCCTATTGTTCTATAACGACGTGCATCTCTCTACCTGCGTCCCACCAGCAGTCTGTATATGGGAGGAGACCAGTCATGAAAACCTCTTCAAGGACTCCCTAAGTATTGTTTTGTATCCTTCAGCCGTATTTATTTCAGTTCATGAAAAGGTGACTGTTACAAATGAAGACATGAACATGGAAACAGGTGCGGTTTTGAAGCATGTTGTGCTGTTACTTAGGAAGCCACTGGATATCCAGTAGGATTTGCTGTTCTTGGGCTGGGAAGACCCTCTGCTGAGACCACACACCTGATGCCTTGTGCACACTCAGAGTACCTTCCTCTCAAGGGCCAGGTTAGTGGCTCTGCCTGTGCAACTGAGAGCCCGGATTTCATGCTCTGTTAGCTGGGATTCACAGCACATGTGAAGTGAAACTTCCCTCTGCTCGTGCACAGCTAGAGCAGTGTTCTTTCGCAATGTTGGACACACGCTGACCTGCACAGTCTGAGCTGCTGGTCTGGCCTAAACCAACATTTGGTGTGGATGGGTTGTGCCTCTTTCAAGCAGCAGATTCATGGCCTGGTGGATCAGTGGCCTGAGAGAGAGCTGCCCCCTAAGTCCCTACACACCCAAGGTATTTTCCTGTTTAGGTGATTTTCCAAATGTAACGTTTTTATGTCTGTAATGCTCAGACACCTGGGACTTCCTTGGGGAATGGTACCTTGCTAATATTCTGGGGTTACTATGGGTTGTTCTGAACACCGTCTATTTTACTGTGTTGTTTTGCTGGCATAAAATTATGTCTTCATTGATGTCCACAAAAGCACATGTTTTGCCATACTGAGCACCTCAGTGGATGCGTTTTAGGTAGTTTGCTATCTACCGAAATTCACAGTCATGCTTTAGACACTTGGATAGTTCTTTATTTAATGCACAAGAACATTTAAGCATCAGATAGAGAATAAATTCCCAGCAAGTTAAGCAAGAAATCATGCTGTTCAAAAGCAAACAGTAAGAAGAGCATCTGGCTGTGAGATTCCTTCTGTCTCCTTAATTTAGGTACTTTCTCCTGGCCTATAGAGACACATTATATGTCTCTGAATTCTGGACTTAAGAGTTCCTGGTATCCTTTTCTCATCCAACTGTGTAGCTTTCTTCATCTGCAGCACAGACGTTAGAGCCTTCTCCCAGAACATGTGAGACCCAAATGAATTTTTTGCAAATTCTTCAACTCACTAGGATGCTATACCTGCGGAAAGGCCTCAAACACTTGCACAACATACTGAAACTTTAATTGGACCAGGACCTAGCAGCAAGGTAAGCATTGTTCTTGGAAAGCGGAGACCTAAAATCCAGACCTGGATCCAATTTCTCTTCTGTGCTTACAGTGAAAAAATATCTAGACAATTCCTCTTTGGAGGTTACACCCTAACCACTATGCTGCAAGGTAGCATTTGAGGGCTTGCTTTCCTCTTCTGATCCAGCAACAGTGAGCAAGTCATACAAACAGGAAACTGTTTCAAGCCAGAGAGTTTGAGCACATTCACAAAGTAGCCCAGAGGTTCAGTCATTCCCCTGGTATGTGAAAGAGGGGAAGCTTGATCTCTCAGCCTGCGGGTGAGAGCTATGCCCCCTAATTAAGCATTTCAAACAGGAAGAGGAAAGAGCATAATCTGCACACACATTGAAGATGGGACCGAAGAAGCACATCTAGACACAGACTCAAAGGGATGGAGGGAATGAGTTAAGTTTACAGCCTCTGCTGACTTAGTGTGGCCTGGCACACGGTCTCCTGTGTCGGGATGCAGAGTTGCCTCCCTCGCAGGATATACAGTATGACCAGTCCCAACAGAGATATCCCCATATCTGTACAAGCACAGAGATAAGTGCTACAGAATTAAACTGATTTAGGCATGCTCAGGAGCAGATTTCTAGGCACGAAAAATTTCACTAGAAAAAAGCTTTAAGTACCTATAGACTTACACTGGCAGCCAAGTCAGGATTTAGGAAGTCAGAGAGGCAGTTGTACAGTACTCAGATGCTCAAATTCTTCTGTGGATATATCTGATTTCTTCAGAGTCTTTGCATCTGTCTAAGTATGCCCATTAGCTGGCAGCTCATTTCTGCTGTTCTTCTCCAGACACCTCGGAAATCAGTATCTTCCCAGTTAGCAAGTGCCCAAGGCTGTAGAAGTCTCTTCTGCCTTGAAAAAAAGCTTCTCCTTGCAAGTAGCAGAACCAGCTGCTTTCAGACCAAACCCAAATTTTACAACAGGAGTTACCAACATGTACAGTAAACAGAGTCTGAAAAGCATAATTGCCACTAATGTCATTACAGTTTTCTCTGGACAGAAATAGCAAGTTTCCTCCACATCAGTACTAAAACAACCCTCTGCATAAATGCTTTTTTAGCAGAGTCAGGCAGATGTTGGAGTTAGGCTGCAAGGAAAGGGACTGGAAATAGAAAGGAGTTTTGAATATTGTATTTAAATAATCATCTCACACATAGTATAGGGAACTAATGAACTTGTGTTCTGTAAACAAAACAATAACTGTTGCATTTTTCCATATTTTAAAACAAATATTTTGACCTTTACATTTTAAATAATTTTTTCCTCGTAATTAAAAACAAAATTTTAAAAAGTAAATATATAGCCTTACCATAAAAACTTTCACAGCTTAAAAATACACTTTTTCATCCCCAGGAAAGTTCATTTCAGATCAACCTCAAATTATTTGCTGGGTGTTTCTCTGGAACACAGGCTGTGTCAGGCATTGTCCCTGACATTCTCTAGGCTATAAAAGTGCTGACCTGCAGGCCCTAGGGCTGGTCAACCTAGAGGAACTGAATTGGAGTTAACTGAAACACTGGCAAGCATCAGTGCAGACCCTTAGCAGAACAAAAGCCATTGTACTTGGTTTTAACTGAACCCAGAAGTATCCCAGAGCAAGTGATGTGAAGTGTCTAAGATTGTTTCTTTTTCCTCTGTTTTTTTTTAATTATTATTTTATTTACAGTTGTGCTGGTTTCCTGAAGTGAAATACAAACTGTCTGAAGTGCAGCAAGAATAAAGCCTGCAGCTTCAGCACCCTGGGAAAGATGCTGCCTTGCTCCACATGGTCTCAGGCAGTGAGGTTTTCCCCCTGGCAGCCTGGAGAGAGTATGGGGAACACAATGTTAGGGGGCTCACATCCTCCCCTCCAAACCCAGGCAAAGCAACGCTTCCCCATCAAGATTCAAGTTCTGTCCTTGGGTTTCTCCTTGGCTGTCTGGGTTGCTCTATATCCTGGTAGCAGCTGAGGGGATGGGGGTAGCTAGAAAAACATATCCTGCACAGATCTGGAGGGGAGCACAGTGCTCCTTGTCCCCTCTCTTTCATAGGTCTCTAAAAGAGGAGAAAGGGGCCAAGCCTGAACAATAGGAGTCTTGTACCCACTTGTCCTGGCTGTTTCCCTTAGGGCAGGTTTGAAACAGGACATAGGCTGTCTGATCCCTGTGCCAGCACTGGAGCCCAGGGAGCAGTGACCACAGTCAGGCTGGCACCTTTTACAATGTCCTGCAGCAGTGAGAAAGGAGCTCAGCTCCCTCTCCCTGCCACAGACAAACAGGGTGGGAGAGCTGCTGGCCTCTTGCTGCTTACAGCTCCAAGCTGGGGGGACACAGTCAAGGTCTCCCAGCCTCACTCCACCCCGCCCAGCCACTCTCCTTCCTATGGTACTTAGCACATTCTGCATCCTCCCTGGCTGGAGCCCCATCACCCTCCCCAGTTCCCGAGACCCAGAACAAGCACTAAAAGGCATCTCCTAGAGACATCCCACCTCTGCCTCCTCCTACTCCTGTTCTCCAGCTCGGGGGGGGGGCATTTTCATCAAGCATCCAAGGGCAGACACAACCGCAAAAGAGCATCTCTCACACAGAAGTCCTCCTTTACCCATTCCTCCTCCCCTTGTCCCTGGCAGGTATTCAATATCCCAGGGCCACACCTTGTACAGAGCCCACAGTCCCACCCCCCAGAGCCCCCTGCCCGTCTCAGCAGCGATGCTCCATGGAGCTGGCAGGCAGCAGGTCACAGCGGCTGCTGTACATCACCACCCCGGGCGGGTAATAAGCCACCTCCGGCTGGATGGCGGCAGCAGGGGAAGCAGCAGTGACAGGGTGGATAGGTACCAAGGCATGCAGAGCCTGCTCCTCCTTCTCAGGCTTGGTGGTGTCAGTGAAAGGGCGCATGGTGGTGAGGGAAGGCGAGGTGATCCTCCAGAGGAGGCTTTTCAGTGCCTTGCGAAACTCCCTGCGCATGAGGCAGTAGAGGATGGGATTGAGGCAGCTGTTTGAGTGTGCCAGGCACACACTGATGGGAAAGAGGTACACTTGGGAGAGGAAGTACTCATTGCTGAAGTGCACCACGTTGAGTTTGATGAGTATCCCCCATGTTGTAAGTGCTTGATTAGGCAGCCAGCACAAGAAAAAAGACAACACCACGATGGACACTGACCGAGTCACTTTGGAGCGGCGCCTGGTGCTGGGACCGCTGCAAGTGCTGCCAACGTTCTTGTCAGTGATGAAGCGCACCAGGAGCAAGTAGCAGAGACTAATGATGACCAGCGGCACCACAAAGCCCAGCAACACCTTCTGGATGTGGTACAGACCCAGCCAGAATTGGCCATTGCTGCCTCGGCCTTCTGGGAACTTGACAAGGCAGAGAACATCATCAAAGACAGTGGCAGTGGTGGAAAAAATGGCATGGGGCAGGGAAGCCAGGACAGCTGACAACCAGATGAGTGCACAAAGCCACTTGGCAGAGCAACAGCCACTCAGGGGGTCTCCTCGACGCTGATTCTTCAAGGCTGAAGCCACAGAGCGGTATCGAGCCACACTCATGGCAGTGAGAAAGAATACACTGGCATACATATTCATGGCTGTCACATATGAGACAATCTTACACATTGCCTTGCCAAAGAGCCAGTTGAAGTCCAGCGCGTTCTCCACTGCCCAGAATGGCAAGGTCAGCACAAACTGGAAGTCAGTCACTGCCAGGCTGGTCACAAAGAGGTTGATGGAGGATTTTCTCCAGCCTTGTTTGCTTTTCATCAGGTAGAGTACCAGTAGGTTGCCCACCAGCCCCAGGGCGCACACTACGGAGTACACCAGCGAGATGACAATCCTCACCACGTCAGAGCTGTCCCCCTGCATCCCGTCAGCTCGCTCCAGGTTGATGTTCTTTAACAACTGCAGGAAGGACATGTTGCTCCTGTTGTCCATCTGAACGCCCTCCAGGAAACCCAGCGGCGCGTCCCAGGACTCCTGGTCCGCTCCTTCTTTCATGCCAGCGGCCGGCGAGCAGGCACCGCGTTCGCAGGGCTCACCCATCCCATGCTAGGGTGAAGGACGGGTCCGCAGGAGCTTTTTTTCCCAGAAGCAGGCCGGCAGCGGGGACAAGGCACGGGTTGTTCCCGGCTGGATGGACGGCACAGCTGTTTCTGGCTGGGTAGGTAGGTGGTTGGCTGGCTGGCTGGCTGGCTGGCTGGCTGGCTGGCTGGCTGGCTGGCTGGCTGGCTGGCTGGCTGGCTGGCTGGCTGGCACGGCTGTTCCCGGCTGGAAGGACGGCACTGCTGGCGCCGCTCCCGCGCCGCGCTTATATCCGCGCTGGCACGGCCGGGCATGCGCGGTGGGCGTGGAGCTCTCCCGGGTGCTGAGCGCGGCTCCCGCGCTCCCGGACTCCCCTATCCCTGTGGCTGCTCCCCACGGATCGCCCCCGTCCCGTCCCGCCTACCTGAGCGGAAAGGCGCCTGTGAACCAGCCGGGCGGCGCGTTCCCGCGGGCTGAGCTCGGCAAGCGCTCGGCCAGAGGCGATTCCCCCTCCCCTCGATGTGATACCCCCGATGTGCGCCCCGCGGGCCACCTCCCACAGAAAACCCTCGCCTCCCGTCCCCCGCGCGGGATCAAGTGCTGGGGGCGAGTCGCAGCGCCGCCGAGCCGCAGGGTGAGCACGAAACAAGCTGAGCTCTCACGCCTGAGAAACCTCGGCACTAAGACGGGACGCGGTTCGCCGTCCCCAAAATGACCACGTTCCGGACAGCGGCTGACAAAAGCTTCTCCTGCTTTTGGGACGTCGGGATACGGTGGCTCTCCCTAGTTTTAAAACGAACCGCACGTAGAACGAAGCCGTAAAGTCCGGTTGGTGGTGGCACGCAGTGCTTGGGCAAAAGGAAGAGCGGGAGCAGCCGGTTCCCCGGGAGGGAGGTGGAGAGGCGGCCGCGGGATCCTTCCCGCAGGGGGCTCCGTCGCGCCGGGAAGCGGAGGCAGCCTGCCCCGGCCCCATCCCTGCCGTGCTTGGGGCCCGAAACTCACTTCCCCACCAAGTCTGCAGCAGAAAGATAAAGCAACCGATGAGAATAAGGAACGGAGGTTTTCCTTCTCCCCTCTTGCTTTTAAATAAACCAAGATAACTGCGCAATTTGAAAACCAAATAGATTCTAAATATATCTAAATAAAGCACTGTGAATCAGCCATCAGGGGAAGATTAACGGAACATTTAACAAGTAAATTATTTCTCCATTGATTTATCTCACTGAACTTCCTGCACACATTGTTGTATGCGCCATTTGTTGCCAGCAGTCCACTCATCACTTTGGTTTATATCTACAGAAACCCTGTAAAAGTATCAGCCAGATCATGGTATGGGAGTTTTAAAGGGGAACAAGAGTAATTAGGAAGTTTTATACATCATTCATATTGCATATAACGAATATAATTCCTAAATTAGCAATGCAATGCCCTGGAAAGACTTAGACTCCAGATTACTTGCTATACTAAATATATTGGTACTGGAATGACATATTAAATTAAAAAAAAAAAACAACAAAAACCCACCAAAAAACCCCCCAAAAAACCCAAACAAACAAACAAACAAAACAACCAACAGAGTCTTCAGAAGGTTGACTGCAGAAGCCCTTGAAAAATGGACTCCTGACATTTCTTCCTGTTGTGGTTTAACCCCAGCCAGCAACCAAGCACCACATAGATACTCACTCACTTCCCCACCAGAGGCATGGGGAAGAGAACTGGACGGATAAAAGCTAGAAAACTCGTGGGTTGAGACAAAGACAGTTTAATAGGGAAAACAGAGCAAAACAAGGAATTAATTCACAGCTTCCCATGGGCAGGCAGGTTTTCAGCCATTTCCAGGAGAGCAGAGCTCCATCATGTGTGACAGTTACTTGGGAAGACAAACTCCATCACTCCAAAGATCACCCTCTTCCTCCTTCTTCCTGCCACTTTATTTACTGAGCATGATGTCATGTGGTCTGGAACATCCCTTTGGTCAGTTTGAGTCACCTGTCCCAGCTGTGTCTTCTCCCAGCTTCCCATGCACCTCCAACCTCCTTACCAGCGTGGCACTGTGAAAAGCAGAAAAGGCCTTGGCTCTGTGTAAACATTGCTCTGTCATCACAAAAACATCTCTATATTATCAACCCTGTGTTAAGCACAAACCAGATATACATTCTAGCCACTGTGAAGAAAAGTGACTCTACCTCAACCAAATCCAACACACTTTCTCATGGATTTTTTCCTAGGTTCCCATACCTCTTAATCACTGACTAGGGTTGCATTGAGGTGCCATTTTCAATAGTAGGGTGTTAAGTTGCATCTCTTAGCCTGCTGAATGGCAACAGTTTCTCAAATTCTCTCATGCAGAGGAAACCATCCTTGCAGTGAAACTTGACAATCCCATCAGTTTCACCAGTGCTGCAGTCAACTGTAAAACCGTGCACGCAGAAGAGAAAGCCAAGGATCCTTCAATGGCAGTGGAACAACCATATAAACAAGTAAAGTGAAAACACTGAGTTTCAATCAGAGCTGCAACACTGCAGAGGCTCTGTAAACAGTGCTGGTGCCCGTCAGCCCCCAGCAGTGATAGCTGCCTTGGCACTAGTGTCAGCACTTATCCAAAACCAGGGTTGGTAATATATTTGCAACAAGCAAGTTCTTATTCAATTTTACCTCTCTACTTGGTCCTGCTACTATCAGCTCACAAGGAAAAAAATAATCTGGAATCGAGTCATACAGAGGCTATGATTTGTTCACTTGGTAAATCATTAGTGAGACTGACAGTGCAGAAGTGGATTTTTTCCACATTGAATTCTGTCCCCGTTCTCATCACATTGCTAGCTCCACACCCAGTTTTAAATATTTTACTGGAAAAATAGCAGCAAGCATGTCTTACATAGAATAATTTCTTCTACCATTTCTTCTGCTTGGCACATCTTGTTGATACATAGCAGGGGCTGAACAGTAATAGTGATTCAGAAAGGTGAGGAGGTGGGAAACAATGTCCAAAGATATATTGCTTTTTCTCTTCATCACCCAGGGAAAGCCACAAAGTGTGAACTGAGGTATCTCACAGGAACACACTGGTAGTGAACTTTGAACTCAGGGCTGCAAGTGTGAAATATTTACCCAAGGATTTTGCTCATATTTTGAACACCAGCAAAATTCCTTTTTAGCCTTGGGTGGACTGTACTTTTCTTTTGTCATTCTTCATCTTAGAGAAGTTTTAGAGGCAGATAAGGAAACTTGCTACACCTAGATAAATAATAAAAGAAATATTTGCTGAATAATTTAACACACTGTCAGAACACTTCCATGGCTGGAAAAATGTTTAAAAAGCCATCCGCTACTTTCAAAAAGTATTGCTAAATTCAGCAAATATAATACCCAAGGGTCATTGTTCTGGAAAATATTGTCTTCTGTTTGTTCCCTATTCATTTCACCAATGCTGCCAAAGGCTTGTTGCTAATACGTAACTTTTCAGAGCCTTCTTTTTATCAAAGGGCCAGTGGAACTGGTGTTACTGACTCAAACTTTATGAAAACTGAAATAAATTTGATAGGCATAGGCTTTTGTGATGTATTCTGGTGATAATCATGAAAAAATGGCTGATTTGTTTATTTTGGAGATCTCAAACAGATCCTGTAGGGTTTTGTAAGAGGCTTTTTGGTGTCTATGTAGTATTATGCTAAAATAATCCACAGGACTGAGGTTGCTAGATTGCCTGCAGACAGGATCCATCAGTATAGCAAACTTAAGAAGCTTTCACCAGTTCAGACCACCAACAGAAGCTGCCCATTGATTCTGACTATACTGTATCACAGATAAAAGTGTCCCTGCAGGTGTTTCTCAAACAGCATTTAAAAATGTTTCAGATAAACATGCAAAAAAACTTTCAACATTTGCTGAAAATTATAATTTTCCTACAATTCACCCTAAAGAATTCCTGTAATTTTTCACTCCTTTTGCAGACCTCGTACACAAACAAAAGATTTACTACAATTACAACAGTGACTGAACCAACTGTACGCTCTTCTGAAATGTTTTGGCAAGGGAGATGGGGTTCTGTTTTCAAAATGAAAGTAATTTTTGTAGCTTAAAACAAATTATTGAAATGTTGAATATATCACTTAACACAGAAACATGGGACTATTTCTTGGGGTCTTTTTATAGCAATAAAAGATGTTTAATTTTTTTTTCTATTTGAATGCTGAAGCAAAATGTAGTAATAGTAAAGCTCTTGAACAGATTTCATTAAAAAGAGTTAGTAATATATGTTACTTTAATGAGTTTTACATTATTCTCAAATGTTGCATTCTTGCAATTGTATTCCGTTTATTAATAATTCTTTTTGTGGTATTTTCTTCTCATTAAAACAAAATTATGGAGGAGGAGAAGGAAACAGGAAAAGGAAATTTCATATTTGTTTATTTTCTCAGTTCCAATTTCTGGGAAGCATATGGTCTCCCTTTGGCTTTTTATGAGCTCAGGGCTACAATCTCATGCTTTTGACTAAATTCAGACAATAACTGTTACAGTTTGAACTGTGTTTTACAACTCTACTTTCTCCATTCTGAGAGTGCAGGTTTGGTGTGACTTAGTATATATCCACCATGGGAAGATTTTCATGGCAGTTCTTTTCTTAAAAATGTAGTAGGAAATGTATAGAGGTTTTCATTACAAAATCTCAGTTAGATAACAAAATGATCATACAGTGCTTCATGGTATGCTTCATGGACCATAGACATATCCTCAAGAAAGTATTATTTGGACACAGAAGTAAATTTTAATTCAAGAAATCTCCAAATCACTTTAATCATGTTCATCTCCTCCCATCATTGGCTTTCTAGACAGACCACTGAGAATATATTTTTCTAGGACCAATTTTCATACAAAGCTAATTTCAATGTGTCCTGTTGCTCCAGAAATATGCTTTTAAACATTAATATGAGTAGTATGACAAACGAATGAATTTTAAATTCACATAGACTAAGCACAAAATTATAATTCTGTGAATTAGCTTATCGATTAAAAATAACAATCAGTGTTTGAAGACTGATCAGGAATTTGAGTGTGAGCATCCCAAAACCTTTCATGTCATAGAATCACTGACTACTTTGGAGTTTGCTTCATTCTGTTACTTGGATCTGCCGATCCAAACATACGAGTGGAATGTCAGTAAATATTTTTTTTTGCATGAGTAACTTACGAAATTCCAAAAATCTTTATAATGAATTGGAAGTTGAGGGATCCAGCAATCTCTAGTTCAATTACCAATAGTTAGCTATGTTAGGAGGCTGCATCTCTAAATCAGAAAGTGGGAATAAGAATAAAAAAAAAAAAGGTACTTACAAACTTCCATCTAAATCTGTCTGAGAACAACAGATCAATGGATGCAACAATAAGTACCCAGCACACTCCACAGAGTCTTTGGGATTCAGACTAATTCTCTTTCAATTCGCCTCTCTACCAATACTCAATACCTTTGACATGGCCCACCACATCAGGTGTGATTCATCTTCTTAACACTTCTAGTCCAAGCAAACTGTTAAGCTGCCTGTATAGTTAACAGATAATCAGGTCTGGACAGTGTTTCACCTTGCATGTGACAGAAAGGGATGTGTCATCCTCCAGAGGTATCTTCTCTCCCTGCTGATTGGAGGAGCAGGCAAGCAAGTGTGTACTAGATAACTTTTAGGAGACTCTCATTCCTAGTAAAGCATATTTCCTGACTGTCTTCAGTGGGCTTCATTTTGTAGCAATTCCTCTATGTGAAATCATACAATTTGTGTTTCAGTTCCTCGCTGCTCACAACCTCAGTTTTTCTGTTTCTCTGTACATTTCTAAAGACATATAAATTGCTACACACATTTATTTTACTGCTGTCTTGGAAATCTACTTAAATTTAAAAGAAACCAGATATTATGTCTGGTTTGCCAATCCAGGCTTGACTGTGTCTCTTGATTGTGACCTTTCAATAAATGTATAGGTTTTTCTGTGTGGAGATGCAGTTACTGTACTGCAATAACTTTGTTGCCAAAAGAACGTAGCTGATATAGTGCTGTATTTTTTTCTTTTTACAATTGAGGTTGAGTTGGCAAAAAAATTTCAAATACTTTCAAAAAAGGCGCCAAAACCTCTGGTAATGCCTCTTTGGAACAGGAAACTGCTGGGAAGAGACAGTGCCATAAATTCCGCTCACTTAAATAGCTGGCCTCAGTATGTACTCACAGCAGGAAAGTGCTTTCTACTTGTGCCATTTCTTCACATTTTGACTGAATGTATGTCCTGGTTTTAGCAGGGGTAGAGATAGTTTTCCTCTTAGTAGCTGGTAAAGTGCTGTGTTTTGGACACTGTGACTGTGCCAGCTACAGGCACAACATCCCTTAAGTAGGAACTCTACTGTCCCCCAGGGTATTTTCTGATACTACACCCAGTGAATCATTTCTTCTGTGTACGTACATGCTGGCACAAAGCCCAGGGAGTTATAGATGTTTTAGGCCAGATTCTCACAGTACTCTTTCTCCACTCCATATGACTTTTGCATCTCCATTTTTTTGTCCTTAAAGCAAACAAACAACCAAACCAACCAAACAAACAGAAGACCCCCACATTCCCACAACCTCTCTTGAGTTCCTAAAGCTTTTAGTTCTCCATCATTTCCAGGGTTGGAGAGAATTATAGGTAAAAGGAATTAACTTTTCCTGATGAGGAAGAATCCAAGATGGCACCTTTCATGAAATACTGTTGCCTCATGTCAGACTCAATGAACACCTACCCAAAAAGATTACTGGAAACTGAACACGGCATGCACTTAAAAACGCAGGTGCCAAGGCCGTTAGGAACTTTCCTTACAAAGGGAGAACATTCAGAAGTAACCCCAATGCGACAGCTAAAACACGCAACGGCCTCGACACCCTGAGGACTCTTAGGCTGCATCAGGGGAAGTTTGGGTTGGACATTGGGAAGAATATTTTCACAAAAAAGGTGATTAGACATTGGAATGGACTGCCCAGGGAGGCAGTGGAGTCGCCATCCCTGGAGGTGTTTAAGTTAAAACTGGACGTGGCACTTGGTGCCATGGTCTTGTTGACAAGGTGGTGTTCTGTCATAGGTTGGACTCGATGATCTCAGAGCTCTCTTCCAACCTAATTGACTCTGTGATTCTGTGAGGCAATCTGAAGGCTGGGCTTTGGCTGCCGAACCCCGAGGGACCGTGGGTTCCGGGCACCTCAGGCAGGGCGAGACCCGCGCCGTCCCTTCCCGGTGCAGCGGAACGTGGTGAAAAACACTTTAAATTCCCAAGTGCTTCGAGCACTTTCTCCAGCGGCCGGGGGAACCTCTGCCAGGGCGGGTGCGGGGGCTGCGCCTTCCCCGCGCCCTTCAGCGGAGACCACCGGCGTGTGACCGGGGAGGGGATGCTGCCCTGTGCGGGGCGGCCCTCCCGAGAGCTGCCGGGGCGAACGCCCCACTTTGGCCGCGGTGGAGGGCGGAGGGGGGGCGGCAGCCCCTGTTGGCGGCCTCTCCTCCCCTCCCCTCCCCGCCGGCCCGGCCCGGTTCGCCCCAGCGCGTTAACCCCTGCGGCTCCGAGGCGGGGGCTCTCGGGAGCGGCTCCCTCCCCACAGCCCTCCTTCCTCCGCCGGCAGAAACCAGACACCGGGACGGCCCCGCGCAGCCCTTGTGGGGAGCGGCGCCTGTGTCCAGCGGCGCCGGGAGCCGCCCCGGCCATGCCGCGGCCCCGGTAGGCGCCGGCGGGCCCCGCTCGGAGCCGCCCGCCCGCACCATGCCATGTGTCCCGCGGAGCCGGGCGGCGCGCCTGGTCTCCCTCTGGCTGCTCGTCCTGCGCGCCCAAGCGCTCTGCCTGGGCAGGGCCCCGCCGGCCGGCGGCTCGCCCTTCCCCGACGGCAGGCAAGGTCAGTGCCGGCGGGTTTGGGGTGCGCGGGGGGAGCGGGTCCCGTCGCGGATGTGCTTCCAGCCTTCCCGGTTTCCAGCCGGTGGAGCCGCGGCTCCGCGGCGCTGCTCCCCTCCTGCCCGAGCAGCGCCGTGCCGGCCCCCGGTGCTGCCCGGGCTCCCTCCCGCTGGCAGCGCTGCCCTGGGCGCCAGCCGGGACGCGCTGCTCCGCGCCCAAAGTTCTGCACCGAGGGCTCAGCGCTCTCGGCTGCGCCTTCCTGCGGCTCCTTGGCAGTCACCGAGTTCCGCTGTGTAGATGAAGGTATCACGGAACCCCGCTTTTTTGCTGGTCTTCCTCGTTTAGGGGCAACTCTGTAAATACCAGAATCGTTTTGTACTGCTAAGCTGAGAAAGTCTGCTGTCCTGATTATTTATTTATTTTTAAACAAACGGTCGTTTCTGCACTAAAACAGCGGACGCTACAGAAGGATTGGTGTTACCAGGGTTTAACACCCACTGTGAGCTATTCACGTTCAGTGAGGGTGGTAATTGCAAGTCAGACTTTATCTGCCGGAGGAGTCTTTGAGGCTGCCCTCGCAGGTGGTTCAAGTTTTCGACCCCTTTGGTCTTAGAGGGGTGTAACTCGGGAATTTTATCCTGTTGCCTGTTTAAGGAAAATTGGAGAAGTGGCTCCTAAGGGAGAAGAATTATGATTAGCTGGAGGACTCTGCCTGGTTGTAGAAGAAAGTGTAGGAGGAAATTTTGCTTCCTGAAAATCTTTCTGATGCAATTAACATCTGTGGTGCTGTCAGTAGGAGAGCTTGAACACAGAGCAGAAAATTTTCTCACCCCTCAGAGATTGTGGAAAGGAAAAGTGTTTAAGTAAGATGCTTGAAAAGTGAACAGTTATTCTGAAGTCAGGTCCTGCTGGATTCATTTAAAGTAAATGTCACAGTCATTACACTCCTGTGAGTCTAAATGGAACAGAAGAGGGATATGGCTGTGTTAGCATGTAGTAGCTGTTTAGTTGTCAGGCATTAGGAAATGAATGTAGAATTAATTTAACTTTCTAGGCATGCAAAATCTAGGCTTTTCAAATAGCATTGAGTAAAGAGGCAGTTCAAAATGTGGCTAATTGTTTTATTGTTTGGTTTTTTTTTTTTTCAGAGTAAGGTTTATTGCAGTGGGAAGTGTGAAGGACTAAAATTTGAGTCTGGAATAGCTGAAGTGTTCTGCTCCCTCCCCATCCATAAAGAGTGTGGCAGATGGGACAGTTAAGGATGCCCTTGCTGAGTGTTGAAGGCCTTTTCCCTGCCATAGGGCTTTGGAACTTGGGATGTTTGCTGGGTACAGAGCTGTTCTTTGGCTTGCAAAGATGATTCCTCACAAGATGAGCCACACTATTTCCTATCCCAAGGAATTGTTTGAAAAGAAGCCAGATGATTTTTGGGGCAGATGTAGATGAACTACAAAGATCAAGATGAAACAATGGCAAATGATGATGTATAACATTTTAAAGGACTTTTGTCAGGAAATGTGTTATCTGTCTGAAAGTAATTGTGGTGTTCCTGTTATGTGGGACAGATTGTGTATGTTTTTGTCTTTATTCTAATTTATTCACTTTGTGTACAGCCATTCTTAATAAGGCAGTTCTCTGCCATGTGTGCTGAATTTGTATCCACAGAGGAGCAGAACAGACAGCAGTGGTTTTGAATATTATCAGATGTTTTCAATGATTCAGAATTAGGAAGGTCTGCAGGGAAGATTTCTCTGACAACTTAAACAATACTTAGACTAGTCAAACAAGCATGAGGGGTCTGAACCTTGCTTGTCCTACATGCCCAGAGTGCCTGAGCAGTCTGCATGATTGCATGGCAAAGTACTGACTTGAGAGTGTGCTGCTCAGTGTGATGATTTGGTCTTGTTTGCAGCACAGATGCAAGCCAGCATGCTCAGGCTGCAGTTCTGGAAACACAACAAACATTCTCTGGAGGTTCACCTGACCTTTCCTGGCCTAAATATCCTGAGCAGTGCCCACTTCACTGGCAGGACTTCCCTGGAGTAGAGAGTATACTAGGTGTCCAAGGGAAGGCTTGTCAGTGGCACTGATGCAGATTCCCTCCATTTATGTTTGCTGCTGCTAAGTTTTATGGGAACCTGTGGTGTTTTAATAGGAATTCATGTTACTTTAGAAAAATTGAGACATTCAGTGTTGAAGGATGCAGCCCTTATTTTTGTGCAGTTTGGGTTGCATGTGTTTAGTTATTCTTTCTTAGAAGAGCAGAAAGGTATCACCAAAATCATACCTCTTGTCTTTGTTTTAGATTCTTCTCCAGCTCAAAAGATCAAGCAGTGTTTTAGGCTTAATATGGAGCTCAATAAATTGTTCTGTTAATGGTAGGATTGCCTTTGCTAACTTCTACCCAACTGCCTAGACAAAACTGATAATGATTACTTGCAGAAATATCTTTAGTCTCATCCTGTTAAATTTTTTGTTGTAATAATCTTATTTCCTCTGGTCTTTTGAAAGCTTAATAATAATTCATTTCTACAGTTATATTACAGTTATTATTATTGCAGCATAATTCCCCTCTCCAGTGACTAAATGAGTATTTAAGGAGTTGGTGGAAGAAGTTGGATTTCTCTGCTTTGATAATCCTGTTGCCACCCAATTCTTCACCATTTTCTTCCATTTACTGATGATGGTGTCTAATTTGCCTTAACCTCTATACACTAATGGCTGTAGTGACGAGATAAAAACTTCCTTGTATAGTTTGAAGTCCAAAACCACAAGTCTTTGGCCTTGCATGGAGCTTAACAGTTAAGCCACAACAAATTAAGTTCAAGACATCAGGCAGAGGCAAATCACACAGGGACAGCAAATGAGTAAGTTTTCCTTCAGGCATTTAATTTGATTATTTAATGAGTTGTGCTGAAAACTGCAGAAATGGGGACCTGGTCTTGCAGCATTCTCTGTTAGCCTGTCTTTGCTAGCACGATATGGGATGTGGGACTTCCCAGAAGTCTTGTAATTCAACATCTGCAGTTAAGCTGTATTTTTGGATGTTTTTTATCTCTTCTACCTGCCCGCTTTTTGCTTCACTCTGGAGTGTGAGGAAGGGGAGACCTTGGTTTAGCTTCAGCTGCTAAATTTTTTGGTAGCTGGCATCTTTTGTGCTACCTAGAGGCTATATAAACTGCAGACATGAAGGTGTGGACTGAGTTTCCAGTGTTTCAGTCCCCTTATGTGGACAAGAGCAGATGTCTCTCAGAACTTGTGGTAGGCATTAGTCACCGTGTTGTCAAGACCTGTCAAGACTGTTGAGGCCTAAAAGCCCACTACTGTGGCTTGTCCTACAGAGGCTCCAGGTCACTGTAGACTGGTGGAAAGGCTTGTGTGTGAAGAAATCTGTTGTGTAAGAGAATAATCTTGCTTCTGAAATAGAGATGCTGCAGAGAGAAGGCCAGATTTCTTGTGTAGCTTTATATATGTGCTGGGAAGTGGGGTTTTTGTGTGTTTTGTTTAGTTTTCTTTTCAGTTGGAAGTGTTTCAGTTATGTGTCTCAAGGGTCCATGGCCTGAGGAAACACAAGCGGCCACGTGCCACTTCTCATACTGCAGTAATGAGGACAAATGAGATATGTTCCTTCCTGAAGGGGATGAATCCAGACAGCTGTCTGCTTAGGCATGATTTCTCCTCTGTGGCTTTAAAGGTGCAGGCAGTGGAGGGAGAAGTGCCTCTAGAAGGATTGCTGAACCAGACCTAGTCTGGAAGTAGCTGGAACAGGCTAATTGCTTTGTTAAGCATCTTAATTATTGAATGAAACGTAGTCACTTCATGTATAAGTGGCTGGGACCTTGGGAATGAAGAGCAACTCTGGGGAGAGAAGAACTGGAATGACGTGTCGTCACAATGTCTTTTCAACTAAATATGTTCAGACTGTGATTTCTTGGGCAGAATTCAAGTACGCCAGTGGAAGATCTGGCCCCTAGGTTATGAGTTCTTATGGACTGTTTTTTATGTGGATTTATGTTATTTTCTTGGGGCTTTTGAGTTTCACAGTAATTAAAAAAAAAATTGGAAACAGGTGGTGTTTGTTCTGGATCACAGAGGGGACAAGAATGCCAATAACACTCTCTTCCCTTGCTAGATCTGGACAAGTGATAAGATGTCCAATTTTACCCTGGTTGAAACTTCTCGTACAAAAGATCATGATTACTTCATTCTCTTCAAACCCTTCTTTAAAACTCCCTCCTCTGCTGCAACAGCTGTTCAAGCTGATGCTGAGATGCTATTACTACAAACTATCAAGCCAGTTAGTGTTCTCTTTGCCTATGTGTGTTTGTAAGGTTCTGTCTCCCACTTCAGGTCTTCAGCTTTTTGAATGTGTGACTATGACCTCCTTGATCAGAGAGCATCGTGTGCTGGAGACCTAGGACAGGGAGGGTTCCCAACCCTCGTGGTGTTGGGAAGGGGCATGTGTGTAACAGTCAGTTTTTTCTGTAAATGGTGACAAATCATTTGAAAAGAAGAATGTTTAGCTTCCAGATTGAGTGTTATAATGGGATAATAGAAAGCCCAAATGAGGACTGTGTTGCACGGTAATCTGTGCACTGCCTGCCTTTGTGTCACTTGGATGTTGTGGTGAATTGCACTCACTTTTGGGTTTCCCTTTAAATTATGCGAAATCTGAACAGGCCAGTACTCACCCTAGTTTTGCTTCCTTTTTCCCCCCCCTTTCTCTCAGGGCAATTTGTGAAGACATTGCCAGATTACCATGTGGTTGATCCAGCAAGAGTAGATGCAAGTGGACATTTTCTTTCTTTTAATCTACACCATCACATCTCAAACACAAGGAAGAAGAGAGATCTCGGAAAAAATGAAAATGTCGTATATTACAAAATTAATCATGAGAAGAAGGATCTGTTTTTTAACTTGACTGTCCACGAGGAATTTCTTTCCCATAACTACATAGTAGAAAGGAGACGTGGCAACCACACTAGTGCGAAGATTACAACTCGCTCAGGAGTTCCTTGCCACTTCCTTGGCACAGCATGGCAGCCAGGTTCCGGGAGTGGGACAGCAGCAATCAGCACTTGCAATGGCCTGGTAAGTGGTATGACCTTTACTGGGGTTCTGGGCTAATTCTGGTGTCATTACAACTCAGCTGGGGCACTAGTGTATGAATACGTCAGTTAAGAAGCTGGATGAGCCAGTGTGATACCTTACTGACATAATCAGTATAATTCTATGGATGTCATTTGGATTTTTGGAAGAGAGAATCAGGTCAAAAGTCGATGCTGAGGCCCTTCAGCATTTACTTTTAGCTAGTTTTTTTTTTTCTTTTTGGTGGTCTGGACTGAACATCTCTACCAGTCGTACAGCTTAAAGCCATACACATATCGAGTCATTGCTTTGATTCCATTAGTAGCTGGAATGCCTTTACAATGCATCTGGATATGACCTTCTGTTCCATTTCCCTCTAAAAGAAATGCAGCTCAGGTGCACTGAAACTGCTCTGTGAATCAAATCAACTGATGGTATGTTGGGAAAACTCAATGACCTACTTCAGAACTGCGCTGCAACTTCAGATACAAATGGTAGGTTAGATGCAACCTTAGCCAGAGCT
Organism: Pipra filicauda; assembly: GCF_003945595.2. Taxonomy (NCBI): domain Eukaryota; kingdom Metazoa; phylum Chordata; class Aves; order Passeriformes; family Pipridae; genus Pipra; species Pipra filicauda. The sequence goes on along the minus strand of NW_024105053.1, from coordinate 1,021,248 downwards.
TCAAATTCAAGTCTGAAGCACTGCTAGGCATCTCTCACTTCAAAGAGCACTTCGAAGTCTGGAACTTGAAGTCCAACATTTCTCAATATCCTGTGGTTCACATTGAGACAAGAGGATGGAAACCTTATTTTTTTCCAAGCTTTGTTTTGTTTTTTTTTTTTGTCACAACCCTAGATTAAGTTTCTGTTTCTAGAGCATAAGGCTAAGTATGTCTTGTCAAGTAGGGGAAGAAGAGACAGGCTAGGGACTGACGGCTCATTTTTGAGTCTGAACACCAAGGTCAGTGTGTTTAAAGTACAGCCTTTCTCTGCCAACCTGTCAGTATCAAAGCATGTTCCTTGCTGTTGAGCTGTATGAAGCTTTCAGAAACTATGGAAAATCAGTATTCTGACAGTGTACAAAAAGCAGTATGAAGACACCTCTGATATAAATGAAATGGGAACCTTTGGAGTCTTACACAAGTGCTGATAACACTTCTGGCATGTTGCCAGGAGAAACAGACCATTTCTTGAGGTCAGAAGCTTCAGTCCCACAGGCATGAAGATCAGGAATTTTCTAAGTAGTATTTCCAGTGGGGACTAACTTATCAAAATTTTCCTGATACATGTTACGGTCATGCAAGGTCAGTAAGGAAAAGGACAACAAGTAATTCCTTTGGTTAGTTTGTCTTGTGCTCTACCAGAATGTCTTTGTTGTTTTGCATTAGGATGAGAACTTGAAAATGAGCTGCTAGATCTTCATTATGCCTTCTGAAGTACTTAGTCTGCAACAAAGATTAAAAAAAACAAAACTCAAATTGCATTTAAATTCAACTTGGCAATATCCTTAGAAGCGATTCTTTCACTTGGGTTGCAAATGTATTGAGTTTTTTACATCTGAAAATGTTTATTAATGAATAGTTTTACCAGCACTGAGTAATGCAATCTGGTTTTTAGAATAAAAGCATGACATTTCTGAAACTTTTTTGTGGTGGTCTCCTGCTTCCTAAGCTCTAGTAGTGATTTATATTCATCCCGGTGATCCCAAACTTTTTTCCTCTTCAGCATCAATTCCACTTTTACTTTTTTTCCCCCCTCCGTCTGGAATGCTTTGTGGTTTTTCGCATTGAAAAAATTTTTTTCTCTTTATTCTTATGAGGGGTGGAAGGAGAACTGAGAATAGTAAACACCACGGAATTAGAGCAATTTTTTTGAGATAGTAAACATGTATCCCATGAGGAGAAATGATAAGCTCGTTTACTGTAGAAGATTAACTTTAAAGTACTTGATAAAAAGAGTTGTATGAAGTAACGAATTGCACAGGGCATGCTGATAAGGATCCTTGGGGCTGAGATGGGAAGATAAAACAGTGTGTTTGAAAGGTGCCAGCTTCATGGAATATGCTATGGCAGCAGTGGCTGCTGCACCTGTGACCGCCTGGGTCAGGACCATAGTCTGGGTGTGCCTCGGCAAAGGGGTCCTCAGTAAAACTTAGCTCCTCATTCCACCACTGCAAGCTGGAAGAGTGCTGGTGTCCTCATAATTGGTGAAAACCAATATCTTAGCTTTCAAATAAAGGGATCAGGAACATTAGTGATGCTCCTTCCCTGACACTGTTTTGGCTTGAGAGCCAAATATAATAGAGGGCCAAATATATAAAACGAAAAACGTACTGTGCTTTTTTTTTGTTGAGATAGTCTTTAATAGGCTCAATGAAGCACCAATTTACCGTGGTAATGACACAGGAAACTGTGTGATCCCTAAGCTTCCAATTTTTGGCTTTCTTAGCAATAGGAACTGATAAAAAATTGTAATACTGGAAAATACTGATTTGATTAAATAAGTATGTTTTATGGAATATCCCTTTTGTTGACATTTTTAGTGTGAAATGGTTGCATCATTATTTTGTAATTTTGTCCAAGTGAATTGCTTATGTCATATTTTTCAATGCTGTTGCCCCCCACGCCCATTTAAAAATGATGGCCTAAACTGGGAAAAAAATTTATTTTAAAATAAAAATCTAAATATACCTTTGGGAAGGGAATACTAGTTTTAGTCCTCTTTCTGGAGTTACTTCATCTCATGTCAAGTCCGTTCTGGTTTGTATTTGACACTTTCATAATTTCCAGGATAATAGCAGTGTATAAGAACAAAACAAAGATGCGTGGTGTAGGTTTGTGTTTTTCATAAAAATAGCTCACACACTGCACTGAAACCATTGAAAATCTAGAAATGTATTTTCATCTCCCTTACATTTTCACCTCGAAATGTGTTCCTACTTCCATTGACCATTACATAGGCATCGCTAATGTATTTGTATGTTCCCAAAATGGCCTGCAGGGGAAATAACAGAGTGACAGGTTTGAGATGTATGAATGGGCGGGCCAGCCATTGTGTGACTTTGCTCTTTTTTAAAAATGTAACTGTGTCTCCCATTTTTCAGAAGTAAAGATGGAATAAATGTGATTCATAAAGGGATTTGGGCAGAGCTGGATAAGAGTACAGAGAATAAACTAGCAGAGATCTGGAGGAACGAAGTTGTCTTTTCCAAATTCTCTTTTTTCCAGTGCTTTGTGAAATCTTAGTTTCCTGTTCATGCTAAATAGATCATGACCTTCTTAACAGGTTGAAGAATTGATGCTGTAAACTCTGCCTCTTCCTCTCTGGGTCAGTTGTTTAGTAAAGTCTTTTTGCACTTCTGAGCCTTGTTGAATAATGTATGAGAGTATTAACACGGGAAGAGTGGGAGAGACCTTGCTGTTTATTTAGGGTCACAGTTGGAGGAGGGAACCCCAGAGAGGGAGTCACTACTAGAACACAAGAAACATATCAAACTGTGGCACTTGGAAGGAGAGCAGACGTGAAATCACTTAGATACAGGAAAATTTCCAAGATGAAGTAAAGGGAGAAAATAGATTAGTTTTTTTATCTTTGAAAATAATATTTGGTTTGGCTATCTTGCCAGGCTATTTAGGGCACGCTTCTAGTAACGTTTCAAGTTTCCACAATACCTTTCCACAGAAGGCTATAATGAACTTTTCCAAATACTAATGCCTTAATTGTCAGTTGTGTCTTAGTCCTGAGATCCCTTGTGTTGCAGCAGTAGTGTCAACTTGTCCCCTCAGTAGGACTGGGAGGGAGCAAAGCCCAGTGAAGTTGAATGAATACCCTAGGTTTATGCACTGAGTCCTATAGAGCTGGGAAGTGAATTTTTCTCTGATAGTCTATCCCCTTCATTAGGAACAAAGCCCTCCTTTATCCATCAGTAACACAGACATTGTTTATAGTATTTTTAGATGACAGAGCATCATTAAGGCTTTGTTTCCTTGACACTTGTTTACAGTGTAGAGCTGTTAATGGACAGTTGCTTCTGGTAATACGTTTATCTTCAAAGGCTATGCAAGCATTAGCACAGAAAAGGCAGAAGAATGAAAGGACGTTAGTATGGAGATTGAGAACGATCTGTGCACTTGTACCTGGTAAGCTTCTGACCATACAGGGCCTGTGGACAGATCGAGCTTTGGCTGTCTCCAGCTCGTCAGAGGCTTGTCTCTGTGCTGATGGGCATCAGCGTTTTCAAGAAGTGCTGGATGCCTTTGAAAACTGGGTGCCTTTGCCCAGGATTTTTGAAAGGTTTGGTCTACCTCAGTTCTTCCTTCTGTGCCAAGCCACAGTCAGGCCAGTCCTTTGTGAACCTTTAATTGGTGGCTGTGTGACTGTTTATGTAGCAGCTGGTAAGAGATGCTCCAAGTGAGACCTCTCTGGGCACATCTTGCCTGCCCTGACGTGTGTGACAAGGTTGTCACCCAAGTGGAATGGTGGCTGAATTCTGCTTGAATGTAACCATTCTCCTTATTGCAGAATATCACCATTTTGTGAAGCCTAAGAATGAGCTCTGGTACTCATGCAGTGTCCCCTATGCTCTTAATCTGGTCCACTCAGTGGAGCATAAAATCTACCAACAGAATTTTTTTTTTTCATCTGTTTTGGGGAATTCAGCACGATCTCTGTTCTCCTGCTACATGCCAAGAAGCTTTTCTAGTTCGTGTGAGATGCTTTTTTGGTGCTGATCCACATCTTATTGTCTTATGATCTGTCCTGAGTTTAACAGTTCTGTGCAGGTGTCATAACAGTATTTCAGGAGTAGTATGTCCTATGACAGTGGTCTAATACAACTGTTTAGACTTTCCTCTCCTAAAGATATGGAAAGCACACATCAGCATGTTAGACTTCTTGTTGTTTTCCTTAGATGAGGTTTAAGAATAAAGGAATCTTTAAACAGTTTTATAATATTCATTTTAAAGTAAAGGAAAATTAAAATGCGTTGCTAAGCTTCTAATAGGTATGTTTATCTGCTTCCGTATGTCCCAATGTGTGAAGTTGTTTGATTATTGACAATTTGTTTGTTAATCTGTTGGTAAAGGTAGTTACCAGAGCTTTGCAGAGCAACTGTATTACCCAGTTCACTCCTACAGCCCAGAAAAATAACCATATCTTTCTATTCTACTGTGTTATACTTTCAACCAAAAAAAATTGTTTCTCTTCAAATGGAAGTGTCTTTTGATTATTAAAAGTGGCGAGAAAGTTAAGGAAAGGGTACATGTGTAACCTTTTCTTCACTTGAACTTGTGACCATCTGAAACTGGATCCAGCCCTGATCCCTGACCTGTGATTGTATAGCCCCACAACACATTTGAGCACATGTGCTGGTTTGGTGGCTGTTATTTTAAGAGTTGAGTTGGACTGTATTCTTTAGTGCTACCTCAAATAAATTAATTTGATTCTGGGAACACAGCTACTGGGAGACAAATGCACAAGTTCTTCAGGGGTCTCTTCCTTTTCATTCATCTCTTTCTTCCTCTAAGACAGTCTCTTGCTCCCTTTGTTTGTCTTTTCCCTGTCTTATTGCACCTGGTGGGTTCTGCTTGCGGTTGGAAATGCGGTCCTATCTGCCTGTCGTGTCTTCTCAGATGTCAGTGACATCTCTGCTGGTGATAATCTGCTGGAACAAAAATGCAGGAGTAAGGTGTTTGGAGAATGCCAGGAATGAAGGCAAGCTGCCAGCCCTTTCCTTGGCTATGGGAATTGCTCTGTGGTTGGATACAATGGAGCTTTGAAAGTCTAATTTTTGCAAGTTGGCTTGTTCTGGCAAGTGTAAAGAGGGAAAGACCTGCTAAGTAACTTGGCTGTGTCTTCTCATATGCAGTAGCATGGAAAATACTCCGAGTAGAAAAATGTATACTGAAAATAAATGCAGTGTCTTCTATGCATCTCTTCTGTGTTATGCTTGGTTTGCCTGTTTTCTCCATAATAGTAATAAATATCTGGATATTTTCCTTGATTGACTAGTGTTATGGTTGTGTTATGTGGTTGTGTTGTGTGGTGTTGTTTTTATTTTTGAAGATGATCAAAAGACAGGATGTGTGGTGGTGTGTGTGGTTTCTTTTTTCCCCCCAGCCCCCAACAGATTAATCCTTCAAACTTTGATTAGTATTTGCTGCAGTACTTTAACACCCATCCATTTTCTTTGTGTTTGAACTTCAACTATCCATCTGCCAGCTCCCTTCCCCCAGTCTTTTGTCTGCAAAAATACTCTAATTGACAGGTCAAACGAATCTCATCAGTGATCTCAATACATGAGAATCTGGCTGTGTCTGTGGCTCCTGCTTTTGGCCTTGTCACCTTTAACCAATATGAAGTTGTTAGCCCAGAAGCTGGGTATGACTGGAGTTTTCATAACGTAGTCATTATGTTTAAGTGGAAGAGTCACTGATGGGGTAGGTTAAAATAAGGATTAGTCAGTATGAACTGATTTGAATGAAGTACCCAGGATTAGAATTCTCCTTTAAGATAATGTTTTTCTTGGAATATGAAAAGTTGATTCTTTTTTTTAATGCAGTTTTAAGAACTCTTATTCTCTTGTTTAAATATGTATCTACATATTTGCTAATTATTTTGGAATGTTGTTAGTGTATAGAGCTGTCAATCATATTTCCAGTTTCCATGAGTGAGTCTTTTTAGTCAATCTGCTATGTGTGTGTATTTTTTTTTTCTGAAAGTCTTCACTCATGATTTCATGACTGTGGTGTTTTTTGTAAAAAGCATATGATTACTGAGGGAAAACTGTGAGATTGTGACTTCAGTATAAAGATTCAGGATGCAGAAGTAAAAAATGTGCATAACATCTATTTTGCCTTGATACTTAATAATATGAGGTTTGTAATATGGTCTGTTCTTTGTCTCTTCTAGTATCTTTGGAAGTTGTTGGCCAAATTCAGCCCAATCTGAAAGAGAAATGGAGGTATCAAAGCCATTAAATTCCTATGAATTTTACAGGTAAAAGTGGGAACTTCTGATCAGTGAAATGATGGATAGGCACATGCAGAGTGACCAATGGCTTAGCACAGTTGTAAGTTGTTACAGAACAGGGTGCAGTGCTACCCATGTCCCTGCTGATGGTGAGGAGTGCTGGAGGATTCAGGAGGGATTGGAGAAAATTACCTTATGTGAAAAAAATGGAGCACATGCAAGAACTAAATCTGTGGAGGAACAAGGCTTTGACTGTTATGCTGTTCACAGAATTTTTTTTTTCTTTAATCCATTTTCATGATGTTGAAAGGAGTGGTCCAGCTCAGAAGTAAACAGCATTGTTTGCACTGGTTGCCATATTAATAACATGCTGTACCTGCTGCCCATCACAGCGCGTATTTTGTGTGTAATCATTAATAATGAGCTGAAGAGAGGGGAAGAGCTGAAGCTTTTCTACATACCCGGTCAGTGATGCATATAATGTGACATTAATAGGGACAAATCTTGCCAACTGCATGCCTTATTTTCTAGTTCTACAGAGAAAAGGAAATTACGAAGAAAAGCCTGCCTTGCTTCTGAGCAGACAAATGCTAGCAAGCTGTTTGGTCATGAGCAGCAGATCCAACAACAGAGTCAAATATCTCTGTCTACTTCTTGCAGTCAGAGGATAGATATGCAAGTGGTACTTTTACAGCAGCTGTGTGAGCTTGGCTTCTGACACCAGCTCAAAACCAGCAGCCTGAAGATCAGATCCTGCCTTTTCAATTCTTTTTGTCTGTCAGAGGAGCAATTGCAGTCTCTGAACAATATCAGCATCAGGACATGGTTATATATACACATATATCAGACACACAGATATGCAAATTTGTATACATATATGTAGGTCTGTCACACTGCTCCTGGGTTAAGATCTACATGGTGTGCTGAGGTAGCAAATTGTTTGTTTGTTTTAAGAATCTGGTGCTTAACAATGGACTTTCCTAACCCATTTTAAATTGCAACAGAATTTAGGTATTTAGTGATTTAGTCTGGGATATTTATGTGCTTTATATCCACACTGGCTTCATGGTGTGCTTTGGAAAAGGACTCATCTGAAATTTCAAGTATTAAAAATAAATAAGTAGTCATGAAAAAGCTAATTGTCTTGGCTAAACAGTGCCTGTGTTTAAATGCATTCATTGTGTGTTCCAATTCTCAGGGCAAACAGCAAGTCCTTAATAAACTGCTTGTTGATGCACGGAAATCCCAGGAGCAGATTTAAACCTATTGTTGTTGCAACTCACAGTAAAAGGCTCATGCAGATATAGGTTTTGATTTGAAGTTTTCTTTTGTTAAATTTCACTCCTTTCCCCCCTTTTTTAAATATATCTGAAACAAAGATAATTCTAAATGCCCAATCCAAACTTGAATATCTCTTTATTTATGTGCAGTGTTAACTCTGTTTCCTTATCTAGAACAGTCATGGGCCAAATCTGGTCAAAATCATAAAAACAGAGACTGTGAATAGGGTGAATGTCTGTTTTACCAGGCATCCTCTGTCCAGCAATGACTAAGTAAATATCAAGGAAAGAGAAGAACATGGCGCTAGGACATCTCCCCTTTGTTCATCCTTGCTTAAGTTTTCAATTCAGATAAAATTTCTTGATGAGAATCTGTTGATGAATTAGTATTTCACATATTTTCTGGGTATCGCATGACTCATTTTGTGTTAGAAATGGGAATCTTTACTATGAATTATAGCACTTAAAAATGGATTTAGTTGTATGTTCATTTGTTTTTCGCTAGTTTTTTATCATCTGATGCTTCCTGAAAGTATTATCTTGGAGGAGACAGTGAACAACCAAACACTGAGCACAGTGTTTGAGAAGGTTTACTTAGTGGCATACTGTATTCTTAATCATTTTTTGTTTCTTGGTAATTCCAAACACTTGGACAGTTGTTGAGATTGGTTTTTTATATAGTTCCAATTTTTTTCCCCGTGAAAACAGCTGTTCAAGTTCCTATTTGTGCACAGTGGCAGGAAGGTGAGAGCCCATCTGCTGCCTTTTTCCCTTCACAGTGCAATGCTTTATCAATTTTCAGTATTCTACAGTGAATTACATTTTTATTGCTTCTTGTCCCGCTGCTCAGTCTCAGGAGTTTTCTGAAGTTCATTGGTTCTCCTTTGTCCTTACTCTCCTGAATTGCCTCTTGCAATTTTGCTATATCCTGTATAACAGACTGTAAACTAATTTTTAATCCAAATGTAAACACAAGGAAATTGGTTGAAGGAGACAAGGCCATAGCAGAGAAGCTTCATTATTAATAAAAAACACACCAAAAAATGAGGTGCTTTTGCAGAGTAATTACTATAAAATTGCTGAATTTCTAACTGTGAGATATAATCTATCATCACCCTAGAAGGGGCAAATTTGTAGACAATGAGATATCTCAAATAGCAGGAAAGTAAATTGATAAAATGAGCAACTGATGGAGAAGAATTCCAGCAAAGTGATGAGAAAGCAGCCTTTAACTCAAGATGTCCCTAACTGGAAGGTTGTCAGAACATCTGGAGGTCAGTGGTTGTGTCCTTTGATCTTTGTACTGTTCTTGCAAGCTTTCCATCCGAACCTGCTCTTGTCTGCTGCCAAAGGTTACTGAGTTGAAAGGATCTTTATTTTAATCCAGTCTGGTCATTGCTCTGTTCTTATGGCACAGGGTATGTAATGGGTTTTCACCAATCCAGAGTATTTTTGCAATATCTGTTTGTTAATATAGGTGGCCTTCTATTGAAAGTTGTGCATTGAGTAGAAAACAAGAATTGGCTGCTGTTGCTGCCATGAGGCATGAGTAATTCTTTTTAAAATAGGTTCTTTCTGGCTTTATTTTCCATATGGAATCTGGAAGTCCTTTGTGGCTCTTTGTGCTCAAAGAGCCTTCGTAGATCCTCATGTTCATTAAACCGTCTTTGCCGTGTCTATAGATGAAACCAAAGTGTTTGAAGTGCATTGCCTGCGTATTTCACAACAGCTGTCGTGTTTTTCCTAATAACTCATAGTCAAAGGGAGAAGCTGCAGTTCTTCCCTGAACAGATTTTTACATCATATCAGTCCAGAATGGCTCAGTACTTCCTGAGAGTTTTTGATGTATCTTTATATAGTCTAGTTAAATTACAGCTGGTAACAGATGCTTGTCAAAAAATGACAGGTGCACATAACCTTCTTTTCATCTAAATGCACAGCGAAAGCTACTGCTGTTTCTTCAAAGTAGGACCCCAGTCCCAGTAGTCAGAAAAAAAAAGGGATAAATTAGAAAAGTACAGGTTTCTCCTTACACAGAGAACTGCATGTTTCTTATTTTATTGCTAGGTAAGCTACAGAGACAGCATGCCACTTGTTTATCCAATTAAGTGTTCTCTTTCAAATCGGGAAATGGATTTCACTTGTCTTTGGAGAAGAGATCAAAAGTCTGAGAATAGTAGCAGTTAAAGAGAGAGATGCCAAGGAGAGTTATAAAGCTAAATGACCGTCACTGCTTCTGTGGAAGGCGATCCAAACCTAAGGAGGGAATGAAACCGGAGAGCGTAAATTAGCTTTGACTAACCACAAGGCCCCTGCCAGCAGTAGTAATCACTGTCTTCCAGGAAAAGTAGTAACTGTCTATTGAAAGAGTGTAATATTAAATATGAATATCCTAGTAAGATAAAGTAGAAATAATAAACATTAAATTAATTAAATATGATGCCAGATTGTCAACTACACTGATTTTCAGAGGTGAGGTTTAGGCTGTCGAATTTATTTTGTAGCAGTGCTGTGAACTGCTCTGGTCATTAGAAAGGAATATTATCTCCAGCCCAGTTGTGTTATCCTTTGGGCCATTTTCTTGTAATTAGGACACATCATCTTCTGGCAAGACAGCGGAGCAGCTTTTGGCATAGTCTCTCCGTGTTATGGCTGTGAATGTTGCTTTATATGGTACTATTTCTAGTTAAGTTGATTATCATAACACTTCTCAAGAAATGTGTTCTGTAAAGAGCTGAATGACAATTAGGTATTTTAAAATATAAACCAGCCAAGTTTGTTTATGTCGAGGTTCTTTATGGAGACTGAAGCTAGATAAACTGAGTTACATTTTTCATTCTTTGACAAATGTTTTGTGTTTCCCCATTACTAAAAATTTCTATTCTGTGACCTATAAAGTCCCATCCAGCATATGAATGGAAAGTCATTATTCATCCAGACACTACAGTGTGAAGACTGAAGATGCAGAATGTAGAGGTACAGTAATGTACCAAGTCTGTAAGTGGATAAATGTTGTGGGAATTAAAAGTCCAAATCAGAAAAGCACATGAGGCATAATAGCTCAGATTCTCACAGTGGATGGACTTCTGTGAAGTGTAGGAATGTGAACTGTCAGTCTGCCACTGGCATTCCAGACTCTTAGCCCTCATACAGGCTATTTTTGTGTACAAGTCAGGAGATCAGACTGATCTGATTTAAAAATAAATAAACCCCAAAAAAATCAAAACAGAAAACCTCCACTAACCCATCCCCTCCCCCCCAAACCCTTAAACTTAAAGGAGTCTGCTTAGGACCTCTCCTTTGTTTTTTTTTTTTTAAAGCTGATTACAAGACAAGGTCTCTTTAGGAGTTTAACCTGATCATGGCAGTAGATTGAGCTGTTTATCTGTATGAGATCTGTAGCAATGCCACAGAGAGCTGAGTAGTATTCTTCACTGTCCTTTGTCCAGTGTAGAATCAAATCAGGTCACCAATTTTTACTTGCATGATACATTTACCACTGGAGAAGCACCACTGTGACACAACTAATAGGAGTCATGTTGGACATTTGGGGATTGCCCATCATCCTTTCTACCCACTCAGTTCCATCCTGGTAAGTGGACTAATGGTACTTACGTGGCAAAATTATTATATATGTATTTGTGTGTAGCATTTACTTTTCATTTTTTGGAATAGATCAAGGGTAATGATAGCTCTGCAGTTCAGAACTTGGATGACAGGTTGCAGTTCAGTGGTTATTACTGTGAAAAGTAAGACTGTTCATGTAGTCCCTTAAGTCTCTGTTCTGGGGCTACATTTATTTAAAATTTTCATTGGTACATGTGGGACAAGAATAAGTAATGTGTGATAAACTTTGCTCAAGACTTGAATCTAACAAGTATCATCTGTACGAGGAGGGACTGGGATGTTGTATCGCTAAAATAGGTAATGACATCTTTATTTGACCCGTTCTGAGATGAACCTACCGATGCAAATACATTCATGCCTGTCCGCTGTAGATGGTGAACCCTGGGGAACAGTGATTGTATCGCATCTTCTTGGCCAATCTTCATTTAAAATAACAATTTCTGAGCAGAGCAATGAGGGTTGCTGCATTATTCAGGCAGGATGCCCTAAAGAACATGAGTAAATAGCAATTTTTTTTGCCAAAATCAAACAAGAAAAATTTTCCTCTTGCTTTGGTCTTACTATAGTTGCTATGGTATTTTGTATACCTTAGTCATATGTTAGAGTATATGATGTCTAAAGCAAGTTAACATCTCTGTCTTCACATAACTTTGTTATGAGACCCCTTTTGTTCCTTCATGAATGACACATTGACACCGTGTTGCTTTTTGAGTGCAATTCTTTAGTGTAATAGGAGCTTTTAGATGTGACTGTGACACTGCTCTGTGTGGTGTGTCCCAGCCCTCTGCTGTCCTTCCTAGCTCTGGCTTTTGTTGCTCCCTCTGACCCCTGCTTACAGCTGGGGCCAGCTGCTTGCATGACCTCTCCAGTCCAAAAATGGAGGGTGTTGGATTTGGAGGTAGTCTGGGCACCCTCTTCCCCTTAATGGCATCCTTTTTTTTCTGTTCAGCGAAGTGCTGTGGTGCCTTTGGGCAGTATCAGAAATGTTTGGTTGTAGCAGAAGGCTGGTTGAGAACAGAGGTCTCACATATTGAGGGAGTGTACTCTCAATACAGCCCCTGACTTTTGTAATTAGAGAGGCTTCAATTACTGCCTACCATCTTTTGTTGGTGCCTCTTTGGGCCATATCCCTGCTTGTCAGCAAGAGCAGGAATACCTGGGAGTGACTATAGGTCCTGACCAGAGTGCACTGAAGCTCAGTAAGCCTTTGTCCAAAAGACTTAATAGTACTACAGTTTCTAGGACTATCATGTATCTTTTTGGTGTTGGTTTCACTAAGCATTCAAATTCATTACTTTCTGTTGCTGAAGTAAGATAATGTATCTTACATTGGTTTGTTACATGATCACAGTACACTGGAGGTGTAGAGGGAGAAGCCTGGGCATTCTGTACTTGCATGCTAAATTCTGCAGCATGGGAGCCAGATTAACTCTTTAGAGAATTATTTTCTGAGGAGTTTTCCAGGGTTGGAAAGGCTTTTGGTGTCGTCTTTCACTTTAAGAAATTACTGAGCAAGTATGTGAGGCAGCAAACTATTTACTTTCTGGCTTGGATTCTGTTCTGCGTAGACTTGCATAGGTTTTAGTTAGACAGCAGACACAGTGCTTACTCTTTAGTCTCTGCTTTTTTTTGGTCTCTGACAGGCCAATTTGTGCTCCAGCAGCTGTAGTAAAAACAGAGATGTGAATCTGATGTGAACAATAAGAAATTCTAATTGTTTGGCTCTGCATAAGTGTTGGACAACATCACAGAAAATACCTCCAGATCTGTCTTGTACAGAGGCTGAAGCAGAAACCAGCTCTGGTTTTCTGTTTCACTCTGATGTTGAAGAATTAAATTTGTTCTCTCTGTGTTCTGCAGCAGTGTAAACTTAGTGGCTGACTTGTAATGCAGCTCTTGGTGTTGTATTGTGTGTTACTAGAGCAAAGGTTACCCAGAGGGGCAGTTTCATGGTGTGGGTGCAGTAGGAAAAAAGAGAGTACTTCCAGGTTATATACTGCATTGTTTTTCACTCATTGACTGTAGCAGATTTTTTTAAATCTGGAAAATGGGTAAAACTGCTAGGGCTGAGAAGAGATGCTGGGGTCAGGGCTGGGAAGGGAGTGATAGTGATATCTGGGCAGTAGGGCGAGTTAAAGTGGTGGGTGCCCATGGCTGCTGGAGACCTTGCTGCGTTTGCTTGTCTGCCTCTGAGGGCAGAAGCAAGTGGTGAGTCTTGTCAGTCACTGAAAGGTTTCCTGGCTCCTACAAACTGGCCAGCTGGCTGCTGTGCCCAGCCGGCTCCTCTGCCCAGCCAGCCCAGTAGCTGTCTACCCAATCCAGTTGTGGGGTACAAATTAAAGGCAGTGTTTAAATGCAAAGCATTTGGTTTTGCACTTGAATTTACAGTACAAGGTCTAATTATACAGCAGCAGACTGGCATGATATCTCCTGGGGGTTTTGGAGTATGAGAAGAGCAGGGATTTTTGTTGAAAGAAAAACATTTTCTGAGCCATAAAACCTGATAAGATTATTTGCAAAAGTTGGTCACAGCTAAGGGCCAAGTTTTGCTCTTATTGCATAGCCAAGAAAAGGATAACCCCAGAGTGTGATGTTGAATGTTTTCATATGCTTGAGATCTTTGCGTATGTTGATACAGATTTTATTGCATATAATGAAGCAAGAATGTAGTGCTTCTAAATAACGTTTTCATTTTTGCAGGATTATTAGACAACACAACTGTCACACAAGGGCAGGATCTACAATCTGACTGTTTTACTGAAGAGTATAATGTCAACATTTTCAGTGTAACTCAGGTTACTTGTGTGGTCTTGTTGAGAACTTTATGCAGAAGTAGTGTAGCTATCTAGTGGGCCCTATCAAATATAGTTCAGTACCGTTTGAAACTGGAGTTGATGCTTAGTAGAAAATTTGAAGTGAACTACTTGTCTATGTAACTACTAGGAATAGAAATAAGGGTACAGGAAAATTTTCAAACCCATTAGAGGAATCAAGAACAATGTCTGATAAACTTTGTAAGGAACTAGAAGAGACAGGCAGGAGAGTAACTGAATGGAGCAGAAACATGGAGTGGAGCAGAAAGTGGGATATTTGTGAATAGCATCTTGATGCTGTGGGCAGTAGTGAGGGGTGAAAATTACCAGTGAAGGAGGTACCCGTGAGTGCTGGAAGTCTGCTTGCTGCTGTTCAGACTGTTCTGTATTGCCATGGCTCATGAGGTGTATGTAGCCGTGGAAATAGGATGCAAGTGTGCAAGACAAGCACACTCTTCATTTCTTCTGTTATTAGAACAGCTTGAAGACATCCACCATTGTTTTTCCTTTTAGTCTTTTTTTTTTTTGGTGTTGTTGTTACTTGTTTTTTTAATTTAATATATTTTTCAGTTTAAAGTGGAAAACAGTCTCATTGCATACGGAAAACTACAGCAGGCCACAGATGATATTTATTGAAATAACAAGCTCATAAGAAAGAGTGCAGGCAGTTGGAAAGGATCTCCTGGTAATATAATCAAAGTTAATTTTCAAGCAATTGGTCTTTTTAATGTGTTGTTCCTGGTTGCATGATAATGCTTTTGAGCTTACAGCAAGTTCGTGTCCTTAAGACTGGACTGACTTGAGCCTGAATTGAAACTCATAGGATATTCTACTTCACTGCCAAATGTCCCTTCCTTTTACTCTACACACTGTTCTGAAAACACTCTGTGCATTTCCCTTCAGAAACACAAATCAATGAATAGTAATTGAAGGGCTGATAATGGGGACAGGTTTAAACAGTTTGGATCATTGATTTTTGAGAGCTGTGTGTGCCTTTGCAAAGAAAGATAAATGCTGCACTGGATTTGCCAAAATATAAAGTCTGGAGAGAAGTGTAAAGCGGTGGCAGTCACTGTGCCACAGAGAAAGATGTATTTTTGCTTCTTTCTGAATGCTAGTAAGTACATCTTGCATAAGTTACAGTCTAAGTGTACAGGTAGCTGAAGACAAGAAGACCATGGAGAATAATATGAAATGTGGCACTACTTACTGTATGGTAGGTAGCAATGTGCAATTTTGAAGCGTGTACTTCAATTTGGTGTGGTGTCTCTGAAAAAAGGAAACAATTCTAGTCTGGTACCTGCTCTTTAGCAAAGCTTTTCTGTGCTGAGAAAATCCTGGACATTGGTGAAAATGCAGTAAATTTGCTTAAGCAAAGCAGAACTGGCAGAGATGCAAAGCAGGCACTTGCAGCAATAGATGGCAGTGCCAGGAGAGATTTCCAGATCTGTTGTGTTATCTCCTAGGGTTCTGTAAACCTTTTGGACTGCAGACGTATGTTAAGAGCAGTTTTCAGCCATTCTGAGGTTGACACCAAGAGTCTCAGAGTGGCTGCTTTGCGGACTACAGCCATGTTTCCAGAGGCTTAATTTCTCTGTTGCATGAGTTTTTGTTTGAACATAGAAATTCATGCTCTTCCCTGTAGCTCAGATTACAAATGGCAGTGGTGGTTGTATGTCTGTCACCTGTCCCCCTGACAAAGATGCGTTTCTGCGAGGTTTGTATTATCTACAGATGGGACCACAGATGTTTTCATGTTGTCTTTCACATCTTTTTAAGAATGTTCAGTGCCGGAGGGACAAAATTATACCCCCAGAGGGTTTTGGTAGAAATGTACCTGCTTGATAATGGCTCCTCATTTATAATTGTAACTTCAGCTCTCTCAGTTATCAGGTTTTAAATCAGAAGAATGTGTTTAGCGCTGATTTTCTTTTAAATCATTCTTCATCAATATGTGCCAAGATAAATGCCTTAGAAAGCCTAAATGTGTCATAAATATACTGTATTTTTTCTGGTCAAACTTGCAGTCTAATTAGGAAATATGATTAGAAAATGTAAAAAAATGTAATCTTGTTAGATAGGATCTGTTGTTTATAAAGTTGGCTTTGTCCATATTTCCTGCTGTTAATTCTTTACCAGTCTGGTTAAAATCAGCTGTCCTTCCTTCTTTCCCTTCCTGCCCAACCTGAATCATGTCAAGCTGACATGACTTTGATGTTCTGTGATGTGCTATGTGCCTTCAGTAGATACAATGGCAGCACTGACTTTTGTCAGTTCTCGGAAAAATTCTTCTTGTTCCAAAACTCTTTGAACAAAACTTTGAAGTTCTCACAAAATTCTTGACCTTTCGTCTTACAACTCTTGGATACAAGTTATCAGAATTTGCTGTCCCTAAAAGTGTCAAGTTTTAGGGGCAGGCCTTGCTCTTTAACACTTTCTTTAGTTATTCTCTGAGTAGAAATAATATGACTACATTGAAGGACTGTCTTCCCATGTACAAAACAAGAACATTTGGATAAACAATTCTGGTTTTGTGTTTTGTTTTGAGGTTTTTTTTCTGTTTGTTTGTTTTTTTTCTGTGTCAACAATTCAGTCATCTCAATTTAATAACAGAAGTTATATTTGTAGTTTCATTCCCAGTAGGTATTTTATATTTGTGTTTTGCTGCCTGTGTAGTCACTGTCTGAGAGGTAGAAAGAATGTAGACAAGGTAGATATCTACCTGAATTGAATTTATTAATTCTTCCTCTCTGCTGACCTGGTCATTTTTCTTGAGGATACTTTTAGGAAAATTTTTAAATACCAGCCCTTGCTTTTGAGCCAGGGAGCATGATGTAAATGGATGTAAATGAATGTAAGGTAGGTACAGTTTATTAAGATGAGATTGCAAGGACAGTATCAGTTAAAATAATACAGTAGCATGTGATCAATTTTTCAGGCAGGTAAGTCATTGTGTTTGAACTCAGTTTGGACATGAGAGAAACCAAGTTCTAGTGGAAAAATGTAGGACCATAGCTTAGTTTTACCAGGTTTAATTGCAATTTGAGTAGCATTAAAAGAAATAGACTCTTTCAAAAAAAGTCCTTTCACAAATGTAGTTCAGAGTAAATGAATTTAGTCAAACTGTTCCATCTGCATAAGCTTGATCCTTTAAAATGCCTAAAAAAAAGGCAGAAGAAATGAAGACCTGCACATCTGTCTATCTGAAGGTTTTATTTTATCAGTTTCTTCCTTTCAGAGATTTTTTTTTTTTTACTTTATTAATGTGTGACTGTATCATGCTTTAGGATGACTTTGTTTTGGCTTTTTACTTTTACTTTTAAAAACTAGTGTGAGATAAAAGCACAAAATAGATAAACTGTATGAATACCAAACATTACAAAAAAATTTTGTTTTTTTTTCATGAAAACCAGAGCTGCTCTAGTAGCGGCATTATGGCCTACACGTCAAATTCACCCCTGTTGATGATAGCTTATGTTCACTCTCTTGAGTCTTTTATAAGTTTTGCTTCATTGTGCAGGCTTGTAAATCCCAATTATACTAATGGGTTTCATGCTTTCACATTATAGGAAAGAAATGCCAAATACAGCCCACAGTGGGATGCCCTCATCCAGCAACTCTTACACTGTGGAGCCTTTTTCTTAGCTATCAAAAACATTTAACACTGGAGAAAAGAACATTAATACAGCTTGTATTTGAGTCCAAAGACAATGATCTGGAAAGCTGTTTGCAGTTGTGTTCTGTCAGGCTGTTGCATATTGAAACGAGAGGTAGAACTGTTGTCATATGAAAGAAAGTAAGTGGCATTTGCAAAGTTAATTATTGCTGAAAAATACATAGCAACTTGATCCTGTTCTTTTTAGAAACGGTATTTGATATGCTACTCTCATTTACTGAAACGTCTCATAAAATAATTCTTTGCTATGAATTAGAAGGCCAAACATTTGTGCTCCCTTGTTTCTGAGAAACCGGTTCTCAGAAAGACATGAAACACAGGTTGACTCCAAGATACAGCATTTTGACGAGGGCTGATGTCCTGTCTTTGTTGTGAAAGAAATCAAGTCACAGATGTTAACTGTGCTTTCCTGTGGACTGTTAAGTAGGGTGGGTAGCTGTCTGATGGTTTTATATTGCTGATTTGGTTGGCAGCATTTTAAAGAGAGGCTGAACAAAACCAGGTACATTTGGAGAGATGTATGGATACCAGTTTTAGGGGTTTTTGGTGCTTCAAACCAGTGCTCTTAGAACTGGATTTATGTGGGTTTATTTCAGACACTTATATGGGTTTATTTTAAATGCTTGCCAGAGGATCTTGAGATGGGATCATATTTGGTGGGGATGGTGGTCTAGCCTGCTAGAGTCAGTCATTCTTATGAATGACTTATGAAGACCACTAAAAGGGTCCTTCAGCAGCTGAGCTCTGCGCTGCGGCTGTTGGTGCTTCCTAGCTTTGAAAAGGCCTTGTCTATCATATTTATTTTTCATTAATAACTTCCATAGGTAGTTGGGTAGAGGGAATCTATGGTGTTATTCCTGACTTAAGCAGGGGTTAAGTCTGCACATAAGAAAGGAATGAAGTTGCTACGGCCAGGATTTTCGCATTGGCCTGTCTGCTCTTACTTCAGTTTTATGTCATACCTAGAGGCTCTTAAAAGTGTACTCCAGATCCTTACCCACTGACTGTTTTAGTGAGATATTTGGTTTAGCTGAGGCTCCATAATTTAACATTATCTCTTAACAAAATTGTGTCTTTTTGCCTTTTTCTCACAGTTTTCCTTTCTTCATTTTAGACAAAACAAATTATCTTGACAAATATTTGACCTCATTGGGTATGCTTGAGACTGTGGCGCAGTCAGTGGGGTTTTCAGCTCTGGGGTGATGATCAATAGACAGGTTGACACTAGAAGGACTAGTGTCCTGATTCTTAACATTTTATGAGAGTCTCTGCTGCAGGTGATGCAGCAGTTAGGGTGTCTTAGAGTTTAAAAACATGTGCAAGCAAGAGAGTAGCAATACTTATTATATGGAGTAATGATTTCATGTTATAAAAGCTTTTAACTCAGAGGGAAAACCATCTGGTTAAAAATATGTGCATTTTCCTCATTTCAACTATAACCCCGGGGTTGTTTTTTCTCATTTGATTTCTTACTGCTTTTGAATTCGTCAAGGAACTTGTTAATGATCTGTGGCAATCAAACTCAGCAATAGCTAATAGCAAAAATGAGAGATAGTTTTGGAATACTCTTGTCTCTCACTGCCCTCTATTATCCTGTAAAATGTTAAGTGAACTTGTTCCTTATCTCAAATTATGTTATTATATGTAAGGACTGTGTTTGTTTTTGTTTTTGTTTTCTTTTTTTTTTTGTGGTTTTGATGTTTCCAGCAATGTCTCCTACACTTTAGTTTAATAGGTATGGTGTGGAGATAGCCACAGATTCAAGAAATGGGTATCAAATAACTAGAAGTATGACTTCCTGCTCCATTTTTAAATACTTTTATTTTTTTAGAAACCATTTATATTCCTGCCTTTATGTTAGGATTTTTTTTTTAAATTTTAATAGAGAGTAAACTGTCTCTGAATGTGTAGTAGAAAACACTGGATTTCATAATTGAAGGCCAAGTGTTCCTAAGTCTGCTATGTTTAAGGACTATTTCTTGTCATCTTGCTGTAGTGAAGGGAATGGACTCTCTAATGATATTCCAGGAATGAAGAATTGGACAGGGATGACAGGCAGAAGGATTGTTTAGCTGCTGCTCGGTTGGACAAGTGGCCTTCTGTTAAG
The DNA here is from genome assembly GCF_003945595.2 of Pipra filicauda. Classification (NCBI taxonomy): domain Eukaryota; kingdom Metazoa; phylum Chordata; class Aves; order Passeriformes; family Pipridae; genus Pipra; species Pipra filicauda. Next base: position 1,001,458 of record NW_024105053.1, on the reverse strand, counting down.
TATGGGGTAACTGAAGGAGAGTAGCAAAGAGATTGTGTAGCAGCTCACCTGTGGCCAGGCTTGCCTGGGTACCCATCTACGTGCACTCACATCTGCACTTTGTAATGCGGTGGAATATGAAGATGCAAGAGCAAGGATCAGACCAGCTCAGGTCCTGGAAAGATCCAGCTCCAGCAAACTCCACCTCCTGCCAGCAGTCCAGACAGACCTCTCCTGTCCTGGATTAGGAGAATTCAGCATCTGCTGCTGTGTTTTAGCCCATTGGTGTTAATGCACCCTTTGTGCGTTGCTATAACTAAATCCAGGACCTATTACATGTCTTAAATGAGAGGGAGTTTATTGAAATCTGAAAGTATATTAAGTAACCATGTATCAAGATTTATTCTTGTTACCAACAGCTGCTAAATTGTCATCTCAAGAATCTGGTTGCTTAAGTGCTATCACTTAGTTGAATTTTAAAGACGGTGCAGACTTTTAGTTCTACACGAGCTTGACTTGAATCAATATTTCTGTTCAAAAACTTAATAAAATCCAGAGTTTTCCCTCTGTGTTTTTGCCTGTTTGGCAGCTCTGGTGCGTGAAGGTAATAAATGAAATTGAAATGGCTTTTTCGTTGTGGCTCTGGGCTATAAGACTTTTCACACCTGGCTGTACATAGGAATGTCTTTGAAATCATAACTCTTCTTTTTAGAGGAGGTGGAGGGATGTGCATGACTGACACAGCTGGCCTTCCTGCGTATCCTCTTCAAAGAAGCTCTTCTTTATTATTTTTCTTGTGGTAAAAGAAGTAAAAATTAATCTGGAGAAACCCTAACCTCTCAAGCATTTTTATAGATTGCATCTCATAGTTGCTAGTTTGGATATCTTTTCCCCCCAGTCATAGTCCTCTTGTTGTATGTGCTGAACTTAGTAAAACTTGTCTGTCTGAAGCCTTGTTTAGTTGTTAAGACAGGTATAAAATCCTACTACAGTTCCACAGAAGGATTTAGTCTGCTTGCTTTCTGGATCTAACCAACCCTGAAAGATCCCACACACTAACATCTCACCTGCAGCTTGGCTGCAGACACAGGTTCTAATGAAGGCAACACAAAGTTAACTGTAGTCCTGGCGATGATTTTGGGAAATAATATTCATCTTTTGTGTTCCAACCTACTTGGAAGAATATTGTGATCAGTAAAGAGGCAAGCCATGTCAAGGTTCAACTCAAGAGATTTTCATTTCTCCCTGCCATATCCAGAAAATGCAGGACTTACTTTAGCCTTAGATCTTTACCATCTGGAATTCAATGCTAAATCTGTGGTGTATCTGCATAAGTAGGTGACTAAATTGATTCCTTCTGAAGTATTCAAACCACTGAGCTCAGAGAGAGCTCTGAGAGTAATGAAGCACTGAGAGCTTCATTGTACAGCCCTTCCCTGGCATAGACCACATGGATCTTAAACTTAATCCTGTTTGCTTTTTTGATTTGCTTTTCAAGGAAGATCTCCAATCTTTCTGAATGTAAACATGTTATTAACATCCCAGAGGTAAAGAACTTTATTTTTGAGCTTTCGACTCCAGTTTTTATCTGAACCTACAAAATCAGCAGCTGTACAGATGTATTCAAATTGGGAAATAAGACTGTTTTTCTGGTATTGACTGTGGATTCCTTTGGATTATGTGGATTATGATCCTTAAAAACATAGAGATGTGGGAAACCAGAGCAGGGGAATGAACAGGAAGGTTTTGCTCTTTTTTTTAACTGCACTCAATGAAGACAGTATAACATTCAATTCCTGCTCTTTCTTTTTTGGGGAAGGCACCTGCTCTGTGGAAATGAAGATGGAGGCATAGCCATCTAAAAAACCCAACTCCAATGCCCCCCAAAAAATCAAATTAAAACCCACAACAAAAAATCCCTGACCAAAAGTACCTGACGCTGTGCATGCTGAGGAAAAGCAGTGTGAGGCAGTGTAGTAATTAAACCAAAATGGATGATGTGCAGATTCTTGTATTTTTTCTTAATGGTTTAAGTACCTAGTGTGCTAGATTTGAGAAAGGTTTTTGACATACATGAATGGCAGAAAGAGGTCAAATAAAACCTTAAATGTCTGAAGTCCCATAAGTGCAGGAAATTGTTTGGTATATCCAGAGGATTCTGGTAAGTAAATTTGCTGTGTTGCAGAAAGTGGTGCAGGTTCCTTTCAGCTAGTTTCTGATGGTTTGATGTCAGGAAGATGTATCTTAATCCCACAGTTAGGGTTTAGTTTAGTCTTCACTGTTTCAGTTGGACATCTAAAAATAATGTTTGCTTGGCACAGATTATATTCATGTTCTTTCATTCTTTCTTCAGAGTTCTGTTATTTCTAGACAGATATTTAGATTACAATCCCAAATATGCTGACCATACAACAGGATAGACCAAAGCTATGTCATTTCCCTGGCAAATCTGGGATTTCTGTGTCTGTGGTAGCTGGTTATAATGATCTGTTGGATGACTATGCTGCTGACTGAAACGTATTCTTTCATTTCCACTGGTTAGGATTGATAAGAAATCTCCACTGTTGCAAAATGTAACCATTTCTTCTTTAGGAAGACCATTAGAAATGAATAATGTCTCATTTTCAATGGCCTTTGCAACTTTATTTTTGCTGTAGGTGCAAGGTGGCAGTTCTGTGCAGATATTCTGGCTGCTTCTGCAGTGTTTAAATGAGTGAACTGATGTGTTTTATCCCTCTGAGCTTGTATCTTTCTTTGCTAAAGGCAAATTTTCATTGAAGGCAGTTTCTCTAGGCTTTTCCCACAACTACATGCATCTAAAAATTGATTAGGCTGCTGCTGAAAGATGTTTAAAAAAAGTGTTTTTTCCAGTCCTTAAGCCAGGTTGCATTTGCACCTGACTCATCCCCAGTGTCAGCAGTCAGAGTTCAGAATTGCATCTGAAATCTGAAGATACTCAGACACACTGTTTCTTTCACAAAGGACACCTTATCCCTCTCTGCTGTTTATAATTTTATTTTGGTGAGGTTGAGAAGTGCTCCTTCTTACAGGTGGTGTATTTGTACAGAAGTGGCTCTCCTGAGTCTCCCAGCCAGTCAGTAGTGTTACTGGGAGAGGAGAGGTGTCTGGGACCAAGGTTTGGATGTTGTGTGTGTCTGAACACTGAAAAATTGTGTACAAACAAATAGTATGGGGAATGGCATGAACAATACTACAATGGGTAAATCTCTTTCTTTTAGATCAGCTTTTATTTGCTTGATGTTCTTATTTAGGACTTTCTTTATTCCTATTGTTTCAAAGCAAACTGAATTAATGAACTGTAGATGAATCTGATGAAACTGCATCGTTTTCCTTCTTTAGGAGAGGTGTTTTTGAAAGCTGTTAGTTGCCCTAGAAAAACTTAATGAAAAAAACCCCTCTCTTCAAGTTCCAGGAATAGGTTGCTGATTACATGCAAAATAAGAGAAGAACAGATAGCAACAAAAAAGGATTATTGTATCTGGAAGTTTGTTTGAGACCATGAATGCCTGGTTATGTCTGGATGTTCATTCAAAGTAAAGCTCGGTCTCTAGGAGACAGGCTCAGTCTCCTGCATCCCTCTGAGCTTTTAAAAATAAGATTTTGTTGATTTCATATGTGTGTGAGTAGCAGATACTGGCAAGCCGTATGTATGGTATTTTTTACAGTCCTGTAATTCTATTATGGAGGATTAGAAACAGTTGCATTAAAGCACTGTCATTGGTGGGTTTGTGTATCTTGGCTTTCTGTCTTTTTTTTTTTTTAAACAGTTGCCACTCTATGCTATCTTATAAAATTCATCCTGCTCTGTGCTCTTTATTTTTGGTGGCCATTCTGTGAGAAGGTGCTTTGGAGCAGTAAGCATGGTGTACTTGTCAAATGTATCATTCCTGCAAAAGGTGGCAATGTATGGGAAGAATATACAGCAAATAAAACAAAAAAAAGGTTCGTATTGAAAGAATCCACTTTAGCAGCATTACGGCTGATAATTAAGGTTGAGAAATGGTGCAGTGTTGCTGTCACAATGTCATGTTACTGAATCAAGGGTGCATGTGGTATGAGACGTTTCAAACACTTGGTCATAAATTCTTTCTGTATTGATTTCTTTCAAATGTTCCTAATGGCACTTAACTGTTGCCAGTTCAACTGCTGCGTCTCACTGCTTGCCGTGTGGACCCATGTTTTGTTTAATGAGAACATGTTTGGTTGGTTTTTTTTAATTATGTGAACAGACTCATGTAGCTCTTTCTGAGTTTTTCTGTGATCATCAGTGTGATACAGAAAATGCATGCATTTTTCATAAAACTGAAATGGTTAACGTGATAGTATTATTACCTTCTATATATTTTAACTCTGAATACAGAGAGATCAAAATCAGATGTGCTCACCGCTTTAAAATATTTATTATAAAGTATCAGAAAGTTCATTTGTTCTTTACTTGGCAATGTAAAATCACAAGTTTTTGGATGTTCAGTTCCCACCAGCTTCCACTGCAGTTTGGATATAAAAACAAACAAGCAAAAAAACTAATGTTGCCAGAGCTTGCTTATGAGGCTTTGTGTTAGTGATGTACCCCGTGTCAAACATGAAGCTATAACAGATGCAGTGGCAGAATTAAATTATCAGAGTTTGCTTTAGTAATAGGTCCTTTATTCTCTTCCAGCTTATGGTCACACATAGAAGCAAATGTTGGTCTGATTGCACAACCTTCCTCTTTCTTAAATATGGTGAGTTGCTGTAAAAGGGTAGAGCAGCAAAGGAGACAGGAGAATCTGGATTTGTCCATTGTCCTGTAGCTGCACCACTGGACATAAGCAGGGGAATCAGACAGTAGTTATGTTGGCTTTGGGAGACACAAATGAAAAAATCAACCTCTGCCAAGCCCTTAACAGCTAGGTCATGAATTGCATATTGATGTTTAAAGAAATGTTAGTAAAATACTTGCATGGGGCTTAAGAAACAGTTGATTGTATTGGAGAAAAATGGAGTTATTGCAAAAGCTGAAGTGGAATGTGCCCCTACTCTTTCTGTTCATTTTATAACTTGGCTGATGAGGTGGATTTTATTCAGAAATAGCCCATATTGTAGTGCTGTGGTCCAAAATCTGAAACTCAATGCCATATTAGGTATAGCTGCAATCAGTTGCAATTTTGTTGGAATGATTACACATGAGGACTGGAATTTGGAATATGAACAGAGTTATTAGCACAAAAATGCCATTCTAGTTGTTATTTAGTACTTAATTGTTTGGACAAACTTCTTCATATTAACAGGTTTTCTAACACTCTCCTGGTATCTTGCATCATCAGCCTGTGAAGTTGTTGCACTGCCTGAGCAAAGCTGACATAATTTGCATTAAAAATAATGCTATTCTCAGATGAAAGCTCACAGTTTTGACTAATAGAGCTGTGGAATTAAGGGGAAGAACTTAGGTAGTATCCTGAAAAGTCTTTTGCATGTAAGTGGCTGTTAAGACTTTGTCGCTGTGTGTGTACAGTTTTACATATATTGCTCTTTTAAAACCAGTTAAGAATTCCTAAATAGCCAGCAAATGTCCCATTTGTCAAATCAGCACTTCAGCTCCAGGAGCAGCCAGAAATTCAAGGCAAACATAACAGTGTATGGGGTGCTGCAGTAATCCCAGTTTAGCTGCTGCTTGGTAATTCTAGTTTGCAATTACTAGAAAGCTGGTACAGAGCATTAGCAAAGAGTGAGGGAGAGGGTTTCCAGTGGATGAATAAACAAGAAATTCTGGCTGTGCTCTTACAAATGTCTGCGAAAGGATTCTGCAGGAAAATGAGGACCTGCAAGCAAGGTTTTGGGGAAATGGTGCTCAGATCCAAAGTATCTTTTTATAGCACTGCAGAATGATTTTTATCTGCCACACCACAGAGTGTGTAACAGCTGTGTTGGCATTATTTATATTCCAATATCTTTATGCATTCTTCCTGTGGTGATTAGAAATATCTCTGTGCAGTGGAGAATATCCTCAATACTGCTTGTTGGGCTGCAGTGTTATGTACACATGCCAGATTTTACGTAAGTTAGATGACGATATTATGCTCCAGGTATCTGAACTTCACACAGCAATACAGACTTGGCAGCAGTCAGTTTTTTACAACTCAGTATTGCTATTTGGTGTTCACCAGTGTGGCAGAGAGAAAACTGCAGTGGAACACAGAATAGTCTCATGGTATCCCAGGTCAATGTAAATGACGTATGGGACTAGAGATGATTGTGTCCACTTCTCTGCTTGTCCACATCTTCTACAGGGCCAGTGAAGAGGACAGTTCTAGGACATTCAGTTGGGTGCAGTTTATCTCATCCCAAGATTGATGGTTCAGATTAGATGAACTTCCCTGTTCTTTGCTGAGTATGACAGAGATCCTGCGACACAAACGTAGAGGTTTATATTTTATTTGGGCTGATGAATGCCATGTCTGGAGTTTGATTTTGGCCTTGAAAATTACTAAATTATGGATGGAGCTCATTGGGCCCAATTTGCCCAGCACTAGGGTGGTAATTAATTTTTTTTCTTTGTTTCAGCCTGTAAGAATAAATTTAACATCTGGAATTCATTTTTACTGGGTTTACCAGAGACAAGACACTGGGGGTGCAGGGAGGGAATCAAAAGGAGTAAAAGCAACAATGAGAAGTCTCTCTAAAAGCAAGTCAATATGTGGCCTATTTGCTAATGTAAGACTGATTAAAGTAACAGTTTCCTTGGTAGCTGTTCTATAGTCAAATATCATGTAGACACAAAATCTGTAGATGCTCCTTGGCTCTGCTGAATAGGATCCTCTGAGTTTCTTCAGGGGTGCTTTTGAAGACTCTGCAGTCATCTGCAGATGCATTTCTGCAGTGATGTGGGCTGGTGATGGCATGATTTCCCTTTTGAAACTAGTAATCTGGTTTCTCTCTTCCAGTTTAAACTTGTGCTTCTGACGTGCGTTTCAGTTTGGGATCATTGACCCTCAGAATATAGTCAGGAGTCTTTTCAGTCACTGCTCCATTCACCATAGTCCAGTTCTCACTGCTGTGAATTTTTGTACTCAGATTTACAGTAAACTCCCACAAATTTACTGCACAGCATAGTTTAGACCAGAATCAGAGCATAAACAAGACCTTTATTGCGCAGTAGCTGCGTCTGTTTGGTCAGGATTTGAACTGGTGGCCAGCTGGAAATGGGGAACATACTTTCTTCTTCTCCTTCTGTGGTGCTACACAGTGACTCTTCATGCTGTTCTTGCTTTTTTTTAAAATTCCTTTCTGTTTCATGCCATTGCTAGAACCTTGGTAATATGGCATATGAGCAATTGATTTTTATTTTAACTCTGTTCTGTTTTTCATTACTGCACATATTTCATCATAATGCAAGTCAGCCCAACTTGCATAAGTCAGAATAAAAAACAGGCACTTCCAGTATTGCATTCTGTGTGTTGCCAGTTAAAAAAGAATAGTGTTTTTCCCTCAGAGAGCAGATGCTTCTGATTGCGATGGTAACAAATGATTTACCAGTGAAGAATACGGATGGGCAAACGTGGCTACTCAATGTCAGGAAATTAGAGATATTTAATTAAACTGCCCACAGGCAGATTGGCCTGGCTGTTCTTGTCTGGGGAGGAAAATTGCTCCTTTCTAGTTCAAAAAGAAAAAGACAGTACATTGCTTGAACCTTTATGATTTAGTACTCCACAGAGATGCAAGCAACTGGGTACTGGTGCATCAAGCTACCATGAAAGGGTGTCAGACTCTTTTTCCTCTTGGCTGTTGACTGAATCCTGTATTTAAATAAAATAATTTTGAGGTAACTTTTTCTATCAAGCTAAATTGTTTTTCTGTCTAGAGTCATCACTGGAGCTCAGTGTGTTAAGTGTCTTTCAAATCATGCTCTCAAACTCCGAAGAGGGAGAACATTCTGCTTGTAAGATTCAATAGTGTTTCAAAGATCAGAGAAAAATTTGTGCTCTTTACTGTCAAATCCTGTCTGCTTAAATTCCCTGCTTATATTACCAGTTGTGTCTTTCCATATTCACAAGGGACTGTAGGACAGCAGTGCTACATGGGACTTGGTTATTCTATCCCATTGACCTTGCTGAAAGATCTCAGCTCAAACTAGTACCAAATATGGAATTAGGCAATGCTAACAGTTCAGTGTCAGCTTTGATTTCTGCTGCCTACTTCAGCTGATTCCTGTTCTTTTCACCACCTAATGTTACCCTGAATACCTTGCTCTAGAGCCTTCCCACCCAGCAAAGTGAGATTTTAAATTTGATACCTCCTTAATCTACTTCTCTAGTCCGTGGTTGGATTCCATCCTGTGGAGATGCTTATTTTTTTCCACAGACAAAGTTATAAAAGCACAACCCAGCGTTGCTTGTGTGATGATTTAAACATGAGATCAAAGGCTCTGACGGTGCTTTCAAGGTGGTAGTGTTTATTCCAGTTAGTACTCACTGTCACAGTAAGCCAGGAGATTGCAGCCTGTGGTTAGAAAAAGACCTTCTTGACAAAACATCCTGCTGCCCTCCAGTGCTACGCCATGACACGGGTTTGTTTATTCACCGCAGCTTGCAATTCCCGCGCTGGGTTTTCTTCGGGGAACAAGCAGCAGAACTTCACTTGAGATCGAGGACTCTGTGTAGTAGCCCTTCCTGCTCCCCAACCCTCTGTGTGGGTTTGACCAATTCTAATCTCCAGATCTTCAAAGATGCTTTGGTGTCTCAATGAGGAAAGGGCTGAGTTCTGCTAAAGCTGCCATATCATTCAGCAGTGTTCAGTTTTAGAAGGAGCAAGGTAAGCATGAAGAAAAGAAGGAATATTTTAAGGTTATTTCTTGCATCAACATGGCTGAAATACTGGCCTTTTAGAAAGGTCACAGCTCTACTCACCTTTTTCCACCCCACAGCAATTCAGTTTGCAATCCCACACAGAGTGCTGACTCCAGAAGTATTTTGGGAATATACCAGAGATGTAAGGATGTCCAGAATATGTGCCTGAACAACACAGTAGAGCCTCTGTGGTCGAGTCTGTCCCACTAAAGAGTCCAGATCTCTACCATCAGATATTTGTCATGAGGTGACCTGCTTGAACAACACCTTAAATCACTCTGATGCCTACAAGTCTTCTTCTGTGAAGGCTTTCACAGCTTTATCAGATCAGGCTGTCAATCATCAGAATCTGTCCTTGTCCTTACAAAATATATGACTGAGGTTTAGTTCAGCAGATATTTTGAGGTTGATTCTTGGGTGGCAGACTCGGAGGTAGAATTCTGCTACAGCAACCTTCAAAGCAAGTTGGGCAGAATCACAAACTTTGTTACTTAGTTCATGCCTATAGCCTGTGGAAGCAGAACACGTGATGGCAATAACCTCGACTGCCTGAACCGTTTCACTCATTTAGTCAATGGACGACTGAGACAGCCAGTGCAGGTGGAAGGATGGCAGGAGGTAATTACAGCATGAGGAAGTAGTCACAGCAGTACTCACCTGAACAGAGGAATGAAAACACTATAGCATTTTTATAAACAGGATCTTTGAAAAGTTTTCTGTGTGTTCCTCCAAAATGTTTTAAAGCATATGATTTTCTTCTTTGATAGTGAATTGCAAAATGTGCCATTTATTAAATGAATGTGTTTTCTGAATTCCAGATGATGGTAGAAGCATGCTGTGGCCTAAGTGGACAGGTTTGAACTTGTATAAAGATCTAATGGAAATTAATCCAAATGCACTTCTTATGTTCATTTCACCATCCTGCTTTCAGATTTTCGTTTCCATTTGGGGTTTCCTATTAAAAATCAGACCACAAAAGCAGAGGACTGTGATGAAATCCTTATTCTTTCACTCTTAGCAGACATGATGTTAATTACCCAGGAAAAGATTATGTTTAACTTGAAGCATAGGGATTGGGAAGCTTTTCTGGGATATGAAAAATCTGTGTTTGAAAAGTAGTAAATGTTCCAAAATAAAAATGAAAAATTTACCCCAGACTTTGTTATGATTTGAAAGGAGACTAATAAATTGCTATTCTTGGAGGACCAGAAGTGGCCTGGATCAATGCATTTGTAAAAGCAGAAACAAACTTGGGTACACAGGCAATTGTCTCCGTTAGAGATTGGCTTTCTGATGTGCTTCTGATTCCTCTGTATTTTTTTATTTTTAACAGATTCTGGACTCTGTCAGACATTGGGGGAAAAAAAAAAGACTTAATTAGCGGCCAGTCATAGAGATTCACGGGAAGCATGTTTTTATGATGAACTCTGCCTTGGCTACCACACAAAGGGTTTGCTAGGTACCTCAGGAGATAAAGCATGACATTTTTCAGCTTTGGCTGTAACATGGATGATTTTTGTTGCTGAGGCTCATAGGGAGGTCTGTAAACCCACACATGCATCTCATTGTGGCAAATGAGTGTACATAGTATTGTTTGTTGGATAGTTTCTCAAGCTGTATCTCTGTAGGGAGCCCAAACAGTAAAGTAAACTTTCCTCCTGTTGCGAATTACTCATTTTTATTGTTATTATTATAAAGAGTACTAATTCACATGGCAGGAGTGCTGTGTGTCTGAGTCACAGGCATTGTGGTAGGTTCTGCATATATATCACCAAAAATTGCTATGAGACTGTGAGTGTAGAACAAAAGGCAGCAGGATGAATGCAGCCTGGAAAGGGATGTTTTTCCTTGGAAAATAGTGTGTTAGGTGTACATTTTGCTGTTCCACCTTTTCCTTTCAGCAAAGGGAATGAAGTTTTCTGTTTGATTTTCAGAGTTTGCTGAGCCTTTCAGTTCTGAAACTGGCAAATCCCAGTAATTCTTCGAGTGGTGCTAATGTGGTGCACAAGGTGTGTGTCACCAGCAAGGCAGTGTTTAACCCTGGGTATTAGTGTCACCAGGCCTGACAGCAATATTAGTGTCAGTATTAATGTCACTAATATTAGTGACAGAATCTATCATGTGTTGGTTGTTAGTCCTACAGGTAATTCTGAGTTGTGCCTTTCACAAAAAGGATTTTTGTCCAAAAATCCTTGTGGATTCCTCACGTATGAAGTATCTATGATGGGGGATCAATCATATGAGCTTATATGCTCAGTGTTTCTGTCTCTTTGTCTTTTTCATATACAGGCACACATGCAAGCAGGAGTATGATATTTCTAGAAGATTTGTGGCTGTAGAGGAAAGTAATTTATATACCATTTTAAAAGGGCTAGCATATATATATGTATATATATTTAACAAATGTTCCATCTAGGACTGCAAATGTAATTAAAATAACTTATTTTTGTTTATGCATTCCTAATAGAATGAGACAAAGGTCTGAAGGTTTGTTGCAAGTCGAGGATTCATTAAAAATTCCTGTGCTAAGAGTTCTTTTCTCAGTTCTAGTATAGCTGTAGTGCACAGTTGCTCAAATCTTCTGTAATTGTAGGGATCCAACTGTGATCCCTGTTGTAACTCTTGTTTCATGTGTGCTTGGTTTTAATCTGTGTGTGTGTAACTAGGTCTTTTGCTTATCCTTCATTTCCTTGCTGTCTCCACTATATACTGCTGTGACAGAGCTGGACATGATTTCAAATGCTGGAACTAGAGCTAATGTTTCATTTCTGTGTCACAGTCTTCCTGAATTAGCAGAATTATTGTTTAAGGACAGCAGACAATCAAATCCCAACAGCTTCCCCGGACCCTCACAAAATAATGGCTGAGTGTTGATCTGTGGAAAAAACTTTCAGAAAAGATTGTCTGAAAAGTAAGGAGACTGAAGATAGAAGCATTTTGTCTTTAAATATTCTCAAATGCCTCTCAGTGAAACTTAATCAAAAACTGTGTCAAATTAATGGAATCACAGGAAGTTAAACACAGGGTTTTGGATAGTTTGGGGAGTAACTTAATAGGGAAGTCTCCAGCCAAAAGAGGAGGGTAGCTGAACACTGGATAGGCAGGCACTGGGCAGGGCAGCTGTTGTCCTCTCAGCAGCACTGGGCAGACCTGTTGAAACTGCAGAAATATAAGTGCGAGTCTTGATGTTTTTAAGAAAGTTAGACAGAACCCAGAGATGTCTTGCCAAAGAACAACCTTTTCAGAGGGTGGGGAAGACCTAGGCTGTGGAAGGAAAGGAGAAAGTGTATCCTGGACTAGGAGTGGGTGGTGTAGCTATTAGAAAACAGCCAGCAGCACTGGGCAAATAAGCCTGCTGAAAGTGATTTTTAAGAGCCAGTTGTACTAAACCACCCCTGTGTTTCCAGCTCTGCTCTGGCAGAATCTGTCTTGAGAGTCTTCTCATGCAAAATGTGAGTTTGGGATCCGTAAGTGCCTCCACTTGTTGAGTACTGAGCATAGAGTATAGTCAAGCATATTTTAAAGTGACTAAAGGGGATGGGAACAATGCATGTGTTTTGCATCTGAGCCTAGAGAGGATTATTTATTGCCTTTGGAATCCACATATGGTTTGTTGTAATGTAGACTGTCAGATCCATTCCTACTGCAAAAAAATCAATGAGGTTTAGCCAGGGATGTATTTGTTTATTTTCTGATTTTCATTGTGAGAGGGAAGAAAAGACCTAGCACTGACACAGGAACACGTCAACTCAAGGCAATCTCGCCTGAATTGTTTTGGAGAGGAACAACAACAAAAAACCCCTTTTGCTTACCTAGTGCAAAACCATTGTTTTTTAATGATAGCTTTTCCATTACTGGTGCTTCAGTGGATCTGTCATGATCTGGCATCATCCTGTACAAAAATATTTGTTTGAAAATGTCTGTGAAAAAGTCCTGATTTCATGTCTCGGTTGAAAAGATTTCTGCAGTGAAATTTCAGCATTTAGCTGAGCAGCTCTGGTCAATAGTAAGAGCAGAATGAATTGTTTATTGTACATACTGTTTTTCTAAGTTCACGTATGAAAGAGGTAAATTGTGAATTATTGATGATTCAGTCCAGAATTCTTTCATAAATTTGTTTGTTAACAGTTTTCTCACCACACAAAAGCTTATTAGAGGTTTATGTGTCAAATATACCTCTTTTTAAAGAATTCTTAAGTCCACTGGAATTCTGTCAGGACTGTGTATGATCTAATATTTAGTATCTTCTATTTGTCTCCATTGATGTTAAGTTTTTGAATTTTCAGTGTTCTTAGATTAGCAAGAATTATGCCAAGTATTAGCTGAAGATACTTAATGTCTTTTAGGTTTGAGTAAACTTTTTCAGTGAAATATTTTATCGTACAGAACTGTGAGCATGTCTTCGGGAAGATGTTTCATTTGCAGACAACATCTGTCTTATCTGTACAAAAAGTATTTTCTTATTCTCATATTTTCCTACATCTCACTGTATCACTGTCACATAAAAAGTGTTGAACATCTTAAGGAAACTAAATGCTGAATTATTAGAAAAGCTGAACATTTGTGCCTCTTTTTGAGTTTTAGGGGATTTTCATTGTTTCGGAATTCCTGGGCGTTACATCATGAGGATTTCAAAACATGCCAGTTTTAAAGACAAAACTTAACATCCTGTCAGCAAAAGAAGACATGACAGCAGAACAGAAAGAAAATGAGTCCTTTTATTATTATAGCAAAATATTTTTCCTCATGGTTCCAAAGAATATTTTACTCCATTTTTTCCCCAGATAAATAGTTCAATTCTTTTCTATTTTGCCTTTTTTTTTTCTATTATGGTACAGACTATTGCATTCAAACCTAAACGACTGACTGCTGCTTTTAAGCAGACCAAATGAAATACTTTTATTGCAAAAAGTGCTGTATTTCCAAAACAACTAAAGCAATCTCTTTGCAGACAAAAGAATGATTTTGATGGAAAGTGTCAGTTTGAAATAACACCAATAATTTTTTCAACAGAGAAACACTATTTTTTTTATAGAAATAGTCTACAAAGAAAACAAACACATGTATGAAAACAGTTTAAAATGGAAATTCTAAATTAATAATATTTAAACTGAAATCTAACCTTTAGATTCTTCGAACTTATGGGTGAGTTGTATGTTGATGGAGGGATTTAATTTGCCTGACCCTTGGCATATGACTGATTTTTAGGAGAAGATAATGGTCAATAGCAGATTTCTGGCAAGAGGCGTAAGAAAATAGGGATGTCTCATTGACATACATCTGTTTCTGAGCTGCAGGTGCTCTTTTGCCATTTAAAAATGAGAGACTAATCTTCCCTACACGGATTTATCCAGCGGTTTCTGGTACTTCTCTGTACCATTTCTGATTTGCAATTTTCTGTGGCATCTACCAGGACACGTGCAAAGCGGTTAACAGTGCCACACGACATCTTTGTTTCTAATCTAGAGAGACACGTTTGGCCTGGAAGCCAATCATCTCTGGGGCTGCATGGCTGCATCCAGAGCAGTGTGGGCAGCAGACTGAGGGAGGTGATTCTGCCCCTCTGCTGCACTCGGGTGAGACCCGTCCTGGAGCTCTTCATCCAGCTCTGGGGCCCCCAGCATAGGAGGGATGTGAACCTACCAGTGTGAGTCTAGAGGAGGGTCACAAAGATGATCAAAGGGTAGATCACCTCTGCTATAAGGACAGGCTGGGAGAGTTGGGGCTGTTCCGCCTGGAGAAGAGAGTGATTTGGGGAGACCTTCTAGCACTTTACAGTACCTAGAGCGGCTACAAGGAAGCTGGAGAGGGACTTTTTACAAAGGCATGTGGTGATAGAACATCAGGCTTTAAACTGAAAGAGGACAGGTTTAGAACAGATATTAGCAAGAAATTCTTGACAGTGAGAGTTGCGTGTGCCCCATCCCTGAAAGTGTTCATGGCCAGGTTGAATGGGGCATTGAGCCCTGGTGTACTGGATGGCATTCTGCCCATGGTGGGAGGGGTTGGAAGGTCCCTTCCAACCCAAACCATTCTATGCTTCTGATAATTGCTCTTTCAGTTTAAGTCTGTATTGGGTGAAAAAATATTTTATTGCCTGCCAACTTCTTTTGAAGTTCTCTACCTTTTGTGCCAGGGAAGATAGTAAACATGCAGGAACTCTCTAGATTGTCTGTGCCACTTGCTGCTTCCCCAGGTTGTCTGTTTTCCAGCCTTTTCAGGTGCTTATTATACACAGTCTTACTCTGGAAGAAGTTGAACTTGTTGATTTTCCATCAGCTTCAGAAGTACTTTGAAGTATTCATCATCACAGAGAAGGCAGTTGATATTTCATCAGATCAAACTCCTAGCAGAAGGGGCCTGGAAATTAGCAGAGATGTTATGCTAGTCTTAGTTAAGTGGTTTACTCAGTTACTGGTTTTGTACTGAATTTGATTTGCTTTTTATTGAGTACATGTCCTTCTAAGTTTTGAGCAGAAACTTGATTGTTAGTAGATTGAGGAGTATTTGTTTGTCTTGCAGGCTTTTGTTCTTATTTCAGAGTATAGGTCATCTCTCTGTAGCTCTGAGAGAGGTTAATTTTCTGCCTGTTAGATGTAGTGTCTTGAATGCACAGATAAATTTGTGCATGCACTGCACCTCTCATATCAATGGAAATGGCTTTCAGTCAGAGTTCAAGCTTCAAGACTGAATTTGAGTCACGTTCAGAGCTAAATCAAGTGTTTTGTGCTTTTAAACTGACCTGAACCCAATGCTGGATCTGATCAGCCTTCAGCTTTGGCATACATGGGAGCTGGGACTTGTCCTGGGTTTGTAAAAACATTTATGGTGGTATTCCAGATGCAGTCGTAAAAAAACATTGGTCTCCTTTCTCAGACAGGCAGAAATACCTGGGAAAGTCAAATGAGTGGCATGTGATTTGACTGAGGCCAGAAGAAGTTATGATTCTGTGTAACTGTTGTGATTGCCAGTTATTGTCATGCTGGTTCCCAGACTGCCATGTGCTAAGCATCAGCTGTGTACTAGAGATGCACTTTGACCTGCAAGTTCTGGATCTCCATTTGAATCTTGTTCTTATGGTTTCATTTAATTTCTTTTCTCATCTCCTTCCACTTCCTATTTCTCACTCTCAGTCCTTTTCTAACACAGACACTGATTTGTGACACAGAATAACTTTTTTGGTGTAGCATGTCACTCACCTTACACTGCTGTCTTAACATGCCACAGCTGCCCTCAGCCAGGGACTGAATTTTCCTGTTTTGTAAGGTATTTGGTTTTGATAAGCTCCCTCCCCCTTCATTCCTCCCCAGTGATAGCACAACAAGCTGCAGCTTGAGCATGGCTCACAGCCTGTTCCAAGGCTGTGCATAGCGAACAGAGCAGCTGCTTTCTCACACCACCCATGGAAATGAGGGCAGTGTATTTCAAGCTGCAGTTGTTGAGCAGAATCCATGATTCCTCATGTAGGCACTGAGCAGAAACTTCATGTCACAATACTGCTCTGAGGTTATCCTTCGGTATGAGGGAGTCAGTTTTTGGAAACTCATTGGAAACAATAAATGGTAAGTAAAGAAGAGGTTGAGAGCATCAGTATGGGCTGCCTTTTAAGTCACCTTGAAATAACACTTTCATGATAAGTGGTGACATGACTCTTGTGAGGCATGTTGAAATTCATTCCTAAGTCCTGTCTGTGCTGTGCAGCCACAGACTTCATGAGTTTGGGGAAAAGGGAGGCAGAAGCCTCTCCCAACACACCTATGACAAATGCAGACCTACAACATACTGTTTGCTCTTGATACTTCTGCTTACTTTTGGGCTGGACAGAATGAAGCTAAGAGAAGAGTGTTGTGAGGTGGGTCATTGTAGTCCTGCCTGATATTGCTTTCCCTCATAGAGATCTGTTTCATCAAGCAAAATAATTTCTGTGGAGAGGAAGAAGCTGGGCTGTGACCTTCTCTTGCTCTGCTCTCCAGAAGAGTAAAGCTCCTGACAGACTTTCATCCACTGTAAAATGGGATAATTGTGCTTTCTTCCATCTATCTGCACATGTTGTGGCAGCTGTCATCATTTGTATCTCTGCTTTCTGGCTGTTGACTAGGGTTCCTGTAGGTCACAGTAATACAAACAATACTTGTCAATAGAAACAATGCCACTTGTCATTTGATCAAATGTTTGCATTTAGTTATTCTCTAATAAAGTTTGAACTCCACAGTATTAACATTGTCATGCTCACTAGTTTGCAATTAGTTTTAGAATATAAGTGAGCAGGAAACCAAAACAGCTGTAGTACTTTCTGTCTCTGTGATTAGAGA
The DNA here is from genome assembly GCF_003945595.2 of Pipra filicauda. Classification (NCBI taxonomy): domain Eukaryota; kingdom Metazoa; phylum Chordata; class Aves; order Passeriformes; family Pipridae; genus Pipra; species Pipra filicauda. The sequence goes on along the minus strand of NW_024105053.1, from coordinate 984,318 downwards.
TCATGTTTGCTCTGTGGATCCTCTTCCTTGTCTTTTTATTCCAAATACAAAACGCTGTTTAGGCAAGGAACCTCTTACCAATCCAGTGTTAAAATCTTCACTCTTCAGCATTACATAGGCTTTAAATCATCAAATGTGATCTGTTTTGCAATCTGTAAAAATTTACTGGCTTCCAAATCAAAGCTTCAGAACTTCACATTGAAAGTCTCTGAGGGGATTTCAAATGCTGAGAAGTACGAACCATTTTTGCATTGTTTATTTTCGTTTTCGTGAGAGGCTGTTCTGATATTGAGAAAAAAACCCAACTAGTTTCTACATTGTAAACCTCCTGGATACAGTGCTTTCTGAACAAGTTTAGTTAGAAAAATATGAATTAGATATTCCAAGAGTATTTTCCAGGAGTAAAACAGCTGTTGCTCTTTCCTCCTCCCCCTAACAGTCTTTGGAGGAATTGGGCAAACTTTTTGTTCTGTCTCAGAACAGTAATACTTGCTGAGTTGATTTTGGATCCCAAATGAAGTCAAAACTTGCTGGTCTCGCCAACTCATGACTATAGTCAAAGTAAGCCTCTTGCACTTGGAGAAACAACTCTTGGGTGTGTTTTATCCTTGAGAGTGTTGTAACTTGCTATGTGGTGAGGCTCAGGGCACTGACAGGGCACCATCCACTCAGCTGTCCCAGTGGGGTGTCACCTCACACACTTTGGGCAAACTGGGCAGCCCAAAGAGCTGCAACCTTGTCTTCATCAAAGGCACAACAGACTCAGCAGCAACTGAGCGACAATGAAATATTGACCAAAGGAGCCTCCAGGTCTTCAGAGTGCTCTGGACTTCAGACAGCCTTTAGCAGTCTGTCTCTCACTGCTGTGTGGAAATCACACTAGTAAATAGAATAGGAGTTCAAACTGTGTTTGAGTTAATGAATTACGAGTCAGCTGTGCCGTACCATCTACCTGCTGGATGCTTAGCATGTGGCAAACACAGGCTTGTTTCAGCTTAGTATAACCAGCACTGAAAGTTGTGTAAAATTTATTAAGTACTATCTTTGCTCTTTTTTAAGACCATAAAAATGTTCGGTTACTAATTCTCTAGTGGACAATAAATTTTTACCCTGTTGGAATTTAATTATATATCTGAGCTTCAGAAGCAGCAAAGTTTGGGCTTATGCAGATCAAATGGGACATATTTGGAAAAGTAGAAAGTGAGAATGTGGGAGGAAGCTGAAAGGCTCTCTCAGAAATGGACAACATGAAATGACTGCTGCTGGGCCCTGTAATACATGTATGTAAGAGATGTAGAAGCTCTGGGAACATGGCTTCATGTTCTTCATGAGCTGCTGGAGATTTTAAAGCAGAACCCTATAGAGACTAATGAGGCTCTAAACAGCTTCATGGTCACACAGTGATCATCAGTCATTTGTGGATCTTCTATTTTAAGAAAAGAAGTAAGATATTTCTACAATGCAAATAAAGCTGCTGCAGGCAACAAGGCACCCACAAGTGAATGTGGGAATAAGACTCCTGGACTGTTTCTTCTAAGGAAAATCACAGAATACTTGGAAGAAATAATGAATGCTTTTAGGATAGGCAATAAGGATGATTGTGGAGGATGACATGACCTGAAGTGTGAACAGAGATGTCTTTTAAAATTATGTGTTCCAAGTTGTACATTTTCATGCTCAAATCTCCATGCAAGATTAATTCCACAGATAATTTCCTTGAGTAGAAATGAATGTAGCCAGGCTGCTTCAGATTCTGTATGAGGTGCAAAGCTCGCAGTGAGTTGGAGGTCTATAGAAATTATTCCTGAACTGTTTCTGTAGCACAACAGAGGAGTAAATGAAGACAGGATTTGGACTGTTTGCTTCTCTTACCCATTTTTAGAAAAGTTTTTTAATGCCTTAGTTTCTTAAATCATATCCTAGATAACCTTCATCCAAGTCCCCATCTCCACTAAACTGTGGGAAAAGGGATGAATCTGTCCTGCTCAAGAACAGTGAAGAGGAAATGAAGTCTAGTGTGGTCACCAACAAGTTGATGCATCCAGAGAACTGATTCTCTGTCAAGTCTCTCAGCTGAGTGATCATGTATTGTAAGTGGTTGTATGGTAGCTGATATACATGACCGTAGAGACATGACTTTTCTCCTTTGCTGAGTGTATGTCCCCAGCCAGAAAGACCTGCACCTCTGAAGCATCCAGAACTGATGTCTGTCCCTTAAGAGCCTGAGAACTGGAGGTTGTCAGATACTTCTTCCTCTCTTGATATCTTATTTTCTTCCACGAAAATCCAACCTGCTGTAAATTTGGCTATGAATTGATATGTTGTTTCCTATCCTCTGTGTCTGAACTTTCTGAGCCCACATTGTGCAGGGCCTATCTCTGGATCTCTGGCCAGATTTCTGGCAGCTTCTAAAATCTACAATCTGTGACAAAAGAATATTAAATCTTGTGGTATGATTGTATCCTGTTCTTTTACTTATCTTGTTGTCTTAAAAATAAGATATTTTAATTTTGGTGCAAAGACATGTTAAACTATAAGGCTGAATTCCAGTAGCACCTTCTTTACCAAATCCTGACAAAAGCATAGTTTTTTTCTGTATTCCTATATAAGAGGTAGAATGCTGTCCTTTTCAGTGGGTGATGTTCATAAAATCTTCTGTCAAATTACTCAGAACATAAAAAAAAATCAACCTCTTTCTGCATGAGCAACAGCATGACTGGTCTATTTTTATTAGCTCTATCTGAGGATGGAGGTGAAAATCTCATTTGAATGTTGAGGTTTTGTTTTGGCTGAGATAGGAACATATGACAAACTCAAAGAGAAAGATTCTTGGGGAAAAAAAAAGTGACACACAGAAAGGAACTAAGTGATAAGCTGAAATAAATTTAGCATGTGTAGTGTTAACAGATAATTTATTTCACCAGCTCAGTTAAGATTATATGCAGCTGCAGTTCTCTGGTAATTCATGTTTCCTATGGTACAATTTTTTCTGTAATTCTTTTAGTCAAACTTAATTTCACTTGCCACGCATTACAGTTGTAGTAAGCACCTGGAGCAAAGTACCTAAAGGCAAAACCAGAACCTTTTCTTCTTATTTTTATTTCATGTTGCTTCTAAAAGTCAATGTGTTTTCAGAGTCTGTCACTGCCCCATTGTCAGAAAAATTGTCTGAAATATATTGCCAGAAATATTGTTTGCTTTCAGTGAGCTACACACTGTTCCCACTACAGATGTTATTTTTTTGGCATTATTGTCAGCATACTCAGTTATTGTAGCTTTAAACTGCAAATTGTTGGGTTTTCCCTTCCTTTTTCTCCTGACATACACCCACTAATACTAGCCCCTCCTGTCTGGAATATCACTGCAATTGCAAAACCATAGCCAAGGCTAAAGCTGCTCTTTCCCTTCCCACAGGACTCAGCTTCAGCTTCCCACATGGAACTGATTGAAAAGATTCTGCCAGCAAATGTATTTTGACAAACTCCCCGAACTTTTGACCAAAAGAAATATGTGAAAAATATCTGCCTTCCACTGGAAAATGCTAATTCTACTGAAATTCAAAAAAGTTATTTGAAAACTTTGTCCCAGAATCACCATGTCCTCCTGGCAAGCAATATGTAATGCAGGAGATGTGGTGTGTTCAGGAAACTGTTTGTGTCAAAGTAATTAAGCACGTGAATTAATAATCCCATTAGGTAATGTAGCACCACTTCCACATACAGTATGGTAAACACTTCCAGCCACAGGATGTCAGAATTTGAGGGTGAAGGGTGAGATTTGAAGGAAGGGAGAGCAACAATTAAGAAAAAAATTCTGTGGTAGACTTTTAGATTTTGATCTGTAGGCATTGAGGGAAACACCCACACCCTGCCCACACACACTCTTCACCCCAAAACAAACACACACACCCACACCCCACCCCTGTTTTCTGGCCATTTCTATTACTGTATTACGTGGTAGCTTTTCATAGAGCAGGTTAAATGTGGAAAACTTGTCTGCAGTTATTTTTTTTCTGTGATGATAACTAAACTCTGTAATAAATGTAAATATGACTGGCTTATTTCCAAGGAGGCTTTCACAACAGGACTCCTTTGTATCTTCTGAGTGTGTGAATGCATTCAAAGGGACGTGATGCTACAAACAGCTCAGAAAAAGCATATATTGTATTTACATAGCTTGAACTCTGATGGACTTTAAATGAAAAATTCTTGCTGTTGTATTTGTGAGTAAGAAAAGAACAACTATAAAGAGCGAAGGTGAAGACATATTTAATCAGCAAAGGGAATTTTGCCTGACATTTTTATCCAACATAACCATGGGATTTACTGCTTTTGTAGTGTGTCTCAGGTCCTGTATTCTGATTTATAATTTAAACAGAAACCTGAACATTTTTTGTATGTCATGTTTAAGAATCAGAAGTCCTGTTTCTTTTTTCTTAAAAATGATACAAAAGCCGTAGAGGCAGTAGCTGTAATCCCAGATGAACAAATATATGTGACTTCGAGTTCTGAACCTTTGAAGCTTTATGGATGTAAACAAGGTTTCAAACAAAGGCCAGCCTCTGACTTTAAAACTTTGACTTGTATTGGAAAGAAAGAATTCCTGCTTCTCAGCACTGTTGGGCAAACTGTGAAATTACACTCACAGTTATTTATTTGCACAGGTTTGCAGTGGGATGTATTGGGCCTGTGGCAATCAGTGTGGAGACAGAAGGTGTCTGGTAGGGGGGACTTAAGTGATCTTTGGTCTTCTTGTACATGGTTATTTTACAGTTTTATAAGAATGCTTTCATTTCATTCATATGATTTCCTTCATATCCTTACCCTCATACTGGCTTTCACAACTGTCCAGAGAAACTGTAAGACTTTGGAGTGTTTGAAAAGGATTTTTAGTTTGTGTGTCCTTGTAAATTTCAATACAGCAGCTGCAGGAACAGAGGGTTACAGCATTTTTTTCCTGCTCCTGAACAAGTTAAGAAGGCTGCACTGACCACAGCAAGAAAGTGGAGGGGGGATAAAAGCCATAACAGTGGAATATCTCAGCCTCCTGTCACATCCCCAGCGTGGGCTAGGATGTCAGTAGATCCTTTGCTTTCGATTTAGAGCTTTACTGTTCCTTATGTCTTGAAGTGAAAGGGCTGTGCAATGGTTTCGCAGTGTTCGCAATCCCTGCAAAAATGCTGAGACACAAGGGACCAAGGCCATGTCTGTTTGCATGGATCTAGATCATGGCAGAGGGAGGTGTAAACTAATCCTGTGTAGTCCAGGTGGGGATCCAGTGCCCTGTAACTCAGGCAAAGCAGGGAGGTTGATATGAAAGTTATAGCATGAGAAATGTTACGGCCTTTTTCAGTTGGCCTACTGTATGATCCTAATGACTTGCTAATTCATGAAAGACGGTTTATTTCTTCAATTGCATGCCTTGGGGCCAGAAGGCGTTTGTAGTCTGAGTCAAGAGTAAACCACACAATCCAGCCCGTCTGATGGGTTGGGTAATTGACTGTGGAATAGCAGCTAGGAGCAGAATTTCGATTTGCACTGATGAAACAGCTTCTATTCCAGTCTTGTTCTCCAGGGAATGAATGCAAAACACTAGAAGAACAAGATGCAACTCCTTCTAGTGCATCATGTTTGGCAAATTAACTTTCGACCTTTTTGTGGCTTTGTAAAAATATGAGAGCCTTTGCCTCAGGATTTCAGGTTATTAGGAGAAAGATATTTTTTCTGTTACCCTTTGGACTGTTACGTCTTTGTGAAGTGTGAAACAACCTCAATGTATGCAGCCAAATAAATGCTGAAAACCCATTGTGTTCATATTTCTTCATTGTAATGACTGGCTTACAAGAAAAGCTCAGGGATGATGATATGAAAAGAGTATTTATTTTTGACTTCCAGTACTGGACAGTAGAGATTAACTCTTTTGTGCTTATTTTCAGACTGGATATTTCCATCTGCCCCATGGGGATTACTTCATTGAGCCTATTAAAAAGCATCCACAGAAGGAGGGAACACCCCATCCCCATATTATATATGGGGCAAATAACCTTCAAAATGCTTTGAGGAGAAGACGGGCCACCCCAATGGAAAGTGAACAAGCATGTGGATTGAATGGTACAAATTTTGCTTTCTGAATCTCTTCAAACATCTTATATTTTCTAGTGGTGTATGCCTTTCTTTCTGCCAGGCTTTTTGTAATTCTGCAAGAAGAGATTATGCAAAATGGGAGCATGTCAGTCAAAATGCCTCAGGAGCCACCCATCTGGGTTCCTTTCTGAAAACTTAAATCCTCCTTATGACTGCTGGGATATGTTTTTCACACTGTTGATCCTTTCTACCCCTCACTTTTTTCTCCAACCAGAACTGTTTAGTGAGTTTGAAACTTGAATTCTTGAGTAGTTTTGGAATGACAAGATTTGCAGTCAGAATTATTTTTAATAAAATATTCTCGCTCCATGCAAATGCTGTGCACAACATGAAATATCTCCCCTTTAATCCATGGTTTAAACTTAGGATTTCTAGATTCTCTGTGATAGTTATCAGAATATTTAAAGACTTTTATTTGGTTGTTCTGAAAGTGAAATGCAGGACATCAACATCAAGGTTTTTTTGCTTAGAAGTGTAAGTAAAAATAACTTAAATATTGGGGCAGTAATACTCAGCATCATGTCTTTTGGGAAAACAAACTAATACACTCTGTCGTTCCAGCATAGTGTATATAGAGGGTAGTTGATATCTCATAGTTACAAAATGAGTTCCTTTACCTAGTAAAATCATTTACGTGATTGATTTCATGCCAGAAATGTACAGATCTTGTATTGGTTCCCTGATGTTGGAGGCCTTGAAACTGAGCCTGCACCAAACTTTAAAAAGGTACGGTATTGGTAGGGATGAATGAAAAGTAACCTACATGACGTAAAGCCCAAGTTTTGTACAAACAGAGCTGCAGAATACACAGGAATGTGTTTTTGTCTTTCACAGGTCAGTGGTTTAAGAGAAGTTGGTTCTTTTCCAGGAGCGGGAAATAAAAGGAGGAATGTAGGAATTTCTAATCCTCAGTCATGGTTGCTGCGAAAGTTTTACTGCAGTGTAATATGAATTGATAAATTAAAGAAGCAAACAACAATTCAATTCCACTATATTTCTGGTCATAGACCTTCATTGCACTTCTCTCTTGCTGGCCAAGAGTAGTGTGAAAAGGTGGCAGGGGGAAACTAGAAAGCTGACGGTGGGGGTTATTCAATCTTCTGTGATAGTGGAAAGGTAAAGATAAGAGGAGCCAGAAGAATTAATATGAATGCTCTTCCATTTTATTTTTCATCAAGTAAAAATATATCTACGTATTAGAAAATAAGCCTGGAGTTGAAAAGCCATAAGCATCTAAAGGTGATATTTATTTTGGCGTATATTTAAAATAGCTCCCTGATTTTCCATTTCTTCTGCTGACTGCTGGGATAAACAAGGGGAATTAATTTAGATTTGCCATAAAGAATGAGGGAATTGTTCTTGCCTACTGTCTTCCAGGTTTCTTTCATGGATGAAATAACATCTGTACGTAGTGATTTTAAGTATGGAGAGAAGATAGGAGATACCAGGGATCATGCTGTGTATTTGCTTTGTGGGGTCTGCTTATCTTCTTTCTACCTCTCACTTTTAGCCTCCTGTATCTTTCCTCAAAATCATGCAGAATGAGAAAGACTGGCTGTACCTGGACATTGGAAAAAAATGAGCATAGCTTCCCTGAAGTTTAATCTCTTAGATTAGCTAAGTCTACCCCAATAGGGTTTTCAATTTAAACTTCCTGTCTGATGTTATTCATTATAATGTGACAGAACTCTTTCTGGTGATAATATGTTCATGATATTGCAGGCAAACAAAGTTAGTGTCTTATGAACTAACAAAGCAATATACTGCCATTTGTATTTCTGTTTTTAACCAACTCTGTCAGCCCTTAGAGGTAATGTCTGCCTTCAGTCAAGTAGTAATCTTTTGCCTGTTGTAAAAGTTAAGTAATCGGTGTGAAAAAGTGCATGGGGGAGAAAGCATTTTCTTCATTGTATTTTTGCCCTTTGTGTGACAGGATATAACAATCATTGTTTCCTCTAAAGGCCTTACCTTTTAAGTTGTGTGTTATGTATCCTGGGCTGCACCCGAAGCAGCCTGGCCAGCAAGTTGAGGGAGGTGATTCTGCCCCTCTACTCTGCTCTGGTGAGACCGCACTGGGAGTGCTGTGTCCAGCTCTGGAGTTCCCAGCACAGGAAGGACAATGACCTGTTGGAGCGAGTCCAGAGGAGGCCACCTAGATGGCTGAAGGGACCTCTCCTATAGGAATTGTTCAGCCTGGAGAACAGAAGGCTTTGGGGTGATCTAATTATAGCCTTCCAGTACCTGAAGGGTGTTAGAAAGATGGAGAGAGGCTTTTTATAAGGGCATGGAATTACAAGACAAGGGGGAATGCCTTCAGACTGAAAGAGAGTAGGTTTATATTGGATATTAAAAAAAAAATTCTTACTGTGAGGTGAGGCACTGGCACAGGTTGCCCAGAGAAGCTGTGGATGCCCCGTTCCTGAAATTGTTCAAGGCCAGACTGGCTGGAACTTGGAGGAACCTGGAAAGTGTCCTTGCCCATGGAATGGCTGGAACTAGATGATGTTTCAGGTCCCTTCCAACCCTATGCTGTAGCCAGTTCTTCAATAGGGATAGAAGAAAGAAAGAATTCAGGGTAGTCTCCTGTTTGCTCTATGCATTGTCAGAGCAATTGCTCTTGTTAGAGGTGAAATACAGAACAAAAGAAGAAAGTGAGATAATTCTTGCTTTCTATGCTAAATATATTGACTACACAGACTTTGGTGAATACTTGGCATGTAAATGAATTTTAAAAGTAGTAAGATGACTCTTCCACTTTTTCAGGGTCTCCTGTACTTCTTGCTTTTGAGTTTGGTACCAGAAAGCTGGTCCTCCCACATGATATCGCAGATAGCCCAGAGTAATGCCTTTTGGGATCACATTAAAGCAAAACATTTTCAATTTACAATTCACAATTAATTGTAAAAACTAATTCTATTTTACAGATTTAACTTCATTTTGTGTTCTCTGCCCTAGCTTTGTCCCCGCTGGGTTGGGGCTTAGCTGATTAAGAGGTGCTTAGTGTATCTCTTGTAGGAAATGGTGTTCAGAATCAAATATTTTAACTTTTTGGGCTGAGATTCATCACAGACTGTCTGCATTTGTTTATTTCAGCTCTGATTCTGTTTGTTTTTTAATTAAACTAAGCCAGTTGAGTTATTTCTATGACTTAAGCTTGGTGTATGTCCAGGTTAAAATGTAGTGGTGATTTTTGCTTGGAAAAGTTGAATCAACTGCGTGCTTACAAGTCAGTGCACAAAACTGAGTGCTGATAATAGAAATCTGTTAGTCAAAAACCAACCTGTCCGTCAGGCAAGGAGTATAAAGACTAGTTGTATAGACAAAATCAAAGTAAAGGAATTATTTTGGGAGGGTAATTAGGTAGAGGATGCTGATCTCCTGTGCAGATTTTATACAGTTTTTTTTTTAGTGAAAGGACCATGTCTCTTGGAAGAAGCCCTGTGCAGCATACTTACAATTTTTACTGTGGCAACAACCACATGAATCTCCAGGATCCAGAATTCAGCACTTGCCCTTGTGAAATTTCATATGGTTGGTGATTGCTCATCTGTCTAATTTATTAGCACCAGTGATATTCCTGTGCTCTTGCAATGATTATACTAATTAATTTATAATTGGTAATGTCTTTAACAGTTTCAGATATCCAGAGAAAAATCACTGTGATAAATGACATAAATTAAAACAGGTTTGTGCTGTACACTTCCGCTGCTGCTTAGGAAACTGCCAGATGACTCAGTCATTACCTGCATGCAAAACTGAGTTGTTTATCTTGAAAGTAGCATTATGATATTGTACATTAGTAGCAGCTGTCTTACTGTACTATTTGAAATATGCATGAGAACTGACAGAAATGACAAATGAAAAGTCGCCACAAGCCTTATAAAGAACTCTAATCCTTTGTGCCTGTAGGAGAGGAAACTAAGGATCTGGGAATTTGTTTTGTTTTTCTAAATAGGCTGTCTTAGAGATATAATCCAAGAGAAAAGGAATTTATCCTCCCTTGTACAGAATAAGAGAAGGTCTCATCCTACTTCTTCTGCTTGTTTTCATGCAGTCTGTCAGTAGGTATGGGTTTTGTTTGTGGGCTGCAAAATAGAGAAATTTTATGAAGTTGTGAATGAAAATGCTGTGATATAATAGAACTCTTCCTGACCAGGTGCTACAGAGGGGAGGAATGCAATAGGAGCAGATGGACTTCTTTTTCTTGGGCTGGTGAGATGGAGAGATTGCAGTCATTTAGAGAGAGGGCAACTGAGTTATTCAGACTGCAACCCAGTGATTGCTGCAGTCAGCTGTAATATATAACTAATGAAAGAAAGATTTAGGGTGTTTATAAAATATATCTCTCAGAATACTTCATTGGAGCTTTAGGTGTACAGAAGTTGCCACATACTTGGCTCTCATTTTGGCATTGAAAAGATTTGATAGGTCAGAATTTAGGATTAGTTTGGGTTTTACATGGCCTCCAACTCCTTGCCTGAAGAGAAGTTATAAATCTTAAAACTGAATTTTTTGCACTGGGGCAATTTTATGTTGGAGCTGTGATGGGATAAGGCTCCAGTGGAAAGGATGAGACAAGAGTCTGGCTGCAGTGTGAAATGAGTAGAGGGGTGAGGGATGCTAAAGGAGCAGAGCAATATTGCCCATGCAAAACTGGTTTTTAAGCACTTTCAGTGATGGCTTGGTGGCACAGTTCATTTAACAGATTATTAGAATGCCATTAAGCTGTTTCAGACAACAGTTACCTGTTCTTCCTAAGGATTACATCTGACTGCAGGACTTCATTCAATCACAGTCTTGCTTTTTGCTGATTAACTTGATACTGTCAAAGGATTCTTTTCTGGTTTTATGTCTGCAAGTGTACAGCATAAATTGTTAGTCCTGGCTTTTGACCCTAAAGCCTTTTGTTTAATCACTTGAAAGAGGAAGGGGAAAAAAGCCCAGGACAATGTTTTATTCTCAAATAATAACCTATCTTTTTTTTTAGAAGAACATTGTGTCCAGTGTAAGCAGCTTTGCTTGTTGCCATAAACCCTGCTACAAGCTTTGTAGCTTCTATCTCTTTTTAAAGAATGATACTGACATTTTTCCAGTATTTGTTTTTCCTGTGTTTACCACATCAATTACAATTCAGCTTAATTTTCTTAGTTTCTCCAAAGCACATCTTAGGATGAGAAGTTCGCACATTGAATTTAAGTAACTGAGATTAATTCAACCTCAGCTGAGGAAAGAGCATCTTTATCCCTGCATCCCTATTCTTTCTACAAACAGGCTCTACTAAGATGTTTATAAGATGCTTGGCATTAAAAAAAGAGCAAATAGGTACATTCAGTAGAATGACCTCTCTTTTAAAGCAAGACCAAGAAAACAAGTAGCTTTGAGGAGTACATGGAGTATCTCTAACCTCTGAAAGAGTTTGCACTGAACTGAAAACAGTGACTGTCTGCTTGTGCAGGCAGCAAGATATTTAGCTTTTCAGAGGTGGAGTACCTGGGAAACAAAGACATCATAACCAGTTTGTTCTAGCAGTCAATGAAACAATTGCTACTAATTGGTATCAGAAGATTTCCCCCCTCCCCAATAAACCTCATGGAATGAAGGCAAAAAACCCTAAATTTCAGGGTTCAAGAATACATTAGATTTTTTCTTTTTTTTTTTTTTTTTTTTTTTTTTTTTTACTTGCTCTCAGTACAGGTAGAGGAGAAAGGAATAAAATACTGTATTTAGTGCAATTCTTCTTCTGCAGTTAAATGAGTGGAGAGTCAAAACTAGAGCTTTACCCAAGTGGGTCCAAAGTCTGTGCTGAATAGGGGCCAGAGAAAGATCAGTGCTGACAGAGTGCTGGCACCTGCTTTCCCAGTCCATGATTGTTTTCTTAAGTTCTTCTCTTTTCTGATTGGAATTTTACAGTCAGTATTTCTCTTGGTCCTACTAACTGAAGCAGGGTGCTTTCCCTAAGTGTTTGTGTTTTACAGAAGGTGAGGGAGAAAAATGTGGAAACGTGAAATTAATGTTGCCACCAAAAGGCATCAGAAAAGTGATACACTACCTCACTCAATGACTGAATAAATTTAAAAGTTCTGTGACAGGCCATTTTCCAAATAATACGAGTCAAAACTATAAGGAGGGAAAAATCTCCTTCGCTGTGATTGAGTAGTCTTTCTGTCCAGTCACTCTGCCACTGGAAAAAAGTAGTGTTTGCTACACCATACTTGCTTACTGCACTTGCATTCCTGCAGTTTAAAGGATAGACTGTGGTCTCTTCCATATCTTCGTTGAAACATTTTACTTAACTGCTCATCAGATTGAGGAGTGACAGTCTGCATCCAAACTAAACTTAGTTCAGCATTTCTAACTGTCATAGATGAATATAGGGTGCACTTGCTCTATGCCTACAGTTTTCCTTATCAAACTGCGTGTGATGCTACTGCACTTCTTGAGTATTGCAATTGATTGGGTAAACAAATGCTTTGGTAATGTAAATGTTAAATTGCTGCAGTATTGATTTGGAGAGCAATAGCACGCTTTAAAATTAAACTGTTACACATCACATGCCATCCTCTTTTACAGGATAACGCTGACCTTGAATAATGTAAACTGTATTTCCACAGGTGAAATAGCAAACGCAGAAAGCTTAGCTGCCTTTGGTAAATATTTTTTGATGCAGGAGTTTGAAAATTTGCTCAAAACACTTGACCCATTAATGGAGTAGTATTGGCAGAGATGTTCAGGCTTCAGTCTGGTTAGGGCCAGATTTCTCAGTCATACTGAACTCTCTGTGAACCTTCTAATAAGTAACTACAATTGCCATATTATTTCTGGGCAGATTACAGATTTCTAATTCTTCTGAGAAGTGCTGGACTTGTTCTTTGGAGCTAATGTACTGATATGGGCTCAGCGTTCTCAATCAGTTTCTCCAAAGTCTGCATGTCCTTGAAGAGCCTCTGGCAGCCTCTTGTCATACACGACCCACTTTAAACAGGTGTCTGAGCACATTTTTTCTGCATGAAACAGAGTGTCCTTGAAGCTTGTCCTTGTTTGCGGCTGTGTTCTTCACTCTTCATGTCCCAACAGCTTCTTAAACTTGGATGCATTTCATGTAATTGGAGAGATGCCTTTGGATGAATTGTACTTGAAGGGCAATCATAATTCTCCTCTAAGCACAGATTTTAGTTTTATGATTAGCTGGGAATAAGGGGAACTGTATAACTTGCGAGGTTATTTTTTCTATCCACCACTACTTCAGTCACCTTGTAAGATCTCTTCTTTTTAGGGAAAAGTGGGGCCACAGCTGGACTTATCCCACACCGTGCACAATTACTCAGGCTGCACAGATATTCTGCACTCCTGATTATCTGCTGGGGGTAGGATGGAGTTCTCAGCCCCACTGCTGTGGGGACCATTCTCATAATGAACCCTGGTAATACTGAGTAACTTAGAACTTTGTGTTTAGTAGAGAGATATTCACTCTAGTCAGCTGTCTGCAGAAAGGCATCTTTTGGAGTTCAGGAAGTAATTGGTTGACACAGGTCTTCATGTCTGAACTGGTTTCACATTTGATTACTTAAAACAAAGATCTACCTCAAGACAGTTTTAGTGACCTACTTGACTTGTTAGCTGTATTTGATTTGTTGTGGAAGACTCCTAGTAGAGTGAGGTTTGTTGCTTGTTTTCACTGTGCATATGTGAAGACTGCATGTTGGAGGGTATCTTTGGAATATTGACTCTTTACTGTGTGCAATTTCTGAACTGTCTTAAAAAAACTGTACATAAAAAACAGACTGGAGGGACACGATCCAGTTAAAGATCATACAGATTATATAAGTTTTTTTTTTCCTACAAAAAGGAATTATCCACAACAAATAGACTTCCATCTTTATGCAAAAAAAGAGGTGGCCAGAAGATTGCTATGTTAAGAGGCGTAGCAAATGTTTTTAGTTGTTGCCCTTAAATCCTACACTTGTTTGAAGACTTTGTGCAACTATTTCTTGCATGTCAAGGTTTTTATATGAAAGAGAATAAGAGACAATATTGATTATTGTTTTCCATGATCTCATCTACACTTACCACTTGTCTTCTCTTGCAAATATTTAACCTAAACATACTTTAGCAGACAGCATGTAATCAGGTGTCTTAGCTGAAAAAAATAGGTATTCCTGTCCTGTTTAAACAACAATGATGAGGTCTTTTGCATATAAATTAGATTGTTACAGAAAGTCACTTTTAAGTTGTTCTAATCAGTGTCAAGAAACACTGCCCAAAAAATACTATTGATTTCTTCTTTCTTTTAAAAAATGTCTAATATTTTGCTCAGCTGCCAAACAGCGTCTGAGTTGAAGCTGCAGAGAGATAGATTTTTATACTTTAAATACTTTTTAAATACAGTTAAAACACTATCTCAGCCTGTCTCCCATTCTGCCCACGTTGGAATTAGCAGCAAGTTTCTTACCTGCCCAAACTCTAAAACAAGATAAATCAAGTTCCTTCCTCTCTAATCTGCACTGTTGTTGGTTGAGCTCGCAGTCTGGGTTCTCCTCAGCTCTGTGGAGGTTTGGATTTGAATCAAAGTCTTCTTTCAGATACTCGAGTTTCAACAAGGGATCATTCCTGTAATTTTCTGTATTCTTTGCCTGACATTATTTGCCTGACATTCTCCAGATAAAATATTCACTGATAAATTCCAGATAATATTCCAGATAAAATACTCACTGCTTTATAGTATTTTCGGTGTCCCAGTTGCATCCGTTGCCCATGATGAGGTACTTCTGTCAGCCAGGTCTTCATCAGTAGAAATGGAAGATGATGAGCGGCTTGAAATTTCACCTGTCAGGGAGGTCATAGGGAAGAAGGCAGTAAAAGAAGGCAAAGCCCAGACTGGTAACATTGGTAGGCAGCTGAAAGTTGTCCAGGCAGAGATAGGTTTTACATTGAGGAATGGATTACTGAACAACCCCTTCCTCAGCGGATGGGTATAGCTTGGTTTTATACATCATTGTCAATTTTTTTGGATATTTTTCTCTCCTTAGGCTATAATTAATCATACTGGTTTATGATGAATGTAAGCTGCATGTTTCTCTCAGCCAAACCTGCATTTTCCCCTCTTTCTGATCCCATGCATTTACATACCTTTATTGTCTTAAGGCTTCCTGGAGAGAAGTGGAGCCAGGGGCTTTTTGCAAAGGAAAATTGAAATTGTCGTTAAAAAAAAAAAAAAAAAAAAGAGGCTCAATCTGTTGGCAGGGCTTTGTTTGATTCTCTTTCCACGGGAGTGCAAATTTCAAAGCTCAAACTCAGTTCTAAGCAAACGTTCAAAGTTCTTGGCATTTTATTGTGGGAGCCCCAAAACCTTCTGTCTGTGAAGGATTCTGGCATAGTTTTCTGTAGGCAGTGAACCACAGGGAGTTCAGTTAATTAAAGCTGGTGAACCTCCATCCTGTGCATGACAGAAATAGAAGTGAATTAATTGGATTGTGACATCCAACAGGTTATAGTGCCCCTGACAATCAGTCTTTAATAGGAAACTGGAATCAAAGGAAAAAGGTCACTCTTAAAACCCTGGCTAAAACTGGAAACATCCTTTAGCCTGTGCACCAGTGCTCATGAAGAGCTGAGTATGACACAGGTCACCCGAAACTGATGTTATCTTGAGATGATTGCTCATGCAAGATGCCTGGTGGCAGGAATTATTAACCTCTCACATGCAAAGATGCTATTGGCTGCCTCCCCTGAGATGTCTTGATGTCATTTATGCTGTTCTTCCCCTTTCTCCTTCTAGCACTTTACAGGCACCTCTGTCAGCTCACCCCAGCTGCAGGATGGAGTCCGTCCCTGCTTTGCTGTTTCAGTGTCTGTTGTCTGGGTATAGGTTCCTCTTCAGTGGCTTAATCAGGCAAAATGAGATCTTGTGTGCTGAGTTGGAGGAGAACCTCAACAACCATCTCTCAAAATGTCACAAAGCTGGAAAATGTTGTTATCAGGACTTACTTCTAAGAATAGAAAACATTAAAAGCCATATATGTCTGAGACTTTCAAGATGTCATATTAGCATAATTCATTTCAGAGTGACCAACCCCTTCACAGGCCCAGGCTCAGGGGGAGTCCTCATCTGTAAGAGCTATGCTTTCACTGCTGATGTTTGCTGCAGAAGCACAGCAGGGTTGGGGCAGAGGCTTTGAAGACTGTACTGCTTAGTAACATCATCTGAAATACAAGACATTTGGCCTCAGCCAAGGACAAGGAGGCCCCTCAAAATGCTAGCATGTGCTTTTTTCTCTGAGCATGCTAGTGGAGAAATGGAATGGAAAAAACAACAGCTGGTCCAGAGAAAGGCCAAATAAACTCTGTTGTGTAAGCCCAGAGATAAGAAGGTTATAGCATATGCAGCATTTCTTAATGATATTATACCAATGCTGGAAAGAATAACATTTGATTTCAAGGTTAATTCCAGATTGTCTTTCTCTTCTTTCCTTCAGTAATCTAAATTTTAAACAAACTAATTAAAAGGCATCATTTAGCTACCACTTCAAAGAACTATTCACTGAGTAGCTTTTTTTCTTTTACATCACAGACATTATACATTAATTTGGTTGGAATACTTTACACTTCTTAAACTGTCTTTCGAATGTTTAGTACTGAGATTGTAAGTTTCTGGAATTATGAGTGAACTGTAGTTGCTCTTTTCCACGTGTAACGAACTTTGGTTCGAGGAATGTTTACTTGCGGATGGATGGTGCATTCATGAGCACCTGGCCTCTCCATCTGCGACAAACCTCCAGCATGAAGGTCTTCAGACAGGTGCATGAAGATTGGGAGATGGAGAAAATGAAGCACAGAATTTTGCTGACTTGACACCTGTCACCCAGCTCTGTCCCCTCCCCCATCTTCCTTTCAAATTTCATCTCACACGATGATGCCACAAAGACTGAGTGGCCTATGGTATTTTAGGGAATTGGGTGTTTACTTTGGGTGTTTCTAAGGATGGCTGATGAGGAAAGGAATAGGATCCAGGCATTCTCTTTCACCCTTGTTTACACATAACGGCTCATGCTCATCCTGCGTCTTGCAGTCCTTTCATGATGAAAGTAAGTCATGATAGCTTTGACTGATATCAGAAAAAAGTACTGTTTTCTTAATCATTTCAGAGGAAGCAAGGGAAAAAACCAGTTGAAATTTAAATCCTGTAAATGTAATGTTAGAAGGCAAACATCAGTTTGAACATGCAGTTCATTACAATAGCTAATTAGGTCTGTTATAAAATTAATGGTATTACCTATTTGTTTGCTAGTTGAGATCAGTGATTTCTGAATGTTACTGTCTGTTGGCATCTTCAGACTGATTTGTCGTTTTAAAGCTTTTACATAGTAAAACTCAGTGGCAGCAGGTGGAATGGTTAGAGATGCTTCTCAATTTTCTCATAGGCCTGGGTTTTTGGCAGAAACTGCTTTGAGACTTCCCTGTTTCTAGGATCCCAAGATGAGAGCAGGACAGTGACAGTGGCAGACTGGAAGGGCTGAAACAGGGATAACTGTCAGTTAAGCTGTGTTTGCCAGACAGTGTTGGATTACCCTTCATGTTGGAAGCACAGGTCTGTTTTATTTGCTCTCTAATCACTCTGTGTGATCCAGCACAGTATGTCTTATACCCCCTCGCAGGGAAAGGCATGGAGGTTGCTGTTCCTTCTAGATCTGCAGAATTTCCTGGGTTTGCAAATAGTTACTAGCTTGCTGCTTGGCACAAAGAAAATAGAGGAGAAAGCTGAACATCCTGTGGGTAGAAGGGGTTGCAATGGGATGCAAAAGCTGCTGGTGGTGAAGGCTGCTGGGAACACTGCTAAGTTGGCCATGGCAATAAGGGAGTCTAAAAATAGGCTATTTTTTCTTGATTCTCAGGCAGATCTGGCACCATGACCTGAATTCTGTTGAGTTGCAGCCTGTTTGCTGTACCACGTCCAGTGTGCTCTAACAAGTTCTTGTTTGTCCTGGATAAACTTATATTTTGCTGAATTAATGAGCAGGTACAGTTTGTAGAGTGAGATCAATGAAGAATTCCTAGGAATGTCAATAACACATAAAATAGCTAATGTAAGTACCAAATTAGGGTTTCATCTTCAGTTTACTAAAAGCCAGTGTTTTCCAGCAGGATTTTAGAGCATTTGGAAAGCACTGATTACTGTCTGGCTTTCCAGCTTTTAAAACCACTTTCCAGTCCTTTCAGTGCACACTATCTATTAACTTTGAGAAACTATTTCAGAGAAAAATAGAAGTGAAGAGGAATGTGTTTAAATCGATAAACTAAATAAAATGTTGAAATGTAGTGCTAAAGTAAAACCTGGCAATTTGTACAGGGAACACTAATGGACCTTCTGTATAGCTACTTGGATGATTTGAAAAAGTTCCGTTTAAAAGTTATGAGGAGTATTGAAAATGATTTATATTTGGTTTTAGAGTATGTTTCTTCCACCTCCTTGTCCCTCTGAGTGTTTTGCTAACAAATTTTGTGATATATTTTCTTTGATGTCACTACAACCTACAGTAGGTAGTTCTATGGCTCACACAGAGGATACGTTCTAATAAGTTCTGAAAGAAGCAGGGATCTGTCTTCTACATTAATGAATTTAAGATAAGATGTAGAGGAAAAAAACGGAAAGTTTAATCTAGATTATTTTCTTAACCTTCTCCTGTCCTTTTGTGTTATAAGTCAGAATTTCAAGGCAGCTAAGAGACAATTTTTCAAACTATGATTATAAGACCAGGAAAATTCTCATTGTCAGTGCTCAGTGAAATAATCTTATGTATATTTTAATGGGTGCTCCATTAATTTATGTAAGAAAATGCATCCTCATACGTTTTTACTTAAATATTTAGGATCTGAGCTCAAATTATTTCTTAGCCAGTCAATTCTGCAAATACAAAGATAAAATTCTGTCTACAACCAATTTTTTAAAAATTAATTTTATCTCTTTTATGCTTCAACTTGAAATCATCTATTTCTGTCTAGTGCTTTATAACTGGACTACCATCTTCCAAATGGAGAACTCTCTCAAATCCAGTCTTGAAACTATGTTTTAAACTGAATTCTTGACTGATTTTTACATAAGAAAGAGTTAAAGTAGGCAAATCTGTATTCTTGAAGTCTACCCAGTGTTTTTGTGGTGGAAGTTCCAAAGAATAAGGGGATGCCAAGGGGTGTAATTTCAACTAAGCTCCTCAGTTCCTGTGCATATGCATGTTCAATAACCTCTCTGTTGATATCTTGAAAGAGATTGTTTTAAACGTGTCACAGTTTAAGGAGTACTTTTTGAAGACTGAACTAGCAACTATTATTTCCTTATATGTGTGAGGATATTTGAGTAACTAAATGATAAAATACCCTGAAAATGCAAATCCAATGGCAGAATGTGTAGCAGAAAACTGACATTGTAAATGAGTAGAATAGCTGCAAAGGCAGGCAGTTTACATAATGAACATAAACGAGATTGTCTTTAATAACTTTGCTTGAAAAATCCTGTTTAAAAGATTCCTGTGGTATTCTCTGCACCATATATTCTGTATATATAAGGTAAGATAAGTTGCTCTCGAAGTGTAACACTGTAGATATTCATGTCCACCACTATTCCCATACAATGAGATCATTTTTGTGTCAAGAAGTGAAATACTCCAGTATTCTTTGACATTGCTGCCAAGTAGCACACAGCAGACTGCGTGCATACATTAAATTTTCTCAGTCTCTTGATCAGTGGCCAGATCCTGACTACTGAGAGGAATGGCTGGCCTGTTTCCACTCCTGTGCCATGGTAATTCACATGGTCAAAGCAGGTCTTACAGAAGCAACCCTCTGTTTGCTGGTTGTGACTGTTAGAGCCATTTGGAGATTGCCGGGGGATGAGTTGAACAGCACTTTCTGAGCTGGCTTTGACCCAGAACAAGTCCAAGCAGAGTGGAGGCATCAGGGCAGAGAGTGCTGACATCTGAAAGAAAGTTGGCTTGAAAATGGCCTGAGGGGTTCAGGTCCCTGGGCTCACTCCTGGGAGTCACAGCTGAGCTGGAACCTTGCCTAGTAGTCAGTGAGGGTAGTTTTTTTGTGTCTTGGGAAGAGAAGAGGTGCAGTTAGGGAAGGAAGTGCAGAAGAATGCAGTAGGATCAAGACAAGGAGTAGTACAGTAGTGAGATGATGTGAAATACCTTTAGTTCATGATCCATTCACAGACAGTTGCAAACCAAACCGTGGAGGTTCAGTTTTTGTTTGCGTTGGAGTTTCTTTGTGAGGGTGAAGCTATGAGCTGGAGCAGGGTCTAGGTCCTGCAGGGGGGCTGCATCCTGTTTTGGGACCACCCAGCAGCCTGGGTAAACACAGGAGTGGTAGCATCTCATGGCTCTGCTGTACTGCCTGTGTATGTTTGCCTCTCACTTCCCTCCTATCCCTCCTTGAGAGGAGGCAGGAGCAGCTGGTCCCAGCTGGTTCTGTACTGGTCATTTGCAAAGACTGAGAGATGCAAGTGGCTGATTTTGCTGTATTAACTGAAGGGAAGTGATGACCCAGCGAGGAGTTCCTGTGGTGCACTGGTTGGCTCTTGAAAACGTAGAGAAGGCCCTTAAACCCAGTTGACATTTCTGACTTTTCATGGGGAAGCATAAACAGGCAAAACAGTACTGGGCATATTTTAAGATCTGGTTAGTGAGAGATGCCTCTGCCCAAATTAAGACTCAAAGGAGACCATGTGCCAAACTCAGCAATATGGATTTTATTTAACAATGAATGTTAGGTAGAGAGATAGAAAGAAATAAGTTCGTCCTGTGGCCTGGACAGTGTTTGAGACAGGCAACTCTGCTCTTTAAGTCCTTACAACATATTGGTTTTGTCATGATGGTGATAGTACAACCTGTTGCAGTGCTGACAACACTTTCGGTGAAGAAGTTATTCTTAATATCCAAACCGAACCTCCCCTGGCACAACTTGAGGCCAGTTCTTCTTGTTACCTGGGAGAAGAGACCAACCCCCACCTGGCTACAACCTCTTTTCAGGTAACTGTAGAGTGATAAAGTCTCTCCTCATCCTCTTTTTCTCCAGACTAAACACCACCAGCTCTCTCAGTGACTTTTCATCAGACTTGTGCTCCAGACCCTTCACCAGCTCTGTTGTCCTTCTCTAGATACATTCCAGCACCTCAGTGTCTTTCTTGTAATGAATAAGATCCTTTTACACTTTTAGCCTTATTCTTGTTCCTGACTGCAGGAGGTTGGTGACCTCTCATTGCCAACATATAACCAGTTTGGTTTTTCTTCATTATTATGTGAATTAAATTTATGGAACATTACCAGAAACTTTTGGACTCTGATTCATGAGCTTCTGGATACTATTTGGTTAACCAAACTGGAAATCAGATCAACCTTGACAATGCAGAGATAACTACTTCAAGGTGCAAGATAACTACTTCAACTTTCATTTTTTTTGCATTAATTTTGTGTGAATGAATTTTCATACAGATATGAAAAAAGAAGAAAAATTAATTGTTAAATTATTAATTGTAAAATTATTCATTATAAAATTATTAATATGTTAAAATTTGCATTTTAATAATCACAGTTCCCAAAAACTGCATTTCTCTGTCATTCTTTGGTTAACAGTTCTTAAATTGCTTGGTAAGAGACATTCTAACATAAAAATAATTTACTGTGAGTTTTTAATCTGAAAATTCTTTTACAGTGAGATATATTCTGTTTTAGAAGATACTTTTTTTCAATTTTTAACTGTCCCTTATTGACTTGGGTTTAATTCCTGAGTAAAAAAGTAAGAACATAGAGGCAGAAGAATAGTCATTGCAAAACATTGGAAGCTTCAGGCATAGCTGTCTCTCACAATGTTATTTTCTATGTACCTTCTGATGCCAGTGGCCCAGCACATCTGTCATTCCATCCTTCCAGCCCAAGTACTAATAAGCAGCAGACACACTGAGCAGCAGTATCTGATTAAGTGCATCAGTCAACACAGGTCCGTTTTAGCTTCATTCTGCACTAAAGTGGTGTGTCTCCACTGTTTGATACGTCACGTTTCTGACAGCAGGAATGTCAAAGTTAAACAAACCTTGCAGAGTTGTAAGCTTTCTTTCTCTGTGCTTGTTTTTGCTGGGACTTGGTGGTTGTCAGCATGGGCTTGTATGTGATTAAATTGTTGTAATAGTTTCCTGTGTGAACACTCCACGCTCAGAAAGCATTTGTGTGATTTAGCTTAGCCTGTTTTAGAAATGCTTATAAAAAGAGCTGGTTTGGTTATCTCTGCAATTTTAAATTCAAATGCTCACTTTCTTGCATTACAACAGTTTTCCCATTATAGCCTGTGAGTCCTTATTCTCCCACTGTCAGCATCCAGACTTAGTTTTGTTATGGCTGTTTAAAAGCAGAAACCATCTGTACAAAACTTCCTTGTCTGTTTTAGAAGACAGGGGATGGGAATCTCCTACTGCATTTATTTTATAAATAATTAATAAGTTCTCGCAGTAAGTCAGCTACCAAAGTTGCTCTCTTTCCTCATGAATGAAAGAGGGAGATGTCCTTTGTACAATGACTGTTTCAACAGAGTTTATTGACCTCTTGAAAAACTCACCGCAAAACCGTAGTCATTTTGTTAATACTTAACCTAAAGGTACATCTTAGGACAAAGTGAAGTTTTCTTGGAAGAATCATAATGTAGCAAGTTATGAACAGTGTGAAATTTATTCGTCTAGCGTCCCTCCTGTTCACGCCTCCTATCTGGAGTTGTAGCATTTTGACTGTGAACAACATAGAGTGGTAAAAATGAAAGAACTCTTGTTCAAAGAGAAAGAAGCTGAGGATAGAAAGTGAAGACATGAATCAGTACTACTATATTTTGTCTGACAGCCTTCGGTGGTAGGGTACATTCTCCTTTCTGGGAATTTCCAGACATTTTCACCTTGCTTCTTCAAAGCCCCGTGTGCCTCCAAAGGTGTTGAAGGCTGGACCTTGAGGTCCCCTTGTGTTGCACTGTATGCTGCACTCTTCCTTGAGCAAGCCTGGGGGGAAAAAAACCCCCTTTTTAATGGAAATCTCACATAATGCCCTTAAGAGAGGTGTGTCAGGTTTGTTCTTTAATGCCCCTTTGGGGCAGGGGAGGGCAAGCAAAAATTAACTGCTTAATAATCAAACAAAATCAAGCAACATTTTGAGAGGGTGAGCTGTTCAAAGTAGAGAAGAACTTCAGTGGATTTTTTTTTTTTATAGTGAAAACATTGATGGCTAAAGATTAGAAAGTTCTTTCTTGGGGAAAGAAAGATTGGCAAAGGGTTTGTCAAAGTATGTTGTCAACTGATGAAAAATTAAACTGTTATGCTAAAAGAGAGAGTATAACTTTTGTTTTCTTCACAGAGATCATGCAGTTTTAACCTGTGCTGAAGAAGTTTGTACAATACTGTTTTTTCATGTATAATTGAATCTTACAGTGAACTTAAAATCTTTCCTTGTAACTGAAAGTTAAGGGTCCTTTATGTTGTTGTTAGTCAAGTAGGATTTGTGTGGGTAGTTTCAGGGGACATTTTTATTTTTCACTAAAAACAACTCAGAATTTGATTTTTAAAAGCAACCCTTTGACAGAAATTAATCAACCATTTCTAAGTAGAAGCTGATGAAATTTTGTAATCTACACCATTTCCTCTAGTTATGCAGTCACATGTCTGGATATCACATATGACTGTTGGAATGTTACTCATTTGGCTGAATCAGTTTTCCTGATAAAAGCTTTGCATTTGCAAATTTTTGTCCCATGACAACTATAAACTTCTGAGTATTGCTGCTTGAATTTCATGCAGTTTGTTGCCTGAGTCTCTTACCAACCTTCTTTTATTTACTGTTAGACTGTCCTGGGTATACTCTCAACACTACCTTTACTTCTATTCCTAAGGACTCCAGCACTGTACCTACCTGTGTTATATCACTTCCTCAGAAATATATTGGAACACTCAGAGCATGAGTAACCCCTTTCTCTCTTCTGTTACTTGTGGAATGTGCTCTGCTCAGCAGTTATGATGGAAGAACATGGGGAGGCAGACTTTTCTCAGACAGCACTGGATGTTACTAGGTCTCAGACTTTTCAACACTTCTTGGGTATTTCTGAACTGGTGGGCTCCTAGTCAAGACTTCCATTTCTGGACAACAGGCTGCCTGGGATTTCTCAGCAAATCTGAAATCACTTGTAACACTTCACTAATTCAAGGGAAAAACAAGGTAGTTATTTAACTTCAAAATTAAAAGCTTAACAATCAAAATTTGGAGACACATAAAAGCAGAAATATAACTATACTTTGTAGCCGCCTGCTTGTTAGTGTAGGTCTAAGAGGTTCCCTCTCTATGCTTCATCTGGCTAAGAAAGCTGCCAGGAGACTTAACACAGCAGGGATCCAGTCCTTAGATGTCACCTATCCAGGCAACATACCCTGCACAGGAGGATATCCATCACTGAGGAAAGAGGTTTGTCTGCAGAATCCTGTGGCTATCTGGCATTAACTTTCACAATTTGAATCTCTTCTGAGTCTTTCCTGCAGTACAGAACCTCACGTTTAACCAGGACTCCAGTCTTTTCCCTGGGGGTTGTTCGCCATTACAGCCTCTATGACTTTAAACATTTTTAACTCCAGTGCTATCAGCTGCCCAGACAATTAGCAATTCTTTCTGCTAGCTATAAACACAAAGCCTGACAGCTGGCCTAACGTTTATTTGGCCATAAACAAGTCACTTAACCAGCAGTCTGAACAGAGTTTTTTTGTTCAGGTAGCTGCAGGAAAGGTTTTTCTCAGCACAAACCCCTTAAAAACGCAGATAATGAGAACTGTGCTTCATAGAAATAAGAATGCTGAAAACCATGCAAATGTATGAGAGAGACTAATGAATATAGCTCATAAATAGCCCCTCATTGAGGTGGAGATTGCTGTAGCTGAACAAAGATTGAGGGAGACAGCTGGAGTGATGCTGCAGTGTGGGTTAGTGGGGTTAGGGTAGAGGTCATAGCAGCAATAGTTCATTGCTGCTGTGTACAGCACACTTGTGCACTGTGGCTCAGTTCTAAAAGTGCGAAGTGGCTGATGCTATTTTGTTTATTAAAGTGGCATATTTCAATTTTACGCAAATGTGTTTTGAGTACCAGCACTTCTTTCTCTAGGCATCTTTCAGACTGACCTTAACATATATGATAAACCAAGATACTAATCACATTTTACACTGAGAGATACATTATACACATCACTAATAGTTCAATGCTGCCTCATTTTGCAGATAAGCAAGGTGCCATCTTCTTTCTGCACTTAGGTCTTCTAAAAGGCAAACAATGTATTTGTGACAAGGGTGTAGCATATCTACTGATGTGAACAAAAGATTTGGGACCTAGCTGCCGGGTCATCCATTCCTCAAGGGAAGAGTGGTCTGGGTAGCTGTTCCTCAACACTTGGTATTGCTGGGAGGAGGAAGTAATAATGCTGGATAACTGCCCTCTGCCAAACAGCAGTGGGGATGATGCTGGAAAGGCTGGAAGCACTTTGAGGCAGGAACTGTCTTTCTGGCCTGTGGATGTGCTCCATCTGGAATAAGGACATGCTCTTCCAAGAGTGAGATGCCAAGGTACTACTGCAATATATGTAATAGAAACAGTTGTTCCTGATCCTTCTTAGGACTCAGGAAATCCCTGCACTGTAGAAGTGTTTCTCTGGATTATGGGTTGGAAAAATGCCAGCAGCTGCTGTTGAACTGGCATCTCATTTATTTTTTGGGCCTGGAGGTATTTACATCCCTGGTATTTCCCTGGTAACATTCAAAGCCTAGACTGAGTGGAGACTAATTAGCCCCACTGAGCACAGTGCAAGGTTGCTAACAACTCTACAGAGCCAAGACTTCTTCCAGAAAAGATTTAGATGCACAGATCCCAAAATTAAAGTGGAAGCAGTAAGTGTCTTGCCTGTCAGTCAGGCAGGATGACAGCAGCCGAGGAGCCCGTGGCTGCCTGCCCTCCTGGTATTTAGATGACACCTGCTGGTCAAGTGTCCCCAGTCATTGAAGATATTTTCCACACACAGAACAAGGCAGTCTTGGATGTGTCATAGCACTGAGCTTAATATGCCACCCTGATGAGAAAAAGGCTGCCTGTGAAGAAAGGATATCTCTATCCTAAACTATCACCTTGTGTCATTAGAGAATTTAGAGCCAAACCATCAGGAAAGAACTCCTTGAAAATAGCATCCCCTATTCAAATTTTCTTTTTTTTTTTTTAGCTTATCTCTCTGTCTCACAGCATAATCCCTAGCATTTGAATAATGTTAACTTTTGGATGGATGTTTAATCCATCTGGGGAGATTCAGAAGTCTGCAGAACAGGGCCCTTAGCAGTCTGGTGTCACTTCGGAGCTGGCCTTACAGTGGGTCAGGTAGGTGTAGCCAGAAGTCCTGTGATGCTACTGTGGTGGTTTGGGCTAGGCCTTCCTTGGTGACCAGTTTGTAACCAAGGAAGGGTCCAGATTTACCCAGTATTCCCTATGATTTTTACATAAACCAGACTATAAGAAGAAAGGAGGAGAGGCCTTTGCTCTCTTTCCTTCCAGCGGCTTGGAGGTGCAGGTTCCCTGCTGTTGAGTCTGTCGGGCTGGGGAGCGAGGCCTGGTGAGGCCTTGTCAGCCTTGGGAGACAGAGGTTGCCGGCGATCGTTCCGGAGCGACTCTCGGTTGTCCCAAGGAGAGTAGTGAGCTATTTCTTTGCTAACTCTTTTAGTGGATAGATATTGGGCTGCTAATTGGGATATATATATATATATTATTTTGGTTTTGTTCCTTTTCCCTTCCCCCTTCCCATTCCCTTGTGAAATTGTATATATTTCAATTGAATATACCTGTAACATAAGTGTAAATATATTTATATATATTTATATATATCACTTTAACTGTCTCTCCCTCGTTTTGGATTTTCTTAGTTGTTTTTCTCCCTCTTCTCCCTGAGGTTTAGGGGGGGGGGGCGATTTCTTGTGGTAAGGTTTGGAGACTTGGCAGGGAGCCAGCTTCAAACCATATCAGCTACCATTCTGTCTGCAAGTGTTATGGCCATACACTTCAAATCAAGCTTGAAAATTTGTTCAAGACAGCGTTGCTTCTCACTCTTCCAGATACCCACAGCTTTTTGAAACAGCAGCAGCTTCGAAGGGAGAGGTGGGAACAAAATCATAAAGCTGCCAGAAAGGTTTCTCGGCGCTCTGTCAGCAAGGAGCGGTGGGTGGAGACGCTTGTGGTTGCAGACAGTAAAATGGTTGAGTACCATGGAAGTGACCATGTGGAATCATATATCCTCACTATAATGAATATGGTATGTACAACATTTTGAGGCTTTTAGATAGACAAATTAAGCAAACCTGAATTTGATTATGTTGCTGATCTCCTTGAAGTAGGTCTGTAACATTGTTCACAGAGAGAAATGTGATGTAATTCATGTATATATTATTGAAAGTCTGTATTTTAAAGTATCTTTTACCTTGTATTTTGTGTAAACACGATTTTTCACTGGATTCTAAGCAAGAGAAGTCTCATAGCTATAAAAGCCAGCACTTTCCACTGATATTCTCTGTCTCCCCTGGAATCTGTTGCTCAGTGGTGATTTCAGATTTTTTGCTACAGCAGTAGAGAGCAATTCTACAGGTTTTAAGCATACAAATTCTTTCATATATCTGTGCATGAGAAAGGCACTCAGGAGCACGCTGGTATTTTAGCAAGAGCTAATATTTTAGCTAATATTTTAGAGTTTGTTACTGTACTGGTCACAAATCCAACCAGCAGTGTAGGAGCTATTATGAAACAAGTTAACCCTATCCCAGTTAAAACAAGTACAATTGTTTTCCCAGATAAGTATCTTGCCTAGAGTGTAAAGTTCACATTGGAGAAAAGAAAAGGTGTTCTTTGCGTGCTTTCCTGTGTGGCAAGTTTCAAAATATGATTTGTTCTGAGAAAAGCCATAGCATTTTGTGAAACTACCTACAGATATGTCTTCTGTTATTATCTGTATGGTAAATATTGACCTTGAGAGTCTACTGGGGATGTGTTCTATGTGGTTATCATGGCAGATATGTAATAAATGCTAAGTTAATCACAGTATAATTTTAGCCATGTTAACTGATCTGTCCCTTATGTTTATAGAGTGTGTTCCTAGCTGTGCCCCAATGAATCTGACTAGCTGCTGAGGCAGTGAGTCTGATTAAACAGGTACAAAGGTTGTTTGAGCGCATGAGGTTTTGTCCACACAGGGAAAAATGCGTGGAATAAAAACCAGTTATTATCAGGTTCCAGAACAAACAAGTCTCAACATTTTCTCTGCGGTCTGACCTTAGATGTTAGGGTTACTTAAAATGTTTCAGTATTCTCCATAAAGTACCTTGAAAAAGACCCATATCCAAATCAGACCTTCGTGAACATAATTTCCACTTTATTTTGATAATTTCTTCTTTAGTGTTCTTCTCCATAATAGTTTTGATCCAAAGGCAATCCATTTTGTTCATTCGTATTTCCTGTGATAGATGGCATAGGTCACATACAGATAGATTGTGAGTATCATCATTCCTCCTGCCTAATTCAACATTGTAAGGATGTTTATGGCAATTGGATCACATTTTTGCTGAGTTCAGTTCTTGTACGGTTTTATGTGTAGTCTTTTTTTAATGGAGTCATTATCCTGGCTTTTGTTCTTATCATCCCCTCCTGTGCTCTGAAAACACAAGACTGTTTCTCTTTATTTGTACTCTCTAAATTTTGCCTTTGTTTTTGCAACAGAATCTGATTCCTGTTGATTTAAAACAGAACAATTTGATGTACTGGTTTATTTAGACCCTGAAGGGACCTCTCCATCAGTGTTATGTGACTGTAGATGTTGTGTTCTTTTCTGCTAGAGTTTTTTAAGAACTCTGAAGTTTTTGAAACGGAAACGGACACAATATAATCTTCTCTGGGCTTTTGCTCTCTAGCTTAGTAACTTTTGTATCATCACTTGTTTGGCAGAGCTAACCTTTGCAGTAGTTCCAACATTTATTGCATTTCAGTAAACTCTCAGTGAAATGCATTGAGGATTTAAAAACCAAAACAACACCCCCACCCCCAGATGAACAGTATACTAGAAGTAAATGTCATATTTTCTCTCTAAAGTCGTGTTCTGCTATAGAGGAATCAGTTAATCTCATACCTCCTGGCTCTGGCACAGGTCACAGGGTTGTTCCACGATCCAAGCATTGGCAATGCAATTCACATTGTGCTGGTCCGGCTCATCCTCTTTGAGGAGGAGGAGGTAAGGTTTTTATTTACCTTGAAATATCACTTATAAAACTTCTGAGTTCAACATATTGAGCTGTAATCATATTTGCTTAAAATAATGTGATAATTTTACTCTGTTAATAATATTTGACATGTCTGGTTTTAGAATAAATGCTGCCCTGTATAGCAGTGATGACTTCGGGTATTTCTGCACAGAATTGCCTGGGAAAATATAATTAAAACAGGCAAGTTAGGAATGGGGAAGTGGAATCTGCCCAGCGTCAAAAGAACATAGGATGCCATGGGAGACTAGACGAGAAGCAGAAATTACGCATCAACATTCAGGATCTAATTATCTAACGCTGCCCGAAATGTATTGTAAAGTGTAGTGCTAGAGTATTTGCAGGTCTCTGAAGAATTAAATCTCTTACTGTGCAGTGTTCAAACACACATTTTTCTTTTAAAATCTCTTTTGAAGCAAAAAATTGAGGACTGAGTAGATGTTTATTCCTCTAATATAGCTGTATATTGGTAGTTTCCACTGTCTTTCTTTCACAAATATGTTGCTACGTGCCTAAAAACATGCTGATTGTAATAATTTTATAGTTATTTTAAAAATACTGTGCATGACATAGCTAGCTGTCACTGCAGGAACATCTTAAATGGATTTTCTCAGTGGCTTATGATTTATAACCACAAGCCAGGTGGTCCCAGTGTTATTGAAGGTGGTAAACCAACCCACAGGGCCAGATTATGTCTTCAAAAATATTTATTGTAGTGGAGTCCGTCCTTATAGCCAATCAGTTAAAATGTAAGTATATATGGCCCAAACCCTCTAATTTGCGTCTGAACAGGACAATTAGGACCTGAGGTCCATGGTGAGCTCCAACTAAGTTAACTTGCTGAATTTCGGTGGTTGTTTGATACACACCGATACTGTTCAGTTGAGGATGGCAATGTTGGAGGTAACAATGTTGGATAGCTTTCAAACTTTTGTTTTAAGTTACCCAGAAATTCCTATCTGGTAACAATGTATACTTAGATGCTTCGTAAAAAATGAAGGGAACTGAAGCAAGATAAAGTGAATGTCCAAGACCAGAAATTAGAAAATTCGTTTTTGAATTAATTTATTTTGCATACTTTTCATTTCAGAATTTTCAGTCATCTGCATGTAAACTGTATAATAATAAGTTGAGTAAGAAACTTTTATGACTCCATTGTTTCTCTTTGGAATAGAAAAATATTGTGAAATAAATACACTGTGAGGAGCATAGTTGTTCCCTGAGCGTGACAGTGTTCACATAACATTTAGGGACAAACTCGAGCACAAAGGCCCACATTAAGTAGGCTTCACCTCCTCTTTAGAGGAAAACTTGATTTCAGGACAATATAAAATGTTTGAAAGTTTCAATTCAGTACTGGATCTTACAAAGCTCACTTACCAAAAAATACATACATTTCTACATGTAATTCTTCCTTTAGCTGCACCAATTACAGAAATTTCAACATTTTAACTTAATATTCAGTGTTAGATAAATAGATGTCATTGCTCCTAATGATGGCTCTAACTTCAGGCAAAAGCACAATCAATTACATTTCAATGATTACCCATTTTCACAGCTGAGTTCACTGAGATGTTATTACAATGCAGTATGGTCTTTACAATTATGTTTTCCTTCATTTCCCATTAGCAAGGCTTGAAGATAGTACACCATGCTGATAAGACATTAGCCAGCTTCTGCAAATGGCAGAAGAACGTCAATCCGAAGAGTGATGTCAACCCCACGCACCACGATGTGGCCGTCCTCCTCACCAGGTATGACACCCGTTTGCCATCAGCCACTGACTGGTGTTCAGTTGCATTTTTTTGGTGATGATATGTGTTTTTGTAAGCTTATGGCATCATTTAGTTCATCCTGCATAGAACTCAGTGAAGTGGTCCAGTGAAGACACACTGTTCCTGAAGCACAGTGGTAATGCAGCAGTAGCACAGGGTGAGCGAGTCTGATGACACTGATAGAGTGAGTGTGAGTCGTATTTTAAAAACATGGTTGAAGTTAGGCCTAATGTACTTCTTAAAGGGATAATTTTTAATTTGTTTTCAAAATACTTATAACACTACATTTGCATAGGGGTTAGAGGTGCATCTTAGTCACAGAATTGAGATCTGTATGTCCTGAGAAATGAGCAATGTGCAGAGGTCATTTTCCCTACCTGGTTCTATCTCATTTTGTGCTCAATGACTTCTCTATTCTTCTTTGAGGCAATGTACCAAAACAAAGTAGAACATAGATGAACAACTCCTCAAGTAATGTACAAGTGCAGCTCAGAATGGAATAGTATTTTGCAAAAATGGTGTACTTTATTTTTAAACTTTAAAATATATGCTTTTTCAATATCTCCATATATAAGGAGAAACAAAATATTTTTTATGTGTGAGCAAGGGAGGAACAGAAAACCTAAGGTGATGTCTGAGATTACAATGGGAGTTTGTGTCATGGCATGAAATGGGACTTTTGCAGGTCTGTAAAAATGGATTAAGTCTGCACACAATTGACAGAAGAGATTGGGGCTATGGTCTGAAAAAAATAGTCCTAAGTTAAAATCTGCCAGGCAAAAAAACAAACAAACAAACAAAAAATCTCAAGTGATTCAGCAAAAAAAGAGAATCACAGAATCATTTAGGTTGACAAGTCCAACCTTTGACCGATCTCCACCTTGTCAGCGTTATTTTTGGTCAAAAATTTTAGAATAAGAATGCGAAATAAGATCTCACAAAGATGCATGATTTACCAAATAAAAAGGCTTCAAACAGTTCACTTGAATGAACCTGAGGTATGATGACTTTAATAAACAGTACTTCAAAATCTGTTAGAGTTGGAGGTTCTAAAACTTTTTCTTATGTGGGTTGACAGTAAGTGTATGTATTTAGACACTACAATTGGCTACAAATTGTAGCAGTATAATGATAGTAATAGTGCAAGTGTGTGTTGTTGCATATATGTTTGTAAAATGTTATCACTACGCTCTGCTTAATATGCGAATTCACACTGATACATTACAACTTGGAGACTTGTCACCCAATGACAGTGACACTCCACAGTTGGTTTTAAGCACTTTAAATGACACATCTCTTTTGTGCTTCTAGAAAGGACATTTGTGCTGGCATGAATCGTCCATGTGAAACCTTAGGTTTGTCTCACCTGTCAGGCATGTGTCAACCTCACAGAAGCTGCAACATCAATGAAGATTCTGGCCTTCCGTTGGCTTTCACTATTGCTCATGAACTTGGACACAGGTATAGCAGACAGTGAAGGGGGGGACCTATCTGAGCTTAGTATTTCCATGTTAATACTCAAATTGCCAGATAGAAACAAAAAAAGAAGTGAGTTAATGTTTCTATTAATAAAGTCAAGACTATGTTGGTTTTTTCAAAGCAAAGGAATAAGAAAGAAATGCTTAAGCCTTGGACCTTTATTTACATAAGCAACTATTCAGTCTGCTGCTTTTAACAGTGTCTGTTAGGGCAGTACATCAGGATGAAATAAATAAGCTACAAAAAAGCATGATTTAATCATGCTAATTTTTCCAAATGTAGCTAAATTTCCATGCTATTACTTTAGATGATCTCCAGATCAATCCAAAACATTTACAGAAAACACACCTGTTTCATTATGTCAAGGTATTTCAATATTGCAGATTAGCTAGGAAACATTTTTAACTCAAGTAGTCGAATTCCTATATTAAATCTTATATTTAGTGGTTTTTTCTCCTTTCTGATGAATGAATAAAGTTGCTTTTTGGCATTTCTTAATAAGCGATATCTTCTGTATGGTAATATTGCTATTTTAGGTACACTTAGGTTAAGGTAACTAAAGTTCCTGGACATTTAGTTTCACACACGGTTAAACTATTTTTTATGATTGGGTACTTTTGCTTGAACTGGATTTCTCAGAATTTTGAATTTCTGGGGGTGTTTTGGTTGGTTAGTTGGCTTATTAACTCATCTGAAAAAATTTTGATTTTTGAATCTGTTTCGACACAGCTGTTTTCCTGGGGGAAAAGTGTTATCTCATGGGTATCCTAGTTTGACTGTAATGCCTCTGCTTTTCAACTGAATTGTGTTGCTTGGCCAGGTCACATGTTCATTGCTGTATCTACAGTCACATTAATTTCATTGTGCACCCAGCCACCGATCAGGATGAAGTTCTGTATTTCCTGATAGGATGCAATAATTATCATGATGGTAATGACCCTGTCACCCATTAACTGGCCTTTCTTTATTCAACCCCTCCATTGCCAGAAAGGAAATAATATAGGTAAATAATGCTGAAATCACTGCAATTTGATCTGGGTGCTGTGGGCTTAGTTACTTGGTCCCCACAGCCTGCTGCTGACAGTGAGCTTTTTTCATTAGCA
Source organism: Pipra filicauda (assembly GCF_003945595.2). Classification (NCBI taxonomy): domain Eukaryota; kingdom Metazoa; phylum Chordata; class Aves; order Passeriformes; family Pipridae; genus Pipra; species Pipra filicauda. The sequence continues at coordinate 950,485 of NW_024105053.1, read as the reverse complement.
GTAGTAATCTGAAGACACTTTTTCCCCATAGATCCATGTGTGACCTTCTCCCGGTCTAGCCTGGGTGGCTGGTAACTCTCTGTCCTTTGGTTGCTGTGAGACTGAGCACTGCTATACTTGCCCTTGCAGGAGCAGTGCAGGGTTTAAGGATTGACTCCATAAATGGCATGGAATACCATAGGGTTTGTTGTTATCTTGTTAACCTCAAGCTGGGTTAGAGTTCATACACTGAAAAGTTCAGTTTGGATGAAGTCTGTAAGAAGAGATGAACAAAAAATGAGAAGACAGATATGCACATTCCTTAGATGAATACGAGAACTCAACTCTTCACTGTACTGTCCCTCTAGATGTTTGCAGCCTCCTGATTCAGCAGACGCTGTTCATGGAAAAGATCCTGTTAGCAAGGGGACATACTTGTTTTTATGTCTCTGACTCATTACTGGAGTCGATTCTGACTGTAATTGTGCTCTGCTTTTGGAACTTTTGAGTCATGGTATGATTACATTTTCCAGAAACATAGTCTTAAGTGTTTTGAACTCACTTTGTCTGATTCGTGACTGAATCATAGCCTGAGAAAGTTGTCACTGCTCTTAGGACTTAGACATCTTCAGCTGTTAACAGTGTAGGTGTCAATGTCTTCATATATCAATATCTTCATATGTTATTATTTCAGATTATCTTCATGCTGAAGATAATCTGAAGAGGCATAGTTGAATAGTTGCAACCCATCCAGAGTTTTTCATGTTTATGACTTCTACAAGCTGTTGAATAAAAAAACTTTTCAGTAAGTCAGAGAAGCTGGAGAGAACCTGCTATGGAGATCTGTTAGTAATGCACAGGTTGAGAAAGCTAAATAGGAAGATGGAGTAGAGGTTGGAGAGAAATTCACTGAACATTCAATAATTTTGTAAACAGTATCTGTGTTGCAATCTATCAGAAGAGTTTTAAAAGGAAACAAGCAATAGAAACATGATTATGAGAGAATCTAAGACAGAATGTAACAAAGCCTGACCTTTAGTTAGAGTTGTGCAGGTTTGCACCAAGAGCTAGGAAGTGGTCTTAACCATAGCAACTGTAACACAGCTTTTAGGTTTAAACTGTGGCTCCTGGCCCTACTTTGCACTAGTGTTTGCACTCCCTTAAAGGTACCTGAGTAAAGTCTGTGACAGTCTGTTCTTTTTTGTGCAGAACAATATTGCTGTGCGTAACAGATGTGTTTGATACACTGTGGGAGTGTAGATTTTTCACAGTTTTGGGTCATAAGCTCTGTATATTTTTTTTTTAGCAAACAGGTATCTACAGCTCAGCAGGGGAGGAAGCAACGTAAGTGTCTTTTTAAACACAACGTGGAACCCATAGTTAGGTGTTGTGGTACAACCAATCAGCTGGAGTGATTAGATGTTGTTTTTTATCTCCAGTTTTGGAATCCAACACGATGGAAAAGAGAATGACTGTGAGCCTGTTGGAAAACGCCCGTATATTATGTCCCGACAGTTGCAATATGATCCTACTCCACTCACCTGGTCGCAGTGCAGCAAGGAGTACATCACGCGTTTCCTAGAGTGAGTGAGCAGGTGGTAGCATTTGCCTGAATTGAGTACAACTTAGGATGAAATGTTTATGTGGAGTTTAAAGTAAATCTTGTACTATTATATTGATAGATGGGCGGGGGAGCGGTTTAGTATGCTCGAGTTAATTACTATGGAAGGCATAGCACAAGTTCTGTTATAGTCCTGTTCTCTGGAAGTGAGCTCAAGTCTGTCATATTGGCTCAGGTTTGGTGCAATCTACAGCTTTTTGCAGTTACCAGGAAGAAAGGAGCCTTTCCGTCAACACTTGACAAAACTTTATAGACTTTGCCTTTGGCCACAACGACATGTGCTTGGCTTCAGTGACTTGTTCTTTTTAAGGGCAGCAGTATGGTATAACTTTAACTGGAATGTATGGAGTTCTCTGAAGCCACTTTGCAAGCCATAATGATCTCATGATATTTCTGCTTTGACAAGCTGTATTTTGCCTTCGTAAACCATCCCTTACTAGATGAAGTAACTAATTTGTTAGCAGCACTCCAGCATCACTTAGCTGGAATCTGGAAGTATTATTTCCAAAGGCCATAAGCAAGATTACCTTTAAGAGTTAGATGTTGAAAGTCTGTATAGAAGTGTCATAAAAGCGTGGTGGTAGGTTTTTTTTTTTTAATATGCAGTTTTTGGCTTTTAGCCGAGGGTGGGGATTCTGTCTGGATGATATCCCCCAAAAAGAAGTTTTAAAGTCCCCAGTCATTGCTCCTGGAGTGATTTATGACGTGCACCACCAATGCCAGCTTCAGTATGGTTCCAATGCTACCTTCTGTGAAGATGTGGACGTAAGTGCTCTATGTTTTTCTTCATTCTCCTAATAAAAATTTAAATTTCTTGAGTGGCATGGAAGTGCAGTCAGTGAACCTCAGCTGCTAACTATAAATGCAGCATGTTCAGGATCTCATAGGCTAGATGTGCTGGGATTGCCTAACACTGTTTTAATTCTGCTCTGCAGATTCTGAAAGTGAGTTGTAGCACTTTTTACCTTGTATTTCATCTCTACTGAATCTGAGCCGTAACAATTGTTAAATGCCTGTCCTTTAGCAGTGGAGTAATTTTGTTTTCAAACTTATAATACTGATCTTTTGTAAATTACCAATGCAGATTAAATCTCATTTAAAAAAAATTCTTCAACTCTACAGCTTCCAACTGACCAAATCACTCTGGAAACAAATCGTTAGTTCCAGGAAGAGTTTTCTGAAGAAATCAGGGTTGTGCTCTCTGATTTTTCACACTTTCAGTGGTCTAAAAATAAAAGAATATTTTAGCCCATGTGAAAAATATTTATTTTGAAAAATCTTTATTTTCCCATCAAACATTAGATTTTTTATGCAGAAATGCATAGTTTGCAATGTACCCTCTCTGGGGTCTCTCTCACAGAATAGCAAAACAGTGTTGTTTGAAGATGCAAGAGAGCAGTATAGTCACAGCAATGCAACTCTCACAAGATCTAGGAGCCACTGCAGAGTAACAGGTTATATTAGCTAAGGTGCAGTGGTATGGTATTTTACCTGTACCTGGCATGTCCAGAGCTCTTTGGGTCCGTAACAGCATTTTCCTACATAGAGCAGTTCAGAAACAGTGTTTTCAAGTGCTAGCCTAGCTAAGAGATCACTAAATTTTGCAGCAATGTGCAGTAAATATTGGAGATAGCATCCAGCTTGCTTGTCGTGTTAGATGCAGAAGGGGTGCTTTGGCTCTCGGCAGTGCTGGTATGAGCACAGCTGTGGACTGGGGACTGCTCATGTTGACTGTTTATTCCATTCAGATAATTATGTGTATCTTCATCTACCGTTCTATTAGGGAAATTATTTCTGATTAATCTTTTCAACCTTAATAGATAACGTGATTACCAGTCTTGAACTGCAACTACTGAATCTGAAGCAGGTATTGAAATATTGCTTTCATTACCTGCTGTTCTAGTTTCCTCAGTTACTGTAATTCGTCTGTTGGTACAGATAGAAAATTAAGATGTAATTTTGCAGTATTGGTTCAGTCTGTCTCTACTTGGATTTGAACCTAATAGGCCTTTACATTCGACATCCCCTGATTAACCAATTTTACAGCTAGACATATGTCACAAAATTAAGTGGTATCATCTCATTTTGCATTTTACTGAGAGGCCTGTATTTTGCTGGCAGCTGCACTGGCAAGAGATGGAATTGTGAATAGTACAGTCTACCTGGAATGTTGAATCATCAGTATTGTCCTTTTTTCTATGAGGTCTGACTGTTGTTTGCCTTTCCTCTATTCACTTAATCTTGCTCACTGACAAGGCTACTTTTGTTTTATAACATTTAATGTCTGGCTGAATTTGATCCACACGTTCTTTTTGAGAGAAGAATCTGCATTTAGCTGAAGATGCCCTAGGGGTCAGTGATTACACTTAGCAAAAATAATGTTTATAATTCAGATAGTGTTTTCCACAAACCATTTAGGTTCATGGAAAATTCTCTAAGCCTCATCCTGAAGTACATAAATAATGTCCTTCTAATAAGGTAAAGAAAAACAAAATAAATATTAGGTGGAGGAATTTTCCAAGTCATAGCTAGATCCACGGCTTCCTTTAGAATGGTCTGTAGGAGCTCAAATTCCTCATCTTATTATCCTCTCTTTATATCCAAAACTTGCACTGACTTCCGTGACACCAGGTTTATTTGGATTCAGACTGTAATCTCATAGATTGGTGTAAAGTGTATATTCATGCTGCTGATGAATAAAAAACACTTGCATTACAGTGAGTCCATGGTAGTCATGAATTTCTGCCTGTTACCTCCAAAGGCACACAGTAAATGGGTCATTATCTCATACTGTTGTTATTTCGGTATTCTTAAAGATGGAGAGAAGCTCTGATACATGGAGATCAATATGGAAAAATCCTTACAAAGCTGAAGAATTTCCTCTGTAAACTCTTGACTTTGAAGTCTATGGGTACACCTCATAAAAAAGTAACTGCCAGTGGAAAGCTGTGTTCAGTTTCTGTGCCAGTTTCTTGGGTATCTGAGGCACAGTGCAAGAGTACACTTTATACATTAAAAACTCAAAACATGTTCTATATACAAGAGTAAAAGATGAATTTCGTAATGAGAGAAAATTCATCAGCTGGAACACTTGAGTAGGTCTGCCTTAAGAACCTGACAACAGTGGCTTCACAAAAAGTTAGTAATGCCATCCTTGAACTGCAAAACAAAGTTTGACTTGTGTACATTGCCTTAAAACAGCTAAGAGAGCCAAGATTCAGTGCCCCAGATGTATTTCAACTGGAGATTTGGAGTGCTTTGAGATTTTCTGGGCTATCAACTTTTTTTTCGGTGCTCTAGATAAACAGGGTGAAGACACAATGGAGAAAGTAAATAAAAGGAACTCTCTGAAAGCAGACTGTGCCCAAACTTAGCTATTTTAAATAGAAGCTAATCAGAAATGAGCAGCCAGGTTTTGTATTCCCACTTGGCCAAACATTTCTGCTAGCTCTTTGGGGCTGCATTTTTGCAAGTGCCCAGTTTATATGCTGGCTCCCAAATTTGGCATGTGACTTGCTCTGAGAATCCCAAGAGGAGATCCTAATGGGATCCTTCTTATCAACTCCTTTTTCTAATGACACTTAGCTGCCCCTGCTTCACTGGTTCATGCAGCCAGCTCTGTTCCCTTTCCAGTGAGGGACTCTGCAGTCCAAATAGCCTCAGTCAAGACCTGGCCCAGAGCCCCTGGGCTTTTTCTTCTGTTGTTTCAGTTGGGAATGCACAGTCTCCCTGAGAGCCTTGGTTTCTCTAGCTTGGAAGTGGTTTTTCACACAAAGCCCCTGATCATTCAGGAGTTCCCAAACATGGGAGGCTCCTGTATGTCAAACGAGAGAAGCTGGTATACATGGGAACTGAGGAGGGAGGAATAGCCCTCATTGTCTATCCTTACTCTCTAGAGAATAGTTCTGATTGAGTGCAGCTGATTTGATATATGGTAGATGTAATGTTTCTTGCCCTGCTTGCTTTGTTGACTCTCAGGAGTTTCTGTCTCTTCTGTGGAGTTGACCACTGCACATGGAGCAGCAGCTGGAATCTTGTGCTTTACTGGCAATCAATTGTACAGAGCTGGCACCAGTTTCTGAGTTGCTTAATATGTAGATGTCGATGTCCACTAACCAGAGACCTTACTCTACACAGCCCATTATGCTTTTTTCTCTGCCAGCTTGCCTGGACTGTTTTTTTTTAAGATAATTTCCCTGCCATCTGCTTAGCTGATGTTTTAAGAGACCTGATCACTTTTTCCTCATCTAGTTTTGGGACCTCCATTAATATTAGCTGGCTGTTGTACTTGGAGACATGATATTGTTTGTACTTACCTGGCTGGCTGCTGTAACCTTCTTTGATTTTGCTGTCTGTTTTCAGGCAGAGAGCAATGCAAAATTGAACATTGTATTTGTTAGTACTCATCAAATGAAAAAGTACAATCTTCTGTTCACCTGAGCTATAAAAAGTAGTGGCCAAAGTCTGTTAAGCCATTGCTGGGAGCAGCTGGGAGCTGAGCAGCCAATGAGGAGAATATTTGTACAGAGAATGCACTTGATAGTATTTACCATTGTTTATTTGTCAAATAGTCCCTTCTTGTACAGTAAGAACAAGTACCTGAATTTGGACCCTTCATGGGTTCTAACTTGTGGAAAGCCCCAAACATTTTCCTCTGGAAATACAACCCTTACAAGGATTTGTAAGTGGTTGTACAAAACTGAAGGAGACTTTCGAAAATCCTGGCCATAGGAGTTCAGCCCTGCTTCAGATTGCTGCCGTTTTCTTTCTTTTTCAGAACCTTTGCCAAACACTCTGGTGCTCGGTGAAAGGCTCCTGCCGCTCCAAACTGGATGCAGCTGCGGATGGCACTCGGTGTGGAGAAAACAAGGTGACTGTGAGCCACGCTGCTGGCAAGCTGTGCTGCCTGCAAAAGGGCAGCTGAGGAGTCATGAATAGCTCTGCCATTGTTCAGAGTGAAAGAAGGTCATCCTGTGACATCTCCATTCACATTTCCACTTAAGTGGAACTGAAATAACCTTCAGAACCCAAATGACGAATAATTCACAGTAATATTTCCTGTGATAATGATCTTAAGCTGCTTGTGCTTTCTCTTCTCTCCTCAGTGGTGCTTCTCTGGTGAGTGTATTACAGTAGGCAAGACTCCCGAAGTAATCCATGGTGGATGGGGGATTTGGTCATCCTGGTCCCATTGCACAAGAACATGTGGGGCAGGAGTTCAAAGCGCAGAGAGACCCTGCGATAACCCAGAGTAAGCTGAGTGCACAGTCATTTCTTATCTTTTATTCAACATCCTTCAGGTACTTAGGACACTGTAAGCTCTTTTGTATGAGACTGTTACTGGCAGGTGCCACACCAACACAGACCATGAAACCTCCTTCCCAGTTAAGCATACCTCTGTGAAATTCAGCTGGCTCATCTTTTGCAATAGTCATCTTGTTCTTTAATCCTCGCCCTCCATGGACCTTATTTCTAAACAAAATCAAAACCCCCAAACCCTATTGTTTAGCATTCAGGCTTTGCAGAAATTATATAAATACTATTTTATTAGTACTGCAATGAGTAAATAAATGTCCTCAAGCACCAGCTGAGAGCAATATCTATCAATCTGACCTGAGAACTCATCTTTCATGTTTTGTTTTAGTCAACAGCTTTGTTTGAGCTTCAGATACGTGAGTTGTCAGGTACAGAACATGAAAGGCAGAATTAGCGGATACATATCTGAGTTAATGACTCTACATCTCATTTTCAGAAATTACTAAAAGGGTACCTAACAGCAGAAATAATTTGTCTTTTCTGAGCAAACTGTCAAATGTTCTGGAAAGTATGGGATTTTAGGGGGTCCCTTTGATAAGTTAACTTCTTGTGAGCTCAGCTGGGTAGTGCCAAACACTGCTTTGGGATACATAGATTTTTGTGCTCCATAATGAGGTGTTTGAGTACTTAAACATGTGAACAGTATCTCTGTGATTCAGATTCACCTTGTTGTGCCACTGGAACCTGAAATATATTCTTTGTTTAAAATTATTTTTTTACACAGAGACTGAGGTCCCAATCTTATTGTTCCTTTTGTAGACCACAGTTTGGAGGAGACTACTGCACTGGAGAAAGGAAACGCTATCGCATGTGTAACATCAACCCCTGTCCCAAAGACTTGCCAACCTTTCGTCAGATGCAATGCAGTGAATTTGACACAGTTCCCTACCAGAATGAATTCTACCACTGGGTTCCAGTTTATAACACAGGTATGAAGCTACAAATATTTTTTTAATGTTTTATATAAAAAGTCAAAGTTACAGACCCATGAGAAACCATTTTGAGGGCAAGAAGTCACTAAATTGTTTGTCTTTTAATTAATTAGAAAAATCTGGTGTGCCTTTGTGTGCAATTGTACTTTTTGTTTGTACACAAAGGCAGTGGTTCTCTACACGTAGGTGTTTTTTCAGAGCTCTGGTGATAATGGCTGTAACTAGTCCAGTTCCTGGGAAGAAGAACTGAGCACTGAGAAAAGCTGTTGAAATCATGTCTGTGCTCATTGTTTGTGGTAGGCCTAACCCATGTTTTCCAGTGTCATCCACAGAACAAGGGGTAATGGAGTGTAGAGCTGCATGTTTGGACCTGCAGGCATCACTGTACCCAATATGCAGAACTGTTCCACTGCACAAATGTGTCTTTACTATTTCCAAACTCAGATCTGCATGGTAGGTGTACCTGGCACCACACTGAAGAAGTAATGTCTCAACAGGTTCGGTATCATGCTGCTGTGTATTGTAGAGACAGAGTTGATGACTCTGCCTTATAACTTGCTTTGTAACAGCTAGTTACGAAATACAAGCATAATAGTTATTATATGCAGTATATTGTATATATTATATGCAGTATATTATATATGCAGTTTGATTCTTGGTGTGTGCATAAATGTAAGGTATAGATTATCCAGCAGAATCACTGGATAATCATTGGATAAAGTAGAATTGTTAGGGTTGAAAGGGACCTCTGGAGCTCATCCAGTCCAACCCCCCTGCCAAGGCAGGGTTACCTAGAGCAGGTTACACAGGAACACTTCCAAGTGGGGTTTGAATGTCTCCAGAGAGATGCTCTCGGACATTCCTATTCCTATTTTTCTTCCTATTTTCTATTTCTATTCCTATTTCCTTATTCCTATTCCTATTCCAGTTCTGTGCCACCTTCAACCTAAAGAGGTTGAGGTAAGACTTCTTGTGTTTTAGTTCTTTGGCCATTGTTCCTTGTCCTGTTGCTGGGCAACCCTGAAAAGAGTCTGACACTGTCCTCTTGGCACCTGCCTTTGAAATACTTACATGAATTAATGAGATCCCCTCTAGGACTTCTCTAGGCTAATCAGGCCCAGCTCCTGCAGTCTCTCCTCGTAAGAGAGATGCTTGAGACCCTTAATCATCTCTGTGGCCTTCACTGGACTCTATCCAGTAGTTCCTTGTCTTTCTGAGGAGCCGAGAACTGGACTCAGTACTCCAGATTTGGCCTCACTAGGGCCAAGTAGGAAGGAGAGGATCACCTCCCTTGATCTGCTGGCCACACTCTTCCCAGTGCACCCCAGGATACCACTGGCCCTCCTGGCAGCAAAGCCACACTTACCGGCTTGTGGTCAGCTTGGCACATCCACCAAAAGTCCCAGGTCCTTCTCTGCAGAGCTGCTCTGCAGACCCCAGCCTGTGCTGGTACTTGGGATTATTCCTATCCAAGTGCAGGACTCTACACTTGCCCTTGTTGAACCTCATTAGAATTTCCTCCAGCCAGCTTTTCAGCCTACAGAAGTCCCACTGAATGGCAGCACAGCCTTCAGGTGTATCAGTCACTCTCCCCAGCTTCATATCATCACCAAACTTGCTAGCAGTGTATTTTTTATGAAAAAATAAGCCGGTTAAGGTAGTGAAGATCAAGGTTAAAGTTCCAGTTTCATTTGTCAATAGTATTTTTCAGCATGTTCATTGCATTTTCAGTTATTGGGAGTTTTGAATTGGTTTCCTAGATTTCAGCTACTGTTTCAATTTCATCTAAAAAATTGCAGATGAACCCAGAGCAGACAGACTTCTAGGATAATTTCCAATGAAAGAAAATATGGTTGATAGAAAAAGCTTTTTTTTTTTGGAAGGACTCCCATTAGAACCCTGGCAAATGATAACAGCCTAAGGTTGAGACCAAAACCAAACTCTTAAAACATTTTCTGCAGTCACCTGCCATTGAAATTAGAGTTCCAGACCTCTGTTAATCAGGGTGTACCACTGCAGGGGACAGCCTTGGCTTTGTTCATGTCCTCTCTTGGGCAGTGCTACAGAAGTGGTAGTTCTGCGTGTGCACTTGTTGCAGAAGGTCTGTTTTTAAAGGGCATTAAGAATCATGAAACAAATGCTTCCTGCACACTGTAAGGCATAGCATTTTAAAAGTAAATGCTTCCTAATGAGTCTGATATATTTCATCTGGAACATCCTTTGCAAAATCCTTCAAGTACCAAGAAAACATCTTTTTCTGTGACTTAAAAAGCTTTTCAGTTGTTTTCACCTATTTTCTCAGCAGCCAGAATTTCAGCCTATGTGTTTTCCCCATTATCTATGAGGTCCTTAATATTTGCACTTTCAGTCTTACACTCTATTAACGGCATTTGAAGTGTTTTCTTGCTGCTAAACTCTAAACTTAAAATAATACTGGCTTCCTCAGACAGTCAGGCTCTCCTAGTAACACTCATATAAGCAGAGAGTTGGACAAATTCTGTGCTGGTCCTTCATCTGACATCATCATTGTATAGCTGAGGGTGGATGGTTCTTATGGGCACACTTCCCCCACAAAACTAAGCTGGTTTTGAGACTTACCTACAATGTCCACCATGTTGTGAGTACACACTGTCAGTGTATACCAGCTTCCCTTACTTTCTCCCTTTACTTGTGCAATCCAATATTAAAGATTTTTAACAGTATTCTGTCAATACTTTAGCTTGCTGCCAAGAAGGTTTGGGCTTTTCTGTTGGGTTAATCCTGGCTGGACACCAGATGCCAACTAAAGCCAGTGTGTCACTCCCTTCCTAGGCTGGACAGGGGAGAGAGAATATAACAAAAGGCTTGGTGGTCAAGATAAGAGCAAGGAGAGATCAGTCTCTGGCTACTATCATGGGCAAAACAGGCTCGACTTGGGGAAATTAGTTTAATGTATTACCAATCAAATCAGAGAAGAGTAATGAGAAATAAAAATCAAACTCTAAAACACCTTCCATCCACTCCTCTCTTCTTCCCAGGCTTAACTTGACTCTTAATTTTGTCTATCTCTTCCCCCACAGCAGAGTAGTGGGATGTGGAATGGGGACTGTGGAACTTCAGCTCTGGCACCTGGAGCACTTTCTCCCCCTCCTCCTTCACTGACCTTGGTGCCTGCAGAGCAGTTCTTCTCACACATTCTCACTCCTCTCTCCTGACAGCAGTTGTGCAGCAGTTTTTTTCCGTTTCTTAAATACATTATCCCAGAAGTGCTGCCACCCTCGCTGGTGGGTTTGGCCTTGACCAGCAGCAGGACCATCTTGTATCTGTCTGGCATTGGCTCTGTCAGACATGGGGGAAGCTTCTGGCAGCTTCTCACAGAAGCCTCCCCTGCAGCCCTCCCCACTACCAGAATCTTGCCACGCAAACCCAATACAGCTTGTGTTTTAGTGTCAGTCATTTTAAATCCTGTCATGCTGCACATGGGATATAAGGGGAAAAGAAAAGTAAGCTTTCCTAAACCCTGAGTACACATACAGATTTTGCGTGGATGTGTCAAGCTGAGGAGATGAATTCCTGAGCTAGACATTCTGTGACATTTTAGACATTCTGTGTTCCTTCATCCTGCTGGAAAAAACAGTAAATTATCTGGATGGTCACAACTCCATCTTCTGGCTTTAATTTTGTAGTTTACGTAAAGCAGTTATAGTAAATGTCACATAACTAAACAGTCTTTTCTGTTGTGTAAATTGTACCTTCACAAGAGGATGAAGACTTTTTTTGAATAGCTTATGATTTAGTATACAATGATGCAACAAACAGCTTTAACAAGCAGCCTGGCAGAGAAGTAATAAATTATGTCTTGCTATTACCTAGGCTGCCTATGTTTAAGGTTCCAGTTCAGAATTTTCTGTTTCAAATGACTTTGTGCCTGTTGGGAAACTCGCATAGTCCTTTTATGGAATTGTTCTGGACCGCAGAAACATATGTGCTCAAGCTGGAACCTTTGAGTATCTCTGGGAGCCTTAAAATGATGAGGACTTTCAAGTTCAAGGGTGACTAAACCATCCAGCAGTTCTAAGCAGGATATTTGCTGAATTTTTTTCATGACCCAGGCCCCTATTCTGTCAGTTTAGTCAGACTTTGGGGCTAATCTACTTCTCTTGCCATCAGGCTGACCCCACATTTGTTTATTTCATACCACTGACAAATTCCATTTATATGAATCTGATAGCTTCTCAGGGTTTAACTTCCGTGTACAAGACCATGTGACTAACCTTATTATCATGTAAATTTAGTATTCTGTAACAACCTTTATCTTCTCAATCAGTGATAGGATCATTTAATATACTGTCAGATAGGGATTGTGTTGTTAAACTGTTTTAAATTTCGTATTTATTTCAAAATATGTCTGTGTATCAAGTAAGATCAGTTCTCATACAGGCACAGGGGCTGAGCTAACGACATGAAATAATGTTTCTCCTGTCACTGTTTTAAAATAAAAGTAGTTTCTTTTGGAGTTCCAAACTTGGCTAAAGTGATCAAGTAGCTTCACCTGAGCTTCTTTCCCCCCATTTTGTCCATTTTGGTAATTGTCTTTTCTAATTTTCTTTGGTTTGGATTTCCACAGCTAATTCTGAGTTCTCATAGAGGTGAGGGTTTGAAGAGAAGAGGCCCACCTCTTTTCTTCCTTGTGAAGGAGGGAAAAACATTGAAGCCTTATCTTCTGCTGACAGACACATTAATTACATCCTTCTTAGTCAGGTTAAGCTGGATCCTTTTTGCATGGGAGCTCATGGGAGTCAGCTACGAGGTAAACAAATTTAAATTGGGAAGGAAATATGTTCCTTTCTAGTTATCTTCATGTTGTTCTGTTTGCACATGGTGAATCTGAACTTTGTTATAGTATAGATGGGGGGGGAAATCACATGTCAGCTTTGCTGGCTTGCTTCCTCAGTCCATTCTGATTACAGATAAGTCACTGGGCACTTATGGGAACTCTGTGGCTTGGGATTCCATTACATCTGGGTTTCTCCCTTGCATCAGAGGATTGATCTTGTCTCTGGTCAAATTAGCAGTATAATCTTGGTGAAGGACGTGGGCACTACGTAAAAGAATAGATGGAATTTTTCTAGGCTCCTAACTGTTGGTGGCACCTCAGCTGAAATCTTATGTCCAGATAGGAGCAAAGTACTGGCAGAAGGATGCAGCCAACTGGAGGAGGTTTACAGGAGAGCAACGTGGAAGTCAAAAAGTCACTGAGGGACTTTTTTCAAGGATAGGATGTAGAGATAGGACAAAGGGAATGGCTTTAAACTGACAGAGGGCATGTTTAGATTAGAAATAAGGAAGAAAATCTTGACTGTGAGGGTGGTGAGGCACCAGAACAGGTTGCCCAGAGAAGTTGTGGATGCCACATCCCTGTTCAAGGCCAGATTGGATGGGACCTTGAACAGTGTGGTCTAGTGGAAGTTGTCCTTTGGTAGAAGGGATGGATGATCTTTAAGGTCTCTTCCAACCCAAAGCATGCTGTGATTGTGTGATTAGAAAAACATAGATTGAGAAAAGCAACTTTTACTCTGGAAAGGAGGAGAAGGAGACAGTTAAATGCCAACTACTCGGAGAAAATTTCAAAGACTATTTAGCAGGCACATCCCTGAGTAGTAGAGATACAGGCTAGCAAGACTGCATGTCTCTGTGCAGTGTTGTGCTCAAGTCTGGAAGAAGCTCTTGAGATCCAAGCAGTTCTGTGGCCTTGTTAACTGACTTCACAAAGCTGGACACCCTGATCTTACCAACTCAGTTTGAATGTAGCTCCTCTGCTTTTAAACTTGGATTTGACATCAAGTTTTCTGTCACTGTACTTCATATTTCAACTTCCCATCCCCTCCACTCAAACAGTACAGGAAACCCCAGAGAGAGACAGATCCAGCAGTTCTTCCTGTCCATGAAAGGTATGACAAGCAAAAACAGCCAAAACAGTAGGTGGGAACTTTAGGTTACACATTAAGAAATCTTCACCAATCTAACTATTGGTGGTTAAGTGTTAAGAGCAATTACCTGTAGGGTTTGAGGAATTAATATTATTGTTCTAGATATAAATACAATCTAAGCAGGAGCAGTCTAAGTGGTTTTGATTCTGCTTTGGTGTGGAAGGATGAGTAAAATCCTGTAGGTTTTATGCAAGGAGAAATCATCTCTGTTTAAACAAGAACTTTCTTTGAGCAAGGACTTTGTGAACGTGGTCATTACTGAGTGTTCACAGATTGGATCTAGTATTTCATATGTATGCTGTATTGCAAGAATTTATGTATATTTTGGCCTAAAAGTTACAAAGATGACAGCCTTTTTGTTAAAGTGTCAGCATGCATTAGTAATTTCTGAAGTAACTGAAACTTAACCAGCTGCTTTAATGAGCTCCTTCTGAACAACTGTGGTGCTCATATTCATCTCAGTTTAGACTTTTCAGGACTGAAATAAGAAAAGAGTCTGAATTCAATGCCAGCCTTCCATCATTTCAGCAAATGTATTTGTTTACATTTCAGGAAATGTATTTGTTTTCCTTGTGTGTGTTTGCTTTCTGAAAATAGATGAAAGTCCTTTCTGCATCTGTTCTGGGTTTAAAACACCAGACTTTTAGAGGACAGTGGCTGATTCTGATACAGTTTATTTATAGTCCTGGAATAATAGACCCAAGGTCCCTGACTTAAACCATAATAAGTAATAACGATAGATAAGTAAATAATTTTAGAAAATGAATGGCAAATACAGTGCTAGTATAATTAGGTCCCCCAACCAGCCTTTCTGCAGATGAAAAATCAAATAAATACTGGATAGAACTAAGTTTGTGTGGAGGGAGGAATGCTCTCTCATTTCCAGTGGGGCTCAGTAGAAAACGTATAGAAAGAAAAACAATGCAGAATTTGTGGGTAGGATCTATTTCTGATCAGTTACTACAATTAGGAAAACCGGGGAAGCTTTAATGCCTAGAAAACCTATGCAAGTCTGAAAGTTTGTGTGTTATTTATTTTTACTTTTTATTTTGACTTAGTAGGGGAGTTATCTCTCTCTCTCCAAACTGATTTTGAGTTATATATTTACAGCATCATAGTTATGATAGGAATGTGTGAGCAGTCAATACTGCCTGCTGCTTCTTGCTTAGTGATTTCTGAAATGAAATCACAACACACAACTAGTGAGGAAGTACAGATATCAAACTGCTGCTCTATATGTTTCATTACAAACAATGTAAAAGCTGAAATGAGTTTCTGTGTCTGTCAGGGGTGATTCTGAGCAGGTAACAGAGTACCTGGAATTCTGGAATTCTTCTTGTCATAAGGGTATTTTTCTTCTTGTTTAAAAAATGCTGCATTGAGAAGGTAGGCAAAGTGAAACTAAATTTAGAGCGCTAAAGCAATCTAAATAATCACATGGTCTGAAAAAGATTTCTCCAGATAGAAGTAAAATTACTTGTATCCTTTATCATGACGGCTCTTATCAAAACAACTGGTGGATAGGTATTATGGCTGGCCATTTTCACAGAGGGGCTGAGGGCTGGTAAGGATCACAAACTTTATGTTCTTGCTTGAGAATCTTTTGTAGCTCCATTTCCATCAATATTCTTGAACACAACTCACATCACCTTGAATTCCACCAGTTGTATGACCTTGGTCCATGCGTGTCCTCTGGGTCTGATCACTCTATTGCACTTTATGAAGGCATTTTTGTTTGAGAAGCCACAAGCACAACACTGTTGACAGTCCTAAGATGCCATTTTAGCTCTACTGTCAAGGGAAAAAACAAAACTTCTCATTAAGGTTTTGGATTTCCTTTACCATCCTTTCATTAATTTTTTTTTTTTAATCCCAGTTTTGCAGAGTTTTTGTTTACATGAATGAAGTTCATAGTACTAAAGCTCAGGCTCTTTAGGATTCAATTCTTAAGCTTGAAGCCCTTTGAGGGCAGGAGCTGCAGTCACCTTTGTGTACTGTATGGTGGTGTATGTATGTTGGTGCTGCACAAACCGGTGCAATGAGAGCAAATTTTCCTCCTCCAAAAGAATAAATCCTTTTGAAGCAAATTATTTAGTTTATTTGCATTACCAGAAGTTTCAGTTTCTCTCATTACTAGAAATTTCTTTAAACACTGTTCTTCATATGACACAAACAAGGCCAACAAAGGAGGAAGAAATTCATCTGCCACTATGTGGAAGGTTTATAGTTACCCTGCATCCCTCTAAGACCAAGGGAGTGGTTTTTGTCAACTCTATCAGGCACAGGATAAAGCTGTCACTGACCAGTAGTTCCTCTGCAGCACAAAGGGAGATTTTTTTAAAATGACTCAGTAATGGTGCCTTCAAGTCCCTACTGACTGGTGGTTTTAAGGCCCACTGCTTTGCTCAGCAAAGCATTTCAGCTTGCTGAGCATGAACAATTTGCTTTAGCACTGGGCTAGACTGGGGTCTTGGAATAGACCAAAACTAGAAGACAGGTCCTCTGTTGCTGCCCCTCATCAATTTTTAATATAGATCTGGTTCTGCTGGAGAGTTTTCAGGGATTGGATACAAGGGAGTGGATACATCTCTCTTTGCTTTGTCCTAGTTTCAGCTCTAACTCATCTTCCATGTACACAATTTATTTGTCCAACTTGGCTCTCTGATGTCTGAGTTTCAAAATTTCCCATTCCCAAGAACCAGTGTCTGTGAGGCAAGGCGGTGTGTGTTTGGCTCTTCTTACTCCATGGGTGGAATAGATTAGGGTTCTGATCCATCACAGAAAGTCTTGTTTCAGAGACCACTAGTTGCTTTTACTACAGCTTTTCTCCTCTCTGTTGCTGCCATGGGGCATCTATACAAGAACAGCCTGGGTCTGTTAGACTCACCAATATCATCCCTATTTCATAAGTTGCCAAGCAGTGCTCGAATGATTTGTTAAGTACCCAGAGGTAGGTGAAAACGATCAGTGATGTGCAGCAGATCAGAAGCAACCATTTGACTGCTCTCTGAGAGAGACTGACAGCAGTGATGAAAAGTCTAAATTATCTCTGAAATTACTAAATCATCAGTTGATGGAAAACTGTTTCTTGTCAATGTCCTTGGCATTCCCACCCCCTCACTAATGACAAGTGGCTTTGCTGGTTTCCCCTCCCTTTCTCCATCACAGCTGACAGGCTTATCACTGCCTAACTCAGCAGCGATGAAGAGCATGCAGGTATGAGGGTACCTGCCTCCAGCTGCTTCCTACAAATCCACAAATGGTATTTATCAGGCCTGTGTCACTCTTAGCAATATGACTTGTCTCTGCTCACTTCTTCTAATTAGGCCAGTTCTGCCAAATGCCAGGGAAAGTGAGCAGATGGTTCAGTAAAGACATACTGTCACTCCCTGTGCAGTGCAATGTCCTGAAGTATTGTCTGAGAAAGTATCTTTGTTTTCCTTTCAGCAAATCCCTGTGAGCTCCACTGTCGCCCAGTAGATGGCCATTTCTCAGAGAAGATGCTTGATGCAGTCACTGATGGTACTCCTTGCTTTGAAGGAAGGCACAGCCGAGATATCTGTATTAATGGCATGTGTAAGGTATTGGGTATGTTTGCATGTTTCTTTATCTACAACTTTATTTTACAAAGTTATGGGAAAATGCTTAACAATTCTTTTTGTAGGATCAAGGCAAAGTACTCCATTTTATCACATTTTTAATGACCATGGAAACAAGTTTATAAAAACAGCTTTCCAAGTAGACATAAGAGTCATTTACACACTTTTTAATGAATGCATTAGACTGCATACTAATTACTTTTGGTACCTTTTAGCTCCTCTCTTCTTTTCCATTATTTTAAAACATCAGTGTAAAAAAATCTGGTTTTTCTGATGAGATGTTTTCGCAAGGGGTTGTACCTCTAGGGTTTTAATTGGTTCCACCATTGTCCATGGTTTTTTTTATGAAAATGCAGTGGAACAATACACATGTAGCAGTTCTGAACCATCTTGTAATCTTGGGATCAGACATTTGCACTGTAAAAATTACTTTAGTTTACAACATATTGAATAACACTGTACAATGAGATAACAGGCTCAGAATATATGGCTCAGTAATGTTCTGTGTATTGAAGAATAAGTATGATGAACTGTGCATATTCTGCATGTTGGTAGTAGGTTTGTTTCCAGGATGGTCTGTGTGTGTGGCATCTGAACATCTGTACATTATGTAACATCCACAGTCTTAACACTGGTTTTAGTGAATTTCTTATAAATAAAATGAGTACTTTACTTCTAGGAAATGTATTTACAGCTACGGTTTATTTCTTCAAATTGAGTTTTTGTGTCTTCTACCCTCTTGAAGCCTGATAGCCTTTTTGCTTTTAACATCTTTGGAAACAAAAGCAGGACTTCGTGGCTTGTGGAAACTGCATTAGCATGTCCAGTCTTGGGACTGTATATCCTGCACCATTGAATCATATAAAAATGCAACTAGATGGGACTTCAAGAAGTCATCTGTTTTATCCTTTTGCAAATTATATTTCTATTTGATGTTTTTCACATTCTTTTCTTAAGGGCTTCCAATGATGGAAACTCCACATTCTTAATGGGTGATTCGTATACCCTCCCTTTAAATTTTTTATTTTGGTAGAATGACAGGGCTTCAGAGAACAGTAATAAAAGATTTGGTTTAAGTTTTCCTTGCAAGAGCTGCTTTGTGAAAGGGAATTACCAAAACCCTGCTCAAGTCCACACTGAAAAGATCTGCTTAGCTTACTTTGCTGAGAGCCAGAGCAGGCCTTTGAACTATGATGGTGAAAGATCTGACCTGGCTTTGAGCAGTTCAAGCCAGAATGAATCCGACCTTTAGCATTTTGAAACATGTAGTAAATCTGGCTTACCATATCAGTGCTCTTGACTTTCATTTGGAAGAAGCCAGTTGCTAAACTCAGAAGATTGTCTTTGTGATATGTTAATTTTCTGATTTCCAGCTCAGTTAGGCTGGGATCGCTATGATTAATTTTAGTTTCCGTATGCTTTCTGTATTGAGCTTTGCCTGTGACTTTTAAAATTTATACATAGCAAAGCTAAATTCATTAGAATTGATAGATCAAGGGTGAAAGTAAAGCTAATCTAATTGCAGTTTGTAGATCCTAGATATACATTAGCATTCTGTGGACTTGAAGGTTTTCTGAAAAATGCCCTCCAAGGTACTGGTTTTGTCACCATTTCACATGCTGACTGCTGCTTCACATCTCCTGACAAACAGATTTAATTGGAATCAGGATCACAAAATAAACAATATAACCATGAAACTATCACAAATGAGACCAAATGATGAATAGGTAACCCAAATAGCTCATATTATTGAAAGCTATCTGAAATAGGTACCCAGCTTAACACTTGAGAAGAAGCTTTTTCATGTATTTTCATCTAATTCACCAGTATTTTAGACCAGCTAGTTAAACACAATACATACATTGCAGGTCATGGAGAATTAGTTTAATATAATTAGTCTGGTACATCATTCTTGTAGTCTGATTGCAGAATGGTGCTAATGATGTGGAAAAGACATTCACAAACATTAGTCTATTAAAACGCTGTTCTGGTTTTCAAAACTATATCTCAAAAAACCACTTCACATTTGTTCTGAGTACTAAAATAACACTACACTTTGGTCTGAAATTGAGCAAAAAATTAGATTGCTGAGATGTTAGATCCATTGTCTATATTTCTCACGTGTATTTGGTGTAGGGTAGCTACTTTTTATCAACCGAGGTTTCAGAGTTTTCCTAGTAGGTATGCCAAAGAAAGGTAGATAGAATCATATTAAATTGAGAATTTAATCTTCTAAGTTCATCTGATTTCTGTTTGATTTTTGCAGTTTGCCATGATTTTGTTCAGAGCAATGAGAGATGGCTAAATATGGTTTGAGATGTCTCATTTTAGCTACCCGAGGTATGCTGGGTGCTTTCCTAACCAGGCTGACAAAGCCATAACGTGCATCTTCAAGTGAGAAGTAACTACAGACAGACACTAGTGCTGATTCATTTGGTCCTTGCAGTTTGTCCAGTATGTCAGTCCTAATCTTCTAGAAGTGCTGCCTGCGCCTCAGTGCAGAAGGAAGGCACAGCTGAGGTGTGAGTATGGTATTCCCTTAGAACTTGCCTTGTCAATTCAAAGACAAACTAAAATTGTTAACTCATTTGAGGGTCTGGCATATGAAATAGTTGGGTCCTCTCTCAGCTTACACAGAAGAGGAGTTCTGCCAAGAGGAGATCTGACAAGATCTTTCAATAATTTACTCTCAAATCATCAACCTATATTATGACTAGTTTGGTTTTTTTACTGTATTCCTCCACACTCATCTTTTAATTGTCACTTTCCCCCCTTTATTTATAAGATCTTTAAAGCGCATAGTCTGTTTGCATGTGTTTTAAATTATACATCACAAATGCACTCTAATTCTTACTGGATCAGTCAGCTACTCCCCCAGTATTAGAGAGCAAAGACACTGCCACCAGAGTTTATTTGTTTAGCAGTGATATATACATAACAGGGACTTTTGGTTAAATACAAGCCATAGCATCATCTAAAAATGAAGGCTTGCAAGTGCATGAACTGGCATCTCTGATGTTTCTGGCAACTATTCATCTCCTGAAAAGAATTCTGATAGGCTTAAGTGACCTTCAATCATGCAAATCTGTGACCTATTCTCTGTGATAATTCACAGTTGCTGTGTTGAGAGACTGATATTTTGTTGGAGAATTACACAGCTGTGTAGTCCTAGGGAGGGAATCTGCGTTTTTCTCTTGCTGAAGAGCAGATTACAGAGCTTGGATTTCTATGTAGTAGCTTTACTGCCTTTCACTATGGTTCATCTTTCTTTTCCCATTGCTAGCCCAAGGGGACATTGATTCAGACCCATATAGACAAATTACAAGGTAAATTAGTGACATCAGGACACATTTCTCCCCATTCAGGGCAATGTCATGGCCAATGTAAAGTGAATATCATTTCTTTATTTGAAGACCAGCGGGGGAGACAAATGGAAAAAAGACCTTATTGAAGTGCAATGTACTATTCACATAACAGATATTCAGGCAGTACATCCAGGCCATACCCTTGAGTGACAGTAAGGACTTTTTGTGTCTGCCTCCTGCTACCAATATGACACAAAAACCTCTCCCTCTGGAAATGGAAAAAGGGCAATATCTCTGGCTGTTTTCCCTTTAGTCTCTGAGCAGCAGGAAATAAATTGTTTCTCCTTCCTGTAATGCAGCCAGGCTGTTCAGATCATTATGTCTGCCTCTGCACTGCATGCTGTGACCTGTGTCTCAGGGGCATCAGAAAGGCTCTTGGTGAGTGGAGCAGCAGCAAAGGGCTGCACGGAGGGATGATGGTTTGTGTTGCAAATGCCATGGCACACAGTGGTTAATGTAGCACAGCATGTTTCACTGGGAGACGGTGCAAAAGGACATATGTGTGTAAAAGAATCACAACCTAATTGCTGCAGCATGGTTCAAGTTGGAATGGACCTTATATATGATGTGGTTCAAACTCCCCTGCCATGGGCAGGGACATCTTCTGTTTCCAAGTTGCTCAGAGCTTCATCACTCCCAGTGATGAGGCATCTACACGTTCTCTGTGCAAACTGTGCCAACGCCTCACCAGAAGTACAGAATTTCTTCCTGATATCCAATATAAACCTGCCCTCTTTCAGTTTAAAGGCATTCCCCCTTGTCCTATCACTGCATGCTCTTGTGAGAAGTCCCTCTCCAGCTCTCTTGTAGCCCTTTTAGGCACGAAAAGGCTACACTGAGATCTCCCTAGAGCCGCCTTTTCTCCAGGCTGAAGAACCCCAACTCTCTCAACCCGTAGGAGAAGTGCTTCAGCCCTCTGATCACCTTCGTGGCCTCCTCTGGACTCACTCCAACATGTCCATTTCTTTCTTATGTTGTGGACCCCAGAGCTGGATGCAGTTCTCCAAGTAGGGTCTCACCAGAGTAGAAGGACAGAATCGTCTCCCTTGCCCTGCTGGCCACAGTGCTTTGGATGCAGCCCAGGACAAGATTGGATGTCTGGGCTGTGAGTGTACATTGCTGGGTGATGTTGACTTTCTGAAAAATTTGAGGCACTTTTAGAAAGCATGACCAATCCATGTAGAAGAATCAGAATAATGAGGAAAGCAAACAAAAGGGAGAAGAAAGCATCCAGAAATTATTCTAACGAATGACAAAAGTAATGTGGTATTCACTGGAGTGATAAAGTAAAACATGGTCTGGAAATTAACGTTCATGGAAATGTATTTAGAGTAAATAAAATGCTGTTTATTCTGACACATGAGAATATTGTTTTGTCATGGTTCTTCATGGCTTTGTAAGATGAGGTCCTGTTGCTAGATATGAAGGTCTTTGCAGCACCATCAGCACCCCAGAGCTAGGGAACAAAATGAAGGCACAGTGAATTGTCTGCCCTGCCACAGCGGTTTGGGTATCCCAGCAACTCAAGAATGTATGGGAATATTGCATGTATAGGTAGGGCTGCTATCTGATCAGATAAAAACTGTTTCAAACTGTTCTGTGAAGAGGAAAAATGCAATACAAATTTCTATGGTTATAACTGGAAGGGACAAAGGGATTCCCTTCATATCAGAGTGATGTCATATTTTTATGCCACAAATGTGTTGCTAAAACAAATGTATGGCCAAATGGAAAAGGCCTGAGCTGATTCTGACTGAGCTGATGGAGTGCAGCTCATGCAGAGACACTAATTGGCAACCCAAAGGCAGTAAAGTGGTGCTGCCATCACAGTTAGAGCCAGTGCTGCTACAGTTCAGAACTGATTTGTTCACCCTTTGGGAATTTTTACACTACACAGTACTCAGAAGGGAAATATGCTCACTGATGTTGATTTCCAAGTGTCTGATTGACACTTGAATGTGAACTAGATAAATTATTTCTGTGTTCAGCCTCTCAAACAAGCATGGACAGTAAATAAAGATGAACAGGAATCTTTTCAAGAACATGCATTTTCTACCAGAAATGGCAAAAATGATATAGTTTGAAGACAAATCATTATTTTAAGATGTTCAAAAGAGGAGCTGCAAAACAGTAATTAATAATATTTTCTAATAGCAAAGCACAAAGTACAAGGGTTCCATTTCCAGATTTTCACCAGCTTTCTGTTTAATAGTGTATATGTGCATAGAAAGAAAATAAACTTCCACTTCCATGACTCTCCAGAGTAGGTGGTTTCCCCTCTAGTGTAATAATAAACCCGATAACTATAACTTTACTGTTTATAGTGAATGCATCACTTTGAGAAACAGCAACTCACCAACCTCTTTAAATTATTAGGAAGTGTTAAACTGTATAAACTTCAGTGCCTCTCTAGATAGCTGGGGAAGAGACAGATCTGAACTCTTGGCAAGATAAAGAAACATCCTGTACATATAGCAGTGGTGTCTGTGTATTCTGAATACTTGATTAAATCCATCCTTGGATGAACAAACTATGTGCTTGGAGGCAAAAATTTATTCACCTTCTTAACATATGCTTATCTCTGTAACATTGTGTACTGCTCGTAAGCATGGTCCTTGGTGCCAGGATGTGTCTGTGTGCAAGACATTACAAAACCTTCCATTTTTTGAAAGTGGCCTTCGCTGAAAGGACAGAGAAGCTAAGGCTGCTGCAGAACATTTTGGCCTGGCTGTTGTTTTTTAGAGTAGGTGTCAAATGTGCTGGCTATGTACTGGCATTAAGTGATGGATGAGTCTTTTTTTTAGAATCTTCTCTAAAGTGACAAAGTGTGACACCATCTGTATCTTGAGACCTTTCCTTGCTTCTGTTTTTTGCAGTTTCTCTAATTGTTCATTCAAACACTGGCACTTAGAGAAAAGTTCAGGTATTTCTTAAGCTGAAAATGATAGAGAAATATTAGAGAATGTGGAAGCCTGTGTACCTAGATTAGTCTAACAGATTGATTTTCCTGTCAGAAGCTTACAGATTACAGTAGCTGAGGTCCTGAAGGTAAAATAAAATCAGAATCAGAAGACATAATACCCAGATTTTCATACATCAAGAGGGTGTTAGAGAAGTTGGCTGGTATAGCACCTGAAAGCTTATTTTGAGAGAATTCATCTGAGAAAACCTTTACATACCACCAGACTTATGGCTATTCATCTATATCACAGGCCTCCAGGTATCTTAGATACTATTAACAACCATTCAGTGTCAGACATTAGGTTGTGTTCTGCAATCTTGCTTGGGTTTGAAGAGAGGCAGAAAAAAAATCCCAAAATCCCAAAACAAATGAAAATTTTGTTGAAGTTTAAAGACATTAGAGCACAGAATTTTTGGGTTGAGCAAGGAAGAAGTTTTTTCCTGACTAGATATGAATAAATTCTTCTCTCACTTTCTCCCTGCAGCAAGCATGAGCTGGAAAATTAGTCTTTACCAGAACTTTATCTTGACCCATGCCCTGATGTTGACAGGCTTGAGAAGCAGCTGTCACGGGTATAAAAATTCATGCCTGCTGAAGAGTTTCTCTTTACCAGGAAGTTTGACTGCAGTAAAGGTTTGGCACTGTCAGATGGCCACAAAAAACTGACAGAGATTTCAATTCTGTTTACTGCATTGTATTCCTGGGAATCTGTGGATGGCTCTGTGACATAAGAGAGTGGACACACATCCCAGATATTGAGGCCATTTGAGTGGCACATTTCTATCTCAAGTAACTGGTGACTACTGTATGTTTCATGGCATGGTGATGGTTACTGTTTGTTAGTTTGTTTTTCACATTGGTATAATACTCAAGTTTGACCTACATATAACAATCTCTACTATTAGTTTGTTTATATAGGATATATACTATTCCACACTTCTTAAAAGTGCAGTGACATAGCAGTTCTCGGTAATTCATTGTGGAGGCCACATTTATTCTGAAAATATTTTTCCTTCTAGACTGTTGGCTGTGATTATGAGATAAATTCCAATGCAACAGAAGACCAGTGTGGAGTTTGCCTGGGAGACGGCTCTGCTTGTCATACAGTGAAGATGATGTTTAATCAAAGTGAAGGATTTGGTAATATGGGTTCTTCTTTTAAGTTCTTCCGCTGGTGAAGTAATTTCTCTACATAAAAAGGATTAAGAGCTTCTTGTTGCAAACGCAGAGTGATCATCTGCGTGGGAAATAATAAATGGATGTTTCAGTGAATCATGCTTCTGCCAGAAAAAATCCGTGTTCTGTGCTTTTTAAATTCACCTTGTCTTTTAAAAAATTGTCAGAGACCAAGAGGTCCTGTGCAAGTTAGGCAGATAATAATAAAATCCAAAATAGCAAGTGCATTTACAAAATGAATGTAATTTGCCATCTCAGAAAATCTGGATGTAAAGTGAGTGGTTTGAGGATTCATTTTTATGTGTCATAAAGGAGAGCTTAAGAGTAACTCTCTTCATGGTTAAGGTGGTCTGAATAAGCACATGAAGTACTGAGCCTTTCTTCACTGACAGTGGTGAGACATTCAGGCCTTAAGTTGACTTAAGTAGGATGAGTCCGAGACATAGAGTCTGGGAGCAGGAGTGGGAGACTAAACCTGAATAAGAACTGTAGCGATGAGCTGGAAGTGGAAGAGACAGCCAGGATGAACAGCTTTGAATGAGAAACCAGGACAGGAGGGGGAGAGATGAGAAAATGAGGCACTGGAGAGCAAGCTTAAAGCGAGGTGTGTGGCTGAAGAAAGAGGCTGGTGCCTTGATCTTGAGAAGTCTCAAGATCAGTAACTGGTACCGTGCTATTGAGGAGGGAAAAATTGCAGTGAGAGTGTGCCTTTGGCTCGCTTTTGGGTTTGTGGGGTTTTTTTAAATAAAATAGTTCTGGTTTGCACAAGAATGATTTTTGCTACTAATTTAAAGCTAGTTTGATAAGATTTTCCAAAATTCAGGGTAAAAGTACATGAAATACTTCAGGATTTTTTTCCATACTGTGTACTTGGGTTTGCTTTCCTTCTCTCTGTTCCCCAAAGGTGAACTGTGAAGATGCCTGAAATCCTGCAGGAGGTTGCATGTGTATGTGACACTTACAAAGGAAAATCTAGGGCTCCCTCTCTTCCAATACTACAGTAATCCTCCAGCCTCTGATCTTTTCCTTCTGTGAATCTAAAATTCACTCTGCCTTTGACTGTGTGCGAGTTTTCCAAGGCTACAGATGATGCGAACTTCATTTTCAAATAACAGTTTTACTGAAAAGGTCCAGTACTGTAACATATGGAAGGTTAAGTGCCTCTTATTTTGTTTAAACTCATTTTGTGTTATATCTTCATTTAGTTTTTGCTTGCCTCGAGATTCAGTCAGCCTCACTGACAGATACTGGTCAGGGATACTGAGTATTAAGTATTATCACTTTCTTTAAATACAGTGAAAAATGTAGATTCTGCAGATTCTCTCCCTTCTGTAGACATTGACTCCATTGCAGACAAAATAAGGGGAAAAGTGTCAGGCAAGGCAGAGGTTGGTGGGCTCTTCAAGACAATGTGTGGATCTCAATGATGTTCACAGGTGTTAAACTGGGAATAGAAAAATATTTTTTTTTGTTCACAATATATGACTTCTTTTTGTCTCTGACAGATACTGTGGCGTTCTGTCAGATTTGTAGCAGAGTGGCTGCTGAACAGTTTATATAAACAGAAAAACTTTAGGCTCATAAATTCAGTATAAGTAACAAAACTGTACTGAAGCATGATGCCAGTCACTGGCAAAGAAGATTTTGAGGAGTTTTTCCATATTCAATAGCATAGAACAATACAAAATCAAAGCTAATATATTCTGACTTAAATCTCTGTTCAGAGCCTAAGTCCAGCAGGGCCCTTCCTGGGTCTAATTCTGCAGCAGTATGTGTTGTCTGCAAGTCAGCTAAGTCAGATTAATGAAATGCTAGGAAGAGTTTTAGTAATTCAGCCTTTCCTTGCCAGGCAGGGTGATCAATTTTACCTGAAGTCTTACTGCCTCTTGTTCAGAAAGAAAAATTTGAAGGTAGAGTATGTAAAAGTCAAAATCCTTGTTTTTACTGGTGGTGTTGTGATGACTGTAAAGGAGTATAACTATGTATAGCAGGACATTTGCAAGGTGTGCAGGCTCTTTGGAATGACAGTAAACTGCACTGCTGGTTCAGGAGAAGCACTGGAATAGAGAAAGACTGAGGAACAAGGAGCAGGGCCTTAGGACTGTGTTAATTGCAGGGAGCGTGGAGTAAATGGATAACCAATAGGGGGAATGAGATTGTCAGCATCAGACAAAGGAATCTGCCCATGGTGGAGGTGTGTCTACAAAACAAGTGGTGGTCATAGGGATGGTTAATTGTCCTGTCTTCACCCTTTTGCATGTGTAATGGGAAATGACTTTTCCAACTTTTAGTAGTAAGGGGACAAGGCATTTAAATTTATAAAAAGTAGGAAGTGAGGAATTGTACAACAGGGGTGGGGGTGTTTTACTCAGCCAGTCTGAAGGCAAAATAAGGTGCATGCACTGCTGTGAAGGGCTGCATTTGGCAAAGTGGTGGGCAAACAAGGAAACTTGTTGTGCTCACCCTAACCTGGAGATTTATCCAGATTCTGTTACCTCCTGACTTGACTGGGACTGAACAGACATATGCCATGCACTGCCTGCTATCCCAGTTTCCTTTTCATGCAATCGAAGTGCAGACAGAGATCTGGTATGTTCCTAAACCTCACCCTGAACCCTGAGATGGAGTCTGGACATAGCCATGATGCAAACACTGATCTGAGAGACTGGAAGGTCTCTTTGATCCTCACTAGTAATACTGTCTCTAGACTATAAATTCTTTTTCCATTCCTGTCACACACTACAGCACCTCTATTCCAATGAAAGGTTCTGTGCAACCATACATGGACTTACAAAGCCAATATGCCACTGGGAGCCTGTGCTGTTTTCCATGTAATATCCTTATGGTAGTGTCTAGAGCTTGGCATAGAGAAAAACTGTGCCTCAGGAAGGTATACTTTAAAGAGAGAGAGGCTTGCAGATATAACAGACTGGAGAGCAAGAATGTGAGCTGTTGTGATAAGGAGAAATAGTCAGATCTAATTATCATCTGATCTGCCATGCTGTGTTAGCAGCCTGAGTAAAACTACTCCTTTCTCACAGCAGTGGGAAAAGAGAAACAAACTCTTCAGTCCTTGTAGAGCTGTGCCTACAACAATGGTTTCATGACTTTATTCATCTGTGTTAGGAGCATATAGATTTAATTTTAATTAAAAAGGGAAGTATTAATAGCATCTGAGAGCTGCCAATTCACTGGTGTGCAGAAGCACCCACAATAGGGTTGCTCCAGGATTTAATGAGCACAGCATGTAGGTAAGACAGCTGACATTTGGACTGTTATTGAATCTTGGATCTCTAGTCCTTATCAGATGAAACCGCATAACCGGGAACAATTACATAAACACCATCCACGTAATTTTTAAACAAAAATTTATTATGTTGAGTGACAAGATCAAAAGCTTGCTGCTGATTAGCTTTGCTTTCAAAATCAGATAATGTTTATTGGTAATCAGTGAGAGGCTCTGGGAAATCAGGAGGTAATTTAGTGGTGAAAAAAAGGAAGGCCAGGGAGAAGGCAGTGTGATACACTGACCAAATGGTAGCATCAATCAACAAATGGCTGAAATACATTTAAAATCAAGTTTATGATTCAGACAAAAACAACTATGCAGAAGGGAGAAAGGATATACAGATTTTCATGTTGCAACAGACCAAAAATTTCATTTTATTGGTTTTATACATTGTGTTTTGAACATGTTATTCTAATTACATCTGGAAAAAAAACAGCTTACTGTAAAAGGACACCAGCAATGCAAAGCCAAGCTGTCAGGACGTGCCATAATTAAGATTTCCCATGCTGCGTTAATTTGGCCCAGTTGTAAGTATGCCTTCTATTCAAATCTTTAGTTACATAATCACACACTGTGTTCATAACATGTCTTCTCCGTACTGAATGAATAGAACATTTGGGAGAGTCATTAGACTTGGTTACTTACAATAGACCTAGACCACTGATTTCATGAATAATAGAAGTTATTCAGTGAGTCTCCAGATTTTGTTATTTCATTCACTTCTGAAAGATTGAAATGTTTGGATTTCCGCAGTCAGTCAAGGTAGCATCCAGAAAACTCTCCCTCTTAAACATCAATCACTGGAAATCTATATACATAATGATATAATGTTAATGTAATTAGGAAGGACCTGAAATAGACAGATCCTGTTTTGTACCGCAAGAAACATAACTAATATTTATTACCCCACAAAAGAACTGCAAAGAAAATTCAGATGTTAAGGACTTTGGGGGCACTTATTTACAACAGCAGGTTGTTCTACAGCATATAAATAGTTCTGGTAGGTGGAGAACATTGATACTGAAGATTGCTTAGTATGCCCACTGTGGTTTATCTCACTCATGTGAGTGAGCAGTCAAAGGTGATAAACTTGTTTCAGAAGAAACGTAAACAAAGATGTGTCTCAGAATTTAATTCATTACCTCAGTAGTGTGAAATGAGAACTGAGGAACCACTCATGTTCCCATCTTGAAGAAACCAGCACAAAATGCACCTCACAGTTCCAGTAGACCAGCTGATCGAGATGTCATCCATCCAATTTCTAAAGCCCAGCTAGGAGCACTAACAAGAAAGCTATCTGAGTTTGTGTTCAAATATCTATGTGAAATTCCTATTTTTACAATTCAGTAGCAGTAGCAGTTCCCTGTAGGGTGAGAAGCACAGAGCCTGATGTCATATACTGGCTGTGGTACAAACAAAATTCTGTAATAGGTGCTCTGGGTTCATTCTTGACACACAGGTTGAAAATCTTTTAACAGATAACTTCACACATGAAGAGCCTTTGTACTTCATTATGAAAATCAGTAGTTGATAAAAATAAGTTCAGTTTATAGTAGTAATTTGAGGCATTTGAATAACAGTCATTTTTTTTTGTAAGGCTATCTATGGCAAACAGCCATAGAGAAGTTAAATAACTTAAGAGAAAGTACATGGAATTATGCACATACCTGTACACTGGCCACAGATGAAAATGTTCTTTGAAAACTGAAAAAACCTTTCCCACAAGGTTTGTTTTCCAGGATTGTTAACTTGCTGGAACACCTCGGCATTTCTCACTGTAGATTGCTCACACTGCATTATGCCAGAGCCCTTGGGTGTGGTTATGGAGATGTTGATGCTCATCTGTGGAGTAGATTTCCCCCGGTACAGCTCAGAAAGTCATTCACCTCCATATCCCTTCTAAATGCCACTGGCATTTCCAAAACATGGTTCCCTAATTCATACTAGAAAATCACACTATTAACAAATTGAAATACAAGCTCTGAGAGAGCACATTTGTGTATATTTTCAAACAAAAAAAGTGTTTTAATAGTCTTACAGAAGTAAAATGCAATGACAATTTTGTTGTTCACCTCAGGTTGAACTTTTCTTGTCTCTTAGGATATGTTGATATTGGGCTAATTCCAAAAGGTGCGAGGGGAATCAAAGTCACGGAAGTTGCAGAAGCAGGAAATTTCCTTGCTGTGCGAAGCAAAGACCCAGAAAAATACTACCTGAATGGAGGCTTTATCATCCAGTGGAATGGTGAATACAAAGTGGCAGGCACAGTATTTCAATACGACAGAACGGGGGATCTAGAAAATCTGACTGCTCCAGGACCCACCAATGAATCAGTATGGATTCAGGTAAGTAGGAGATCATAAGCAGCACCTGCTGGATTTGGATGGCAGCAGAATGTGCTGGGACTCTGAAACTGAGGCTGGAAAATATATATTGGTATATAAACCGCCCTATTAGCATGCTGTCTTGTAAAAAATAGTTGAGATGTTTTGCGGAGAAATAAACATCTTGCTTGAGTACTGTTCATCTCGCCTAAAAATACATGTCCTGTATCATAGTCTGATGATTATTAAAGGCTAGTATAATCCTGTGCTGCCACTAGGACAGGGATCCTGTCACCTGTAGTTGGTCAGTCCTTTTCCCAAACTTCCTTGCTCGTGCAAGTTGCTCTTGTACCAACTTAGAGCAACACATGGCTGTGATGTGAACCAGACCAAGATGAAAAATAAATGATCACAAAATGAGAGCTGATGTCAGGCTGTGAACAGTGAGAGCTAGAGAAGGCTGACAGCAGTGACAGCTTACACTGAGCAAGAAAAGCATACAGCATTACATAGATGGATTAATAGCTTGTGGTAAGTGAAATTAATCCATCTAGCATACATGGAGGCTGCTTTCTTTTGTTTCGTTCATTTTGCTTTATAGATGTTAGCTTAAACAAAACCAGCTTCTGTTAATTCTGAAGAAAAGATTTTTAAGTTGGCCCTTTGTTCTCTGAAATTATCTCTCATGGCTTGTTTGCCCGTGTATCCACCATGCAATTAAAAGAAATATTAGGCGTGTGATGGGAGCTACTTTCACACTTTATCTGGTGAGAAGGCGCACATAATGCGTTCTCAGTCTTCACTGTTAGTACAATTGGGAGGAAGAGTAGAAGTTCATTGCTGAAATCTTTTATCCCTTGACAGGTGATAAACATATGATGATGTTTATTTTCTCCCTTCCAGGTAAATTTCTCGAGTGGCTCTTCTCAATTGGAATTTGCTTCTTAATTCAGAAACACTGAAAAATAATATTAAAGTGGTATCTGAATAATGTCTGTAATTTTCTGACCTAATGGTTGTTTTGTAACAGCTATTTCAGAAGGCAGGGAAATTGTCATTTATAATGAGGATAGGCAATAGGCTCTTAATCAGCAGCATATGGATGCTTTGGATGGACTTTACATTATCTTTTCTTACAGTCAATAGGGTACAAATTATGCTGACCCACTTATTCCCACTTGTGCTTGCAAAAGTGCATGGCAAACAACTGTGTCTTTGAAAGATACCTGTCAACATAGAGATGGAAATTCTGCTTCTCTGAACTGGTAGTAGGTTCCAAAATGGGCTGATTTAATTCTTCTGGTTTCACACTTTGAAAGCTTTTGGCCAGTGGATTATTAATTAGATAATTAATAAGCCATACACTTTCCAGCTACTTTTTCAAGAAACTAACCCTGGAATCAAGTATGAATACACTGTACGTAAAGAAGAAAGTAATGAGAATGAGATTGGAGAGCCAGAGTATTTTTGGCAGTATGGAGACTGGACGGCCTGCAGTGTTACCTGTGGAAGAGGTAATTCCTCACTTCCTTTTTCTATTACTGTTTGTCTTCACTACTGGCAAATCTCATCTATAAGTTATCCAAACATAATCCTCAAAGAGGTAAGGTTCTTTAATCTGCATGTGGTGGGAAATCAGATCACACAGTTACAAAAATAATATGAGGAAAAACTTGTTTACTTTGAGCATGACAGAGCACTGGAACAGGTTTCCCAAAAAGGCTGTGAAGTTTCTTTCTCAAAAACCTGACTGGGCATGAATCTGAGCTAGCTGGCCCTCCTAAGCAGCATGCTGGTGCACTAATAGAACAGGTTTATACCCAGGTAATCAAAGCACAAACACATTAGGAATAATAAGCGTGTTAAAAAAAAAAAGGGCGTAGCAACAGGAAAGGTGTATTTGGAAAATGTTAGCTCTCCATCATTATGGAAATTGGAAATGCTAAAGTCTTGCTGCACTTAGCAGGGAATATGGGCATGGTAGAGTCTGTTTGCCTAGAACCAAATTACCTCACATGGCTACACATTATTGTGGTGTGATCCTGCTGAGTTCAGTTCAGGACCAGGAGGCAAAGTAAGAGCAGAATTGAATATTGCCAGTGTTGCTGGATTAAACAACACTTCTCTGACTTCTGACTTTGAATGATGAGATTGATTTTATCTGAGTGTTCACTCTGTTTAGATTCAAAATTTATTTCTGTTGTACCGAATCGCTGGCATTTGAAGTGTTTTGCAAGGTTTGTATGATGAAAGTGTATTGAAGTAGGCAGGTTCCTCTTCCGCTATGGATGTGCTGCATGACAAGTCTTATTGAAGACAAGCCTACAGGTAGACAAAAAAGAAAAGCTGTATTTAATTAGCCTAAGGTTAGTAGTAAATAACCTTCAAGGATTATTGCAGTTATCATTTGGTAAACAGTAAATCAGTAGTTTTTCAAGATAAAAGGAAGGGCCAAGAAAGCTGAACTGTTAACTGACTTTGATAGCTGCAGTCAGTGGGAGAAATGAATCCTTACCGAGACTTCTGTTCTCCTGGCAAACCTGAACCTGCCAAAGACTCGGCAAAGCTCCTTTCTTCAGCACTGGTCAACAACACAGCAGTAAATCCAAGGGCACTTTGGCCTTTCACACTCATAGAGATCAGGAAAATGCAAATAAATGCATTGTGGAGCTGAGAAAGTGAGGCTGCATTAGGGAATGACAGATTGGACTACAGGTGGGGGAATGGGCTCATGCAGAAAAGTTTCATCTGTCCTAAGAGAAAAAGTACAGTTTTAGCCCAATGATACACCTGCTTATCCATGGTAAATGTATTTGGGAAAAGTCCAGGTGATGACTAATGAATGATGAATTATGACTTCGTAGAATGAAGCTGTCTCTTCACAGAATGAACCCAGGGCAGCTCCATAAAGATATTTTTCCACAAGATTCTTGGCCTCAAGGCAGCACCACACTATGCCCTGATAGCACATCCTTTTCCGGCTCCATTGCAGTGGAGAAACAGAAGATCCATGTCTTCCCTCATTGCCTTTATTTTCCCCATCTTTTGTAGTAAAAATCATAAGCTCTGCTCAGTCCTCAGTCCAGTGCGGGTTGGGCCTCTTCCTGCCATTTCCTTTATGCAGAAAGGAATTGCTTTGCAGTCAGACTGTGTGCACACCAGACAGTGTCCTGCAACTGCTGCACCCTCTGGCCGAGAACTTGTCGCTCCAGAGCCTGCTCTCAAGATAGCAACTAGAGCCCATAAGCTTTCTTATAGCCAGATTAATTTAAGTGTGTCACTGAGGTTTTTTGCTAGGGCAACTACCTATTATTCTTTCTTTACAGAATCACAGAATGGGTAAGGGTGGAATTGCAGGTATTAATCCTTCCTCCTTGCCTGAAGGCTTTAGTCATGTTTCTTAGAACCAGCTTCAAGTGGCATTAGACGTAACAAGAGGCGTAACACAGCACAGTGCAACAAAGGGAGGATATTAGGCAACATCAACAATTTACTTCTCCGTAGATAGCATCAGTAATTTGCAAATTTTCAAAGCTCTGCAAAAGGACTTAACTGTAAGATTTGTTCAGGGGTTAATTGTTATGTGCCCTCTAAATCCTTCACAACTGCTATCAAGGCAGCTTTGTAAAATTATCACCAGGTGTTCCTGAACCGAAATGTGGTATTCAGCTTGTAGTATTGGTTTTAGAAAACAAGGGTCACTATATTTCCGTTCACTGTTATGGGGCTGAGTTTTGTAACACTGAGAATGTAAAGATTGGCTCTTGTATTCTGCACATTACTTGTGCATGCACAGAATGTAATTTGTTCATTCAAATATGAAGTGAGCTCCTTGCAGAGTATCTGGTTTAAATGGACAACTGAGACAATTACATGTTTAAATGAGTTCTATGATCAAATGTACTCTTTTGCATATGCCTTTTATACACTTGCTTCTGGTCCTCTATTTCTGTTGTTTTCAGGCTTAATTTTGCCCAAACTGAGAGCTGTGCAGCCAACAGATTTCTAATCTCTGTTTCAAAATCCTTCCACAACTAAATGACTTTAAACAGGCACCTTTCTTTGCAAACCAAGTGAGAAATCAATAGCTGAGAAGGTTAAGCTCACACCTAAAAAGTTCTGCATGAGGGATGAAGTATCACAGAGAATAGAAGTAATTTCTGAGCAGGTTTAGTGAAATGAAGGTTATTCTTTGATCTATTATTGTCATTCTCAATTTCTCTTTTTTTTAACCAGAAATATTTGTAGGGGTTTTTTTTCCACAGAGCTGAAATAGTACACATCAGTGTGAACTAATTAGCACTGAGGTCAGAGAGAAGGAAAAGTGATGAAGGGAGGAAAACAGCTACCTCTCACAGCCTTATAGAAATAGCGTTTAGGTTTCAAATTTTACTGAGGTTTAAGTAGATTTAGAATTTTTAATGTGACTTAAATGG
Source organism: Pipra filicauda (assembly GCF_003945595.2). NCBI lineage: Eukaryota > Metazoa > Chordata > Aves > Passeriformes > Pipridae > Pipra > Pipra filicauda. The sequence continues at coordinate 915,517 of NW_024105053.1, read as the reverse complement.
GATATTACCCATTTAAGTTATGTAATTGTGTAAACACTTGTTAGGGTAGGATCAGTGTGGAGTGACTAGTTTTCTACTTCTGCAGTGTTTTCTAATTCAACTTGCTCAACCTGATAAAAGCAATTGCTCCATTATCTCATTACATGTATATACCTACATACATATGTGTATTGATATATAGATATAGAATTCACTCCAGCTTTGGAGCTGAACATCCAAATGTTTTGAAGCTACAGTGGGAGTTCACATAACTTCCATAATACAAATTGCTTGTGTGAATAAATTAGTTTGTTGATGTCAGTGATCTGCAGTTGTTTTATGAGAATGTACAGCTTCAAAGCAAAACTTTTGCAAAGGTTTATGGTGGTTTTGAAGTGAATTACAGCATCTGAAATGACACAAAACATTTATCAAAGCAAAAGATTTCTTCCTATTTGTGTTTGCAGCAGCATATCATGATTTTGAAAGGGACAGAAACATATTTCTATGAACTGCTTTGTTTACAGCTAGTAGGAAGGTTGCTGAATATTCCAGTTACATTTACTGTAGCATAAAAGAGAACGTGGCTCTCTGGGAGTCCTATGCTGAACCAAAATGCTTTCTGCTGCTTGAACTCACCTGGGAATAGGAGATCAACACCTCCAGACATACTGCAGCCTTGCAACCACTTCCAAACCTTAGAGCTTGAATGCCTCAATCCCTTAATCTTCCCTTATAGGTGACACTAATTCTGTTCTAGAAGATCAACCTCCATGTCTGACTTGAGGAGAGCCAGCCATTAAATCCTGCACTGTAGCCAGTAATTGTTTTGTACGTCTCTGTCCCAAGTCTGAAAGTACTCAAGAAGTTAAAACATATCCTCACATACCTGATATTCTATGGTGGTAAAAAAAGAGATATAGGTTTCCATTGGCTTCTATGGAATGACTTAGATATGCATAGAAAAGTTCCTTCTGTGTTATTGAGGCAGTTTTGGGTTACTAGTTGGACTTGATGGTCTTACAGGTCTTTTCCAACCTTAACTTTTCTATGATTCTATGAGTCTATATGTTGTATGGAAGAATATTTTCATATTTCCCAAGTATTTTCTGTGGGTTACTGTTCTTATCTTCCAGGTAGTGTCCCACACCAGTTACCAGGAGGTCTGAGGCAAGGAAGAGCTTGTTTTCTAAACGTACTGCAAAATAGCCTAACATTTATCCTTGGCACCATAATAAAAGTGCTGTTAGGCCCTCCTGCTTCCCAGAAGAAGGATAAAAGTTATAGAGATACAGTGACCTACCATGTGCATGTTAATTGCTGTGAATAAATACCACAGTTAATTTAATGAGAGCTCATAAATGTTTCTTCAGTCTTTTTAGTCCTTAGAATTTGTTTGGATGTAATACAACTATTTTAATGTCTCTGTATGAGTCTAGCCACAACCTTTCAAACTGCAATATTGCAATACTTTTTTTACATTCAGTTGCAGCATGAGATCTACCTCAAATTATTGCAGAACTATGAGGAAAGCAGGCCCCTGGAAACTGGCTTTCTTTAGATTCACACTAGGGTAATGTAGTATTTTGGTTCATGTTTCTTTCTGTTAAATGAGTGGGATTTTCTGTAAGTGGAACTGTTAGGAAATAACCCAGATTGTTTGTATGGAATATCTCTGTGTATCTCTTCATCACTGTGATTTGCCTCTTGTGCTGAGTGTTGTGTATTAGTTGCTAAGAAAACATCATTTTCGGTCAAAATGTGTACCAAAACTTCTTAAAAGTGGAATTCAGCATTAAGAGTCACAAGGTTATGGTTTTGCTCATACACTCCGGTTTGTATTCTGTTAAGCAGCCTTCCCAGAAGTACAAAGCAATGGTCAGCAAAAGCAGGCTTGCTGTGAACAGCCTGATGCTGCTGTGTTGCCTCTTGTCTGTGGGTAATTGCCTTTTAAACCTTCTTCAGAGCCTGCTGGAGCCCTTTCTGAGCCTGACAACTACATTGAGATTAAGGAAAGTGCTTTCTAATGTGTGACTTGAGCTATCTGATCCAAAACAACTCTGCTTAACCTCTTTTCAGCTTTATTAAAGGATGCTCATACTTGATTTAGCTCATGTTCAGCACAACAAATTGTCACAGCAGTTACTATATTCTGGGATGCAGAGTACAACCTCTTGGAGGATTTCTGCAGTTCATTCTCCGCCTACAGGGGTTACTCATCCTTTTTTTGTGTGTTTCTCTGGCAGGGGTGCAGCGCCAGGTTGCCCACTGCATGTGGAAGGGGAGTGGAGCAATCAAGAACTCCTTCTGTGACCCAGTGACTCAGCCCAACGGGCGGCAAAAGAAATGCTACGAGAAGGACTGTCCACCCAGGTAAGGGGGACTGGGAGGGCTCTGGGGTAGTAAACAGCAGCCTTATTCAAAGGGAGATGTTGTTTCTGATACCAGATTAACGTGGCACCCACAGCCTGCCACGGTGAGAGCTTCCATGCACTACAGAGCAAGCCACAGAAACCCCATAATAAACAAGTCAGAAGTGAGCAGCCCTGAGAGGTTTCCAAGGCAAGTTACTGAGCAGTCTGTGCTGGAAATGGTGGAGATTGCACTCTCATTCATGTGTGTAAATACTATTTTTATTCAGTTTGGGTGCAGGTGGCCTGAGGACTGTATAAATTCTTATTTATTTTAAAAATTGTATTCCTGTCTTAGCTCAAATGAGAATGCATTCCTGTGCGGTCCAAGAACTAACTTACAGAGAGACCTTTTGATGCTGTTTTTCAGTATTTTTTGATACTCCTTTGTCCTTTTTGTGAGAGATGATGGGTAGAAATGCCCACTTCTAAAACTAATTTTTATACTTTCTTTATAACGCATTATTTGACATCTTTTTATCATGTCCGTTTGTATTTTTAACTCTCAGTGAAGTGCAGCTTTCTTCATTATTGATCACATAGGAATAATTTTTTCCATTCTCATAACACTACCTTAACTCCTCTTCATCTCAAGTTTTTGTCTTCTACCATTTGAGCGAGTAGTGTAAGGAAGACTAACCACAGCAAAAATTCCAGGTGTCAGCAGAACTGTGGGCTTGTACAGCAGACATAGATTTGCTGGAAGAAATCAATATTGGTTTTAGTTTCATGCTTTAGGTACTGTAACATCTTGCTTTTGTCTTTTTTGTCTTTGAAAGTTGTTTATCATGCTGTTCACAATGGTATACCACTTTTTCCCTAGTAATTCTAGTTCAATCAGAATAAACTGAAGTCATGAGTCCCTTAGAGCTCATTCTGTTGCATTTGGCAGCAGTGAATTTCATGAAACTTTAATGTAAAAAATTCTACATAGCTGTTGGTTTTACCAGTTGTTTCCAAGTATCTTCACAACAGCACATGATGTCTCCTCTGGGAATTATATCTTTGTGCTTGCAACCTAGACTACCAGCATTTCATAACTCCTTGTAGAATTATGGAAAATCAATTGATAATCGATATGGTTAATCAATTGATAAACTTATTAACTAGTCGACTAGTTAAGACCTGAGGCTACACACATACATCGGGGTGTTTTTTATGGCACATATAAACTGTGCTATCAATTCCAAAGTTCCAAATTAACTCAATTTGTCCCCTTTGTTCTAAGTGACAACGTTATTTGGACCTGCTCTTGAAAGTGAGGGAGCAGAAATTGTCCCTTGTTGAGCACGTTGTAGAATTATGTAATACATGAACAAGCTCTTCTGCAGACCAGGTAGAAAAGCTCTCGTGTGCTGACAGCCCTGATTGATGCTTCTTAAGCTCCTTCTGCACCGCAGAGGAAAGCACTAAAATAATGACAAAATGCAGTGCAGGAAAACCGTATGTTTAGTTCTGGAATCATGTTGTGTGTTTATTTTTCTCTTAATAACATAAGAGTGACTGTAGTAGTTTGACCAAGGGACTGTCTAAGTCCCTGTTCTGGCTCTCAGCAGGACTTACATGCCTAAGGAAGAATAAAGGCAAGGCAAATATAAATTACATCTCTTTTTAGTGCTCTTCCAGCTTCCAACTGGTTTTAATTCAAGGCATTTCCAGTGGTTTTTATGGCTTTTCTAATCAGTAACCTCCAATGGACCTCTCTTCCAAGTACTTGTCCAGCCTCCCTGTGCAATGTTGTAAAAATTCTATTATATACAACTTCCTTTGCAAGAAGTTCCACAGCTTTAATCCCTGTGTGAAGCACCACCTCATTTTAACTATTTTGAACCTGGGTCTCGCTAACTTCTGTTGGTGGCCCTGAATTCCTCTGTTGGAAGTGATGGCAGTGAAGAATGAATTACTATTTACCCTTCCCAAGCCCTTCCTTTTGTAGATCTGGTCTCTGTTCCAGGCTGTAGTCCCAGCATTGCATTTAGTTGGTATTTTCTTTCCATGGCATATGTGCCACCTCTAATCTAGATAGACGGTTCATATCTTCATTTGAAATGCAAGACAGTTTAGTACAGTTTCTTGGCTCATTGCTCTAAAGAAATCTGAATATTGGAGGAAGGTGTGACTGTCCCACGCAGTATTATACGGGATAACTCAGAGTCCACATGAAGCTGCTGAAGACCAAGTGTTCTGTAGAGAGGTGTAAATTCTGTTCTAGAGGTGAGGACAGTGCTGTTAAACACAACACTGCAGGAGACCTTTGGTAAGTGCTGCAACCACACAACTGAAACCATTGGATGATACCCCACTTCCCAACAGTGAACCTCATTCTTTATAGTAACATCCTGTCTAAAAAAAGTTGGTTGTTCTGTTGCATAAGCTTCCGTCTGATGATCTGCTAAATCCCACTGGTGGAAAACGTGCTACCATGAAACAAGCTACTAGACCACGAAACCAGAAATAGATAATTTATCAAGCAGTAGCTATGGACAAAGATGTTTGTGACTCTCATAAACCAGATCTTATCTCATTAATTCATTTCAGGAAATTATAGTTATAAACTGTTTGAATTACAGGCTTCTGATAAGTCTTAACATTCTGGCTTGTTAGCTGACTTGCTCTGCATTTATTTTATACTTATTATTACATTTATTATTACACTTTCTACTAAAATAATTTGGAGCAAAATGAATAAAATATTAAATTATCACAATACATGTGTGCCACATTTTGACTTGGAACAAAATAAAGATGGTTGAACAGCTGAGAGTTAAAATGTACAACTTGGGTGATGTTGCTCAGTAGGAGTACGACAAGACTGTAGCTTAAATGGATGCTTTTTTCCTGTTAAGGTATGGAGTATGGTTTCCAATTACATGTTTCTTTGGTAGGCACGTATTGGTTCCGTAGGTGCTAAAGTTAGAAGTCAATAGATACTACTCGAACAGGAGTGAGATTTTAACTAGTTATAGTGTTGTGAATAAAAGTTTTGCTTTGCCCTGCGTAGAAAATTGCCTGGAATCTTTTTACTCTGACTACCCACTTCAACAGAGTAAACTTAAATTTCACAAGTACGTAGAATCTCCTGCTTTTTATCTGCTATTAACCTATTGTCCTTCTTCCAGACTGCTTAGTAGACTTCCAACAGCATAATAAGAATAGGAAATCTCATTTCTATTATAATACACAGTGAGAATCCATGCCCTGCTGGTATCTACCGTGCCTGATGCTATACAAATACTGAAAGAAGATGGTTTTTCTTTAGTTGTGACATGACAAAGGGAAGGAGGGCAGGAGGGAGGGAACATTCAGCCCCATAGTCATGATTTGGTTCCAAAATACCATGCTTCTAGTTTTTCAACATGTTGCACACTTCATTCAGCACACATCATCTAGGCATAGACAGGGACTGTGTAATGGACAAGGCTGTTGGGCTCTGCCTAATTTGTTACAAACCTTGGAAACTCAGTGTGGGAGGAAAAGAGATAGGTCTCATTTGAAGCAGCTGAATGCCTGCTAAAAGAATCCGATTTTCTTCCTACGTCTATCCCAGGTTTGAGTGCAGAAAGCACTCACAGCTGCAGCTGAAAACTACCTCAGGTTATGTTTTCACCAGTCAGGCTGCTCTGTGTTTTGACAGCCTCAGGAAAATTAGTGTTCACGCAAATTAATTACCCAAATCATGCATTTTGCTTGTTTGTTTGTGTTTGTTACCACAATCTTTCCACACCATGCCTGCCTGTGGAGATAATGTTGTTGTTTCACTTTGCAGGGACCAGGTGATGATGCATTAATACTTAGGAACCGCTCAGTTGCTGTAGTGCTAAATGCCATCAGAAAACAGAGATAGGAACAAGTATTGGATGGTGACTTCCATCAGGCTTCAGTTTCTCTCAGCTTGTCCCAGTCTCTCACCACAGTCAGCACAGCTACCTACTGTTTTTCTTCTTCCTGACAAGTGGATGGTAGATGTTTTGCATTCTGGGCTTTGCCTTTCTTCCCCTTTGGCTGAGACACCACAGTTCAGGTCCTCACCAGGGACCAAGAAGAGACGTGCTTCCGTGTCAGGTTTCTCATTCTTGAATGTTTAAGGCATGTGCATGTACCTTACAATGAAAATAGGGAAATGCAACATCAGAAATTCTAGTTACTGATAAGAATAAACTTCCAGTTAGAGCAAGTGTTTTGAAGTGTGTGTGGTAAATGTGGTGTCAGACAATTAACTGCTTGGTTCACCAGTACTGTTGCCTGCACTGAGTGAGGAAGAACTCTACAGAGGAAGCTACGTGGCTAAATGTAGCTTTAGTTTGACCACGAAGATGCAATAGGATAAAATCTTACTTCTGGAATTTTCCAACTGTGGAGCACCTTACTTTCTTCCATGACTTTTAGAAAGTGTTTGCTGTGATAGTTAATCCCACACCATTACTGCTGCTCTGTAGTAAGCTCTGATAATTTATTGCTAGGAGTTTGATATTTAAACCTGCAAACTGTTGAACCCTTACTCACAGCCATTTGAAAATGGTGAGGAGGATAAGGAGTGTCAGCTTAGGATGTCTGTAGCTTGAAATACATTATCTGGTTCCATTAAAATTAATAGAGCAATACACATTTTTAAGTTCCATTGTGCTGAAATGTCAGCAATTTATAAGATTGTAGAAAAGATAAAATTGGAAAGAAGATGCAAGAGGTAAAAACAACCCTGAAATGGCTTGATTTAGGTGGTGATAATATATTCTCCTCTTGTTTATTGCTGTGTTCTGCTAAGGTGTACTCACTTTTTCTCTTTAAGTACTTTAACTACTTTAGTTTTTCTTTATTGTTTGCAGAAGCCTGCAAGAGCAAGACACAATCCAAAGGAGGGCAGGAGGAGGACAAAAATATTTTGGCTGTTTTGTTTTTGTTTGGTTGTTGTTTTTTTTTAATTGCAGCAATGTCCAGAAGCCTTGGCACTGGGCTGCATTTTAGAGCATGTAGCAAAGGGCTTCTAGGGTAATTTAAAAGGAAGTGCTGTATGTACAGATAACTAAAGAGAAGAAAAATAAGTGTAGGTACTGAAGAGAAGACGAGATGTTTGCACAAATAAGCTGTAGCATGGCTTGATTACTCTCAGTCCTGGTTGTCTTTGTTTTTTTTTTTAATTATAAGGAATAGATATCAGTGTCTTCCAAATCAGTGACAGCTCACTTGCAACTGAAGAACAAATTAATTAAGGAACATGGAAATTGGAGTGGAAAGGGGAGAGGGATTATCAGCAAACTGAAGAACCGGAAGTGCAGTAAGATGGGAGACAAATCAAGGAGCAAAAACTATTATAAATCTGGATGTCGAACTTCAATGGATTTATCAGAATGGGATTATTTTTTCTCTAAGTTCATGGACCTTAAAAGGAGAAAAAAACTCCTGATACAATGGTATTGGTTGCAAGCCAGAAGCAATTTTTCCTGCCATTTTGTCTAGAAAGGCATTTTCTAAAGATATCCCTGCTTTATTTTCATTGTAAGGCTTTGTCATGACCTTCTTCAAAGCTCAGGAACAAGTAATATTGTCTAGGAGCTTTTGTGGTTTAGAGTTTACAGGCTTTTTATACAGCAGCTCGAAGTTGTGTACACACCCAGGGCACTCTAAACTGGAAGGAGAAAGACTTTTCTTGGTTTGATTTTTTTTCCCTTTTTTTAAATATAAAGGTAAATCTTTAGGCAAACGCAGTTAATGTCAATGCTTCTCAAATAGTAAAAACCCAGGAATTTTTTGCTCTCCTTTCTTATGGAAGATAGATAAGCAGGTACTTGATCCACTCTGGGTCAGCATGAGAAAAAATAGGTGGATGAAGCTGGAGAAAGACTAAGGTAAACGAAATACAAAGGGGATGGCTCTTTTGAGGAAGGTATTTTGCATTGGAAAATACTACACTAGAGGAAACTGTTATCTTTAATTTGGTGGAACATTGCATGTGTCTTCTATGCTATGGAAGACTGACTTTAATCAGGAGAGGGACACATAAGGGGTTTTTTTTCGCTTCATGAAGGAACAAAGTACAGAAAAGTCTAGTCTAGTGCAGACCTGGACACTAGGCCCAGAGGGAGAGCACTGCAGGGCACTGATCCCTTGTGGGAGCAGGCAGCATAGCTCTGACTAACCTGTTTTTAGGGTTGTGTGCCTCGCTGCTTCCTCTTATGGCCCTGTTTGAGCAGTTATGCAGCACTGGAGGCATAGATGTGTAAGGGGATCTTCTCCACCTGTGTGCTGTCATTACAGACCCTCCAGTGATTCTTATTTGTTAACTCCTCTGTGCTGAGGTAACAATAAACAGATAAACAACAGGATACAGTTAATAGATTACTTGCTTAAATAGACTTGCTAGCAGTTCCTCAAATTTGAATTTGAAAGAGTATCTACTCAGTGGATTCTTACACTTCAGGAAACAATACTCAGTGCCTACTTCTGTCTGAGAATCCTACCTACTTCTGTCTTTCAGTGACTGGCTGGTATTAGAGCACAGGGGAAATGGGAAAGCTTGAATGATCTGGGCTTAATGTGAAGAGCATGTGTCTGCACTCAGATTTTAAGTCACTGATTCTTTTTCTTGTAGTCTCTGACCTTTTTCTTAATGTGCTTGTGATGGGTTTACTGATGTTTCTCACGCCCCTGGTTTTCAGGTGGTGGGCAGGGGAATGGCAGAAATGTTCAACCACATGTGGCCCAACAGGCCAGAAGAAAAGAACTGTACTTTGCATCCAGACAGTGGGATCTGATGAGCAGGCACTGGCTGTCACAGAGTGCCAGCACCTGCTTAAACCAAAGACCCATCTGTCATGCAACAGAGATGTCTTGTGCCCATCTGACTGGACAGTGAGCAACTGGACTGAGGTAAATTCATATTTTTTTCCAAATGACCTATTATAGTCAGCAGAGGGGACCAACGACCTGCTATTTTGCTTCTTTTAAATAATTGTTTTGTTTGTTTAATGTATCTTCACAAATTTTTGGTGCAGAAGAAGAAAAGCTGCCCTGCTTGCTAAATACCTCAGGAAGTGTTCCTTGCTAACTGTTTCTTGACTTGCTGAGCTTTTAGGACAGTAGAACATGGTTGAGTGCTAAAATGTCTGTGTGACACTCATGACTGTTGTGGACCAGACTGGGGGGGAGGCTATACGTCATATCTGTAGGCCTACAAAGAAGTGTTTTTACATTCTCTCCATTTCTATCTTTTGCATTCATGACTCTGCCTTTCTTCCCATAGCTTGCAAACTTTGGAGACGTGGGAATTGTTCAAAGCTGTGCCAGGGGATATTCAGGCTGTACACTGGGAAGCATTTCTCTACTAGGAGGGTGGTCAAACACTGGAACAGGCTTCTTAGAGAGGTGTTTGATGCCCCCAGCCTGTCCGTGTTTAAGAGGAATTTGGACAATGGCCTTAACAGTATGCTTTAATTTTTGGTCAGCCATGAAGTGGTCAGGCAGTCGTACTAGATGATCGTTGTGGGTCCTTTCCAAGTGAAAACACAGTATTTTCGTTTTCTGAGAACCCCTCTCTCTCTCCTTCTTTCTTTTTTTTTCACTAGACTCACTGCTGGGAGAACAGAGTCACATAATGAGCCAATAAAATATTGTGACAGTATTGGTTTGGTTTATGCTGCTCACATACCATCATCGGAGAATGTTGATTGTTTTGTTAACTGAGCAACCACCATGTTTTAAATGCCTGTAAGAACTTAGAGTGGGATTACATGACTAGCAGTACAATAGCTGCTGGTACTCATGTGCCATTGGATTATATTTGCAATTTACTGACAAAAGTAAATTTCTACACCTGTAGGAACTGGAGAGGGAGTGTAGGACAGACTATTTCACCTGCACAAATGACAGGATTGTCAGGAAACTTGTAACTCCAAAGTGTTCCTTATCGGTGAATGCAAGAGAGAGATTTTACACAGGTGAAACTTCCTGTTGCTCGAAACTTATCTGTCTGTTAGAAGATCCTTCTGTGTCTTATAAATTAAACGTACTTAATTAGGCACATAATGAGGATAGAGTGTTGTAGCCATTCTGAAATCTCTTTTTCGTACATGGCTGTAATCTAAAGCAGAGATTTTCAAAACTAATTCTGGGAGACAGGCATTACCCCAAAAAGTTAATAAGGTTGAATATTCCTTTTAACTCCCTTGAATGCTAGTACAGATCATGCAAGCGGCAAAGTCTGACAAAATAAGTGAGTTGTGTTTTTGTTTAAGCAGCAACATAGTGTTAATTGTTGTTATCTTCCTCAATAAGCAAAATCCTTTACTGAATAACTTCAGAGGCCAGATTGCAGCTGAGGTGAATTTGCACAGCTCTGAATAACTGAACATGCTATTCATCTGGAAGTGCAAGGACGCCAGACAGAATAGCTAATGAATTTACCTACTGTGAGGCTACTCTGCTTGCTTCCCTGCTCCTGTTGCTGCAGAGCTGATGTTATTTTACAGGTGTGAACAATAAAGAGTGCCCCAGTAACACAAGATCACTGGTGTTTTACTGCCCTGTGACCTAGCTCTAAAAAAAATTAGATGTGTCGGGGCATCAGAGTGCTGGCAAAAGGAGTGTTCATACTTCTTGTCAGGCACCTGGTTATAAACCCCCTGAGTTAGCTGGTCAGGCTCCCTCATATCCTAGGAAGAATTCCTCCAGTAGGTTGTTTGTAACATCTACATTCGTACTCAGCCAGTCATCCAGCCTTAGTATCTCAGACCAGAGAGGTGTGATTTCACAAAGTCCTTAGTGGAGCAACAGCTTCGGAAGGCATGGCTGTACCTGTGGGCCTGAGAGTGAAAAACATCACAGAAAAACTGGGTCTCTTTAGCTTCCGGCACCCTTTACACACAGCAGTGCTCCTATTTAAATAGAAGCCAGATAGGTTAATTATTTTCAGTAGTCTGTAATTGAAGAGGGACATGCTAGCAGCTCTGGCAGCACTTGGTGGTTGCTCCATGACTGAATGAAAAATTCATTTCATAAAGTCAACAAGGGTATGTGAGCTGCATGGATCATCAGAGCAGGTTTGGGGCGCTGTAAGCAGCACTGAGCCAGTCAGGTGTGGGTTTGATTGTAGGTTTTTAGTCTGTTTTTTTATAACCCTGGTGGAAAAAGTGTTGGCTAGATGACTATTGTGAGTCAATGAAGAAATCAAAATCTATTGTATGACTTTCATGTTTTGTCTTTATTGTGTAGTCTTTTTTTCGCTGCTGTTTCCTCAGGGTAACATTTATTGTTCTTAAAATTTGGAAAGAACTCCATGATAGCAGAACATCCTAGAATGAAGTACTTGTTCTTCAAGGAAAGCTTTTTAAATGATTATTTGTAATGATGCTTCTGTATTATAAACCAATGCCATCTGATACTTATCAATATGTGCAGCAGAATGAAGAGGGGATGTGTATTAATTCTATTTCACTTGCAGTGCACAGTTACCTGTGGTGGTGGAATAAGGACTCGTAATGTCACTTGTGCCAAAAATAGTGATGAGCCATGTGATAGTTCCAAGAGACCAAACTCTAAGGCCCTGTGTGGTCTTCAGCAATGCCCTTCTGCTGGAAGATTCCTGATGCCCCCACTGGCACCCAGAAGAGGCAAGATCATAATCAGAAAAACAACTACTAATCCTGAACGGAATCTTCCTCGCAGGATACTCAGACCAAGCCCAAGGTCCTACACAACAACAAAAACACCCAGGCCTGAAAGTGTAACTCCCTGTTTGCCTACATCCTCTGTTTTGGGTGATGTCTCAGAAAAAGAGGGAACAGCCAATAGAACAATACAAAATAATTTTGCTGGACCGAGTGATGCTTACAATTATCCAATTGTTTCTACTGAAAACAGTTCATATCAAAATACTACTTCATGGCCTATTTATAACAGCTTAAGTACTAAAATTATAAGGCATCCTGAAAATACTTCTGAAAGTGAGCCAGTTTCTACTAAAGAGAGTGAGATGCACAGAAGTGAGGACACTCCTGTTTCCTCATTTACTAGTAATCCAGAAATAACTTCCAGCTATGATTACTTAACCGAAGAATCTGATGACATTGATGGGCCTCTTGGAGTCAGCAAGAAACCAGCTGATCTTTTTTACAGCACAGAACTCAATTCTGAAATCAGAACCAGAAACACAACCCTAGACACCGTCTCTCCTGTCCTTCAAAATGAGAGCGTGACTCCCCAGTCTCCACCAGCATCTCACCACCAAGACCCTTCTATGCTCCTTCCTGTTAGCAGAGCAGCACAAGGGCTGGCATTTCCAACAACAGCAAACTATATCAGCCTGCAGGTTGATGTGCCAGTTGTAGAAGTAACTACCCCACAAGCACCAGTTGCAGAAAGGCCCACAGTGCTTGGACATGTACCAAGAGACCAGACTGACAACAGAAAAGAAGTAAAGCTGCCTGACACGGTAACTACCAGCACACAGTCCTCAGCTCTCGAGCACGCTCTGAGGAACCAAAGTGCAACATCTGAGGGTGTTTTAGTGAATGTTACAGAAAACGGCCATATAACGGCACCCAACAGTTTGCCGGAGGATGCCTACTGGATAGTAGGCAACTGGAGTGAGGTAAGTTGTTTTTAGCTTGTAAAAGTGGAGAGTGTGAACAGCTGACTGAACCACTGCTGAAATGAAACTTCTTAGTTTGTCATGATTATCTGAAATGAGTACCATACATTCATATGAAATACTTGACACAAAAGAGTTGGTAACTTGGGGTATCTAGGTTGCTTACATAAAGTGAATATAGTCATCACGGGGCCTGGCCATATATTACAAACTTTTACTTAATGTCCTTCCCACTGTAAAATTTTATTTTTATGTAAACAGGGTTCTTTTTCTGTGAATGGATTTTATATGCTTGAAATCATAGTACCTAAAGTGAAAGAGTTTGGTATCTGAACTAATTATCTCATTCTTCTAAGGCCTTTTTTACCAAACTAAACAGAGTCAGATCTGGAAACCTCCTTGAACTGATCTGCCTCTGTCTCAGTATTGATGGAGAAGGTCTGTTTCTCTGTACCTGCTTGCCCTTGGCTCTACCTGGAATTATTATAGAATTGCAGAAATGTAGGGCCCAAAAGGACAGCAAGAGATGACTTAGTGTATCCCATGGCAGTGGAGGCACATCTAGACCACTGAGATCGTGTTGGTGTCCTCTGTCTGGATGCAGCCAGTGGGTAAGACCCCTGAGCAAGAACAGGCTCTGTCACCACATCAGTGGTTGTTCAGGACGTGTGTTCCTGATGGCAGTTTGAAGTTTCATCTTGTGTCTTCCCATGGCCAGGTGAGAATGGCCTTAGCTTCCCATGTTCTGGTGAGACAGGTGAAGCATTTCCTCCTGCACATGCCTGAATACCTGCATTTAGATCTGCTTAGGTGCAAGAGTCTACAACAGAATTTCAGGGTAAAGGTTGTACCCCCAAGCCCACCACAGCCTGAGCAGAGGTCTAACATAGAGATGCTACAGTCTGTCCTAGTCGTTCATTATCCACCTTAGAAATATTTTCCTTATACATAGCCAAAATCTTCTATACTGAAAATGAAGATTCCCTTTTTTTACATAAAGACTGTGAAGGAAAATTTTCTTCTTAATATTCTGAGGTCCAATTTCTGAATTCTTTTCAGATTTTCCTTGTGTTTTCTAAATATCTGGTGACTTTGTTGTTCTCATCCAGACTTGCTTCAGTTTCATCATGTATTTCTTCATCAGTGACGTTCATTGTGGCCCCAGCTGACACATAGCAGATAAAATGGAATAATTACTATTGTTTTATTTATTACTGTCTTTGTGAATGCTGGAATCAGATTTGTCTTGTTTTGTAACCATCTCGCTTTCACTTATTGAATTCGTGGTCCATTGTAGACTCTGGATCCCTTAATACAGTATTTCTAGATCAGCAGATGTCAGATGTTCTCAGTTATGTTTGAGACCTATATATATGAATGTGTATGTGTGTATATATATGTATGCATAAAAAGTTTTCCCTAAGTGCAGTATTTGGCATGTATTTTTGAATTTCACCGTTTTCTTATAGTTTTTAATGTGGTGAGGTGTCTTTGAGTTCAGATTTCAACGTTCCTGGCAACTCTCCCAACTTGTCATCATCTGCAAGTATTTTAAGCGCATGCTGTCTTTCATTATTCAGTTAGCTAATGAAAATACTGGAGAGAGCCTGGCTTTGGACAGAGCCCTGCAGGACTATGTTTGAAGTGTCAGTTCATTATGACACTTAACCAACGAGGACCACTTTACCACAGTTTTTCAGTTAGCTGAACACTGATCTTGTAATTATTTCACCTAGGCTATATTTCCATCATTTGCTAAAAGAATGCTTTATACAGACATGTAAAAATGCATCATGTCAGCTGGCTCCTTTTCTTCATTAAGCCATGTATCCCTGTCAAAGCAGGGGTTTAGACTCAATTGAATAATTTTTTCTAGATAGGTCCGTGTGGGCTTTTCTGTTGCTTTATCATTTTTGTTAGTATTTGCCATTTTGATCTTCATTATTCAGTAATTTGTTTTTTATGTTCTTGTGAGGTCAAGTTGGTGAAGCATTCCATTAGACCACAGGTAGGACTTTTTCTTTTCCTAAAAATAACTTGAAAGATATTCTTACCGAGTCCTCTGGGACTTTTCCAATCTATAGAAAAAATAATTCTCAACAGTTCAAAGTTATTGAAGAATACTTAAATGAATGTTTAGATAAGGTCAATATATTTGGTTTTACAGAATTGATGGAATCAGTTTGAGGATACTTAATGTATCTAACTTTGCTATTCTTTAATGATTTGGTAATCTTTTGCTATTCTTGTGAAAGCTATTGTATCTGTTAAAATTAACTTCATAGAAAGTGTGTCACGTTTAACTTTTTTTTTTTTTTTTTTTACAAATTTGAAGAAGGAAAAGTGATGAAAAAAGAGTTTGTGGAATCTCCATCCCTGGAGATTCTGAAGGCATCTGGACATGGTTCTGAGCAGCTGTCTCCAGGTGGCCGTGCATGAGCAAAGGTCCTTTCCAACCTCAACCATGCTGTGATTCTGTTAATAAAGTCAGCTGTTATCTTTTTCATGAAATAAAAGTTACCTATTTCAGACACATACCTTGATTCTAACATTCACAGAACCTTTTCTTTTTATTCATTACCTTTAATTAATTTTTAATCTACAGTTTTCTGATTTTATTTTTGCTCTTTCTATATACCTGTCCTTAGTAAAACTTTGTGGGTGTTTTTAGCTGACATCTGTCCAAGGCATTGCTATTTCAAGACCAGTGCATCTACCTAGATGAACGTCTTGCTATACTCTCTTTCTCTTTTAGTAGCTGCCAATATTCTGACATTTCTTTGCTCTTTATGATACATCTATACTAGTAGATAAATAGTGCCCAAGAATAGTGATAGTCACTGAGATGGAATGGTGTGACATGTCCTGTACCAGTGCTGGCACTTGCCTCCCAAGGGAGAGCACTAATGTGAGTAGGGCAAAACAGTGCCCAATTCCACTGATGCTTCTGTCTGTAACTTCTGCTTTCTTTCCTACGACTTTCCCAAGTTGTTCTGGGCTGTCACTTTTCACTTTCTAGGAGCTTTCTGGGTATCAAAGATATCCCATTACCACTAGACCTGCTCATTCTGCACCTCTGCTATTGGTCATGAAAAGTCACCTGCACTTTCTCCCCCTGTAATAGACATCTGCTATGACAAGAGGGAATCTTAGTTCCCAAATGACAAAAGGGAAAAGCAGTAAGTCTTCACAAACTTCAGAGCAATCTGTCTCCTTTATGTAGCATCAAACAACAGTCAAGAAAGCTAAGGCTTTATGCTGGAGTGTGCTTTATGCTCCACTGTTTGCAGCATCATGCATTTCCCTCTTGACTCTGTATCTGCACATAGCAGGTTTTGAAAGAAGCCTGCTGTGTTTCACCTTCCTCAGACGGGAATATAAAGCTTTTATAAGTATGACCTACCCAGCACCATCCCTGCAGCTAACTTTGATCTTCTCACGTGTGCTCAGAGTGTGTGCTCTTTGGTCAAAGACTGAGCACCCCTTCAGTAAAGTCTTGGTGTTGTCAGACAGGCATAGCAGAGCTGAGGAAGCTGTAAGTCAGCAAGCAAGACAAAGGCAGTCCATCCTCTCAGGCAGAGAAATTGTCTTGGATAGATATGTCACTAGGCAAAACTGAACATTGGTATGCACTTCCCTTTAACGGGACCCTCGTACACATGTTCCAGGAATCTCCATGTCTTCAATGTTGATTTTTTTTTCCGGCCTCATCTTCAGCGTAGGTTTCCTTATTTTTCCAAGAACACTTACTTAGCTTTCCCACTTCCACAAAAGGAGGTCAAACCAAACAATAGCAGTTGCTTTCTGCATCCTTTTGCTGACTTAGTCCAAGATTATTTATGCTGTGTCTCATGCCAGCTACAGGTTGCTTGGTGTGTTGGATTTGAGTCTATATGTATAGTTGTTCACTGTCCCTCCCTTTTTAAGGGAGAAAAAGGTAAATGGGTATCTCCAGCCAATCTTCACCCCTTCCTGCTTCAGAATACAATGACAGTGTTTGACTTATTTGTAAGGAGTGTGCATTCTTGGGATCTGGACTGGAATAATCAGTTTTCTCTTACCTCAGACACCAAAATCCTGCCAAATGTTGAAAACACTCAGTCCCTTCTTGAATTAATAATTTTAAAACATCTTTTTGCTGCACATTTTTTCCAAGATTCTCACATTTTATTTAAGATTTGATCTTAATTTGCTGGCTCTCTCATGAGGAATATTAGGGATAGAGAGGGAGCAATACTGGAGATTGGATGCAATTATACCGTACATTGGATCCCCAAAGACAACAGAAGAAAATGGTGGAACAGCTGGTACAGATTTAGAGTGTCTCAGTAAGCAGGAGTTTGCCAAAGAAGAGAATTGCGTAGTATAAATCAAAATTGGTACTGTCTTAACAAAGCAATAGAAAGCCCTCTTTCAGAACATTAAGTAAAATTCGGGTCAGTTTGAAGTCTTCTTTTGAGTTTCTCAGATAACCTAGGTCATCTAAAATGGCTCTAGATATTTATATTTAGGTTCCAGGATTGTTTCCAAATGATGTACTAATGTTGAGTGTGCCCCTGGGCTTTCCTCTTACCCTTCTGCAGTGCTCCACCACCTGTGGAATGGGGGCTTTCTGGAGGCTGGTGAAGTGCAGCAGCAGGAACACATCTCACTGTCAGCACATCGAAAAGCCTGATCCTGCAAGAAAATGTTATCTCCGCCCATGTGCTAGCTGGAAAACAGGAAATTGGAGCAAGGTAACTTCATTCAGAGCTGTGTGTGAACAGTAAGCTTGCAAATTTCAGTGAGTAGGAAATTCTAAGTACTTCATTTTTAAAGCAATTATTTACTCAGTGGTAATGCATACATGGTTCCCAGTTGACTATTCAGCACTAATTTTCTGATT
Source organism: Pipra filicauda (assembly GCF_003945595.2). NCBI lineage: Eukaryota > Metazoa > Chordata > Aves > Passeriformes > Pipridae > Pipra > Pipra filicauda. The sequence goes on along the minus strand of NW_024105053.1, from coordinate 897,660 downwards.
TCCTGACCAAGTTATATCTAGAAACACATCTGCTGTGAATTTTGTTCTTCCTGTCGTGGGTTGTGCTCATTAACTCTTGCATCTAAAGCCAAAGCAGGACTAACTGTTCATGTTCTATGGAGATTGTAGGGCAAAGCTGTACATATTTGATTGTGGCATCTTTTTGATCTCTGCTTCCAGAGGCATCTCCTAATTTTAAGAAGCAGTGGGAATTTGAAAGAAGAAGTTGTCATGTTCCTATTCACCCTTGTCACCGTATGTTATCTCTTATGTGACACGATCTGTTCCCCATCCATTTCATCTCTAATTTTTACATTTAGAAAATGAAAGAGCATGGTACCAGGGAGAATGCCTGCTATGTATGGGGTCCTGTTTGATCCTAGTTGTGTACACATGGCTTGGTCAAGGGACAGAATAGTGTCCAGGGTGGCAAGTGGAGCCCAAGGAATTGTGTTTGACTTACGTTTTGGTATTTTAAGATGCATGATAGACACCTGGAAGGACTTTGGTGACTTCTTGAAACTTATTACATTTTGTCTTCATGCAGTCTAAAAATGGAGTTTTAAACAGCTGGTTATTTTTTATGACTCAAAAGAGAAAACCTACAGAATTCTATTGAAATAATGTCGATTTAATAAAGAGAAAGATGCTCTTTTTCAGTACATATCATTTTTGTGGACAATGTTGTTGCCATTGGGCTAGAGGGCAGATTCGTACAAAGAAAAGGTTGTAGTTACAAAATCTGTGCTCTATTATTAAGCTCTTTGACACAGAATTGATTTGTACAGGAATTACATGCCTGTTTAGTAAGTTCAGGAAAGGCCAAGGCTTTACATAACTACATTTAAGCCTTCAAAATTCATTTTAAATGATACATAGATACTGCGCAGTCCCATTTACAGTAGGGCATATTTTACCTTCACTTTTTCTTCATAAATGTCATTGCTCTTGCAAGAAATGAATGATAGTTATGTCAAAAAAAGTAACTAGAAATAAGGCTTAATGGTAAAATATTATGGGACACAAATTTTTAAAAGTGTCAGTCCAATTATGAAAACAATTTAAAGCAAAAGGCTTTTCCTAACAGATTTCTATTGTGTTACTCACCCTTTTTTTCCATAAATTGAACTAGACAGACAAACCTAATTACAATTTAATATATAAAAATTACTAATATTTGTTTGCTTTACGAGTGAAATTGTTTTTTGTTACTCATTTCAAACATTCTTAAGGCACCTTATCATAGCAAGATGGCTATGTTCCGCTGCTAGTGTAGTACAGCTTCTTCTGTTCCTTTGCTCTCATCTAATTCTCCTCTTCCCTAAAAGAAAGGTGCTTCTGACTAGATCTTACAGTCTGAGTTTAATACTAGGTATAACTCGCACATATTTTGGGGCTGTTGTACTCATTTTTTTACACAGTCACTTCTGTTCACTGTTTTTATCCAGAGGGACAAAAACTCCTGTCTACAAGAGTATGGATTCCCTCCCCATTCATTCTTCATCTCTCATGGGAATTTTTATGTTCAAATTCTTTGCTCAACTGAAGAATGGTTATTTATGCAAAGGAGAACAGCATTAGTTGCTGTTGCAGCGTGGTGGTAAAGGTGAAAGCTGATCTGAGGTTACTCAGTGGTGTAGTTGGAATTGGTTTTAATTCTGGATGAAGTCAAAATGTGTATTTTTCCTTATCCTTTGAGTAGAAAATTCACTTCTTCCTCGACAACAGGAGAATTCCTGAACTTTGGTGTCTGGGGACAGGACCTGGTGATGCTGCATGAGGCCTTGGAGCAAGCTTCAAAGAGAAATAGGAGGCTGGAAGAGCTTGCTTAGCTTACTGGCAGAGCTCTAAGCTGAGAAGTGATTTCACAGGCTATGAATGAGGCTCAGGGTGCCTCTCTTCTTTCCCATTCTCTCATGCCCAGGCTGCTCTCGGAGTATGAAACCTCCTGGTGCCATGAGGAGCAAGGAAGATGAGGGTGGGAACTGCTACTCCCTCCATCCCTCCCTCCCTCCTTTCCCTCCTTCTGAAACAACTGAGGAACTGACAATCTCCTTACATACAGAATTCATTTTTTGTATTTGTTGCATTATAACTCTTTTACTGTGACATTTTTGGAAATAGTTGTCAAGATTTCTCAATTAAATACACACACGTGTCATTAATGGACATGGAAGTGAAGGAAGGGAAGTACTTATATGGTGTGTTCCGGTTTGCTGTGATGAGACCCACAGTGTTTAAGCCTTACAACAGGTTATTGTTACAGTAAAGTGGAAGTTTCCTCTGTTCAGGATGCTCAGAGCTCAGGCTGTCCTGCTCCTCTGTGACTGGGGAAGGTACAGCCCCTCAGCAGAGCATCATTTGGAGATGTGCCCCTTTCTGTTTTGTGTGCAGTGCTCTGCGAACTGCAGCGGCGGCTTCAAGACCCGAGATGCTCACTGCATTGATGTCCGTGAAAAGCGACTGCTCAGGCCTTTTCATTGCCAGTTACTCGGATATAAACCACAACTCAGCACTAGGTGTAACACAGAGCCTTGTTTGCAGTGGCATGTGGAGCCCTGGAATAAGGTATTGTCCTTGAAAAGAAGCTTTTGGAATGAGCAATTACCTGTCAGGTAACAGTGACTCTCAGATCCTGTGCTGTTGGGTAAACCTGTGCTCAAAGGAAGACACACAGCTGGTGTGTACCACTCTGCAGTCCTTGTGTATGGTTACAGCAAGAATTAGCATAGGTGTTCGTCAGACTTCCCCAAGTCATTCTTAGGATTGCATATAATACACAGCCAGAGCTGTAAATCACCATACTCTGAAAGAGAGTAGTAGATGGCCTGGAAAAAGATTTCTTTTAGCTATTCTACTGGATCAGTAAATGTGGTTCATTTAGATTAATCCGTTTTGCTGCCATTTTAATGTTGCTTTCTCATTATGGTGAATTTAAAATTTTCCTTTCCCTTCAGCTTTTGGGCTGAAATTTTGTAGATCTGGAAGCTTAGGCCAGACATAAGATAAATCTGACTTTTGGGTCTTTTTGTAATATAAATCTGTTCCAATGAACTCATAGGCAGCCAGGTACATATTTTTGTCAGCTAAAGCACATGTTCTGATTACATTTTAGTGTTTACTCCCACTAAAAAGCAGCTCTGGAGAAAGCAGCATGATGTTTACAGCCCTCTGGACCTGATGCTTTTGGATTTCAAGGGAGGTGATCACATTGTTCTTTGTAAGACATTGACAAAACACACCTGCAAGAAGAACACCAGGATGTGTGATTTCTGTCAAAGTAATCAGCAAAGGTCAAAAAAATAAAAATAGCCAAATGATTACACTTGTTTGCCACTTAAATTTTAAAAAAAAAACACTAGTCAAACCCTGACAGTTGTCTTCATGCTAAGAATGCTGGATACAATTGGATTGAAAAGGTTAATTTACCAGATGTCAGACAGAGTGCTCTGTCCACAGGGATTCAGTTGCTTGTAGGACAGGATGCAATTGCTTGTAGGACAGGAACAATGCATTATTCAAAGTATATCTGGCACATTGTTTCATGCCACAGTGTGAAATACTTTGTGTATTTTAAGCAGGCTCTGCTGCAGATGAAGTGAAAAAATAATAAAAAGTCAGTGGATAAGTAATACTGGAATGTGGACAGAAGAATGTTTAAAAAATAACTTAGGTCACTGTCTTTGTAGGTAATATATCAAATACATATATATATATATAGTGTATATATAATAAAAGTAGACACTGTTATTGCCAAATAGTTCATTTGTTGTGTGGACTGAATGAATTTTAATGTCCCCAGCCACCTCATAAAATGAGATGCTGCATCTCATGAACTTGTTCTGTCTTCAGTAAGTATTACAGAATAATCCTGCAGACATGTGACTTCCAATCTCATTCTTGTTAGAGAAGCTACTGGTGCCAGTGAATGCTGATCAGCAGTTCTGTGTTGCCTGTTCTGTGTTGCCACTTCCATGCTGTCCTATAGTCCTTGCAATAATGCATGTCAGGAGCAGCTTTTCCCCAAGTAACAGCTTATTTCCTGTTTCCTTCCAAGCATATGATGAAGTAAGTGTCTCAATGCAGAGCTTTTCTTCGTGCCTAGACTTTAGGACTTGACGTGCAGGCTAGCTTGTACATCTTTCCAAATCCCATGGGTCAGTGACCCGGGGTTCTTGTTAACTCTTGTTAACACATTGTGATAACTCTTGTTATCCACATTTCTGAATGAACATTTCCAACTGTCTTTATGGTCTTTTTTTTGTGTTGTTACCCATTCCCACCTCTCGTTGTGCCCCTCTTTTGTTAGTGTTCGAGAACCTGTGGTGGTGGCCAGCAAAAGCGACACATCTACTGCCCAGAAGAAGGGCACTGTGACTGGACCAAAAGACCTAATGCCACTGCGTCATGTAACAGGCAGCCTTGTACACAATGGATTAACCAGGCCTGGAGCCCGGTAGGATTCAGTTTATTTTTGGTTTAGCTTTTGTCATGAGTTGGCCATATTTGGTCATATTATCGTCTTGTCTTTGAATCTCAGTGCCTGTGGCAAGGGTAGCTTCTTATTCACAGCTGAAACTACAAATGAAGAACTTTTGAAAATATTACTAAACGTTTCATAGCCAGCCCATCTCCGTTCCTTCAGCTGACAGGTATTGTAGCTTCTACTTTTTGTTGCTGCATTAGGTGTTGTTGAAGGGCTGGAGTTTTTAACTTGTCTGATAAAAAGGAGATACCATTTACATTCTTCCATTGCTTATCTGAAATTTTCCACTGTTCAAGCTATTAGAGGGGGTTGGGTGATCCTTAAAGCAATTTTGTGGAATACTGGACTTGCCCACATGAAGAGAAAATCTGAGTTTTGACCAATAGCCTTCTACTTTGACACCTGGAAATCTAATTGACAAATATAAGACATGTCTTTGGGGAACCTTCCATTATCTGCAACACACATTTATTTATAAAGAAACTGGTATTTCTAATAAACATTTCCGTTCAGTTTCCTTAATAAACACAGCATACATTAAAAATATCCTCACAGCACAATAGAATATCGAAGGAATGCTAAAAGCGGGAGCCACAAATAAGGAAACCATGGAGACTCATGTAACACAGAAAATGGAATGAGTTGGTTTTGACACAAAGCCATTAGATGGGACATGACTATAATGTAATGTAAAGTTAGTGTAACACTTAAATATGGAAGTGAAATGCATAAAATCGGCACCTGAATACAAAAAATTATACCAATTATTTTACTGATTTGTCAATCCTATATTAATGTATTAATTAATAATTTTACTTTATTAGAAAGATTTTAAACATCAGTATAAAGTTGTTGCAAGAGTACCTAAGACCTTTTAATGTGCTTCACACCAGTACAGTTGTGTCTTATGCACAGATATATACATCAGAGAAAGGATAATTTGCAGAAAAATTACAGAGGTACCAGTCCTGTCTTCATCTCTGGTGTTTTATTAGCTGACATTCTCTGTCTGTCGAAATTATTTATCTTGCTGGGCACTATTTATCTGAAGAGAAAAAGAACTTATGATTAATTGGAATTCCCAGATGCTCTGGGAAGTCTGAAGAATTAAATACATTTACGGAATAGTACAAGAATGTATTTTAAAAGTGTTCCTTTTTTATGGCAGTCTTTTTGCAGCCAGAACAAGCAGCTGGCTGTTCTTTTGTGGTCATAAAGAAAGGATAACCACTGTGTAAATGTCACGAAAGAAACAACATTTCACTGAACTTTTTTAATAAATCTTATCTTGGTCATTTGTAGACGTAACATTGCAATGATTATATATGTTTAACTTAGTGAGAAAATGGGATGCGAAAAATGTCCTAATTGTACTAATTTAGATTACTACTCTCTTATTTTGTAGGACTGATCCTCCTCCTCCTCCTCAGTAGAAAACAGTCCTCTCCCCCTGGTTACACATTCCAAAATGCTGTAGTTATGCTATTTACTCTTCCACTGTATCCTACCAAATCTGACCACAATACACCATGGAGGTATCTGGGTAGAGCACACAGTACACAAAGTAGTGTAAAGTCATTGGTTCTGGATCATATGGCATTTTTAGCCTCCTGTCACATTACAGCGCAAATATTGGCATATTACAAAATTTCCATATAAAAATACTTTTATATGTGTTAACATTACTTTCTTTCAGTGCACTGTTTCTTGTGGAGGGGGCATTCAGCAAAGAACTGTGAAATGCATGAATACAGAAACTAATGAAACTGAAGATGACAGTATGTGTGTGGACAAAGCCAAGCCAACAGAGCATCAGAAATGCAATGTGCAAGAGTGCAGGAAAAGTACAGGTATGGTAATATACCTGCATGAGACAGTTTCCAAAAAGCTCTCCATTTGTGCTGAGATTCTTCAAAAACTGGGAACTGAATCTATCTACTCAATCTATCAACTTCTTTTGAGTACTGTGGGTTCAGTACTTAAAGGTCAGCCTGACCTGCTGCTGCTCAGCTCCTCTGTTGGCAGAACCACGCTGTTGTGTTCTCCAGCCCTCCTGACCTTGTTCAGTCCTCTGAGCATGATGAGGAGTGCAATCCTCTGAGCATGCATGCCTAATTTATGATGCCACAACTAAATGAACAGGCCTGCTCGTGTTGGCCTATTTTAGGTAACTTAGACTGCATTGAGGACTGTGGAAGGACATGCAGTGTGAGTCCAAACAGAGGCCATTTCTTAAGATAGATTCCCCCTGTGGAAACTGCAGATTCTGGACTGTGAGTGCAAGCAAGCAAATTCTTACAGAGAGACACTGTAAGAAAAATCAGTGTCCCACAGGGTGAGACTGTCCAAAATGAAGAGGTGGGGAGAAGTGACCTAGGGTGTCCTGTACTTCTCTTATTCAAAGGCCCAGGAGCATGGTGGTGTAGATGGTTAATAGCCCAGAAAAGAGGTATCAGGGGAAGGAAGAAGTTTACAAAAGGGTACAAATCTTTATCTGTAGTCTGCGTACTGCAGTATCTGACTGGTTCCCTCAGGTAAGAACAGCAACAGCTCGTAGTCCTTCTAGAAAAGCCTTCAAAAGCCTTTTGGAGGATGATTCTTCCCTCTTAGTAAGTCAGTGGTAAGGGTCTGATTTGGCAATGGGACAAGGGTTTGACTCCTGAGGGCAGCGCAGATCTGACACCCTTGAGAGTGATGCATCACTCCTGCTGCTGTTCATAGATCTTTAGCACATGTTTTGCCCTAAGGTTGAATTGGTCTGCTTATTTCCTGTCCCTCTCATGTTCAGAAAGACAGAATCTAATAGATACTGCCTACACAGATTAGTACTAGTTATTAGAGTATTTCTGTGAATAAAACTCAAGTGGCCCATGAAACACAAGAAATGCCCTACTGGGTGCATTTCACACCTAGCCTGGTGTGAAAAGAATCACTTTTATCTGTTTTGATCTGCCTTTATACTAGTTTTCATTGAGTTTCCCTAGTTCCAGTGCTGGGGCATTTGCTGAAAAACAGCCTTGCATTCAGCTAATGCACCGTTTTCCTGCTTTTGCACACCTTGTCTTCTCACAGCTGAGGATTCCTGTTTCTAATATCTCAGTTTGGCACATGTCAGTTTATTAAAGCTACCACAGACCTATCAGCACTATAGTACACACAGGCCAGTCCCTGGTGCTGCAGAAATTGAAGTGTAGCCAAGCTGAATGTGTAGTTGCATGTGCTTTGTCTGTGCTCTCCTACCTGCCTGCCTTGCTCTGCATCACTCTCCCAGCCCACTGCACCTGTCTTAAATGCAGTTACAAGAATGCAAAAGTACCAGGCTCACAAGTCATTGTTACTAGGCTTTCCCTGGGCAGTCCTTGTCGGCAGAAATGTTCAAGTGAAAAACATAGATCAGCTCTGTCTGCTGCAAAAGTAACGTGTAACTGAACAGCAACAAGTGCTGCATTTTCCAAGACAGAAGGTCACGTGTTCACTAAAAGATCCTAGAATTTCAGGGGGATCAAACTGATCTGTAATACAGAGGAAGAGAAAGCCATCATAAATAAGAGCCTTGATAGACAGCACTGTCATAAAGCAGTTTAAAATTCTTGAAATACAGACAGTGTGTCAGCAAAATATAGCTAATTCTTCTTATCTTCTCCACCATAGGACTGCCCTGCAGCAAAGACCAGCTGTCAGTTCACTTCTGTCAGAGGCTGAAAGGCATTGGCAAGTGCTTGCTGCCGTCAATACAGACTCAGTGCTGCTTCACATGTAGTCAGCCCCGAATCCGTAACAAAGCAAGATATGGGGATCAGCGAGGCCTCAGACAACAAAATTACACTAAATCTAGAAGAAAATCACCTCAAACCCAAGAAAACAACAACCAAGCAGCTTGGCACTAGCTTGGAACTATCTTTCTTCTTTGAGTAGGGCTTCTGTTTACAGGCTTTACGTTCCTTATTTTTTTATGAACCATCCAACATAAATGAAAATCTGTGATCAAAACTGGGAAAACACATTGCCTAGGATTATGACTCCTAAGTTACTGCTTCTTTTTTTCTCTCTCTATAATAGTCCAAAAATTGTAACATAATTTGCAAAGTACCAGCAGCTAGTAATTCTTAGGCATGCATAGGTGCTAGAAACAAGCTTGCAAGAATTTTCTGATTGTTTTAATTGAATGTTTTACTTGTTCTTTCTTCCATCTCTTTCCGAAACTGACTTGAAACACCAGTACTGCCTACTTAAGAGTGTTTAGTGAAGGAGGCCACTTGGGCAGCAGACACAGACTTGCACCGTGGCCCAGTTCTCTTTGTACCCACTTGCCTTTCTTTCTTAGGAATCCAGGTGAAGTGGCAGTGTTTCTCTAAAGTCATTGCTCCCTTCATAAACTTGAAAGCAAAGTTTTATAATAACTGTTTGTGATAGGTTGAATTGAAACATCGGATTTTTCAGAAGAAAAGAAATCTTCATTTAGTGCTTGATTGAACCTCTGAAGGATACCTCAGCCATAGCCTGTTCTCGCCACTCCTCTTTTGCTACAAATGTCTTGCAGTAACCCGAAAAGACCATCAAATATAGGGTGTTAAGTTCCCAAATATGTTTTAAGCAACATTTCTGGGTACCATAACATCAAAGCTGTTTGTATCTACCACCTTAATGGAGTAATAGAATCATTTAGGTGGAAAAGATCAACAAGTCCAACCTCTAACCCAGCACTGCCAAGTCCACCACTAAATCACGTCCTTAAGTGCCACATCTACGTGTCTTTTTTACACATTTAGGAGAGAAACCAGCAATATCTGTTAGACAGTTTTATACAGTGCATTTGACAGAATAATTTCAGTATAAAGAAATAGTTTTGCTAGATCTGTCTAGCAGATCTTTTGCTAGACAGGCAATAACATTCTTAAGTCTCACGTATCATCTGTAGTTCCTCTCCAAAATTAGCTATCCAAAGTGATTTGAAATCAGATAAAGCAAGCCTTCCAAGTCAAAACTGTGGCCAATCTCCATAGCTGCAGATGTTCAAACACGAATGGTACAAGTCAGCAGGACATATAAAGCTATCAGGAAACTGATGCAGCACAGAGGTTGTACCAGATTGCTCTGCAGTAAAAATTCAACCTCAACATTTATCCTTTGGAAAGGGTATGTTGGTGGTATTCTATCTCTATTGACATCTCACTTCATCCAGTGTTATGTTAGTAGTCAGCTCCATTTAGTTCAAGAATATTACTGCTGCTGAACAGAGAAATCTGGTCCTGTAATGGTTTCCACTGTTTATGGCACAAAGAGTAAAGGAGTCACGCAGTGAGAGAGCAAAAGATCTCTAAACTGGTGTAGGTAAGGACAGTTTGAAGTTGATCCTTTTGAGTTTGAAGACTAAAGTCTTTCTGTTCCTCTACAAACTACAAAAAGAGAGGAAAGAGTGATGAGCTGACTCAGCTAAACAGTTTTGCAAATGTCATGTTAACTCATATGACAAAATTCAACTTTACAGACTTAAACCTTTCTTGCAGCTTCAAATGTTGCATGCAAGAATTTCAGCTGGAAAATTCCCATGCTACATTTTGAAACAAATTTTACAACATTGGCATAAAGGCCAGCTTGCAACTGGAAACTTTGTAGTTCACACTAATATTCAGTGATTGAACTATCATTTAATCCAGTATCTCCCAGTAGTAGTGCAAGCTCACGTCCACAAGAGCACTCTATCACCTCACTCAGAGCAAACTTTTCCCCTAGTGCAAATCCTTGATCATAATGAGGTTGAGGGGCATCTGGGACAGGAATTTATGACCCAGAGTATTGTCTGTGTAGGTCAGGCCTCAGGCATTAGGAGACCACTAGCCAAATCTGTTTTGCTATTGAAGAAAATGGCAGAACAAACTTCAGGGAGCTGCAACTGGCCCCTTTGAACAAAGCTGGGCATTTTCAAAAGAGCTGGACAAGAGCAGACATTTAGATTCCTTTGGAATTCAGTAGGATTTTGACACCTTGGTTCTACACTCTTTTTAGAAAATCTCAGATTTACTCCCTAGTTACCTGACAATTTGAGATTTTAATACGTGGAAATGTCACATTTTATGCAGTTCAGATTGAGACACAAAGCCATGAATCCAAGTGTCACTATGGTTACAGAACTGTGACTAGCAGTAGCCCTCTTTCTAGACAGACCTTAATGAAGTTAATAGAAATATCTTGGCCTGACTGTAATATATTAACCTAATAATGGCCGCAAGTCACATTGTCTTTTATCAAAGGTTTGTGACCTTTGGCTTAAGGCTCACTTCTCCACTTGAAGTCTCTGGGAGTTCAAAATATGCAGCATGTCAAGGTAAGGTTTATTAACCTCGGTGCTGGCAATATAACGCCGGTTATAGGTGCTGATAAAATCCACTGTTAAAAATGTGGTGCTATATAATGTGGGGATGACTTACAATGGTGCACGTGCACTCTTACGATAATGGATGTCTCTGGTGTTGCTGGCCAACGCCAGACATGATGCTTTTTAAGTTTCACAGTGTGCTTTTGTCCTTCTGAGGACGTGAATGGCTGCTGACCCTTTGAGCAATAAAAACCTGGGCAGTTGTTATTCCACTGAACAGAGAAATATTGTATCATGCGGGGAAATGGAGGTGCCCTGTCTGGTTCAGGAAGCATTTGGCAGGGCTTGGCCTCAGGCTGCATTGTGTAGAGCAGTTCTCTGATAGCCAAACAACCCAAATTGGTGGTAAGTGCAGATGATTCTTGTATTCCCAGAAGCATCTTACAGGATTTGGGCAGGACAGAGTTAGGTTCACTTCAGGATTGGACTCTTCTGTGCTCAGAGGTACCTGCAACTTTTTATCCACAGCAGTCAACAGAAGTGGGCTGTCAGGTGTGTGGGCTAAGGAAAAAGGAGCTGACTGAGTGGATATGGTGCAGGTGGGAGGAAGAATGCCTGTGAGGGTTGGCCTTTCCAGTGCTCCTTAGGGCTACCATGGAGTAAAAACCATTTCTGCCTTCATTGTTTTCTTCAGGGAGCTGTAATTTCATTTGAAATTAATAAAAAGTGAATAAATTATATTATAGACATTAATCAAAATAAATCTTTCTACCCAGGGAAGCACAGTCATCACTTTGCTCAGCTTAAAACTTTAGGGAAAAGATTGTGACAACATGAACTCTTTTAACAGAGCAGTGCCACTGCTATTATGAGACAACTATTCTTAAGTAAAGGTGGATTTATGATCTAAACCCAGATGGTCATTAGTCTCAAAACTGAATAGAGTACAAAGTGCAGAGGCATATTATCATTGTATTATCATATTAGCCCGAGACACATCAGCTTCAACAGATTGCTCAGGAAAAATGTGTATTTGGTACATTCACAGCTTGTTCTAATATTTCAAGGTTTAAAAAGCAAACTATGATGACATATTTGTTTCAAGCTTCAATAAATGGCATTGCTTATGTTTGATGTCTCTGGTATTTTATTTTTCCAGTGCAAGAAGACTCATAAGATGGAATTTCCAGGGGAAAAAAAAAAGAAAAAAGCTTAGAAAATACATTTACTATGCCGGGGATCCCCATCATTGAGTTATTTTGATGTTTGATACTCTAACATAAAAGAGATCATTAAAAAGAGTGAGGGGGAAAAGTAGAAGATTAAAGCGTGGTGCTAAGTAAAAACATACATTAATAGGCTTAGTCATTTCTTATGAAATAGATGAAATCTTACCACTGCACCAAACCTTTTCAGCACTTGAGTTGCAGATACTGCTGATGCTTATGCCCAGAAACTTAATCACAGTAGCTCTGTACCCTGACATGCTGCCCAGAAACACAGGCATCACTGTTAGGCTTGGGTAGAGAGCACCATTAGTTTGCGCTCAGTGTTCTGGGGAGGCAGTCTTTTGCCAGACCTCTGGAGTCACCTCTGTCTCTGTCATGTTACAAGCAGGTGGAAGAAGGTCCCTGGTAGCTGCCTGGATTCAGTGAATCAGTGGCTTTGGCTGGGTCTGAGACATCATTGAATAAATCGTGGAATCACTGAATGGTTTGAATTGGAAGGAAACTTAAAGGAAGGAAACTTGTTCCAACCCCCCTGCCATTGGCAGGGACACCTTTCACTAGACCAGGTTGCTCAGAGCCTCATTCAACCTGGCCTTGAACACTTCCAGGAATGGGGCATCCACAGCTTCTCTGTACTTCTCTTAACTTTTCTTAGGTTTCACTTTGTCTTTCCTCATAGGAGAGGTGCTTCATCCCTCCAGTCAACTTAGTGGCCTCCTCTGGCCTCATTTAAACAGATCCATGTTTGTCCTGTGCTGGAACTCCAGAGCTGGATTCAGTGCAGTGTGGGGTCACACCAGTGTGTAGCAGAGGGGCAGGATCTGCTCCCTTGACCTGCTGCCCACCCTGCTTTGGATGCAGCCCAGGACAGGATTGGTTTCTGGGCTGTAAGTGCACATGGCTGGGTCGTGTCCAGCCTCTCACCCACCAGCACCCCAAGTCCTTCCCAGCAGGGCTGCTCTTGATCTGTTCTTCCCCCAGCCTGTGTTGGTACCAGAGGTTGGCCTGATGCAGGTGCAGCACTTTGCACTTGGTCTTGTTAAACCACATGTGATTCCCATGTGCCCGCTGCTCAAGCTTGTCCAAGTCCCTCTGGATGACGTCCAGGTCCCTCTGGATGGTGTCCAGGTCCCTCTGGATGTCATCCAGTCCTTCAGGTGTGTCAACAGCACCACTCAGATTGGTGTCATCTAAAAATACTGATGCTGCACTATGGTGTACCCCTGACAGTGGAGAACAGTAGTAGTGGGGCTCCTGAACACTGGTGAATCAAAAAGACCTACTCCAAAGCCTGGGTTTTGAGAGGCTGCAGACAGACTTTCCTCCAGATTTGAAAGGGAAGGGGTTGAGCTCAGGTTCATAATTAATAGGCCAATACAGTGCCCAATTAACAGAGCAAAATACATGTTTTAAGAGTCCTACTATGCCATAAAGGCATAACAGAAAGAACAGAAACCCTGAACTTTCTCTTGTGTAGTGTGAAATCTCAATAATTGAAAGAAGGGGTGAACTTTGGATACGGAACACTTAAAGATTGTCTTGGATTTGAGTAAGTGCTATCTGCAAGCAAAAGAGACCATTCATTCTCTGTGCATAGAGGCTGGTGGAATCTGGAAACAAGAAAGGGCTTTATGTGGTGCCAAGCCAGTTCCCTGTAAGTGATGAGGGAAATCCCAAGCAGGTGAAGGTCACTCGCCATGTGAGCATTTATGGTAAGCCTTGGGATGTGAACAGATGCCTAGAGCTGCCCTCTCAATGCCAAATCTGTGGTCCTGTTTTTTGGACTGCCTGGGCAAAGGGCACTGCTGTTTGCTATAGTGCTGGTGATAGGGAAAGCTCCCACTGGGAACACTGCCATACTGGAGTGATGGCAAATGTGGCATTAATGGGAAACCGCCGTAAGGAAAGCTCCAGTGTGAGGGAAGCTGATTAATGAAGCAGCAGAGAGGGAATGCTTTATTACAAATACATGAGAACTTGCTGTGAACAGAAGTGCAGTGAAGCTTCAAGCTCCCCACATGCTTATTTACACAGATGGAAGGCATGGAGATATTATGTTTCCAGTTTATTGTCCCATATCTTTTATCTGTTTCATATGATAGCTGAACTAATGAAACTTGAGATTAAATTACCACTGTGTTCACTTGGAAGTATATTTCTTGGGTTTTTGGCTCTGGAAATAAAAATATATTGTCATGCTATAAATACATGGGAGCATGAATCAGACTCGTAACAAACTGCTGGCTGATAAAATTACTGCCCTTTGGTGCAATGCCTACTATCTGAAAGCAAATTGAATGGTGTTTTTCTCCAGAGGAAAGCTGCAAATTCTCTTCTGTGTGTATCTGTTCCTAATCCTAACCTTCATGGGACACAGCCCTGGCTCTCGCAGTCATAGAAAATCACTGGAATAACTAAACACACTGAAAGACTAGTGAGATTTTGCCCCTAGATAAAAGTGGGCTGTGCCAGACCCTGCACCCAGCAGCTGTGAACCTAGAAGAAAAGCAACTAACTTCACCCTCCTGCCCATCTGATGAGATGTTGAGCCCAGTTGGTCTTGGCTTCCCATCCATGTGAAGTGAAAGTTTTACTTTACATCTGAGCTGAGGGGAGGCCATGAGCATCCTCAGGCTCCAGCATGAGGCAGGAGTTTGCTTACAGCAGATATCCCCCTTGTTAGCAGGTGCTGTGTGCCACCTGGAAGCTGACAGTTCCCTGTTGCTCCTGGGTTACTTAATTTCTGTTCATACCTGTCTTCCAAGTGTGTGTTCGAGCAAGGAGGCAGAGGGGTTGTTGCAGCAGCCAGATCCTGCTGTAGTTGATGGAAGCAAAAATGGGTCTTGGTAATTATTGTAGTTACATGTTCAGTAAACTTGATGGCTCCCCCTGCCCTCCCACTAGGGACACATGGTCTGATTGACAAGGGTACTCTTTGTTAATGTGAGGACCCTGCTGGGAGCAGGCCGTGCTGGCCTGTGCAAGGATGGGGTTTTGGATCTGCTGCTCCTCTGCCTCCCCAACACCCCCTTGGACTCAGCATCAGTCTGACCTGCAATCACCCTCCAAATGGGAAATGTGTCTTTCATGCCTTGTTGGACTCATGGTATCCAAAAGAGTGGTGAGACGTGGAACACAAAAACGTTCTCTGCCGAGCTCAACAAATCCTTTGAGCAACCCATGTCTCAGGGTTCACTGACTGCTGTCGTTACGAGCATGTGAGGAGGCAAAAAGTGCCCACTAATACAATGGAAGCTTTGTTTAGGGAGCTTTTATTCTGCTGCTGGGACTGCCATGGTCATGACCCTTATTGGGTCTGAAACTGTAGAAAGTTAATCAAAATTGGAGTTGAAATTTTCCATCCGCTACAGATAGTCACCCTTACCCTAAATGAAGAATGAGTTTATCTGTGTAAATGTGAAGTTTTTGTTAAGCAGCAATGGAAACAAACTATGCTAGAAAGTTGAGTTTGTAAAAGTGGCATATTGGAGTGTTTGAAACCTTTTTCACATTAATACAGGTTCCATGAGTAATCATGAACAATGTCAAACCTGATAATTGTAATATTTCTGAAATGAAGTGTTTCTGTTGAGGGGTGCTGGTGGGTGCTTTTCACAGGACAGGAACTCTATTGGGCAGTTTGTCCATCAGTTGCCACTCCCTTGTACTTCACATTTGGGTCAGGTACCTCGCTGCAAGGTGGTGTGAGTGCCTTAAGTGCAGTTCTGGGCAGGACGCTGCAGTGGTCCCTTTCCTGTCCTCTTGACGGAGTTTTCCACTATATAGTGTCAATTACAGCAGTGCAAACAGCATAATGGGATATTTAGGGCTGGCAGATGAGAGCAAGGAGCAGTCCCTCCTTCAGAGCACAGAGAAACACCTGCATTTCACCTTGACCCTAGGATTTGTTTGGGTTTTTTAAAACAAATAATCAGCTGAGTAAGGACTGGTTTGATGAAAACAGTCAAGAAATCCAAGAATTGTTGAAGAAGAAGAGACCACTCACCAAGCACACCTTGCACTGCCATCCTGTCATGCAAGAAAAACAGCCTTTCGCCTTGCATGCAGCAAGCTCCAACAGAAGAAAGAGTTACCTGGAAAAGCTGGTATTTTTCTGGTGGCCAGACACATTGTGCTGGTTTGATAAAGGAAATATGCTGAGCACATAGCTGAAAGCTGTTGGTTTCCCTGGATGTATTTTACTAGCTGGGAAGTTGGTACTGAATTGGCCCAGCAAGCAATTACTGGAAGTCCTTAAACTGATTTGTAGGGTATGTCCAACTGACATGACAGGGCTGTCATGTCCTCAAGCCTTTTATAGCAGAAGTAATAAAACAAGTCTCTGAGGAAAGAACATCATGTATGCTCTGCAGTAGCCCATGACACCTATCCCTCTCAAATGAGAGTTGCCTGCTGAGATGAAAATATACCATATATGGGGTGCAAAACCCACCATAGATTAGAGATACAAGGGCAACAGGTTTCTTTCTCCTCTTTCATCACCTTTATTTATTTAGAGAATGACTGTAAATATTTAGCCCTAGATTAGTGAATAAAAGTTGCTGGTAAGAGGACTGTTCTTCTGATCAAAGGAAGAGTATGTTCTTAATTTGAGCTATGCAGAGGTTGTGTCCTGGTGAAACCAAGAAATCTTTATTGGTTGACAAGCTCAGATTATGTGTTTCATTTAGGGAGAGAGATGGATTTCATGAGTGGACTGTTGGATAAGAAAGTGGTTGGACAGTCACATCCAGAGGGGGGTAGTCAATGGCTTAGAGTCCTGATGGACATCAGTGACAAGTGGTGTCCCTCAGGGATCAATGTTGGGACCAGTGTTATTTAATATCTTCATTAATGACATAGACAAAGGGATTGAGTGCACTCTCAGGAAATTTGCAGATGACACGAAGCTGAGAGTGCATTTGACGTGCCTGAACAATGAGATGCGTCCCAGAGGGACGTGGACAAGCTCAAGGACTGGGCCTTTGGGAACATCATAAGGTTCAAGAAGGCCAAGTGCAAGGTCCTGCACCAAGAGCAGCCCTACTGAGAAGGACTTAGGGGTGCTGGTGGATGGCAGGCTGGACATGACCCGGCCATGTGCACTCACAGCCCAGAAACCAATCCTGTCCTGGGCTGCATCCAAAGCAGGGTGGGCAGCAGGTGAGGGAGGAGATTCTGCCCCTCAGCTCTGCTCTGGTGAGACCCTACCTGGGGCACTGCATCCAGCTCTGGGGTCGTCAGCACAGGAAGGACATGGACCTGTTGGAGCAAGTCCAGAGGAGTCCACCAAGTTGATTAGAGGGATGGAGCAGCTCTCCTACAAGGAAAGGCTGAGAGATCTAGGATTGTTCAGCCTGGGATAAGAGCCTTCTCTGTGGTGATGTAAATGCAGCCTTTCAGTATCTGAAGGGAGCCTACAAGAAAGATGAAGAAGGACTTTTTACAAGACCATGTAGTGACAGGACAAGGGAAGTAGCTCCAAACTGAGATACTAGGAAAAAGTTCTTCACTGTGAGGGGTGGTGAGGCTCTGCAACAGGTTGCCAGAGAAGCTGTTGGATTCCACAGAAGTGTTCAAGACAAGGTTGGTTAGGACTCTAAGCAACCTGGCCTAGTGGAAGGCTTGTCTGCCCGCAGTAGGAAGGCTGAAACTAGATGATCTCTAAGGTCTCTTCCGACCCATGCCATTCTATGATTCTGTGATTCTGTGAGTGATTTTTCAAGCTTTTTGCCTTTTGCTAGCTGCCACTTTTGTACCTTCTTTTTCCAAGCTTAGGATGGTGCTCTTTCTTTGCATGCCAGGAATAGGTGCAGCCTCCATTAGAAATCTATTTCAGAGAGATGTGCTTTCAAACTTTGGTCAAATCACTTCTCTCTTCCCTTAAATGAGATAAATACACTGAGTTTCTTCAGTTATTCCAAGGCTTATTCCATGGATTTCATTATTTCTGCTGTTTTTGAATGCTTAAAAATGTAGCTTTGAAGCACAGACACACAAACTTGCAAATTGCAAATCTGGACTTGTCACTGCACGCAACATTGGTATTCTATTACTTTTTCAGGGACAAATTTTACTTATTACATATCTTGCATTAGGTTATAAACATAAAGTCATATAGTAGTTTGCCATTACTGTGCTGCTATTTCCCAATGTCATGAAGTTTGGCATGCAGCCCTCCCTCATATATGATCTCTCATCTTTGCTTTTCCTTTTCCTTCTTTTATGAAAGCAGATTTTTAACTTCCACCAACTTTAGCGAGTGACCCAGTTCACCCTATCTAACCAATCTCCCTCGTTTACTGTCTCGCCAATTTTTGTCTCATCTGAAAACAGTCTCAGCACTGACTTTCTGTTTTCTTCCAGATCACCAGTAAAGATATTTAATGGTGGAATATCTTTCTACAGGAGTGAAAGTGTTTGGTTGACATTTTCTTTGTATATTATTTTTTATGGTGAATTCTGAATACGTTTGTGTTTTTACAAACACAATATAACAGTGGTAGTTTTTACAATCAAGATATCTCATGGGACAAGGCAAAATTTTTCTTTTGCCTGATCTAATCAAGCTTGTCTTTTGGAGAGAAGCTGTGTTAGCATTGTGGTTTTACTAAGTTGGAGAACCAAGCTAGCATAAGCGCAGCCCTAACCTTTGTCTTACTGAAGTTTCAACCTCGAGGCATACTCAAAACATGCTCAACAACAGCTTTGAAATGCCTTTGATCTCAGATTTCCTCTAGCATAACTACTAAGATATCTTTGGGTCACATGGCTGGTTGCCATCTTAAATACTCAAAATGGGAAGAAAGCAAAATAAGAGACTCATAGAGATCTATTGCAGGACATGCTGAGGGGGTTACCCTATGGGGAATCGATGGTTTTTAAATTCTTCTTGAGCCAGTACTTCCATATGCCTGAAGATCTGATCAACGGGGAAGCCTGCAATAGAAGATGCAGTGCTCCAGGTCACGCTGGATAAAGGTGCATCCCAACCCCAGGCTGCTACCTTGGTGCACACAGGTATTATTCATGGCCTTCCAGCTCTTCTCCAGGGGTCATGGCTCCTACAAAGTAAAACCAAATTGAGGAAGGAAGCAAAGGTAGAAAGGGAGCTGGCTGTCCTTGTCACTGCCGTAACTGAGCAAATCATCCCAAATACCTGTATAGCTGAAGCCAGGAACAGAGCTGCTTTTGATCTAGGGACGCTAGTCTAGATCAGAAACACCTTAGAAGGGGAAGTATGTTGTTTTATTTGCAGCTAGTTTGGAGGGAAAAGAAGGCAACTTGAAGTTCTGGAAACTTGTGAGAAGAGGCATGTCACAGTGACCTTGTTACAAATCCAGGTGCTCTTTGAATCTGTAGTGCTGAGCTGTGACCCCTCCAGATGGATCCCAAAAGCTCAGCCTTGGGCTTGTGGTCAGGCAAAATGTCCATGGAAAGCTCTAAGGCAGCGGTAGTTATTAATGACTGATAGATAAAATGAAGTGAAAATATGCACAATTTTCATAAGAGAAGGAATTTCATTGTCCCAGTGAAGGACTTGCCACTTTCCCCTTGTTGCCACCACTGTATAAGCTTGTGAACAAGGAATAATTTGCCTCTGAATTAACAATTTTGGGAACGCTTATCTTCAATGATCTAACCTCACTCTCTGTTTAGCCAATTTATGACTGAGAATACTTCTTTCTACATAAAATAATATATTATTTCAAATGTCAATGGTATCTAGCTTATAAAATAACAAGTCAGAATCTAGACATTTCAAAACTGGAGCTAGTCAGGAACTTTTTAATGGATGAAAAGAGTCTTCACTGAAAATATTTTGTCCAACTGTGGGAAGCCCGGAATTAATTTTTAAAAATTATGTATTATAGTACAAATGACATCTCATTAGATTCTTCCTTTCAAAGAAAAGATGTGGCAAAGCTATAGGTCTTACTGAAAAGTTCACAAGCAATGAAAACCTTCACCAGTGCCTATTTGTTTGACCTTGTGTGCAATCCTAGCAACTACACCTAACATGTTTCTGAAATTATGGTGTTAACTCCAATGTTCTGTCTAATTTCCTTTCTGTGCCTATATTTCCCCTCCATAAATACTGGAGGGATACTGCAGGTAACTGATGAGCTGTGCTATCATTCTTTATTATTGTTCACTGTTAAATAGCCTTTCTGTGCTATATAACTGGATGTTATTTATTAACACATGCAGCTTCAAACCATGATTCATATGAAATTGCTCTCAGATCTGAAGACAGTCCTAAAATGACGTATTAAACATGACTTCTACCTCAAGTACTAAGTCATGCACCTTTGAAGAAGCAACAGAAGAATAAAACTGAACAGCAATTCGTAAGATTTTCATTGGCAAGGACTTTGCCCTTTCCCCATTTTTTAAATGAGAAATTTAACTAAAATTGCTTTACACCATTATTTTTCTTTAAATTTAATCTGTGTTCGCAAAAAAAAAAAAAAAAGCTTTGCAAAGCTTTGGATAATTTTGAATGAATTTTAGGTGTTGAGCAAATATTCCTTGGATGAGACTTGCATGACTATTAAGTTTCCAAGCTGAAAACTGTTCTGATAACAATGTAGGGTTTTTTTCAAACAGAAGTCTGCATCCTCTTACAGCATCCTTTCCTGTCTCCAGCTCAGCTCTTCTAGCCACCTGCTGCAGATTCTATTTCCATCACATCACGCGTGATTTCTCCCTAATAGACTTCCTTCATCATCTTTGTGTCCCTTCATGGGGCTCCCTCTAGTGCGTCTGTGTCATTTCTACTGGGGAGCCCAGCACGTTGTGCAGCTGATGTGTCTCACCAGACTGAGCAGAGGGGAAGGATCCCCTCCCCTGATTTGCTGGCAGTGCTTTGCCTAAAGGAGCCCAGGATGCTGCTGGCCTTTGCTACAGGGGCACATTGGTGGCTCATGTTCCCTTTGTCCACCAGGATCCCCAGGTCCTTCTCGGCAAAAGACTGTCAAAAGTAAGAATGGACTAGAAACATACTCAACAATCTCAGCCCTTTTCAGAGTGTGCGTGACTGAAAAAACTAATGTTTTGTCATAATTCAATCCTCAGTTTTCTCACTCTGTGTTTACGGGAGGGTAACTGAGAACCTAATGTTTTTTTGCAGCAGAGATGGAGGTGAAGAAAACCAACCTGTCTTGCACTGAGTTATATCTGAGGATGAAAACTATTGGGCTGCAGTTCTTTAATGAGATTAATTTTTATGAAATTTTTATATGCTTTTATTACAGCCAGTAATCCTTGTTGAGGGTGGTGAATGCTGCCCTTCCTGTCCAGCACATCCCCTCCAGGCTCTTCCCCTGTCTTGAGCAATGCTTCTTATCAAGTATAAATGCCTTTTTGTTATGATGATGCAGAAATCCAACAATGATAAAAAGTTGTGGAGAGAAAAATCTGTCTACCTCCACCATGGAAACTGAAAACCATTTGAGGGAGGGAAAAAGTAAATTGCTAGCTATCAGGCTTTTGATGTTTTTTCCTTTCCAAGAGGATTATATAGGTCTTTCTACACACCCCAGAATTGTGTAGCAACATCTTCATTGCTCACCCAACTTCAGAAGTTTCTCTTACGGAACAGAATAGAACAGAACAGAACGTAAAGATGCTGCATTCAAAGCAGTGTGGCCAGCAGGTTGAGGGAGATGATTCTGCCCCTCTGCTCTGCTGTGCTCTGCTGTGCTCTGGTGAGACCCCTGGAACACTGCATCCAGCTCTGGGGTCCCCAGCACAGGAAGAATATCGACCTGTTGGAGTGAATCCAGAGGAAGCCACCAAGTTGATTAGAGGCATGGAACACCTCTCCTATGAGGAAAGTCTAAGACAATTGAGATTGTTCAGCCTGGAGAAGAGAAGGCCTTGGGGTGACCTAATGGCAGCCTTCCAGTACCTGAAGGGAGCCTACAAGGAAGATGGAGACAGACTATTTATTTATAAGAACATGCAGTGACAGGATAAGGGGAGTGGCTTCAAGCTGAAAGAGAGTAGGTTTAGATTAGATGTTGAAGAGAAATTTACTGTGAGGGTGGTGAAGCACTGAAACAAGTTGCCCAGGGAAGTAGTTGGATCCTCTTCCCAGTTGAATGGAGCTCTGAGCAATCTGGTCTAGTGAAATGTTCCCTGCCACAGCAGTGGGGTTGGAACTAGATAATCTTTAAGGTCCCTTCAACCCAAGCCATTCTTTGATTCTATGATAAATTACTGGGGAGAGGGATCAAGACTTTGTGAGTGGCTCAGACAGATATTCCAACAAACAAAATGAGTGCCTAAACATTGCACAAGGTTATCTACAAGTAATAACTCCAAATCAGGCTGTAAAGCCTCAGCACACATTTGTCTCCTTCTAAAATTGTGCTTGGTCAATATGTGCAATAAAAACTGCCTGCTTGGTGGGTATACAAGGATTGAAGGCCCTGCTGATGAACCATGGAGAAGAATTAATCAGTGAGCTACATTTTGTTTTTTCCAGACTTTATTATCCATGACAGTTTCTGAAGATTATTGTCTTCTGAAGAACTGAAGACCTTTTATTGATCAAAACTGTTTAAGAGCACTGATGATATTTTGAGCACTGAATCAATAATGGGACTGACACACCATAAGCCACGGCAGACCAGAGAAGGACAGATTGACTGACTGATTTTTCCTTTTGCAAATTTTGAAGTAGCACCTCTCTGGGCTCCCAGGGCTCCTCTCTACAAATGCTGGGCAGCTGCTGGGCCAAACTAGCACTTGAAATCTGGGGGAAAAAGGTCTTAAAGAGTTGAGGTTACAATAGTGCCACTGAGAACAGGGAGTGACTATCTAAAGGCGTAAATAGAATGATGCAGTGACTCAGAGCAGACCTCTTTATGGCTGCAGTTTAAACAGCAGAGAACTTCATACTTTTCAAGATGAAAAAAAAGTTTTGATAGTGTCTGTTTTCTCTTCCTGTGGCTGATGGTGTGATCCACTTACTGCTCTGATGTAAAGAACTGAGGGCAGACTGGCAGCTCCCAAGAGTGTGTGGTGCAAGAAGCAGCAGTGTCAGTGGGCCAGGCCTGTCTGCAGTGATGCAGACAATCTCTGCACACCTACATAAACACACGTGCATGGTTGCTTTTCTTCTAACAAATGTGATCTAATTAAAAAAACGCTACTTGGCAAAGCAAACAGAAGAGGCAGTGTGGTGTGGGGAGCAGAGAGCTGGTTTCCAAGCCTGAAGGTCCAGTCCTTCCAGGGCTCTGCAGGGTGACAGGGGTTAAGTCGGCACAGTGCTCTGCACTCCTGGTGCCCCCTGTAATTAGATCGGCGGCACTTCAGAGCAGAGCCTGCTTGTGTATAGCTTTGAACAATGAGGTTTTGATCTTGTTGGGGTCCCTTGGCACCACATTAATAGTATTTTATTAAACATATTATACGATTTACTGCCAAATCATCAGGGCAGTTTTTAAGAAGACTGTCCTGGTGATGGAGGGACAGACCTGAGGATGGAAAGTTAAAATGTCTAATCTGTTTTTCTGTTAATTTTAAGCTGAGTATTTATTCCTTCAACAGGCATAAACCCCTGTCTTGCACAGGTCAGCTGTCAGTGAACTAAGATTTGCAGAAATTCTCTATGGATGCTCTGTTACTATTACAATGTATTTTGTCTCTGACCATGACACAGATAATCCATTAAAGCTCATGTTATCATGTTCAAAAAGTGGCTACATAACAAAGGCAATATAAGTCACCACTCATAACCAGATGATGAGGGGTTTGAAGCTAAGAATGAACAGGCTGCCCAGCTGAGGTGGGGAAGAGGGGGGAGTTATAGAGTTATGGAGAAAACCGGCTTAGCAACTCTTGACCTATACGAGAGCAAGGGTGTCACTGTCCCTGTTTTGGCTTGACACATGCAGCTGAACTTCATGCTGCCACTTCCTTTGTCATCTAGAATGGCATCTGTTCTAGGAGAGGAGGGACAGCAAACACCCACCACCCATGAGCTCTGGCACAGTGCGTGTGTTTTCCTAGCAGCCCCCAGTATAGCAAGCCCATAAACACTAGTCTGAACAAGCCAGAGGGATTAGCTGTGAGTGTGTGGTAATTAACCCATGCTCAGCCCATTGGCTGAGGCTCTGGTCCATAACTCTCTGCAGTGTCTGGAGGTCAGCATACTCTTCAGCACAGCCCAGCATTAGCCCTCTGCTCTGAGGAGGCAGTGTGTGCATGGTGTCTTCCCTTGGGGGAGGGAAAAGAAAGTTTTGGTCTTGGAGATACAACAATTCTTACATATTCATTTGGTAGCAGGGGTGAGGCTGTCATGGAGGAGGTTCTCCATTAGCCAGGGATTCCAGGTAAAGGCTGAAAGGGAGAATTGCAACAGGGCTGATCTTCAGAAGTTGCTCAGTAGACTCTGGGTTTGGGTGTTGGAAGAGCCTCCCTGGGTCGTCCTTGCACGGGCCTCGGTCATTCCAGGTGTAATTGCTGCAGCAGCTTGACAAAGCCTGTTTGTGGAAGGGAAAGTGAAGAGGAAAGAAAACCATAGTTGGCTTCTGAGAGCTTGGCTTCACCATGTGGCCGGAGCCCTTGCCTTGTGCTGCCTGCAGAGTGGCACACACATGTAAACAGGCAAGTAACAGCTCTCCTTCCCCATTCCTGAGTCTAAAAGCACTCCCTTGTTTGCTGTACCCTGCTGTCTCCTCCTTGTCCTTTTCTTACACAATTCCTGAATCTTTTTCCTTTTCTCACTTGAGCTCAAGCTGTGATTTAAATGCTGCCTGATTACCTCCTGTTTGCTGTTCAGGAAAGCTGAAATGTGCTTTGTGGCAGTTTTCCAGTAGTAGTAGCAGTGCTTTATCCTGGTTACAGCACGGAATGGGACAGGAATGCTTTCAGTGCTTTGACCTCCAGCAGTTTCCTCACTTACGGTGGTGAAACTAGTGCTCTAGATGAGGTATGTACTGATATCTCTCTCCATCTAAATTTTTAATGGGTAATACAAGACAGATATTTCTAAGCAAAACAATACTTGATTTTCTTCGTTGACTGAAAGGAAAATTGCACTATTTGGTGTATCTTGGTTCATATGCAGACTGATGTCACAAACCAGAGCTGCTACTTACATTCACTTGGAAACACTGCTACTCAAAGACTGACAGCTTGCCATAATCTCCCTGCACTATCTCCCATGCATAAGGGTGGTTGAAATTACTTTTTCAGGGGTTTATGATACTTGTTCTGATGAGTTTATTAATTAGAAGACAACATATTGTCCTGTAAACAAAGTAATGCTTTGCAAAGTATTCTGTTGGGAACACAAAGTTGAACACCACAGTATTATAATGTGTGCTCCATCAGCTCTACATGGAGCATCTTGAAAACTTAGGCATTAATTGCCAGGAGTTCAAGATCCATTAAACCAGAAATAGCAACCAAAAATTCTAACTTTATATACTGGTGGTGAGAAGAGAGTATTTCCTTCCTATAAAGTAGAAATGTGTTTGAAATCCTCAGTCCCAGCACAGCCAGGCTGTTCCAGTGTGCAGCCTGACATCCTTGCAGGTACTCAGGTGTAGAGATTTCACATCCTTATAGGCCTGTATCCTGTTAAACAAAACTACAGAGAAATTTTCCTGTAACAGCTAATGTGCTTTAGACAGCTTACAGATTGTCCCTGAAGTGTGCAATTGAAAAACCACATATCAAACACGATTAAATTGTCATTCTGCATCTAAGGTGCTGTAAAGTATTAAGTCATGTTTCAGGAGTGCACTAAAATCAATAAAAGTCTGGTTTATAAGCCTACTTTTTCTTGTGATAGATAGCAAAAGGTGCTCCAAGTGTCAACCCCAAACTGACATGAGTGAACATACTCTCTTCTAAGCTAGTCAGATAAATCTTTTCATATAGTGGAACATTCAGACTCCAAGGAGCTTAACTTTGCATCTAGATGTCAGCAGGGAGAGCACTGTATGCCTTTGTTCTGTGATGTCTTGCCTCATCTCTGCTGCCTTCCACCAACTCTCTCGTTCCTGTTTCTGCTTCTCTCTGTGGGGATCTTAGAGAGGCAATTCCAAAGGCTTTGAGGAAGACAAGGATGTCTCATGTGGCAGTGTGGATTCACCTGTTTTGTCTCCATTCTAGTGGTCCCCACTACCTTATCTTTTAGTACAGAGACATACAGTTGCCTGGTGGAGGCTCTGTCAATGGTTAATTGGCTTGTGATTTGTTTTTTTTTTTTGGATGCTGAATACTTTTGGTTGGGTTGTTGGTATTTTTTTCCAGTTTTCACAGATGCCTTCTGTGCAACTCAGAGCATTCTCCTGTTTGCAGAAGAGCTTTGTGATCCATCTGAAGGCTGTGGTTTTGGGAGGGACACAGAGATCTCATGTATTGAAACCAAATGTGTAGCCCAGATGAACTATCCTCAATGTCTGAGAACACTACAAAATGTCCCTGGCTGCCCCAGTTTATCTGAGCACGTGTTCTTGTAGTAATTTATCAGAAGATGTTTTTCCTACATGAAAAAAACTAACTTTGGTACAAGTCCAAATGTAGCTCATTCTGTATGAGCATGCTCAATCACAGTGGCTAACAAGGCATCAGCCACATCCAGAAAACTGTGAAAGAATATTCCTGTCCAAAGCAGATAGAAAATTCTACCATGTAGAAAGGCTGAATTGTTTTGGAAGTACTCTTTAAGCATCAAGCACTGTATTCTGTCTTTTTTTTTTCCAATAAGTATAGCCTTTAGCAGTTCTTAACTTTAATAGCATCAGTTTCTAATTATCAGATTTGAGGGTCAATTGCTTAGATCTTTGCCAGAGATGATTGTGCAATTTAGAAATGGTGGAGAAGGCAATCACGAAATTACACAGGACATGAGCTGCAGACCTGAAATGAGTTTTCGAAGACCCCTTAATTTTGGCCTTGTCTCACAAGGGAAAAGTCTGATTTGGCAAAACGATTTTCTTTTATCAAGGATCCTGTGTGAACTGGGTTTGGCTACAGTGAGAAAAATGTAGTGAGGCAAGACTGACTTGAGTAAAAGTGCCTATGGCAATTAACAGTTTATCTCACAGCTGGGCTCTCCCCAAAAGTGGTGCTGCACTGTTTCTAGAGGAGTTGGTACGACATGACTGATTCTGAATACTGAAACTGCATCAGATTGACTCAGTGGTGTGATGGAGTAAGTATTATGAGCCGCTGTGGGAATTTCATCCCAAGATGTGACAGGAAGTACCTTAGTGGAATTACCCTTGGTAGTAGCAGCATCCAGATGGCTCTGGGCCAGGGGAAACTTTCAAGGAAGTTTGCAGAACTGAGGAGCTTCACAGAAAGCTGAATCCTGGCATAGTCGTTCCTGCCAGGTACAGAAATTACTGCCAAACATTACTTGTTTATACTTGGATGATCTATCAGATTAGATATCTTCATTCCCTTTCATTCTGTGTGCATCCTTCAGCAATTCGCTTTAAAATCTGTTTTAAAGAGTGAGGAAACAGAACTTGCTTTGCAGTGAAGCAGAGTTGGAACTGTATCTTACCAGCTACTCCACAGGAAATGCCCTTGAAAACTTCCCTAGGGGTATACAGTATGAAAAGTGAACAGCAAACGACTTATGAGAGCAGGCTCTGCAGAACTGGAGAGATGACTTTTAGCCTTCTGAGACCCTAAATTAATTATACAGAGGCTTCTCTCCTGCTTGACAAGTGGTCCCACCAATAATCTATGACACCAAATCTGCATCCTGCCTTACGAGACATGCACAGTACTTTGTTGGAAGTTTAGTCCTACCAAAGATTACAAGAGTGACCAAAGCTGCTGTTCAGAGGACTTCTGATTGAACCAAGAGAGAAGATGTGCTGCTTGGGCCAGGCAAGTGTTGCAGATGAAGTGAGGCACTTCCTTTGTAACAGTAATAGCAGTATGTTTATTGATATAAAACAGCTATTTAACAATTTTTGATAGTAAATGCAACAGTGGTTAAAAAAGATTCAATAGCAAGGTGCTCTTGATTGTCACTGCATAGAGGACGGGGTCAGACAAAATTGTTAGGGAGACCCTCCCATTGAGTCATGAGGTTCAGAAAGGGCCCCCTCGCATTCTAAACTTCTTTCTGAGGGGAGTCTAGGTGAAGCTGGATCCAGACTTAGTCCCAGATTTGGACAACAGTTTATGTCTAAAGGATTACATGTGTGCATCCACTCTTTATATCACTTAACCAAGATTTCTAAGCTTGCTGAGAATCTGTTGTGGCAAGGATTCTCCCAGCCTCAAGAATCCCCACAAAGAGAAAGCAGAGCTGTCTGAAAACCAACAAATACACCAGCACAGTGGAAAGGCAGACTGAGGCACGATTCATAGAGAGAAATGGAGCTGGTGGTTTGTTTTCCCTGGGGGACTTGTTTTGCTTCAGTATTTGGTAGTCCTTCTGCCCCAGGTGACGTCTGATTCCATTGCAGTGACTGCATGGGCAAGTCACTTCACAGGAAAGTAAAGCAGGTGCAAAATACAGAAAAGTTAGTAACTCTCACAAAAATGTTTGAAACCAGCAAGGCAGTGGAAAATCAATTTCCTCTTTTTTTATCCCCCACACAGCACTTAGATGGAACCTTTAATCTGAATGAACAGGAGGAGGAAATAGATTTTGCTGAAAGTTGCTGGGGTTGCAGTCTGAGTCTGAATTCACTATGGGTTCAAGTGCTGATAAAATGTGACCATCTCCCCTGAGTAAGACAGCTGAGAAAAGGCAGCATGAAATGTTTCTGCCCAGACAGTAATGGAAATGGCAAAACTCATGAGGTTTCGAAAAGATCAGATAGTTCAAACACGTCCTCAGATTTGTCTGATCTTTGCTAGGGCTGTAGCAGTAGCTTTCTTTTTAAAGGAACTGTTACCAGTCACCTTGGGAAGCTGCTAAGGTTAGTTAAGATTTAAAAAAAACAACACATAGATGCAAAAAAACCCCAGACCAAGATTTTATTTTTTGTCAGTAACAGACATTTACCTCTTGTCAGCCAAATGTAAAAAAATGCCTCAAACCAAACCCAAAAACAATTGATGAGATTCATCAGCTGTAAGACAGAAGGGGTGCTAATTAAGTATGTGATGCTCTGGACTAGAGGCTTGGGAAGGAAGTGTTCCATGGGAGGGGACAGTACTCATTAAATTGGAAAATTGCATTTGTCTTAAACAAATAATCACTATCCTCTTCTGTTCAGTACTTTCTTGTTTCTGGTGTGACATACAACCTTACTGTAACGACAGTTCAGAGACAGGAACAGAAAGACCTTTTGTTTCTAAGAATCCTGCTTTTCTTAACTGCTTCTTTGACCCTACTATGCCATGCCTTTTCCAGACAGTGTTATCCCCTTTCTTCAGCTCCAAGGACATGCCCTGCAGAGCCAGCACATTTCAGAGACTGCCTTTGGAAAAGGGCACAGTAGGCTTTGGTTAGCAGCTTTGGTGAGCAGCTCGGTGCTCTGTGGCAGAGCGTTTCCCCTTTCATGTGACTGGGAATTCTTGAGAGTCAGTATCTTCAACTGATGTAAGACTGGGAGACAGGATGTCAAGATATCACTTTCCTTGCTCATGGAGACACTCCAAAAGCTGGTGCTGTGCATGTTTACTAGGTGGTTTCTTAAGCCTGAGGTTTTTTGTTACAACTTTCATGAAAAACATTTGTTACTAAAAAGGATTTTATTCTTAACAGGGTAGTTAGAATGCTATAGGTATCCCTGATTAACATTGCAATTTTCCCTTGCAGTCACAAAAAGCCATTTCACCTTACTTCATCTGTCATTGGTTAGAGGCCAGGAAATTTTACTTCAAGGTTTGTGAAAAATTGATTTTTTTTTTACAAAAAGAAGCATTTCTGACTAAAGAAAAATCCCCATTAAAATGAGCATGAGATCCAAATGTGAAATCTGGCTCAGAACAAAAGCTCTGTGGTTAACTAAACTAGGAAAACTAGAATGTGGGGGTTTTTTTAATGTCACGTAGAGCAGGTGGGTGTTAAAATTCTTCTTCGGCTTGTCTGGAACGAGAGCGTTTCAGCTGCAGGAGCCTCTCCACAGTGTCTGCAATGGTTCTCTCTCCATGCACCTTGTTATCCCGGGTGCGGATGTTCACTGTTCCACTTGCCTTCTCCTTTTCACCAACAACTAGAAAAAACCAAGGCACAAAAGGAATAAACTTAAAATTCAGCAAGCTCTTCCCCCACTCCCCATCCCTGCAAAACTTTAAGCTTGCTAAACAAAAATTCTAAAAATCTTACAGATACCAAGACAATACGTGTGTGTCTAACTAAAATAAATTTTATATAACACACTTGGAGATTGTGTTTCTCCAGTACCCAATCTAAACTCTTTGAAACAACCTCTGAATGTAAATAAAGTGAGATTTTTTTTTCCTTAATAGGGTGATTATTTGTTTGTGGTCCTGAAAGTGAAATGTGCTTGTGCCTTATTTGTATCAAATACTTAAAGTTTTAAACAATAGAACTTTTTCATGGTTCTGTCAGTTACTCTGAGGGCAGAGTTTCTCTGTCAAAGGCTCTTTCGACTCTAGTGGATCCCAGATAACTTTAAGGTCAATGATAGACCCCCAATTTACATGACAGGACTAATGTGCTCCTTCAAATCAAAGACTTCAGGATCAGTTTCTAATTGTCCCTGCATCACCCTCTCTAAAAGAGCACAGCTCAGAAGTGCACTTCAGCTGAATACAGTGAAAACATGGCATTTGTTTTGCTCCATTAGAAACAAGAGCATAAATTACTGGGAGAATGAAAAATAACTGAAGGATCTGACTGACAAAGGACAAGAGACTTCATACATGTCTCCACATGGCTGATGAAAGAACAGCAAAAACCTTTTTCTGTAGCAACAGTAATGCCTTGGGTCACAGTGATCTTTCAGTGACAGCTGTAAAGTGAGAAACGCTATCATGTAGGCAGGAAAGACTCTCTGCAATGGAGACCCTTAGGAACAAAGTGACCTAAAACACCGATTACAATCCTGCCCTGCTCACAGAAGATCAAATCCTGTAACAAGAAAGTCAGCCAGGATAAGGTAAGAAATACGTTACCTAGAATAAAGTTATACTGTGCAAGCTGAGCATTTCTGATCTTCTTGTTCAGTGTGCACCCAGGATCTACATCAACATCTGCCATAAATCCTGCATCATGGAAGTCCTGCCGGACCTAGAAGAAAAAGTATTTAAACTGTCACTACAGGATATTGATGATCATGAACTATTTATGATATGTAGACTTAAGCCAGTTAAGATTATCTGACCCCTAAAACAAAGACACTGTCATGGGCTCAGGTGATAGAGATGAGCCCAGTTCAAGAAATTAAAATTAAGTCAGCGATCATGCAACAACATACACACAACAAACAGGCAGTGATGTGAACATCTAATGTTTGGGCTGAATAGTGATTGGAGTTTGATACTGTAAAAGGCAGCAGGCTGGTAGAGCTTACTGATTAGAAGAGATTTTTTTTTTTTAATTTATTTTGCAGACTATTTTACTCATATACAGTGTGCTTGAAAAAACTATAGGAGATCAATGCTGGAGGCAAAGACTTATTTTCATCTTTCTTACTGCTCTGCAAGATGCACATGGCAATGGGAGACTTGAACCTGAAGGGTAAGACAGCTTTTGAGCTAGAGTGAAAAACTAAGTTTTCCAAAGATAAAAGTCTCACAAAGACCAACATTTGTTGTTTATGTACCCAAAATCTAACTCAGGTTATCTTTAAGACAGATCTACACAACTTCAGCAGCTAATTGTCACTGTAATATAAAAATGACTCAATATGTAAAGACTTAGAACACTTGTCTGAGATAAATACTACTAATCATGAATAACCAGGTATTTCAGCTAAATGTGATATACTGAAAATGAAGCACAAAACCATGTACATCACCTTTTGAGCATACTCATCACACGCTGGTCCCACTGGTACCACCATTACCTGCTGTGGGGACAGCCAGAGCGGCCTTCAATAAACAAACAAAACAAGTTTATTTAGCTTTCAGTATGAAATCCTATTTACAGATAGAAGTACAATCTACACAAGAGACTCATCAAGCCATCTGGTTAGATTCAGTGATGAGAGCCCTACACTCATTATAACTTATCTCCTAAAAAGAGCTGAGTGTCTAAAAGAATTCAGTGTGGGCAAAAGCACTCGCTGACCAGAAGATTCATGTTGTGTTTTCCAATATACAACAAATCATAATTGAGTTGTTGATCTTGTTACTAACTAAGCACAGGAAAACATTTACTTTAGTACAGTCTTGTTATAATCAGAGGGGTCATTCCCAGTGGGTATTATACATATATTACATAGGTAAAGTAGGTCATGTACATTAATAACTCTTTACAAGGCACCCCAGCTGCAAAAGCAGCTGGGAGACTTATGCCTTGGGCAGAGCAGCTGTATGCTGCAACTGCATGAGCAGTATCATATAGAATCTACCATATCTTGAATTATTTAATACTTAAGGCAGGTGGTTCAGAAGAAATTGCCTTGTGGGTATCCCTATGGCGTGTCCCTGTAGCAAGCAAGAAGAACAAACAAACCCTCTTGACTCTTAAGATGACTGGGGTCAATTTCTCTCCTAAAGTGTTTTCTCAAACTGGAATAGTAACTTTTCAACGTTACCATTTGCCTCCATAGTTTTCAGTTAGAATGGCAATCATTCTCTCCACAGATCCCAAGATAGCCCGGTGAATGATAACTGGTCTTGTTTTGTCATTACCATCATGGCTGTAAAGAAAAGGGTTTCGTAAGGTTTTTTTACTCAATGCAAACTTATGCCTGTAAGCATCAGTGAAGCTAGATTATACATAATTTAAAGCCACCAGCCTCTGTGCTTACCTGACAAAGGTGAGGTTAAATCTGACTGGCAGCTGGAAGTCGAGCTGAATTGTAGCACATTGGTGGTAGCGGCCAATGGCATCTTTAATCTGAATGTCAATCTTAAAAACACAAAGATACAAACTTTTACTACAGCTTAAAAGACAAGGATTCCCCTCTGAAAGCAAACTCATTGTTTTAAGACGGAAGGTTTCATTCAATGCAGAGGAACTATGTGCGCCTTAAGACAGCATAGTTTTACTTCAGCCTGTGTTAGGATTTAAGTGATTTGCAGGTTCTGATGCAAAAAATGTTAGAGTAAAACCAGAGTGAGTAAGTAGAGAGACAATACTTCAGGGGGAAACTACCTTAGATATCTCAGATTACTTTTTGTGTTTTTCCATCTGGTACTTTCATGGGCCTTTTCACTGAGTGAATTAAGCAGCCTGTAAGTGCAGAACTGAACATGTCTGCACAAAAATAAAACTTCCTCAACATCAAACTGGCAAACTTACACTTCTGTATTATGCAGTATTTGAATACTTTGTAGCTTATGTTACAAATTCAGGGCATGAACGTGGGATGAGAATCCTACTGTTAAATAGTCCACTTACCAGTAGAGAGTCATATTAATCAATGTTACTAATCCTGACCTATGAGTCAAGCCTATTCTTTCTTTTGCATCCGACACTTAAATCCTGAGTAAATTTATGATACAAGTTAGACAGAATAGACTGATAGAAAACAGTAGATTTATAATGTCCTGACCTTATTATTTATCACATTGCTCACTTACTCATCGTTTTACCAGTATGGCTATATGTTGAGGCTGTGTCCCTTATTTTAATTTATGTATTACACACCCAGATCAGTGTTTTAACAACTCAAGACCTAAATATCTTTCAACTTTGCAATCAGAAGTCAGAGTTTATTGTAGTTCAGCTAGTTACCACAGAGCTTCATTCTTTACAATCTACTTTTTCAAATTCAGACTGTATTAGGAGCAAGTGTAAGGTTAATTAACGTTAACAAAGGTTCCTGTATATTTGCCCTCTTTCAATCAAATGAGGAAATTACTAAATCTTGTTTGCATTTCATGTTATGAATGACTAGCTGCTATAACACATTTCACCTACAACAAAATAAGCTGAAACTGAATCATTAGCATACAAATAGAGTAATCAGAACAAGTTTACTAGACGAGAACACTACATAAATGTAGTGCAGGTGTATTACGGAAAGAATTAAAAGCAGTTGACTTTTGTTCTTCTCGTGACCTAGGATTCACTTTCTAATGCAGGAGCTGCTCTGCTAAAACAGATCTTACAGTGCCACCTTCTGTTCATGTTGCTCACTAAACCAGTCAGCTCTGTTTAAGCTGCGGACAAATAGTTGATTCATGTAAACTGGGTTTAAGTAATGAAATGAGTGTTAGAACTCATGTTACAACTATGTGAACACCAGGATGACAGAGTGTTATCCCTCTCTCAAGTATGTCAGAGTTTCTGTTTCTGGAAAACCAGAAGATTTTAGCCAGACAGCATCTTAAAATGGTATTAGATAACTGTAACAAAAAAAAATCCCTTTATTCCTGGATAAGGTCTTTTGCCTTATCCAAACAGAATTAAAAGCTGAAACCAGATAGGGGCTAGCACATACTAACCTTAGGTCCATAGAAAGCTCCATCACCAGGGTTTAACTCCCACTTCTCACCAAAGGCATTGAGGCTGTTTTCAAGTTGCTGGAGATAAAAGGACACACACTCAGTGTTTCTTTCCACGTTGCAGCATCAGGTCAGCCTGCTACTACAGATAGGTGACCCTACCAAATTCTCTGTACTTCTCAGTTGCTGCTGAAACTCATTTATTGACTGAAAAAGGGAAGTTTTGGAAGAGAGACAACTAAAAAAAAAATTAATTAGTCAAAATTTAAACAAACAAAATTAATGCAACCATTTTGGAAAAGGTCGAACAAGCATTAGCTAAGATGCAAGAACTGTTTATGCCAGATTCAAAGTCTGTAGATAACTTTGAGATGAGATCCACCCTGGTACACCAAATGTCTATTCCGCCCCATCTTCTCACACCTGCACGGGCTAACCCCATCCCTTCCAACCTCCCTTTCAGGAAATAGATTTAAGTCTTACTATAGGGGCTGCCAGAACTGGTTCTCTTTGCAGTTCTTACAGAACTTGCAGCTGCAGCCTTGCTTTTGTAAAAAAAGTTAATAAAACTACTGTTTACCTTTTCAGCCTGATTCCACACTTCAATATCTCCCAGGTACTTTTCAGGACGAGTGGAGAGATTCAGTTTAAAGGAAAATCCAAAGACATCATACACAGTACGCAAGAACTGCAGACAACTCTTTATCTCCTCTTCGATCTTTATGACAAGAGACAGAATGTGTCAATTATGGAAAAAAATCAGTTAATGTGATTTTAATGCCCGATTTCCTTCCACAGCAGCCCATACCTGCTCCATAGCACAGAATATGTGAGCATCGTCCTGCTGGAACCGGCGCACTCGAGTGAGCCCTGTTAGAGCTCCTGACAGTTCGTTGCGGTGCAGGACTCCAAAATCAGCCAAACGTAACGGCAGCTCACGCCACGATCTCGGGCGATGATCAAACATGAGGCTGAAGGAAAAGTTTGTTACCGGGAGCCCACTAAGGATCAAAATTCTGCAAACTGCAGGCAGTGAGAAGCTACCAGTGACTAAGCACGTGCCCATTAAGCCAATGGTGTAATCTGGAGAGAACCATCAGTCATATCTAGTTTTGTCAGGAAAACAAATGCACATCTCCTTTTACAGCTGGTAGGCTTCCCCCACCTCACAGAGAGAAGATACGAGAGGTCCTAAAACTGGGCATTAAAAGCTGAATGCCTAAAGTAGCACAAAATTGACAATGTCCCAGTATTTATTTTGGATATCTAGGTTTTGTAGTATCAAGGTAAGATTCAGGTCTAAAACACTGTCACTATAATGGTGGAAAAATGACACTTCTCAGTGTCTCAAGTAAAGAGAGAATGTAGGCAACAACACTCACAATTACAGCATTCCTGACAGCATGAATACCTGAAGACAGCCATGTCTACAGTTACACAGGCAAAAGGAGGAGGGTGGGATTGCTTTTTTTTTCCCCAACATCTTTGCTAAACTGGATTTGCTATGTATTTACCAGTGTCCTGGGCAGTTCATGGGCTTCAGAGCAAAGATCTCCTTCTCAACTTCAAAGGAAAACATGTTGTCACTGTAATGCTGCCAGTGCCCTGAAGTCATCCACAGTTTGCTGTTGAAAACATTTGGAGTGACAACCTCCTGGAATCCACGTTTTCGATACTCACTCTAAAACAACAGTTAGTTGTTTTATTTTATTGTTTATAGTATTTCTTTGTTTACAGTTGTTTTATTTAGTTTATTTTATAACTTTATTTGTTATAAAATAACTAATAAAGAAAGCAAAAGTACAGACTTCAATCCGCAGCCATAACAATATACAAATGCTGCTGTAAAAAGCTCCACAACTTAGGGAAGGAGGCAGGGAAGAGAAAAATTCAAGTTGGGCATGTAGTAAGCAAGAAGAACAAGTTTCTTCCCTGCAAGCAAAGCAGCAGTCTCTAATTACTCGATCATACTCGATAGTACATTGCAGACCAAATATACAGTAAAAACAAAGACTTTAAATATTACAACAGGAAGATCAGGGTGGTTTTTTTCTACATATATTTTCAAAGTGAATAGGTCTACAGGGCCAAATTAAGTAAGTTTATTAAAACAAATCAATATGCATCAGTGGAACAGCAGTAGTGTGAGCTTAACTGTACTATTAGATGTCAACGAATTCATATTATAAAGCACCTTTATCACAGCTTTAGCTGCAGATATAAAGTACTTGTATAATATAATGTCATTTTGCAGAGACTGTGACAAGACCAATTAAAGAAAAATCAGGTTTCTTTAGTGCCTTATAGAATTAAGAGATTAAAATAACTTGAAATGAAAGGCTATTAATACTGTTATATGTAGCATGCTGTTACACATTTTTCTAAAATCATGCAATTTTTTCTATAAGCTTTCCAAAAGACAGCACTTACCCGGATGAATTCAATTAATGTATTATAAATGTAAGCTCCTTTTGGCAGGAAAAAACAGCTACCAGGGCTAAGCTCATGGAAGAAAAACAGTTCTTGGTCCTGCAGAAAAATAATACTTGAAAAACTCAGTATTTGCACCCTACTTTTTTCACTTAACATTCAC
This sequence comes from Pipra filicauda, assembly GCF_003945595.2. Lineage (NCBI taxonomy): Eukaryota > Metazoa > Chordata > Aves > Passeriformes > Pipridae > Pipra > Pipra filicauda. Next base: position 860,512 of record NW_024105053.1, on the reverse strand, counting down.
AAATGAATTACTACTGACTGGGCATCACTATCAGTTTCAAAAAGAAAAACCTGGAAAAAAACCCCACAATACCCAATAGATCAGATGCCTTTTCACTAGTATTTTTACGTCCATCAGTAGTTAAAGGAGAAGGGGATTGTTCAGTTTCATGTTTCATTACTGATGCTCCAGAACTTCACACTTAACTCTCAACTGTGCCCCCACATCTTCCTTTGTACATCGACAACTAAATGTTTAGTTCTGCTTCTGCAGCTAATTATGTGCACATGAAATGATTGTGTGAACTACAGTGAACTACAGTTGGCTAATGTGACACACTGTGGACATGCTTCAGGTCTGCACAGTGAATTTTTTCATGATGTACTAGCAGCAGACATTATAATGCTGTTCAGAACTATCAGTTATCTGACAGGGGTATCTACTGAAGAAAAACGAACCCAAAAACCAACCAACCAAAAAACATAGCTCTGTATTACAGATTCTGAAATCACACAGAAGAAAAGAACTGTGTGAACAGACCACAGCAAACTGCGTTGGAATGAGCACTGCCCACAGAGTGGGGCATTGATGTGTTGCAGATGGAAGTGTTTCTGTTCTGTTCTGATTGATCTGTGGAATAAGGATGTCATTGCACTTAAAAGAGCAAAAAGTTATTTTTCTAGGACTTTGATGCTTGAAAGAAAAGTACCTGACTTTGCAACTCAAAATAAAATTGTGTCACATCTTGATTGTGGCAGCAAAGTATACACTGTCTTCAAGAGGCTTCTAGTTAAGGGGTTAAATCCACACAGTGTTTTTGAAATACATTACTTAGAAAAACTGTCTCACCCGCCCAATTTTTCTGTGATCTCTGCTTTTAGCCTCCTCCTGGAATTTCTCCCATTCCTTCAGCATTTTTGCATCTGGGAATGAAATTCCATAGATCCGCTGGAGGGATTCCATATCAGCCTTGCCTTCCCAATAGGTAGAAGAATTCTGCATGCAAAAAAATAAATGTAACACTGAAGAAAAGGAGGAGCCTCCACTACTACAGCCTGCTATGAAAAGGCATATAATTATTAATAAACCATTAATGTGGAACAATTAAAGCGTACAGAGAATTTTAATTGTTAATTCAGAGCACTGATCAGAAAAGTCCAGAAAGAAGAGGTGAACACACTAAGCAAATATGGTTTCGGGCTCCCTCCTGTCTTTTTCCAAAGCCTGTCTGCTCTCTTTGTAGCCATCCTTTTCCAACTGTTTAGTCACAAATAGCTATAACCATTAGCTGAGCAAAAACTATAAACTTTAACTGACACAGCTCAGTCAAAACTTGAGCTAAACTTATGTTCCTATCTGTGCTGGAAGTGCAAGCCCTGGACACACAGCTGGCTTCACACCATGTGAATATCATTCCAGCACACGACCTTTCCACAATTTGCAACACTGAGTTTTTAGCCAGGTTACTCATTTCACAGTACATTCTTGCCTCAGCCCAAAGACAGCAACACATTTTCAGTGAAAACATTTGTCTAAGGAAGTTTTAGCGCTTACCTTATGAATTTTTATGGTCTTTATCTTGCCAGTATGTCTGACATGAGGCCCTCTGCATAAATCTATCAAGGGACCACACCTAAGAAAAGGAAAGCATTCATTTGGCATATTTAACCCTAGATTCATAAATCCAGTAATATTATGATCCACGCATAATTACCTGTATACTGTAGTAGTTGGAGTATTGACTTTCTCATTCAGGATGCGACACTTGAATTTATTATACTGAGAAAAAAAGCAGCACAAATATTTGTTAAGTCTTTGTTAAGCAGGAGAACTGGCCAGCAGTTTAAATTATTTGCTAACCTGATGCTATGCTGCATCAAAAGAGGACTGTAGAAGAGACAGACAGAAGCACAGAGCAGTAGCAGAGCAAGCTGCCCAGAAAGCAGTTTGTGCAGTCTCTGTCCTTAAGAAATTTTGAAGGCCCAGCCGGAAGCCTGGTCTGATTTCAGTGTTGGTCCCATGCCCTCTGCATGATATTGGACTGGAGACCTACAGAGGTAGGTCTGAATGACACTATGATCCTCATGATGTCCCAACAGTGAAAACTCAGTAACGTCTACCTCAGGAATTCAAAAAAACTATTTGCTGCTAGATACTAAAGGGAAAGCATGAACTTTTAGTGTCGCTTGGACTTTCTCAGAAGTCCTCGTTTTAAAAAACGTTTTATGAAGCTTTCTGAATGCAGCAGCACATGCAGTTACAGTATCATACAGCCAAGATAATACAACATAACTGCACATAATACACTGCAAATTTGTATCTCTGGGAAATAAATGAATAATGCAAGTTCACAGATTTTGTGCAGGTCACTCAGGGAAAGAAATAGTTCTTACGTTCTCAAGAAACTAAGAATTACACCTTTGCTCATTTTTTTTTCGTTAGATATCACACATGAGTTTATAAGAAACTTAAAAAGTTAATTTGGTAGCCTTTCCTCTACCACTAATAGAACATACACTAAAGTTACAAACACTTAAAGACTAATTGCATGAGGCTAGAAACAACCTTCTAAAACAGCCTACCTTAAACATTTCAAGTAGTGTTTCCTTCTTAACTTCCAGTCTCTCAAAGGCTTGTTTTTCCTTCATTATCTTTTTGCATAATGTTTCCAAAGTAGAGAAGTCATTACTTGATACACCCCTAAAATAAACACACACACACACAGAAGTGAATAATTTTTGCTTCCATTTGCAATTTGTGATCCACTAGCTTGTGGATGGGAGGCATTACAAAGGACAAAGTCATCTATAGCAGTAGATATGATGTTCCAGAAACAAGTACGTAACAGAAATTTTGCTGTGACTGCCACCCCACACCTCCAAAAAACCAGAAAAATACAAAACATACCCTTCCTCAAGGAACATGTCGTAATAAAATCCATTTTCGATTGGTGGGCCGTAGCACAAACAGCCACCATAGATCCGTTCCATTGCTTCACCCATTATGTGAGCACTTGAGTGCCAGTACACCTAGTGGAAGTAAAAAAAGAGGGAATTAGTGCATTTCAACTGTTTTATTTAAAACCTTTTTTTTGAAACTTTTGCTTTTAAGGATACACTAGATCAGTCAGGAGAAGAGAAGTGACCTGCCCAGCAACACTCTCAGCCCAAGCACCAATGTTTCCAAAAGGGAGCATTTCCACCACAAAACTGTTTAGACTGTGGTAGCAAACAATTCTTATTTCCAACTACTGTTGAAATTATTCAATTATTTTCAAGACGTCTGGAAACTAATTCAGAAACCTTTTTTTCCTAAGAACTTCAATCAGTCAACTCTGCGTAAAGACCAAAAGGTGTGCTTTCAACATTAGGCTGTTGTCCTAGTCCAAAGATTTTATGCATGGGAAATCCTGCACATTCCATCTTCTAGGACACCTGAGGTTTTGACAAAACTAAATCTGTAAGAGTTTGTCTGTCCTGACTAGCACAGACAAATCAGGAGCCCTCACTTAGCCAGTAAGAAAACTCTGAGTTTGAATGCAAGACTTTTGTGATGAGTTTGACTGACAGCTTCTTGTACCAACTCATTTTTTCTAAAGATAGTATTTATCAGTTTACTGGATATCCACATTTATCTGAACGAGTAGGCAAAATAAAGTAGGTACATCTGCATGTAAAAAGAAAAAGAGGAGCCCACTCAGTACTTTTATCATTGTACGTAGACAGTACTTTTGTACTGTTTTGTTCTCAAAGGCAGTGCTGAAGAGGTCAGTTCAAAAGACCTCCTTTATGTGAACACAAAGGTTGTAAATGTAAAATTTTAATGAAAATAAACTTGACATAATCTACAGCAACTGTGAGCAGAATTGGCTACAAATACACAGCAGAATGTACATTATCTGTAGTACCGAAACCACTCTGTAAGGAACTATTAGGAAATGCAGATGTACCTACACTGCAAACCTGTTCCTTCCTCTTCATCTTCTGAACACAGTAAATATGCAAATAACTACCAGAGGCTGAATTTCATGTAAATCCAAGGGCAAACAAGTTTTGGTAGAAGATACTCACTGCTTGAGCCTCTTCATCTTCAAACTTAAGCAGCTCCAAGGTACAATCCTCCTCCAAAGGACGATCTAGATCCCAAACCATCTTGTTCACTTTAGCAATAACAGTGTTGTCAGCTAATCCCTGACTACAGAATAAACATAAAAGTACAATTATAAGTCATAATAAGTATACAGTATTTTGAAATCACTCAGTAGAAGTCCCCTGGATTTTCCCCTCCAGGTTGAATAAGATCAGGAGTGCTCAGAGTGGACACAATGTCATAAATAAATTCCAAATAAACAAGCAGCTTAGCCAGTCTTGAACACTCATGAAAAATCCTATTTATATTTCAGAGATATGGAAAGTAAATTGTGTTATATACCCAACATTCACACATTTTTTAACATACTTGACTTAGAGGCAGCCACCTCAAGGTACTAACCTGACTTCCCAATCCTGTTGCAATATAACACAGAACTTCTCTCATAAAAATTATTCAATACCATTTTTGATGTAGTAACTTTATAGTTTGTATCCACTAGGCAAAATACCCTTTTCTTGATCCCAAATCACAAAAGTAAATAAATTCCAATGTCATAGCACCTTTCGGGGAGGGGGAAGGGGGCAGAAAGAAAACAAAAAAAGACATCTCACCTTTAGGAATCATCCAATTTTTGTAATTTTAACTGTCAGGGTGTTCACTGTGTATCATTCAAAAATGACCCACAGCCAGTAGGAGTAACCTGTAGATGTGCAAAACTCTTTTGGATAGGTATCTCCCATGCAAGTAAAAGTACAATTAAGTGAGAGATACTCATATGTTACCTTTCTCTGAAATCAATTGAAACATCACCCAGCAGTTGTCCTCCTCAGGCCAATGCAAGCTGGTTTGCAAGTGCTAACATTCAATCTGATCATTTACTAGCAAATCGGGTCTTAATGCAAGAGCAGTACTTGCAGGAGAAAATCCGCAAGTAATGTGTATCAAAAAGACCTCAATTCTATTCTTATTTATTTTTAGAAACTGTACCTTTATAAAGAAGAAAAAAATTTCACTCCAAAACTAAAACCCAACCGGTTACCTCCAGTTCATTGTACACAAGGTGCTTTGAGAAGAGATAAATGACTAAGAAATCATACATTACCCATCCCCTCAAAGCCACTCTCTGACCCTGACTGTGTGTATCACGGAACAGAACCGTACCTAATTCCACAAGCGATTTGATAAGGAGTAGTCTTCCAAGATTCAGCATCAACCTGCTTGCCATCAGGCAGTGTAACTTTAATGGGTTTACTATCCTTTGCCGCTCTTTCTGCAAGGAGTGCATCATGTTCAGCTTTAAGTTTATTGTACATCTCTAAACGCTCATTGATAAATGCAGGCCAAGGATTCAGCTACGCAGAATAAAGAGAAAGGAAAATAGTTTATAGATTATTAATCTGATAGCACGTTATGTCAAGAATGCAAACAGTAGTTATACTTTTCATAAGCAGCTACGTGACGATATCTATATACGTACTATATCTAAAAAATAATCAACATTATTCCAGGTTATGTAGTATTAGTTACATCATTCATAATGTCATAAGGTTTCAGTTGAATGAAAACTATACCATTGTACACCTGTTTAATAAACCACATATGTTACCAATCACCTACACAGCTTATTAAACACCTGTTTAATAACCTAAATAAGGGCAAAAATCAACCTGAAAAGACTGTATAAGAGCAATGTAAAACCAGATTTTTCTTATTAAGTCAAAAAACTGCGGCAATGCCGGTTCGTGTCCAGCCAGACAGGAACTGACTCCAGCTTACACACGTGTACTGACGTCAGGACTATCTGCCTGGGCACAGCCAAGGTTGCACAGCTCCGCAGCTGGTTCAGGACTGGTGCTGGCTCGCAGCTGGCCCTCTGTGCAGTCAGAAGGATGTGTGTTTTACCCACCATAAAGAGGAAAAGACAAGAGCACCTTATGCAGCCTTTCCTCATCCCAAAGATCTGCCTCCTGCCTCCCGCTGCAAACAGGGTCACAGGTGGAAAGCATCGCCGAGCCGCAGCTGCGCCAATCTGAGCCGCCCTCCCATTACCCCAAGGAAACTTGGTGCAGAACCCGACAACGTCACTTCGGGCCAAAATCTGGGAAAGATGTAACTGTATCGCCTGATAAAATACTTTAGAAGGACGAGTTGTAGCAAATGCCACCAGCACGCCCAGGACACGGCATCTCCCACCCCCTGGCCGAGGGGCAGCTCACCTCCGACCGCCCTCCATCGCCGGCCCCGTCCTTCATCTTCTTCTTCTCGCAGTTTGTTTTCCTCTCTTCCCCACCGTCCACCTGCGGAGGGCGAGCACCATTTCCTCACTCTCCAGGAGTCGCTTTAAGCCCCCTGAGCCCCCCATCCGGCGAACAGACCCAACGCCCTCGCCCCGGGAAGCCCCAGCCCCGCTCCCAGCTCCTTTTCCCTGGGGCACATCCCACCGCTGTGGAAGCCCCACGGAAGAGGCCCAGCTCCCTCCGCCGCCAGCACCCGCCCTCCTGACAGGGCTGCCCCTCTCCCGAGCCCTGACGCGGGGCCGGAGGAGCCTCCCCGGCTCAGCCCGAGGGGGACGTGGATCCCACCTGCCCGTCACCTCCCGCCATGGCCGCGCAGAGCTGCCCGGGAAGGGGCGGGCGCGCAGGCGCCGCTCGGCCCCGCGGCTGATGCAACCGGGGCGGCCGCTCCGGCCCGGCCCGAGCGGGGCCGCCCTGGGCGGGGGGTAGGAGGGGGAAGGCGGCCCGTGAGGGGCTCCGGCAGCTCGGGATGGCAGAGGATCTGTCCGCACCCGCGATAGCGGGGAGCGGGGCTCGTGTCTCCGTACCCCCGCTCCCCTCGGTGCCTCTGGGAGAATCGCAAAGTGAATTAGGTTGAACAAGTCCTCTGAGCATCGCGCCCAACCTGTGACCCAGCACAACCATGGCACGAAGTGCTACGTCTGGTCTTTCCTTTAACACCCTCAGGGGCGGTGACTGCAGGGACGGCAGTGCATTCCTATGTCTAATCACCCTTTCTGTGAAGAAATTCTTCCTAATGTCCAACCTAAACCTCCCCTGGTGCAGCTTAGCATTGCCCTGTCTCTCGTTGCCTGGGAGAAGAGACCGACCCCCACCTGGCTACAACCTCCTTGTTGGAGAGAGTGAGAGGTCACCCCTGAGCCTCCTTCAGACTAAACATCCCCAGCTCCCTCAGCTGCTCCTCACAGGACTTGTGTTCCAGTCTCCTTCCCAGCTCTGTTGCCCTTCTCTGAACTCACTCCAGCACTCAGGGATACCTGGCTACCATTCCCCTGAGGCAGAAGTTCATCAAGGATGGATCAGTGAATGGAAGTACTCTTTGCAAAAGAGACTGAAATAAAATAAAAATTGGACTGAACAATGTCTGATTTTGGGGGAGGGGGGTGGGGGTGTGCAGAGAAGAAGTGGAAATGATTCTCAGGTGGTTGTGTCAGACCTGAAGCGCAGGACTGTCCACAGCTGTCCTGAGGGAAGGCTCAGCTTAATGCCTTAGAAGTTATAGACACTTCTGAGGAAAGGATGTGATGTTCAGGCATTTAGTTTGTAACCTTCTTCCCCCCCTTTCCCTGCTGCTGTTCTTCTCTAATAACAATGTTTTCATTTAGGAAGCTTATTTTCTTTCAGCACATTCTAATGGTGGCTATAGACACCCAGAGTGGTCAGTCCCAAGGCCTGAGGTGTGTCTGGTAACATTAAGTGTAATGGTGAAGTCACTTAGTAGCCTAGTTTGAGGAAGATGTTCATTACAAGATTTCATGTTTTCAAGAAATCCTGGCATAGCATCCTTGCTTTGAAGAGGATAAATCACAGGTCAGGGCTTGGCTTGGACTTCTGCCACCTGCAGAGCATCCAAACACCACTTCTGCCTCCCGGAATAGCAGCATTCTCTTATCTGCAGAAGAGATCTGGGAGCTTAGAGTGTTTCAGTCAGCGAAAATGTTCTCAGATGGACATCAGAGCACCTCAGGCTCCACAAACTTAAGTGCTGGAAGTTTTGCTTAGCTTTCAAATACTGATTATGTAGTGGTGAAGGATGGCTGAGAGAACAGTACCGTGCTATTTGATCACAAATGTAGGAGCTTAAACAATGCAAATACTTTTATCTATATTTTAAATATGAAAACAGAAAGGTGTAGTAAATAGGAATTTAAAGACAGAATCGGGCCTAGATCTGAATAATTAATTTGTTGTCTGAAAGTAAAATATGAGCAGCATAAATATTGGCAAAAACATTTATTAAACAGCTACACTTAATAATATATGTAACATCTTCTGTAGCAATACAATGTTTAGTAATGCAAAGGATATTTGTTCTATAATACTAATTTTTATGTTTGCAATATCTCCAATCTTTTTGGGGTGGATGAATTACAGGTGGCTAAAAGGACATTGCAAAATTAGAGATAAATTATCTAAGGCCAAAATGAACAAAAAACTATGCTGATACTGCTAAAGAGAAAAAACGATTAAGTATTTCAAAAGCAATTGAGAAACTGTAGGAGAACTATCCCTTGTGCCAGAAGATGGCAGTAGCGAAACATGGTGAACTAATAAGACACATTCTGAGAAAGACCCTGCTCACAGCTCTTCATTAGCCTCACTCTTAAGCAGCGTATTTAAAGATATGTGACTGAACTCAACCATAGTTTAATAGTATAAATTGATTTCAGTATGCTTTAATGATTATCAGCAAGCGAATGAATAGATGTTGCTGTTTCATGTGAAGTTTATTGGGAAAAATGTGGTCAGAAATTCCGATTGGAATTGCAGTGCCATTTGGCTTATATTTCATTTAGAAAAAGGAAAAATTAAAATGAAATCAAAATGCAAATAAAAATTTAAAATAATAAATGAAAATATAAGTAAAGAAATATATAAAAAAAAGCTAATGAGAAGTTTTGAAAAGAGAAGACAGTAAAAAAAGTGTGAAACAAAAGGTAAATGAGCATACATGGAACTGAGGAAGGAGAAAGAGGTGATATTTTAAGAAAAGTATTTCACAATCTGTAATATGTTTACACCATTTATTTGCACCAGCTGCTCTAGGGAAACCATCTAACTTGTGATACAGCACTGAAATTTCTGTAAAGTGTCTGGATTTGTTTGCATCTGAGTACATTAAATCTATTTAATCACAGATATAAATCTATCTACTGTTGACTGTGGAGTATATACTAACTTCTCAAACTCACATCTAATTTGAAAATCAAACTGTATGAACACCACCCATTTACATACAGGGCTCAAAATATACCATTTGAATTCAGGGTCGAGTGGATTTCCATAAGCCCACTTCAAGCAAATGGTTATCAGCTCCCATTACAAAATCATATCAATATGGCAATCTCGGGTGTGAGAATTGAAATATCTTTGTGCAGTTTCCTGTTATATTAATTTCACCTTGGCTAATACAACAAAGCATTAGACTTCTTAGAATTCCAGTTAAGCAATCTTAGATATGTACATTCAGAAATTGAAAAATGTGTAAAGTTAAATAAAAAAATTAAGTTGACATTAAATTTAAATACTCGTGGAAACAACGGAAGTCCTGATTCAAACTGGAACATGCTAGGAAAACTGAATCTGAGCTGTGACTTTTGATATATTTTCAACTTTTGGGGCCTCATTATTAAAAGAAAACAGTTATATTTTTAGGAGGACAAAAAAAAATTGATATTTCACTCAAGGAAGGAGACAAGTTTTGATTTTTCCATATCCATGATGGCTTTGTGTACAGTCTCTGCTGTATATAGTCCCTCAGTCTTCATGCTACCAAGAGGTTTACCAAATATCAGGCGCTTTTTTTTTTCTTTTTCAAAAGAGCTGCATGCTCATGCTTGCTAGGGAGAAAACCCTCACTGATTGCAGAAATCCCGCTGACCTTTTGTAGACTGTAGAAGCGCACTTCACAGACAGCCTCGTCCCACCTGTGTTCCCTGGGGTGCAGGTCCTCTTCACTTGCCCCTCTTACCACCTTCATACCTGCAGCAGTGCAGATAATGCATTCAAATTACTCAGGGTCAGTTTGTTCTCCACTACCAGGCAGGGTTTTTGAGTAAAACACAATAAAGTTTGTATTTGTCAAATGTAGGAGACACCCAGTTTCATTGCTCATAGTTAGAGATGCTGAGATGAGAGGTTAAAAATTCTGGGTGGAACTTTAAACCAGGGTTCACTCCTTCTCATCAGATAAGCAGCAGACTTATACTAGGAATCCTTGGGCCTTTTAAAGAAGTGACATGCTGGGTGATTTCCCCTCCTCTCCCCGCCCTTCCTCCAATAAAATTAGATTTGGCTTTCTGCTTCTTCGTAACAAACATATCAATTATAACTCATGTCTCATTTCCCTGCTTGTCAATTTTACCCCTAATACACTTGGCTAAAATGTTCTAGCATACTTATTAGCTGAGTCAATAATATTTTGTTGTCTCACATCATGAAAAGTAGTAGGTGTGGATACATTCAATTAACTCAGATCTTCCTGTGTTCTTTTCATAGAATTCATACATGTCAGTTGGAGGGGCACATTATTAATCCATTATTAATTATACATTAATGTACATTAATTATATACATTATTAATGTACCTAAGATTAAGATACTTTTCCAAACTTTTGCCTTCAGGATAAACTACCCCTGCTTCACAGTATTATAGCAGATTACTCCAATTTTCCAGAAAGATTAGCACTTCAAAACTTGAAACTATTGTTTGTTTTTCATTTAAGACCTTTTTTGGATATTGGTCTCAGAAAAAGATGTGCTGTCTGCAGTTGTGACTCCCACTCTGGTCTCCACTCTCAGTCTTGTGACTGGGCTGTGAGATGTGGATCCAGAGCTCCTGCCTTCCATTTCCTGTTCTTTGCTTAAGATAAAACAGTGAGGCACCAGTCATTTAAAAAGGGAAATAAAATGTTAGTGATTTCATATAATGAGGAGGAGGAGTGATAAACTAAAAAAAAAAAAAATGAAAATCACGTCTTTGACTGTCATTAATCACAACTTAAACTACTACAACAAACTAATGTTAAATATCACATTGATACATTTTTTGCCAAACTTCTGGATCTTGGACATATCCTTGAATTTCGTAACTAAATTTAAACTAGCTTTTACTATAACTGAGCATCACCAGGCTATTGTACTACATAAAACTTTTTTGCCCATATATGGAATTTTCCAGAATACAAACCACTTTTTTGTTAATCTTTTTCCTAACAAAGAAGTATCATCATTCCTTTTAGTGTGTATTTCAGAATTCAAAGTCTAAGAGTGTGGGTTTTGTCAGATATTTTTGTAATAATGGAATTCCTTTTTTTCCTGATAGATACCTCTGATATTTTTTCCCTCAGAATAGTATTCTCTGTGCCTATAACAGCAGACAATGGATATACTTACATAATACCAATACAATTAAAAGTTAAATTTCACAATTTATGAAACTGAAAATAATTAGCACCAAAAAAAAATTAAAATTAGTGTGGTCAGAGAACCCTCCTGATACTCTTACACGAAAAGTAGTGATTTGCACAATATTGAGATTGAACTGCTCCTTCATCTGTCATGGCATGACATGGCACATGGAGATTTTTTTTACATAGCGCAACTAGAGGCAAGAAATGCATTTCCTAGTCATTTCTTTGGTACAGTCCATAACCTTCAATGTTCCGAATTCGATTTCTTATTCCAAGCATTCTCCATCACTACTCCATAGCACTGGGAATGATCTCCAAATACAGGAGAAAGGACAAAAAAATTCTTGCATCAGCTTCTTCTGCTAATACTCCAGCTCATAATTTTGAGGGGAAATGACAGACTATATGGAAGTTGTTTTCTAGGATTTTGTTTCCTTTGACCATATTTTTCATTGACATTACGATCTAATTTCACACATTTCCAGTGAAACTTATTTTATTTGAAAAGTCTGTTCTCAGTTTCTCTTTTCAGCTATGACTCAGATGTTCTGGTGATCTTCTCATTAACATCCCTTTTTAACGATGCTTCATGGACACAGTCCAGTAACATTGTTTCAAATAAAGAAACACATGAAAGCTGATGAAAAGAGGGACATCTTAACTGTGAATTTTGTCAAAGCTCTTGTGACAAGTTATATAAAGGCTTTTTCCTTTGTGTCCTTTTCACTTGAAAGTATTTGGAATATTACTAAAAATTATACTAAACTGCTAAATTGTTTCAAAGTTTTATAACTACAGGGAGTAAGGACAGAAAAATCCTTAGTTAGCAGTGGCTGCTGGAAGATGGATTCCTGAGGGACTCCATTGTTAGGTGCTGATCAGAGGAAAAAGGTATTCCCAGGGGACATACAAAGCTTTATTTATTTGCAGTTTACCTAGACGAATGGGATGGGATGTCTTTGCAATAGCATGGAACAGAAAAAAACCCAACTGATCACTATCTTTAAAACATCTGCTTCATATGGAAGGACAACAGTATGTCTTTTCAGTCTTCTCTTTTCTGTGCTAAGCAAACTTAACATTTGAAGCTGTCTCAGGGGGACATGCTTTCAGATGCTGGTTCTTCCGTTCTGAACTCTCCAGTTTGTCTGTGATTCTCTCAAAACAATAATACTTAAAATGTAGTACTCCTGCAGAGCAGAGAGACTATTGCTCGGAGCTGAGGCAGAGCACTTCAGTTAGTATAACAGCATTTTATAGCTCACTCTTCTTCAGTTTGTGGCTCATTAGGATGAGCAGCTCCATTCTGTACTGTTTTTCTGTATGCTTTCCTGAAGGGAAAAGCACTGGACATTACCAAATTGCTTCTTTGACTTCAAACTACCTCTCCAGTTTGTTGGTCACAGATTTTTAACATGTGCTCCGTCCTCCCTCATACGGCTAGTGACTTTTTGGACAAGAACAAAATATAGGATATAATCAGCTTGAAATATCCCTCTGGTTTAACACAGTTTCATCTAGTCATGCAAGTGTTCAGTAATTAATGCAGTCTATATTAATACAGACCTTTTTGCCTCCATAAAGTGATTATTATCACAACTGGCTGCACTTCTCACTGCTCTCATGTCTTCCTGATGTCTCTCCATTAGTTTGTCATGATTATGGCTTTGTCTTCTTGTGGTTCTCTCATACCTGATAATTACTGCATTGCTCATTGTGCATTGCCTGTGCTGCTAGGCTGTGTACATAAAGCTTTCCTTCACAAACATCATAGGGTCAATCACCCCTTTAAACAATGGCACCGCTCAATGTAGGCAGTAAGGGTTAACCACAAGAGAAGGAAAGATGGTAAAAAAAAAATATTTTCTACACACATACACCTATATATATAGGGGTGTGTGTGTGTGTGTGTATTTTATCATCTAGGTCACCTGCCATCTTGTTGCTGCAACTCACCTGGAGCTGTTTTCTGCACTAAAGATTATCACCCCCTCCAGGCTCTTGGCATTTCTTCATGTGGAGCCGCTCCCTAGCTCGGTTCTGTCAATGACCTAGTTTAGCAGAAACACCTTTTACACTCAAATCATACTGACAGAATGAGGGTAAGTAGCAATTACACGTGCAGTTGTTCTGACATATCTGTAAGGGCAGTAAAGTCTGGCAGCAAAACCCAGCCAGACAGCCAGCTAGGGGCTGGAGACCCATTCCCAAAGCCCCTTCTTCTACATCACCTACTGCCAGAACGGGCATGACTTGAAGCCATTTTTTTGGCCTCTTTTTTTTACTCACAGCAGTACAATTGATTTTGGCAAGAACAGTTGTGTACAAGAACCCAACAGTCCCACTTCAGCTACAAATTATATTGGGGTCTTACTCTGCTCTGCCCTACATTGCACCAGCTCTCGATTGCCTTTGAGAGAAACAAGTTGGCCAAAGTCATCTGCCTAAAAAGATCTGTCTGGTATTAAAAGAACAGTGGAACAATTAGTGTTGAAAACAAAAAGAATTAGAAACTGGTATTTTCTGTCCTTGTTTTCCTATGTGAAAACTGTTGGGAAAATCTGAGAGGAAAAAAGAAGTTTAAAATTACTTACTTCTTCAAAAAGGTGTCTAATTCCTGCTAACATTTCCACAACTGCATGTGTTTGCTCTTTCTGTATGTTTTGGCAGCAAAATACATTAGGATTTATTTTTTTTTATAAATGTAAGCAGTGTTTCTGTTCTTTTGACCTTAGTCTATAAGTGCACATATAGGAGAATGAGTTAAATATTATCAAGCAGGTTTTTGTGTGTATGTATGTGACAAAAACACCCTGTCAGCAAAAACAAAATACACATTTAAAAGAAAGAACAAGCAGGCTCTTAAGAAATACATAATCAACTACACATAAAGATATCACTTCCTAGAGGTCTCTGTTGTCAGTGTGCAAATAGAAGCCACACTTCCAAAAGGCCTTTCTGTCTTTGCATAAAGCATGAGGACACCTCTATTTCCTCTGCCTCTGCTTCTGGCAGCCTGAAGAAGTGATCACTGCTGAGTGCCTGCCTTTTATCAGGAACTAGAACCTGTGAACCTCTGTCCATTTTGTTTGCTGAGCCCTTATCCATCTTGGCCTAATTAAATGACATTAACTGTTGTGTGAAATGGCCAGTTCCTCATTAAGAGTAAGATCTCCTCTTTTAACTTGCTTTGCTGTATAACCCTTTATAGACTACTGGCATCCCACTCTTTGCTCTGTGCTTTGTCTTCCTCCATCCACCCATCTGTTCCTGGAGCTTTTGTCCTTCTCACTCAGTAATCTCATTTGTTCCCATTCCAATGATGTGATGACAAGTGACAAATGTGTATTTCACTAAGTCCATACATTCACTTTTTAAATTGCATTAGTGCTTTAATAAACTGGAAATGACAGAACTCCTGAAGCACATATTTTTACTGAATTAAATATTTAAAATATTTTTTAAATCAGCTAATTGGAATAAGATCTGTCAACACTATTAAAAATGTTTTTTCCATGCATTCCCCATATTTTAATCATCAACTAACATGCAAGAGAAAAGACAGCCAGAGATTTCAGCACTAATTTCTATTCTAAGGAGTTCCTGCCTCTTGTCTCTGGCATCTTTCTGCTGTCCTTTCAGATCTCTTCCTCTGCCATGCCAACACAACTGCAAACCTTATCAAAGAACTGATCTGGCTTAAAAAATAACCCGTGTTTACCCTCAGAATATTCTTAGAGATCAATCAGTTCCTGGGATGATATGACTATGTAAACTGACACTGCCTGTAGAGCTGAATATCCAGACAAAGCATAGATGTCTGGTTTCTTTATATTGTGAGAATTCTGTTTAATTTATATTGGAATACATGTGAAAGTAGCACTTTGGGATAGTTCCTGTTTTGAGTTTACACACAACATAACAACAATCCAGTTCCTTGGTTGTCAGTGGATCTGGGATGTCTGCTCCTAGCTGTTTTTGAGGAACACCAATTTCTAACATTTCTTTTACAAGCAATGTGGGTACCTACTGCAGAGTTACTTAATCTCAAGCAGAAATGTTCTTTGCTCTCCAAAGCCTTTTGGTTCCACTGGACAGAAGTGCCATAATGTTGGTAAGGCACAGCAGACATTTGTATTTCACCACTTGCTATTTATCTCAAACTATGATATAGTTGTTTGATGGAGACAGATGTATGTGAGGAACAAGGTGGCCATTGTCCTGTGCACTGCAGTAACTATCCAAGGCTGAACTATCTAAGACATGGAAATGAAAAACAAGTGAAAATCACAGCAATGCTTGGATCCAAACCAAGATGATTTATCCTCCTAATTTAATTTACTTAGCATAACAGTCTGTTCTATACCCAGATATTACCCAAAATTACAGAAATTTGTTGCCTAAACAAAGTGAATATTTTGTGATGTAGTATAGGCAGAAGAGGAAAGTAAATTTTGCAGACAGGCAGTATGAGCCAAGGTTATTTATAAAGTTACACTGTTAAAAAGGATGCAAGAGTTGCATTCTCAATATTGCTCTCATGACTAAAAATACTTGCAAAACCAGAGGAAATGTGGTGATACTTTGTTTAAAGTGAAAACAATTACAAGAACATCTTTCTTCTTAGAAATAAAAATAAAATCTTAGAAATAAAATCTTGAAGGTTTTGATGTCCAGTTGTGATCGGTATGTTCTTCCACAGGCTTCAGTGGAGCCATGCATTGGCTGTAAAACACAAATGACTAATGCAAATAACATTTGCTGTGCATAAAGCTGTCTTTTGCCCATGTTGTATGTTGTCTGCGGTGGCAGGCAGCAGACAAGAAGTATTATTCCTCCTTAAACTGTCATGACAAGAACTTTAATTTTAATTATTTATGGAAGAGAAAGGAGTGGGGGGCAGTCTTTTCATCCTACCATCTCCTGGTTTTCCCATTTGTAAAATAAAAATGACATCCACCTGCCTGTCTTTACCATACTTGGTGCTGTGAAGTGGAAGCTGTTAAGACAGCAAGAACAGTGAAGTGCAATTATTCTATATATGTGTGTATGCCCAAGTTTCGTGTGTAGTTCTGTGATCTTGTTGTTCTTACGTACATACCTCCACAGAAGTTTGTGTCACTTAAAAGGAAAATGAGTAAATATGTCCCCTTTCCATTTATTTGTTTTTTAGCATCAGATTGGCTCATCTTGAGTTTTCATGCTGCAGTATTTTCACCTGAAAACAGCGTTGATTTTTACATAACCTAAGTATATGAAGGTAGGGTCACAGAACACAAAAAGAAACACAAGATACATCATGTTGCATTTACAAATCCCATAGATATGTTCA
Source organism: Pipra filicauda (assembly GCF_003945595.2). Taxonomy (NCBI): domain Eukaryota; kingdom Metazoa; phylum Chordata; class Aves; order Passeriformes; family Pipridae; genus Pipra; species Pipra filicauda. The sequence goes on along the minus strand of NW_024105053.1, from coordinate 843,683 downwards.
AGAAGAGCATAGATTCCTTAAAATAAAAAGAGAATAAATTTCTTGAAAAACAGGGAAAGAATTTGCAAGTCTGAGTGGCAGGGTGTGTTTGCAGTACAGATGATATTGAAGTATTTCGTCTTTTCAGCCTGTAGGTGGGACTGTGTTTTCAGTGAACCCATCTGTGAAAGAAATTCAAATGTGCATCGGCAGCTCAGGCTGCTGCTAACACTAGTTGGAGTGAGTCAAGTGATTCTTGACTTGTGCTTAAGTTATTTCTGGGGGGAAAATAGCCCGTGCCCGAAATTACTTTAGTCCTAAAGGACCAGCCTGAAATCTCTGTTCTCACTGAAATCCATGGGCATTCTGCCTGCTACAAATCCACAACTGCAGGATTTGTTCCTATTAAAAAGCACTTATGTAGCTGAAAAAAATAATGTCTGTGGAGAAATGTTAAATTTATAACTATGGAAAATACTGTAAGTGAACTAACGATGAGGCAGATTAAGTGACATTTCGATTGGAGATTAACAAGTAAATTCTCATGCATAACTTCCTGGCTCAGAAAAATAAATCAATCACAGGCTGGGATTCTTCCTCATAAAACCTCTTAGGGTAAAGTGGAACAACAGAAATGTTCATGGCATTTTGAGCACACAGAAACACTGTGACTCCCCTAACATTGAATGCAATTCCTCAGGTAAGTAAGGACCACATACTGTGGGCCAAATGTTTTTATGAAAGCACTGAAATTGGACTTTGATGCTAGTACTGCTACACAGTACTGGCTAGATGCCTTTTGTTTCTTTTTTTTTGCCTCATACTAGCCCTGCTTCTCCCACTCTTCTTCATTCCCAGCAGTACTTTACCTCACAAGGAGCAGCTCGTGTGAAGGGAGAGCAGCCCTGTGATTTATGGGCTTACTATCTCTTCCGTTGTGTTTACACAGCTTATGCTCAAATAACACAGCTAGGAGAGTATGGAGCTCACATGTAAAATGAAAAAGATATTCTGGTGGGGGAAGGAGGAAATCAAGAGAGATCTGACCAGATTTCGGTGTTGTAAACACATCTGTAGGGTCACCATAAAGCAATGACTACAAAGGTCAGCATTTCAAAATGTGTCTTAAGAAAATGTTTTTGTAAGCTTTGTGGTGAAGATGGCTGGCGTGTTGTATATTGTAACATTCTGCTTAATCTCTGCTATGTTATACGGAGTCATTTACAACAAAAAATGCCTGACATAACTTACAGCACAGGAACACACAAAACCAGCTTCACCAGGGTGGATGTTTATGTAATCTTCAAGAACACTCTGAAGTTTGATTCAGTAATCAAATAAAACTATGAGAGGCACATTTTTCAGAGACACTACCCATCTTTGAATTTCTGAGCTTCTTTATTTTACCGAGCCTTGTTTGATAAATGCCAATGATTATTTCTGTACATCGCCTTATCTGCTGTTTTCACTTCTCGGCTGTAATTGCAAAAGCACTTCCAGCTTTTCTTTATTTAATAGAGGCATCTTAAAGGTGAGCAGATGGTCATCCCAGGAGTGCAGGTTTCCCATTCATAGCTTGCACAGTGAAGGCAGCAACAAAAGTTAAGTTTACACATACTGCCCTGACAACGACCTCTGTGCTGAACTAAACAAACCCCTTCTGTAAAGCCAGAAGCAGTTCGCTCACCTTTCGAATGCAAACCTGGCACTGTCTGAATAACCATAAAACATCAAACCGTGCAGCCCTGCTCCTGGCTTCGAGGATATGTTCTGTCACAGGGCACAGAAAACTCCACAGAGAGCCATCCTTCAGGATTTTGCTGTCAAAAAGGATCAGGTATTCCAAAGCCTCTTTCACAAAGCATTCTGCACATTTCACATTACTTTATTCCAGAAAAGGCATGCCCATTTTAAATGGACGCTAACCAAATCTTAAGCACAGCAGCTTTATGGTCAGTGAGTACAGCTGAACAGGGATGCCCTTCTGCCCTGGCAGTGTTGTCAAAAGAATTCAAAAAGTTCTTTTTTTCACAAGAAAATAATCTCAGAACAGGACTTGTCTCCTTCACTGGAGGTAACCTCTGCTGCTTGGGGCATGAAATTGTGTCTCTCAGACACAGCGGGAAGTGACAAAAAATGGCATCTGGACCTTCTTGGTGCAGGGGTCTCTGAAAGACCCCAGAAGGACACAGGCAGGGGTCACATATCCAGTGCCAACTTCCTCATAGGGTTATGCCGTGCACGGACATCTTTCTAGGCGAGAAGATGGGAGCAGGACAGCCGTGCCTGTGCCTTGCTGATGAGCCCTTCAGGCTGGTGCCTTGCTTCAGAGCCCATCAGCAACCCCTGGTGCTGATGCCGGAACCCCTCCTTCCCCAAATGCCCCAGCCCTGCGGCGCACCGACCCCTGAGCCCTCGGGGTGGCTCAAGTGCTTTTCTTATGCAGCTTAAGCAGGCTGGAGCAACCCCAAAAAACTATGAAAGTGCAACGGGATCCTTTTACTCCCCGGCTCCAGTTGCAGGGGATTCGCTTGGCAGGGGGGGCAGGGAGCCGAGCAGGAAGGTACACGAATTGCACACACATCAGTGTCAGATGCGTGCGATAAGGACACCCCCCCGCCCGCCCGCGGAGGTGTGCAGAGCGGGGGGGCCGCCGAAGAGAGGGGGCGGGCAGGAGGGAGCGCCCGGTCCGGCTCCTCCCTGCGCACAAACCCGGCCGCGCCGCGCTGGGTGTGCGGAGACGCCGCCGCCGCTCCCGCGCTACTTAAGCGCGGAGGGCGCAGCCCGGCAGCCCCGCGGGGAGATCCGGCGGGGGGGCGAGCAATCATAGTAATAGTCGTCTATCTCTAAGAGAACGAGAAAAGCACAGCCGAGATGCTCCGTCCGTGACCCGCAGGCGGGGAAAGGGGTGGGGGGGCCAGGTTGTGAGTCCGCCAAACACCTGAGAAATAAAGCACGACCGAACAATTTTCGAGGCGGGCGGGGGAAGTGGGGGGCGAAAAGTTTGCCGGAGCTCGGGCGTCTCTGGGGGGGGCGGGCGCGATGCCGCCCTGGCTGCTCGGCAGCCTCTGCTGCGTCCTGGCGGCGCGGGCGGCGCTGGGCGGCGGCTCCGCGGGCGCGGAGGAGGAGGAGGAGGAGAAGCTGATCCGGGTGCTGGTGCTGCTGCCGCAGGACGACGCCTACCTCTTCTCGCTGGGGCGGGTGCGCCCGGCCATCGAGTACGCGGTGCGGAGCCTGCGGGAGAGCGGCGCGGGTCTGCCGCCCGGCTACGCCTTCCAGCTCACCTACGAGGACTCGGCGTGCGGCAACCGCGCCCTGTTCAGCCTGGTGGACATGGTGGCCCTGCAGCGCCGCCGCCCCGACCTGCTGCTGGGGCCCGTGTGCGAGTACGCGGCGGCGCCCGTGGCGCGGCTGGCGGCGCACTGGGACGTGCCGATGCTGTCGGCGGGCGCGCTGGCCGCGGGCTTCGGCGCCAAGGCCGGCGAGTACTCGCACCTCACCCGCGTGGCCCCCGCCTACGCCAAGATGGGCGAGATGCTGCTGGCCCTCTTCCGCCACCACCAGTGGAACCGGGCCACGCTGCTCTACAGCGACAGCAACCCCGAGCGCAGCTGCTACTTCGCCATGGAGGGCGTCCATGTGGTCTTCCAGGAGGAAGCCTTCCACATGGCCGTGCACAGCTTCGACGAGACCAGCCGCCACCTCGACCTCGACGACGTCGTCCGCGCTCTCCAGACCGGCGAGAGGGGTGAGTGAGTGTCGGCGAAGCGCCCGGCTTGGCTCCTCGGTTAAGGCTGAGGCGGTGGGAACACCCGGGGAGGAAGGACCTGCGGGATGGGGGGAGTCGTGGTCCGTCCGCGCCTCTGGGGAAACTCGCTGCGGTGCTTGGCGGCATCCCCGGGTCGGGCATCCCCCGGCAGATGACAACTAGCAGCCCGGAGTGAGAGCTCTGCCCGCAGAGGTTCATTAGAGCTTTGCCTCCCAACGGCGGAGAGGGCGGCTTGCCCTCGGGGACCGCGATAGGAGAGTTTTGTGGCATAGTAGGAAATCTGCTTTCTGCTGACGGTCTGGTTTACTCAAAATTGCCCAAATCTACAGGGTTGCAAATGTGTTGCTTATTCTGTGACGTTTCTGCAATGACTCTCTAAGTTCAAAGACTAAGCAAAGATGTTTTCTTCTCACCCCACTGTGTCATGTAGCGGGAGCTATTTTCACACTCCTGCCACTGGACGCCCCTTCGAGTACTTTATAAATAACAAATGCGTTTAGGTGAGGGGGTCATTTCAGGGGATGGGTGCGTGGGAATCGCTTGAGCGCGTGCTGTGTTATTTGCCACCAACTGTTAGCAAAACAGCGTGGAGATAAATGGCTTGTAAAACGTCTTGGACAGTCACCCCTGGGCTGGATGAACTGACTTTGCATCATGAAACACTAAAACAAAGTGCTTCAAAACGTGCAGTTTTGTGTTTTAGATGTATTTTAAAGTGAGATCTTGCCAAGCAATGTGTGGGTATATGGGCTTATGAGAAAGATGTTTTCTGTTAGAGGGTTTTAGCAGACACAGGCTTCCCCAGTAAGTTATTGCAAAAGAAAAGATGTATTCTGGGAGTGGACCACATGATAAAGTTAAGTACTTCAATATCTTCCAAAAGAGCCATAGATGTGCAAAGCCCTTTGTATAACTGTTACATATCTTTGTTTTAGAGTGTTAAAATAGCATAAGAATTGGACAGATAAAGATCATGCGATGTGTGGTTGGCAGAACTGGTGTTCTGGTGCTGTAGGCTGTGGATGGAGCAGCCTTGCACTGCTAATGTTGCGCTGCTGTGAAATCCTTAACCGTGCAGGAGTGTGTGTGAGATAACTGAGGTCTAACAGCATATGGCTATTTAATTCTCTATTCGCTATTCTATTCACTAGGTGCTTAAAATAGAGCTTTCCTTGTAAGTATGATTCAGGGAAATACAATGAATGGAGAGAGAAGTGTGTCAGTGCTGAAGAAATTGCTGTATGGGGAAAGATGCTTGTCGTGTCTGTGTGTGTAGCTTTCCTGATGCTGAGAGGAGCATAGCAGTATACTTAGAGCAGGAAAAGACAAGTGCTTACTCCAACCCCACTCTTCAGACCATGCTGACAGTCAGGAAAGAGAAGCTTGCTTTCAGTGTGACAGATGTTTTGCTGAGGTGAGACCTTTGGTCTTTCACCATTCTGGAACTTGCAAATGACCCAACAGGAGTATTTCCCCCCCCCTTGTGCCCTGTGGGGTCACTCCATCTCACCTTGTCATTTGTTATCTGGCTCATGCCACTACCGCAAAATGCAGCAAGCGAGGCCCTCCAGCTTCCACTTGTGCCTTTCTGACACTAAAGACTGACTGCAGGACTCACTTGGCACGTTCCTTTGGGACCTTTCAGGTTACCACAATGCACACAGTTGTGCATTGTGTGGGTGCACTGTATGCTTTAGCTGACCAGATGAGATCTTCATGTCTCCTGGGGACTCCTTGGAACTCCCTGTTGTGGCCAACAGGGCATTGTCCAAAGCGCTTTATAGAAATGTTTTTGTTTGATTGGTTCCCAGTTTTTGACAGCTCCTGTGTCACAGCTACTGTGACACTGTGTTGGGCTCTGACCCTGCACCATGTCATGTTTCCAGAGATTGCTGCTGGCTAGGGTCCCACTCGAGTGGTCAGGCTTCCTTGACCTGCCTGCGTGGGAGTGGGCTTTCAAGCAGATACCTACTTGAAACTCTCCCAGAGCTGAGAAGGAAACTGCCCCAGCAGCTGTCCTGTGGGGCCCGAGACAGGGGCTGATCCTATGGATTAGGCTGCTGCTGGCTGGGGCTGAGCTCCCAGCGGTCTGGGAGGAAGAGGTATACTCAACCATGCACCCCTCTTTACCGGGGACTGCCTGTTCAGTCCCTGGAGCCACTTGAAAAAACTGAAGTCTTAGAGCCACAACAAAATCATGAAAAATATGATACTAAAAGTTAGGCACTTGTCTTCAATTAATTTCATTAGTAATTCAAGCTCCCTTACAGGCTCAGTTAGCTGCACTGCAGACTTGATGCTGTAGGCTCAGGTCACAAATGCAGGACTGTGCTTAAATGCATAAGTATGTAGTCCATGGGATATGTGTAGCAAAGGGGACGCTTACTCCTTTAGCTGGAACTAAACTCTAAAAATTTGCAGGACGAGTCAATAATCCTAGTCAATAAATTCAGCATGCTAGTATTAGAATTACTGTGCTCTGTGTGTATTATGCTGGAGGGAGAATGTTTTGTCTATGTTTGCACTTACGTGTTTGTATGTACACAATAGTATGGTACAGATGCAGATTAAATACATAATTTGTGTTTTTTGAAGATCTTGAGAGGCATGTCTGCAGTTTATTTGCTTCAAAATCTTGAAATATGTAATCTTTGCTCTCCTGCTGGGTTAAAACCCCCATCCAAATAGTTAATATTACTTCCCTTGCATTCCTTTAGAGGCTTACAAAATATGATTTAATGTATTTTAAAGTAGTTCCCCACACACACTCTTTCTTTTATTCTTTTTGGTCAAAGTCTTTTACTGGTGTTGTGGGAATCTCTTTGATTCCATCTACAGATTACAATTTTATGATAGATGTGAATTACAAAGGCAAAGTCAAGGGAGAATTGAGAGGGCAGCAAGGAAACGTTTCAAAAGGAAATCTCTCACCTATACTGAAATTAGAAACAGTGAGACAAATTCGTTCCTGATGTACATCTGGAAAAGATTTGGTCCAAATTTTATTGTAAGAATTTTTTTCTTCCTCTTTTCCTTCATGCTAATATACTTCACAATAGTCATGAAATATGTCTTGCTCTGTTGCTCTGGAAATTATTATATTACTCTGCTATAATCAGTAGGACAGAGCTATGCATGGTATAACTCTCCTGAAGCACGGGGATGTACTGAACGTGACTCACTCCGGCGGCACATCTGGAGGTTATGCCTGAGATGGCATCCAACCAGAAAAGCAATGGGAGAAGATTCATTGTGTGCGAAAAGATTTGGCCCGTTTGGCCTTTTCATTTCTTATAATAGAAAACACTTCTACCGAGAAGAGCTGAATGTGGTTTTGATTCATTTTTATTGTTGGGTTGAAAATATTTGCGTACATTATTGTAGCTTTTGAGTCCTGCCATGCGTGACGGCGTTCTTGGAAACGTGTGCGCAGTTGGTTTCGAATCATCGTCCTAGCTGGATCTCTTATGACTGTTGTAGGATATGTCCCCAACGTACACACCGATGAAACACTTTCCTGCTCCCTGTGATGTCAGTAGCTTCTTACCTGTAGTCTTGTGAACTTGCATAGCAGTTTATAGTGTAACATGCTCTGTGTGGGAGTTGTCTCCCTATTGCTGAAGACCTCACCTGAGTTTCTGCTTTCTCTTTGCAGAAGGAAGGGATAGCAAGGAGTGTAGTCCCCTGCCCAGCAGGTCTGGGGAGAGACCTGTCAACCACAATTGTCACAGTGTGGATCAAGGTGCCCACACGGAGCACACCTGTGGGCTTGTAGGTCCCATTGCAGCAGCAAGGCCTCTGCTTAGCTCTTGGTCGGTGATAAATGAAGCTCTGTGGTGTTTAATCTTGTACCCACCTTTAATCTTGATGCTTAGAAAGTGGCACTTAATTTTCCTATTTCTTAATATTAAGCATCCCATCAAAGATTGTTGCTTAGACTTATTGTATGGTCTCTGGAGAGAAAGTCACATTCTGGAAAGATTCATACCACTGGCCCTGCTGCACAGGTGCACAGATGCTCATCTTCCTTAAGTGCAGAGAAGCAACAAATTCTATATCTAAATATTAGATATCTGAAGTGGAAGTGGTTGAATCTATGCCAGACTGTTCAGTGGAATGGAAATTGAAATGGTAATGCCATGGTATCACCTTAATTCTCCATCTTCAGATTGTTTTATGTTCACTAAGAAGTAACAACAGAGGCTTCTGGTTGCAGTGTACTCTACAAATATATGCAGCTAAAGAAATTTGGAGCCAGAACTTATCACATCTTGCACAGGTACAAAACTAGATCACACAGAGGCTCTATTTAATTATCTTCTTCAGAGGAGACAAGGGAGGAGGAAACCTCCCTGTGTTTGCTACCTGTCTTTTCAGCTGTTTGGGAAATCAGCTTTGTTTGCTATCTGTGTTGTCATGTTTGTTGCAACACTGGGAGGACAGCTGAGGTCGCTGTCTCTGGCAGTATTCATGCTTAACAGGCTGTTCCCTGAAGTTCTTGAACTGCTTCTTATCTGTGTTTCTCATTTTCTTCCACCAGTTGTAATCATGTGTGCCAGCGGTGACACTATCAGGAACATCATGTTGGCTGCTCATCGGCAAGGAATGACCAACGGGGACTACGCTTTCTTCAACATTGAACTCTTCAACAGCTCATCATATGGTAGTGTTTTTCTTGCCCAGGTGTATTGCAAAGTCTTTGTAAGCTTGGTAGTATTTCTAGATTTGTTAGCCTCAAAATACGCAGCACTGAGTCCCAGAAAACACCACTGTCTCTCCCTGTTGTTGCGGTTGTCTTCCTCTTGGGCTATGGCATTGCAGGAAGTAAAACAAACCTTGTGGCTGTAGTTGATACTGGGTGGGTCACAGCATAGCACAGGGGTTACTTTTTTTATTACTTTTCAGGGAATCAGCACCAGGCAGAGACATTGGTTATGGTGTGGGTCCCCCACTCAGCAGTGTGCTCAGGTCTAGGCGACTTGCACTGTCCCCACACTTGTGACTGCCAAATCTTGGGGCAGGGGTATTCCTGGCTGCCTGGTGACCTGTGGTCTAAGCAAATGGCTGGAAGGAGGCACTAATGACAGCCAGTGCTGTGGGCAGCTGCAGGCCTTGGGTCTCCAGAAATCATCTCTGTGCTGGAGCGTCCACGCATCTAATTTATTTCAGATTTTTTCAGAAACAGTATCTGCAAAAATATTCAGCCGTGCTGTGTTGAAGGGAAAGTGCTAGATGGGACAAAGGCAGTCCAGATTTATTAAAGTGGATAAAAGTGACTGACTCCACCACTAAGTGAAAAGGATCATATTTGTCAAACTAAACCATGATTTCAAAATGTGAATTAAATACATTTTCTTTTTAAAATACACCTAATATTCCTATATACCATAGTATCAAATGTAACTGCATGTTACATCAGTGCATGGCAGGGACTATACCTGCTCTTAGGTGCTGCAACTGTCTCAAATTTCCAGTAATATTGGAGCAACATGTTTGCCGAGTTTAAACATTAGATGGCTGAAGCTGGGGTAAGTTAGTGTCTTGAAACTAGGCCTTATTAAAGTGTCAACGTGGCTTTTGAAGAGAGAACCTTCTTTTGCTTTCTTTAGAAAAAAAAATATTTAAAAAATAATTTCCCCCTGCAGATTGCTTTAATTAATCCACTACAATAACAAATTATTTCAAATTAAAAATGAAGTGGGAGTTGAGAAGTGAAAACTTTGGATTTTTTCTTTCTTTAAGCCTCAAAGGCTGAGCAACAAGAACAAATAAATTCAAAAAAGGATAATTTTTTTTAGTTAATCAGTTAATCATAAATTAAGGTTTTTTGCATAAACTTTTTGTTACCCATCTACCACCACTGAGATTATTTCACCGTAACCAGTGCTGTTTGTCACGCTGTATAATGAAGGTATGTAACTCCTAGAATTCAGAGATCTAGATATGTACAGAAGTACAGATACTGCTACATGTCTAGGTTAGCTAAAGAGTGCCGAGTTTTGCCAGGTAATAAGGAAATTGCTCAAATAACTAAAAGATAAAGTTGCAAAAGAGGATCATAGCCAGGGGTTCGAATCAAGGTTTGCTTGTTCAGTTGAGTGACTTTGGAGTGACTTTATCCCTGGGGACAAACAAAGCTATTTGGCATTGCAGCTTTATTCAGGACCAGAGCAAAAAGTTGAAGTTCTACCCATATCAGCAGTCACAAAATCCTGCAGTTTTTGCCCTTGTGTTAGACTGTGGGAGTTTTGTAGACTTGACTTTACTAGAAACCACTGATCAAATAACTCTTCTGACTGCCAGCATTGACTCACAGTAGAAATGCATCAGAAGTGATTCACCTGGCCACATGCGCAAGTCTGCGTGTGAGCTGGGCTGTCTTTGGAGAGAAATAGGCACCTCTGGACAGCAATTCACCTCATCCTTAGGTATCCACTGTGGCTCAGGTGGATCCCTTACAACTGATGGTTTCCTTGCCTTGGCTGAAATGGGCTCAGGGTGACTACCTGGGAAGTAGTAATGTGGAGATTACAGCTGATGTGGGGTGGGTGTCCCCAGTGATGCAGCCCCAGGTAGATGGCACTTTGCCCAGCCAGGTACAGGGCAATGCTGGAATTCTGACATGCAGCCTCTGTGGGGGACAGTGGTGGGAGCAATTCTCATTTGCCCCACGGTTTGTGGGAGCCTCAGCACCACCCTCCTTTGCATCACAGGTACTCCTATCTTCTTGTAGCTTTTCTAAGGGATTAATGAGAACTGGCTGTCTTCTGATGTAGTGTAGTTGGAATGTGGCATTTCCTGACATTTCTTTTAAACCAATTTTTTCTGTTTGTGGATGTGTTTCCCAGGAAATGACTGTGCATCAGAAGTTGACTTTTATGCAGATGGTAACTGCATATGAAAAGAAAACATAAGAGAAGTCTAGAGAATTTCCCCTAAAGCTCATTGTTCCCAGTGCCTGGAGATAGTAGATTTTGTACTTTATAAAATCTAAGAGTGGGAGCGATTGGGCAATTGGCACTGCCTTTATGTTCAGATGATTTTATTGCAGTTTGTTGTTGCCCTCTGTTCTGAATATTTTTAATTTTTCAGAAGAACAGGCATATTAAATGCCAAGGCTGCAATACACAATTGAACTGTAACGAGATGACCCCCCACAAAGTAATCCATGAAGGAATTTAAATATGTAAATTATTCTAGGAAAACTGTTATGCAAGTGTGCTGTCCCCACTCTCAGTGTCAGGATTTTTAAAACGAAACATGTATAGTGTCCAGGACAGAAACTTACACTACCTTCTATATTTGCATCTATAATCTTACACTTTTTAGCCATCCCATCTCCATTTGTAAATGCAAAGCCCTCCTTTCTGTAGTCTCTGCTCTACTTGAATGTTGCACCTCTAAAATGCTGGTACCCAGCTGGGGCATAAGCTTTTTGAGACTCCTGCAAGGCTTGTACTTCTCTTTTGGGGAATGCAGCAAGATGTGCTAGCTTACAATTGCTGGAAGTGCATTTCTTTCTCTTGGAAAGCAGTAAGGAGGACAGGTGCAGGCGCTGAACAGAAGAGTGGCAAAACCAGACACTGGGATGTTAGTTGCTCTCCTGTATTTCCACTGGGTCTGATGAATAGAGTTTTGGTGTAAGTTATTTTGGCTGGTTAAATTTTGTATGGGGAAAAAGTCCCTAAATGGAGGCATATGCATCTAGAGCTTCTTCCTAAAAAAATGAAATCACTTTAAAAAAAAAAAGAAAAGGAAAGAAATAGCCAAGTTCATGATATGTCCTGAGTAGTGCTGGGCTGTGATAAATAAGGCTTTCCTGGTGTGGAAAAGAGAAGGAAAGGGGCTTAGGTGCTCCTGTGTTTCCTGTCTTGTGCTGGGAATGACAGGAGCTGCCCTGGAACCAAAAGCTGCAGGAGAAAAGACTTAACTTCCAGAAAAATGCAGGTCCTTTGCTCGTTCCCATGTGCTTTCTGAGAAAGCAGAGCAATTCTCCAGTTAATTCCCAGCAGCAGTGCCAGGGTGCTGGGAGGACAAAATGCAAGTTCTGTTCACCTGCTTCAGGGGGCAGAGGTGGTATGTCTATGACTTTGCTCTTGCAGCCATGTGATGCAGCTGGTAGTGAGTGCTGTGCGAGGAGCACCATGGTTTTGATGCTTGGATTCCATCTTCCTTAACGTCTCCACTCCCAAATCACTTCTCTTGGTCCAAATGACACCATGGTCCTCAACTCAAGGAAAACCTCTCTCATTCCAGGTTCCCTTGTGCTTCCAGATCACCCTTGGGAGTTTAGCATTAGTCTTTGCCTTGGCTCATTTAGCCATAAATGGGGATTATTGCTGCTGTTCGAACAATAAGTTGTCTAGCTTTTAATTATTTGTAAACATTTAAAGGCACACTGCTTAGGGCTACCACTGTACCCTCTAGCCTTTTTTAGTTATCATTTACATTTGAGTTATCATTTATATTTTAGCTATAATTATTATTCGCCTGCTCCAGAACAATGTGAACCTTTCCACGGACATCCTGAAGCTTTGGATCATGGTCTCAGGGCCTGCTATGGCCAGTCTCTGTTCTGCAGAAGGACTCCTCTGCTAATAAACAACTAGTCAGCTATCCTGCTTTTTAAAAATGTGGTTTCTTTACTGGTGGTCTGAGTTAAATTGTTCCCTTGCTGTGACACAAAACACGTGTAAATACAGCGTAGGCGCAGGATTCCATTTTGTTTCCAAATGTTCCTTTTCCTCTAAAAGCTGGACTGGTATGGCAGCCACAGCACACATGGTTTTTTCCTTGTCTGCAGTGGGAGAGCTGCACCGTGTGCCTCCCATTCAGGGTGATGCTCTCATATTGACTTTACTGGTGCCTTTCTGACTGTCCAGGAATGTCGCTGGTGGAGTGTTGTGTAAGAAAGTCTTGGTGCTTGAATCCTCCCTCCCTTCTTCTAACTTAAATATCTCTGCGTTTGAGATCCAGCTTGTGTGTTTTGTTCCCAGATGTCTTCTCACACTCAGGCTTCACCCCACCCTTTGAAAATAATCAAATACAGTAAGGGAATAGTTGACCTTCAGTTTGCATGTTTACTTCCCACCAACTATTCCTCACTGCCTGGTTTTCTTCGCATCTGGAGAAGGTTCAGTTTTCCCTTGTATTCTGCTATCTCCCCAAGGTGCACGAAAGGGGACTTTTGGGTGGAAAAAGGAAGGCAATCCTATAATGGTACCTAGTTTGGAGCAGGAAATATGCTTGTTTTCCCCTTTAGGAAATGGTTCTTGGAGAAGAGGAGACAAACATGACCTTGAAGCCAAGAAAGCATACTCGTACCTCCAGACTGTCACTCTGCTAAGGACCGTGAAGCCTGAGTTTGAGAAGTTTTCATTGGAGGTGAAAAGTTCTGTTCAGAAGCAAGGTCTTCATGAGGATGACTATGTAAGTACTTGACGAATCATGGCATCTTCAAAAACTTGCTCCTAATTAAAGAAAAAACATCAGTGAGATCTTCCCAAGACAGAGTCACCTGGGTTCAGTTGCAAAATCCTCCTGTTGCATATATAATTATTTTTTTTTTGGTGGATAACGTAAATAGCAAGAACAGACTTGGTCTAGGTGCACTAGATCTGTACACCACTATCCATGACTAGTTGGCCTGTGCTCATCCCTTAGTTCATCAGCAGGAAGGCTGGGGAAAGGCAGGTTGCCAGGTCTCTCACTTTACCACCAATTACTTGTCTTCTTCTAACAGGCAAATAACTATAGTCTTCTTTTTTGTTTTCTCAGAATAATTATTTTTTCTTAGACTCAGATCTCAGAAAGGTACACTCTCAGTATTGCATCTGACGAAGTTATTCTTGGTGTGAGTGAGAAAAGGGGTCTTATTTTCCAACAAAGCATATTTAGGTAGTTGCTGTTTTTCAGTTTGAACTGTCTAAAGTATCAGTAAAGTCCTTCCAAGTTGTTTTAAGCCTTGGGGTATGCCCCTGTTGTCCCGAGATGGACGTGGGAAAGATTTTTTTAATCTCTCAAAATGTAGAAGGAAAATGCCTTTGAAAATTGCTTTTGAGGTACTGCTAAGCTAGTTCGTTAGGCATTTTTGTAGAAAAGTCATCTGTGAAGGCAAAAATGTATAGCACATACCTATAAGGATTCCTTCATGCTGATACAAGTGCTTCCCAGACAGTCAGCCTTCTCTCTGGTGCAGAGTAAACCTTCCAAATATAAAGAAAAGAAGCTTGAAGAGAGTTTGGTCAGCCTTTAGCTGTAAGAAATGAGAGCAAGGAATTAATGCCTGAAACTCGTAAATCAACCCAAACCCTTCATTTTCCAACTCCCACTTAGGCACCTACCTCACATCTTTGCTTCAAACATTGTGTCCCTCACAGGTGGAGACATCATCTTCAGTTGCATTATGTTGTGTTAAAGAACCTTTCCTGCAGTTTATTGTATAACTTAGGCTGCCTTTACAAAATTTGTGCTTCTTAGAAATAGAATATATTTTATTTAAATATTAAAATGCTAAACTTGAATCACATCAGTAGTTTGTATTTTTCCTGTGATACTTTCAAAGTCTAGTCATAGTCTTTTGAAGGCATTTTTTTTTCTTGGGTTAGTAGAGAAACCCAACTAGCAATTTCAAGGTGCTGCTCTCTGAAGAACCTGCTAAATGAGTTCGGAAGAAGGCTTGGAACTGTAATTTGTGCTGTTCCTCCCTTTGCTCTCTATGTGCCCCTTTGCAGGTGTTGCTTAGCAAGCAATGTACCTTGAATATGTGCTATGTGCCCTTGGTTATGGTTGGTGAAAAATGTGATTTTGAATATTAAAGATCCATTCACCTGCAGTTTTGTGACTTTTTTAGTCTGGGCAGTGTGACATCTCCCCAGATCAGAAAAGCCTTATACTGCTGAGAGCTTAGGATGCTGCCTGTGGGTAGCTTGGTGGCAGGCGTGGGGATGCTTTGCTGTTATGTAGGATAGGGACCCTCTGCAAACATTGTACAGTGTTGATTTGTTCTGGACAGATACAAGATACTCTGTCATGGTCAAGCAGAAGTGGAAAGCAGAAGAGAGCAAATTCCCCTGTGCCAGCATGGGGGAGATTTTGCAGGCTGATGTGCTTGTTGGGGAAATGCAACTGCACACCCACTACCAGAAGTGCTCTTTTCTGATTCCTCACTCCATGGTCTGTCCTGTAAATGCTTCTGGCTGTCTGAGAGCAGCTGTGGGGAATGTCTCCCTACCATCTCATCCTTGAGCACCTTCTGCCTGGCTCTGAGGGCTTCCTCTCTCTGTTTCCCATTTCCACCTCTGATCCAGAGTTTTTCATCTTGTTCCAAGCACTCCTTCACACAAAAACATCAGCTTTTGCTAGGATTGGGCAGTGTCATGGACCCCCTCCTGCTGCTGCTGCCTCTTCTGCTCCTCTTCCTCTTCTTCCTTTCCCACCTGGCTTTCTGCACTCTTCCCAGTCTGTTCTTGCTGGGACAGAGGGAGGATCTTGTGATCTCTGTACATGTACCACAGCTTCCTGCCATCTGAAACATCAATCCTTGATTCATAGGAAACCTCAATAGTGGAGGCCTTAGGGATCTGGACTCTCAGTGGAGGAGCTACAGATCATGGCTATGGGGGAAGGAGGTTTGATTTGAAATGCAGAGCTTCCTGGATGCTTACCTTACATAGCTCTTAGCAGACCCTTCTCTACCTGCTTTCTCACAGCACTGTAACAATGGTAAAATAAAATGTCTTCATGAGAGTTGGTCTTGGGTTGAGTATCTCAAAAGAACATTAACTGTGTTTCTCCATTAACAGCATGTGAATTTTAACTTTCTGGTTTGCTTTTCATAATTTATGGTGAATTATACATTTCCCCAGTTTGAACAGTGGGAAAGAGATGCTTCATATTCCCTTAACTGATTGTCCTGCTGCCCTGTTCAGAGGAGAAACGTTTTGGGGCAGCTTTCAGAATTAAAAAAAAAAAAATCCATTCTGAAAATTAATTGGGAAAAAAAAAAAAGCCAGACTGAAGGCCAATTCCTTCCTCTCTGAAAGATTTGTGGATAGTGGGCACCCATTAATAATGCTTCATGGTAAGAAAGCGCTTTGGGTGTGCATTAAGCAAGGCTGTGTCCTCCAAGGGAAGACTTGGAGGCAGAACTCCTTGAGTTGAGTGGGTAGAAAGTGACAGTGATGGATTTTTCTCTGCTGGATTCTGCTCCTGAAAACAAAAACTATGCAGAAAGATAGTCAGTAGTTCAGTCCATCTCAAGTCCTATCTATGGGTGTTGAAATATAGTCCTCATTCTTTTCTGCAAGCTTTGTCCCAAGAGGATGAACTTAGGGGGGTTTGGATTTGAAGCATTCAATGTTTCTGCTTTTCTGTGTGGATTTTTTCAGTGTCATGGGAAAGTGGGGCCCCAGGTCTGTGGTCTAAATTATCTCACAGTGACCCTAAGTCAAACAAAAGTCATTAGTGCTGCCATTTTGTCCTGGCTGCTTGCCAGTACTAATCCTAATGGCATTATTATCTAACAAAAAAGAATATCATAAAAATGGAAAATAAGCAGATGACAGAAGGAAAGATAAGGGAGACAGAAAGGGCAGAGTTCTAAAGCAGCAGCTGTCCCATTGCCAGATGCAGAACACATAATGGCCCTTGGAGAAGTAACAGGTCAAAGAGTGTTGGCCGTCTCCATCTCCAGCTGTGAAATTACACAGAAAAGAGAAAAACGTGTTCGGGGTATGGCATTCCCAGGTCAGAAGTTACTGTGGTTTCTGCATGGGTGTTATCTTGTGGAAATAGAGAAGGTGGAGGAACCTGTGCCTTATGAATGAGCAGGAAAGTGTGGAAAAAGAAATTTCTTTGACTCTTCCAGGAATCTCTCTTCTGAGGGGGAAAAGCTTCTTTAAGCACCTTTTAACTAGACAGCATTGAAAATAAGAGAGGTTCTGAGAAAGCATCTCAGAAGTATTTGGGTAGGTTGTAGTTGCACAGGATGAGGCTAAAAATGACGATGTTCCCTCTCTGCGATGTCCCATTGCAACATCCCATTGCAAACAGTTGCCTGAGACCACTAGCAAATACTATTAGTTTGGTTGTTCACCACTCTCTGAGTACTGTCATATTAATGCAACCCAAAGAACTGTGGGCTGAAGCATTAAATCTGCTCAGCCATTGTTTGAGCATTCAACAGTGTCATTATGTTTTTTCAAGAAGCATCCTGTAGTTTTGTGGAAAGCCTGACCATTTTATTTTGTGCTTACCCGGAGAATGAATTCGCTGATAAAATATCCAAAAAAAAAGGAGGAATTTTTTCAAAAATCTATTCAAATTTGGGGTTCAATAAGGACATTAGAATCACTTTAATGCTTTTATACCAATGACAGCAGTTTTATAGTGTTAATGCATTAACAAGACATTAACAGCAGTGTGTTCTGGTCTCTATAAACCAACTGAGATCCTTGGTTTAATTGCAAAATACAGGACAAGCTCTCCTTGCAGACCTGTAGCCTGGTTGAGCCAGACAGCAGTGGGAATTGCATGCAGTTACTTGAAGGAAGAATTTGAAACTGTCTCTAAATTGGTATGTGAATAACTCCCAACACATACTGTAGTTAAAAATGTTTATGAATAAACAGTGTTTCAGTTAAAGTATATGCATAAGCCATTTTTATTAAATAATGCTGAACACTTAATGAATTGGCGGTAGGCTGCAGTTTGGAAGCTCTTAATGCACCTTCTGTTCCTGACTCAGGCCTAGGATTCAATAAATGCTTTTTTTATGTCCAACCCAGTATTCTGAGCTGGGATGATTTTACAGCCCAGGATATTTGCTCTTCTGAGGTTACAGACCACCCATGGCTTGTTTTTTCTTGTCCTTTAAAAGCTGAAAATGTAACTAATCAAACAAATATTTCTGCTGTGTTAACTACACGACAGCATTGTTCATGAGGTAGAGGCATGGGTTTTATCCTACCCACAGCCTTTTTCACCCTGAAAATGAGCATCAGGAAAAGCAGACTGGAGCCTGATTTGCCAGTTCAGTTATCTCAGTGAAAGAATGAGCTACATAGATTAATTAGATCAGCAAAATGCTGCTACCTATTGGAAAGGGCAACTCTGTTTTATTTAACATTTTCAGCCCTCTGAAATGAGAAGTGGTGCACTTAGGAGCAACAGTTCTAGCTCCAGCAGTTAACTACAAAAGCTACATGGGAGGTAGCTCATAAAGTTTATCATCTCATCCATAACATCCGTGCCAGGCTTTTCTCTGTGTGTATTCCTTACGTCAGCCTTTTAATTAGGATTGCACACCAGCTAAGATAAGGTTGGAATAAGCGAGCAATTCAGTTGTGTCACTGAGATGCTGAAAATGTAACTTATTCAGTGGTGTCTGTCCCACTTCTCTTTTTTCAGGCACAGGCAGGCAAGATTAATGTCAAGCTTTTGTGTCTTCTGACTACATCAGAATGGGAGAGAGTTTTGAGGAGATTTAAGAAAAAAAAAAAAGGCAAAAAAAACCCTTCGAACCCTGGCAGGGAATAATTTGTTCAAATGAATGGGTCTATTCAACTGCTGGAGTGCTTTGCTAATTGTGTTTGAGAGAATAAAAGCAAACCACAAGCTGCTTTCAGCAGCCGGAAAAAATGAGTTCACATGCCAGCTTATTAACAAGATGAATTCTATTAGGAAAACATAGTTAGGATTTTCACGACCAGCCCTTCACCCCTTGGAATTAATGAGAGTTTCTTCAATTTCTGTAAGAGCAGCATTGAACTGTAGACTGCTAAATTTGGTGAATACAACAGACACTTCTTTTTTTTCCTGAAGTTAATGCTTTCTCAGTGGAAGACTAGTGTCATCCACATCAGGGTCTCAGGCAAAACTGCAGTGTAATAGTATGTTATTTGCCATTAATAGATGCCATAAAAGACAGTAAAAGAAAGAAATTATTCTTCTTTCTTCCAGTGGATTTGTTTAGTTTTTCTAGCCTATCTAAGCATATTTTTTGAGGCTGTCTTGAGCCATAGAGGAGATAGTACAAAACTGTATGTATATCTGAAAATAGTAACATCTGAACTCTTTGGGCATGTAAAAGTTTAGAGTTGAACTTCATATACATGTTGTATGTTTTCCATAGCCCCATGTTTTTACTTGGGTTTCACAGATATTCACATTCCACTTTCCTAAACAGACACTCAGACATTTATGAGTAAGGCATTCGCCCTTTGAAGTGCTTGCTAGAAATACACCTTATTTTCCACTTTCAAAGTGTGAAAAATATGTCTTCCTACCAAGTTCATAACCTGCTTCTGTTTTTAATGCCTCTCTATGCTGTTTGCATTGCTAATAGTCCAAAGCTAATTTGTCCCACTGAGGCATCGTTTTTATGTAAAATCATAGGATTTT
This sequence comes from Pipra filicauda, assembly GCF_003945595.2. Taxonomy (NCBI): domain Eukaryota; kingdom Metazoa; phylum Chordata; class Aves; order Passeriformes; family Pipridae; genus Pipra; species Pipra filicauda. Next base: position 824,533 of record NW_024105053.1, on the reverse strand, counting down.
TGATGCTGATATTTAAATGGTCCTCAGGTTTGGCTCTGAAATGTTTGAATGAAGGAAAAGGTAGACTGTATCTTGTTTAGCATAAAATGACACTTAAAAGATGAAATACCTTTGCTAACTAACTTTCTAGCAGCCAATACCTTTGTCTATGACTCCTGTTCCTGGATATCTTATGAAAAAAACCTCAGCTCAACAAAGCATGCAGAGAAAGTTTGGATGAGCCTGTCCTATGTCCGGATGCTGCTTCCGGTGGGCAGCTGGAAACTGGTTTTTTGTGGGAGTAGTGGACTTGCAGGATGGCTGAGGGGATGCTCCAGCCTCAGTACCTTGGGTGCCATGGATGGTTCACCTCACCTGTGCCAGTAACCTCACACTGTGGTAACAAGTTGGGTTAAGAGTTCAGTGTTTGACTTCTGGCTGAGGCAAACAGTTTAAATGAGAGAGTTGATTCTACAAGAAGAAGGAGGGTGGCAGGGGTTGCTGGGAAGGAGACATGCTTTGTTTTCTTCAGGGGCATAAAAAAAGGACAGTTCTTCAAGGCCAGAAATGTGTATTCCTTGTTTGAGAGCCTGAGAGCACAGGAGACATTACCTCCACAGTGGCAGATCCCACATGGAGTTGATCCAGGGAAGCTTTCCTGAACTCATTTTTGATACAGTGAAAGTGATCCTGAATGAGAGTGGGGCAAGGTCTAACCTTGTGGTATTCAAATGACAAATCTCCTGAGAAACAGTATAGATGGCGATCAGTAACAACTGTGATCTCCTGCTGTGCCAGCGTGTTCATGTCTTATGGCTGAGTGCTCTGAGGTTAAGCAACCTGAATGTAGCTCTGAGACAGACTCATTCTCCAGAGGGACAAGTCTTTTTAATATGAGGGTGTGCCAGCCCCGTGGGTGAGTCAAAGCACCCCAGTGCAGGAGTGTTGGCAGAGCAAAGGCAGACAGCAGGGCTCAGGTGTGCTCCTGCGCTGTAAGAGATGAGTGTACCATGCTGCCAGCTCTGATGGATTGTTTTTTTTCTTTTTCCGGGGGATATTTAGCAATTTGTCAAATGCAGAGGGGGTAATGTAGTTGGCCTGTGAGGATGGGCTGGGTGAATAAAGGCAGCGGTGTTTTTGTGCATGCAAGGAGGCGTAGGAACCCACAGGAGGATCCTCACAACTTTTCTTCTCTCTTTCTTCATTAGCAAGAGAAGCCTGATACAAAAATCAAAAGGTCTAGCCCACTTTAAAAAGAACTAATATATCAAGGCGTATTGAAGAGAGAAGGACTGTCTCTGTCCCAGAGCAAATGAATAAGAGGGGCATGAGAATGGGGCACAGGACAATGGGAGGAGGGAAGGTGGGGAGCTCTGGATGCCCTGCACTCTGTGGCTGGGAACAAGGTGGCATTTCACTAGACAGGAGGACATTTACATCGGATGGGACACATATTTGTACAATGCATCCAGTTAGCCCATCAGCCTGCAGACTCTGCAATACCTTAGAAAGCAAAATCAAGCAGGATCTCAGGGATCAGTCAGTCAATAAGGAAGCAAGAAGCTAAGAGAGTGAGGTTTTAGTTTTTTTGGAGGGGCTGCAAATACTCAAATTTGGAGGTGTTAACTATCATGCTGCTGCTGAAGGGTGGGAGGACGTGTTTCAGATGTGTAGCTGGAACGTTACTGCCTGCTGATAGGTACACATAAATATCTTCTGACATAGCTGCTGCACCTATCCTTTCCCATGCTAGTGCAAGTATGCCAGCAAAGGGGTAGTTAATCAGTCAGCTGAACACCTTTCATCAGATATCCACTATCTGGAAGAAAATAACAAAGCCAAGTAATTAATTTTTAAACTATTTGGTATGGAAGCATGATTAATAGCAGCCTGAGGGTTTACATTAGTTCCATGCCATTAAAGTTTACAAGTTCATATGCCTATTTACCCTGGTATTTCATAAAAGGATCATTTGTCATGGCAACCTCAGCCTCAGGTGGGCTCTTCTGGCAAATTATTGACGCTCAGCCCAGAGGTTCCCCAGGTCTTGGCACATCATAGGTTTTCCCCAGCACCTGGGTTTCAGCTCTAGGAGTGCCTACATCCCAGGATGCCCTGCAGAGAGGGCCAGGGAAGGGTGGAGTTCAGATTCCCTGAAAGCAGAGATTTCATCCTGAATTTCTCTCCTGCTAGCACAGTAGAAGTAGCCCCAGGGCTTTTAGATGAAAAAAGGGCAGGGAACTTGAAAGGACTGACACCCTGTGGGGTTTTTGTAAAGGCTTGACTGCATGTTCTTGCAATGGGGAGCTGTTACCTGCCTATGTGAGAGTAGCCAGGTCACATCCATCCCTCATTCCTTACCTCCTCTGCTGGCAGGGGTGAGGTGGGATGCTGGTGCTTATGAATCCTGGTTTTGTGTGCCTAATTTTTGCCTGGTACTGAATAAGGAGATTAGATGACTAATTCCAGTTCCAAGCATACTTTCGAACTAAGCCGTGCTTTTTTGGCTGTGCCTAAATCATTCCTGTTTAGCCAGCCCTTAAGACTGCATTTAAATCAAATGCTATGCTGGGTAGCCTTCGATAATCTGCTGCAAAGCAGAAATTAAATGGTCCTTTTCATCAGATGTGGTTTTTACCCCACTGAAGATTTCACCAGCCCGCATGTGTAGCACAGGCAAATTGTTTTAATGCATGGGTTGTCTCCGCAGTGATACAGTGATTTTTCTGAGTTTTGCCTGAGAACTGATGTAATCTGGAGCATTTTTATTATGGAAAATAAAATATGTCTGTGATTTCCGTGGTTTGATGGTAATCTTAGAAATCCAGAACCCAAAACAATTGCACATTGTACAAGGATAAACATTTAACAAAAAAAATGTCTTTCCTGTTTGTCCTTGCTCTGCATTTCTTAAACCAGTTTAACTTATTTTAGCAAGTGGAACTGATTTTTTCAGATGAGTGACTGTCATTCTGAAAAACTGAGATATGTTCCTGCTTGAAAAACAATCTTGCTCGCTGACATTAAAAACTTAATATGTAATTAAAGGACCGGGCTGGTAGTTTTTTGTTACTAGGTGTTTATCTGCAATTAATGTGTCCCAAGTTAAAGGCTAACTTAAAACATAAGCATTCATTACAACTATATAACAGGTTAACATCAGACTACCAATGGGAATCCTTAGAAAAATCTATTTAAAACAAGTATGTTGTAATTTCTGTGTGTGTGTGTTCAGCTGAAAAGAGTAACTTCTTTAATATCTTTCATGTTTCACCACTGTGACTAGATGTATGATTTCTGAACATAGTTTTGTAACTCATCACGTGAATGACCACATAGTTTGTTAGAAAGCAGGAAATTCTAAAAAAGGCAGCTATACCTCTTACGGTTAAGATCCCTTAAGTATTTAGTCAGTCACAGTATACTGCTTTGTGCTAGACACCCTTTGCATTAGTTGTTTATCTGGAATTAGAGATGTATTATGAATGTAGGGCATATCACATTAACTACAAGCACATATATTCTCTGATTCTATCCTTTTCTTGATAGGTGACGTGCAGCCCTTTAGGGCTAAATTACATAGGTGAATAGTATGTGTGTAAAGCATACATAAGGGAGAACTTCCCCTAAATGATCATTCTGTAGGTAGTTCACTTCTGGTACAAAACAGTGCTGCTCCTTAGATAAATCAGTTGTTCTCCTTTGAGGCTGATACTAAAGGTGCTACAGGAACCAAAACCACAGAGAGGTAAAATGGCTGGTAGCAGCTTGCAAAAGGAATCTGTGAACATGATGGATAGAGCCAGAAATGAATCCCATGCAGGTTTTCAGAGGGGAAAATCTGGTCTCAGAAGAGCATCCTGTTCCTGGAGCAGAGCAATTTTCAGCCCAGCCTGCCCCTGCGTTGGCCATGCCGTTGGAGGTCTGGAGAAGGTCTGAGACCCAGTGATGTAAGGCTGTGGGTTGAGTCCAAAATTTGTGCAAATGAGTGACAGTAAGAGCCCCTTTATGTGAACAGACTGTGCATAAGGTTCTAACTCTGCTGAGGTGGCAATTCCTGTGTCTATGTTTAATAGAAGGAACTCATTTTGTCTCTATCTGGAAATTTCTGCCTGGCCTGTTGGCAGCAGGCACTGGGAGTTTAAAGCTATTTTCTAGATAACATAGGAGAGTGTTGGAAGCAATAAACAAAGAATGGGCAGCTTTCACAGGCAGTGGGATGAATGGGTTTCTCCATACCCTTGCATCTCAGTTGTTACTGTGCCCTGGTGTATTTTAGCTGACATTGCACAGCACAGCCACCCTGCAGCCTGGGACTGAATAGGTTTTTGCTTTAGTTCACCATTGAGACAATAGAGCAACTTGTGGCTGCCCCAGCGGGATGACCAGGAGTAAATCTAGCAGTTTTTCAAGAATGGGTTATTAGGAAAAACAAGGAAGAAACACTGAAGAATGAGGATTAGATACAAGACAGAGCTGGCTTTGTGGTTAATTTTTTCCTCATAGCAAGAAAATAACCTTCACTGACAAAATCCCTTAACTCCATGAATTTGGCAGCCTTTTTTAAGTAAATCACAGATATTGCTTGTTAATATACTTTTCTTTTTGTAATTTATTTATTTCAGCAGACCTTCTTGTGGAATAAAAGGCTTCTGGTCCACAACTGGCTTTAAAGTGGCTGAGAGTTTGTCACTAGTGGTACTTCGGTCCTGCTCGAGTAAGCATCCTCTTGTCTAGGTGGAGCCAGGGTAGCAGTGCTTTGGCATGCCTGGAGTGCACATCAGCTCGTGTACCAGCTGGTCAGAGGCATATCTGAACAGTGCAGGCAGGCAAAGGCATGGTTTCACCCTTAAGGAAATGGGTTTAGCTGCGGCGCCCCATCTTTGTGTCCGAATCAAACAAAGTGCAAAAAAAAGCAGGGATCTTTCCATATGCAGGCTCTTTCATGGTGGAGAAGGATGGCTTATGAGCTGTGAGCAATGGTTGTTCCCCAGACTCCCTCAACCTGCACTTCAGTTGCAAAGTCCTCACGTTGGGGCCTCGTTGCCTGGTGCGCAGAGCACTGAGGTGGAGCACGCACCTCCATCTCCTCTGCACTCAGCATTACTACTGTACCAGTGGATACTGGAAAGGAGATGGACACAACCAGACAGCCTTGCTGGAAGATGCTTCCTTAAAGGGAAGTGATGTCTTGTTCGACTGAGGTGCTAAATTGTTAAGCCAGAATTTTAAAGTGGAGTATATGCTTCAGTTTGCAGAATTCACATAATAAGGTGACATGCTCCCCTATAAGAAAAATCTCTTGCAGGTTTCCACATAAACACTGTCTCCCTGTGAAAGATGAAATTGATGCAATAGTACTTGAATAAATCTTTCTTAAATATGCACAAGGTTTTACTGTTACGTGACATCTCCTTGCACTGAGGAATGCTCATCCTCTTTTTCTAGGGAGACATGTGAGTTCCAGCCCCAAATAATAAAGAATGTTTGGACAGTTATATGTCCTTTAGAAAACAAAGTCCTGGGCCCTGCCCTCATGTGTTCTTGAGCAGGTGCCCATTTGTGTATTTATAGAGATTGAATATCAGTGAATATAGCGAGAAGCTGTCCTTGGCTACAGCTGCATTGCCCAGAATTTGGCGTAATGCCCTATGTTCTCTTTCAGTTTTGAATTAAATATTGAGGAAATGGCCTTCTCTGAAGAAGGCACATGTTTCAATTATTTTTCCCTTTCCTTTTACTGTTTCTTTGAAGCACTAAGGTCCTTTAGAAGGGCATTCTGGTTGCCCAAGTGAACAGGCTGTATTTTCGGTCTTAGGCATCTAAACATACAGGTTTGGTTAACTGTCTTACAGCTATATCTTCTTTTCCAGTTGCTGGGCTGGTTCCACAGTGATGTGATCTCTGTGGAAACAGGTCTAGTCATGTATCTGTGTCTGCAGGCATCTAGAGGCATGCTGTTTATGACAGCTGTCTATGAGTGCATCCTCTGGCTTTGCATTTGTTATACTTGGGAGTCCTTGAAATCCCAATCTCGATGCATGGAAGTAGCTGTTATCAATAGGTGAGGTTTGGGAGCTCTGCGAGTTTCTATTGCATTGTGGCATTAAGAAATCACGTGAAGATCTGAGGAGGTGGATGGTACGTAAATGAGAGCTGTGGTAATCCTGTTATGGTGGTAACACGCAGAATCATACGTGGTAGTGTTACGCCTGTAGGACTAATAAATTACTGCAAAGCTGAAACTGGACATGATATTCCTGGTTTGAAATGCACTTCCCCTATTCTCAGGTAATGCTCAAGTGTAAGGATATTCTTCCCTCACCTTCACATTCTCAATCTACATCTCAGTTCCACCTAGAGTTTGACTTGAGTTTTTATAAACTAAAAGTTTAACAGAAAATCAGTTTGTAACAACAATGTTTTATCTTTAAAAAAGAATGATTAAAAAAACCCTGAATCGTTTCTATCTGTCGATCATCTATTGTATAAGAATCATGAGCACCTTATTCTGGATTTGTGCAGCTCAGAGCAAGGGCATAGAAACTCATCGAGGAACTGCTGAGGGCCCCTCTGGGCATCCCAGTGCTTAAGAACAACAGAAGCAGCAGTGGCAATGTCCTAAATGGGAATGTGCAACATCAACAAATGATAGCAAAGAGAAAAGTCCCTGCTCCAGAGTTAAGTGAAGAGTGTATTGCTGGATAGTGAGTCAGCAGAACACAACTGAAGATATTTGACAAGAATACATGTAAGAAAAGTTAGCTACGTCAGGGTTTCTTAGAAAAGCTCATAAATAAAGGATCATAATTATAATTGGCTTGCTGAAGAAGGATTAAAAAGAGAGCACTGACAGTTTAATTGCAACTGCTTAAAAAAATACTTTTATTGAGATATTAAAAAATACTTTTATTGAAGCAGCATGAGATAGCAGGAAGACATCTACCTAAATAGTAAGATGTGTTATGGAGAAATCCATAGTCATGAAGTCTGTGAACAAGCTTGTTACAGAATCACAGAATAAGTCAGTTTGGAAAAGACCTCTGAGATCATCAAATCTAACCTTTGACTGATCAGCGCCATGTCAACTAGAGCACGGCACCAAGTGCCAGTCTTTCCTTGAACACCTTCAGGGATGGTGACTGCACCACCTCCCTGAGAGATTGTCATGAGATTGGTTTAAAATACATCATAGCATTTTTTTTTTTAATATAGCTGCTGTATTTGAACTTTGTTGCCGTATTTTTACTGTGCTATAGTTTTACAGTATAACACAATACTGCTGAACTTCATGAGGTTCACTTACAGTATTCATAATCCTGATGTTGGATGAGTGCCATATGTTTATAGGATCAAACTTCCGTGCTTGATTGCTTAGTTTCATCTGTGTGGAATAATCTAAACCAGGTTGAAGGCAGACTTCAGTGGGCAGTATCTCACCTGAGCATCATGTCAAGTATGTAAATTGATAAGATTTTTGCAAAAAGTCTAGGTACAACCCTCTGCAGTTCTGCAAGGTCCTCACTGATTTTGGCTGGAACTATAATTTGACAACTTGAAAATAACTGTGGATATACTGGAAAGTAGATGCAGAGACCAGGTTTGGGAAATGTTAGTTGTTTGCCTTTGCAATAGAGAAAAAGTGCTGATGATGCTCCCCACCTGGCACTGAAGTGGTATTAATTGCTGTAATTGCTGTGATTCAGAGTTGGGCAGTTCCAGATGGGAGAGAGTAAGCTTGCTTAACAGCTAGTAGGCAGGATATGGAAAATTATGGGTCCTGCATAGCTGTAGCTTGGCTCTCTTCCATGTCAGTAGTATTTTGCATTGCTGTGTATGCTGTTAACACCTTGGTATATATGAATAGTGTGGTCACACTATAGCTGCTTGGGGAACTATAACTTTGAACTGTGTAAAATTTATTCATATGATTTCCATTGAGAGAGGTTGTTTCTTTTTTTTTTTTTTTTCCCCGATGGAAGAGGATTATTTAGAGTAGAAAGGCAGGAAAATAAAAGGGGTGTATGTGTGCTTATCTTATTTAGCTATGGAGTTAGCTTACCTGCTTTTTAGGTATTTGAATAGGATTTGAAAGTAATATGGAAGATCTCATTAAGACATTTCCATATATTTATACTGCAGCCTCCAAAGCTGTTCAGCAAACCTGGTAGCTTCTGTGCTGCCAGTGGCATTGGTGCCACTTTGAAGGGTGGCTCTGCTGTGCAGAAGGAGCCAGGGACAATAATTTTTTAGTTGACATGCAAGTTGTGAAGCTCAGCTTGCACCTGTGATTAAAAAGCAGCATAAATGAAAATCGAAAATACTGTAATCAAAATTTTCTGCTTTTTATTAGAGCTCAACTAAAAGACTTTTACTTACTTACAAGAGTAGTTGACCTCTAGTAGATTTTGTACCTTCTGTAGATTTTATCCCAAAAGTGTCTAAGGTTGAACCACGCACATAATTACTTACCATGGACACCTTCAAGGAGCCTGTGAAGACATCTTCATATTTACTCTGATTTCTATTTGAAATATTCATGGAATATATACTTCTGCTGTCCCTTTTTAACCCTTTTCACCAGCAAGGAGCAATCCCTTCAAAATTTTCTGTAGCTGTCATTTCACATGTTCCCCTGTCCTTTGCATCGTGCAACCCATGTTCTGTGTGGAATTATGGAAACTTCTAAATGATTGAGAAGATGATATGCATAAAAACTTTATGCCCCTCATGGTATCCAGTATCCCCTTTCAAGAACTGGTGCTTGAACATGTTTCTGGAATAATGTGAGAAGTTGCAGCTGTGTCCAGCAGATGATTTGGCTGGGGAGTGTAGGTGCAATCTCACCTGTAAATAGTAACTATTACTCTTTTAGAAGAAGATTTTAAATGGCATAAATTACCCACAGTTTCACCTTCCTTGGCAACATAAGATAAAATGCTGGGGTTTGTGTTTCAGCAACTGAGCAGTGGCATAGATGATCCTCTGACAATTTTCTAATGTGATTTTTCATATGTGATGTCAGGGGGTTTGGCCAAGAGGGGCTTTGGCAAGAGGCTGTGGCAGTAATCTCCCAAACTGCCAACTGAGTTTTGACAGGGCTTATCTGGCAGATCTGCAGTGTCTACAGAAGTGTTTCCAGGCCTGTGGCATGAGTAGATTTTAGGTTGAGCAAATTAGCTGACAAAAAGGATTTTGAAGGTTGCTGTGTTACGCTGAGAGGTCTTTGCCATGGACAAAGGAAGTGACAAATAGCTTTCTTTGAAACAAGTGCCAGCCACAAGCTGTAAATCAGCCAGCAGGGAGGTAGAGCTACTAGAGAGACTAGAGAAAGAATGTCACGTAAAGAAAGCCCATGTTTGATCATCCACAGGCCACTTGGACTGTAATACTGGCACATGAAGCAGTTGTCGAGCTTTGTGGTTTCTTGGTTTGGTTGGGTTTTTTTCAACTCTGAAAAGTTAAACCCCCTGCTGGCAAAGCCTGTCCTAGTGTGCACTCTGTCCATCAGCTCTTGTTATTCCACTAAAAGCCTGACTTTCACCTCTTCTTTCATGCTTTCTCTCCTTAGCTCAGAATAACTGCAGCTGCCCTTTAGTCTTTGGCTGTCAGAGTGAGCTGAGCTGTCTGTGCCTCCTGTAGCGCTGTGGGCTCTTTCCCTGAACTGTAATGCATTTTCTTAATGCAATATAGTTTGGAGTTACTGAAAGTCTAGTTTTAAATGTAAGAGCAGTGTAAACTTTTGTAATATTCAGTAAAGAATTCCAAAATTCTTCTTACTGTTGGCAAGTGCTTTAAGAGTGAAGGAATGTCTTGGATGTAATTACATTATCAGGGTTTGATTAGTTTGGCTTAACCAATCAACTATGTAATGCTTTTTATCTATGGAGCAGTTATTTACTTAACTGGCTGCATGTTTTTGTCTTTGAATGTTTCTGATGTCCAGGTAAAACTGTGAGAGTTAGACTGACACTTTATGTACTAGCATTTTAAATTGTTTAGATACACTGAAGTGGAAGATATCCTAAATCTGTCTTTTTTCTGTCCAGGGCAATATTTGTAGAGGTGAGTTGTTCACTGGAAATGGCAATAAGAGACCTCATAATGTGGTACAATCCTTGCTAACACCTCTGCTAGGATGTCAGGAGGTTTTTTATTGTAGTGAAACTCTGAGTGAATGGGAACATCTTTCTTGCAGCTGAAAAGATAATTCGTTCTGAATTACTGTCGTAAAGTGAGTGCATTGCATTGCTGATGTGTAAGTTGCTGCCTACAGAAGAGGAATACCTGTGCTGCTCAAGTAGTGTGTGTCTCCTTCTTCTGATGGGCTTCCATCTGAACTCAGCTCCTGCAATAACTATTGCTTCACTACTGAAGCACATCAGGCTCCCTGTGAGCAAACCTGTAATGTTTCTGCAGCACTCAGCTTTTAAGTGTTGTTTACTCAGTGATACAGACCAAAAGCTGTAGTTTGCCTATGGAGACTCATGTGAGGCGGAGCTGGTAGGTAGCAGTTTTCTTTTGTATTAGGGTTATAAGACAACGTTTCATTCATTTCATGTCACTTACTGAAAAAACTATAAAGGACAGGCGGGAAAAGTTCTGGCAGTGCCAGAGAATACATTGCTGGAGAGGGTAAGTAGTTTTCTCCATTTGCTAGTGGAGAGATGCTTGGCTGAACAAGGGCCAGTAATGGAAGCGGTAATCATTAAACAAGCAAAGACACCAGTTGTGCTCTCCAGAAAAAATCATGACAGAACATACTTCCCGGTCCTGAGACGTGCTAAGTCCCCTGCACAAGGGGAGTGGGACTGCTGCGGGATGAGGGTGCTCAGCCCCTTACAGAATCTCACGTGGTTAAGTGCAGAATTTGTGCATCTGGGCGTGGGAACTGTGATCTGTGAATTTCTTCCCTATCTGCAGAGCTGTTCAGACACAACATTAAAGTGTGATTTGAGTGTTCAGAATAGCAGATAGTGGTTAACTGTTTTTAAAAATGGGTCAAAAGTTGCCGTTTTCCCCCTGAGGTTTTTTTGAGACACATTCCTTTGGATTCCAACAGTTGAGAAAATAACTCTCCGAATTAGTCATTGTGGTTAATTTGTAGATTCCCTCTAGTGAATCAATTCCATAGGGAAAAAATTTGTAATGTGTCAATTGCCATTGCTCTTTTTTTTCTTTTTTCTTTCTTTTCTAGGTGAACATGTTTGTGGAAGGATTCCATGATGCTATTCTTCTTTATGCTCTAGCTTTACAGGAAGTCCTGAAGTTTGGTTTCACTAAGAAAGATGGGGAAAAAATTGTTCAGCAAACACGGAACAGAACATACGAAGGTAAGAGTTACTGTGGCATTCCAGATTTTGGAGTCAAAAGGATTGAGGTCTTTGTTATGTGCAGAGTAAGGACCCATGCCTATTCCACTCTTAAATGAGAGGGAAGTAACATATGAAACCACGTACATCTTTAAGGCTGGCTCACATACCTCATTTGTCTGACTTTTTTTTGCACCACCTGTCGAGGTCTTACTTAGTTCAAAGTACTCTAATAATTTAATGACCCTCACTGATGTGGTAAAGAAATACCAATAATTTTCTCAGGCTCCTTCTTTGTTTTTGAAAAGATTACATCTGCTCGCTTTACTCATGTTCATCTATTAACTCTGAGATTGCCTCATTTTTTCCATGTCACTTTTTTATCTTAAAAGCCTGGGAATGGATAGAAGCAAGCAGGTGCCAGGATTAAGGTTATTTTGTGTTTCTTGATGGGACTCCACTGGGCCCTAGAAGGATTTCCCCCAGCCTCCTTTCAGGAGCTGTGCATGTTATCTCAGAGGCAGCAGCTGAACACCACTGTGCCTTTCTGTGCCTAATCCTGGACATTACAATTCCACAGTGCAAATGGCACTTGTGTATCACCTTGCTGATGCAAAGCAATGCAAATGCTTTTTCCAGGTAAGAATTGTAGTAAAGAAACTGAGGATTATTGGTTTCATCTGTCATCTCTTAAAATATTTCCATCCGTCTCTTTATGATGTTGCCATCCATCTCATGTAATACTTCAGTCATTTGGTGTAGGATTGGCAAGATTTCCTATGGAAATGCCTAAGAGAAGTAAACATTTCCCCTAGATAAGACATGAATGATTCATTTGAATGTGTAAGAAAAACCCTGGTGGCCAGGTTCTCAGCTCTAATAGCACACTGGATGTTGTGTAGGAAGGCAAGAAGGGCAGCAGCTCCAAACCAAGTTTTTATTCTCAAACTGTGGCCTGAACAGAAGGCAAAAGGATACCCAGGGCAGCTTAAGGGAACTCAGGGATTGCTTTAAATTATGCTGGTTGCAGTCATCACATAAGAAGCCCTCCACCAGCTGGAGATTGTGCTTGATGTCCCACTACCTCTCTTCACATCCATGGCTTCCCAAAACAGTCTGTTTTAACAGAGGGAATTTAATGTTTAGGGATTTGCCTCAGTCTTTGCTTGTCCTGTGTATGAACAAATGCCCCAGTACAGCCTGTGTTTTCTCTACTCCTGTTTCTGTGCTCCAGGAAGCCACCCACCGGGCGTGCCCATGTGAGTCTTTTGTAGGACCATGTGCTTCATGGGGGTTTTACATGGTTGATTCTCACACCTTGCGTGTAAAACCAGCCAGGAGGAAAAAATGTTCTCTCTCCTCACTTGTGAAAACCAGGTTGTTGTTGATTGCTGATCTGTGTACACTTATTCTGAAAATGTAGCTGTAAAGTTTGGGCTGTGAGGGTGCAGATGAAAAGGTCAAAACACCACGTAAGTCATATCCCGTTTCCTCCCCATGGCAGTATTTTGCTGGACATAAAACTGATTTTGGAAGAGGCCTTTAATTTGATATCTTGCAATCCAGTCCTTTTAGGAAGGTCATGTCCCTTTGTTCTTCCAGTAGACCCTTCTCTGCGGTGGCTGCAGCATTGCAGAGTGCAGTGCCTGCACACACCCATCAGGCTCTGCTGCAGGACTGAGGCTTTATAATTCCCTTCAACTTTTGCAGGCCTCAGTGATGAGAACTTCAGTTTCATTAATTACGTTAATTCAACTGCTGACATTTAGATATCTAAGTTCCTTGGCACCTCATGTTACAGCTTGGTCTGACCCATCAGGACTCCCAAGAGGATCTGGATGCTGCTTCCTGCAGCATTCCATCTGCCAGCCACAAGTGCACAGATATCATGTGCTTAGGAAGGGTTCAGTCTGAGGTGATCAAAGGGTCTCTTACTGCTTGCGTTGTTAATGACACCTTGGTGTGACTGCAGGGCACATTTTGTGGAGACTATTTTCTATTAATTGGAATTTCCTCTGGAAAAGTAGCAAAATGTTCTGTATGTATCTGTATGTATCTCACATAACAGAACAAAAAGAAAGTCTAGGTAAAATCCTTCCACCTTCATCCAAATCCAGTTCTCAATCAAGGTTGTTTCAGAATTTCCTACCTATGTTTTCTAAGGAAGAACATTGCAGGAAATATCAACATTCCAAACTACCTGTTCTGATTCAGATGGTAAAATTAAAAATTAGTCTTTCCTGCTAAAAAAAAAAAAATCCCATAGGAATTCTGAGTTTCAATAATTTTAGTACCCACTTCCAAAAATTTTTGGTTTTCTTAGGCCAGGTTAACAGCTCCTGTCAGATTCAGAATCGAAATTGCTGTGTAGGCAAGGACATAGTGGGCTCTTCTTCCAGTGCTCTCACAGCCAAGTGGTTGTTACACCCATTCTGTTTTCCTGCAGTAATCGAATTGACAGTTGTTTGATTACTATCTTGTTATAACGAAACAGATGCTCAACAATAATCTTTGATTACCACTACATATTTTGAAAATCGCAGCAAGTCAAAACATTCCTGACATCATCTCTAAATCAGAACAGAGACAGGATGAATGAAGATGTGTTAATCTGTTGCATGTTCACTGTCATTAGGCACATTGAGGGGAATTTATACTCTGACTGAATATCTGACCTCTCTCTTCTGATTTACCATCGCTGAGAGCCTGAGTCTCCACAGCTTTGTGTCTTCTCTGGTCATGTAGTTGGTGTAACATGGATATACAGTGGTACCTATTTGCCTTGCACATGTGTAAATAGCTGTGTTTGGTGTCAGGCAGTGGAGGATCACATCTGAGAGTATCTGAGGTGATAAAGCATATCAGCAACTTCATGATGTCTTCATCATAGTTAATTGGTGTTTGATGGCTTTTAAGAACCAATTTGACTTACACAGCAAGAATTTGGAGCCATGCTGTTTTTACACAAGGACAGAGATTGTAAGAAGAGATTCAGACTGAATCCAAGGATGTGTTTATTCCTTGTGACATCTGGAACAAGTTGCCCTAGTGAGGTTGTGCAGTTTCCATCATTGGAGGTTTTAGAGACTAGATAAAATCCTGCACATCCTTCTCTTCTGACCTTGTGGCTGACCCTGCTCTGAGCAGGGTGTTCGGCTCTGATATGCTTTGAAGCTGGCTCCCTGCCAAGTCTCCAAACCTTACCACAAGAAGTCCCCTCCCCCCCCAAACCTCAGGGAGAAGAGGGAGAAAAGCAACCAAGAAAACCGAAACGAGAGAGAGACAGCTAAAGCAATATATATAAATATATTTACACTTATATTACAGTTATATACAATTGAAATATATATACAGTTTCACAAGGGAAAGGAAAGGGGGAAGGGAGAAGGAACAAAACCAAAATAAAATATATATATATATATATCCTGATTAGTAGCCCAATATCTAGCAACTAAAAAAAGTTAGCAAAGAAATATCTCACTACTCTCCTTGGGACAACCGAGAGTCGCTCTGGACCGATCGCCGACAACCTCCGCCTCCCAAGGCTGACAAGGCCTAACCAGACCTCACTCCCCAACACGGCAGACTCAACAGCAGGGAACCTGCACCTCCGAGTCGCCGGAAGGAAAGAGAGCGAAGGCCTCTCCTCCTTTCTTCTTATAGTCTGGCTTACGTAAAAATTGTAGGGAATACTGGGTAAATCTGGGCTTTTCCTTGGTTACAAACTGGTCACCAAGGAAGGCCTAGACCAAACTACCACAGGCCCAATGTCTCCTGAAGCCGCTTCAAACTTGAGATATCCTACGAGTCTATGATTCCCAGTTTCCCTAAAGTTTCCCAGAAGTTGTAAAGGAAGGAAGTGAACTGGGGGTCTAAGAAATATATTACAAACAGCATCGTATTATGTAGTTAATCTTAAGTAAATGAACACAGGGCTTAATGCATATGTAGTGCACATGGTGGCTCTTGTTCATACCCTCTCCAGTATCCCATTAGATGGAAACTACGTTGGACTGGCTGTGTGGGTGCAGTCTGTGAGATGTAGGCCTGTGTCCTCTGCAGCACGAGCTGGACTCTTTTTATTGAGGCACCATTAGATATTTCAGGGTTAGGCACTCTGTAAATAATTCACATTAAATATATTTGTGTTTTATTCTTACATGCTGGCTTTTGGATTAGATTTTTCTCACGTAGTCTCCAAAAAGTCTCACACATTTGATATTTAAAAAGGAGAAATGTTAAGAATTCAGGAATGCAGGCACCAAGATGAAATTACAATTTCTTTTGGAATGCCAACAAAAATGCTGGGAGACTGATGAGATTTCCTGTCATATCGGTCTGTAAAAACCTGTCCACTGTTTTCTTGTGTTCCTTGAAAAGGCTCAGTATTTTAACTAATTAATCTTCTGATTCCTCGCATGCCATTCTTTAGGCATTGCAGGGCAGGTGTCCATTGATGCAAATGGAGACAGATACGGGGATTTCTCTGTGATTGGAATGACAGACCCAGAGGCAGGCACACAGGAGGTAAGGAAACAAACACCATTGCACTTGGCCACTGATGAATTAACCAGTGTAATGTAACATGACATCATCTCTTTACTTGGTGGTTTAACCTTATCAACTTAAAGACCAAATCCTTTCTGTAAAATAACTATCTTGAAGTAGTTATCTGAAAGTTTTTTAAACTTCTTTTCTTTCACAATACATCTTTCTTCACATGATGCTAGCCTTTAACTAAAGTGTGAATTCTCACAAGCCAGCTAAGCAATTATAATTCTGAATATGAGGAATTATTGTTCAAAGTGAGCAAGACCTTTTATTCACTGGTAGGAAAAAGGATTAATCTTACAGCAGCAGTGATGCACAAGTTATCCTGATGTATTAACACAGCAAGTACATGTATTTCAGTCTTACACTGAGGTCAACCACAAGAAGGAGTGCAGGCCTTGCTTGGCCTTGTTTATCAGGCCTAAATGCCTTGTTTTCAGTGTTTAAGAGACATTTTAGATGGCTCCATATACACCACATAGGTTATTCCACTGGATGCAGGAGTGGAAGAGATGAAAAATAGCACGTCTAGGCTGAATTTATTAATACATGCATTGCCTAACTCCAGTTGCACCTTTTGTTAGTTACAAAGTCAGTTTCTGCCTAAGCTTTGCTGGTCTGCCCTATTTCATCAAGGTCAACTGTAAAGCAGCAGTGCATCTGAGCTGGACATTTCCATGTGTGGATTTGAATCCAGTGAAGTTATATTGTTCCTGTCACTGCTGCAGCAGAGACAACTCAAGGAGCCTTTTTAAAAGTGTGAGGATGTCTTTTGTGCATTAGTGGATAAAAGTCGATAAAAACTACAGCAGTAAACTGCAGACACTCACAAGGGTAGTAGGAGTACAAGTTGTTTGCAATAACTTTGGTTTGAACAACCTGTATTTCTTCTGTTTATTCAGTCCATTAACTCTTTATCTCATTTATCAATTTAATCTCCTTCTCCTACCCTCCCTTCCATTGCTCTTTTACTTGCAATTTAAACTATCTTTTACTTTTTTAGTGTTACATTTCTTCCTTTAACTTATTGTTCAGTTTCCCTCTGCTTTACTGTGTATAAAATATACATACAATTAACATTTTACATGTGATTACTTCCACTTATCTGCTACATCATTTCTACTCTTACTCTAAAAACATTGTTTCTTTGATAACTTATTTTATTAGTTTGAAGTTTTTTTCTGTGTCTGTACAAGAACGTTTCTCAGCTGAACTGCGCCAGATGAATGGGTGTTTGGGCAGAGCTGTTTTCCCAATTCTGTTCGCACAGTTTAAAGCTAGAAGAAAACTTCAGATTACCTAGTTTGACCTCTGCCATTTTACAGACAGTCAGGTTTCTTACCCTTGTATGGAGCCCTGTAGTTTACACGTGACTAAAGCTCAGGCTGTAACAGGCATTCATTTTTCCTTTGGAGACACTGAGAGAACAGGGACTGCCTCGCTTGTTCCGTCAACGTTTGTTCCACTGTTTAACCACTTCTGCTCTTCAAAAATCTGTATCGTCCTTCTGTTCTGAATCTGCTTGGTTACTGCTTATAGCTTTTTGTTCTTAAGCCGTTCTGCATACTTTCATATTTAGTTTGTCCTGCAGGTAGAGGACTCTCTCACTACTGTTTGATAAATTAAACCATCATTTAATGAATAATTTGCTTCCTGCAAATTGTCTCAGAGGTTTTTTTCCTCTGCTTTTTCCAGTTTACTGAATTTGCCTTTATTTTTGAACAGACGTTAAAAAACCTCTTTCTGCAAAGAATTTCTATTTCAGTGGCAACAGGGAGAGAAATTAGCTCCTTCATCTAGTGTAAAATCTACCTTTGTATGTCTAACCAGAGCAAACGTTCTCTAAACTTTTTAGCTTCAAAATGAAAGTTAGGTGAAAGATTTGAACAGGCCTTGAGTTCTAAACCCGGTGTATTAATACGTGGGTTTTATCCATGGTGGGACAAATACATCTTTTGATGTGCTTCTGCCACTGCTTCTGACTACTTAAGTGTCATGATATTTGGCCTTGCTTACTGTACATAGATGTTTTTAGACTATTTTCAGATTAGTGAACTACTACTGTTAGCACAATTTAGTCCCACAACTTTGCAGTAGATTCAACATCTTACCTTGAAAAAAACTTGGGCTTAACTGTTAAAGGCAGGACTGAAATCCTGAAGTGACTGTCATAGTTCTTCAGAAGGTTTGAAGACTTTAACTGACCTTAATCAAGTACCTCCAAATTCTGACAAAATAGAAAACTCCAACCTAGACTGTGTAGTTGGAAATCTCAGCACTGTATCTACTTGAAATCATAAAACCATAGGACCACAGAATGGCTTGGGTTGGAAGGGACCTTAAAGATCGTCCAGTTCCAACCCTCCTGCCCTGAGCAGGGGCACTTTCCACTAGACCAGGTTGCTGAGAGCCCCATCCAGCCTGGCCTTGAACACTTCGAGGGATAGGGCATCCACAGTTTCTCTGGGCAACCTGTGCCAGTGTCTCACCACCCTCACAGCAAAGAATTTCTTCCTAACATCTAGTATAAATCTCTTTTAGTTTAAATCTGTTCCCTCTTGTCCTGTCACTACCTGCTGTGATAAAGTCAACCTCTCTCTATTTCATAACCCTCTATAAGTACTGGAAGGCTGCAATGAGGTTTCCCTGGAGCCTTCTCTTTTCCATGCTGAGCAACCCCAATTCTCTCAACCTTTCCTCATAGGAGAGGCGTTCCAGCTCTCTGATCAACTTTGTGGCCTCCTCTGGACTAATTCCAACAGGGCCACGTCCTTCTTGTATTGAGGACCCCAGAGCTGGGTTCTTTGCTCCAGGTGGGGTCTTACTAGAGCAGAGCAGAGGGGCAGAATCAGAATCGCCTCCCTTGGCCTGCTGCCCACCCTGCTTTGGATGCAGCCCAGGACATGTTGGGCCTTCTGGGCTGCAAGTGCTCATGGCTGGGTCATGTTCAGCTTTTCATCCACGAGAACCCACAAGTCCTTCTTGGCAGGGCTGCTCTCAATGAGTTCTTCCCTCAGTCTGGACTCATGTCTAATTACTGATACTTTCACTTGGATGAGAGTCCTGGGCACTCAACCCACTGTGCAGCAAGTGAAGAAAGCCCAGGGACAAAGGAGGAATATTCAGAAGGTTAAAAATCTTAAATAAATGGGATTTATATAGAAGAGAAGCCTGAGGGCAGACCAGATAAGGGCCTGTGAATATGTAAAGCAATGTTTCAGAAAGGAAGAGTCTCTGTGTCCACTGGCAATTGGGTAAGTAGTGACGGACAATTACAACAAAGGAATTTTAGGTTACATGCTAGGGAAAACAACTGACAGTAAGGCTAGCTAAGTTCCGGAATAATTCCCTGAAGAAATTATCAAGTCTTTGTCTTTGAAGGCTCTTAAGAACAGATTAGATAAACATCTGTCAGGAATGCTTTTGCTCAGCTGATTCTGCCCTGGGGCAGTGCATACACTACATAACTTCCCACAGACCTCTTCAACCCTCTTCTTCCAGGGTTCAGCATTGTGCCACAGGAGTCCAACTGAGTGATGCTGCTCTCCTGTTTGTTTTACTTCTCCAAGTTCATAGGAAAATCTTTTCATTCCTTTCATGTTTTGCACAGGTGATCGGGGACTACTATGGAAAGCAGGGGCGTTTTGAGATTCGGTCAAATGTGAAATACCCTTGGAATCATGGCAGGCTGCGGCTAGATGAAAGCCGAGTTTCAGAGCACACAAACAATACACCGTGTAAATCATGTAAGTTTAGTGACTTAATGCTTCTGCCCCAACTCAAGAGAGAGGAATCCATGTGTTGATGCAACGTAACAGGCCGTAATAAATTGCTTTAGCACAGTTGTCCATCTAACACATAGTGACAGTCTCTCTCTGCTAACTGCTTGGGAAGTAAAGGTCTGGCAGCCGTGGGTAGTACATGGCCTGAATCTCTTCCCTGAACTTAAGCTTGACAGCAATCATGATTCACAACACGGAGCCCTGGAGGCTTTAGGAGTTTCCAGGGGCCTTTTAGTCAGAAAGAAGGATATAACTGAAACCCAAAACAGAGAAGAATCACACTGATAATTAGCAGCTGTGCTGCCAGTGCTGATGGGAGCAGCGTTCTCCCAATGCAGAATGATTTTCAGTGCTATGAGAAGGGACTGTGAGAGGTCCAGCAGGCTGAGAAGTGAAGTTGTTTGAGTGGGGTAACATCTGTGAATTCTGAAAGCTCAGACTGTCCTCCACAGAGCAGGTGTCCATATTTTCCAGCACATTGACTTTCCAGACCATGTTGTAGGATTGATCTCCATTGCAAAGGAGATCAGCGTAGGAGGATACCAGTGCCTCGGTGGCAAAGGGTGGTCTTAGCTTTTCACAGAAAACAAATTGCTAGTCCTGAAGTGAAAAGGTAACTCCAGCCTGATAATTCTTCAATCCTTGAAAAACCTGTGTGTACACACGTGATGTAGAGACTGTTTCCCTCTATGGTCAGTGTGGTGTAACTATGCACCTTCTTCCTGCTGACGTACAGACAAAATCCCTTCAAAGGGGCGAGGGCAAATGAAGAGAAGGGAACAGTTTAATTTCCTTAATATTTCTCTGTTCCTTTCCACAAACTCAGGTGGACAAGGAAATGGGAGCAGACTACATGCATATGAAAATGCCATTGTTCTTCAGCTGCCCTGTACTTCCCAGTGACAGTTCTCCTTGGGCTCCCCTTCAGCCACTGTGTCCCTGCTCTGCCTCTGTTGAGATTTGGAGCAAGGCGAAGCTCATGTGGCTTTAACTTGAAACCACGTATCTTCAGGAAAAAAACCCAAAACCAAAAAAACCACCCCAAAATTGAGGAACTGTTGGATAATCATAGTCATTTTAATAAACCCGGGTGATAGAGGTCTGTGATGCTAAACCAGGTGAAATGAGTTTGTTTGTGTTACAGTGACTCGGTATACTCAGTGCTGATTCCCATTATGTGCGTGACTGTAATCCCAATCTGTGTTATGATTCAGACCAAGCTTTCCAGAGAAGTTTCCTAACAACATTCCCTTGTATCGTATCTCCAGAATTGTGTCGTCATCTGACACTGATTTTGGAGGCTTGTTTAATCCCAAGGAAAGCATGTACAAAAAACAAACGTGCAGACACTGAAACAGGTTCTCATGGAGCTCTGAAAGGCTTTAGTTATTTTCTGATGTTGGTCACTAATTTCCTAGTTGTGTGTATTTTCCAGTACATGAATGCAAACAGTTCTCAATATGAACCCTGATTGTTTATTTTTCCCCTTCTCAAGCAGGTGGTCTAGGAGAATCAGCAGTTACAGGAATAGTTGTGGGTGCCTTGCTTGGAGCAGGATTGCTAATGGCTTTTTACTTTTTCAGGTTAGTCCAATTGAAATTTTGTAAACTTTTTATTTGTCATCTAAGTGTCTCAGCTCCTGGCACAACATCCTTGATGGGAGACAGAGAAGCACCATAATAATCTGTGGTAACGTTTTCACCAAAGACAGTGAGCACATTTTGATTGTCCCTTTGTGTTTATCTAAATAATTTTGTTGATTTGGGTCTTCATCCTGTAGCTACTCACATCTCTAAGTAATGTGACTCATGGAAGTAATTGCAGTGGGTTCCAGACATTCACAGTTGCTTTAGTAAAATGCCCTGGCCTTGAAAGCCTTCTTTGTTTGGTACTCATTTCTAGCACAGTTGTGCAGGATGTGATTGTATGAGAGGTTTACATCATTTGCCTGGTACTGAGCTTATTTTTTTGCATGTTGAGTGGAATTGTACTGGAAAAGAGAAAGAGATTTCTGTTTTGGTCTGAGAGATTATTTGGATAGCAAAGCTGTGCATTTAACTTAATAAGCTGAGGTCAGTGCAGGGGAATCAGTGTTTTATTCTTGTTTAAGTAAAATAATTCTTACACCGCTAGTCAGCAAATGTGAAGTCTTGACAGCTGCTCCTGTAGTGACAGAATAAATTAGTTATACACATTCAGCACCTTATATATACAATAATTTATCCTCATGATATGGAAGAGTAAAAACATATAGGAGAAGAGAATTAACCTCTGCATATAAGAATGAAATAACTCTATCCAATAAAAATATATGTTATAAAGAAAGTTAACAAAATAAAACAAGCAAAAGCTGCCTCAATTCACTGGGGCACTTCAAAGGTCCCAGAACCGGGGTTGTTCGTCAGGTGCTTGCAACTGAAAATTCTACAGGGTGATTTTAATCTTGCATGTGTTCAGTGCTTATATAATATGTTGTTTGGGTTTGAGACAACATTAAGTTAGCTTGGACTGATTAAAGACTATCTTTAAAAGAAAAAGAAAATACGAGTCTGTCCTTATATTTTATGTAATCAGAGATTCTTGCGTCTTATATAGATTCTCAATCAAATTACAGTTGTTAGGTGTTTTTAGCATTGCTGATAGTGGGAGAGAATTGGTATGTAAGGACAAGAAATGAGGCAGTAGATATCCTGAGCTGGTATAAAGCTATGGGAAGTATCATTGTAAGAACAGGACTTAAACTCATAGTCATCTGACACAAAGATTTGGATTGGAAATCCATGTGAGCAAAGGAGGGTGTCTGTAAAAGTAGATGTACACACCTGAGTTCAACACCCAGTCTTTTTATGTATGGTCAGAGGGGAGAAATGAACACTCTTTTCCTCTGCAATTTATGTCATCCTCATGTAAAAGCTAAACCAGGTCAGAATAATGTCTCTTAGAAGAGCCTGTTTCTCTCTGTTAACTGAAGGAAGCTGCAGGTACTGTCAGATGGATCTGCACATTGGAGATGTCTAAAGACATATGCGTGAATTTCATCCTGGAGATCTGATTGCAATTGCTCAAAGCAGGAGTAGGGACAACCTTCTTATTCCACCTGTAGAGTTAAATGTCTGAAACATAATGTATCAGGATGCATGGGTTGGATTTTCAGAAAATATAGGTTTAGCAGTTGTGTGCCTGAAAGTAATTTGTACCTTTTAAACTGTATATGTACTTTCTGACTGTGTCTAATTTGAATCTGTCATTGTCACAAATGAGTATGCAAACACAGTTTTGAGTGTGCACGCAAACTGTTAAAATATCTGGGTAGGAGTTTTGATATGTAGCTTTGACAGGACTTAAGCACTTGTACATCCAAAATGTGGACCTATCCTTTTGCAAGAGCTACTGCTATGCATGCTCTGAGCCATGGAAGAATCTGACTTAAAAATACATAAAGGAAGTAAACAAGACAGTTTTATCAAGTTATGTTGGAGCCTATGATACAGACACAAATATCTAGGGAATATTTTCAGAACTTTTAGGTTGCCACTTTCTATTCAGACATGCTACCCAGATTAAAACCTTGGTGTTTTGAAAATCATTCTTCCACTGCTACATGTGCTCTGACTCTGGCTACACATGCAAGTGGAGCAGAGCTTTCCTTGGCATACAAGCTTTTTGCCGTGCATCTCCACAGGCAGTACAAGCTCATCGGACTGGACTAACATCTTTTGGAAAAATTTGTCCTGAAGCTGAGGAGAAGCATAAATGCAAATCATCTTACGATTTTTGGAGCAGGTTTGGGTACTAAATGAGAAGCTGAAAAGTAGTCAGAGGGCTTGTTTGACGTATAAAGTAACATAGCAGAATTCTTCTAAAGGCCCTAGAGGAAGACACACAGGAAGAGCTGTGTCTGATGCATGAACATTTGTGTTTATTTCTTATCTGTCCTCTGCATCCCTCTCCTTAATTCATCATACTACCTCATCTGACATTACAAACATAGTAGCTTTCTCAGAGGGAAATGGGAAAATCAGTTAGTTAATACACAGTTTTGATGAGAAACGCAACTGAATAGTCAGTTCTGTTGTTTGAACTCTCCAGAAAGTGCCCCCCCCGCCTAGTGAAAAGAAATTTGTCTTTGATCAATATAAAGCAGTGATGTGACACAGTTCACATGACACTTCACAAAAACTCCTAATCACTTAGATCAGAAATTTTCAAAGAAGCAAATGTCTGTGTCTTGGTGCTTTGAGACTGCCATGTAGAAATTAACAGGCATTCTTGAGCCTGGGTAAAATGTTTTGAGGAAAACGACTTTAATCTTTGACCAGGGTTTCACATTCTGCCACATTTCATTTTTCAACTGGCACCCAGCTGTCCCCTACAGGCATTCTTTATAAGGGAAGTCTGTTAGCCTATAGCTGGAGAAGGGTTTCTCACTCTGTTTTTTTTCTTTTCATGCAGAAAGAAATACAGAATAACTATTGAGAGACGAACTCGACAGGAGGACTGTAACATGGGGAAACATCGGCAGTTACGTGAAGACTCCATTAGATCTCATTTTTCTGCTGCATAAAGAAGAGGAAAAAGAATCCCATTCTTCCTAGGGAAAAAAAAATAATTAGGGAAAAGGACACAACCAAAGACATCAGTGTAGAAAGAGGCTCTTGAAGAACATACTCTTTTAAGCAGTAATTTTGTCTTAATTTCTTTCAGAAGCTCAGGAATGATTTACTAATCACATTATGCCGCATGGCCTTTCATCTCATGAAAAAAGAAAATTATGCGGTTTGATGTTATAGGGTGTACTTAATATGTAAAGACAGTATTTCTTAAAGCATGTATTGAGGGCAGCAGATCTGGGTTTAGTTGATGGGGAATGCCTCATTGTGTTCCTTTTTTTTTTTTTTTTTAGCTTCTACCACCTCCTTCCATAATTGCATCTCATCCATGGGTGTCAGATATGGTTTCACAGGCACAGGTGCTGGTTGCTGTCAAAAGGAAAAAAAGAGATTTATTTGGGGTATGATCCTGCATCACTGAATCACTGCCATTGGTTATAGGGGATATAAGATTTGGTGTACGGAGTTTAGTTCTGGGAAAGAACTGGCACTTGGGTCTAATTAACTCCACTGAAAAAGGCAGGTGGAAACACACACAATTCTTTCCTTGTTTGTGTGGTATCACAATCAAAAGCACTGTTTCTCCCTCTTAAATGCTGGGAGTTACGAAAGTCTTCAGTGAAGAATGGGGAGTTTTGGTGGTGTGAAATAGGGAGAGAAGACAATCAGGCCTTGGAGAGGACTGTTTAATTCCTCAGTCTTAACATGTGTTTTATCACGCTCTTTTCTCTCCTCTGCCGTGACTTTTCAGAGTGGCAAATATAGACCGTGTCGAGCCTGCTCCTGTTCTCAGTGAAGTCAGTGGCAAAATCCCATTAACTTCAATGAGCACAGGACTGCATCCAAAACTGTAAATATGAAAGTGTTTGTATAGCTGATGCAATTAAAAAGGGGATCTTTTTTTGTGTAAAAATGACATTCCATGCTTCCATTTTATTTTTGGGATATTTTTTATCTTGTATTTTTCTATTAAAGTATCTATTTTTGCTTTGGTAGGATTAAAAATAAAGGAAGAGGATGTTTTGAAGACATATTTTTTATGATAGGAGTAGTATGCAGGGAAAGTCAACAGCTGTAAATACATTTTAGAACTAGCATTTAGGGGAGGAGAAGTGACTTTGTTGATAGTAACAGACTTTCTTCTCCAGGCATGTGCAACATTCAAGTAGTTACTTAAACAATATAAATGCAGTTATTGAGTTGTCAATGGGATGATGGTGCTGATGGTGAAAATTACGAATTTTTCTTGTTAAAGGGTCCTACAGAAGTTGGTGAGATTTAGCTGTCCCTGTGTGTACAATTGAACAACCAAGGAACTACCTTCAGGAATTGGGTGGTAAAACACTCTTCTAGTGGTGACTTTAATCCTGCTGCCGTCAGTATCCCTGGGACTTTTGCCATTGATTTTAGCAGGAGCAAAACTGAATCTGTGATGAATTAGCTACTGACAGGTTATTTTATACTAGACAAAGGAAAGTTTTGCACTTTCTAGTCAACAAATGGAAATGAACCGTATACTTACTGTAAATGTGGTGAAGAAGACCCATAAAATATTGTCTGTGGGAAAACTGAGCTATGACTATGGTTCTAGTGCATGAAATATTTTGGTTTATCCCGTTCTGATTTTGTAAGAAAAAATTGCTGGTCTGAGCTGTCATAATCAGATTTGAAAATTAATCTCAAAAATGGCTCTGAAGCCTGACTTCTACAAAACTTCTCATCCCTGAGAAGCTAGGGTACCAACTCTGAGAAACCACTTTGGGGTTGCTGTAAGTGAATGAAGAGTTAAAACCAGCTATGCCTCCTTTCTGCTGCCTTTTATTTGTTGATGGACTTTTTTTCCCATTATATTTCACTCCTTTCTTAGCATATATAGAGGTTCATCACCTGCCCTTGTTAAATACTGTCCAATTTTCCAGACAGACAGAGGGTAGGTCTTCCTGACTGTCAGGGCAGCTCCAGTACAGGGAGTAGATTTGCATCATCCCATTGCCACCTCTGGGCCTGTGTGACTTCTGCAACGGTGCCTTGGGCAGGTTTCTGAAGTAGCCTCCTTATCTCATGGGTACCAGAGAAGAATGTAGGCTAGAGCAGCATTCATACTGCTATGGAATTGGGGAGAAAAAAAGACTTTGTGATTAGTTTATTTTTCTCAAGCAGTTGAGTTTGCCTAGTCCCTGGGCATGCTTAAAGTTTGGGGTTTTTTTTAATAGTTTCCAAGGCAGTTTTGATCTACTTCTTATTTTGCAAAGTTGCATTTCAGTATCTTCTTTTGCCCGTTTGACTACTTTACCACAGGAAAAAAAGAGAAGGAAAATTCTTACATATATAAAAATAAGAGGGTGTGATTTGAACCATAAACTTTTTTTGAAATTATTTTTGTTGTGACTTTGCAGTGTAAACTAGTACTCAAACAGTCACTTAAGACAGTTGTGTAGATTTTATTTTTCCTGTACCATGCACAGTTGGGTCGGACCAGAATATCTGAGACAGGAGATCCGGCTGGTACAAGAAATTGTTAAGAGAGTTTGTTTATTTATTGTGTCATTTTATGATAACTATAAAAAAGTATAGTGAAATATTGCTTTTTATTAAAAAAATAATGATTCTGATCCTTGGTTTTATGTAGGGTTTTAAATCATGATCTCAAGAAGTGTTTTCTGTGAGTGTTTCTATGAGATGTCTCTTGGTAGGATGCTGACAGAGGCTTAGCCAAAACTATACATCTCAGCACTTCCCAAGAAAGGTGAATCTTTCTTGCACATTAGAGTGTTTTAGATCAATGGGGTTTAATCTTTCTACATTGATGCACGCAAATGTGCATTCCACTTTCCCGTGGAAGTGTGGAGATTATTTAAGACATTTCAGGTAAGTAGATTCCTGTATAGCATAAACAGACTTGCTCATCTTAGCTGCCTTTCACAGGCCTCTTGCAAATAGTTCCCAGGTCTTCTCTGGACCATAGATCAAAAACTGCCTTGGGTTTAGATTATTCAGCGGAGAGATTCTTTACCGGCTAATGCACTGTGCCTTTCTGGTTCATCT
This sequence comes from Pipra filicauda, assembly GCF_003945595.2. Classification (NCBI taxonomy): domain Eukaryota; kingdom Metazoa; phylum Chordata; class Aves; order Passeriformes; family Pipridae; genus Pipra; species Pipra filicauda. Next base: position 797,254 of record NW_024105053.1, on the reverse strand, counting down.
GCATTAGCTCAATGCCACAATGTTTAAGCTTCAAACTCTGCAAGGGAATGTCTAATCAAAATAATAATAATTGATTCTCAAAAGAGGTTTCAAGACCTACATTTTTGACTTCAGCAAATTGCCCGTATTACAAACACACATCTGTATTACAGAGCAGCACAAGGAGACCCTTCTCCCAGCTCAGCACTTCAGAACATACTTAAAATATGTTCAACTTCAGCTTCTAAGTGCTTTGCTCACTTGGGACCAAAGGATATGGTCCTGGCCATGGCTGAACCAAGGGGAAATTTGCCATGTGCTTGAATTGGAGAAAGGTTGGCCCTGTAGGTCATATGTTTCTTGCTAAATCTAACAGTTGTGCCTGTTAAATTGAACTTGAAGTAGCAGCTTCATACTTTTGTTTGTCAAAGTTTAACAAATTCTGCTAATTTTGGTTTGTTTTGTTTTGTTTTTTAATCACCAAATAGTGATCAGCTTAATGGCTGATTCACCTCAGAATCTTCTTCCCAAGGATTCTGACAGTTTACCTGTCACCTTCTTAACTTCAACACACAGGCTTCCACTGCAAGTGACAAAGATGAAGCAACACTTTGAAAAGTATCTGTAATTTATTATCCTGAAACCCACAACTTCAGAGTCAGATGCCTAGATGTTTTGTCCCGAGCCACTGGTAGTTCTGGAAGTTTTTTTGTGCTTCATTGAAGGCTACACCCAGCTAAGCTCTGAAAACATTCAGTCATTGGTAAAACTGATGGTTGTGAGTGGTCTGCACCTTGCAAGATTGTGGCCAGAATTCACTATTAAAGAGTTAGGTTAATTCATGTATGAAAATAAATTGAATTGATCTATTTTCAATTTAGTTTTAAGAAATGCATTATTGCATTATTGAAAGCTTTTTTTGAGGTTTTTTTATGTATTAATAAACTGTAGCTAATGCTTTGAAAACATTCATGCTGGAGAAATTAAGAGTCTTCTCCCTTACAGAATGTTTTACTGGGAGGTTGATCTCTGAGTCATGTTTTGGCTTGGAAGTGCAAACATACTGTCATGAAGCTGACAAAAAAACTCTCATTGATTCAGTGGAAGTAAACTCAGGCCCTCAGTGCAGTGTCTTTAGGCTTGAAGCAGTTCAGGGTGAGTTTCTCAGCTTTGCAGTAGAACAGGCTGCATCAGCCTTAGCTGACCTTGGCTCCAGTGCTATTTTCACCTCATGAATGCCATAATGCTCCTGGAAAGCCAAGAATAGACATCAAAGACAGGAAGCCAATAGTCCTGGTCATAAATTTCTCTGGCAATTCAGTCCACCTTTCCCGCAGCTCAAGACATTTCCACATCCTTCACTGCCCTCCTCTGTGCTTCAGAGTGTGGCCATGTAGCAGTTCTAGTTCTTTCAGTAAAGCAGTTGAGGTTATTTTTCCTCATTTTTGCCCAGGGTAGAGTAAGCAGTCTTTAATCCCCCTTTTTTTTCATGGTCTTTTGTGTAGATTTAGAAGTACTTTGACAAGAGACAGCCATTTCCCATAACCTGATCAGAAATGTTCCTTCACTGCAAGTGTTGGCTTTCATGTAATTTCAGACATGGTTCATTGTCTCTATGCTGCTCAGCTGCCAGCACACCTCGTGTTGGCCCGTGGCCACACCAGCCACTGTGTGAGATCTAGACCCAGAATTGTCTATTGGGTTTTTTTATCCTAATTGTTGCTGCTATAAAATGATGTCAGATCTAGCCACCAGCTTCCCCAAAGCAGGGCATATGAGAAGAGAAATACAAGTTTCTAATGGTACATTACCTTTTTTCTTGGTTAGCATTGTGGCCTAGTAACTCACCTCATAACAGTGAGCAATAAAGAGACAAATTTCAGCAAAGTGCATGTTTTGGAGGAGTCAGTTTTAGGAATACAGGAGTTACTTTTTGGAATATATTTTTAAGGACATGCTGGAAAAAGTTTTGCCTTCAGATATGTTGTATGTGTCACTTCTCCTCCCCCCTTTCCTTCTTGCTGTTGAAAGCACAAAAAGATTTGTTTGTGTATGAAACCTTTCAAATGGGAGAATGGAAGAGTTTGCACTGTGCTATCCCTGCTTAGAGATGGAAATTAATTCAGATGGCTTGAGGCCTGAATTTTTTTCCCTTCTTAGATACCTTCTAATATCTGAGGTCTGAAACTGATGAAAAATGATCGTTGAAATTAAAACAAATAGCTGTTTGTGAGAGACCTCAGACTTGGCTGTCTACAGGGGTCAGCAAGCTGCATGGCAGACATTGGTAGTGTCTGTTCTCTTCTAGAGAATAAAAGAAAGCCTAAACACTGGGGTTTGTCCCACTGAAGTCTTAAGTCTGTCTTAAATGCAGCTCTCCCTTTATCTCACCCACAGAGGAAGAAAGGATAAAGGTTAAAGTTGGTATTTTTATGGTGTTACTGCTGGTTTCGATTGAGAAGATAATGCTGCCATGGTTTTGAGGCTTTCTTGGGCTAGTGTTTAATTGTGTCCAGTGTATCATTACATAGACTGTTTTATTACACTATTACTTCTTCCAGAATTTACCTTCTAGGAGGTCCTAACTGACATGCACCAGATTTACAGAATATAAACCTAGCTTTCAAAAAGAGAGGCTTAGAGTTCCTTCAAAATCTTTCACTAACCACTAAGTTAATATTCAGCATCAAAGGCAAAATATTCTAAATAACCTGACACTGTTAAAGTTTGTATGTTAAGCTATATAATTTCAGAAATCTTAGGTGGATTCATTAGATGTTGAATCTTTGAAAGGTTAAAATCCACTCTGTGTGAACTGTTGCTTGTGTTTCTGTCATGTGAATGTTTCTAGAGGACACTTGAGCAAGCAAAGAAAATGTACCAAAATGAGTATTTAAGAAAATAATCTCATTTAGTTGTTTCTTTTGTAATCCCAAATGGTATGCACAAGGAACACACAATTCTTCCCCCAGCCCCCCAGCTATGGACAAAGGTTTTGTTAATTAGTTGTTTACTGACAGCAGACATAATGAGCACAGGTGTCTTGGTTCATAGTTGAGGATGATCTGGACTTCTCTTTCTCTGAGAACAGTGTGTGAAGTGTGATAGAGGAACGAGCCATCAGTGGTCATTTTTCTGGGTTCTGTGTGAGAGGTAAATGTTTCCTCGCATGTTTAGTAGCGCCCTGATGTAACATTGAGATCACTTCTGCGGTATGTGATCCATGGGATTAAAAGATCTGTTGAAAATACAGATCTTTGGGTTAGGGTTAGAGGGGACCTTAAATATCATAGTTCCAACCCCTCTGCCGAAGCATCTGCAGCTGAGAGAAGAGGGAAAATGCTCAGGGACTGACTGTACTCCTGCGATGATACTATTGACTGTATGGAGGATGGGATTGAGTTCCTTCTGCACAGTACCATCTTTATTGTTCAATATCTGCTCTCTTAGAGCTGCAGCAGAAAGCTTTTAAATCTCACATAGCCCCCCTGCCTTAAATGCAGACAGGATTTAAGTGGTGCATGGGGCCTGCTCAGGGTGTACTGTGTCCTTAGGTCGGGTATTTACCCAATAACACTGTCGTCTTTACTGCGCAGGTCTCAGAGTGCTGAGAAAACTTGAGTGAAGTGGCAGGATGAAGGCAGTGGGTAGAATTTGCAGTGTTTCTTGTGCATAACTATCAAAAACTAAGAGGACTCAGGATAGGCACTGTGGACATTAACTTTGTCCCCCTTTTTTTCAGTGATACTGTTATTAATGTAAAAATACTGGACAACAGAGAAACCTAGTACCAGTCTAGTAGAAAACAAATGGAAAGCTGCACAGTATATTGTACTGATGTAAGTAGAACTATCTGCATATAATGTGATTTTATTTATTGTTGTTTTTGTGTAGAGGAGAGTGCATATTCATGTCTGTGGATATAACCTTTTTTTATGTGTGTAATGTATTTTATTTCTTTTATGACTTGGTCTTTTAAAATATCTACATTCATTGGTGTCCTTTGACTTTTTGTTCTGTGCATTTTCTTTCACACATTTTAAAGATACAAGAATATCACATAACCTAAATTGTAACAAAATGTTTCCATTAAAGACATAGGAATATGTTATCACCTGTTTCTGTGGTGTCTTTTGTCGCTTATTCACTACATTCTTGGTCTGTTTCATATAGAGGGTACTCTCCTATGGTACAGAGTTAATAACAGGAGGGCTATTCTGGGTCTAAGACACTGTATAAACCCCTGCTTTTAATGATGTTTAGCAACTGATTAAATCGGGAATCAATCTAACCTTTCTCTGGGAAGAAAATTCCCCCTAGTATTTTAAGGTCTGGGAAAGGTTTTAATCAGTAAACTCCAAATAAACTTTGGATATTTTTGTATTTATTCTCAGTCCTCTAGAAATGCAATTAATTATGCACCAAATTATTTAGATGCATTGGAACCGTAAGTAGGAAGCATTAATTTTTATAGCCTGCAGAGAAGCAAAACTTAGCATGTTTTCCTAAGCTACAGATTCATTTCTTTGCAGCAATCTTATCAAATTGGGGGGATTTGATTCTGTTTCTTTCCTGTGTTATTAAATACAGTCTTCACATTATCCTGTTTTGTCTAGCCTTCTGCTTTCTGTATGCGTGTGTCTGTAGGAGCAGTGTTGCCAAAAGTAAGATTTGTGCTTGAGAGTATGCCAGGCCTTTATAATCTAAAATAACTTGGAAATGAGTGTGAGGTAGAAGTATCTGATCACACTCCTATCAAAACTACAAGTACTAAGAATTCACTGGAGAGCTGATGGAGAGATAGAAACATCTTCTGGGTTAACTGTGGACCTAAAGCCTTTCTACAGCCTAGGAAACAAAAAAGAGCAGAGAGTAAAAATACAGATTTAGAGAGGCCCATTCAGTTAGGGAAGGGTTGAACTACTTTCCTAATTGCACTGCCTTTCACTTGTCAATCTCTAAATGTGTCAGTACATTGAATTAACTCAATACTGCGAAGAAAAAAAAATTAATATTACCAGTTTTTACAGCTGATTAAAAGTCCAAACAGATTAATTTTCTTGTAGAAGGTATTCTCAATATTTGTTAGAATTGAGATTATTTTTTTAAATTTGCCTCCTCACAGATACACTTATAATTATATGCATGTCGTACAAATAAAAGTAATTATTTCTCCTGCTTTTGCTTGATGGCTGTGCTCTTATGTCTTCATCCCATTGCAAACAGGATTTCTCTGGAAGTACCTAGTAATTTTCCAGTATTTCTGTATAAAGCATTGTAGAAAAAAAAATGCACAAATAGTCTTTTGTGCTCCTGATAACCGCAGTAACCCTTAAGGTGCTTTGTGAACAAAAGTGCACATTTTACATGACTCATCTACAGTCTCCTCTAGCAATTTAAGATTCTAGTCAGGGTAAACTAAAGATTAGTTTACTAATGTTTGTTAATATTCTAAATTTTCTAGAAATCAGTAATGATTAATGTTTTACCCCCACTATATTATACATCTTCAGAGAAGACGGCAGGAAGACAGACTTCTGACATCTTTCCTTCATTGACAGCAATGGAAAAACGTCTCATCAACTTTCCTAAAATGAGCTTTTCACTCAGGCTTGGGAATATGGCTTGAGAGATCATTGACTGAATTTGTGTTCAGTGCATGACCCCCAGGCTATTAGTGCATGCCCAACATGTCATTATGTTCACAGTGACAGGACTTTCTTCCACTGTCGCTAGATTAATCATTTTTTTTAGTAGCTTGTCCTTCAAAATAAATGCTTGAGATATGTGTGATGAATTGTGAACATGTATACGTATATCAATATTTATGAAACAGTTCATCCAAGTGTGTTGGGTATCCTTTTGTCAGAGAGCATCAGCCAGTCTGACAGGTAAAAATTTCGTGTAGTGAAATTACTTAAGGCAATTGATCTTCAGTGGTAGCAACTTTTGGATATCATTTTAGATATCCTGAAACCTAGCTGGACACATTTTTGTGGCTTTCTTAGGAAACTATTTCTTGAGGAACATTCATCACATTTCTGAAAAATTATGGTGGCCTTTGAGCCAAATCTTGGTCTTGAACCTCTGCCAATGTTTTCTTGAGTTGAAAGAGCACTGCCAATAAAAAATAATTGTACAACTGACAGAACCTCTTTTCTTGCCTCCTATGAATAATTTACAGTCTATCATGCCAAGAAGGGTCTGCCTATGTACATATGCTACTCTTGGTAAATATTCCTAAATCGTCTTAGGGTTGGTTTGGTGGTCTTTAGTTCTCTACCTCAGAAAAAAATAATCATATTCCTCTTTTGATAAGTAAGTGCTCTGCCCAGCTTTTTGTTCTGGCAGTGCACTGGTTTATTGTCAGTGTTTATTACTTCTTGACATTGCCATCTAATTTAGACAGTAAATCCCTGGTTTCAAATTTTCATTGCACATACATGTAGTTCAGAAATAAGCTAATGGCAAAAGTCATAACCATGAATTTATAATCATCCAGGACAGGCAACATAGGAAGCCCATGTCTATGTAAGCCCTGTTCTTCTCCCACTTGTGTTTCTGCAGTACCAAAACAATGTCCTCAGCCTGCCCTATTCCTACTGCTCACTATGTGAACAACCTCCAACAACTACTACTGGGCTGCCTGTAAGCCAGCAAACTTCCCCTTTTGGGGTCTAGCAGGCTGATAGCACAGTTATACCATATAAAACAGAAAGGAGAAGCAGTGCTTGAGCTTCTTCCTCCCACATCTTGCCTGTCGTTACAGTAGTAGTGCTATGACTGGGGGAAAACCAGCATCCTGGCTTTGGATGAGGTATGGAGCTGCAGTTTTTCTGCCTCCCAAGAGAAAAATATGAATGTGGACCAGTGTTTTGCTCTACTCATTTACTGTTGTATAAAAAATGAAAATTCTGCATGTAAAGGTATTTAAAAATAATTTTCCCGTAATCTAAATGCCTAGACTACTAGACTACAGCAGGCATTTCTCACTTCTTATTTCTCTTGCTGCAGCAGAACAATTTTTTTATCATTATTTTGTCTTCAAATGGGAAGAGCGAGAAGGTAGACTATACTGGAGCACAGTGGCAATTTTCACAGCAACATGGATTTGAGGATTTAAATCCCTCTTAAACCCTGACAGAAGAAAGGTATGATCTGGTGCTTGTTACAGCCCTGGTAATAAATATTTATTAAAATGACTGTAGTAGGAACAGTCCCTCTGAGTGTGACTTATGTATCCTTGCCAAGTTAGATGCCTGAATCAAGGAGTGGACTAATGTCTCTGACATCTAAAGAGAGAGGAAGCTGCTCTCATGATGAAGAGTTTCAGATAGGGAGGAAATCCTGACAGCACTGTCTGTTGTTGAACTTGCACACACGTGATATGCCCCTGCTGAAAAGGATTGCCAGTAACAATTAACTTGACTGTTGCTTGGGCAGCCTTAGAGTGTATAGTATGCTGAGACTCCTCTGCAGTACTTACCTCCATGTGCAGGAAGGAGGGTCTAGAGGAAAAATTCGCAGCCCCTGACTAAATCCCTTCATGCAAGATTTCTTCAAAGCAAATGAAGGGATCCCACTTGCCCCCACTTGATTACTTCAGTGTTTCATGGAATATCAACTGGAATAACAGTTTAAGAAATAGCTTTCTCTTTTAAGAAAAAATACTTAAAGGAATACCTTAGACATCAAAAGGGCCAGTCCAATAAAACCACCCTCAATTAGGTAAGGGAGAACAAAAAGCGCAGCAACAGCCTGATGAGTACAGGAAATTAAACTGAAAGTCTTAGGCTACTGGGTAATGACTAGAAAAAGGCATATTATAGGTTGGGGAGACAAGGGCTTTGGTCTCTGTTCACAGGATAGATTTACCAGAGCAGAGAACTGGCCAGTATCCAACCTCCTACCCTCCTGGGATAGAGAGAAACAAGGCTTTCTACTGGGTCCTGGGCAGTTTCAGGGAACAAATAATGGAGCCTGTCAGGAAGGCACCAAAAGGTTTAAAGAATGTGGACTAGTCCCTGCCTTTTCACATGCCTTCTTAAACAGAAATAAACCTCAGAACCACCTGGGATTCACCCAGCACTACTTATAAATATGAATAATGGAGTAAAGACATCCAACAAAGGAAAATGCAGGCTATGTATCAGAAAAAATTGCATAAGAGTGTGATCTATTAGCACTCGTACACTCCTCCCAAAGGGGGTGGAGGTGGAATTTCTGTTGCTCAAAGTATTAAAACCCCAGGCCCTTGGGAGTGTGCTGCGGGAACAATCTCACACTGACTGGAGGGAGGATGAGGTGATTTAACTAGTAGTCATTTCCACCTCCAAATCCCTTTTATGTACATGCCAGGGTACCTTTAGTGACAAGCTGCAGTTCAACGCCAGAGCTGAAAGCAGCCTGGACACAGCTCGAGAGAGTGATTCAGAAGAAGTAGACAGGAAAGGAGGTATAGAAAGAGGGGTGGGGGTGTTAATTTGGCTGAGACAAGCCAAAGAGCATAAAAAATTTTCCAGTTCAGTTTCGGATGGGAACTGAGGCTGAAATAAAGAAAGAGTAGTTAAGTGATCCCATCATTCCTTAAATATTTATAGACATATGTCACATGCCAGTGGCAAGTATATTAAAGCCTCATTAACACTGCTTTCCTTAGTCAAGGCCTGACAAATTAATATAGATACTAAGGGCTTCTACCTCTGCCACAGATACCATTGCTCTCTAAGCCTTCACCTGGACCTGACCAGGGGAAATTCTTCTCCTGCCTGAGCTGCAACAAAAGTTTCCATCGGCACCAGCAGCAAGCACTTAATTTCCTCCTCCCTACAGCTCCCCCTTTTCTGCCAAGGAAATAAAAATGAAGGAGAAATAACCTTTCCTAATCGTGAATGTCTGCATAAGAGATTATATTCCTTTTCACCCCTTTGCGTTGTCAGTTGTTTCTATAGTCACTCCTTTCATCACTTGTTTTCACTTTGTCATTTTTTCCCTTTGTTTCCTCCATCGTCCTCTCCAGTGCCTCTACTCCATCCCTAACCTGTGTCCTTCCCTCTCCCTGCCAGTTTTCCTAAGTGCATTCTTTCTCTTTCTTTAAAGCCATTTTAAAAATTATTGTCTTGTTTTAAAGAGTCCACCTGGATTGTACACTCCTGTAGAAAAAGTGTCAGCCAAGCTGGCAGCCTGATACAACGAATCTCTGGCCCAGCGGTCTTGCCATTGGTTCCCCCAGGCTGTGCTGAGGGGATCTGCATTGTGCTCCCTTGTTCCCAACCTGCTCTGAGTGTTACCGTACCCCCTTACTGCTGCAGGGACTGATACTGAAGGAGAAAGTACCTTTCTCTATTGCTATGTGGCTCTGATTTTATTTCTGACTCACAGCAGAATAACTGCAAACAACTGCATTCCTTCAGAGGACATTGTGTCTGTCACCTGTCCATTAGCAGGTGTCAGACAGTGTCATGATTTTTTTTTTTCATAAAAGACAACACAACTTTCTTTAGGATATTTTGAAGATTTATTTATTTATTTATTTATTTATTTATTTATTTATTTATTTATTTATTTATTTATTGCTAGGTATAAGAGGCTTCTCTCTGATTTCTCAGAATCTAACCTCCCAGACTGGAAGAATGATCAAAATCCATTTGCAATATTGTAGCCTTCAACAGCATACAGACCACCTGTTGAAAATAAAGGTTATTGTCTGCCAAACAAACATTATTAGGAGTCTATGTCCTGCTAGAACATGATGTACCTAACTTGGCAGACTAATGTTAACAGGATAGTGCCATCACAGAGGGAGGAGGCAAAGACACACCCGTACATATCCCATGATGCCAGCACAATTCTTCCTATTCCTAGAGGCCTATAAAATTTCAAGCTGACTGTGTTATCTGTAGACCTACAGCCCTGTGTTTAGGCAGCAAAGAGAACCACAGTGCAGGAGAAGATCTTCAAACACTGATAGTAACTACTACTTACACAAGGCTCCACAAGGATAAGAAAGTTCTACAGAAACACCAACCAACACACCCCACATGGCATTGACAATGAGCAGTGCTGCCTCTCAAGGAATGTTTTAATCTTCTGGCTAAATGCCAGCTTAGTTTTCCTTGTGAAATAAGTTCTACAATTGAAACTCTGCGTAAGTTGATTTCTCCCATGACAGATCAGGCACCTGATGCAGCCCTTGCACTTCTGTCGCTGATTTGGCCAAATGTTGAACCTGACTATGGAGCAGATGCCACAGCTTAGTTGCATCAGAGTAGGGTGGTTAGGTTAAAATTCTTCCAGATGCAGCAGCCAAGGCTTTGAAAAAGTAGTAATGGTTTTAAATCTCTCAGTTCAGAGGATGCGTGATTTGAGATACTTTGATGTGATTTGTCTTTGTCAAAGGCTTACTCTGAGAAAATCACAGCTTCTTTAGATGCCCATGTATAAACAATGCATCCAAAATCACTAATCATTTGGAAAACAGAAGTATTTAAAAAAAAAGGTTCTCACATCCTTTTCAACCCCCAAATCCCTAGTTACTACACAAAAAATCTGATTATTATGTCCTTTTTTTGTTAACTGGTTACTTCTCACTAGTAGTTTCACAAATGCACATATAGGGGAACACACTGAAATAGCAAGAAAAGTGTATAGGAAACTTTGAAATATTGGGGAAAAAAAAGAACCACCAGCCCTGTGAATGGAACAAACCTGAAGTTGTTGCTTGAGTAACACCTGCATTCAAAATGCAATCTGAAGCAGGGCTTTCAATCAAAAACATCACCTTTCAGGCCTGCAGCTCTGGTAGCTTTAAATGTCCACATATTTACATTACATTTACACTGCTCCACTGCTCTGTGTTTCATTAGTTGCTTAGGCTCCCTTGTGGTTGCAAGGCTAACTGGATTAGTCCATGATTCCCAAGAAAATTAGTGTCCTGGGTGGGAGGCAGGAAGATGGGCAGTGTTGCAAAACAATTGTTTCCTATTGTAGTTCCGGTTTAAAAATCAAGGAGATAATGTTATACTAAGCTACTTATTAATAACTAATGTTATTAATAAATAGACTAGATATAAATCTAGTCAAATTGTATCAATGCATTCTCATGCACAACACACTATCTTCTGTATGATCATGCCAGATATATATATATGTAGATATATAGATATATGAAATACCAAAAGCATGCATTAACTACGTGGTGGAAACAAAGCTAAGTTGTATAACTATGTGTTATTTTTAAAAAGTTAGGCCTGAGTGCTTTGTGTGCCATAGAAATCATACCTGCTCATAGATATACACATTTCTTTCCAATGGTTGGAGAGCAAATTAATAATTGAGGAGCAACAGCTTTTTATGGGAATGAGAACTCTTTTCCCAGAACTTCCTTTGCACAACTTTCTTCAGGTTTGTCCTGTTCAGAAAAGGAAAACACAGATCTTAAGTATAAAGGACAAGCTTTAGAAACTGTTCAAGGCATGGTCTATCAAAATACATCTGGTAGAATTATTTCCACTGTCCCACCCTTAAGACACATGTGTGCAAATTTTCTCACAAATACTTGTGTATAGTTCTATCAAAGTAAAATACAGTTATGAAATGTCTTGTTTTATTTTCTATGTATTGCCGTTCTTACTCACGATTGGATGATCACATCTGAAAAGCTTCATATGTGAGATTGATTGAAAAATGTGCATCCACACTGTGAAAAAGAAAACACTGTTGAGCCCTGCTATAATGCTCTTTCCTAGAAATCCTGTTACAACTTTTTAAAATTAAAAAAAAATATTTTCTGTCAGCCCTTTTTTTTAAAAGAAATCAGTATTTTCTGCAAGAGAAAGAGTCCTTTTTTTCTTTAAATAGGTCTGTTGTCAAGCATTTAACACTATATTAGGAAATACTAAAATGTAAATAAGAAATGCTGCCTTCATCATTTTTTGCTGAAAAAGAACCGAAGGTTCAAGCAAGAGTTTTGTAGCAAGGTAAAACTTAAAAGAAGGTTTTCTGTAATTAAGGTCCTCATTATGCCTTCCTCTGTGCTTATGTGGTTTCCTAAAGGAATGAGATCATGAACTCCAGTAGTTTGTCGATCAGTGGCAAGTTTTGAAACAGTTGTTTATTTCAACTGTTTGACAAAGGGGTGGATGAGTGAAAAAGATACTTGGGGTTCAGAGATTTTGTTTAAATGGATGACTAAGTACAAGGAGGGGATAAGAATCAGAGGGAGAGAGAAACAGCTGAAGACCTCTGCTGATGGAAGGAATCAAAGCTGGGTTCAGCGTTTATCATCTCTGTTGTCCTGGTGCTACCAGTACCAATCCATACACTGAGCTGGTGGTCAAGCATGCTGTCCCAGGCTTCTTTCTCAGTAACAGGTTTGAAAGGTAGTGTAACTTGGAGTCATTACTTTTCATTTGGCATTGAAATAGATGAAGGAAAAAGACAAAGAAAGGGAAGGATAAATATTTCTTCAACACACATCTAAAACACTAATAAGCAGGAGTTTGCAAATCAAAGGAAACAAGGAAGAAACCCTCCTAAGTTTAAACTGAGAACAACTACTCTTATTTTTTCTTTTTCTACTATTATCTGGAGTTTTCCTTCTTCCTAACATTATCATTATTACCTTACATTGAAGCCTATGCTAAGTGTGATTTAACACTGGAGACAGAAAAACAGAGAGGTCTGTTTTTTCAGTATCAGGGGTGTCTTTGTTGTGGAAAGCTGTCAGCTCCCAAATGTTGTCTACACTGCATAGATCTGTATACTTTGGCAGGTTTATAGCTCAGAATCTAGCTCCCCAGAGACTTGCTGCAACTTGTAAACCCATAAGGAGTTTTTCAGGCCAGTTCTATATCCTAATTCATTCACTTATGAGAACAGTTTCATTGTAAGACTTTTAAAAGGCATTTTCAAATACTTGTTTTCCTTTGTCATTTTTGCTGTAACTGTGATTTGAAACATTGAAAAAGATGTCAGGTTAGGTTCCTGGGCAATATCTGGATTTCAAGGTGGAATTCCTAAAGTTTTGGGGTTGTTATCTGAGATGCAGAAAAACAGACAGGACAAAAAATATTGCAGCATTTGTTCTTGGCTTTTTACTTGGATTTATTTCTAAATGTACTGCTTGCCCTTTAGGTCAAATGCCTATATCAGCTGTGCAGCTGGACAAAATATTTCCAGCTGTAAAAAGTGAAAAAAGCAAAAAATAATCATCAAATTAAACATTTTATTTTATGTTTAGCAGCAGAGTTCAGGTAACCTGAGACATTTTGGTGTTTTTATTTGTTCTCTTGATGGGAAAACAACCTGTTTTCATTTCATTTTGATCTGAATCTGTTTCTCTCTGCACGTTTTCAGCTCACTTAATTAATTGCTGATAAAGCAAACATATGAATAAAAGATCATTTAAACCTACTCTTTCATTACTAATATCTAAAATATTCCATTTATTTCAGGGGAATAAGTAACACAAAACTTCTTTTTTGACTACAGATTGTTCAGGAACCTCCAGTAATATGAAATCTTAGCTCAGTAAATTACTTTACACTTTGTCTCAGGATTATAGCTTCTTTGGATGACTGGATTGCTTGGCTTGAATCTTTTATCTTTTTTTCTCATCAGTTCTTCCAGTCTTCCGCTCTTAGTCTTTCATGTTCTCTCTCTCTCTCCATTCTGTGTGACCTTTTCTTTGTACTCTTAAAGCCACAGATACTAACTGGTTTTTTGAAAGACACACTAAAAATTGACTCACTCCTGAATGCCAAGAGTAAATTGCAAATTATTTCCGCCACCATTCCAGGGGGTCCGTTCAGAGCCCCCTGAGATGAGGGCCTGCATTCACAATGTAACACGTACAGAAAGAGGATAGCCAAAGCTTTGCTGTATTCCAGCAATTCCTGCCTAAGCAATGGCCTAGAGGGAGGCTGCTGCAACTGGAAACACCTTGAAGTCCTGAAAGACCTTCCAACATGCCTCTGTTCCTGTTCAAGGTGAGAGACGATGGAGGTGATTTACTGATGCAGCTGATCCTTTCACTTCCTTGCAGAGCTCCAGCACACCTGGACCGCTGCCCCACTGGGACCAGGAGCAATGATGAAATCAGCCTCTGGAGGACCGGCTGCCAAATGATTCAAAGAGTATTGCGCAAAAGCACATTTCTGATAAAGTGTTTACACACCAGTTTATAGTGTTTTCATGCAACCCATACATCCTCCTATTCGGTTCTGGTTCATTCCCCCTGCCCACAAACACAGTATGTAAGAGTGTCCAGAGACAGTGTGATTATGTCTGTTTTAACAATACACACCATCCTGTGGAAATGGGACCAGCAATTAAAATTAAATTATGTTTCTTTTCCTCTTTGAAATCATCGATGAAAAAAATAATCTAAAAATACTGGCTTAACCTTTTACTAATATCACTGTGAACTTTGGTTTAAGGTCTCTTTATTTAACTGTTTAAAAGAGGAAATGATAACAAATGTTTCAAGGAACATTTTTTCCCAAAGACGTAGGAACTCTGTCTCCAAGCAAAATACTTAACCACTTCTTGTTTACAAGAGGTATTTTCTGATGTTCTTCTCTGGTTTGAAAAGTTCCAAAACTCACATTAAAAAAAAGGGAGAAGCACCTTTGTGGAACTCACAAAAAAGATCCCTCACTTGCATTGCAGTTGGTTTGACAGAGAAATGTAACAGAAGACATGAGAAGTACCCAACAATGAGTTTTCTTATAGGACTACACTGTGGAGTACATAAGCACAAGTGAATTTAGTAACACCTAGCCATGTTAGATTGCAGTTAAATTAGAGCTTTCGCTTACTGAGAAATATTTGATTTAGCTGAAGTTTCCAATACAGAGTTTTAAAATTGAATGGAAATAAATAATTTAATGCTGCAAAATGTTTGGGACATTGTTAACTAAGTTAACTTCTTTAATTGGGGGGGGGGGTAACCCTACACATGTTATTAAACTGATTTTTGCACAGTGCTGAATGTTTTGTCCACATTCTCTCCATGAAATTGACAGAGCTAAGTGGAAGTAAAGAGGCATGTGAGAGGAATCATCACTTTAATTTGATTTACTTATCAAGGCACATCTAGGAACCTGCAGATTGGAGAGATTTTATTCACCAATCTTTAGTTACAGAAATAGTATTACTGCCATCAGAGGAGAAGCAGGCGCCTCATGGGCTTTCTGAGCACGTTAAAAGTGCATAGTGAAAGGACTCAGCACGGAGCTTTTCAAACCTCTAAGTATTACCAGTTGAAACAATTTTTAGGATTTATGTTGCTTCATTCTTATGGATGTGGAGACCATAACCTGGCCTGCAAAATTCAGTTGCTTCTTCAGTTTTTTGCAGCTGTCCTGGACAGTTGCTGGATCTGGTCTCTTGTGGGAGTTCTCTGTTGAATACTTTCTGACAACTGGACAGAAGGACCCTTGTTTAGTTGTTTTCCTCCTTGCAATGGAAAGAAAATTCACTCTACCAGCTACTTTGAGGAAATCTCGATATGGAGGGAAGAAGAAAACTTTTAAAGAGGTTGATATTTAGCATTTTTAAAGGTGAGGAATACATACCAGCCAAACTGTTGGACCACTGGTACTCAGAATCAAAGACAAAACAGAGGAAAATTAATTTGTCTGGAGATTTCAGTCCTTCACTTGTATAAGGCAGTAAGAGTAATCACAGTGAAGTCAAGAAGGTCCCTCAACTGACTGCAAACAAGGTTTTACTTTTAAGCCTGGATGTAGATGTTTGGTTAATATCAAAGAAGTTCTATTGCTATAGCTGGGAAAAGAAACCAGGGAGGTTGATTCTTCCTGGTGAGGGACATTATGACTTTTATCATTCTTAGTGAGAGATGAATGCATTACTCAGGAGAATAATAATAATGAGAAAGAACTCAGATTTTCCAAGGGATCTTTTTATTTAATTTTATTCATGTTATATTTATTTCATTCACTGTGCTTGACAGTGGTCACATAGTTTAAAGAAAGCTGAAAAAATTCTCATCAGATAAAGCCTTCCCAGAGGAGGAATTTCTCCCAGTCTGTATCGGTTAGTGATTATTTTGTATCCTGAAGCAAAGGATTCATACATAAACATAAGCCACAATTTCTATCTGAATTCATACAGTTATGTGTCTGTGAAAAAATAGCATTTTCCATGATGGGTTTCCAGAATATTTCTGTCAGATATTCCTGTGCCTTGGGTACTTTTGAAAAACAAATTAAAAGCCATTATAAAGTGAATCTCTGAAAATGGGATGTGACACAATTAAAAAATGGGGTCTCTGGACATTTTTCCTATGCCAAAGCACCACAGTGGGACTAAGTGAAGGTTGCATGGTACACTGCACACCTGACATGAAAAATAGATTAAAAAAACTGCAGACTGTACAGACCTTTTACAGTTTTCCTCAGAGAGACCCACTGTAACAACCAAAGCATCAAGCTGGCAATGACCACAACAGCAGCTCTGTCCCAGGGCACTGTCAGCTTCCTAATGCTCCAACTCATTTGTGACTCTGCACAGCTCTGAGGAGTTGTGTTTGAAGGCTGGAATACTGAAGGACTACTGCTGACTGGATTTACATTGCTGGAATAACTGCATGATGTGCAAAATCTCCTGTAACTTCTTTTTTCCTCATACTGTTTTATCTCAGCATGATGAGAACCCCTTCTGCAATTTCATTAGGTGGGCCTGAGCTGAATACAAAATGCAAACTCTGACTGGTAAAGGATGCTTTCCTCACTCAGATGAAAACATTTGGTCTTAAGCCAGATTTAGAGCTTTCACAAGAGTACATGGTCATGAAGCAAGGCATCTTGATTTTTGCCAGCACCTTGTGTAATAAGAAATCTGTCTAGCCATTCCAGGAGGAATTTTGGATGTGATTATTTCTCACATAATTTTACAGTTTTTAAGTACTTCTCACTTACACGTGAGTGGAAGGAAAATGATAGTCAGGACAGCAAGCCCTGCAACAGAAAGTTGACCCTGGCAGTGCTGCCCTTAATCAAGCTGAAGTGCTAACCATTTCTCATAGAAATTATTTCCTGTCTGCTGGACGTATTCCCACAGCACCAATAGAGAGCTGGTGTATTGCTGTAATTGAAAAAGCTTAAGTTGTCCAGGAGGCTAGCTTTGTATGAAATGCAACACAGAATATCTACTACCAGATAGCAGAAAATACAGAAATTAATCCAAACAATGTTACTTTCAGCTCAAAAAAAAAAAAAGAAGTTTAATAAATGGAAAAACTAACACTGATTGCACTATACAGTATGCTATGCTACCCTTTTAATAACCCTGACTCTCTCACCCTTTCACAAAATCACTCTTTATCATACTACGGTAAAGCATTTTCTCATTCATTCTGATCTCAATTCATTCATTTTCCACAGTATTTCCCCTCTATCCCACAATGTCTAGTGCCTACTTATGCAGAGTTTAATGACAGCTTAATTCCACTTATAAATACCCGCATCTAAGTACATATGAATTGCTTTCATATTTAGTGGAGCTATATACAAATCATCCAGGCACCACTTACGGTACCCAGGCTTCAGTATATAGCTGTTTATCAGATCTGCTGTGTATTCATTCATGAATGTTTGGAATGCATTCTATAGCAATTAGACAGGCCTGTCTGTTTATACTGGTACTAATCTAAATCAAACCTAAAATAAATTTTATTCAAAAAAAAAAAACCTACGTCCTTCTCATGCAGAGATTTGCAGAGTACTGATCAGAAGCCATTATCCTGTTGTGCAACAAGAAAATTTCAATCTCAGGTTGTGCAAATCTGACAACACACTTACATATTTGCAAGCATCCTCTGCATTTCATTTAAAAAAAAATGAAGAAAAAACTTAAAGGTGTTGATGCTAAGTTAAAAGGGGACTCCTGCAAAGTGTCTGTCCTCAGGAAAATGGTCAAGTTACCACTTTTGGATATTCTTGAGGTTTCTGAGAATAGTAAAATGACCGTTCTGTTCTTCCCTCTGATTTTGGTGCCTAATGACCAATTTCTGAGAGCTAGAAGCCTGTGGTCCCTGAGTTTAGACACTGTGATTAGCACAGCAGCCACAGACTCCCTAGTGCCTGAGCATAACCTTTCACAGAGTTCCCTTTCATGGGCAATTTGACTTACAGTTCATGTCTTCAGGGATGCACGATCATGGAAGCAGACAGACATAGCCCTTGAAAAAAAATCTGTTAATCTTTACCTCTGCTAGCATAACTGATCTCCAAATCCAGACAAAAAATAAGCTGCCTGTATTTATTTTCCTGCTTCAGTTTCCTCATACTTAAGCAGTTTTTGGGGTTAAGGTACTCTACTAAGGAGCTCATTAACGTTTTCTTCTTCCTACTGTACTTTGACTTTTTCTTCAAAGCACAGAGTTGAAACAAGCTTTTCTCTACCCTTTTCCAAAATGTCCTCTAGAAAAAAAGAGTTTTCTTTTATAACTTACTTTATGATGACAAGATGACTAACTTTGTTTAATTTCTCTCTCTTGGAGTGCTCGAAAATGAAAAACTAGTTTGTCCTGAGCAAAAGTTTTCCTCAATGCTATTTGAATGCACAATCACCAAAAAGTTTAATATATTATAATTATGTTCCATTATTATCCCTGTAACCAGTGCAAGATTCTTTCTTGACAGCGCTGCTGAGGTTTAACCTAAGTAGGAAGGCAAAAGACAGCAGCAAAAGAAGCCAAGCTCCACCTCCAAAATAGATGTTGCAAGCTGACAAAGTCATGTGCGTATGGAAATCTCATTTCACATGGACATTTTCAGTGACCTTTTTCGTTATTCTATTGCAGAAGTGATATTCTGCAATAACTGTGTCCACATGGCCAGCTGTTTCCTACTTAATTTCTATAACAATGGCATAAAGACAGCAGGGGCCTTTTTCTGGGCAGGAATCCTGTGGTGTTTTTTCCAGATGGTGAGCTAGCTGTTTGTGTTCTGGATCTTGTGGTGTGTTGTGATTGCATAGCAGAGCCAGCTGGAATCAGCCAGAATTGCAGGACTTGTGGTCAAACTACAGATTTCCACTGGTTCATCTCCTTTTGGTGAACCAAAGCATTTTCAAGCTGCTGTCAGTGCCCACAAAGGGAACTCTTTTGTCTGCCATGCCCCTAAAAGCCTCTCATACAAAGGGGCTGAGATCTCCACACTGAATGGATTTTCCTATAGAAAGCACACAATATTTTAACAGGCTATTTAGCAGCTCAAACGAGGTGATGGGCACCAGGAAGATGAGAACACTAGGCAGGAATAAACTGTTTCTGAAATAATTTTATTTTGTGAGCACAGGTGAAAGACTGAAGGTGCTCGGGAAGGCACGGTGCTGCAGATCTGTCATGCTTAGTGGGGACAAAAATAATGTAAGTATTATGATGATTTCTGTTCTTAGGAACTCTGCCATGCCAATCTTACAGGTATGGAAGCAGCACAGCAGCATGGAACATAAGTCATAGAAGGCATGGGAGATTCTTGGTGACATTACTTGCTTGTTCCCAAGTGATTTTAATGTACTAATGGCACCCCATGCCCATATTTTGCCTACTGCACCAAGATGAAGCATTCTAAAGAAATATGTTTAAAGAGATGTTTCTCCATAGGTTTTGACGGCCTGGTTGCTCAGTATGGAGGCTTCTCCAACAGCAGCATCACAAACTCATGTATACATTGAATAAACTGTGACATTGCTCCAAAACCCACAGGGGATACTTGCAGTGTTTAAATTCTTGCTATTGTTTTGAAAAAAACCCAAAAGGACAGCTTACCTACCATTCCCCTTGCTCGTGAAGCCTTTAAGCAAGAGTCCTGCAGAAGCTAATATGGGAAGATGTATTAGTTTTTCCTGAGAAACTACAGATAGACAGTGGAGTGTGAATTTAAAAATCTGAGCAAGAAAAGAGAGTTCTTAAATGGATGACTGTGAACACTACTCCCCTGCTTGCTTGCTCTGGGCTGATAAGAACAAAGGAGAGCATTTTTCATGGAGGCAAAAAAAAGAGGTGCTCCCAGACAGCAACTGACAATGACAACAGATTCAGAGAGGATTTGTCTTCCTACATGGAACATCAAAATAAAGAGACTTCATTCATCACATCTTTTAAGCATGGGAATTATGCTTTTATGGAAAAGAGAATGACTTTTCACAGAACAGCATATGTTAAGTATGTCACTTTGGTAGGAGAGGCCACTTTATAAACTGTATTTTGCTGATCTGCATTAAGACCAGTGCTTTTATCAGCCATACATTGTGCATTCAGCTTGAGGTGCTTTGCCTTACAAGAATCAAATCAGATATTAAAAGAAATATTCTTATCAGCCAAATGTAGGATCATTGGACGTGTAAGATCTATGATCGTTGAAAAAGAGAAAAGGTCTGGAGAGGGTCTGACTTCCTACCACTCCCTCAGTGAGTTCAGCAGCATACTGAAAACTTCACTTTCAAGCAGGAGGTAATGTTCCACCCCCAGCAGCTCTGTCTGCCCTGAAGGGAGCTGGAGATACAGCGAGGAAGGTGCTGCAGAGAAAATTTCTCCTCTGAGCAGGCAGCATTCTCAAATACTCACATTTGTCATTGGGTTGTTGTATTGCTGAAGGCTACTGTGATCTCTGAGAAAAAAACAGTAATAATGAGCACTTGTGCAAAATCATTTGTCTTTTCTCTGGTTGCTGCCTCTGTTTGCCTCTGCCCTCTAAATACTATTGTGGAGTGGGTAAATGGTCTCTCATGTGCTGCCCAAAGTCATCAGATATATCCTTAACTTTCTTTATCTCCTCCTTTATTTCCATGTGTTTTCACTTTCTTCTGTGATTTTGATAGATTTCTGGCCCATCTTCTTTGTTCTTACCCCTTCTCATTCAGGCCAGCAGTTAGTACATAATAACGAATTTCACCTTGGCTGTCTTGGTACTTTGTTTATGTTGGTTGTAGAAAAGAGAAAGGAAAAAAAAAAGGCCCTGTCTGTGGGTGTTAACAAAGTAATATTTCCTTACTCAGGCTCCATCAGCTTGCACAAGATGACAAATGCCATTTTTCTCAAGGCCAAATTATGAATCTTCCTACAATGAACCACATGCTGCTACTGGTTGTGTGAAGTAATGGTCTGGACCAGTGGACAACAGCATCTGGCTTTACAATGTGAAGTGGGACACATTCAGCTCTTAAAAAATGCAGCAGTCACAGGCCTCGAGTTTGAGGCAAGGGGAGAGTGAATTGGGTGGGAGAAGGATGGTAATTACACCTGCATGTCTGCGGCAGCCCTTATGGGGTTGGATATGAATTTTTGGATTTACTGTTATTAGAAGAGACTGCTCACAAGACAATAAAGATTGAAAATGTATGCAAAAATTATGAACCAGGTAAACGCCTCCAAAATCTTACTGGAAGGGAAATGCCTGCTTATATGTAATTGCTGTACAGTCCAGCCGTGCTGTCCATCTTCTGCGCTGAAACAGGACATCCCTCTGGTTCTTTGCAAGGCTCAAGATTCACTCATCCTCTGCAGATTTCTACACAGATGTCCTAAACATTTGAGGCACAAGCATTTTTTTGTGTCAACAAGAAATCCTGGCTTTCAAGAAGGAGCTCCTCATCAGTAATATCTAGGCCATATCTCACTAGTCTCTTTATTGTTGTTCTCCACAATCCTGGATGCTGAAACAGCCACCCAGGCATCGGAAAGTAGAAGAATCATTGGGATGCACAAAGTTAGCCAACCAGGAAGACAGCAGAGAATAGAAAAGCACTGAAAGACTGCTGTGAAGTATAGATACACACATGCAAAGATTAGTCAGCAAACACTAGCCAGCTAAACACAAGGAACTGGAACCTTTTTCAATATAGTCAGAAAAAGTCATATCAACTGGTAGGTGAATTCAGAAAGAAAGACTGCAGAAAGAGTAAGTGTGGAGAACAGGCTAACTCAGGCATGGTCACAGATACTGAAATAAAGTTCCCTCTGCCAAAGATCCATGAACCATGCAAAAATTTCTCTTAGTATTAAGTATGAAGCTATTTTTCTGATTTCTGTGTATAAGCACTGCAGAAATTGAAGCTTAGGTTCATAGTCTTTTGAAAATGCACCCAATTAAGCTCACTAATCAGGTGCAAAAAATTCAATTCTAGATATTAGCATATAGCCCTGTGTAAATAATTGATTTTTTGGTTGACTAGGCTAGTGTTTCTGTTCGATTTCACTTGAGTACCCAGAGGAGATACAGACTCCTCATTAACATGGAAAGAAGCATCATCTATTAGTCTTTGTACCTCAAAGACTACTATAAAAAACACAGAATATATGTATACCTTGATACAGTTAGAGTAGGAGGTAAGGTTTAGTTAGTAATTTAATGTTCTATTTCTCTCTATTAATTTTTGAAAATGGTTTTGTTGTTGATGTTCAATGTAAGTTATGGAGACATGTGACAAACAGCAAATGAAAGTAGTCTTGGCTTTAAGTATGTCCAGATGAGGTCCACTTTCTAAGAGTCAAAATTTTTCAAGAAACTGTTCACTCATGTTTAGCTTAATAGGTCCATGGCTTTGTGTTCCAGGGCAAAAACAACTACAGGGATAAAATGAGTTACACCAACACATACACAGATTCTACACCACTGGTGTCTCTTGCAACAATAACTCACAACCTCTGTTATGGAGATTTTATTACAACACAATAAAAGTGTGACCAGGCCCCCAAAACCACAGTTATGCTTTGATTGAAACTACACTGCCCAGGGTGGCAAATGTAAATGTCCAGATGTGCACCAGCAAAGGAGGTGAAAGAAAAGCACATTGTTCATCTTTAGCTGTGAGGAAATAATTTTTGTGCATCAGGTGACAACAATTCTCAGAGGTGATCTCGGTATCAAGATCATGCCAGCTTTTGAGAAAAGGATCATGGTTGGCTTTAGATTAAGTAAATCTTACTGGTTTGGTAAAAAATTTCATATGAATATTTCTTCCATTTTCAGTTTGCACCTATATACAAAATGAAACATTTCACAAAAGGATTTTGAATTGAAACTTGTAGGTAGTTGACATGGGTGGAAATTTTCAGCCTTAAATTTGCTTAATAGAAACCATGCTGAGTTGACCTTATGGATACGCAGCAGGGGAATCCAAGGCTCATGCTGAATGCAAGGCAGAAGACATTTAAGTGCTTGCCAACCTCAGCCAATCTCAGCCTATTACTCAGCTCAACAGGGTATGAAGCTCACATACACATATCTAAAGTATCTAGAAACATTATGTGAGATCAAGTCAAATCCACACATGCATGACATTTAATTACAGCAAGTATTGAGTTGGTTCACAGATGTTAAAGTCAGAAAGGATTGCTGTGAGCTTCAGCCTGGCACCTCTACAACAGAGTATAGTCATATTGTGATCATCTGACTCATGAGCATTGAAAGAAAACGACCACTGAGTTCAGTGAGCTGATATACTCTTAGCAAATACAGTTAATTACTTTTTATTATAAAATTTTCATGCAAAATACCCTCATTAATGAAGAGCGCTTGATTTTCCAGAGTTGTTTGATGAATTTTGGCCAGGGACAGCCCTAACGCAGTCCAGAGTTAATCAGGGCAGTGGATTGCTGTGTGAACAAGTGGCCATGGCCTCGTGGTTTACCTTTCTGTGCTATAGGAGCTACTAGGCATCCCTGCTGCCAGAGGTGAGCACAAGAGCTCATGGGACAGCAGCTGTGGCTGGGGTAACCACTGCACCACTAAGCAATGACAGCCATCCTGTGCCCTTTCAACTTCCTGGCTGGAATCTCCAACCTTCTGCCTTCTTCCCTCTCACCGTTCCTCTTCCACAATGTGAGCAGCTCGATCCAAGTCAGGAGCATGCTCCTCACCTCCAGTGCAGCAAAACACAACGCAGCCTTTGATGCTAGGAAGCCTTCAGTCAGCTCTGAGTCAGGAATCCTTTAAATTAATAAGATGTGTCTTCTGACTGCTGACAGGAGTCCCTAGACCCTGTATTAATCATTATTCATTAATAATCCCAAACTAAAATCTATTGGAACAAAAATTCCTTTTGGAAGTAATACCATTCAGATTTCCAATATACTTGGAATTTTGCTTCATGTTGCCCTCAGGTGAAGAATGAAAGGACTAGGATCACCCATGCCACCAACTAAAGTACCCAGAGGACCTCTTACCTCATTTTTACTGCATACCAGAGATTTATAGTATGAGACCTTTGATTTTATAGGGTGCTGTAAAGCAAATTCAAATACTAATTTAAATACATGAAGATTCTACCATTCAATTTTGTGAGCTATTTCCCTCATGGACAGACACCTATCTGCTGAAAACAAGTGAAACCTTGGACGTGTGGGGATTTTTTTGGCTGGTTTCATGTTGGGGTTTTATCCAAAGGGACCTGTGGGTCATGGACATTTATTTTAAATAAATGTGTGTTCTGATGCATATAGCATAGAACTCAAATTTTCACCCAAGGTATGTGTTTCTAGGCACAATCTGGGGTTTGGAAATACTTGGGCTACATGCTGGAAGGGAGGCTGTTCCATGGCATGCTGCCACATCCCTTTTGATTAGGAAGCTCATGGCTGGATAACTTCTGAAAACAGGAAGGTATGACAGCAAAACTTTATTTCGAATAAATAGCTCCTACATAAACACAGGAATTCCACTGCCATTCCTGCTTCTTATCCTCATCAGGTTTTGCAAGGACAGACTGGCTGGGTGACAGGTCTGATGGCTCTCGGCTGGCCACAGGTCACTGAGGGCAGGTTCCTTACCTAGCTCAGCTGTCATCTGAAAGAAATTCTCTGAAAAGTCACAACACAACCAGTGTTGGCAGAATTTACTGTTCCTCTGTGGATCTAGTGATTTTATAACATTTTCATGGAGACCTGAGGGGAAACTTCCAGCACTTCCAATCGTCTTACACACAAAATGTCTGCCGCCTCCCCTGACTGACAGTGGTTTGGAAGCCAACAAAACAACTGTGTTTTCACAGTGGGTGAAAACAAGCAGAGAGAACAACAACAGAGAAAAACAACAGGAGAACAAGGGAGGAGGCAGCCACAGGGTGAGGGCTGAAATTGGTTATGGGTGGGAGTGGGACGCCTGGTCTGGGCCTGTCTCTCCGTGTGCCGTGTGGAGGGAGGTCACCCCTCCTGCTGCTGTGTGGGTGGGTGTCCGAGGCTAGATTTTAGCCTTGGAAGTCTGCAGACACTTTGGAAGTACTGTCCGCCATAAGTTCGACTACCAGCAGGAAAATGAAGAGCACTAAAACTGGATTATATTTAACATATCAGCAGTGATCTCTGACGTGTGCTTGTGTTTGTTGGGGCCTGGCTGAGGTCAGCAGCCACGAGCAGCGCCATTTCTAATGCTGGCAGCTGCCGACTAGCAAAGTAGGATTTTCCTGAATTGTTTTTGGTGTATTTCAAACATTACGGAAAAAATTTCAAAGATGTCTTTAGAATGAAAAAAAAGTATGTTCTTTTCTGGGGAAAGAAATCCACCTGTCTCAGGTATATTGCGTGTCTTCTAACAGGGCAGTGAAAGTATATCGGTGCAGGAATTTGGAAGGCTGAGAACACCAAGTGAGCAGGGAAGTCAGGTAGAGGGAGGTGGAAAGTGACTAGAAGACCGCAGAATGGAGTTGGGGGAAGCTGCAAATGGTAGTAGTGTTCCCACCGAGGCTGAAGGGCGCTATTGCAGACCTGAAGAAGGGTTGAGTTCAGCTTCTGGTCTGCAATCACTGAGAAGAAAATGGATCACTTGGAGGTAGCTCAGGCTTAGGGAGTTGCAATGGGGCATGGAGGGAGAAGTTCATAGGGTACAGAAGGTGAAAGACACATGGAGTTTTTCAATTATCAGATAGAAAAGCATCATTACAGGATTGTAGTGCTGTGTCTGCAAGACAGCATGAGAGGCAATAGAGAACAAAGCTTTCTAGGCTATATTGACTTTGGTGCTGTGCTCAGTAGCATCTTGAACACTACAGTTAAACATGAATTGACCTATGTACTAACTACACGGTGCACATGTAAAAATCACTGATTCAGAAAAATTGACAGAACGCAATCTAGAGAAAAGATGCAGTAACTATTTGATGAAATACAGGTGTAAGAAAATGTTGCAATGGTAATGGTACGAGCTGTTACTAATTTGCTCTATTTATAGTTCAGTTTCTCCTAAAGTTCTCAATGAGGTTTGACGTAAAGTACGAAGGATTACTAAAAATATTTGTTAAATAAACAAAATGAAGCATATACATTCAATTTCTTAGAAGGTTGGTTAAGTTCATTTTAACTTAAATCATCTGCTTCCAAATCATCATAAAATTCAATCTCACACAAAAAAAGTGAATGTGGAACTGACTCTTGGTGTTTATGAAGCAATGTTACATCATTTCATTCCCACATTTAACTCACCTTTTAGCCATGGAGTCACACTTTCAGTGTTTGTATACTTACAATGTATTGCAGTTTCAACAAATCCCTCTTTAGAAGTTGTAAATATTCAGGTGAGAATCAGGTAGAAGAAAATCCAAACCATATTTGAGAATTATTATTTAAGTTCTACTCTCTCTTGCACGAAGTTTAAGAATATTAGTAGAAATCTGTTATCTTAACCATTTTAATCTTAATGTCTGCCATTAACACTTTACTATGCAGTTCCTAAATTACTGGACATTAGACTAGGCTTGTCATTGCTTCCACAAACTCACCTGGACTTTAAAAACAGACAAACCTGAAAATTTTCTGTATGTCCACCCTTGTGGACCTCACAGTTCTGATAAACTCTAAAAAGTACTTTGCACTGATAAATTAAAAATCCATCCTCAAAGTTGCCCTCTAATAGTCATACGTTGTTTAAATATACTGTGCAAACTGTGACTCCTTGGAACAATTACACAGATCAGTTGCCTATATTTCTTTATAAACAATACTGAGATTAATTAGTTGGAATGGCTTCCTTTGCTTCGCCTCTGATGTCATGAAAATGCTATTGCTAGCTCTTCCTTGGACAGAATAAACAAGAGTATCTGATATGCAAGCTAATATAATATCCTTTATTTACATGATTGTAAATCCTGTTAGCTTTAAAACAATTTTGAATCTAGGAGAGAGCCAAAAAGAAGAATAACAAAGGAGAGAAGTGACCTCAGCGATTCCACGCTGACGTATCTTCAGTCTCAGAACTGTCATGGGAAGCTTGTGTTATCAGTTGGCTTGGGAAACCTGAGTGATGGCTCTACCATTCTGCCCAGAGCAGGACATAAACAACTACTAATTGTTTCAGGACTTCATATCTTTTACCTGTATCTCTGTTAAGCTTTCTGCGTAGCATTCATAGGGTATCAGAGATGTTGAGTAGAGCTAATCCTTTAAAAAGAGTTAAACCAGAATTTTAGGGCTTCATCTGCAAAAGAACTTTGTATTCAATATCCAAGTGTTTTAGGCTTCTACTATAACATCTGTATTTTTTTTCTGTGTCTCCGCATCATATTGTTAATGTAAGTATCTAAATAGGAAATCTAACCTCTTTCAAAAATGGCAATCATATTTCCTCTGAAAATATTGTTGCATGATACAGAAAGGCCATGAAAGGTCAGCCAGCTGGTGTTGTATTTGTGAGGGAGTGCTACCCAATCTTAAGCTCAGGCTGGTTATCTAAGCACTCTTACAAGTATATTTTGAAAAGTGTAAGTATTGTCCATGCTACCTTATGATATCTACTCGAGAATGAACATACATTATAAAAATGATAAGCATTTAGCATACTTTGTCTATTTAAACATACCTTTTCAGCTACATTCCACACTTTGAGCTTTGTTATAAGATCAGCTGCTAAAGATTACAAAAAAAAAGAACCAAGGTAGAAGCCAGAACCATAGCACAAGCAGCAAAACTCATAGTTGTTCCAATGCAAATGAGTTTTCAGTCCAGCTTTGTCGAGGAAGGACTCACAGAGAAGTGGCTAGGAGTTTTTCTTGTCTCACAAGTAAAAGCTGGTTTTGCCTTACCGGTAATTGGTTGAGACCAGGACTTCACATACATCCAAATAGAAGTTTATGACACTGCGGTACCTTATTTAAGTCTACAGAATAACCTAAATGACGTAAGGCTGGGAAATTGAAATCATGTTCAAAGATTCCATACAGGTTAAAATTTCGTTAGAGCTGATTTCCTGTCACTAAACTCATAGTGGTCTTGCCTTATCAGATGTCTGAAAGCATAGAAGAGCCATCTTGCCCAAGGTCTACCCAAGCTACTTGCCATCATAAGTGAATGCCTGGAGAATAGTGGAAGCATGGCAAACATTTTACAAGTACACCAAATATTTTTGTTTCAGGAACTTCAAAAATCCTTCGTAGATCATAAATCCTGTCCCCAAAAGTAATGATTCCCTAATGCAGTGCATAATCTGAATGGATGCTGAGGCAATATCCCATATACTGAATTCATCCCGTTGGAGAAAATCTCCTGATACACACTCCATGCCTGATATGTAATAGCCTTATTTCTTGCAACCCCGTAGGGAGGTTTGCCTGTTTGCATCCATTCTGTAGCACACACATCGTGAGCTATGTTGGGTTGTCTGCAGGCATGTTATACAGTAGATCTGTTCTTATTCAGTAGGTCTAGTAATTTTTCAGGGAAAGGATAGTGACATTCAGACTCTACCTGCATGACTTACAAGGGCTGGAAACCACTGTTTTTGTAAATTCATTCCCTTTTTTCAGTAAGTGTGTGATTTATGGGATCAACCTTACAGGGTTAACTTTGCTGAAGTCACTGACATTCATCCCATGATTTGGCACTCTTCCTTTCTAAGAAAGGCACATGAAAATAACAATAGGAAAAGTAACTGGTAACTTAAGCTCAAAAAAAAAAAGGTACCTGATTTTGGTGTTTTCTTTCTTTCCCTGAATTTTTTCCTTGACAAAAATAGGTAAAGTAACCATGGACCATATATTACCAAGAAATCAGATATTATTCAGAAACTTAAGCTCTTACCAAAAACCTGAACCAATGTTTATACACTTAAAACTTTGTAATATTTAATTTTGTGTGATAAATATTCTTCTATTTTAAAAGATCACTAGGAATTTCCAAGTATAAAACTGAGTCTGACCTGGCTCACATGTTAGACTTGTGAGTAATCAGAAGCTTCAGATTTAGCAGAGTGAAAAAATTAAAATTGGATTCAGATTTGCTGTGAATTTTCATTTTCCTTCTGGATTCCATGTCTCTCAAGTGTACCTTAAAATAGTATCATTTTTGATCCATAATATAACTTTTATAGAATTACTGAAGCCTATGCTATCCATAAGAATTAACACAAGTATATGTAATTTTATTTAATATAATTGATGTGCTTAATGTACGTTAACACACTGAGAATTGTGCTAAAGTTCTGAACAGTACAAAACTGTTTTAAAAAAGGGAGCTCACAGGATATCTGTGACTTTTCTAGAGGAATGACTTTAAATGGGTCCTTCACTATTTTACCTACCCTGGACTCTATGGGCAAGTCTGTGTGACTCCACACTCTACAGCTGGTCAGGTAAAACCGCTACTGAAAAAGCACCGGCTCTGCATTTCCTCATCACAGTTAACATTGAATCCATGGGCACACTCTCCTCCCCTCCTGCCTCAGCCTATTTGCCATAAAGCAATTTTATCTTTCTGCTTCGTGTCTCACTTTTTGTCCCAAACATTTAGCTAATCTTCAGAGCCCTGTAAGATTTTTCACCTACAAGATTGGATGATAGATTCCAGTGCTTTTATTTGCAAAGAGTGTTGTCCTAAATGAGAGAGAAGACAACGCTTTATTTACTTTAGTGAGCCCCATTCCAGACAGCTCTAAATTCCCAAATTTGCTTGTTTAGTTTGTTGTTACACTTGGTGGTGTGCCCTTGAGGGAATTTTTCGAGCAGGTTTGTGGAGTTGCTGTTTGTGTTTGCTTTGTTTCTGATTTCTGATGGT
Source organism: Pipra filicauda (assembly GCF_003945595.2). NCBI lineage: Eukaryota > Metazoa > Chordata > Aves > Passeriformes > Pipridae > Pipra > Pipra filicauda. The sequence continues at coordinate 767,268 of NW_024105053.1, read as the reverse complement.
GTCTTTTACTGTTGTGGTATTCGCTCAACTGAAAAGCATAATTTACCTTTACAGATTTGCTGAAGAAAATCTGTCTGCTGCAGTCATTATCTTTATAAGATTTAGTTCAACGCATGGTCACTTACTCCAGGATGTGAAGGAGACAATAAAGGACAGGCAGAAAGCAGTGAGGGGGTTACTAGAAAGTCTTGAAACTTAAAGAAATACTGCCATTCAAAATGGTGTTTTGTTTCATGTGCAAAGCAGGTTCTTGTGACAGGATTAAGTTCTCTAAGATTTTCAGAAAGCATTTGCAATACGAATATGAAAGTTTTACCTGTTTTTTTTATATATGTAAAACTTGCTGGTTTTTATTCTAATTTTTTCAGACTAACTTTATCTGTTTGTATTAGTAGCAGCCAAGCACGCTGTCCTAAGGGCTCTAGTGCAACACATTAGTGATCAAGATGCCACAGTTCTACTGGTCTTCTGTGTGATCCAGGACAAACTGATCACTGTGTGATCCAGGACAAACTGAGGACTTCTCTCCTTCAGTCTTGGAGCTCAGAAGATGCAATACTGCAGACCTAGCAACTTCCATGTGGAAAAAAACCACCACTTTCTGAATTTCTTGGTGGTATGTCAAAGACAATTTTGTCTCCAAGAACATTAATGGGGGCAAGGGAATAGAACAATATAAATATTGTTCTTTCAAGAGTATTGAGTTGTTAAAACAGAGGTAGGACTCTAAGGTTTAGCTGGTTGGGTAAGATCCTTAATCTCTCTAATCCTCCAGCTGTGGATTCCTTACCCCATCTTCTTTTTGTTGCTCATTCTTTATACCATAATTTTTTCCCATCTGTTCTACTACATGCATCCATAATTTCATAGCTCCCACACTAAATGAAGCTTTGACTTTCTAAACACTGCTTGAGGCATTGGGGCTTGTTTGTTGTGGTTTTTTTACTGCAGAATCCACTGTAAATTCTGTCTTCAGTTGGTTATTAGGTTTTTTAGGATGATCAGCTCTTCTACCCAGAGCAAGTCACTCTAACATCTGATAACTTCTGGTGAAAATAGTTGTTCTGCTACTTCAGCTGTTTCAAATTGTGAATAAATGACTATTTGCACCCAACACATGAGCTCTTTGCATTGCCAATATCAAATCCATGGTTTTCATTATTTTAAGCTACTGGTATTGCAAGTGCTGTCTAACTGCAAGGCATTTGGTCTCAACAACTGAACGGCACCACAAAAATAGAAAATATTTCATTGCTATTTATATTTTATAATAATAAATATAGCAGTGATATCAGGAGAGATATATGTGTGACAGTAGCTTTTGGAAAGTTGTTGGCTGTGTTCTGGTAGAGCATAAAAACCTTTTCCTCTGTTTTGTCTTCGACTGAGGTTAACAAAAACAGCAAACTGGACAGGAAAAATTCTAGGGCATGGTCAACTATGTCTTTTTCAGTCACACTCATTTTTACTGGGAGATGAAGAATAGGATTTTTGGTTCTAAAACAGGAGACAGTAACGTTGGGCTGAATAAAAAAAATGCTAAGGGATTTACATATCATTCTACATCTTTGAACTGTATGTTTCTAAGTCATGTTATAAACATATTTCTCTACTCTACAAACTATTTTAACTGATGCTTGGACTGTATTATGTCACATTCCTGTAAAGATGCCGATAGCTGAGTTATTCATTACTATGTAAAGAATATTATTTGGCTACTTTCTGTTTCTTCATCCATCTTCACATCTTCTTCCTTCTGAAATCCCCTTGTGCCTGATGTTTTTGACTGCATAATTTTAGCCAGAGATTCTATAATTTCAGAAAACTCAGTGTATGGGACCGTAATCATCTCAAGGTCATCTGCTCAAGACCTGACCTTTAAAAATGAAAATCATTTGAAGATCAGGGAAGGTGAAGAGGACTATTGAATCACAAATTTGAGTGTGTAGGAGACTGAAGGACAGATTGTGTGCAGTCACAAATCACAGAACTGAAGGCTGATTTCTAAGTAGTCGACTCTGACATACACTACAAGAGCAGTGAGAGAGTCCTGTAATTGCCATGACATTCACATTCAGATCAGTTTGAGGTGAGCAGTGAAAATGGATGACTAGGACATCACTACTTACAAGCTGTCAGGAACAAACTTAAAAGATTACACCAGGGAGAGCTGCACATCCACACAGATTATTAGTGCTGACATCAGCTGCTGAAAGTAACTTGCACTGTTTTTAGAAACCATCCTTGGTATGCATTGGAGATATTCAGAATCCCTACATGGTAACCTTATCTATAGCCATTCTGCCTCATTTGTTACTTTCAGGAGATACCTATACATATGTGTTTATGAACTCTGTAAATAGCCATCCTCATTTTCTACATTGAAGGAGAAATTGATTCTTCTTTAATACTAAATTATTTAGTAACATCAATAAAACTTCTGAGCCATTTCACAAAGTTCTTCAGAGAACAGCTGCTACTTCATGGTGTTTCTGAACACTTCATCAAGCTGAGGAGGACAGACCTGCCAGCTTTCACCTGCAAGAATAACCTGGCTTACAGTCTTGATCTTCCTCCAAGGGGAAGGGCTGTACATTTAGTGTCATTCCTCGGTCAAGTTAACACTAAAGATGGTGGATCCCTGCAAGCAATTTTTCATTAATAAGTGAGTGCCTTTTGTGAAGGAAAGGACTGGACCACACACAGGGAACGTATTACCTTTTTCCTTCCTACCATTTCTTCTTTTGCTCTGTGTCTCCTTTTCCCTAATCTCCTTATTTTTATCATATGAAATCTGAAAGCGATTGAAGGAAGGGAAAGGATAAATATATTTCCTGAAACTGTTAGTGTGAATGAGGATTGATTTAGAACTGTGCAGCACCAAAGTAAAGAAAGGAGACCCTGTCAGCAGGTGAACCCGATGGAATAATCTCTTTTAACTCCCACATTATGAAAAACCTTTTTCCTGACTTCCAGAAATGCTGAATCAGATACCAGATAAAACCATGATAACCCTGAAAAGAGATTTCAGTTAGTATTTGTTGTTCTTGCATTCAATCTCATCCTGGTGCTCACTAGCTTAGACAAAAAATTTTTTTCTCAATTCATTCTTAGAGGTCATTTCAGGCTTTGGGAGATATTGAACTTCCAAGTACTTGCATTGTTTCTGAAAAGGGGCAGGAAATGATTTATAAAATATCATTCTTCCTCACAGAATTTATGCCTGGAATTGGAACAGGAAGACAGCTGCATTTCTTCCAGCATTTCCATCAGGATCATTTTAGCAGCTTAGATAGCTCTAAGAAACTCAGAAACTGACCTTTTTATAACTATCTAAATGAAATTCTGGCTATTATTCTCTGGATTCCTGTTTGGTGTTTAAAAAGTTTTCTGCACATCTTTATGGATTATAAGCTTGGTATGTCAGAGTTCATTTATGAGAAAAGCAGTAAATCTGTGTAAAATATTTTTTTAAAGTTAAGGAACATACGTTTGCTTAGAGACTTGTGCAGTTTCTTTGTCAACTATCTTTTATCCTTCACCATGTAAGATCTTCTAACATGTTTGATAACTGACAAGCTGCCAGCTCTCTCACATAGACCACCCACTCTTCACAATGACGTCAAGGAAGTCCCCAAGTTTGCATTATTCAATGGCAAGGAAGCCTTTGCTATCTTTGACTACACAGCTGGTGAGCAAAGGGATGGGAATCTTTGGACTGAACTGCATCCCTTGACTCTGATTTGTTTTCTCTTCTCTTCTCTTTCTCCCATAACAAAGAAATCTTCTGTTTCATATACTTGCAATGGGAAAAAAATGCTCCAATTGATGACAGGTGTTTTAGCTTCCAGCTGATTTCAAAGTGCGTCATACCGCTAGAAAAAAAAACAGCTGAAAAATTCATGGAACTTTAAAAAGCCTTTCACGAGTCGTGCTGTGTGATCACTAGGAATGTGCTTTACTCAGCTGAGCTCAGTGCAGGGCTGCATGCTTCATCTCTTACCTTTTTACCCTGCTGCTCTTTCCCAGTGTCGTTGTAGTGCCCCAATCTCTGTCCCTGCAAATTGGTTCACAAGAGCACAGAATCACAGAATAGGTTGGGTCAGAAGGGACCTACAGGGTCATCTAGTCCAGTCTCCTGCAATGAACATCTTCAACTGTATCAGCTTACTCAGAACCCTGACCTTGAATGTTACCATCTGTGACATCTAATGGCAGGAGAGGTTACTCGCAATTCTAATTTCCTTCTTTGTACTCCGCATCCTCTGCCGTCTGCTCTTGGACTCTTCCTGATGTTTTTATGTTGCAAAACTCTTCGAGACAGGATGTTTCCCTTTTCATTTGTTAAGGATCTAGTGTAGAGTAATGATAAACAGGAATCTGAGGCTACGATGAATATCGAGTTGCTGTATTTTCCTGGCATTGTGGAATGTGTCAGTTACTCAGGTGTGTAGGACTAATGCAAACAAGGAGAGAGACTCCCAATAGCCAAATATCAGCTAATACTTAACAACGAGAATGATACTAAAACTACTAAGTTTTTATGACTTTGTATGCAGATGTCCCCCTATTTTCACTTAAGACCTGCAAATTCAGATTAAAAGACTTCTGAAAAGAAAAATGTTTTGAATATTCGTGTAGAGGAAAAATGAACGGTGTAAAAAGTTTGATTTCCATCTATTAAGCCAGAGTGAAAGACTGTGGTTGCACCAAAATTTGCCTTCATTCAAACTGGTAAGCACTTAAACGTGTGCTTTCGCCTTTGCCTTCCTCCCCAGCTCAAATATGGAAGACATGGGAGGCCCAGTGATCAGGGATGGATCATGCTGCCCTAAAAAAACCCTTCTGTGCAAAGCAAAAGGCAGGTAAGGAGTGTTACCTTAGCACATGCACCTGCCAGCTGAACCAGTCTGTCATCTGATACCAGAGGCTTCCCCCCTCTGCATGGAGAACTGCATGGAAAACTGCTAAACCCCACATTCTGTCAGCTACCACATCTCAGCTGAGGCATGTGCCTGTGTAGTCACAGCTGGGAGGAGTAAGTTCACTCACTAGGCTGTAAGACAGGGGCTCAAGACCAAGTTCAACATGCAAGGTGTTTAGTATCTGCAATGGGGATGGCTGATGAAATTTTCTGAATGAACCAGGCAAGCCTTACTCCCCTCTAACGGTTAGAAAGATTTTAGGGAAAATATGTCTTTGTTTGATATCACGTTTCAGCCTTCTGTTTAGAAAATTCCTTTCTGCTTAGAGAAGATTCCCTTTCTGTTTAGAGACCTGCCTGGTCATTGTATACTCCTGTTTAATGGCACCAATGGCTGCAGATTAGATCTGCGGAACGCTGAGCAGTTAGTGCTCAGTGCAAAAGGCATAGCACAAGAACAAGAAAATGGCAAATTTTACCTTAAAATCTGTTGAAATATTGGGATAGAGTTGTTGGGAAAGAACAGTTGTGGACCTAAGATAAGGCTTATGTCCTCAGAATACCTCAGAATTAGGTGGTTTGTTTGAAGGAATATGATAAAGCACAATAATTCCACTGACTGATGTGCACTGACATCTCTCTTTTGAATGCTTTTTATGAAAATTGAATTGTAAAAGCTTAATTTATAGAGTTCACCTTTAGGAATATAACACATTTTGAGTAACTTACTTCAGATGACAGAAATTTTATGAGGCACTAGAGAGCAGAATGGAAGAACCATCATTTACCTTTTATGGTCCACCCATTAACACATGCTTTATCTTCCTGGACCAAACAGGAAGAATTATTGAAGCCTGTTACATTAATTAGGCATACATTTGAAAAAAAAAAATACTTCTAAGCCTATTACATGGATATAATCCACCTCAAAATCTCTTTTGCAGCTTTTGTGCAATAAAAATTTGTTGGTACAAGTAATATGGCTTATAAGGGGAAGTCAAATTTACATGTGTACCTTGGACAGATCTAAGTTTTAATATGCATAATTGCATGAGGAAACATGATTTACATATATAGGTTTTGTTTACAAATAGGTGTGTACAAATGTTGAGCATCCTATTGAAAGTGTGAAGTTTCAGTTTAAATGTCACTGCCTGAAGGAATACTGAGAAAACTAAAAGCTACAGTTAAATAAATGGGCAGTGAAATTTAAGTCTGGCAATCCTGCAACAAGTATCTTTACTAATTTTAGTTTCAAATGGGAAGTGTATACAGAAAAGAAGTGTGGAGAAATAGGGTCAGTGGTAAAACAGAACCCTATTGGTCTGGATTAATTTCATTTAACTTTAAGTGCTTATTTGAGTTGCCTGCTAAGACACCTTTTCCCTCAGTCTGTTTTCTAATCAGTGGAGAGAAAGGCACCATAAACTGGTCAACCATCTTTAAGCCAAAATCATCCTTGGAAGTCATCTACCTGTGTCTTAAATATAGGCAGTATCTAGAGCAAATGAGCTGCTTACTTAGGCACCTTATGGATAACCCAAAAGAGGAATGAACCCAAATCTAAATGGATGTCTTAACAAACCTGGACAAGAAGTTTGCTTTTCCTTTTCTAAACTTAAAAAGTAAATAGAAAGCACCAAATAAGTTTGATTACCATCTTCTAAAAATCTTTCATCTTCTCTTGAAACCCATTGTTCAGTTCTGCAGAAATCATCATGCAGTTTTACATATTGCTTCCAGTCTGTGGTGACAAAAGTGAGCATGATGCTAGGTATTGCCTTTCTACTCTAATTTCTAGTAAAATACCTGCTAATTAAAAAAAGGTCTGAAAAAGAGCCAAGAGAGAGAAAATTCTGAAAAATACCATAAGTATATTTCTATACTCTTTGTGAAAGTTGTTTCAGCTTCTGGTGAAGCTCAGATGTTTCCATTAATTTTAAGTTCTTTGTTCTCAAAAAAAAAAAAAATCCCATCTTTCAAGGAATCTCTGTTTTGGAGTTATTCTATTTTATGAATAAAATATGTGGAAGGAGATCCAACACGGACATTTTGGAACTGATTTATTTCCACTGGATTGAGTTAAAAATCAGATATGACATATATCATATGCTTCTTCCAAAGAATTAGCAATTCCTTCCAAACTGAGAACTAAGGCAATTATTGTGCCTCACCTAGAAAACAGAAAGAAATATTTCTGAATCCTAGCTGAACAGGACTTTGCATCAGTTGAAACAATAGATGAACTTGTCCATTGAGTTACTTTCAAGCAACGATTTCTCTTCATAAAGTTCAGCAGCTGCATTTCAAATCTTGCCTTGTTTCAGTCCTCAGGCCTTCATGGCTGCAGTAGCAGCACTCTCATTTTTGATAAGCAATAGCAAGGTCTTTTCCTTGTGCTTACCTCTCAACTAGGTAAATGCAACATAGAGCACATTAACTGGAAGTTGCTTAGCAGTTGTTACTGATATATCCACAGGGAACATTTTGGTCTAACAGCCTTGATCCAGATTGCCTAATTTCTTATGTGCTCTGATCAGCATGCAAAAGTTTATTTGCTGATTAGAAGCTGAAGTGTAGGAGCTGGGAGACCTAGCTGGAAAGAATTTCTCAGGCCCTGTCCTAGGCCCTTTAGGTTTCTTCCTCTTAGCCCTTCATGTTTCTGACAGGACCACAGAGAGCAGTGGCCCAGGGTGTACAAGGGTACAGTCCCGTGTTTGTACCAGTTGCTCTTTCAGAACAGAACCTGTTTCCCAGTCAAAGGAATTCTGTGTCCAATGAATAGGCAGCAAGGCTGCTCTTTGGCTTCAACAAAAAAGTAAAAGGATCTCAAGAAACTGGAACTTAAATTTCCATTTTAAGAACCATGTCAGTGATTGCCATAGCAAAGGAAGGACATGCTTGATGTAGTAGGATGGCCCTTTCACAACTCCTGTTTTCGCATGGAACTGGCCTCAGCTGCTACAAAATGGGGACGAAATTACATTCCTTTTTGTTCTGGAATTCAAAAACTCACAAAGATATCCTTTTGCTCCAAAACATGTTACTGGTTCATTTCTCCTTGAGTCATCTCTTGCATCTGTGCCGGTTAAGGATAAATTGATGGTGTTCTGATTTGGTTGAGATCACATTTAGACTGCCAGAGGCTGTAGCAAATGAAATGGATCAGGTTTGTATTTCACTTATCCCCAGGCAACCCTAGTGGGTTCAGCAGGTTCACAGGGAGGTGATTGAGAACCAGATTCAATCTGTGTCTTTTTTACAGGGTTATGTGCAATCTGTCACACATGCTTCTCTATTTTCAGACAGTTACTCTTTGTATTACACTTCTGCATTGCATTCATTTCAGCTTAGCCACAAACACCAGCTGAGAAGGAGAGTTCTCTAAAAAGTTTGTTTCTCACTCTCTCCAGATATGATCTATACCATGCTCAGGCTGAATGTTTATTTAGATATGCCCTACTTGTCTCTGAGAAGTATGAACAAGTTGCTTATTCACGTACTCATGAAACTGGTTAAGAGAAAAGCCTGTAAACCAGATACCCTACGTTGCATTTAATAATTCTTCAAAAAGTATGCTTGTCTTTCTTTTCCAGCCATTGCCTTGTTGCTCTAACAGGGGGAGTTTATCAACTTAGTTTTCCAAAGACATTAATTTGCGCTGTACAAGTTGGAGAGATATTTTCTTAACCTTAAATAGGAGGAGAGCATAAGTCAGAAGACTCAGAACCTCAGATGACAAAAATAGATTAATTTGATAAGAGTGATTTTTAATAGCCAAGGATCTGGCACATTATCAGAGCAGGCAGCGCAGCACGATCTGATGCAAAGGATTGTTAGGTAACATACAAAGCAAGGAAACTTCAGTTACTCATCTCTGAGGAGCTGGCATGCAGAGTTTCTTCTAAATCATACAATCCCTATCACTGGGCTGAAAAACTGAGGCTTGACCTTGAGGGCAAGGCTGACAGTCTTGTTTGTTGAAATGTACCCTTAATTTTGAAAATGTCCTCCCCTTATATGATGGATTTGATTCTTCACTGGAAAATCTTCTGCCAGAAAGATTGCTTGGGATTCCACGGGAGTTCATCTGAAACACATCCAAGATGGAGCTCAGAGTTTGTGCACACATGCAGTATACGAAGCTGTGTTGCCTGGAGTGAACTTAAAAGGGAAAATGAGCAGGCATCTTTTATCCTGAAGGTGACTGTGCCAAAGCCTTCCTGTACCATTTTCTGTGTGTGAGGACAGGAGTTTTAGATGGCTTAGGGAAACACGCTGCTTGTAGAAGTGGTACATAGCAAAAGTATATTTGAAAGAGTTCTAAGCCAGTTTATTCAGATATTTTCAATATTTGACGTAAGATATGCTTCAATAAAGCAATACCATTATGAAACTACAGTTACAATTAATAGATAATAAGTAGAGGGCTGAATATTACCTACTTTCAAAGTTGCCTTTGCAGATCCCCTTTCTAGGCAAGACACACCTTTCTCCTACTCCATTGCATTCTTTATTTTAAACTGATGTTTCTTGAATTCCATCACCTGACCCTGATACAAATGAGGATTTACACTGCTGGTAACTCAGTGTGTGGAAATCAGTGGAAGTTCTTCATTGCAACTGCATGCAAATTTTCCTAAATGTGTATTCTGATATAACAGAAATCACTCCAGAAGCAGATGCTCATCCTTACTTGTGATTGTTACCTACAGAAGCTCTTGTCGTCTCCTGTTTTAGGAGATATGTATTTGGCAAAATTATACTTTCAATGATAAACAGTGACCAAACTTTTACTTGCTCCAATTCTCCTTCTTGATAGACAGTGTTGATTTCTGAGAGATTGTTTTTGTTTAAGGAGTACTTAGTTAGGTATTGTGCTAAATCTATAGGAAGATTTAGATGGTTAAAGCAGGGCTTTAGGTGACAGGATTTAGATGCCTAAATGGTAAACTACAAAATCCTAGTTTACTACAACTTGGGGAGGATTGTGAAGTCTGTAGGTAGTTCAAACTTTTAGAAGAAATTTCTAGCAGTATCTTTGTCCTCCTAGGCATGGCACTTGTGGATAGCTTCTGCTAAACTTACGACAACAACCTCCTGGGATCTGCCAGCGAGGCGTTCTTCAGCCTCCCAGCTGGAAGATCAGTCTGAGGGTGTTCTGAAGGTGAGCCCGTCAAGACCGGTCCCATCCAAAATCTATCAGAAGCAGCTACATTTTTTCAAAACATAGGTGAGGGGGATGTTTCCTCATCCCATTTACACCTAAAGTTTATGGATGGACAGCTTGGTACGTGAGAAACCTATTGACAACCCTCAGTCTGATGGCCTAGACTCAAACCCTCTTCTTCCTAGTTTATGGGGAAAAAACCACTATCCCTAAAGTATAGACTACCAGCCACGGACTACCCAGGGTGCAGCTGGGTAGTCTGAAGTGGCTATTAGCAGGGGTGAGAAGCTGGGTGTCAGACCAGTATTCTGTGTTATGCTGTGCACGTGCTTTCTAGGCCAAACACCAGCTTTTCTCAGAAAAAGCCTTTCCTTTGGACTTATAAGTATCTTTCTCAGCATAAATTCTTCCACAGTCCCCTAGACAAATGACTCCCAAATACAGGTAGCGTCCAAGTAAACGCTAAATATTTTCTGGAATACTAATTCTGCATGTGACCATTCTAGCGCAAACTCCTTTTGCTCAATGTCCTGCTGTAAATTTCCAAATTTGCACCTGATTTGGGACTGATTTGTTTACATTTCCCTCAGGCTCCCTCCAAGGTTTAGTGAAACCCTCCAGCGAAGTCAGGGATATTTTGCAGCATTGTGTTCAATGCAGTTGCATAAAACAACTCGATTGTCTTTGACATTTAGGTAATAAATCTCCAAAAATAATAGTAATAATAATAATAAAAATAATAATAATAAAACCCAGAATTATATCGATTATAAATTGAGAGTCATGTCCCAGAAGAAAATTTTGATTAGTGACTTTATCCAATAATTATTATCTATCTGATCTGACCTTTTTTAAACTAGATATTCCAAAGCAAAGGAGATGTTGTCCAAAATTATATAACGAAAACTGGTGTATATACACAGATTTAAAATTAAATTTTGTAATAAAAATACAGATGTTAATAACATTAATAAATACCAAGGCAGTTCTTATAAGTTTTGATAAACAGGAGCAAAATATTATCTAGTTCTTGTTTTGCATTCTATAAGAATTATTGTATTATCAGGTGTAATCTTTTCCATACAAGAAGTCTATAGTCCTAAGAAAAATGTCCAAGAGAAGTGGCCTTCAGCAGGAGTTATACTCAGTATAATAAAAACATACAGAACATAGAGAAGAGGTAATAATGAACCCATAGACAAACTTCAACATGCTAGAGACTTAAATATTTTACAACAACAGTACACTAGGGGGACAAGTTTTACTCTTTCTTCAGTCCTGGACATATGTCGTAGTCACAGAAGACAGTGCAGCTCCAGGGAATAAGTACTTTTGGCACTGCTAGTAGCGGATCCTGCTCATAGCAGGTCAAAAATCATTATTCTTACTCCTCTAAAATCAGAAAGTAACTAATACCTAAAAGTTTTTTGGTCTACAATTTTACTTTCTTCCCTTCAGCTCACACAGGTGTTTCTCCGGCACAGAACTGCAATTGTTAAATATGAATGTGGCAAGAAAGAAGAAATGAATGCTCATAATGTAGAAATTGATAACTTCAGATATCATCAATCAGAACAGACTGAATACTTTTCTGCTAATGTAAATCTGCAGCATTTTCACTGCATAAAATGAACTTGCTTCAGGACAAGTGCTATCCAGCTCCTAGCTTATTTTATATGGTACAACTAGAAAAACTGAGTTTCATACCACGGAGCATGTTTAAATTCTGGTTTAATAGGAAACTTGATTAGTTTGTTAAATATACTCCACTTATTTCTTTGAAGAGGTTAATAGAATTGAGTAACAAAGTGAAATTAATGTTTTCTTATTTAGGTGATTTGTGTTTAGCAAAGAATTGGTAAGAATAAAGGGAGGAACTCCTGATTTCTCTGGTGCTGCCTCTTGTCTCTTTCAAAAAATCACAGAATGTTTCACCTTAATTTCCCCCCATGCTTTTGTTTAGTCTTTGCTGTGCTGGCAGCCCCAAAGGGCAGTGTATGCTCAGGACACTCTTCAGGGGCTGTAATGCGTGGGTGAGTCTTTCAAGAATTCATCACCTGAATGTTCCTGTTTAAATGTAAACATAACTAATACGAAACTGGAACTGAATTTTTTCACTGAGTTGTCATTCTTCAATAGGGTGTGTAATGTTGTGGATACATCTCTTCTTAAGTATGCTGGGTTCTAAAATTTACTTCCATTTTAAATATCCTTTTGTCTCATTATAAAGTTCTAGAGAAAAAAAGGTTGTATGAAAAGGTAATGATTGCCTAGTATTCCACTTTTATCAGATTGTGTTCTTTATAGAATATTTCTCCAGAGCATCTCACCTGCACAGTTGCTGAAAATATTCCATGATGCTCTCTCAAAAAACTTTAGGAATCCAGGGCTATTTGAGTTAAGAACTTCTTACTACAGCCTAACCTAAACTTTCCCTTCCTTAGTTCCAGGCCATTGTTCCAATGCGATTGTAAATATTTTCCTTCCTTCACTTAAGATAAACTTTTAAGGAAAACATCAAGCAAACAGAAAAAAAAATAAATAAATTAATCTTCTCTTCTTCTTTATAAGCACTGAAATACCAAGTGTAGTTCAAATGTGTGTAGCTTTTAATATTTACGCGAGAGAACAGTCCATAAGTGGAGAATAGTCAAACAAGTCATTATAAAAGCTGCTAGCCTGAGCTACTGAAAAATTCCCAGGAACAAAACTCTCTTCTGATCAGAGGTTTTCAAATGAAAGTGCGCACTGCACATATTAGTAGTGCGTGGAGAGATGGTTCTTCTCTATATGTGACCTCAACTCTGACATTTACATCTAGCCACCAAATTAATATAAATGCAGTACAGTTCAACTGCTGTAAAACATTTCACTTGGTACTTTCTGATATTTCCATTAAGGAAAGAGAAAAATTACAATATCAGTACTGCACATACTAAGTAAAATAATAGGAAACATCAGTAAAAATATAAATAGAGGATCATCAATGATCTGGTGTTTAGTGAGACCCTGTGAGTCTTTTCAGTCTGGTTCAAAAGAGTTACGTGATGACAACAACTGTCAGGCAGTATACAAATAAGAAATCAGAGTTAGAAGAGAGGATATTAAATCAAATATAGGCTAAAAATTAGCCTTTGGAAAAAAACAAAAGAAACAAACCCATCACCACCAACAACTAATGTGGCAACTGGTTACAGAAAGAGTAGTGGATTCATAGTGGATTCTTAGTTCCTGGAATTTTTCAAGTCAAGTAATTTCCACTGAAATGGAAATTAGTTCATGAGACCCTCTGCAACTTAACCTAAACTATTCCTGTTTTGAAGAGGGGGTTGCACAAGATGCCCTCCTGAGGTTTCTTCCAGCTTTAGAATATAAACTACTCCACAATTCTATGGTTTCTGCTTTCTCGGAGATCTGATTAGATAACCCTTTTTGTCCCTAAGGTAAGTTTCTACTTGTTTGCAGTATAATGTAGAGATAGCAGCAGCACTGCAGCTGCAGAGAGTACAGCTCAGCAGAGCTAATTTATCTAGACTTCGGTGTACCTTGTCCTTCCGTAACCCAAGGCAGATCTGATTTGCAGTATTCCAGAACCAAGGTGTGCATGTGTGCCACTGGAATCCAGATGCTTTACTTGTTTGATGTTAGCCTTTGGTTTTGATATTTGTTTGCGAATAACAAACTAAAACCCATTCAAAGTCAAGTTAGCACTGGTACAGAATTGGGTAAAGGAGATATCTTTACGGTTTTAGTTCCCATTAGAAGGGGAGGAATAAAACAGGGCACAGTACCAACATACTGTTACCAACACAGGGAAAGATATTTTCCCTGCCCCCGGAGGAGAAGTCAAAGAGTTTGTTATAATTAGGATGTGAAAGGGCTATAATAAATCATAGGAGTCTAGAGGAACTGCATTCAAAGCCATGTATAAATACCGAAAAGAGTTGCTCAGTGAGGTATTTCTGGTCCTCCTAACATCCACGTGCAGCACTAGTGGTTTGTTTTGATAATGTTTACTCAGTTACCAACTCTGTTGATTTCTGTTACCAGCATTCTGTTGATTTCTGTAGTTGTTATGGCTAAAGGTGAGGGAGGAGGAGGACTTAAGAATGAATGCAATACTCTTGTTGATTATGTGTGGGAATCTGTATGGGACTATGCAGAATAAAGGCAGCCTTCAAGGCATGGGACCATGGGGAAGAAAGCCAAGCACAGATTCACTGTTGGAGAAGGGGAGACAGAGAAACACAAGCTAAAGAAGATAAAAGAGAGTTGTAGTCTTTTTTATTTTCCCATATTGTTGTATTGTTTATAACTTTTCTTTTTGTTAAACTCTGGCTTTAGTATTCTGGTGTGGTTACTACACTGCATTTTGATACTGTATTAATATAAGTTTTGCATAACAAATATCCATATTCAGCAAATATTTATCTATCTGTTTGATGGATGACAGATCTCAGTGTTTTTCCTTTGAAATTTTCTCTTCTTAAACCCATAAAAATTATCATCAGTGAGTAAATCTGAACCAAACAGAGCAGACAAAGAACTCCACCTTCCAATTAAGTATGTTAGCTCATGTAGCCCAAATACTAAGAGGGTACAGACATTAAAACATTTACTGTGTTGATTCTACTTGGCCAAAAAGTCTGCTCTTTCTAGATGTGAAAAATCAGTCTGCTAAAAGAAGTAAAAACAAGTGAGGAAAACTAAACATTCAGCACCAGAAATAATTCTCTCTTAGAAGAGAACAAGGACCTAAATACCTGTTACAGTATCTCAGACTGTTGGATGTTTCTGGGTCTTGGCCTCAGCTCCACACCTGGACAGCAGCACGGCAAGGGAAGCAAGTTAAATATCCATTTCACTTGGAACACTTGTCATGCATTTTAAAATACAGGAGAAATACTTGGAATCACTCTGTACATATCTCACAAATATTTTTTAAATTTATGTCATTGCACTAGAAACCAGCAGATATTTACTGACCCACTGAGTACGTGTATCAAATGGAACCTGAATGTTGACTGAGGAGAAAGATGGGACCAGCAGGAAGAAGAGCAAGGAAGCGGGTTCCCAAAGTGTTGCGGTGAGGTTAAACTGCTTTTCTTTTGCCTGTTTTGTTGCTGTTGTTGTTTGTGCTGCAGTAGCAACCTCTGAAAAGCACTGACATGAACAGAGATTTCTGCAAGAAATCTAGGAAGCTGTTTTATATAATGTGTTTTCTATTTTTGAGAAAAGTTACACGTCCAGGTTGTTAAGAGAGGTCCCTGTACCTGGTTTGTTTGAAGAAAATCAATAAAAATTGATTCTTATGGAGAAGGGCAATAATAAAATTATCAAAGTTAAGCCAGAAAGATACCATCTTTTGTACTTATGTGGTAAAGAGTAGTGCTAATGGGAGAAAACAGAAGGAAAAGGTAGGAACACCATGTTTCTGTGAGCCTAAGGATGGACAACAACCTATCCTTATCAGTTATTCGGGCTGACTGAAATGTAAGGGCTCCAGAAGCTGTTCCTGCAGTTCACATGGGGCAAACCAGCTGAAAGACAGAAAAAGCTTTAAGCAGGACTCCATTACAGAGTTCCATAGAAAAGACAGCAAGAGTTTTGCTCTGTAGCAGGGAGAAAGTGATCTTAACAAGAAGAAAGGAACAGCTGCACGAGCACAAAGTCAAAAGACACAATGCAGGAAGTCTAACCAATGGCCTGTGCATAAGTTTCCCTTTTTCTAGGATGGGACATTACTATTGCTCTCCCTCCCAAGAGTGCTTGTAGATAAATAATCATAGTAATGCACTATTTGGAGGTTCTAAAAACAGAAATTTGATAAGAACAAACGATATGCCAGAAAAGGACTGAATTTCCAAATTCAGAATTAATTAAAATCTCCTAGTAAACACATTAATCAAGATCTTAATGTTATGGAAGAATTTGTGATTACATACTAAAACTGGGTCCTTTGAGGAGAACACAAACATTTGTCTAGTGGAAAGGACAACATACAGGGTACACTGTGTACTTGCTTTTAAGTGCAGTCACCCTGTATCTCGAGTACAAAAAGCATGTGGGAAGGCACATGCTTCTTCAGCACACAAACTATAACCCGCAATCTCAACACAAGTGGCATCAAGATATTTTTTTTTTCTCTCTGTTGGCACAAATGCAGTTTTGCCCTCACCTCTTCGCACCTCTTTTCTGTTCATTACATTTACACAGCTGGATCTTGCTGGACACTGGCTGTTCTAGCCATGCCCACTGCAGGCCCTCCTTCCCTTTCCCTCCTGCTTTCACACCTTGGGGTCCTTTGCAGAAACACAAGGCGGGCTTTTAAAAGCACTTGTTGTGTCTCCTTCCTTGGCTGGACAGCCCGTTTATTTTAGATAATGCTACTGCTTCAGATGAAGGAAATGGAGAGTGTCAGAGTGTTTCATGGTGCTTATGTCTTCATAAACACAAGATTTGCTGACTAGATATAAAGCAAATGGAAGGTGAAATCCTACGTTATAGAAATGAGAATTAAAATAATTACAAATGTGAGGATTTCTCTTTCTCACCAAAACCTGAAGAATGACTTCTATGCCCAAAACCTTGGCTGTTTTTGGGTTTTTTTACAGCTACCCTAGCTAGTTTAATGAGAGATACTACTTTAATTTGCAAATGCCCTTTGCCCAAGACAGGTATTTTCCTCATATGCAGGTACAAACACTATTTAGGTAAATGCTCATTAAGGTTTTGTGGACAACTCTCTGCCCATACATCAAAGGACACCCACCCATTATATTTTTTTAATTTAAAAATTTAACATAATATTTGATATCCCATACACAAAAGTCCCTGCCTTGTCCTGCTCTCACTACATGGCTGCCAAGAGTAGGTGATAGGTATGGGATGATCATTGTGGAATGACGATTGTTGTGAGAATTAGGTTTCCCAGACTGTAATTTTTCATTTTGGAAGGCAGCAACTCTCAGTAAGTTGAGTTCTCTCTGAAAAGAGACCAACATCCCACCATGCAATCAGGCCCCCTAGGATACCTTCACAGGCAGTTAAAATCAGGGTACCTATTTGCTGGTTTGTTTTCACTTGGAGGCTCAGCCTCCACAGTGCTCTAAGGCTGAAAATCCAAATCCTGGTTGTGCAACTGTGATTCGAATGGACCAGATCTGGAAATGGCCAAGCACTCAGTCCACTAGGAGACAACTCGCACTCATTTCTTTTCAAGGACAGTCTTGCTGCAGACAGTGGGTCCTGTGCTAATAGCAACAGTATGAATGGAGAATATGTAGGTCATGAAGCTGGTTACACCTTATCCCACACAGAATCTGTTCCTGCTCTCACTGAAAGCCCATGCTCAACAATAGTAAAGCTGCTCAAAGGCTTTGAAAAACTGACAGGAAGGTATTTTGGTAATCAAAACAAAAGGTAAGCACAGCAGATCTCCTCATGTTGGACCTACTTCTGGATCTTGGCCAGTCTTGGATTCCACTGGAGAGAGAAGAATGAAAAGTTACAGCTGTTCATCACCGAAGCACAGCCCTACTGCTCTGGAGGAGTAAATGGGAAGCTGTGATGCTGTGTGGAGCTGGAGATGTATCAATGCTGCAGCATGAGCCCAGGAGGCAGGATTAAGATTCCCAAAATATTTCTCCTGCAGTCAGTATGTGTTCAGTGGGATCAAGTTGCCTGTAGTCTGACAGTGTTGGGAAAAATTAATCCTTGTGAGGATGCTTTTAATTGTCTAATGTGAACTGTCAACGCTAAAGAGCAAAGTCTGGGAAATTTTACAGGGTGAAATGTGGACTGTGCAGTCTGAATTTCTTCATTTTAATATAAATTGAGAATCTCTGTATCTGCAGAAGTGTAGCTGTGCAATCACAGATGTCAGTGAAAGAAGTGGTAATTATTTTCTATATTTAAAAATTCCATTTTTTTTTTTTTCTCAGCTTTTTCAGGAGAGCGATTTCCAATATTGTAGGCCTTTCTAGATATCACACTCTAATATTGAATCTGCTTTTTGGGCAATTGGTTATCTCTAATTTATCATTAATTTGTGACTAGGCAATACTGTGCTACAAGAACATATAAGCAGTTCATCCTCACTTTTGTGTTCAAAACAAAGAGAAATGTTGACCTAAACACCCTACAAACATATAGTCTAAATAAGTTTATAAACAAAATTTCCAGACTATTTAGCAACACCCTCTGTATAAAGTGTCTTGTGTATGTACATCTGACAGGAAAAGAAATTATTGAAACCGTAATAGTTTCCAAATGTAATTCTATACTGAGCTGATATATATTGTTCAGTGTATCTGAAGCAATGAGTTTTTGTGGTCAGGGAAACTCTGCGAGGATTAGAGAGATATTTCAGCAGTGACATGGCCAAAACAAACAAATACAAATATTTAGTACTTTTTCTAATTCAACCTGACAGCTACTGTTATCAGTAACTGCAGAGTGTGGAGGTGACAGATTTTGCCACTGGAGGAGCAACAAGGACTTCATGGGATGATAACTGGTCTGAGTTTAATCTTTTAAATTAAAAAGCTGCAAAAGTTTCTCAAGGGTGAGAGAGCACAAATAAAAGAAAAGGTTGTACTTGTTCTGTGGGATCACTGTGTATCTAGATAGAGCACAAACAGCCAGGCAGGAAGATGCACACAACTTAGGTGCAATGTAACCATAGACAAAAAACCCAGGTAGTCAGTGTGTTTCAGAAAAAAAAAAAAAAAAGAGCTATGAAACAGAGCAAAAGGTTGTTGTATTGAATGTTAGAGAAGTTTACAGGACATTTATGTTGCATTTGTATAGCATCACAGCAGCAACAACAGGTTAGAGGGCTAAATTAGAGGGCTAAATGAGAAAAAAAGGAACTAATGTGCTATGCACATGAGTGTTAAGGAGATAGTTACCATAGGAACAGTGACTGTGCGTAATCATTCATGCCTTTCAACTCCAGTTACTAAAAGAAAACAAGCTCAAATTATGGAAGCTTAAATTCAGATCAAGTGTAAAAGTGTGTAGCTTCCTAAATTCAAGGGAATGGCAAGATCCTGCACCAGATCATGGACTGACCAGCATGCCAGAGGAGAAAAGGGAGAACACCAGAGAAATGCAGAATACCCACCAACTGGCCAGTGACAGTGTCTTCTATTTTTCTCTTTCTGGAGAATTACTGACATTTCTAGACATTTAAGAAAAATTAAGAGTAATTACTCCTTCAGAAAACATCTAATTTCTCTAATTTCCACGAAATCTGGACTGTTCTGCATTTGTTGCCTGGTATGGACATGTAGCACTTTCACTGCTTCCCATGCTATGACCACAACATACTCTGAACATCATTTGAAGTTCCTCTGAAACACCATCCCAGCTTCATCGCACGATAAGTAAAATTTCACCACACCCAACTTCAGGTGTCTTCTGTGAAAGTTCTGTAATCTGAGCTGGCTGTCCAGGTCCCCTTCTTATCCAACACACAGAAACAGGCACTTAGGGGAGCTGGCTGTCTGATGTACATGGACATCCTCCTGCAGGTGGCTTCAGCAGTTACGTCACCTACTACTCCATCGTCTCTAAAGGAAACCTGGACGACTGGCTGACGTTCACCTCACTGCACAGTAGATTTTGTGTGGACACATATCTTAGCTCAGATATCAGAAACTGATGCTCTGGCGTTTTCCATGGATATCCCTGCCACGTTTTCCTTTGCATGGCTTCTCAGGTTCTCCATGTAACCTTCCTTTCTGGAGCATCCCCAGTGCCCAGCTCTGCATGTGGACTCACTGCCAAACATTCTGCACAGATAATACTGTTTGTATGTCTGCCTCTGCCTTTCTTCCAGTTCTCATAATCTCCATGGCCCATCATCAAATAGATTTTTTAAATGCTTTTGCTGAACAGTCTCAACTCCAGTTCTAACTTCACAACTCTGGAATTGTGTCAGTCTCATCAGGTAAAATTCTCCATCTTGACACTCCTTCAAATCCACAGCAATTCTGAACAAAAATTGAATAAGCAGGAAATGCTGTTTACCCATAACAATCCTTTAGGAAGTGTGCATTGGATTGATAATGTCTCATCAAAACCAAAACCAGTATCTCTTCAGTTTTAAAATAGTTCTAAATTCTCATGGATACCATAGCACTCAGATAAGCTTCTTTGAATTACTCTTGGATGATGGCATTTGCAACAGTTTGAATCACTAAGTCTGGGCTGTGTGAGGACTGCAACTTGCTAATGAGCATAAAACTGTCCTTTTGGAATAAGTTCATCCGAGCTCTGTGGTATTAGATTGGTCTAAATCAGAAGAATATTGCCCCTTGTAATAATTTTTGCTCAGAGTATTTACCCTAATAAATTGATAGATCAGCTCTATCCTTCTGTTTATAAAAAGAAAATTAACTTATTTCCTAGTTGGCCCAGGAATATAATAGTTTAATTATTTCTTTTTCTTTTTAATTTTTTTAAAATCTTTCCCATTCTTATTTGGTTCCATGGTGATTTCAAATTTCCCCAGACACTGAAATATTTCTATATCACATTCGCATTGAAGACAACAACATAAATTCTACAAAAATAATTGGTGTCACATACATTCCTCTCACAAGATCTGGCTAGTGTTTGAGGTTATCTATTCTAAAGCACACACAGAAGAATTATATAATAAGAACATAGGAAGGGATGAACAGTTATCAGTAATCTGTTTTGAAAATAGTAAAAGTTGATCTTTACTTGGCAAAACAGTCTTCCTTCTCTTTCTTTAGTTCAAATTAAAAATAGGGTTTTATGCTGTAAAAGAGAACATTTCATTCAGAAACAATAGCTATTAGATGAAATTACTGGTTTTCTGGGTTTTGTATTCCTTTCCAAACTTTCAAAGAGTAACTGTCTTGGCACTTTCATGACAAGGGCAAAACCCCATGGAACTTCATGGGCTGTCACCTCTATTGAAGAACAAAGAAACCTCATAAATTAATTAATATATAGCTGAAAGGATAGAGAGTCACTCTAGGTTAAGCACACCTTTGTTCAATGTGATTGAGCACCTCGAAGGCATAAAATGTAAACCCAAAGGCCTTCCTGCCAAAATATATCACATCCAAGGCAGTTTTTGCCATAGTTTTCAAAGCTCTTTATACCTTTGATGCACATTTTCTGACAGTAGCTTAGTAATGTTTTCTTTTTAACTCCAGCTACGTTTGGTCTGAGATATGAGGGCAGGATTATTCAGAAACTCATATTGTGAGGGGTCTCATTTTAGCTTCAAAGGATGTCAGTAGGACTAAAATTTGCAAGTCTGAATTATGTCAAGCAGTAGACAGAGAACAGAAGGTGGGCCAGCAATATGCCATTGCCGTGGAAGAATAAACAGCATAGCATGACTGACAGTACTATAGCTATTATTTACCATGCAAGAAACAGCATTTTCTTTTAGGCTTGATTATTTATCGTTGAAGGCCAAAGTGGCACTTAGTTATCGCTAGAAACTTGTTTTAACCACATGCCAATGATGCTTTTACAATATTATTAACTATCTGCATTCCTACCTGCCTTAGCCATACTGTCTTAAACCATTTAATAAAATTATGGTAGCTCGGACAATCTCTTATGATCACTCACAGACTGTTTGTACCTTCTGTAACAGCAACCCCACTGCTCTTTCTGCTTGGAATACAACTAAAGAAATTGCTTTTTCCTACTTAGGATTGGATTTGAATATAGAAATATTTCTTTACAATAATCTATATAAGCAGCTTCATATGTTCTGTTGCTTAGGCTCCTGATCTTAGTATTTCAGTTGTTTCTTATTGACCAGAGTTTAGAATGCATTTGGCACCATCTTACCATTTGCTGCCGCAGCTTCTGGGGGGTTTTGAGAAAGAGCACATCAAAAATTCCTGCTGTATATTTGCCCTCTCTCTACTTAAACAGCTTATCCTTTTAAGTAACATTTATTTTATATACAAGAATAGTAAATGCAAGAGAGTGATTCAGATTCAGGTTGTAAGTAGCTACCAGTATTTAGATGTCTAAATACAGGCAAGATAGGTTTCTAAGCTTTTGGTACTATCACTAAGACTATTTCCTAGTTTCCTATTTTATGGAAGGAGAGTTGACGAAACAAAATAGAAGAAAGAAGAAATGAACTCATATCTCCAAAATGCCATGTCAGTCACTTGTCTGCCATGACTTAGATGGCACGTTCTTTCTTTTATATAGATGTAGGAATAAGTTCCCATTTGATGCCTATTTTTCACAGCAACAGAAAATAAAAATAAAGTAGCCAGAGCTTTGCCCTGCATTAGGCAGATTCTTATATTGACAAGAAGAACCTCAGAACAAACATGAAAAAAATGCATTTTGGTTCATTCATTTATGGAATTTTCTCATACAACAGCTATTGTTAAGAACCTGGGTGAGTCATTAGGATTTAGGTAGTTTTGACATTTTTATGTGTGCATAAATAGTTATAGTACAAACTCCTCCTATTTATTTTAATAAGAACTCAGTCCTATCAACAAGTTCAGTACATGCAACTGAATATGATAAGCTGTAATTTCTAAAGTGTATTTGGGAGAAGTATGGGCTCCTAGCTAGTGAAAATACAAACATAAGTATAGTCAAGATGGAGTCTCAAGGTCTGTAGTTTTAGTTTTATTGCTTTTAATAGGCACTCCAATATCAGGGTAATAGAGTAAGCGGATAAAAGAAGCTTTGTAACTTCAGCTATGAATTTGAAACCATGAAAGAGTTTACAGTCTGGAGAGGCATATGAAAATAACAAAAGAAACCAGATAACTTAAACTGTTACTGGATGAAATTACTGTTTTCAGGCAATTTAAATACACAGTGATAAATGAACCTCTCTGAGATTGTAAAACATATTACAAAGGCAAATTCAGACTGTCTACTGATAGGAATCTAGCAAGCAAGTACAACAATTTTTTTTCAAAAATATTTTATTTAATTTAGATCGCTGCAAGCTTGATCCAGTTTTCAGTCTTTACTTTGGTTTAAAAGTGTCCTTCAAATTCACTGAGCTGTTCACTGGACCAAATTCATTATGACCATAACAACTCTTCCAATAAATCAAAACTCAACCACTTACCCAAAGCCTTGATTGCTTCTTCTACTCATGAAAGTTGCTCTTAAAGATACTATTTTCCTCTAAAAGCATGGCTGCAGTCCACCATCCACCACAGAATAGTGGATAAAGAAAGATAAAGAAAATAAGCCCAACTTCTTTTCAGACCTGATAATTATTCTAGAATACTACGAGATTTTCTGATCAGTAAAGGTTATACATTATTTGCACTGTCAAAACTGGCTGTTAAAATTTAAAGTTATTATTTTGTTTTGTCAGTGGGAGTATTGCAATTCTTTATAAGATGATATCTAGGACAACAGAGCAATTGTCTGTGATAGATGCACAATCCTTCAATCCCTTAAAGAGAAGTTGTACTTTCTTTGTGGTTCCTATTGATTCAAGCAAAACAGCTCTCTACCTAAATGGTTGCAACGGTGGCTTTCAATCACATATTGCTGTTCATAAATAATGAAGATTATACCCAAATGGATCATAAACTTTAATTAGGAAGAATGTCATAACAGGACTGGAAGCTTTTGGTGGTTTAGTTGGCATTTCGAATAACAATTCTTCATGTCCTCTTGAAAATCATGTTTTAGTGCATGTTGTGTAGTGTCTGGCACATTTTAAGAAAGTGGTTTGATCCTTTAATTGGCTCCTGTAGCTATTTTCTCTCTCTAACATGAAAAGTTTAGCTTTCTTTCAACAGATTTCTAAAATCTGCCATGAAAAGTAGCATACTTTATGACATGGTCTCATGTCATTTTCTTCCTCTGACATGTACACCTGGCAAAGGCACAAAGTGAAAACATTCCAGTTGTAATCACTCCCATTTAGGCAGCATGCTAGCGTTCTGACAAAGATATAAATATTAATATATTCATATTTAACATGACTTCTTTACCGTCATGCAACATGAAATAGCTGTCACAACTTTCAGAATATTTTTTTTTTCCTGTATTTAAGATTTACACTATAGATTACAAGTGAGGTAGAATGAATTGGTTCAGGAAAGTGGATAGCTGTAACCTGAAGTTTCTCCTCACTTAAGTTGCAAAGTCAAAACAAATATTTAGCCTTTGGATTGTTTCTATTATTTTTCTTACTTAAGCAAAGAAAAGACAGAGGCACACACTTTCTTACATAGTTCACTAAAGATAAAGAAATACAGATATTGTGGTCTTTCATGGAAACTTTGCATTGTTCCTTATTTTGTTGTTTTAATCTAAAATCAAAATAATGTTAATTAAAGGCATATGGCAGCTCTTTATACATAACAGTTCTTCATACACAAAAACATAACAGTCTAGGAACAATTATTTGATACCCTGCAGATAAAAGAAGAAGTTTCTTACAAGATTTATGGCTATTTTACAGACTTACAGTAGTTTGTTCTCTCATGTACCTTGGAAAAGCATTTGAAATTTATAATCAACTCCAGGGATGAATTTGACTGTGATTCTTTGAAAACCCCCTTGCAGCTGAACTCAGTTACAGAACACTGCTCTGTCCCTCCTCATGCAATGCCACTGAATTCAGGGAGTGGAATAGAGCATGTGTATGTTGCCATCCATGGTAAGAAAAACTCTGAGACAACTGGTAGTTTGTGTAATTTAAAGTGGAAATTTACGCTGACTAGCAATTGGCATCTGCATATAGGCCACTTCAGAAAAGGAGAAGGCAGCTGGTTGTGTGTAACTCAGCTCAGGAAACAGACAGAAAAAGCTTTAACAGAGATGACTGTAACTCAAAATGCAAGCAGTCCATTTACATATTAAAAAATAAATCTACCCTAGTCTTTCTGAGTCATACATATCTACTATATTTAATTTCATATACTCATATTGAAGACTTCTTCATGAACAGAGATAGCAAACCTTTCCCTTTCCTCTGTGAAGTCATGCTGGCCAAGAGGAGCATCAGTCAAAGGCCTGCTCATGCTTACTAACATGATTGCTAAGAGGCAGCAAAGGGTGCCAAAGATTAATTAACCCATTAAAAATAAAGAAGTGCTTATCATAATCTCCAGAACTATACCAAGAGCTGCTACTCAGAAACAAAAGCCACACTAGATGCTCATCCTGTCTCTTTCTTACTCTGCAGAATTTAGGAAATATTTCTCACCGTGTTACTAAGACCAAACTACACAAATTCAATCATGGTTTCTTTTTGTCAAGTTTTACAAATACAGAGAAAAGGATTCTAGATAAAAATAAGATTGATGCAATAGTAATACTAAGATTTATATATCTGCTGATACTGTATAAGACCACTTTACTCATAAAAACTTTTTACTAATTAGGCATTTACAAGAATATTTTTTTCCGAAACTGTATTGAACTAAGAGATTGATCTTATTCACCCCTGAAGTCAGGACTTTATATGGGCCATGATTTACTTTAACACTTTAGTCAAATTATTTATTTGCTGAATAGAATGTTTTAGTAACCAAAAGTGAGTATGTGACGTATCCATTGGCATCAAGTTATATAG
Source organism: Pipra filicauda (assembly GCF_003945595.2). Taxonomy (NCBI): domain Eukaryota; kingdom Metazoa; phylum Chordata; class Aves; order Passeriformes; family Pipridae; genus Pipra; species Pipra filicauda. The sequence continues at coordinate 741,591 of NW_024105053.1, read as the reverse complement.
TATATTAATAATTTTCTCATAGTATTTCACTATTACCTGCTACGATCAATTTCTCTGGTTATGGAAATCTGTTTAGTGTTCAAGGCTTCTCTCATGATTTGTAAAACAACAAAATCAAAGTAAGTTCCCTGATGGCTTCTTCAGTTAGGGTAAAACTTGCAGTAGATTTGACCTTAGTGACTGAATAAACAAAAGTAAGAATTTTTAAAGAATAAGTGATAGTGTTGTATTTCTACACTAAAGTCAATGCATGGTCTAAACTTCAAAATTTTGCTGGCATATAGAGCTGACTACGGAGTAAAACTGTCTACTGGGGAAAATTCATACTGAGGTTTGAATGCCTCAGTTTCAATTTGGAATGCCTTATCGGCTGGAGACAGAAAAATATGTCAGCAAAGGCCCAGGCAGAGATGCAAGCAGATTTGTACAAGCAAGCTTTAGCAGCTTCCAGTACAACTTGGAAAGGATGAGCATTAGGGGAATACTGCCTCCTTATGCTGACCCACGAACACAGCCTGTGTAATATCAAACAGCAGCACAGAGGGTTGTGAAGCTACCTTAACACTTGTACATCAGAAGAGGATGCAGGTAAAGCCACTTCCTTTCTGTTGTTGAACTAAGGATAGAAAGCTGCTGGCATCACTAAAAGTGCTTGAGACCTACATAGTAAGAAAAGTCATGTAAGATTTATACATACGATCCCTCTCTCATGTGAAATGGCAGGATCTTAGAAAAACAACCCAAATGTTTTAAATAGAGCAACATATTTTTTATCCAGGTGGAATGAACAGAGGGAAATAAAGAGTGAAAATGGTTTGAAGATTAAGGAATCAATTCCCAGGAAGTCAACCTACCCAAACACAGGAGAGTAATCTCCTGGGGAGAATTCACACTGAGTTTTGAATGTCCCATCACCTGGCTGATGCCACTGGGGTTCCTGTTCAACAGTCATAGTTGGCACTTAAGAGTGAGAAAAATACTAGTTCGTGAATTCTCTTAAATACTAGACCTGTGACAGAACACTACCAGAGCTGTGACAGAAGCATTCAGAATCTTTCTTTTGTTAGTTTTCATGCACTTCCTTGTATGAAAAGATGCCGTTAATTAATTATTGTGGTATATTTCTGAATTAGGTGGCTGACATTGTAATTCTGAGTTTTGTACCCATTGCTCAGTTTTCATCACTGTTTGCTTTCTCTCCTTCAAATTCTTTTAATCTTGTCATCCCTAGAGAAAGGACGATCTCTTCAGGGACATTACTCAGCAGTGCCAACAACACTGCTCTAACAGCATGATTGCAGTAGTCATGAATGTGGAAAACACACAACCTCTAACAAGGACTGAAAAAACATGATGCACTTGAATCCATGCCAGCAAAAGAGGTTAGCTTACATTCACAGAAGACATGCACCTTGACATCTGAAAATGTCTTTTAGACAAAATGATGCTGCATGTCACTACCAGCACCACTGTTTAAGCCTGATTCTATGATTCCATGGTTATGTGTTTATTCAAGTGAAGGGGGTACATAAGTCCTCAAATACTGTGGAAAAGAAATTCCAGTTATCATGACGAATTGGAGAAGAATTCATTTTCTTGGATTTTATTACTTTGGAGTAGTCGGTGTCTTCTGAGCTTTGTACAACAATGAGTGCATCTTTGACTGCTTGTGGGTGACATAGCTACAAATTTTGGACATTGTTGTGAGTGGACTATTTGGGTCTGTACACTGTTCCCAAACCAAAGTTCATCAACCCAGCAGTGCAAATGAAGGTCAATAATGCTAACAGGGTAACATTCCCAAGCAAAAAATTTAAATAATTCCAACTGGAGTGATTCAACAAAAAGCCTCTCTACCCAGTAGCTCATCTCTGACAATAATCAGTAATGCACAGGAAGAATTTTATAAAGGGGTGAGGTGTTAACAAGTTTATTCTGTAATACACCCTGTCTGCTGCTGGCAACTGAGAGTTCTTGGACTTTCTGAACCAGGATTTTCATCTGAACCACTGAATTCCTCTAATGTCTGCTTGGCTGGAAGAACAACTAATGTATTTTTGAGTACTGTTTGTATACTAGAATAGTACCACCATTTGGCTGTATGGAAAACTATGCCAAACATGCCATATCTTGAGTCTCCTTTAACAAGACTTAAAGGATGTTTTCTGAGTCATTCACTTGAAGCATTTATTTAAAAATGAGGTGTGTGCAGAAAATCTTTCATAAGACCCAACCCTCATTTGAATTCTAGACACCCTCAAAATTCTACAGTAGAAAAACAGCAATTTCAAACTTACGTGGAAAACAAATTGAAAGTCTTTCCTGAAAACATGTATAAGTATGAGGGATTGAAAAGTAACTTAAGAAATTATTAGAACCAGGTACTTCTTCATAGCAGAACTGCAAAAGAGAGAATTGTAGTTGAAATCTTGAGGGAAGCAAATCTACTAAAGAGGCAGCAGTAATTTGAAGGTGCAAGTACTGTTAGATATTGAAGGTGTAAATTCTGTTAGATATTGTAATAAGTGTTGATATAACAGGCAATATTATCTTTTTCCATGCTTTCCTTCATGTAAAACCAGAATATATGGAGTTTGAATACTTCTCCATCTCAAGAGAGTTTATATATATATATTTATTGAAAGTTTGTTCTGTTTAATCTCTGGGTGAAAGTAAGCAAATGATAAGGAGCCTTGATAGGAAAATGTGCAGTGTTTAATTTATTTTTTCCCCAGTGTTTTCAGTGTGACTGCTTGTTATCAGTATGATTGAAAAGGCTATCCCAGGTTTTTGTGTCCTTTCTTTGCTCCCCGTGGAGACTTGGATGGATTCACTCCACGCAAAACAAACTTGTTCCTCCACCCATCAGAGATAACTTTTGTAATTGTACAAACATCAGAGTGTAAGTCTTGTTCTGATAAATTTGAAATGTCAATTCTGTGAATGAAGCTTCACAGTATGTTCTTTTGAGCAGTTATAAACAAGATATGAATATTGTATCTGACATAACAAAATCTGTACCTCATTCACAGCTTTCGCAAGGAAAATAAAACCCTCACATCATTACACTGGGGACTTCTTGGAATTGCAGTGAGAGATGATGATTATGCGGAAACTGAGACTTATAAATGCTTTATTGTTTTGATGGAAATCAGCCAAAAAGGCAGATAAAAGACTTAAGAAGAGCTAGCTAGGAAACAAATCAGAGACCTAAATGACCCTCCTGGAAAAATAAATTGTAGAACTTAACATCTGGTTCTTGCAGTTGTCAGCTCACTCAGCAAAGGGTCAGACTGATTAGCTGCTTGCATACAGAATATAGGGAAGGGAGTAAAGACCACATCATATCAACAGTAGCAGGCAGTGCCAAGTAAATGCTCATAATCTACAGAGATAGCAGCACATAGCAGTGTCTAGATATATAAAGTTTGTGTTCGTGTTTCAGTGTGACCTGTCTTCACTGGCGCAGCCATGCAAACAATAACTGGTGATTAGCTGTTTTTTGAGGAGGTGCATATGGAATCTTAAGCATCACACAAAATATTCAGTAGCAAGTTACCTTGGACTTTGTTGCAAACTTTTAACAGAGGCCAGGTTTTTTCAGTTCAGGAACTGTTCTTCCAAAAGTTTCCAGTCAGCTTAGACAGTGGTTAAGTGACTTAGCTCAGAACAATAATTTGATGAAAAACCACAATCAAGACAATGGGTTTGAAGAAGATTTTTGCTCGAAATAAAACTTTAAAATTAAGGAGGTGGGAAGCCCTCTCAACACGAAAGAGAAATACCTTCTCCTGCATGCCCTGAACAAGCAAGAAGACTAATACTTTATGTAAGCTGTATTTACATCATGCAAGAAAAAGGAGGCTTAGGAAATTACTAAGCATGAGGAACCTGAGGCACTATCTCAAAATGAAGCTTAACACAGTGCAAATGCAGGTGTATCATTCAGCTTGGGTCTTATTACTCCTTGCAAGGTGTGCAGCATTGTAAAGCATCAGGGACATATTGTTTATCTGCTTCCAGATCCCAGCTGTCCTTCCCCACATCACCAGCATTGGTCTTTTTTCTGATACTAATAAACAGTTAAGAACACAAAAACATTTTCTTTGTTATTTAAGGAAGAGTGAGTGGAGTTCAAATGTGTTTGCTTTGTTACATAAACTACACAATGTGTTTGAAGCTTGTTTTTGACCCCTCTAATCTGCCCTTAGCCCAGGATGGCAACTCTAATAGCAAACAGCAGACTACCCGGAGGTGCAATTCCCAGGAGTCTGGTGGAATCAGAGTCTTCTTGCATGACTAGTTATTCTCACTTTCAAGCCTTCAGCATATTTTGCTCGCAAATAAGTGTTGCTCCAGTGTAGAAACTGGGCACTGGCGGGGTATTTTATAACATTCTCTTTTGTGAAAAGAAGTCTTCTTGCCTAAATATTCAGCAGCAAATTAATCGGCTGGTTTTTGATGATGCAGTAATTAATGTGAACAGGGACAGGATGCTGAACACACCCCCACACACCCACCCTCGCCCTGAGTCTACACCCCGCCCAAATACATAGAAATTTGACTGTTATTCTGTCAAGCTTCTTGACAGCGAACATCTTGAAAGGCTACTGGTATGTCTCCAGACATTCCGCATTAAAGCCAGGGCAGCCAAGCCCAGAAATGTCGGCTTTCCTTAGAACAGTAGTAAGAGAGGACTTGGACTCTTTTTCTGCCCTGCTTACTTTCTGTGAAACATGATGAATGTCACCCAGATGTTTCTATAGGAGCTGTATTTACTTCCAGCAGCTTTGACCATGGTGGTTGACTTATAAAGCTACTACCTTACAAGGCTATTACCTTTTTACAGACACAGTTCTTTGCATTTTTTTAATTTCTAATCATGGGGGTTCACAATACTTCATTCAGTTCAAGGTGCCTCGATATACACTATAGGCTAAATCTTGATTTATACAATCCAGTAGAATTGTACAGTCAACTGGGGTAGAATATGGCTCCAAATTTTTTTTCGGAAGCTCATATATTCATTATCTTGTCATCTGCTGTAGTCCCTAAAATAATCCTCTTTTCCTCAACAGAAAAAAGTGCTGCTGCTCATTTTAACCATCAAGGCATTTTTAAGGCCATCACAAAGCCCACAAAAAGAGCACTTCAGGATACTTGAGCTTGAATATTAAGTATTCAAGTACAACTTTACTCGGCTCTGGCGAGGCCACATCCTGTGTCCAGTTTTGGGCCCCTCACTACAAGAAAGACACTGAGCTGCTGGAGTGTGTCCAGAGAAGGACAACAGAGCTGGGGAAGAGTCTGGAGCACAAGTTTGATGAGGAGCAGCTGAAGGAGCTCAGGGTGTTTAGTCTGAAGGAGTCTCGGGGGGACCTCATCCCTCACTACAACCACCTGAAAGGAGGTTTTAGTGAGGTCAGGGTCAATCTCTTCTCCCAGGTAACAAGAGGCCTCAAATTGTGCCAAGAGAGATTTAGATTGGATATTGGAAAAAATTTCTTCATGGAAAGGGATGTCAGACATTGGAACAGGGAGAGGATTTAAAAGACATATAGATATGGCACTGTGGGACATGGTTTAGTGGTGGACTTGGCAGTACTGGGTTAATGGTTTAACACAATGATCTAAAAGCTCTTTTCTGACCTAAACAATTCTATGATTCTATAACTTCATGTTCATTCATTGTGATTACTGAACTTGATAAATCTTTGATTTGGATGGAACACGTGAAACCTTTACATTTCCTTGGTCTATTTCACAGCTTGAGCTGGGCAACAAAATGAAAAAAAAGTTGATTTAGTGAAACACTGTCATGTTTCAGGGTCTTGCACTCTCTCCATTAAAATTCTTTTGTAAAACAAAAGAATGCCATTTCGTTAAACAAAATAGCTACATACATTTCTCCATATGTTATTTTCTCTCAAGGTTGATGCATATAGAAAATCTGTATTGCATTAAATAGGAAGTGAGTGTAAATATGACATATGGAAATCTTCCAGATGATTGAAATGTAAAAAATTATTTAATGCTGCAAAACATTTATCTACTCTCTTAGCTAGCAGCACGCATTTCTATATAGAGACAATACAAAGCTTTTCAATTATTTATTTTAAAGGAATTTAAGCAGCACTTTTAGCAGAAAAAAAAATCTCATCCTATTTCTGCATAGCTGTGTTGGGATTCCTACTTAAGTCAAAACAAAACGAGATCAAACTAAACTCATTCAGTCAGTGCATATCAAAATCAACTTCACTGAAGTAAGTGAAATTCAATGGGTACAGAAGTTATGAGACTGGGGTCAGTTCCACTGACCTCAGTACAGTTACCTCTGATTTGCTCCAGTGTGAGATATTCAGTCCTGTGTGGATAGACTTGCACATTCAATTTAACTCCAGGAATGAGCTTGAGATGCAAAGTTTAAATCCACATCCACATTTCTCAAAAATAGGGTGTCAATTTGGGGCTTGACAGTGGGAAAAATAGAGGCTGGTTGCAAGTTCAGAATACTTGGGTATAGATGAATTTCTAATTAATTTATTTTAAAATCTGCAAATCAGCATGCTTGTTTATATTGAAAGGACGTAACTACATGTCTCTGAATTTCTGCAGTAGGGGAAACTAATACTTAAAATAGAGCATATGCTTGAAGTGTGAGGAAAATTATCTGCTGTTGTGGAAGAAATCCAGAACTCTGGACTCAATTCTTGGCAGACAAACACCTTTTGATTCATCTCTATACCAAAACCTAATGTTGACATTAAAGAAGGACAAGATGAATAAAACTTGGTTTATTAACTCTTTTGAGTGTTCTGTATGAAGTGAGATAACAACGCTGGCTAAAGTGGTGAAAGAATTTGCTGTGCAGAAGTTTGAAAGGGATGGTAACTGCAGAAATTTCCTATAACCCTTGAACCTTTCTTATTCCTACAGCTACCTCCAAAATGTACTGGTTTTTTGAAGTTTAGAATTGTTTCAAGAAATCTTTTTAGATTTTGGTTTCTAATTGCATCTAAAGTGCCAAATGTGTTAAGGAGGGCTGCTCTTTCAGTTTATTCAAGATGTTTGAATACATTTTAAATCCACATGGAAACACAACTTAAGTATAAAGCCTTTGGATATGTCACCTCATTACACCCCTACAGTTCCAAAAACCTGTGCCAACCCACCTACCAAAGTTGTGAACATGTCTACTTCACACTGCACTCTTGTTGTGTTAAACCAGGTAGCAATTAATAAAGATTAATAAAGATCACATTGTCAGTAGAACATTATAGACATTTACTTAAGAATGTACATTTTTTTGTTTCATTTCTTATTTTCAAAGCATATCAGCAAAATCAGGAGGGCATCAAGATTTCCTTTGAACATCATTGTTAAGGATTCTTGCTAGAATCCCATGGAAGGAAAAGGAAAATAACCAAACATAAAATATAGCACATCTGCCTTTTTAGGTTGACCCAAGAACAGCCAGACATTGAAGTGAATTCAGATCTGTTCTCTTTTCTCATTCTCATATGGAGTGAACTTCCAGAGGAAATTAAGAACAAAGTGGAGGTTGGGTGATGATCTGGTCGTAACCATGTAATCATAGGAAGACAGGACAGGGAACATGCTGCAATCTTCAAGATATAGTACAGTACAACATAAACACAACATTTTCCCTGGAGACACTTGCTTAATGTACTTAAATGTTAGAAAAATTCTGAAACCTATTGAGACTTAGATTGGTGAGTGTTTAAATTCCTTCAAATCCGTATAGCTGGAGAGAATAAAGACCTAAATCCAGACAAAAAAAGCTGCCTACAGGCTAGGAGTTGAGTGATCGGCCAGCAACCTTCCCTTAAAAAAATTGTACTTTGATAAGGCTACCATTCTGACAAACAGCATGATGAATACAGATGACAGAGTTTTGTTTAAAGTCTCTAGGTCATATTTGATGGTACAAAAACCCTATGAGTGTATACAGTAACCACTGACTTAGCTTGGTGTGGTTTTTTAAATTTGCTTACTTTCATATTGTAGCAGTAGGATGTATAATCTGAAACAAAATAAGTAGGTGATTCAGATGTCATACAACTTTACTTGGTTGATGGTTGTTCCTTTTTTTCTGAAAGCTTCCATGTAAAGATTTATAGATAGAACAAAATGCAAAAAGAAAATATTATTCCGACTGAGGTCTTTGGTGAATGTAGATTGTTTGCATCTGTTGTGCTGCATGAAACTTCACAGAACGGCAGATCACTGAGGAGATCAAGAGTCAGAAACTGATCCCAACAGGAACTCCAGAAGTGTAATAGAAGGGTCCTCTGAGACTGTCTCACCCTGGTGCAATTATCTCCTGTTACTAGACAAATGTTGAAGCACATTTGAGTCACTATCAAAACGAAACGTCAAGAAATGTTTATTTTCAAAGCTGGAGACTCTGCCCCAGGAAAGCAACCTTCTGAATGACCCTGCTCTTCCTGACTGCGTCAAATGACAGAAGTAGGTGTAGGGTCATGTCATCTGATAGGCACAGGAGCAAGGGGGTGACATTTCTGCACTATGAAATGGGATTCACAGAGGTTAACTATTAAAAAAAATTATATGCATGTACTAGGATTCTGATTATACTTACGATTTTAAAAAGGTTCCTGGGCATTCAGGAGGCCCAGTGGATGTGAAACTAAATCTTTGAGGAGGCTCCCTGAAGAGCATGTCCCCATTGAGCTCACGAGGCAGAACTACATAAGCCTGGCCCATCCATAAGGGACATAGACCTTGGATGGTAGCCTGAAGTTAGGCACATCATCCCTGATCCAGTGGCACCTGTCAGCAGCCAGCATTTCAGCAGGGCTTTTCCTTCAGCTTGCCCTATGTTGGTTCTGCTTCTCTTCAGGATCTGAGGGCAAAAGCTGATTCTCTCCCTGTTCACATGGATCAATTACAGGTAACTTTTTTTTTTTGTTGATTTGTTTTGGTTTATACAATCAAAGTTTGGACAATGCAATGCTGCTTTTCATGAGAAAGGCTTTGATTTGTGTTTTTTTGGTGGGGATTTTTTTTTATAGTTTTGTTTTAATTAAATTTACTTGAATTTTTAAGTTTTCTATTGTGAGCTATCCTAAATTCAGCACAAAACTGAAAAGAATCATTGAGTTTTTAAACTATTTCTTCACTTTTGGGACTTTTATTAGAAGGTGTTCCATCAGTATTAAATCAAGGAGAGTGAACAGCATTTGGATGTGGAGAGGGGATGGGGAGACCAGTATGACTGCATAACCTGCATAAGCACAAAGGAAAGGAGCTCAGACTCCAGACGTGCAGTTATAATTCATTCAGCCTAGGCAGCTGCTGATTGATGGAAATCCCTGAAATTTCCAAAGCAAATGTACAGAACTGACAAGATGGTTGAACAAATTCTTATGTCATATTTTGATTTAACTCTTTCAAAGCACTCATTTTAAATTGAAAGGCAGAGAAAATGTATTTGCTTGGTTTTTCACTGTGTTTTGTTATTTCCCAGTAACATAGTTGGAGAAAACCAATTTTTCTGGGTTGATGGAATTGCTATTGAGAAACAGAACTGTTTGGCTTTAGATCACTGAGTTGAACTGGAAGGGGTAAAGCCTGTCAAGGTTTAGTGACTGCTCCAGGCTGCATATAGAATTAATTAGTAGATTCAATTTTATTCTTGGTTGCACAAAGAAAAAAAAATACCACTACTATGACTTAAGCCTTTTTTGGCAATCTCAACAGAACAAGATAGGTCAAGATTGAAAGCAAAAGAGTGGGGTGGAGTGGGTTGGGATGGGGGAAATTTCCTCTCAATCCTACAGGTGCACTATCTAAACCAGCACTGGAGCACATGGAGGAGGTCTGTACTGCCACAACACCAGCTGGATCTCCTCTGAGCTTAACCAAAAGACCTGGATACACAAATTCAGATTGGAATGGCCTGAAAACACTTCATTTAAAAGATAACAGATCTCCAGTGTCTGTCACCAGAACTCCTGAGTTTTCCCAGGCTTTCAGTGGGTCCCAGGAAGTTAAACTAGAACGTGCTGTAAATGGAGTAATCCTCTCCAGCTCTAAACAGACCACTAAGCACAGCGCACTTTCACTGTGTTTGACAAAAGGAACATTTTCAGCACATTTTTATCAGTGCCTGGCTTTCATTTCCCCATTTGTAAGGTTCCTGGTATTAAGTTCATCTTAAGGCAAACATTCACTGTGCACTGATAACAAACTGGAGACACTCTGCATTCGATAGTGGTAAAGTAACCCCTTTCTTCCACAAAATATAAAAACATATTTATTTTAGCTAAGTTTGCCTAGGAATTGATGTTATTTGTCTTACAATGTACAAGGAAGAAAAAAAAGGTCCTTGAGCTACAGTAAAGAAAAATTTATATAAAATTTTTGCATGTGACATTAGAAAATCTCTGAATCACTTCTATCAATTCTATCAAGACAGAAAGGTAAATGCTGAATGTTTTTCATGTGAAAAATCCATAATTTTTTCACTTCACATATCAGTAAATTATTGCTTCATTTTAAAAAGAAGTGGTTGTTTAATATTTATGGTAAAATGCTTCAATTTTAGTTCTTAAAATGATGGAAAGGAAATTGCAGTGAATAACTCATTAGTTGAATTTTATATTTTATTTTGTATTTTACAGATTGTTGTTAACAGATCGTTAGTTCCAGGAATGTCTCCATTGAACATTAGGTCAAAATTGCAAAACTATCCTAATTCAAATAATTTTTGAACCTAGGGGAGTTTTTCAATGAGGACAGTAAAGGAAGTATTTAATACTAATATGTTGTTGCACTTATATATTTATAAATAACTGTAATAAATATTTATTTATGTACACTTTAAATCTGAGGTTGCTTATGTTTAAATGGAATTAGAAAATAAGAGTTAAGGTCCAATTCTTGTTTCAGCATACACAGGAATTAATTTTCTTTGAATATTTTCTCATATTTACCGTAAGTGAGCTGTCTTATTTAATACTACTGAAAATATGCTTCCTTGAGAGAAAAGTCAGGAGAAATAAAGAATTATAAACTGAATGTTTAATTCGGTTCAAAATTTGAGGAAAATATGCCTTGTTTTAAGGCAGAAAAGGTAGTTTTACCTAACTCTTATTGAAAAGATGTCTTTGACTGACATATTTTATCTAATCCTACTTATTTAAGAAAATAAAGGTGCTTTACGGCAGTTCTATTTCCAACTCTCTGCCATTAGACTGCTTGCCAAGTTTTTCTTGGCTAACACTATGGATAATTATTTTTCAACTATGTGCATTTTAGCACTCAAACCACAATATTTACCTACATAACAACTATGGATAGAGTGCAAGTTCCTCAAATCAGTATGGCAGAGCCATTTGTGTGAGCAAAAGCCATAAGGATAAGATACCAGTATAAATGATAACTATTTCAAATGTACAGATATTCAAGTGCTGTAAGCACAGATTTACTCTTTAATATAATTTACACTGATGTTACCAAGCCCAGTATATTTCTTTAATTGTTGTTTTAACAAGTTGCCAATAAACCAATAAAAAAAAGTACTATTAGCAATCTATGTTCTCCAGTGAAGTATATTTTTATCCTCTAGGAAACAAACAAGAGACAGGTTCATTTTTCACAGCCCTGTGTGTGACTTTGTGCAGTACTCTTTGGCTAATACAAGCTATACCAGAAGTTCAGAGCCTTTCCCTTTCCATCCCTTAATGCTGAAGGATGAAGAAGAGGAGTGCTCTTAATGACTGTATTTGCCTACTGGATCCAGGCTATGTGTGATCTTCCCACCTTCACCAGGTTTACACATACGGAGGAAGTGATGAATATCCATCCAGCTTTTTAAGGAAGCAGCACTGGCTAGTTCCTAGCAGATCTCAAGTACTTAAATAGTAGTTTCCTACAGGACTCCAGTAAGGCACAAGACTCTCATTTAATGTTTGCATCAATTGCTTTATTTGAGAACTACTGACCCATCTTTTCATAGTCTACGTCCCAGGAACGCATTCAAGTGAGATTTGAAACACTGGGGGGTTTTCTGTTATTAATCCTTGGAGCATTAAATGATTGAGGCCAAAAAAAAAAGAAAACCAAAACAACCCATTAAATTTTCCAAAGTTTCTGCTCCTCTTAGCTGCCGCCTTACATAGCTGTAGGGGTAAATATTGAAATGCACTGGCATTCAGTTGCTAAACTGATGATGCCTGGATGGAATGAGCTGTTTCAAAAACATTTTAAATTTTATTTACTTTTAAGGTGGATGTTAAGCTCCTGCACCCATCCCAAAAGGTAAATCAATTGGGAGAAATTGTGATACGTGAAAGCGACAGTCTGGAGTGATTCTTGACTGAGTCATGGCTAAAGGGCAAATATTTATGTTTGGATAATGTTTGTTGCTATAAAAAGCAAGACTGATCTTGATGGATGGAATACTTCTTGATGTGGAGGCTGGGGGAAGAAGCTGTAGTAGAGAGGTGTGCCTGTTCCATTCTAGTTATCATCTGTTGCACTGCTGCTTGTGTACAAAAATTGCCAAGATATCTTACCAGCCTATGTGATCCATCAGAAACACATCCTAATTCCCTTTGAATGTGCTAGCTATTTTTCAAAGGATTGCCAAGGGCTTTGCTAAACAATTTTTAGAGCATCTTTATGAAGCTTTCTCTGCAGATCTTTCTTTTCAGTTTTTTAGTTTTCTGTTTGGTCGCCTGAATCTTGTGTTGAAAGAGAAAGGAAATTCAACCTTCAAAGAGGGGCAGTGCATGGTTTCACTATTGTGGCCATGTCTCAGAGTAAATCTTATGACTCTTTCCCTACCTCTGATAGAGGAGTGACCTGTCCCTTCTCCACTCAGCATCTGAAAACCTCTCTACTTACACAGACCCACTCCAGCTGTCAGTACACTTTGAATCCCAGAGAACCTTGGGTGGCCCATAGTAGATTACAGGAAATACAGAACAGCAACATTTTGCACAGGGTATTATTCTTGTTCCCAAAATTAAAGACAAATCTGGGAAGAAGAGAGATCAGATTTCTGCCATCATTAATCATTTGTGCTTAAATCCACAGCACCTCTATGATTTATTAGCATTCTCTGAAAGAGTGGAAAGTTGTCCAAATAATCATAATTGAATAAGTTTTTGATTACCTACTAATCACTCTGCAAACTGAAATTGGATTTTATATTTGAGTGGGGATTCACATAACAGGTTTACATAATTTTGTTAGCCAGATAGTTCTCTTCTTATGAAGCACAGCGAACAAAACAAACAAAAATAACCCAACCTTTATTGCTCTGTTTGCCTTTTGATGTGTTGGCAGCCTGGGCCATTTTTAGACCACACATAAGCACTCCCTAGAGACAGGTCTCAGAACAGTTCAGCCTACAAAAAATAGAGTAAAAGTTCAGGTTCTGATACTTGGTTTTTGGTGCTTCTATTTTACAGTATTTGAGAAAGGTAAAATCACAATGCAGAGATAGAAATCTGCCTGCTTGCTCAGTCCTCTTCTGTTGTCTGCTTTGGATGCTCAGGCTGGCAGGTCCTTAGAGATGTGTGGAAAGGTGATCAATTCCTGTAGCAACAAGGCCCAATGATTTCCTCGTAATTTTGCAGAAAAGAGAGTAATTTCTATGAACTGGAGTTCTGACAGACACACATTCACAGGGAACAGAAGTCTTTGGTTAAAAGTGGCTCATTATTTTTTGAAGTCCAGTCAGTTTGAAAAAGAAATGGTTTTGCACACACACCAGCCTATTCCAGGTGGCCAAATTTGGCCATTCCTAATGGCCAAATTCCAGGTCTCTTCTTGGAATTGTGATGCCTAAATTGATAAATTCTATCATAACTGCATGGTTGGCAAAGGTAATGGTTGCATAGCTGCAAAGAGCTCTTCACATGCATGAAATAGGTGTACCCAGCCTAATTAATATTGTGATGTTAATTAATTAATTAGGAAAGGTAATAATATCTCCTGGGGCAATGGTTTCTCTTTTGGTCTGTTGGTTTTATGATGGCGTAGCAAGGGATTTATCCACGAGACAATCATTAGACTAGTGTTCCAGCTTCTGGTGGCTTGGATCACCAGGACGCTCTGGAGATAGGAGGGAATGTTTCTGACCTGTTCCTGGCTTTCACTTCTGAAATGCAGAACAATAGTCACTGCAGATGTAATTGCATGAGGTCTTTCTTCATGAGCAGCTCTGAGGAATCACGTCCCTCTTGCTCTTCAATCTTCTGGTTTTGGGCTGATGCCTTGAACAAAATGTAGCTTGCTGAGTTTCCTGGGACAGCCTAGAGATAAAATATTTTGTGGACAAATGTTGGGGTTGAGCCTATGAGCTGCAAAGTGATTTTTGACACAGGATTTCTCTAGAACACCACCCTCATGAAGGGCTGACAGCAAACCATTGCTCTTGGTGACAAAATCAGTCATCTCATGCAAAACATCACAGGGCCTATTCTCTAACCTTGATGATCCCAAGGGATTTGTAGTCCTCTTCTCTTTATTGGGTCCCCTTTGTCTTTCCTTTCAGTTCTGGACTCTTCATGGTCTATGCATACATTCACTGAGACATTCTGAGAGCCAGGCCCTTCTGGCAGCCACTCTGTCCCTTGCCGGCCTCTCCCTTCTTCAACAGGCCTCTACATCTGCTCCTGCATGAACCAGCAGCGCTGGGATGTGGGAGCAGGTAGAAGCATCAGGTCTGTACATCTGAGGCCATGAGTTCAGCTCATAGATGAAGTGATGGGCACAAGCATCCAGGAAAGGTGCTGCTGCACTCGGGAAATGACAGTAGAGCCTCCAGAGCCAGCAGAGCTGAGACATTGTCAGGGCTCCCTGTAACCGATACAAAGAAAACCCATCCCAGCCGAAGCCAGACCCTTGGCACATCTGTACCTGCTGACAGAGTTATACAATTTGAAACAAAAAAGCATTTTTAAGGCCAGTGGGGAGGAGGAGGCTTCTGCCTACATAAAACATGTCATGCACCATTTGCACAGACGTTTATGTTTTAGTGGTGCTGGCAATACAACTTTCCTTTTTCAAAGTACGTGCGTATGCTCTAATAAGAGAGAGTTACTGGGAATGGATAACCAGCTGGAAAAATGTGGTCAAGGTAAAACCTTTCAGGCCCATTCACGCCTGTGAATTAATTTAGCTTTTCATTTTATGATCTTGAGTTATGAAATATTTGTGCAAAGCATTAACAGCTAAGGCAATTCAAGAGACAGTCGATTATGCCAAACTCTAATCACTAGACAATAATTAGGCTGTCAGTTACAAAACATAGCATTTGTGATATTTCCAAATGAAGCAACAGCCAACGCCATGTGCCAAAACCAGGGATTGGTTCAGACAGGTAAGAGTCTCTTCATTTGACCGTTGCCAGCGCAACTTCTGAGCAAATTAAAACCTTGTGCCATTGTGCTAGTGAATCCAGATTTGACAGAAGAGATTATGGAGACATTCTCAGTGAAAGCCCACAGATAATGAAAGAAAAATTTGCTAAGAATACAGTAGAGATTTTCCCCTGATTTTCAACACAATGGCAGATTATTACTCATCCCATTATCTGAGATCTCAAGGCATTCCTTTAACACACGCATGAGCAGAAGTTAAACATCACAACATCCGGAAGAGTTTAGGGAAGCCTGTTTTCTGTCTCTTGGATGTGAGGTACATATTAGTTCCAGCATTTTTGAATAGCCACTGTTAAAGTCATGTAACAGGATCCATTTTTAGGGTTAAAAGATTAAATCAATGGTTTGCTAGATTAGGGGCCCAAAGTACACTTAGTTGTCAATGTGCCCATATTTTTTACTCCTAGGGTTCTTTTACTCACATTTACCTACTGACAACTCCCCAGAGGCTGTTTGCTGGGAGAGGTAGAAAATTAAGATGCACTTAAATCTTTGAATTTATGCTCATTGTCATGCATAAACACAGATAAAGAAAACATTTAAGTTCAAATGCAGAAATGGTAGCTGATGCTGACTTCACACCCATGGTGACATAAACAAAACCAGTGATATTTTACATTCAAATATGCCATTTGGGGCTCATGCAGTGGCTTGTTTGTGGCTGAACTGTCCAGTGTGACAGCAGGAAAAAAATCTCACTACCTGCAACTAACCACTGCAGCAGGTATTTGACATGCTAATTATGAAACCTTTGCACTTCCAGAGCAAGAGTTATTTACTGAAAACATGGATGTAAAATTTCTCTATGATAAAAAACTAGTTCTATAATGGGCAAAAAACCTCCATGGTTCCTCCTCAGTGTAGAGAACTGCTGTCCTTTTCCTGAAAACATCCATGTGCACCTGCAGCTTTCATTTCAGGTAACAGCGAAACTCACCATGAAAAGGATTAACATTCAATATTCAAAAAGGAAAGACTTACTAGAGATCAGTATTTTCTCTTTTCATGGTTTCATTATAATTTATGTAATATTTAATTTTTTCTTACAAGGTCATAGAGTCATAGAATGGTTTGGGTTGGAAGGGTGTTCTCGTTCCAGCCCTCCTACCATGGGCAGGGTCACCTTCCACTACAGCAGGTTGCTCAAAGCCCCATCCAGCCTGGCCTTGACACTTGGAGGGATGGAGCATCCACAACTTCTCTGGGCAACCTGTGCCAGTGACTCAGCCTATATGTCCCAGAGAATCTTTCAGTTTGAAGCCATTTCCCTTTGTCTTAGCACTACCTGCCCATATAAAAAAACCCTCTTCAGCTTTCTTGTAGGCCCTTTAGCTACTGGAAGGTGCTAGAAGGTCACCCTGTAGCCTTCTCCTCTCCAAGCTGAACAGCCCCAACTCTCTCAGCCAGTCCTCATAGGAAAGATGATTCAGACCTCTGATCATCTTCACGGCCCTGCTTCCTTTCCTGGTGACCCCTGAACTGGATACAATGCTCCAGGTGGAGTCTAATGAGAGCAGATCCTGCTGGCCACACTCTTTTAGATGCAGCCCAGAAGTCTGGGCTGTAAGTGCATATTGCTGGCTCAAGTCCAGTCTCTTATCCACCAGCATCAAGTCCTTGTCCTTCAGACTGCTCTTGATCTATTCATCCTCCAGCCAGTACTTGTCCTTGGGGTTGCTCTGACCCAGGCATAGGACCTTGCACTTGGTCATGTTGAACTTCACAAGGTTCACACAGCTTGGTGTGAAGCCTGTCCAGGCCCTTCTTGATGGCTTCTCTTGCCTCCATCTTGTCAAACTGTGTGACACCACACAGACTGATGTCACCACTGAAAGTGCTGAGGGTGCCCTTGATCCCAATGTCCATGTCACCAGCCAAGATGTTAAACAGTGCTGGCCCCAATACCAACCCTGAGGGATACCACTTGTCAGTGGTCTCCACTTGGACATTGAACTGTTGATCCTGCAAATTCCATGTGACATTACTAGATTTTATTTAAAGGAGTGAAGTAGACTTAGATAACTAGAGCTCCCATCTGCAGATGGGCTTGACTGTCTAACCAGAATTGGTACCCCTCAAGATATCAGAGAACAACTTTTCTTAAAATGCTTTTTGGATACCGATAACCAGTTCTTAACCTCACAGCCCTGTGCACAGATGCATATACACTGTGCATATCAGCTCCTTGAGGTAGACATGAGTTCACCTACTAAATAAATACCAGAAGTGTTCTCCCGTTTGATAGAAGAGGTCATTAATGCTTTGGCAGTTGCTGCTAGGAACAACCAGCTCACCCACTGTAGCCATTCTTAAGGATAACAGATCCAACTCTAAGTCCCAGCAAGCTGTAGAACAATGTGAACAATTTTACTGCCTTTCACAAGACCAGCACTCATTACTAATGAGTCTGTGGTTCTCAGAAATTTTAATTTGGAGAAACAGACATTCGGACGGTATACAGACATTTGTGAATTTCTTTTCCATTGTAAACATGCCTTTTATTTTTATTATTCTATCTAGTCATGCTTAGGCAGGTATTTGTCAGCTATGTATGAGTAGATTCTATGAAATCTCAGACAAATTGGGAGGGGTAAATACTGCAGAGGACAGAAAATACTACTCAAATATTTAATGAAATTGAAAACATGACAACAAAGACAGACTTCTTCCAGAGCATTTGAACAGTCCCAGTATCAGCACATGTAGCTGTTTTGCAGTGGTGAAATGCACTTATGCTCACAGTACCATTTAGTAACATAGACTTATATTGACTCATTTTCCACAGAGCCGTAAAATAAACACAGAATTATCAAATCTTCTACTAGTATCCTAAGCCATTATTCTGTTATTACAACTAGAAACATACAGTGCAAGAATTTCTGGGGAATGACTTACTGCCAAGTGAGGACAAAAGGAGAAACGTGTAGAAAGAAAGAGAGATACCATAAGAAAGATTTTGAAAGAGATATTTAACATGACTTTCCAGTGCAATATGGCAGCAAGAAAAATTTAATTACAAACTGCAGGACACTAGGTCATGGGGAAGACAGGTTGTATAACCCTGTCCATATGGTTCTGGTGAGACCATACCTAAAATTACGTTTGGTTTTGAGCAACTTGGTGTACAGGTGATTGTGCCAAACTGGAATGAGTCCAGAGAACAGCAAAACAATTATTAAATGGCTGAATTTATGAGGAAAGATAAAGCAGCTAAATATATACACCACTTGGCTATGAGATATCTAAAGGGAGACATTAGTTGTTTGTTAGTACGGCATTCAAAGACTTAAATGCCAAAGAGGCTGAAAAATCATATGAATTATTTAGTGAGATATTAAGAGGATGTAGTTAAGGCTAATGAAATAGTCTCCAGTGATAGTGCTTGAGAAAGGGCTGGCCCTCAACCATGTAATACAAGAGCAGTCTTTGGTCTATCTGCCACATTATCTGTCTGCAGGTTTATTGAAAGAACATGTGTGTAGGCTAGGGAGCAGAAAGTAAGGCAGTAGAGTCAATTTCACTCCAAAATTAATTTGTGGCTAATAATGTGCAATTTATGCTCTGGGTGAACAAACAATATGACTTATATATGTAAACTCTCCAAATTCTTGTGGAAACAAAGCGTTTGGTACAAGGACTACAGCATTTAGCTATCAAAAAACAGAAGTTTCTGTGCCGCAACTCATGTGTGGGCTACACATGCATTGCAAACTCTGATATTAACTATTCTGTTACTGATTTACATCTGCAGTACAACTGAATAAATTTAAAGTGTTCAGTGGGTTTAAAAGAATGTACTATGCTGCCTACTGGATTTTCCAGCATGAGAAAGAAACCTCTAGAGGCTTTTCTTATGTTTTCATGTGAGATGGATGAAACTACACAAACACAGAGATCCCAAACTCATTTAATCTCCCCTCATTCCCTGGCAAAGAGTGTATAAAACTTCGGAGATCTTTGGTTCTGCTAAAAAAATAGACTTCATCTATTTCCGCTGTGCTGTTACGGTTTTTATCTATGGTGCTTTGTATGGAAGTTGCCAAACAACATCTGTGTTGCTCATGAAAAACAAATGAAAATCTTTTCAGTTTGTTTAGATCAGCACAAAAATACATTTTCATGTTAAATAGTTTCTGTTCTACCATCTATCTGATGAAGAATTGACTCACAAACACATGAATCATAATTGCTCCTGGCACTTTGCTGCCTTAGGTGAAATACCAGCCCAAATACCCATTCAATTTTTTATTATGTTTGACAAGTTAATTTAAGAGTGCTTTCTATTCAGTCAGAATTTTGTGAGATAATTTGTCTCTTTGATTTTGCTGTGCTTTCTGCTCTATTGTCTTCAATCAGATCCATGCTTCAACATGTCTCTTTCTTCTTGTTAGACTTGTTTCCTAAGCTTATTACAATTCTATTTGCCATCCAGTCTCTCTTCATGCATTGCTTCTCTTTTCCTTCCCACACTCTGTTTTACTGCAGTCTCACATTTTGAGGTCCAACCATCACCGTTGCAACATGTCGTCACCTAATGAGCCCTAAGGCTCATGAATGCACTTACCCTTGAAGGAAAAGTGCTCTGCACCTTGGTGTTTTAAAGCCTGTGATGGAGAAGAAAAGCAGAAAGATTTCTAAAGAGGAAGAAAAGGCAATAGTTTCAACCACAAAACCTCCTTTATTCTGTTTTTATGTAATTTTAATGATTATGTATTTTAGTATCTGTGGGTTTTGCCTCCTATCTTTGAAGTGCTGCCCCTCCATATCTGAAAGCAGAGTTCTTACAATCCAGTGTGCTGGGGTAGATGAGCACCTCTTCTCACTCCTTCACTTACAAATAGGCAGGAAGGACCATCAGGAAAAGAGTTTCCTGAACTTATTGGTTCTGCAGAATGAGCTGAGACATGACTGACACAGGTCCTTAACACACAAATGTCATCTTTTGGAACAGCTTTGAAGTAGTTGCTGGCAGAAAAGCTCTGTTTGGTCCCAAAGGATTTCGGTTTAGCAAAAGCTCCCAGGTTCATCTCTAGAAGATAAGGATGTGAGATGGGTGTGACAGCAGAGTCCTGCTATAAACTTCAGGTCAAATGCCTGAAACTCATATGTCCTTCAAAGAGCAGACCTTTCCAAGACCTTTCAAAAAGCTGCACTTCTTGCAATTCCTGCAAAAGGGCCAGAAGCAGAAAAATTTCACAAAGAATTTGTCCAAAGAAAGCTCCTTCCCTGTCCCTCGATGGGAAGTTTCCCTTGGTGAAACCTATTAAGATGAAGTAACCCTTTGAGATGGATCTCCACTAAAAGTCCAAGTTTACACTGATATTCAGGAACATCTTAAATAACGGGAGGTGAGATACTCCTATACTATACATTTTTTCATATGCATATGAATACATATATGAATGTACAATATAAATTTACTAAACCTTTTGAGTATTCATATTATTAAAAGAGTGTATTTTAAAATTTAAGAAGATAGTACATTCAGTCCGGGTTCTTCTCTTAATGCTGTGTCCTGCTCGTTTCCAAGTCTATTTTCCCAGTCTATTTTCTACTGTTTTCATCAAGTGTTTTTAAGAAGATGTCTTGTGTGAATGTGAGACCTTAAAATTGCCAGATAACCATATTCAGACTGTCTAGGGAAACTGTGAAACCTGATGCATGAGAAATAGGATGCAAACGGATTACAGAGAAACTAGAAAAGTATCCAGGAGTTTGGGAGCGTAGGCATATTTTCCAAGCACCATAGAGGCACTTAGCCATGGTTTAAATGGAATGTGTTACTCCTTGATTTAGTTTTAGAAAAATACTCAAGAAAATTTGAGGCCTCTTTGGGACACACTAATTTTTGGTTTTGCAGTTGCAGCTGTCCACAGAGATTAAGGGACTTGGATCAGTTCCAGCCTTCATTTACATGTGTTGAAATAACAACATTCTGTTTGCTGTGTCACATGGTGGTGCCTTTAATTAAATGCATGAATTTGTGTCCTAACCACTGAAATTGAGACGAAGATAGAAATAATAAAGGATAGTAAGCATCGTTAAGCTTCCTTCCTGTTTCTAATTTAACTGTTACCGTAAACTTTGAATATGAAAGTGCATACATGACTTTCATTCCAATATGAGAGACCTTGACCCTAAACACTGCTTCAGCTGAGCAGGTTCCTGCAGCCTGCAGAAGCACATGAACCTGACATGCACACAAGCAGCAGTTAAGGGTGTAATCTTGTATCATTCTTAACAGCACAGTAAATGGCACTGGTAGTTGAAACATTCTGAAAGAATAGTTCATCATACAACTCGTAATATATACAGAAGGAAGAGAATACAGCAAATACCTGTTGATTTTGCCAATCAACAGACTTTCCTCACGGGAATAACTCTGTTGTCCTCAGCAGGAGGGAAGTACCCTGCAGCGTCTGAAGAATGCAAGAAGCATTCCAGAAATCATGTTCATTGTTAGCAGTGTTCAAGTTGTATTTGAAACAGTGTATTATATAAAAAAAAAAAAATAAATGTCCCAACTAAAACTTCACCAGGCACAAATCTCTGTTGAACCTCTATTATCAAAAAATGACTGGTTAGAAGTCAGCTGTGGAAAGATACAGTTTCTCACTACTGTTCCCAAACGCGCCTGTGACAAAACAAGGGATGTATAAAATCTTTTATTGCCTACCAGCAGGTACCATCAACTACTAAATTCTAGGCACTGTTAATGACATCACCAGGGATCATGACTTAGGTCAACAGCTTGGCAGGAGGTGCTGGCAACTGTTCAATCAACAGCAATCAAAACTGGAAAACCAACATGCTTGCTACCATCAAATTTAAAAGAGAACTTATTGTGCCTCAAACACAGCAGCAGGTTTAATAGAAAAGTAGACATGTTTATGGTTTCAGATTTACAACAAGACTTATAAAAACCTTATTACTCAGAATCCAGTCTGCCTCCCTAGAAACTAAGAATGTTACTTTGTTGAGAAGAAGGATCTGTTGACACAAATGTCTTGCTTAAGTTTGCCATTGTGGTTAACCAAAATACATTTACTAGTGAGAAGGTAAATAAAAGCAAACAAGATGCCTCTTATACCACAATACAGTAAGGTTCAAAATGACCAAGCTTAATGCTATGGCATAAATATGCTTAATGTTTATGGAATTTTTCTAGAAGCTATTTGGCCTGTTGGGCTTAACGTCTTATATGAGACCTACTGAATGGGAATGTGTTTTCAGCATTACACATACTTAAAGACCTCATCAAAAATATTCTGAGGAGGTGCCACGAATGCCACAGTTAACCACACTGCAAATAAAATGGGTCATGGTCACTCTTAGATTAACATGAATAAATCAATCTTGTCCCATTTAGTATATGTACACAGAAAAATTAACTGACAATTAAAATGATAACAGTATTGGAATCAATGCTATAAACATAAGTCAACTGCACAGACTGTGATGAAAAAACACTAGCTCTTTGAATGCAAGAGAACAGAGAAACTGGGAGAACAAGTTCTGGTGTTTGAGTTTCTGTTCAGAGATGCAGGGTCTTTCACAGTTGCTGGACTGCTTCTCCTGTAAGCAATCAAAAGCATGCCCAGCATCATCTGATGGTAATGGAGAGACAAAGAGCTGGATGTCCAGTCTCGGATTGCTTTGCTGCCATGCAATAGGCTCCTCATTTTTGTCTTCCTCCTACATGGAAGAGAAGAAAGGCAAAAAGAGAGAGAGGGAAACTACTGAGAAGAAAATAAGGACACTATTTCCATTTCAGTATATAGCCTTGGACTGAATCAGGTTGGTTTGCAAACTAAGAAATCTCGAGAGACAATTCCCTTTCATCTGAATTTATGTTTTGTTAAATTCATACTTTAACAGTCCCTTAATTCTATTTTTACAATTAAACTTGAAGCCATAAAAAATAAAGTATAAGACCAGTCTCCAGTAGCTTTAAAAAATATCTGTTATTAAGTCCTGCTCCAGAACATGCCATTTAACATTAAAATGAGCTTGTTTTCTCAGCAGAAATTCTTTCTTTACTCTCATGCACATCTGTGAGCAAGACTGGAGCCTCACTAAAATTAATATGAAAATACAAAACAATCAGCAGCTGTTGAAGGAGGGAAAAAAGAAAAAGGTCAAAGTATTAAGATCATGTGATTGCTCAGTAAGGCTATCATTTACCCAGAGCCACAAATCAGAATGGAAATAGCAAATTTTGCTCAGAGATCACAGATTCCTTCAGAGAAGGACCCTACATTGCAGCTGTTATTTGTGACAGTGCAACAAAACCACTCAAAGGAATAATGCAGTCAAGTAGTAGAACTTTTCCACTTCCACAGAAAAAGCCCCAGGCTCTGATTTCTGCAGCTTCTCCCTCCTTTTTCTGGCATTTTTCTTTCTTGGTGGTGGTAAAGGAAGTACAGTGTTTCCCATCACTCTTTATTTAACAATATTGTGCAAAAGCTTGTGAAACAATATTTCTTACATTACATCCTGAGAGAATGAGGGCTCAGAAGTTGGTCAGTGGTTCACTTGTGGAAGACCACCACTGCCCTGAGGTGTCATTCTCCTGTGACTTTTGTGTTTCGATGAAGCACTGTAAACACCCCTTGTCATACCACTGCAAAATAAACCAGATTCAGTTCTGTCATAAGTGCTCACATGACTGTGTATTGTATGGGAGCTAAAGTGCAGTAACTTCTGGTAAGACTCCAGGGAGGAATAAAATGGTTGGCTGACTATGCCTGAGAATCCTGATTTCCAGTATTACCTTATGTAGTGGTTTGAACTAAGTTTTCCCCCTGAAGCTAAGAGAAAGTGGTAACCCCCAAGGGGTGGTAACCCCTGGAAGTTTTGAAGTTCTGTCCAATCTGCGCTCCTGCGAAATGTAAACATACCACAAGCAAAGGGAAGAGAAGACTTGTAGTTTGGTTGTTGTAGGAGAGGTGGCCATGCTGTAAGACCACGAGGAAAGGGGCTCCAAGCCCCTTGGGGCTCTGCCCCCCCCCAGCCCCAGCTGGGGGACTGCAGAGACTTGGAATAGTGTTAGACTGAGTTAAGTGTCTGTAGTTAAGCTGGGAGATGTTTTCTCCACCGTGGGCAGCGGAGACAGAGCAGAAGCAGAGATGCAGCGTCCAGAGGCTATGGCTGAAAGCCAACTGATAAGAACTGAACCGGAGAAGCAGCCGAAACGGCATGCAGCACCGCAGAGAGGACTCTTGGAAGGAGAGCTGAGAAAAAGAGAGTCAGCAGCAGAGTTACAGAGTTTTGGGGGTAAGAACTGGACCAGACCCCCCAAACTCCTTGGAGACCCCTCACGTCCTAGAGGGGAGGGGTGAAGTGCGACATGCACTTGCAGAGAGGAGCTAGAAGCTCAGTCGTCCTGAGAGCTCAGCCAGGACGGTGTGGGAGGTTGGCCTTGGGGACCCTCCCTTGCTGCAAGCTACAAAGAAGCTTGCAGCCTGAGGCAGGGCACAGAGGCCCTGCAAGGAGCTTGAATCTCCTGAAGATACCAGACCGTCACGAAGACCCCCTGGGCTCGTGATATGACCATGGTGGAACGACCTTTGTCTGGGGTGACGTAGCCCACGGAAGACCCCTTTTGCCTGCATCAAGGGACCGAGGGGGATACCTCCCTCGTGAGTGCTGGTAGAAATCCAGCCACAGCTGCTGCATGCATGTGAAGAGGACAGATTGCTGCTGTAGAAGATACTCCTGCTTAGAGACTGGAAAGGGATCTGTCCTTCTTCCCTCCTGGACTTTTATTTGGAGGGGAGAAGAGATCTGATCATTGTAAATACATATGTCATGGTAGAGATAGTTGTGATCGTGTGTATAATGTATTATAATATTTATTTGTACAGTCATTGTAATATATTCCCTTTTCCTCATTTGGAGTCCGGTGTGTTTTGTCTGGAAAAAACCCATCTCACGTTAGGTTGAGATGTGACAGGGGGCTAGGACTAGGGAATTAGATTTTTGGGGATCTCAAACCTTGACACCTTAACACACCAATAAGCTTTCAATTTAGTTCACAGAATTTCTCTGTCATTTGTTGTTAAAAAAAATGAGGTAAGCTAGAAGGAGGGAGATAGAGGAAATATTTAAGGTAGCTGGATCATGTTTCCCTAGGGACTTTCCAAAGGACTGGTATCTGCCATGCTTTTGAACTGTATCCATAATTACACAGGCCTTCCAACCTTCCAAAATGCTGCTGTCAGAACATCTTCGTCAGCTTCTAGTCTACAGGCCACTGGCAGGCAAAGTCTTCTCTAACTTCACTGAGTTTCTCAGCTGGTCAATGTCATTGTAAGTTCACTCCCAATAGTTTTTAAAAGTCATGGTGATCTGGGAAGGTTCTTGAGACATAGAAAAAAAAAATATCACTCCTGTCTTCAAGAATGACAATATGGAGAACCTGGAGAACTACAGGCTAATCAGCCTTAACTCACTCCCCGAGAATGTGAAGGAACGAGAATTTGTCCCCTTTTCTATGAAGATCAGAATGCTGTGTCATTTAAGGTGTGAAAATATATATCAGAAAAATTAATAGCTGATAAAGTCTTCACTCAAGAAATCCTTAGCCACTAACTTCTAAGAGCACAGAGCAGACTGTAGTGAAGATCAGTCTATACAGACCATTACTGGACTCTCATCACAAGTATTCACAGATTCACAGAACCAATTAGTTTGAAAAAAACCTCTGAGATCACTGAGTCCAGCCTTTGACTGAGCACCGCCAGAGCAACTAGACCATGGCACAAAGTACCACAACCAGCCTTTCTTTAAACACCTCCAGGGATGGTGACTCCACCACCTCCCTGGGCAGCCTGTTCCAACGTCTACTCACTCCTTCTGTGAAGAAATTCTTCCTAATTCACTGCTCCTTTCTGTCCCAGACATGATAGCATGGCAATTATTAAATAATTTATCCCCACTTATAAGCTTTTAGGCCAAAAAACTAGCTACTCTCAACTGCAATAGAAAATTGTTCATGAAGTTAATGCTGTGAGTTACTGTTTCTTGGAAAATAACATGAGAAAATAATAAATAAAGATGAGAGGATCAAAATACAATAAGCAAATTATGGTTCAAAGTGATAACATATCAGAGAGAGAAAATAAAGGTATTTGAATACCGAGTTTGGAAAACAAAAAGATTTTCTGTAGTGTTCATATGGCACAATAATCACTATCCTTTTAAAAATGTTTCCTCAGAGGCATTAATTTTCTGTGAATCCAACAGGTAAAGTACAAACATCAGACTCTGTACTGATATGTCTAAATAGCACTGCAGGCTTTTAGGTACTTCTAGGATTTCACAATGAGCAAGAGTTCTCCCTTGTATAGGAAGTGGAGATGTGGATTATGGGTAATGCTACATGGACATAAAGGACTTCAATAAGCAAGGCGAAAAGCAAATAAGACAGGGCAGAGGGTAGTGGTGGGAGCAGAAGTATCTTTCATCAATTAATGGTGACACTCAAGACATATTGAGGGTCCCGGGCAGAGTGTCCCGGGTGCTAGCTTAATTTTTTTTCCTCTGCTGTAAAAATGGGAAATCCAAATTAATACTATTTCATAAATGGAAAAGTCAGATTTTTTTTCATAATAAGAGGGACTCTACCCAGCCACAGACTGAACATGACTCAGATTAACCAAGTGCCACCCCTTAAAATAAATCTGTACCTAGTCTGAAGAACTTCCTTTTCAGCCTGAGTCAGAGCAAATAAGTTTCAAGCCATGACAGCATTACTGGTTCATAGCCATGAAGCCCATTAACTCATTTACCAGCCTCCATTTTCTGCTGCTCATTAACATTCACAAAAACTAACATTCCTTTTCAAGAATGGCATCATTTTTTTTCATAAAACTAGCCCTAGCAGTGAAGTGTTGTCTACCAAGGAGAAGGTGCTTGCATCATTAACTGCTTTGTATCTGTGCTCTGAAGACTGCAAGAGATTGCACCTTGTTTCTTGGAATAATTAGGACTGAGTTGATACAGATAACTGTGAAAATAATTCCTGGACCCTAGCAGTGTTCTCATTTTTGTTTTGAAATTACTCACATAGTCCTACATTAAACACTTGCAACAAAATCTGGTTGTCTTCCATTATTCTGAAAGGGAGTAATAAAAACAATAAAAATACAAAAATAATTAAAAAATAAATAAAAATATTCAATATTGGAGTCAAGACTGTTTCAGTTTTCATATGAATTTTAATTGATTTAAGATCGATGATTCTCGCATAGGAATGTAAGAGCACCATGGGTCAAATCAAATACATTAATCATGATGGTAAGTCTCAAATCAGAAGCCCAGATGAGTGCTGGTACTCGATACCGCTCTCCTGCTTTACCGGCAGATGTCTCTGTGTCAGCTTCTCCCTCTATCTCTCCTCTGATAAAAAATCCCCATTTGAACACTGTGCTGCAAAAGGATGCCTAACATTTTTCATTGCACCTGCTAATCTGTGTCTGTATCCACGTGATTTTGAAAGAAATTCAAAGAATCTGGCTTGTCTAGACTATTTTGAAATGCAAAACAAGACTTTTTTTAAATAATCAAAACTACCAGCAGTTAAATCAACATTAGTTAGTGCATCCTCATCTTGAATGTCTACATGTTACTTATGAACTGATGTAGTAGATTAAATGCTAGTTCATTAGAAGTACATCACAACTATTGATATAAGGAAAAATAGAATTGACACAAAAGAAGAAACACCCTACAATAAAAGTGGCTCTGAATTTCACATTATTTTAATTCACTTTCACATTCAAAGGAAAAAAAGATGGGCAGAAGTATTACCCAAAGGCAACTATCTTTTCCTCTAATTGTTAATTACCTGTAACAAAATTGCCTGAGAGAAAAGCTGCTACTAATCAATAGCTGGAATTTTTTGAGATTTGCAGTTCACATTTACACATGACAGTCTGTCAAATGCACGTAACTGAGAATTTTTCCTAGTGCTGATAAAGTTAAACTTATTAGGCACCTGGTAGGGTGCCCGATACTGGAATGCCACCCCAGGACAACCAATTTCCTCCCAGTCCACAATGTAATCAAAGAGTTATGGGACAATAGTGCAGAACAGCATGAGGTTAAGAAGCAATGATGCATATGCACTAAACACCTTCAAGAACCCTAAGTATACCATATACCTCCTTTTATCCTCAGGTAGAATGCCTATGCTTTTTCAAATTTTTCTGCAGCTGCAAGCAACAGAATCATAGAACCACAGAATGGTTTGGGTTGAAAGAGACCTTAAAGATCAGAGATCACAGAATCACAGAATATGCTGAGTTGGAAGGGACCCACAAGGACTATTCAGTCCAACTCTTAGCCCTGCACAGGACCATCTCCAAGAGTCACACCATGTGCCTGAGAGTATCATCCAAACGCTTCTAGTTCCAACCCCACCACTGTAGATAGGGACCAAACTCACTAGGTCAGGTTGCTAAAAGCCCCATCCAACCTGGCCTTGAATACTTCCAGGGATGCGGCATCCACAGCTTCTCTGGGCAACCTGTGCCAGGGCCTCACTACCTCAGATCATCTTTGTGGACCTCCTCTGGACCCACTTCTAACAGATCAACATATCTCTTGTGCTGAGGAACCCAGAGACGGAATTGTAGAATCATTTAGGTTGGAACAGATCTCCAAGATCATCAAGTTCAACTGTTGACCTGGCACTGCTGTGTTCACCACCAAACTGTGGCCCTAAGAGCCACATCCACATGTTTTTTGAACACCTCCAGGAATGGTGATTCCATCCCTTTCCTGGGCAGCCTGTTCTGATACCTAACCACCCCTTTAATGAAGAATTTTTTCCTAATATCCAATCTAAACTTTCCGTGTTGCAACTTGAGTCCATTTCCTCTCATCCTGTTATCTGTTACTTGAGAGAAGAGGCCTACCCCCATCTGGCTACAATCTCCTTTCTGGTGGTTATAGAGAGTGAAAAAGTCTCTTCTTAGCCTCCTTTTCTCCAGGCAAAACACTCCCATCTCCTATTACCTCAGACGACTTACTCTCAAGACCCTTCACCAGCTCCACTGCCCTTCTCTGGACATGCTCCAGCACCTCAAGGTCTTCCTTGTAGTGAGGGGCCCAGAACTGGAAACAGGATTCAAGGTGCAGCCTCACCAGTGCCCAGTACAGGGGGATAGTCACTGCCCTGGTCCTGCTGGCCACGCTTTTGCTGATACAGGCTAGAGTGCCTTTGGCCTTCTTGGCCACCTGGGCACACTCTGGCTCATGGTCAGTCACTGCTGACCAGTACCCCCAGGTCCTTTTCCACCAAGCAGCTTTCCAGCCACTCTTCCCCAAGCCTGTAGTACACAAAGAGTTACCTTGTGACTGCTGTCAGGGCTATTGAAGAATGGGAATATCAACACAGTTTTGGCTGTGCTTTAAAAATGTGTGACTGACACTCACCCATCACCATCAGAGATGCATGTGTATAATAGGAGGACTGCAAAGGGATGGGATCGTGACTTTCTCTGAGTTGTTTCATTTCTGTTTCTGTCATTCCCCACAGGACAGCAACTAGGAGAGCCCTCCCTCAGTAGGGAGGCAGGGTGCAGGGAAATCTGGAGGGAAATCTGGAGATGATGAACACAAGCAAAAGAGGAGTTAGCAGTGAAGATAAGTGGAAAAATAAGTAGAAATTGGGGGTACTACAGGATCAAACATATTGCTCTATTTCCTTATTCTAGAGGGTTAGAAAGATGTCTGAGGGCGAATGTTAAGTGAGGGTGACTGTGAGTTCAGCTCTTTCCTGAAGTAGGATGCCTGTCAGACTGCAGGATTTGAAGGCCACTGGCTTGGGGTATTGCCTGATGCCGAAGAGATTCCACAGACAGGGTGTCGAAATTGTCCACGGTTGAAAAGTTTACGGTAACTGAGATCATTTGCCAACATATGGAAGGTAAACCTAGAGTTTCATACATGTAAGTATGTATATACAGAGGTGAATTATGGGCCAAATACCTCTTTTTGATCTAAAAAGGTAAGGGAAAGAAAATAAGAGGACAAAAAGAAAAAAAATTCAGGACAGAAAAAAAAAGTCATGACAATAAATTAACTGTAGCTTGGAGAAGAATGCAGTTCTAATGGAAGCTCTGTACAGTAGTGAGCTGAGAATAACATACTGTATGCTGTGACCACTGTGATCTAACATCAGCGAGGACACGACCCTGACTTTCAAAGTTTAGTGCCATTGTGGAGGAGGAGTCCAGTCCCTACCACATCCAAAATCTGAACAGACATACCAATTATTGCTCGAAGTGATACCTGTAATTACCTCCAGGACAACTCCAAAAAGGTAGTTAATCTAAACTACAATAATAAGAGCTACAAGTCCCACTTAATTTCAGAATAGTTATGCAGATCTTCAAGGAATTCCAGGAAGAATTCCCTCAGTTCTCCACAGCATGCTGCAAACCACTAGAACAGACCACTACAGAAATAACCCAGGGAATTTCTCCACTGAAGCTTTGTTTTTGAAGACAGTGCATGAACATTTTAAAAATTGGCTTCAGATCATGAAAGAATTAGGTGTAGAAATTAAAGCTTCCTGGCATAACACTTTGATGGAATGCACTCATCGTTTATGGAACAACTGACCCACATGTACTGGATTTTTGAAAACACAGTATTTTCTCACACATTAACTCTTCTCTGTTTGAACTAGGGCTACTCCCTGAACTTCTGTACCAAACTGGCACATTAACTGGCACATTATTTTCTTCCAGGTACTTGTTAACAAAATTAGCTTGTCTCAGTCCACCTCTAACTGTCTTGGAAACAGAAAACAGAACAGCAGCTAAAAGTTGCTGAAAGTTTTGTAATCTTATCCTGAAAGATAGCTATGTTAAAGAGGATTTCAATTTTAAACACCTAAGGAAGGTATTCATACACTTTCACTTCAGGTAGCATTCAAAGAATAGCTATATTGAAAACCTTCTTCCATCCATTGTTTACCAGAGGAATAGTCCAGATTCTTAACTAGTGTGACTCCAGTAGATGTGAGTGTACTGTCACTTATGTGAGGTTAATATTCCCTCTAACACGGTTGGTACCTACACAGACATGGTTAAACACACTAGATTTCAGTATGTAATAACTAAGGAATTCAACAAGGTACAAAGAACAATGAAGCTCAGCATCTGAGAAAAATGATTTAGCATGGTACACGAAAGAGGCAAGTTGCCATTATACATTGTTTCATTTTTCTCCCTCTGAAAAGCACCTCAGATTTCGTTTCATATTAGGTCTGACTGGTTCAGCTCAGTAAGAATCAATACAAACTCTTTGTTCAAATGGAAATCACATCTATGAGTTCAAGTATGTTCACTAAAGCAACAGGTCCATTTGCCTTTCTTTTCAAATATCAAGACTCAGCTCCATCACTATCCTTTAGAACCCTGTATCAGTGTGCTCCTCCTGCCTCTTGCTTAACCTTTCCAGAGACTTATTTCCTAAAGCTGCTCAATTCTGTCCAACCCTCGTCATCTCCATGCACTCATTACCTACCTCTCTTCCTTTTTTTCTTCTGCATTTGCAGCCTCGTCTTCTGACAACTTCTAAGTTCACACCTCATATGCTTGGTAACTTCTCCCAGTACAATACTTCCACACCACTCCAATTGGCAAAGCTGTAACTAAGCACCTGTGTAATCTCACTGAAGTTGACTTCCATCATACAGCTGTTTTTAAGGAATGGCCTCCTTGAGTCTTTTCCAGTAACAAGTGGCTTCAGGACAAAAAAATTATTCATCTGAGGAAAAGCTGTGATGTGAAAAAGCGTTAACCCACCTCATTTCCATCCAAAACATAAGGAGTTTGACCCACTGTGATAAGGTGAGCACTTCCAGAGGAAAAAGAGTAATTCAGCCTTGAAAAAAACTCTCAAAGGTTGAACAAAAATTGAGAAAAACACATGAATATATAATTGAGAGAAACACATAAATATATATGTGTTGGAAGGCCATGGAAAGGAGTTTAAATTATGCTTATCTGACTAATTTACTTATGGTGAATAATGACTTACCACTGTTCTGTTGAATGCCAGTTGTTATGTTACTTGTAAGTGAAGTGTACAGAGCAGGACAGAAATGAAACAAACGTAAGAGACTTAGAGTTTGTGCATGTCATAATCAGTGGGAGAAAAACAAACACTAAGACCTTCTAAAGAAAGTAACCAGTCCTGAAGGGTAAAGGTACTACTGTTTCATTTCATTAATTTAAATATTTACAGGCCTTCTAATTATAGAATCGTAGAATGGCCTGGGTTGGAAGTGACCTTAAGGATCATCTTGTTTCTCTGCCCTGCCATGGATGGGGACACTTTCCACAGACCGGATTGTTCAAAGCCCCATCCAGCCCAGCCTCAAACACCTCCAGGGATGGGGTATCCACACTTCTCTTGGCAACATGTTCCTGTGTTTCACCACTCTCACAGTAAGGAATTTCTTTCTAATATCTAATCTAAGCCTATTTTCTTTCAGTTTGAAGTCATTTCTCCTTATTCTGTCACTATGTGCCCTTGTAAAAAGTCTCTTTCCATTTTTCTTGTAGGCTTCTTTCCGGTACTGGAAGGTCCCAATTAGATCACCCCAAAGCCACCTCTTTTCCAGGCTGCACAATCCCCATTCTCTCAACCTTTCCTCATAGGAGAGGTCCATCCCACTGGTGGCCTCCTCTGGACTTATTCCAACAGGTCAATGTCCATCTTGTGCTGGGTAACCCAGAGCTGGATGCAGTGCTCCAGGTGGGTTCTCACCAGAGCAGAGCAGAGGGGCAGAATCCCCTCCCTTGACCTGCTGCCCACCCTGCTTTGGATCAGCCCAGGATGTGGTTGGCTTTAGAAAACTCAGTATGGACAATGCATTTAGAAATCTCAACAAAAACCTCAAAGAGAAAAAGTAATAGGTATTCTAAGGAATGTCCTCTAAGAAAAAGAAATCCAACTTATCACTGTCAATTCAAGAGCTCCCTCATTGACACTGCTTGATGACAAAACAGGGTAAAGGAAATCATGGTTTTCTTCTCTTTCGTCACAGTCGTCCTTTGATGAGCAAACCATCATACTGCTACTGCCACTACTTAAAAGTCTACTACAAAGAGATTTTCCTTCTTGCAGCACTGTGTAGTTCGTTTTCCCAGAAGAAGGCAGGTATTTGTATATTATGTTTTCTCCTTGTCTTCTTTTTGCATCTTGTTCAAATTCCCCACCCCCTTCACCCTTGCTTTGCTCTCTCTTTCTTCCCCACCAATATTACTACCACGTGTACAACCTTCTCACACAAGCAGTTGGGTTTTTTTTTTGGCCCTCCACACTAAGTACAAAAATGTAAAACCTGCAGTCCTGGGTATGTTACCAAAGGAAACAGTTTTACTTAAAATCTTGTTTTTGCCAAAATATTTTCAAAGTATCTGGAGAGGAGTCAAACCACAGTGGCTCTCAGTTGTATTTCCTTTTACTATTTCCTCAGGTACTCCCAGCACAGCACTAAGTAATTGGATAGTCCTTCAGAAAAAAAAAAAAAAATAAAAAAGGAGGCTGCACGAGACAGTTTAAGAATTATCCTTCTGGGGCCTGTGGGGATGAATACAGGGCACACAGCTGCCAAACTTGAAATCCTTGCTTGTGTTAGTTATTCCTGAAGACAGGAATCGAATATGACAGCTTGTACTAAATACACTGATTATGTTCAGCCTTTGTAATGTTGTTTCAAGTCTGCATAACTTCTGAAAATTAGGAATCAGAGACTGAAATTATCTGTGATTTTACTTGATTTTGGTATCTGGTCCTGACTCTATTTCAGATCACTCTTTTCCTATAATATAGATATTGTAATACAAGTTTAGATATATATTACTCACAAAGCATTAAAAGTGCAGTGGGGAAAAAAGTTTCTAAGGCAGTTAGATTTGCTGAATTAGTCATATAACTATATGCTATAAATGCTATCATTCCATTTTATATGCCATCTAACTAAATCTTTTTACGTCCCAGACTTCAGCTTATATGGAAAACACAGCTGCAAGGCTTCTTGGTATAAGCCAAAGACATATTCCTTGTGTACTGGGGGTCTTCCCACAGGCCACCTGTAGTCTATTATTTTTAAATTTTACTTAATTCTTCTCAAGCTATTTGTGGTCTTGCTGACATCTCCAGAAGACTTATTCCACATCTCTCTTCAGGAGTGTTAAGATCTTGAGAACACAGACACTTCACTTTGGCACTAAGGATTCTGTCTGCTTCTCTTGATGGTTGCTGAATTCTCTCCCACTAGAACTGGAAAAAATCTTTTAAAGCTGAAGCAGGAAAAGTCTTTTTGTTCTGTGCCTTCGTGATCATCATAGAAAGCTTGATGAGAATGAATTCTCATTATGTTTTCCTTTCTTTGCGAGATCGTAATTTCAGGGGAGCAGAGGGACATCTGACATTGTTTGGTGAAGAGCATGAGAGACTGGCTGAGGGAGCAGCAGAATAAACGCAATTCAAATATCACAGCCCATATGATCCAGAGTTTATGGCTAGCCCCAGAAGGACGTCTGTTGTATGCAGTGCGTGCAGCTATGGGTTTGTTGGAGAGACCTTTCAGTGAGTCAGTTGTTCCCTTACATCTTAGAGGAGCCAGTGTTACCAGATGGACTGTAATAGGTTTGTAAAGAAGAGATGACAGTTCCCTGGAGTACACATTGCTGCTATCCAGTGTATGGGCTCTACTGCAATAATGTCTTACAGCCCTTAATATGCCTTCTCGAAGATTATTCATTTGAAAATGTGCACACATAAACAACATATATACAGCTGGAACAATGTCCAAAACACAGAACCTTTCACCTCAAGCTGGGATTCTCTCATCACCCGGTGTTGTAACAGCACCCCTTTCCAAAAAGTGTTAGGAAGAATTACATACTCTGCAGTTTGAGTTGAAAGTCAGTGTATTTATGCTTGGTGGGATGGAAACTGATATGATTCTGTTCTGTTGCTGTGCTGTTTTTGGCTGAATAGTACTAATTTTCTTCATAGTAGCAGGTATGGAGCTGTGTTTTGGATTTGTGCTGAAAACAGTGTTGATAACACAGAGATATTTTAGTTATTGCTGAGCAAGTACTCACAGAGAGAGTCAAGGCCCTCTCTACTCCTCACCCCACCCCAGCAGTGAAGGGGTTGGTGGTGCACAGGAAGTTAAGAAGGTCCACAGCTGGGACAGCTGACCCCAGCTGACCAAACGGACATTCCATATCATATGGCACCATCCTCAGCATACAAATCTGGGGGAAGAAGAAGGAAAGGGGAGGAAGTTCAAAAAAATGGTGTTTGGCTTCCCAAGTCATTGTTACACGTGTGATGGAGCCCTGCTTTCCTGGGAATGGCTGAATACCTGCCTGCCCATGAGAAGCAGTGCATGCACGGCTTTTGCTTTACTTATTAAACAGTTTTTATCTCAACCCACAAGTTTGCTCAGTTTTTCCCTTTCAAATCTCTCCCCCATCCCACCTGGGAAATAGGTGAATGGCTGTGTGGGGTGGAGTTGCTCACAAAATTGCCCTGAGAGGAATAACCAAAAAGTGCATCGGAACAGAAACTGTTCTCAACTACAAATATTGCCATGCACTACTGATATCCTAGTATGTCACAATATCTTACTGCTTCAGTCAGGTGCGTAAAATCAGATTTTGTTGCATCACTGAGAGCAGTCTATACTCTGAAAATGTGTTTTGGATATACACATGCAATAGGAAGTAACAATCCATCACAACTTTTCAGTTTCAAATCTTTGTTCCTGGGATCATATGGCAGAATATTTAACTTCAAATCATCTTTCTTGCTACTAGGCTCACAACACAGATGAAGGAGCTTCCCTTAGAGAAGATGGCCATAAGGCAAAATGTCACAAGGACCTGCAAATCCCTTGGAATCAGAGGGACATTTTTCATTTGCTGTTCCAGAAAGAATAAATCATCTGTTCATTCTGATATCCAAAATGAAGTTAAAATGCTGACTTTTTGGAAGAAGTCACAGAGACAGTGGAATTGAACTCTCCAATGTGAGGGGTTACAAAACCAAGATGTCAGCCACAAGTTAAGGTTTCAGAGGTTCAGACTGAACACTAGAAAAACTTCTCCACTGGGATAGCATTACAGTACTGCAACAGGTGGAATGTCCATCCTGGG
The DNA here is from genome assembly GCF_003945595.2 of Pipra filicauda. Classification (NCBI taxonomy): domain Eukaryota; kingdom Metazoa; phylum Chordata; class Aves; order Passeriformes; family Pipridae; genus Pipra; species Pipra filicauda. Next base: position 704,954 of record NW_024105053.1, on the reverse strand, counting down.
AGGTTTTCAACACTTCACCATACAAAACAATTGATCTAGTATTGGCAAAAGTCCTGCTCCAAAAGAGATGGTGGACTGCATGACCTCCACTGTTTCTTCCAGCCAACATTTCTATGATTTTACTATGAACAAGAGCTTTAGCAAGTGCTAAAATCAATAAGAAAGGAAAACAGAAATCAAGTCAATCCAGCTATGCAGGAAAGATTTTAGAAAGAAAAGTTATCTATGAGTATATACGGGTTTGTTTTTCTTCAACACCAGTGAACTTAAGCAACAGCTTATAAGGGGTGTTCAGGAGCATCCCTAGAAAAGAAACATTTGGAAGGATACTCCATCCAGTCTTCCCTCTAATTCCCTCCTGCTGTCCTCTGACTTTATTGCAGGGATGCCAATATAGGTGGTCACAGGGAGGATTGCTCTACCAGAGCACGGTAAATCAGGCACATCACTTTGTTAGCTTTGATGTGGAGTCCACATTGGAAGATAACTGTTGATGGCAGCAGAGGTGGAAAAGCAGTTCACTTTAACACAGATCTGACTGTGCTGCATTCCCTTCTGAGATGTCTGGCAAATGCCTACAATGAAATGGTGTCTTATGGTTTGAATTGTGCTCTGTCTTTCTGTAGAGAAAGAAGGCTCATAATGCAGGATTAATAATCCCCATAACAATTCAATTTCCTGTGTTTTATCCACTCATGCAGGCACTTTTCTTTTTCCCAAGGATGAAAGAGTCTGTATTTAAAACTATTTATTTAAAAATATTCCAGCTGCTGCCTTCTTATTGGCTGCTAAGTTTAAGAAGAAAGACTTCACTCAATATCATCCTGCAGTCAGACTCCAAAATGAAACAACCTCTTTTTTTTAACATCATTGTTTTTCTTGAAGGCACCCCAACTTATAATTGGTCCCAAGTTACTTCTTAATTTCTCCATATTTTTTCTTACTCTGCTTTATTATCATGAGCATAGGAAATATGAGTCAGTAACCCTAAGATCATCTATTTCACTCACTTACAGGGGTTGAAGCCCAAGGCTAACAAAAAGTGTCAAATATTTCAAATAAACTGAAAAAACCTCTACCATTTACCACCCACAGCTGTGTTCACATTTGTAGCAGCATCATAGCTGGTCTAAAACATGTTTAAAGAATTAAGCATAGTAGCCCCACAAAAAAGAATGTTTAAGCTCTCAACAGTTATACCTGAAAAAGAATATATTATGAGATGTTCTTTTAAATGGAGTTTTTAATGTCTGTACATAAATTTTATATATTCTTTGATACGTAAATAAGAAATTTATATTTGCCTTGAACTGCTGAAAATGTGACCAGTCCCCTTATTTTCTTGGTTAAAAAATGTTACAGATTTCTTTTATTTTTTCATTTTCCTGACATTATCTTCTTGTTTTCAGCTGAATCATAAGTACCAACTCTTACAGAAAGTCCATTCTTTCAATATTTCCTGACAGACAAAAAGCAGTATTAGCTAGACTTCTCTAGTGCTCATCTATTCTCCAGAGACTTTAAGATCTGTATTTAGGGTCAGAGGTTCAGGGGATTTAGATGAGTTTATATGTGTTTCTCTAGACCCACCTCAGAACAGCTAATGGGCCCCAACCAGAGTAGCTTGGATGTAGCTTGACACTTCCCTGGAAATGGCGACTTAAGAAATCTTTCACCACAAAAACCCAAAAATCTTAAGCCAAAAGTTAGTGGTGACTGCTGGACCTTTACTTTATTCACTTAACAATTACTCTATGGTTGAAGTGTCTTAATTCAAATGGAATTAGACTTTGAAGTCTTTAAGTGCAGAGTACAGCAGAACATCCGTGAGTTATGCCCTTGATAACAGCATTCACAGGAGCCAGTACATAGAAGACAAGGACATCTACACAGGAAAACAGGAGCAGTGGTGGAGAAAAACATCTTTACAGCCACTTTCCTTCTGGACTTAGACTACACCAGATGCTTGAATAAAAGTGAGGGTGGCAGTTTCAAATCCATACTTGACTTCTCCATTTGGTGTGGGAGTCTCGTTACTCTATTCTTCTAAAAGATGGGAAGAGATCCTAGTAGTGTCACATTTTTGGTAACAGCCTAGTGGTGAGAGCATTTGTGCAGGAAGTGTGAGTCCTGATCTCAGTGCTACACTGTGTATCCTGAAAATGTCCAGAAATAACTTAATGCAATTTACTACATTCCTTGGAATTGTTAGTGTGTTTAGAAGAAAATTAATTTGCATTTTGGCAAACAGTGACACCACAAATTCTGGTTTTCACGGGAAATATGCAGTACATACAGAGCATTGCTAAACCACAGGGTGCCATTCCTGAACGGGTGTTACAAGTTGAATTTTTACTGTGTAAAGATCAGTGGAATCAACTTCAGCAGTTGCATGTTTTCAGTTAAGCTGGGCAGAGTCACTATGGGTGAGCTGTAGATAGGCAGGAGCTATGATCACAGCCTAGTCCTAGCAGTTAGAACACTCAAAAAATTGCACACAGGATAATCTACTTTGGGAAATTCAAGTACGAACTACTGAGTGTCATTTAGGTGCTATTAACCAAAAACATATTAGGTAAGTCAAGGAGAAACATTCTAGATGACTAAGTGGCTTCACTGGTGGTTAAATGAGTGTCTGTGGTCCTTCTGTTTAATTATGGAACTAGAAGGTTTATATTGCTCATTCAGTTTTGATGCCTAAGACACATACTAGAGTCCTACATGTTTTTTCAGACTTACCTTTTAGGTAACTGAAAGCAACACCTTCCCCCTCGAATTGACGGAATTTTTGTTCCTTCCCAACTTTGAAAAATGTTGTCTCACCTTTCATGTCTGATATGAAGAAATATGAACGTTAGGCTACCACATACCTTTTTAAAACCATTATATTAGCTTACCTGGGATAGTTGCATAGTAACATGGCAAGCAGCTTGACTTTGATTCTGTGCCTCTTCATCAGCGTTTTATGCACTGAGAAGGGCAATGGGTACCACTGGGTAGTTTTCAACTTTCTAATGAAAGTTTTTCCTGTTGATGTAAACAAAGTAATCCAAATTTTAAAAATCGCTTAAAGTAAAATTGTCTCAGAGTCATTCTGCTGATTAGAGGCAGACACTGCACAGAGATATTTTGCTCTGCTTTCCCTCTGAAGCCCTGTATTTCATTTGTTTGGGAATTCAGTCAACTCAAGGCAAAAGTTCTTTGTGGGAGGTTTGTAGGGTATCCACTGCATGATTATACATTTCTTTGTTATGGCATTGACTGATTTGTATCATGTTCTTGTGGTGCTCAGCGAGCCCGGGAGCTGAGCCAAGTCTCTTATTACACATTTGACTGCAGAAATGAGTACATCTGGGAAGACAGGAGTGTTATTAAACTGAATTATGTTATGTCTTCATTTTTCTGCTCCAGAGCAGCATGACATAAGAATGAATTGTCAGATTTGGGGCCTTTGCATGAAGGCAGTGAGTTAAACATGAATCTGGTACAGACTGGGAAGTGATTTCTACTAAATTTCAAAGAAATTCATTAATCTTACCATAGTTATAATATCTTCTTAGTCTTTTTGTCGAAAAAAACCAACCTAGGACTCTTTAGTGTGACTGCCTTTTGATCTGTAACACAGTCTTATACATTTATGTTTAGTTTGGCTCAGAATCACCTATAAGTCTTATGCAAAAAGATGGCTTCTCCTAGTATTATCCCTTCAAATGCAATATGATATAAAGGTGAAGCTAAATTCTTTCTTGTGACTCATCAAGAAAAATAATGTTTCTGCAAGCCCAGGTTTGGCCTTAGGCCTTTGGCCTCACCTTCACCTGTGCAGAGATTCTGTGAGGTTAAGGTCCCCTCAACGTACATCTTGTTAAACATTTTCTTATAATTTTCTCTCTGAAAGAGAATAAAAATACATAATTTTTTTTTTCTAAGGTATCCAGAGAATTCCATCTCATATAATTTTTTCTAAATCTCTCCACAGTCCAGTCACAAACTAGAATTGAGCATTTGTTGTAATACACATTGGAACTGCTGCGTTGACCAAATTTCTAAGTGTTTTGATAATATGGTTCAATTAATATCCACTTCTAAGCATCCAGAAGATGAAAGATCACAGAGTAGTCCCAAATAACAATTTCTTTTTGTTAAACTTTTCCCTTCAAAACTGAGAAATATGTTTTAGTTTGTTTTACAGGCTAAAAACCTCACAGTTTATGAAAATAATTTTGAAAACAATACATATAGAGGGAAAATTAATAAAATATCTAACAATTAGAAAAATTATTAAACTAGCTGGTAAAAGTGCCAGTACAAAGAATAAATAGCACCAGTAACAATTCTACTGGGAATGTGGGTTAAATTGGGGCAGGTTAGGTTGGCATGTGTGAAAATAGGGCAAAATTTTGGAACAAGAAATCTGGTTGAACAATGAGAATATAATTTATGATGAGTAACTAATGCAAAAGAAAAGTAATGCAAAAGAAAAATAAGCAAAATATGGTCATGAGCCTGGAGGAAAGATGATCCACCCATAAGCTTTTCTAACTTCTCTCCTATAAGCAACACTAGTCTAATAAAACTTTTTGTGTTTCCCTCTAAGCCTTTCCTTTCAATAAAAAAAATAATTACAAAAAAATGAAAAAATAAAAAAAAGAAGAAAAAAGAAAAAAGAAAAAAGGAAAAAAGAAAAAAAGAGTATATTTGTAGTAAAGACTTTATGCAAATGGAGATTTTAAGATATCTGATGAACACAATAAAACACTGTACCTGCCTGATGCTTGGGGGGAGGTTTCATCCAATCAGAATATTACAGAACATTTGTTCCCAATCTCACAAGCTTCCTCCTCAGTTTTGTGGTCTGCATTCCTTTAAAAGAAGCAGTTGCTGCAATGGTTGAGACCCCACAATTCATGACCTAAGGCTTCATCTATTGTTACTGAAATTAGAACCAAAAGCTTGAACTGACATTGCAAGTGAAGCAGGAACCAGCTGTCAGCTTGAGCACAGTGCAGACGAGGGGCTCACAGAGCAGCCAAAGTCACAGGTCATAAGCCATCTCACCTTTGAACCTGGGAGCTGACATCGCAGCTGGATTATGTGGAACAGTCCCCCACAATGAGCGTGGCAAAGACGTGCACTGCTCTGTCCAGGCCTGCACTCCAAACAAAGTCTCCTTGGAAGTCAGAAAGTAAAAGAAAGGCAGGCAGTCAGACTCATTGGGAAGAGCATTGCAAAGGTTTTGGGCTGTTGTGGGTTGAATGCTGACAGGGACATGTGGAAACAGCATCATGCATTTTCACCTTCCCAAGTATTGCTCTCATCTTGCTTGTTTCAGCCTGCGCCAGTGGGTTGTCATCTGAAAGGTTATTCCCTGGCCTTTGCTGATGCATTACACATGATGACAGCTGCATGAGTAAAGAACAAGATAAACAGCTGGGTGTTATCATTCTAAGCTAAGACGATGGTGTTTCTCTTTCCCCTTCTCCCAGAAGTCTTGTGGATTTTTGAAAAGAATTTGTAAAGCCCTCAGTCTTAGCACTGATCTCTGCAAGATGTTCACAGAAAGAGAAGTTGCTCTTTACTACTAGGAAGAATTCTAGGAGACCATGCCTATGCATGCCTATGCATGACAAACATGCTGGTGTTAGCATTAGTATGCTTTGCTGTGTCAAGGCTAGAGGGAAGTCCAGTAGTTTGATCAGGAATATTTAATGGTTGCTTATGGCCTGGAGGAAGTTTTTAAGTAGCCTCAGCACTCACAAATCCAGTTCATACACTTATGCTGAGGTTGTCTTTCAGGCTTTACGATGGCAGGAAGTCCAAAAGGAATTAATGTTAATATGGCACTATCCAAAATATCAGGATGAAAAGGTTTACTGTGTTTTGGTTGTAAATAGACTGTTTGCAAAAGAAAAAAAAACGTTGTTTTCTTTTTTTTTTTTTTTTTAAGACCAATCCCCTAACATTTTGAAAATTAAAATGAAAGTTATGGAATCTAGCTTCAGCAGCAACAAAACACTCTGAGATCAATCCCAAATGCCACTGTAAAAATATATATAGAACAATTTTACAGAGACATGAAATATGAAATGAACTTGGATTTTAGTATTGTTACAAGCAGCCAAATAGTAAACTCAAAAGGCTCTTTCTTTACAATGCAGACATCAACAATGTTAACAATGGCAGTTCTGCTTCAAAGTTCTAATGAAAGCCTTAAATTCTTGTAAAATGTTAATAACTACTAAGGCCATTTGTTCTTGACTGGAAAAAATAATTTCATTTCCATGTTTTCTCCTCAGATCATTTAGACTGGGCTATACTTGAAGCGTTGACCACAGTAAGAACCCCAGACATATAAAAGAGCCTGAGCAGTTATGCTACTTGCCAAAGACAACTGTTAGTTTAGGAAGTAGTATGGCGAAATCACATCACACCACTTTCAGGGGTCAGACGAACGCACGCAATTTAAAGAAAGAGAGAAATCAACCATAACTTAACTAAAATTTTGAAGACCTGGCATGAGTCTCCTATCATTTTTTCTCTCCAGTTGAAAAGATGGGTAATATTTCTAGTTCCACCCTCATACCCACTAAAAATAGCACTGAAGCAAAATCAAACTGATGCTTTCCTGCTAGGTGAGCAAATAACAGACCAGTATATAGAGTGAGCTGGACCTGAAGAGCTGCTTTACACATCGGCAATTTTGCTTCAAGTTCAGTTAGAATTGCTTTGAGGCCACAAAACAATTATTCCTCTGGCACAGAAGTAAAGGGGGGTTATGATTAAACATCACAGTAAGCAGAACATCTATCTGTACCCTAAGAGTTGTCTTTTTAGTCATTCAAGAAAAGTTATGTCTTCAAGAACATAAGGAGGAAGGGTTACAAATCAAAAAAGGACCTCTTTCTGTATCTGAAGATAATCTGAATGAGTCTAATGCATGCATCACAGGCAAACCTGTTGCTTTAAATCCACTTTTCTCTCTCAGTGTAATGCTCCCTTAATGTCTGGTTCAGCTGCCTGACAGACAACTGAATTGACTCTTTTTGAAGACACATTGCAAAAGGTGCTTTCTAGGGACCACCCTTCTGCTGATGAGAAGAAGCTGTTAGCAGCTTTTCTCTACCATTCTGCAATGCTGTGCGTTTTCATATCTTTTGTTCTCAGTCACTGGAAATCATATGTAATCGTATAGAAACTGAGGCCATCTGACAAGTCCAAGAATCAGTGCAAGGGGGAAGTACAGGTTATCACACAATTTGCAACCCCAATGTCTGGACTGACAAAGACAGTACAGAGCTAATTGCAGAATTCATATAAAAGAGAAATAGAAGAGTAAAAACTGAGTGAGATTCTTTTTCAGAAAGAGAGGAGAGGTGGAACATTACCAGAAGGGCCTAACTTTTTTATTCAGAGAGAGAGAGATGGTATGAACTGCTGCTATTAGGCTTGAAGTTTAATGTTGCATAAAGGGGAGAGGAAATAAGGTTAACTAAACAGACAAGCCATGTTTCTGGTTATCCCAGCCTTTTCAGGAGGAAAAATATTTGTTTATATATAAAAAAAAAAGAAAATAAAATAAAATTTAAAATTTAAATTTAAAATAAAATTTAAAAAAATTAAAATAAATTAAAAAACATAATCTGAGAATCTATAAAAAGTGTGTGATAGGAAGGCTGAGCTTGCTCACATGAGAGAAAACATGGGATTGTCAGCAGAAAAAGCCTTAGAAAACATGAAACATCCTCATATCTTTGCTACTATCTCTTCAATTTGAACAGTTCTTTACACATGATCTAATTTTTCTATACTGGATCCAAATATGCCATCACTTCCCTTTCATGGGAGTTTATAGGAGTTTATTACTTCATTCAAACATTTTATGTGCTGGATTTCTTTTGTGGTCAAAGAATCAAGGGTACACTAGTCATTCTCATACTCTTTTCTAAGGAGAATATACATAATTTCCCATCAAAACTAACTATATGACAGAGATGGGGTTGTTTGGCCTGGAGAAGAGAAGGCTCCAGGGGGAACTTAAAGCATCCTTCCAGAATCTGAAGAGGGCTACAAGAGAGCTGGAGAAGGACTTTTTACCCTTTGTCTTAGTGATAGGATGAGGGGGAATGGGTTTAAACTGAGAGAGGGCATGTTTAGATTAGATATTGGGAAGAAATTATTTGCTGTGAGTTTGGTGAGACACTGAAATAGGTTTCCCAGAGAAGTTGTGGATGTTCCATCTCTGGAAATGTTCAAGATGATGTTGGCTGGGGCTCTGAGCAACCTCATCTTATGGAAGGTGTCCCTGCCCATGGCAGGGTGGTTGGAACTAGATATCTTTCAACCCAAACCATTGTAGGATTCTATGATATATCACGATATTCAACAGTTTTGGGCTTCACCCTGAACTCTGGGCTAAAGCAAGAGATTCCCTCCCTTTCTATTTTCTGTAGCTGCTGATGATGTCATTGTCCTCTATGGGACACATGCATGAGCCAGAGTTGCTATTAATTTCAGAATTTGTCAAATGCCACCTGTGAGACACTGGATTATTATATTAATTATTACCCTTTAAACTTTTGCCAAGTACTCTCATTTCCTAAAATTTGCTAGTAAAAGTGCCCCCTGAGAAAATGTGTGCAGCTTTTCTCCTATGTGCTCTCTCTTAAGGTGTTAAAAGAACCAAATACTCTTCTAAAAAATTTGGTGGGGAAATTTTTGGAGCCTTGTATATTTTTAAAATAAAACTCCTTTGGTGAGCTTGTAGCTCAAGATTTGGGATCTTACATCATCCTCTTCCTAAAGTCCCAGATGAAGAACAACATACTATTTATAAATTAAACAAAAAATACAATCAAGTTGCCACTGACAAAACATCGTAATGTAGAAAGAACTAGGTGCAGAAGGCAGATGCTAAAGGAAAAGGGTCTGAATGATTTTAGCTGGAACCTGCATTTTTACCAAGGCCTAGTTTCCTTCGTTCACAACACACCCCAGCTGGATCATCCCCTCCAGGGCATGGAATATATATTGAGATTTGTGTTTGAGACTTTGTGACCTTCCTGGGGAAATGGTCTCCATAATGTCACAAATATCTCAGAGCAAGTAATTAAATTCCCAATATTATGCTGACACTGATGCGTTCCACTAGTTTGTACTTAATAACACCCAGCTGCAGAAGTCACGAGAACAGTAGAAAGGTGAGCAATAAATAGAGCTGTGTCTGTTCAGCCGTCACCACAATTAGGGATGATTTTTTTCAAGCTTTATACACAAACTTTGCCAATAAAGGTGGCTGAATTGCTGGTTCCAGTTTGTTGATATCTGTACTTTTGTTTTCTTTTTACATAGATCCGTTGCCTCTGACAGTCCCGTGCTTGAAGGAAACCAGAACACAGTGCGAAACATGGATAAACTATCTATTTCTGAACTGTTCGAGGTCATCAAACAAAACCAAAAAGCGTCTCACAAAATTTCCATCTGGAAGCAAGAATTGGCTGAGCTGGATGCACAAACCCTGTCAAGCCTTCCCTTAAGTCTCGCCAGGATATTAACTTTGAAATAAAGCCTAGTTTTTCTGAGTTCTGTTTTGAAGATTTCTGCCCTATTCAGAATGTCTGACTTCCCATTATTTTAAGAAAGAGGTAAAAGCAAACGAGTGGAATTTGGAAATATATCAGCTCAATTATATTGTTGTCTAGAAGCGAGTCGTGCTGGCACATAAAACTAATTTATGGTTATAATTACATGCACGGGACAGTCATAACACCTTTGCTTGATTCATCTAGTAGTTACAGCCACTAGAAGTACATCCATCCTGCATCAACTCAGCTATTGGTGACCGTCTATAAACACCATTTCTGCACCCTGCCTTAGTACAACAAAAAAGAAAGAGATTTGGAGGGCCATGAGGGCTGTTTCAGAGAGCTCTCCTTGTAATAAAAGTTTCTAAAAATTCATCCCCAATTTCTACGTAGAGGGTCACATTCCTGCCATATGAAAAGTTTACCACCACGTTGCAAACCACTAGAAATTAGGGAATTGATTCAGATCCAATATCAACAGTGCTCAACTCTTGCCGACAGTACTATCATACAACAGGAATCACCAAATGGCTTGATCCAGTGCCTGCCTAATTGAATAGGAAACTTTCTGTGGGTTTGAGGGAGAGCTGGTTGAGAAAAGGAAGAGATGTCCAACACTGATTTAGATATTAACATGGCTAGGTAAATTTTCAAACTTCAAGTCACAAGACTTCATGTTTTTGTAGAGAGGACATGTGGTTTAGTGACTGAACAGCTTTATTTCTTTAAAATTCTTAACAGCATCAAAACACTTGTTGGATGAGGATAAAATACATACACAGACAGACAGGAAAACATGTCACAACATTTATGCTAAAACCTTCAGGTTCATATACTAGCCAGTCCTTTGAAAATATTAATTTTTAGAAATATTTTTTTCCGATTGGTTTTCCACTGCTCCTTGGGAAATGAGGTCTTATATGGCTCACAGTTTGCACCATAATTCATGACTTTGAAGCATCAATCATGTCTGGATTGTTGAAAAGCATGGTGTTTAAAAAGATTTTGCCTGAGAATTTCAGACTGGGTGTTCTCTGCCCACATATTGATGATACATTTTTTTATACTCAGTGCTAAAAAAATATTTAACCAACTCCTTCACTTAACCAAGCTCCTCTCAGTGGAAGTGAAGCCACTTACTCCTATCTTTTGTTCATTTCAAGGATATTATGTATCAGCTGCATTCAGATTAAAACATCAACTGGAAAAAGATATGATATTTTCAAAGTTGGTGAGAAACAGAAGATAAATCTGACTGATTTTTGGAATGTAGGCTAAAAACATGACAAGAAAGTATTTCCCTGTAAAAGCATTAATGACTGTTGAGCAGGGATGAGTAATTGTCAAGAATCTGTCATGAGGTGCCATCACCTTCGTAGCTGCTTCTATTAGTGAGCCTCAGCTCTAGAGTGGCAACATTCCCTGAGTGAAGAGACTGGACTGCTGTGCTCCTTTGTTTCCAACTGCTTCTGCAGACACCTAGACTTTTTTTGTAAGCAGCCAAATACTTATGTATCAGCTGGAGAAAAGGAGAGCCAAAGTTTTTCTACACAGACCACAAGCAAGTAAGCCATCGTTGGTTCATCCACGAACAACAGCACGGGAATCCCTGAGAATGTGTGTAAACAACCAGTCCAAATAGGGAATCCAGAGCAATGCAGTTCCAAGATAGCTCTGTGTGTGAAAAGTGAGCATGTGTGGGTCCTGCTAATGGAAGAGTGCAATCCCCATTAGTCCCTCTGGAAAACTCCTGCCAACAGTTTTGTGTCTATACAACATAATTAAGAACATCAACATGATAATATAGCCTATTTCCTAGCACATAAATTGTATGGGATGAGAACAAAATGGGTCTGCATTGCTAAACTCTCAGTGCATCCTCCCTAACTCTGTGTCAGTAGAAATCATTGACCCAAGAGATTGTTCAGAATTTGCCCAAGTCACACAGCCTACACAGCGAAGGTTATAGCAAACAGTGCCTTTCAGACCTCCATGTTCTCAGAATCACAGCTAGAAAGGACCCACAAGGATTATCAAGTCCAACCTTTAGCCTTGCACAAGACCATCCCCAAGAGTTACACCATGTGCCTGGGTGTATGCTATGGATAACAGACACGATCTACATGGCAGGAACATGAATCTTTATCTTTCATCTATCCAGCTTAGTGGCTATTTTAATGTTACTCCTCTCAGCAGCACATCTGACCCAAATCATGGTCTGGAGGGACTATTTGAGTCTGACCTGAATCCATACACCTGCAGGATTTTTCTGTACTCTAGGCCTATGCTTCTGCTACCAGGCTGCCTTATTCATTTAGCCCTTGGAAGCCCCTTGGAAGAGTGTGCTAATAAGCTCATGTATTGTTACTCCATTAGTTTATTACCTCTTTGCGTTCAGATTACATCTTTCCAAATTCTAAAATTTCAAAGTAAATATTGTTTATGAGCTCTTAGGCTGGGATTCGTGGCACTTATTTTTAGCTCTAAAAGTGGAGCAGCTTTTCTAAGCTGGCCATCCATATTCCTCCTCCAGGGAGTGGCAAGGGCCTCCAAAAGGCAACTCAATACAGCCAAAAATGGATGCCTAAAATAAATGGGATGAATCACCATTCAGAAGCTTCTTTTGTTCTGTAGGGGAAGCTTGCAAAACTGGTTCTAACTACTAGCCTAACTCTGTCTACAGTTAGCTGAGAGGCATAGAAACACTTTACCATATTTTAAACCGTCCATTATGAGTAACTTTAAAAAGCCCGTAAATGAGGTGAACACCTACATCTGCTACATTTACAATAGAAATCACTTTTACTGTTAGAAATTATTCAAGAGACAAACAGCAAGCAGACCAGCCAAAAGGAAGTAGAACATGGCAGGTTACAGAATTTCTACCACAACATGTTTTGAATGCTCAAAATTTACATGAGCCCAACGGGAGACTGAAGAAGTTCAAGGCAGAGAAATCCACAAAGGTTCCATATATAGCACATATTGTCAGGAAGCTACATGTTGTTACAGGATGAGATATTACTCTGAGAATTTATTATCTGAATATTATTACTGAGAATGCTTTGCTGAATTCATATACGTTGTCCTACGCATCTGCTTTAGGCCACTGTTGAAGTGGGAGTGTAAGAGTTAGATGACATTGGTCTGACTGAGCTGAACATTTCTTTACGCTCAGTCATTTTCTCTCTATCATCCATTCTTTTTTTTTTAAATGAACTACAGTAAGCTCAGATGCACTATACAGCCTCATTCTACTATTTTTTGTTGTCCAACCTACTAAAAAGCCACATGAAACAAGTAAAAACTTACAGCTTTTATGTGGTCACCTCCACCCTGAGCCAAACCAATTTTTTGGTGTCTTTGGACTCTAAGCGTCTGGGTCTTAGCTTTACATCCTGTAAAGGAGAGAGGTAATATCACAGGGTTCAGACAGAAAAAATAGGAGAAAAACAAAGCTTTAAACGTAAAAATTCTGAATCAAAGTTTTCAGACTGTAATGACCCTGTTACATGATTGTTTGGGTTAGTTTTCAGTAGAAGTTGTGGGATGTTGCAACAATTGTGAGCTGTATTTCTGGGTCTTGTGGGATGTTTCACTTTTCCTCTTTGGACTGAGAATTCATCTCAAATATGCTCACAAAGACTTTAGGTAGCTGTGAGTATGAGGGGTTCCGCCAGTTCGGACTAGGAAGATATCCTCCCTCTCACTTCACACTGTGTTCTGCAACAACACAGTACCATGCCTGTTATACCACTGAGATCAAGTTCTCTCAAGAAACTTGATATACCTCCAAATGTAACCAGATGCATCAGAAATAGAAAGGGGCAAAAAAAAAAAAAAATGGCAACAGGTCTTGTCTGGGTATGCTTTTTGTGCAAAGAGGATCACATTTGAAAAGACCAGGAAAGGTTGATTTGTTTGTTTGTTTACTCAATCCTGAAATACAAGATCAAGGGCACAACTGACGAAATTGAAAGGCAAGACATTTATAGCTGTTGAAAGAAGAAACACATAAAAATAAGCATTTTTTTGAATAATAACCCCTTACGTATTACCAACCCACTAGAGGAAAACCTGAAGGACTCACAGAAGAAGGATTAGGCATTATGTGAATTGTACAAATAAAACATGATTAAATTTTGGGACCTCCTTCCTCTGTCAGTCACTAAGAAATAGGAGTTAGGAAGTAATTTCCTTTTGGGTGAATTTTACCATAATTTTCTGTTTCATAATTTTCTTGTAGATTCTCCACAAGATATTGCTCACAGACACTGCTGGAGGCAAGATACTGGATTATGTGAATTTTTTATGTGTTCTAATAGGAGTGTGCGAAAAATCCTTAAGAAATTGTTCAGGTTCTTATCAACTATGAACTCCATTTAACACCTGTGAAGACTGTTAAAAATGTCATGGCAGTCTTCCAAATATATTTGAATTTAATCCAAAGGAGAAAAAAATGCTGCTGAAGTAAGTAGGACGACTTATGTGAAAAGTGTTAAAGAATGAACAGAGAACTTTTTTGCTTCCTTTTGTATATCATTCCTACTTTTATTAGATATTGTCTAACTAGACTATGTTGTTAGTGCAATTAATTTGACTTTAGGAAATATTTCTATGCAAGAGAAGATTTTAAACTTAAACAACCAGTAAGACAAGACAGAATTTTACAATTCTACTTGGTATTAAACTAGAATAGGTCTAAACCAAGGACAGGAAGTAAGACATCCAAGGGAACAAGACATAAACTAAGTACAAGAAGCAGTACCTTTGAAACAACATGAAGCTGAATGATGACTAATCCACCTTCTTTAAGTGGATCAAGAGCCCTGAGATTGCGTTCTGCATCCAATTTTAAAAAAGAAGTTTTTGAAAGTTGTGGATTACCTGGCAGAATAGAATATAGAGTATTAAAAAAAAAAAAAAAAAAGAAAAAAAAAAGTCATAAAGAAGCTTGAGGACTTAATTTTCTTTAGAAGAAAAAAGTCCAAGAAGGACATAATTGTAGACTCTGTTACATAGAAGGCTGTAAATACAATCACTGTATCATGGAATCACAGAATGATTTGGGTTGGAAGTGACCTTAAATATCATCCAGCTTCAACCCCCCTGCCATAGGCAGGGACACCTTCCACTAGCTCAGGCTGCTCAAAGCTCCATCCAACCCATCCTTGAACACTTCCGGGGATGGGGCATCCACAGCTTCTCTGGGCAACCTGTGCCAGTGCCTCACCACCCTCACAGTGAAGAATTTCTTCCTAATATCTATTCCAAATCTATCCTATTTCAAATAAAACTATATCTCATTGTTCCTTATAGCCCTCCATTTTTATAATTTTGTGGTACACTCCTAGCCAGATGCATCTCAAGGGAAGATTGCTTGTGCTTAGTGGGAAATCCCAACAGGCTACGCCAAGGAGGACAACTGAGAATTTAAGACATGGAAAGATCAAGTACTTGTAGATACGCTGGAAAAATTGTAGCATACCACACAAGCAGCTTTTGTAATTCCCAAACCTGGTATGTATTCTTCATTCAAAACTAACATGACACAGATGCCAAAACCTACATTGTTTTCTGTGCTGATTTATATTGTGGTTAAAATAGAGAAAGTGCCTACATTTTCATACAAAATATTGAATTCATGTACAAAAATTCCTTTTTTTTGTCTTTTGAGTTAATGAAAAGTGAGGTCTTTTGAGACATTTTAAGATTGCAATCCAGCCACCTTTGGGACTGGCAGTCAGGGGCATTCAGATGTCTGCTGAGAGAGAACTGAAAAGGCCTAAAAAATGAAGGATGAAGATTCAGTGGCAGAAGCTGGGACATTATCATAGGCCAACTTCCATGTCTAGGACCATCATTCTGTTTCCTTTCAAAATACTAACATGTAAATAGTTTTCTATTATTAAGAAAATTTAATTTCACCATTGGTTTTTAGTTAATTTAACTCTCAATCCCAGCACTTTTTCTAATATGCATCTGCTTAAATTGCATTAAAATCAGATCCATCTGAATTTCTTCAACAAAATATTTGAAATCTTACTGAATTAATCAAGCAGCTCTTCTATTTCATAATAGTGTGTAAGGAAGGATTGATGAGAAGCAATTTTTTTTATCTCATTCACCTTTAATTCAGATTATTTTAATAGGAACAGGGAAGATCAAGTTCCTTTGGACCACTAGAGAAATAATAGTGAACTGAATTCTTTCCATTAAAATTACTTATTATTAAGATAATTATTTTTGAACAAGAGTCACAATGCTGTCAGGTACCACATTAAAACAAGATAAGCCCCTGTTCTGAGAAAACAAGATTTCATTTGTTCTATGGGGGCTCCTGCTCTGTCACTTTTGGGATGTTTAGTTCCTTTATTAGAACTAGGAGCAGCCCTACAAACATGGAAAATGATCTACAGAAAGGTGATATAATCAATGACATTGCAGACAGCAAAAGCCATGGAGTCTGGCAAAAATTTCATGCAGCAGGAACAAAAGTAATTACAAGAAGTCATACAAGAAAGGGTCAGAGAGAAGTGTGAAAGGTGTATATGAAAGTTATCAAGTATACATCAAGTTGAGAACTGTTGCAAAAATCCAAGAATAGACTCAGCTGGAAAGGACCTAAAATGATGGTCTAGTCCAACTGCCTGCACCACTTCAGGGCCGATAAAAGTTAAAACCTTTAACTCAGGGCATTGTCCAAGTGCCTTTGAACACTGATAGACTGGGAGCATCAACCATCCCTCTAGGAAGCCTCTTCCAGTATTTGACCACACCGTTTTCAGTGAAACTGCTTTGTTTGACAGTGTCAGTACCAAGTGCCATGACTTCAGTTCTACTTGATCCATTTCATCAAGTTCCCAATTAATTCGTCAGACATACACACCATTAATAAATAGTCTATAAATAAATTAGTACATGCAGCACACTTAAGTAAGAGGAAGAATTTAGAAATGCAACAAAACTACCAGTTTTGATATTTGACTGAAATCCTCGAACTTCACACATCATCAAACATCCCTTCTCTAGTCACATTACAGTGTTGAGTACCCTGAAGCTTGTCAAACCTGAGTGGACCCTGGGGAATACAGCGGTCATGGGGCTTTGCAGGGCACAATCAGCTCTTTAAGCTTTCTGCTTTAGTGTACAGACAGGTCAGGGGCCTGGTTTTGCACTAAAATATCTGTTTTAAAATATTAGCAACTGCATGCCCCTTTTCTATACAGACTTAAAGACAGTAGAAGTAAGAGGAGGTCATGCCTTGTAATCCTGCAATTTTGAAATGGTGGCTGTAGGATAAAGGAGTCAAAAAAAAAAAAAAGAAGTCTTATCTCCAGAGGTGAAGTAAATGAATGAATTAATTTGTAATGGTTCTCCAGGGTTGCTCTGAATTCCATTAGTTCTCTGTTCTGCTGATATGGTAAGGGCATTTAATTCTCTTCAAAATCAACAGCCAAGGAAGGCACTAACAGCTTGATCTTGCAAAAGCTAAGTTATAAAATCATGCATGTTTTTGGAATCCCAGGAATGTGCAAAGATTTAGAATTTATACTTCTAGGATTACATTTTTTAACCCAATTAAATCTGACTGTGCCAGATGCAGTAGCTGAAATTACAGATTTGGAACCATTTATTCAGAGAATGTTCCAAAATAGATGTAAATCAAGCACCATGATTATTTTTAAATGAACCAAGAAGCAATTTGTTTTGTTTAACAAAAGTTTTTTAATACCACAAATTCTTGTATATTTGCATGTGTGTTAGCTAGGGTCTGGATTACATCTACATTGCAAAATAAGGTACCCAGGAAGAAGCAAAAGTGTGGAGACATTGTGAGGCATCAAATGCTGTTTCCTAATTACAGGATAAATGAGGAAGGCAGTATGAATTGTACAGCACTGTGCAGATGTGCAGTTGAAGTTCATCCAGACCATTCAAAATCTCCCGAGACTTGAGGCTGAAAGCATATTTTGAACAACTTTACTTCTACAAGATCTGTTGTACTTCACCAGGTTCAGTACTGGTACCTAACCTGAATCCACTAATTCACTAACCCTGTGAAAGTCAGAAGGCAAAAGTAAGAGTACGTATGTTAAGATTATTTTGAAACTTACCTTTGTTGACAAAACTGGGCTATCCTGCCACTGTGGCAACCATTCTCCTGACAGAACCAGGAGCTATGCTCTGCCACAAAGGTAAATTTATTCAGAGCTTTCAGCAAGAGTCTGTGTGGAAAACACAACACATGTCCCTATCTATATTTTTCCCAGCTTCATAATAATAGAGAACATGTTAAAAAATGCTAAAAGACATTTCAAATGAACTGCAAATTAGTTCCCTATCAGCTCAAGTGGTACTTTCATTGAAGTTTGTGTAGGAGATGGCTTACTGAGAAGGAGAGTCATGAGCATATTCCTCAGTTGTCTTTTTCAAAAGTTTGCATTCCCTTTTGATCAGTAAAATACAAAATTCCAGTGACAAGGGAATTAGTCAGGTATAAAAGCTCTCTCTGCCTATCAATCGTTCTGTGTCATTATGAGAGAAACAGCAGAAGTGGATCATTAGACTTTGAACAACCTGCTCACTGAACTATTACTTAAACATGGATGGATATGAGACTGGAACTCCCAAGAGTTCCCCCAAGGAAACCAAGGATTTACCATGACACCACTGCTTTCCTATTGCACAGTTTTAATTTCCAGCTAATAATCCCATGAACTAGTCTTTACGGCTGACAGAACTTGTTCTCATGCATCTGTGTTTGTCATAAATCCAAAACACTGAAGGCACTGTACCTCCCCATGCCTTCTCTGTGGACTTCTTTCTGTACATACAAACCCAACAAAACCAAAACAACTGAAAATTAAAGAAGCAAACAAACAAACAAACAAAAAAAAAGCAAGTAAGCAAGAATCAACCAGAAACAAAGACATAAATTTCTGCCCCTTCTGAAGCCAGTATTTTTACTACAGTGATGTTGGAGATGGAGATCCTAGGGGCATATGTATCATCAAATATGTTGGGGTTTTTTTCAACTGGGGAGAAAACAAGCAAACAAAATAAAATACAGATGCTATCCAGCTGCCCTAAAGTTTGCACAAATGGGAATACTTTAAAGGGAAGACTTCCTTATGAGTTTATTTAGCTTTTAGAGAAAATGCTCCTGCTTCTCTTTTTCCAAACTCTCTGAAGTAGGTCATAGTGGAAAAGACAAACGATGATATTATTCATGTTATGAGTTTTTCCGTTAATTATAAGAGCAGAAATTGGACAGACCTAATTTCTAAAACACTCTATCGTATAAATCCTTTAATCAGATCTCTAGGTGTCTATTTGTTCCCAAATGGAAAGAACCTGACAAAGTTGACAAATAAGGCTGTCCAGGAAAACTGTAGAAACTGAGAAGGCAGAGAGCTATGACTGATGCCTCTTGATGTAGCTACAACTTGCAAGAAAGTATTTCACTCAATCACAGAATCCTTGAGGCTGGAAGAGACCTCTCAAAATCATCAGAGCTCCTCAGAGCTCACATCACGGAAAATTCACCAAAGCCCTTACAGAGTCACAATTCCAGAAAATCCCTTGTGATCAGGCATCCAACACAGACTTGTGCAGATAGAAGTTTTCTTAGGACTTAGACAAAAGTAGAGTTCTTTAAAAAAACAGTAGATATTGCAGGAAACAGCTGACTCTGATGACTCTTACCTGCTAAGTCATGCGTCTTTCTGTAGACTCACAAGCAACAGAAGGTCCACAAAGTCTTCAAGGTTTTCAGAGAATCTTAGGATGGTTTGGGTCGGAAGGCACTATGAAGGGTCATCCAGCCCAACCTCCCAGCAATCAACAGGAATATCTTCAGCTAGATCAGGTTGCTCTGGACCCCACTCAACCTGGCCTTGAACACTCCCATGGGTGGGACATACACAGCTTCTCTGGGCAACCTGTGCCAGAACCTCACCCCCCGTATCTCCCCAATTTAGAAAGAAAGCTTCACAAGGAAGCTCTATCTTGTTCCTACATGGAAGTTTTTGTGTAACATTTCACAACCAGCAATTCTGAGTTCATAGAGCTCAGCCCAAACTGAAAATACCACCTGTGGAACAGTTCTAAAACAGCCACATCTTCACAAGGATTTGCATCCAACACTCATTCTGGTACAGAGGCAGAGGTTCTTTATTTATAGTGCTCTTGAGTTATGGCAGAACTGGTATTTAGGATGCAACTGGACTCATATGCTTGTTGTCTCCTCTATTGGTTTTGGCAATGAATCAAAGACGGAAGGAAAGGGAAATAGACCTTGAACCTCACTTCTGGACTTTATGGTTGGCAACTAGAACTTTCATAATTACGTGGCAACCTTCCACATTTGTGCCCTCACAGTGAAGAGAAAGGGAAGGCTGCTTATTCGAGAACCGGTTTCATCCCCAGTTTGCTTTAGTACCAGGAAGCTGATCTAGTGCAGAAAATAAATAACTCTTTGGAATTACTGATAAATCTCTCGATTGATTGTGTTATCCATTGGCTTTTGCAGCTGGCTATTGAAAGAAATGAAATATCAAGTCCACAATCCAGCTGTGAGAGTTGGCAACATTCTAGCATAATGGAGACAAAAATGCATAAAGTCCAATTGCTTATTGAATTTACTGAGATTATTGTTGTCAGCGGGATGGTGAGATTCAGAACTGAGTTCACGAGGATTTCAGGAGTAAGCCAGAAAACCAAGACAAAATGTAATTTTTTTTCATTGGAGATTGAAATATGCAAAGATATTGAACTTTATTCAGATGCCAGCGAGACTAATTTCTGATATTCAGTGGCGTTCTGAATGACCACGAAAAATGTTCCTTTCATCGAGTAATATGCATTCATGCCATCCTTAGGAATGAGAGATTGTAACATCCATATCAGAGCATGGACTGTGTGCCTAAAATTTAATTTGAATCTTTTGCAGGCATTGGGTGTAAGCCAGTAAAGAAAATAATTTAGTCACTCATTCAATAATTCCTTTCTTAAATTTTAGTCAATACCAGCCTAGAAGGTGGGTGGTAATGTGTGGTTCTAAATCTCAATAGTCAGTTATGTGCAAAGGTAAAGAAAACATGAAAAGAAGGCTGAAAAACACAGCAATTCACTATTGTATTGTATCACTGGATCATATTTTACTTAAATGCGCACAAAATGTTTCAAATTCTGAAGTTTAAAAAAATACTCCAGGAATCCCAGTAGGTGGTGGTGGGGGGGTGGTCATAATAACCTTTCATAAGTGCCACTTTCTAATTTTGCAGCAATTTACCCACTGACCTCTCTCTCTGATTTCTTCCATGTTGCCTGGAATGCACTTGAGAGAAACACCTCTCTCTGCAAGCTTTATCCATGCCCTGAAGACTGAAAAATGCTCAGTTGAATGGTATTAGCTTATTTATATGTATTACTATAGGAAGAAGAGGAGCTTTAAGTTTCTTATACATTATTACAGGAAACCACTTTAAGTATCTCATTGGTTAGTCCTATTTTCTCTTTTTCCTGTTCTTTGCTGATGGTAGTTACATTCTGTCCTGTACCATGCCTCTGTGCAGTTAAATCAATTTAAATTGGTCTGAATGTGATAACGAGGAAATTATTGTGATCCTAAAAATTTCAGCTTTTAAATCTATTTGTTAAAGTGAGCTGAATTTTGGTGTCACTACATTTTAAATTTCTGGCAGTACAGAACTACCCTTTATAACACCTTGTACATTATCGGGATCTTTTTTATTATCACACAGAGAAGCAGCTAAAAATGGCTAAAAATGGCTCCTTGATACAAGGGAGTATCCCAGGCAATTTCACACGAGAGCCTTTGAATCACAGAATATTCTGAGTTGAAAGGGACCCACAAGAATCATCAAGTCCACCTTGATGTGAATGGCCCATACTGGGATTGAACCCACAGCCTTGGTGTTATTAGCACCATGTTCTAACCAACTGAGCTAAGAAAGACTAGACATGTTTCATGTCAAGACACATTTCATGTCAAGACATCAAAGAGAATTCACTTGAAATGTCCCATGCCATATCCAACAGGACACACGGTAAATAAAAGGAGTTTTGTTTTGCTAAGTCTGAAAGGAGAGGGCATTGCTCTCTCGAAACATGCAGATAGACAGCAGTGATGGAGAAAAGGTATTTAAATAGAAAGATAACTTCTGCAGTGTTTCTACCATGATATATCAAAAGAACCAGCTAGTAAGAACCAGTAGTGAATGATTAAACCTAAATATTCTTCTTTAAAAGAGCTTTTGGAGAAGCCTTTCAGAAGAAAGAATCAGACAAAAAAATTTAAGACGTTTCCAGGTAAGGTTTGATTACAT
Source organism: Pipra filicauda (assembly GCF_003945595.2). Classification (NCBI taxonomy): domain Eukaryota; kingdom Metazoa; phylum Chordata; class Aves; order Passeriformes; family Pipridae; genus Pipra; species Pipra filicauda. The sequence continues at coordinate 683,020 of NW_024105053.1, read as the reverse complement.
GCTTTTTCTTTCTCTATCACAGCTAGGAAACTAGACCTCATGGTTTCTTCCTGCAGTGTCTTCCTACACAACACAGTCATGATTCACCCATTTAAAACCTTGTAATAGATTTAACATTTTCAGATGGTTTCAGATATTGATTTGATTTGATGTTACAAGTTGTAACCTGAGAAAGATTTCTTCCAATATTTTAATTCACAGTATCTCTCTGTTATTTTAAGTATCAGAAGAAATTCTTTCTTATGAATTTGCAATGAGCATTCTCACTTTTCCCTGTATGTTAATAACATACAGGGAAAAGCTGTCTTCGTACAGAGCCAAGTAAAGAGTACAGGAAGAGATCAGGAGACTGTTGAGACAAGTCCAGCAATATGACAAATCTTCTCTAAAGACCATTCCCATGGCAAGGTAGATAGTACAATTCCATATGTTTACGCACAACTCTTCTACTCAAATTTGATCTCTGTTCCACAGTAGTGTCTCCATTAAAATTCCAAGTCAAATGATCGATTAAAATCCTACATCTTGTTTTTAAAACAAAGACCTCACACACAGCCATCAGTGAAAACAGAGATCCTAGCAGAAACTTTTACCTGCCTCTCTATTCTTTTTATGCTTTATTTTCATATACTGCCAGTGCCCAGTAGTACAATGCTTGTATGACAAAGTTCTCCCCAGAGAACATATTTTGGCAATGACTATAGACTGATAGACACGGGTATTTCACAAACTACCTAGTGCTGTTGCTGTGTAATGGAGAGCTTGAGTCCCATCGTGATGGGAACTGCAACAATGGAATCCAGGTAAAAATGTAACTGAAAAATCATTCAGCTTTAACGCCTTCCTTCACTAGATACAGTTTTCAAAAGCATGTCCCTTGATTACTTAGAATAGTGTTCTTGTAGCAGATTTTAAACTTTAGGAAAGATGTTATGACCAAATGCTCAGACACTTCTGTAGCACAAAATACAAAACTTCACTTATTGAAGCTTCGCTCATTTGGTGAGTAACTGGGTATATCACTGTATCTCAAAGTCTTTGGCTATTTCTGAAAAATTCTTGAGGTTGGAGGAGATGAAATATGGTTAATTAGTATGGTTTCTGCATGAAATAAGGTGAATAACCAGTGAAGTGGAGCAATGAGCAACCAGCGATTCACAGCTACTGGGAAGTTAATTGGAAAAGACACTCAAACACCACTGCACATCCATATCTCAAAAGATAGTCTTGTGTGATATTTTTCTCCCAGCATTAAGCATCACAGAGTCATTGGGAAGAAAATGGACATGTGCAATTGTGAGAAAATAAAATGTTTAATATATAGAAACCTGACCTCCAAGAAAAAAAACAAAATGGTGGAAGGGCCAGGTAAATATGTGCAAAAATGTTCACAGGACAAGCTGTGATGTTAGACAGAGACATCCCTCCTGGGAAGCTCAAAAGGCACTGCACTTGGGAACTTCTATAATAACATTCTGGAATCTGTGGACTATAGTAACTAGACTTTAGCCATGAAAATCAAGAAAACGTGACTCTTATCCCCTTTCTCTGAAAGTCTCCCTTTTGTTGTGTGGGTAACTGGATAGTTTTTTTTCATAGTAGCTAAAAAAGCTGTGACCTCTGTGGAATCTATTAGTTCTCTGCAGCAGAAAATATAGGCTTCATTTTGCCAAATCGAGGGCACTTATGCTGGGGATGACAAGCGAAGTAGAATTAATTTGCAGAAACAGGACTCCAAAGTGGGCATCAATCCAGAAGAAGAGTTCCCAATGGGAACATTTGCAACCTGCTGCTTTTTGCACATGAGAAAAATTAACTTAGCTACCAGTAAATACACTAACAGTTCTCAGCTGTGAGGAGGAGGAAAAAAAAAAGCCTTCCCCTCCAGACACTTTCCCTGGAGATCCAAGAAAAGCATGTGGGAAATGCACAGAAACGCCAACATGCCTCATCAACACCATTCCCTCAAACCTTAGCTCTCACACTAATGTGAATGAATCCAAAGCACTTTGAAGGTTTTTATACAGATTACTGACGTAGGAGTCATGTATAGGATAGGCAACTCTAAAAAAGATACCACAAATTCCCTAGTGCCTTATTTGCTGCTGCTCCTGCCAGGACTGTTACTCCGTTAAAAAAATGCACAGATCTAGAGAATGGATAGAATTAGCCACTGTTTTCTGTATTTACTTACTCAGAAATATAAACTAGTAGGCTTTATTTTGTGATACTGGGCAATACAAGGGAACTTCAGGTGTGTTGGCACTTTACTGTTGATCACAGAGGTCACATTTATGTCCCCAACAGACAACCTGCTATGACAGGTACAAGAAGTTAAGATGCAAGACTTATACTGACAAAGCCATAAAGACAAACCTTTTCCACACCTTTCCCCAGACTGCACCAGAAAATGATACTTATTACTGCTTTTACCTGTGACTAAGCTGAGCTGGTTTAATCAAGTGAAGGAAGTGCTGCTCACAGCAGCAAAGTTGTGAGCAGTGTATTCAGTCCTTTGGTTGCCAGGAATATAATACTCAGTGAAAACATGTGACAAAAAATTGTTAACTCTGAGGAGTGAGGGAGAACTAACATAGTCACTGTTGAATAAAGATACAGAGTCTACTAGCTGGGAAAATTTGCAAGTGTAGACTCATAACAAGAGTGAGTAGTTGAAGTGATCCTCTGAAATATGGACATACAAGCCAGTTTAACAAACTCATCAGAATAATATATGCACATACTACATAAAGCAGTCTTTTCCAGCACAGTCAGCTTATATGATACAAACTGACCTCTTGGGCATTTTTGCAATCACAAGAGGGAGGATGAAAGTGGAAGATTTATTTCATTTTAAATAATGGCAATACTTCATAATTTAATTTTATTATTTCTGCATTAAAAGGACGCTTTTCAATAACGAGTGAATGTTACACTTTGCCTTGGTGTCCATATTATTGTTTTACAATGAGCTCTACAAACTGTAACATCTGGGAGCTCTACAGGGCTTCACTTGGGAAACATGAACACTGAAGGAATATTCTGTGATGCTGGCAACAGTGGCTCAAAGGACAAAGATGGGTTATAGAGATAGCCAGTGGATTCAATTCCCATGATTATGAATCCACAGTAGATGATGAGACAAAAATATTCTGCAATATGATCCAAAGAAGGAAAATCTTGGCTTCAGTCTAATTCTAGATAAAGCAAACTGCAGAGAAAAGGGTTTTCCATGAAAAGCTCTCTGCATCAGCTTCTCAGAGACAGCACTGCTCTCATGGGGAGTGAAGCAGGCCTTGCAGAACAGAATTAACAATACATCAAGGAAGGCTTGAAGACACTTTGTGACAACAGAGTAATGCTAGCCATTATTGGGCACTGTGAAAAGTCATCCACTGGTATTTCATTGATGGCAAAGACACGGAAGGTAAAGTTGCCCATGTTGGTGCTCAAAATTACAGTTACTTGTACAATTACATCTGGAATCAGCACTCAAGCTCAGTTCTAAAGACAATCTACAAAGTATAAACTTGATAAAAATAAATGCTATTGTATAAAATAAGAGAAAAAGGAAGAGGGATTTCTGTATATTATTTATGTGAGGAAATCTACTGCATTTTTCCTGGAAGACTATGGATGGCTGGAGAACAGGTGGGATTATCACCCCAGTAGCGTATAAGTGAAACCTAAGAAATAGAGAGGGGAAGTGGTTTATTATTTGGACTGTTTAATGCTTTGAGTTATTTTTATTAACACATATTTAACTCAAACACTAAGAGACACCTGGAAGAAATATTGAATCCACTTGCTTTTCAGTGGAGGACTGAGAAAGCTTATAAAACACCTATGGGACTTTCAAAGAGCCTTCTAGGGAAAACAGGAGAGATCAGATTTAATATAGCTAGCTGATACTTTTAAAAGGAAAAGAATCTATGACTACAACACCCTAAAGGCATATAAAAGTCATCACAGCTTCTTTTTCCTGATTTTTTAGTACTTTGGCAGAAGTTTTTATAAAGCAGGAGGAGCCAATGTCCTCTGACATTATCTCACTGGGATAGAGGAGACTACTACAGCACCACACCTACACACCAACAACGTCAGTACTTTGTTTTGCCACAGCAAGACTTTTGTTTTATTTCATGGAAGTGGAAGAGCTCACCCTAACTAAAAGTAGTTGGAGGTTGTCAACCTGTTAGACTTCCACTAATAGTTTCTAAACTCTCAGGAGCATTTTGGTTGTAGTTTTGAAGTCTTTTTCTGCAAGGCCAGAGCCAGGAGACGGCTGACAACAGAGATGAGAGACAGGATAAAGGGGTATTGAAAAGATAACTTAGCTTACAGTTAAAAGAGTTAAAACTAAATAGAGTTAAACTATTTTTAGTTGTACATAAATATGGGTAAAGGAGTTTAACTCACAGTTGGCCTTGGAGGGGAAATCTTTTAATAAGATAACATTAAACTAATTTGGGAAAAATAGATATAAAAGAGACCACAGCTTAAATAATACAATGGAAATACTTAGCAATATGAAATACACTGGGCTAAGGATCAAATCCAGGGGAAAAAAAGGGGAAAAATACATAACTAAAATAGCATTCAACACCTAGACTAACATAAAGCACATCACAACCACATTCTCACTTGAAGACACCTTCAGATATGCAATTAAACAAAGTCACATATCTGGTTTAATATTTAGTCTCAACACAAAAATAGGCAGAGGTTAGAAACTAAATCTGAAATTTGTCTATGTCTGGGGTAGACAGATATTTAAAGTTAAGCAGGAAGTAAAACGTGTAAAGACATTGTGGTTAATGTGTATCTTTTCCCTTTGGCTGTGAGTATCTGCTAGAAACACCAGGTTTTCTAATGCAGGCACACAAGACACTAATTAAAATAACCTCCCAAGCTATTAGGACTGTTTCTCCAAATCAAAGATCAAGATAGCACGAGGTATAAAAGCCAGACACTAGTAAAAGAAAGACCACATGGCATTATTGTCATCAATACTATTTTGTAGTTTAAACACTGCAACTTCGCATGAACTTGCTGTACTGTGAGTTTTATTGGCACTGCAAATGTCTCAGGCCAAGAGTTCAGAGCATCTCATAAAAAACTTGGGTAATCAAAATCAAGTGTTCAAAACAATCCTAACACCAAACGAAACAGGGAGATTTATTTACTAGTTACCTCAACAGGACTGCCAAGTAAGGGCCTTTTTTTTTCCCAAAGCACCCACGCTGTTGTGGTAACAGACATTCAAGCTTCTCTTGTTATTTGTGTCCAATTTACAGGAAGACTGGTGCCTACCAATCTTCAGTTATCTCAACCAAAATCCTTGAATTAACCCCAGAAAGGTGGGTGTTCTTAGGCTAAAACAGCCATAGAGCATTTCAGTTCCCTTTGTCAGAGGAACAGCATTTCCTAATCAATGCCTACCATTAAGGTAGGTATGCCAGCTAGCATTGTCAGATGTCACATTTTCCAAATTTTTTACTTTGGACTCAGAATTTGAAAACGGTCAGTAAAAGAATTGTAACAAGCTTATCATGTCTTAAGAATCTTCCTTCTCGCCTTTCACAAAGAAGGCATATCGACAAATCTATCAGCATAAACCCAAAACATGCACGCAAATGGAAAGACTGTAAATGTAAGAGAAGTTTCCAGCAGACCTATGATAGAGTCTTCCTACATTTTGTACTCTAATGGGATTTTAATGTTCATTACCTGAAGTGTAACTTCCTTGTAATCTGATCGTGTTTCATATTACTATGATCTTATAAATTTTATTACATGGATACTGTAAGCAGCTGCTAATACCAGAATCCTGGGATGCTGTTAGACAAGAACGATCCTGAACAGCTGACTGTCTCAGTACATTGACTTGTCATTAGCATCAATATCTCCAAAATCATAATTAGGCCTTGCCTTTCTTAACTTACCAGCATTCACCTTCCTGAAATCCTGTGCCTTTATAATGGCTTTGCCAATGACTTCATGCAGAATGTGTGCACAGTGGGGGATGGGACAGGGGAGCCCTGTGTTTTGTCGATACACATTACTGTTCTTTGATGGTTAAAGCAGGTGGAGTTGCTAGGACAGCTATAAATGAACAGTGAATGAAGAGGGATGTGTTCTGAAAGAGGCTGTGAATATATTTCTGTGTAGAATGGTGTTGGGACATCCCATCCGTGGAATACAAGCACCATCCTGTCCTACAGCATTCTGAAAAGAAACAAGTTAATGGTGCTTGCCCAAGAATCACAGAATTGTTAAGGTTGGAAGGGACCTCTGGAGAGCATCTAGTCTAACCCCTCTGCCAAGGCAGGATCATCTAGAGGAGGTGACACACTAACATGCCCAGATGGGTTTTGAATGTCTCCAGAAACACGATCACTCAATACTCTTTTTTATGGTAACCACTAATAGCTGCTGGTGCAGCTTATTATCCTTGTTGGCCTTGCTTATGGACCCTAAGGCCTTTAAAGCATCATATCTGGTTTTGGTCTGGATGTTGGAAGGTGGAGGTTGAATTGGAGCCCTGCTTTTGTGAGTCATCAGGGTCCAAGGTGCCTTTGGCTCACCAGTATCATTGTAAGTGCAGGGTTTTGAAGTCACGTATCCATCTCCCTTTCAGACCCTCTAATACTGCACAGCCTCCCACATCAGCATCTAAGGCCTTTTGGGGACCTAGGCCTTGTTCCAATAGCATCTATCATTTAGAGAGAGAAATCATCTTTCTGTTGTGTACATTTATTGTGTTTAGACCAAAAAGCCTTAAATTGTGTCTGGGGATTCCAGACATCACCACAGAAACACAAATAATATCACAACTTTGGCTCCGTGTCTGCTATACTTATAGCCTAACAGGGAAGAAAGTTTACTTGCAAAATGTTTGCAATGTGGTTTTTCTTTATCTACTATAAGAAAGTCCTACATGTGAGGGAGGTTGTTCCTACATTTATGTGTAAAGAAAAAGTCTCTCTGGCTTTAAGAACCCAAACTGCAATAACTATTATCCATCCCCTCTAGAAAGATTGCATTTCTGACAAATAAATTTCCTGAATATTGTTCCAATCAAGTCCCTTGTTTTCTAATTTTTCACCAAACTCCCAGATGGAATGGTTTGCCCATGGCTACCCATGTGTAAGGCCTATACTAACAGTCTGAATATCTAGACCTATCCGAGGTGTCAGCAGCGATCTAGAGGAATTAAATGAGGAGCCACAGTCACTTCTGCTATCTTATGAGCCCACGTTCTAGAAACACATAGCAAACAGGTGAATGGCACCACTGCTGACACGTGGGACATGGTGTTGCAGAACAGGAGAAAAAATGCAAGCTCCACACGCCCCATAAGCCCTCTGCTCACAGGCACATCAGCTGCTTCTCCTCATGGGACCCCAGAGAGAATAAAACTGGAGACAAATTTTGTGTGCAGCCTCCAAACTGAGACTATGTAGTATGGCAAGAACTGCTTCAAGGTCAAGGAACATCTGTGCTGTGCTCCACTCCATGTAAGAACATACTGTGTTCCTTCAGTTCAGCTCATTCAGCCTTAAGCAGAGGGTTTAGGTGTTAGGTCTAAATGACTTATTTACACAAAAGGAAAATGTGTGGGTCAGGTTCAACAAGAGGCATTAGAATATGCAGTACAAGACTACCACAAGATTGAATGATTTCAAATATTACCATATTTTCTGGGAAGAAAATAAACACCACCCAAGAGAAAAAGTGGTCAGAAATCAGAGACGTGTCTGACCTGAGTTGTACATACCACAGTGTTGTTGCTCAGGTCGACATTCCCACTGAATCACTGGCCAGAACAACACGGCTGCTGAATTCAGTTGCTGCACTGCGAACCCAAATGTTAAATACTGGGAACTCAAACAATAACCTTTCTAATGCTCTGAGTTAGTTTTATTCCCACACAACTTTCCTATCTCCCCTTTCACTTTATTATTTAAGGATCTATTACCATGGGTTTGTACAGCAATTTAATCATACAAGGCCTGATCTTGTGTGGTGCTGAATACCTTCAGCTAGCACCACACTTCACTGGAGGAATGTTTTGTCTTTGGCTACATTTTCAGCCTGGCTGTTCCCCCTGTCTTTTCCACACAGTGGTGCTACATGATCCATTTAAAGGGCACCGTCACTGTTGTTTGTATTCCTGATACACAGAATTTTTAAAGTAAATGATTTTGTAAAGTAACTATTTTAAGAGTTAATTAAGCATGTCTCTAAGTTTAAAAGCAAAGAGTGTTTCCACAGACTTCAAGGGAACTATTCGTATGTTTAACATTGTTAATTAAATTAAATTCCAGCCAAAATGAGCTGTTTATTTTACTCCTTGTTTATGTCATTCAGGTCCCAAGAACATGGCTAGCACTACAGATTCACAAAACTGTAAAAGGAGCCTGTGACATTCAGTATGTCACACAGACCCTATACAGCAAAATAAACATCACTGAATCCATTAAAACAAATCATCATCTTATAGTAATAAGGCACTTCACAAGGGCTTTCCAAAACACTCCACAAGGCAGATCTATTAAATTATGCACAGCCACAACTACATGTAATATAGATCGAGGTTTGTTGGGTGAGGGCACCTAGGGCACCTATCCATCCCAATCCTGCCAGTCAGATGCCAATATCTGTAATGGATGCCCAGAACAGTGCAAAGGCATTCCAGGTACTGCAGCCATTGCATTGGCTTTATACAGGGCCCAGCTCAGATGCCTATACACAAATGCATACAGTACAGAGAACAAACAAGAGGGACTAGAGACATGCGCACACCCGCGTGGGTATAATATCATTGGCACCTCAGGAACACGGTGAGATGGCTCCTGTGACTGGAGCATTGGAATGGAAGATTTTAGGTTTTTTTGAAAAGGTAGATGAGGAGACAGTGTAGGCATCTATGTCAGTGACCATCTGGAGAGTGTGGAAGTCTGCCTGGGGAAAGATGAAGACCTAGCCCAGAGGTTGGGAAGTGAAGATTAAGGGGAGGGCAGGGACTGGGGATGTCAGAGTGGGGGCCTGCCACAGGCCATTTGACCAGGAGGATGGTGTGGATGAAGCTCTCCCCAGGCAGATGGGAGCAGCCTCACCTTGCAAGGCCTGTTCCTCATGGGGGATTTGGAACATCCCATTATCTGTTGGAGGGACAACATGGCAGGGCACAGACAATCCCGGGGGTTCCTTGAAAGGGTGAATGACACTTTCCTTACATAAATGATTGAAGAGCCAACAAGGACCTTGAGAAGCAATGCTGGACCTTGTGCTCACCAACAGGGAGGAGCTGGTGGGAAATGTAGTGCTTCAAGGCAGCCTTGGTTGCAGTGACCATGAGATGTCATACAAGAGAACAACTTCCTAAGGTCTTACCAAAAGTTTTAAAATTATTAGCTGAGCACGAACATGAAATACTATGAATGTGAAGAGTGTTTGCACCTGGTTCTTATCTCCCCCTAAGAACATGAAGAACCAAAAATAATCATTATTCAGATCATTACTGGGAGATTGTCTGTATTTTTGTGTGTTCTGGACTCAGGTACAGGGAATTGTCAAGCTACCTTTTTAATAATCTATTTTGTTCTTCTAGCCTGTTTGAAATAGCAAATGCCCTTATGGGTAGCATAGCAGTGTTTAATCAGTAACTAATTACAATGTCTGAAATTTGAAAAGAAAATAATAAGAAAAATCTTCCAAATGAATTTCTGAAGTGGTCATTAATTTTCCTGGCTACAGTTATGAAAACAAAATTTACCAAAGCCACTGATAAAATACAGCTCAGCAAAGAATCAGATTTTCTATGAATATTTGTAATAAGTGATTGATGGTTTATATTATTGCCTTACATAGTAGTTAAATTTTTTTAAAAAATAAACCTTACTAGGAAACAATATAGAATATTTCTCTCCAGTGAGAAGAAGTTAAGAATTTTCAGATGAAAGTGGTTTGTATGTGGAGTGAGTAGATCATGCCAACATGACTTAAATGTTTGTAACTTGGATTCCACACAAATTTAGTTCAGTTCAGTTCAAAAACTATAGGAAAAACTCAGTTAGATTGAACTTTAGCCTTCAAAACAGCAGGTAACCATAGTACAGCTCTACATTATAGTGGCCTGAGTTCAAATGGGGGGAGATTGACACCCAAAGATTCACACTCTTAGGAGAAATTTGTTTTGGTTTTGCATAGATATTCAACATTTCCATCATAAGGAGAAAATATTTTAACTTAATGAAGACCTAGTCCTCCTATATTTCTTCCATCCAGTCCTCCATTTACATATAAAGGCATGAAACATTTATTACAACTAGCCGAGAAGCTGGCCTAGTACACTTGTATGAGATGGGATAACCATAAAATTCTAGCTTTTCTTTTCATGAAAAATGTTTAAAATGTACCCAGACTAGGACCTGATGTTGGAACTCAACTGAAATGTGTTAAAAGAGAAAATCTTCTTCTAAGAATCATAGACCTCTGGTGTTGCAGACCATGCTCCAATGCAAACAGAACATCATTTTAGAGTAGTACACAGCTGAGTGGCATAACTTTAGCTATCAATCTTTTTAGCTTCACCTGTTAGGAATGTTTTCATCTGAATAACTTAGTCCAGTAGCTTTATTCTTTTCAATATACCATTAAGGACACAAAGGGCTATAAATTTAATGAGTATTACTGCTAAACTTGCCTTTCTTTGTTGAAGAAGTTTTAGAGAAAAATTACAATCATTTTTTTAAAAACTCCTTTATGCTGGGAAATATCCTTTTCTCGCAAGATGTAATTCTTAGGGTACTTTTTTCGTCTTTCTCAGTGATACCTGAGTTTATACAGATAAGCCAATCCCATTGAAGGTTAAATCTTGATTTGAATTAGACAGAATCATATGTACGCACTCATCCTCTGAAACGAAATACTTTTTTAAGAAAAAGAGGTGTCTTTATCTTTCTTTGAACATTGGATTGATGAGAGCACTCAGGCTGGTAAGGAGAGCATGGTTAGGAGACAGCTGTTGAACTGGCAAAACCAAACCAGTGAAACAAGTTTATAAAGTTTTGTAGCTCAGTGCCATTTCCTTGGATCATGACAGTAACATAAAATAACTCTGTTCTCTTTAGGAAGAAAACAAAAACTTGGAGATGCAATGCACTTTTGGAAAAGCAGCTTTGTGCTGGGCCTGGTCAAATTGTTGTCTGGGCTAATGGTGTAACATTTGTCGAGATGAAGTTGGAAACTGGGAAGAAAATCTCTTAATCACTTCTATATATTTTACACTGACCTGGAAATGGATTTCTTTTGGTTTCGATATTCTACATTAATCTTCCAACCTGAAATAAAAGTTTCCAAATACATATATATTGCAAAACCAACTGGCTAATCCCTCCATGAGTGAAGCCAAGTCAAATGTTGCTCGAGCAAAGACAAAACCCTGGAGGTTTAGTCTGTGTTTGGATTCATGGTCTGATCCAAAGCTAATCATAGCCACAGGAAGCAGCACTGCTGTGTTGCTCCATTCTTCAATCTGCTCAATGCTCCTGATCACTTTGTCATCCAACACTTCCCTTGCTGGAAGAAAGTGGACAGAAGTTTGGACACTGGGACAATCACCACCATTTTTCCTGGAGAAAAGGAGGTTCCTCCTTCAGGAAGAGCAATGGTTTAAGGAAAGCTTCACAAAGCAAGGTTTTAGCATAGGTGTTGTGAATTGCTGGCTGAAAGAGCTCCTCTCCTGAAGGCATGCTGACCCTGAGAAAGCAGCTTCTAGCATTAGTATGGAAGGTAAATGCTGCCCATGAATACCCATATTTGCCTTTGCAATGCTTTTTAACACTGGCAGGAATGTTTCAAGGAAACTCTTTTTCACCTGTGAGTTGACAGCATTTCAGCAGCAGTGAGTAGGAAAAAGGAGAAAAAGAAGAAAGGCTAAACTTAGTGTCACTGGCACTTCTTGGTTTCTTTTTCAGAGTTTTATGACTGTCACTGGCAACAATGGGAACAAACTCAGCAGAAGAAAGGACTGTCTAATCTGCCCTGAGCAGTAGCATTTGAATTCCTGTGTAAAACCTCTGAGATTTTAGTAAGAATTAAGCCTTCTCCAAAAGGCATAAGGTTGTGAAAATTCTTGACACTTTTGTCCACAGTTAAACAAACTGCATAATCACAAGACAAGACAGAAATTTGGGGGATACATTTTATACTATGTAGACAAGAAATAAGATGTATTTTTTCCTGCTGAATGAGGTACACCTACATTTGTGCCCCTTGCTTTCTATAGACTGTACATTTCAACTTTTGCTATCGAGAAATTTAAAAAGCTCAAGAACTCTTTTAAGTGGCACTTCTGCATTGTACTGTGCAATTAATAAATTATAATCTATTACCACAGAACAGCCTAGACGTCATATGGAACTGAGGTCCCCATGCACATATGTCACGAATTGTAGAATCTCTGATCTGAGTATGACTTGTGAATTATTTGTAAGATCCCTTATGATGCTCAAGCGTATATTTTATGTAACATCTCATGGACATGTAAACCTGTATACTAATGACATTTAAAAGGCAAACCCTGTTTTAGTCATATATGAAGGTTTCAAGGATTTGTGCTGCGATGGTAGGGAACATAAGGCGGGGCTTCCATCCAGGTGGAAAATTTGCACAGCTGGTCAAAAAGAAAGTTGGTTTCACAAAGGTAAAGACATTTCCTGCTGTCAAAGCTAAACATTGATCCAGCAAGGTGCTCAATTACAGGTTTAACAATCTTGAGTAAACTCACTGGTCCTCAGGAGTGTTGCTGGGCTGAAATGAAAAGTTAAGAGAGTTTTAAAATCGTATTTCCTTTGTTTATACACTAGCAAATAATAATTATAAAATCACACTATATTAATTTCAAAGTAGATTTCTTCCTACAAACATTCAACATAAAGCCCTGTATACCTGTACAATGGCAGTCAGGTATCTCAAAAAATTACTCAGAAGACACAGAATAACATACAAGAGAAAACTGCGAAAGAGACTGGGATTTGCAGGCCTTAAAAGAAAGCAAGGTAATAAATGAAATGCTCCTTACCAACTACTCATAACTGAGGCTACTCAGCAGCTATTTTTCCTGGAGGAGAACCAAACACTGCTCAGCACTCAAAGCTAGTTTGAACCCAAATTGCACCTTTCAAACCCCATCTTTTCTTCCGTAGGTCACTTCAAAAATAGTGTGATGAGCCTGATTTACAGCACACATCTCCAGAACTTTTGCCAGCCTCAGCATCTTCAGATACTTTCAGATTAATTATTTTGACATCAACTATTTCATACAGTAACTCAAAGCTTCCCTTGAGATCACCTCTATTGGATCCATGTATACCAGGTGTATTTCTGCAAGAAATTGCTGTTGAAATTAGTTTCACTGCCAATCCCTCATCTTTCAGGACCCTTTACTTAAACTTCAGTTCACTTCTGAACTGAAGGTGAGAAACACATATATGAATGCAAATGGTGAGTTTTGCCAGTTCTATTAACCTGATCCAATCTTCGTGAGGAAATTGCTTTGTGATCTCATAGCAATAGATTAATTACTGCTGCTTTTGAGAGAAAATGCTATGTGGAATTGCAAAACTTACATGTCGATCTACAAAATAGTTTGAAATAACAGTATCAGTCTAGGGGTTTATATATATATATATTTCTATCTGATTTTTTTTACAAAGTCAGGTTCCACCCAAGTGGGTCTTTTTTTCAGATATATCGAAAATCATCCTGAAACAATAAATCATTTTCTCCCAAAAGGTTTCAATTATGATCAGCAGTGTAGAACAAAGTAGTGGCTCAAGGCTGCTGAAAAGTATGCTGGTTCTTAAAAAGCCCATCAAGTTTTAAATCACTGCTGTAAATAATTTTGGTTGCACTCATCTCCTATTTCAGACCACTCTACTCTCACTTTCCTAGTAAACAGGCAATGCAGGAAGCCTGCTCAAACTGATCTTTTTCTTTGCAAACTATTATACCATACTTCAAAACCTCAGGAAGGTGATTTCAAAACTTTTCAGCTGTTCAGGAACCCAGACTAACCCGCTGAAATCTACTGACCTCACATATGGAAAATAACCAAGTAGGAACTAGTGTGTATATCCTCTTTGAACTTCCTCTTACACATTTCAGGCATAAGAAAAAGACTGAAAAGGAAAACCTTTCCTTCCTATAAACATTAAGCTTTACAATACCATTCGCTTTCCGTTCTCAAATTAAACCGGAGCTCACATTTTGTTATGGTCTTGAGTTGTCTGCAATAAAAACACCTTCCCCCTTCCAAAATATAGAAATCAAGGCATAACAAGGATCGTAATGTTTGAGGTTGTTTTAAACCACTTAGGAAGTCTGCAGAAACTGTACTCCCACAACTACTTTGCATTGAGAGGAGAATAGGTTCACGAAAGGAACAAGAAATCTTTGTTTTGGGTTGTTTAAGATGTAGAACAAAGGAAACTCTTTGGCAACAAACAAGCCTTAACAGACCTTAGAAACAACGAGAGTCAAAAAAAAAACAAACAAACAAAAAACAACCAAAAAAACCACAACCTTCTCTTACAGGATATGAAAGAAACAAATTTCACAGCATTCCTCAAGCTTCCTATGTTTTTTTTCCCAGGCACTACCTGACGTGTTCCCAAAGTCACAGAGGACTCCATCCTAAAAGATGCGTGCATTCAAACCCCTGCCCACTCCACCGTATCTCTTAGGAAGTGTTCAGAGAATTGCACACTCATTTCCAAAGTTCAGCTTCCTGGATATTTGTGTCCTGCTAACTCTCAGCAGACAGTTTTTCTTTCGTAAGTGCACAGCTTTCTCTTCTTAAGTGCGATATCTTTGGCTGAACGCATCCTTTTCCAAACAGACTTTTTTTCCTGAAAGATCAAGCTTTCATTTGTTGTTTTTCTTTCATTAACTTAGAGACCAGTTGAGTGTCCTGATATTTCTCTTCATCATATTTCCATTGTTTTGTAAAAGACTTCTGCTGCTCTCTTGTCTCTGAGGTTGGTCCTACATGACTGAAATGTGTGGGAGTCTTTCTATTGAGATGCATGGAGGCAGAAAGAGATCCTCAAAGCAAGGTAAGCTGGTCAAAGCCCAGTTCGGTCTCATTTCTGACCAAATAATGCATTTACTCTTCATATTATCTGATTTTGTTTACAGCATACACTCTGATTTCTAGTAAAGATATAGTAGTCAAATGTAACACAACAGAAAAAATAGAACATGTATAAACTTTTCAAAGTTATCTTTTTCTATCAGTTAAACGCACAGTAGAGAATTTCATAAAACTCTTCTTGACTTCCATCTCCAGAACAGTATTTCAAGCAAGTGAAGAAACCTGACATTCACATTTGAAGTGTTTTTGAACTGACAGAAAGCTTTCATCCATAAATTCATCCACCATAATGCAAAATTCATCACTACCTTACCTTTACCTTCTCTCTCTTTCTATACGGATAAAAAAATATGTTATGAATAGATGAAACTGAGGTGATAAATGTGCTGGAGCATGGAGGGAGCCATTTCCCTTACGACACTTCCACATGAGCCAGCACAAATGTATGTGCTCAGTTTGTCAGGTGACTGGAAGTGTTAGCAGACCCAAGAAAAAGCTGGCATTCTTCTTGACCTCCTCACCTTCTCTGCAACAAAAAGTCTTCCTTTCAGCCTATGGTTCAAAAGGCAAATTAGTGTTTTTTCACTAAGATCTGGAGAGGAAGCCCCAAGACTCAAGGCCTAGTTTGCATCCAATCCTCATGCAAGTCCCTTTTTCCGTGCATAATGATACATAATTAAATATTTATTTATATGTCTCTTTTGCGAGGTCTGTGGCACTGATGGAGTCATGAGATGAATCCATCAGATAAAAAGGAAATCTTGTGTACTACTGTCATGAGAGCTGTTGTCATGGTTTAGGAATGGTACTCCCCAGTTTAGTATCCCCACTGAAACTCCAAACCACACTGCCACTCGCTTGCTCCCCCTGTCCCTCTCCGTGCTTTCCATAGGGGGCTGAAGAGTAGAATTGGAGGCACAAAAGGTGAAGATTGTGGGTTGAGATAAGAACAATTTACTGGAAACAGCAATGAGATAAGAAAACAAATAGTAACAGCAACAATGCTAATGACAGAGAGTACAAGAAATGAAAACATCACTACTCACTGCAGAAATCCCAGACAATAGAAAATGCCCAAGTGCTCCCTTCAGCTCAGAACCCAAGCCAGATGGAACAGTTTCTTCTTGGAAGAGACTCCTTTCCTCCAGCCAGGGAATGATGTAAGGTGTTATAAATATCCTCTGGGTCCTGACCATTACCCTCCTGGCTAGTGCAAAAATTAACCCTGTCCTGACCAGAACAGCTTGATGCAAAGTACAGGATAATGTCTTGAATTTACAAGACAATGAGTGAAGGGAATGCAAGAGGAATGACACCACAGCTGCCAGTTCTGTCTCCTGTACTATCAAAACGTCATGAGGAGTCTCCATGAAAAACCCAGGCTATGACAGAACTGGCAATGGTGGACTGATAACATATTTTGGCTCTTTGTACTTTGGGTGAAATGAAGCCATAAAACATTTTGACACATAAGACATGACTTAGAAAGGCTGCATCAGGTAGTGGAATCAGCTTTCTCAGGATGAAAAGGCAGCATCTGAGAGTCTTTGTAACTCTCAACCCAAGACAAAGAAAAAGCATGGACAAAATGCATTACTCAGAAAGCCATACAGCTGTGCACATATGTGTATTTTTTCCACAACGGATACTGTTTACTTGCAAATTTCAGCAACTGCATAGCATTTTAGGGTCATCCAATCATATTATCACGTATCAGACAGTAACTACACTTGGTAGTCTGGTTGTCATCTAGCTGGTGGGTTTGTATGCTCTCACATAATAATTTGCACTGGCTGCTGTAAGACACTTGTTAATAACCACAGAATCACAGAATCAATTAGGTTGGAAAAGACCTCTGACCCTAAAAGCCAACAAGACCCTAAAAACTACAGTCTATGAACTAACTTCTCGAACTCAGATGTCCTGCACTGTCCAGACCTACAAACAAATGGCAAAGATCTTGGGATCAACTTTCCCCGAGTCTGTGGTGGCTACAACCCTGAGCCTAGGCTCTCAGGTAGGTAAAGCAACCGACTGGCTTCACGCTTTTCCCTTCCCTTGTGATATGGAGCAGGCAACGGCAGTCCACAGGACCCAGCCAGCATGACAGGGGGGTGCCATGCCATGGTGCCTCACACTGCTCAGAGGCCATTGTGACATGGGCCCCTGCCCTGACTGTGGGAATGTTTAAGGAACAGAGAGCCTTGGAGGTACCCAGTCCTAAGGAAATACCTCCCTCAGGACTCAGCAGCTCGCCAGGGCAACCCTGGCAGGTCAGAGGCAGAGGATGCCAAAGGCAAATACGGACAAGGAGCAGCTGACAGCACACATGAAACAGGCACATGGCAGGGCTTCATCAGCTTCCCTGGGCAGGGATGCAGATGCGTGGAGAGGCCACTGGGAGCAAACAGCACAGCAGGACACAGCAAGGCCGTCGGTGTGCATTGAATACAACCTCGGCAGTATGTCAGGGGGGCACAAGAAGAAGGGGACTGTTGTAAAGCAGATCATTGTGTCCTTCAAGAGGAAGCCTCCAGAGGAACTGTGCAGGAACTGCCTGACCCACACCACGTGCAGACAGGCTCCACTTCGGAGAGCCAGCCTGCCACAGCAGCAGGATGACCTGGAGGACAGGGAGATCCAGCAGCCAGAGAATGAGGGACAGTGTTTCTCCCGGAGGCAGTCAGGGGGACTCTATGGCAGACCTGGGCAGGTGGGTGCCAAGGATGGAATGAGACAGCCTAAGACAGGACGCGACAGGTCCATGAGCTTTCCATGGACCACACGACAGCAGCCACAAGTTGTATATGTGAACTTCACGAAGGGCACCATGAGCAAGCAGGAGGCATTGGAGTGTCTGGAAGCCCATACTGCCACCAGTGAGCCAGTGGCTTTGGCCGAGGAGGAAGAGCGGGAAGAGGGTGTTGGTAAAAAGCTGTCCCAGGAGGAGAGGTGGGAAGATTCAATCAGCAGACAACTGGACCTGAAACTAAGCATGAGTGAAGCAACAGCAGCAGAAACACCTGCAGGACATACCTACAGATCTCCTTCCCTCACAGTCATTGATGCCCTGGCTCACGAGAGGCGGACGTCCTTCCAGAAGGCACCAAGGGCTCTGCACAGGGCCTCCACTGCCACAGAGAGCAGGAGAAGCAGCAGGAGCAGTCTCTCTCCAGAAGAGCAGGAGAAGCAGCACGCAAGAGACTGCACACCGGCTCTGCTGGACACAGCCCAGTACATTACGGGTGAGGTCGTACACAAGGCTGTAACTGTGATCCAGGAACCCAGTGAGCAGACAGAAGAGCAACAGGACCTGGAAGACAGCATGGATGTGTCATTGGTCACACCAGCAGGGGCAGAAGACCAGACACCTGCCCCCAACAGCTCCACAAACAATGGTTTACTGGACACAGCCCAGTACATTACGGATGGGGTCGTACACAAGGCTGTAACTGTGATCCAGGAACCCAGTGAGCAGACAGAAGAGCAACAGGACCTGGAAGACAGCATGGATGTGTCATTGGTCACACCAGCAGGGGCAGAAGACCAGACACCTGCCCCCGACAGCCCCACAGATGATGCCCCAGCTCTGCTGGACACAGCCCAGTACATTACAGGTGAGGTCGTACACAAGGCTGTAACTGTGATCCAGGAACCCAGTGAGCAGACAGAAGAGCAACAGGATGTGAAAGACAGCATGGATGTGTCATTGGCCACACTAGCAGGGGTAGAAGACCAGACACCTGCCCCCGACAACCCCACAGATGATGCCCCAGCTCTGCTGGACACAGCCCAGTACATTACAGGTGAGGTCGTACACAAGGCTGTAACTGTGATCCAGGAATCCAGTGAGCAGACAGAAGAGCAACAGGACCTGGAAGACAGTGCGGATGTGTCATTGGCCACATCAACAGGGGCAGAAGACCAGACACCTGCCCCCGACAGCTCCACAGGCAATGGTCTACTGGACACAGCCCAGTACATCAAGGGTGGGGTTGTGCGCAAGGCTGTAACTGTGATCCAGGAACCCAGTGAGCAGACGGAAGAGCAACAAGACCTGGAAGACAGTGCGGATGTGTCATTGGCCACATCAACAGGGGCAGAAGACCAGACACCTGCCCCCGACAGCTCCACAAACAATGGTTTACTGGACACAGCCCAGTACATCAAGGGTGGGGTTGTGCGCAAGGCTGTAACTGTGATCCAGGAACCCAGTGAGCAGACAGAAGTGCAACAGGACCTGGAAGACAGCATGGATGTGTCATTGGCCACACCAGCAGGGGCAGAAGACCAGACACCTGCCCCCGACAGCCCCACAGACGATGCTCTGCTGGACACAGCCCAGTACATCAAGGGTGGGGTTGTGCGCAAGGCTGTAATTGTGACCCAGGGACCTGAGGAGCAGACAGAAGAGCAACAGGACCTGGATCAAAATATGGATGAGGTGACAAAAGCCACAACAGAAGAGACAGAAAGCCCAGCAGACACCCCGCACAGCCCCACAGAGGATGCCCCTGTTCTGCTGGACACAGACGAGTACAACAGGACAAAGGTCCTGGGCAAGGGTGTAATTGCGATCCAGGGAACCAAGCAACAGCCAGAAGAACTGAGGGACCTGGAACAAAGTACAGATGAGGTGACAAGAGCAACAGCCACAGCAGCAGGGGCAGAGATACCCAGGCACATACCCCACACAGTCCCACACAGCCCCACAGACGATGCCCCTGTTCTGCTGGACACAGCTCAGTACATCAGGACTGAGGTCGTCCGCAAGGCTGTAATTATGACCCAGGCACCTGTTCTGCAGCTGGAAGAACAGTGGAACCGGGAAGGAAGCATGGATGAGGTAATGGCAGCAACAGCCACAACAGCAGAAGTGACAGAAAGTCCAGTATATGCTCCGAACTGCCCCACACCTGATGCTTCAACTCTGCTGGACACATTCCAGTACATCAGGAATGAAGTCCAGGGCAAGGCTACGCTGTTAGTCCGGAGTCCTGAACAGCAGCCGGAAGAACAGCAGGACCTGGAACAAGGCGTGGATGAGGTGGTGAGAGCAACAGCCACAGCAGCAGGAGCAGAGAGCCCAGCACATGCCCTGCACAGCCCCACAGACAATGCCCCCATTCTGCTGAACACAGACGAGTACAACAGGACAGAGGTCCTGGGCAAGGGTGTAATTGTGATCCAGGGAACCAACCAACAGCCAGAAGAACTGAAGGACCTGAAACAAAGCACAGGAGAGGTGATGAGAGCAACAGCCACAGCAGCAGAGGCAGAGGTTCTGGCACATACCCTGCACAGCCCCACAGGCAATGCTCCAGCTCTGCTGGACACAGCCCAGGACATCAGGGGTAAGGTCATGGGCAAGGCTGCTCTAAACAGTTCTCTAAAGAGTTCCAAACAGCGGCCGAAAGTACAGCAGAACCTGGAAAAAGGTACAGATAACATGCTGAAAGCAACAGCCACAGCAGCACAGACTGCTCCAACAGCCAGAAGAACAGCAGGACCAGAAAAGAAGTATGGACGAGGTACCGGCAGGACCAACCTCCTCAGCAGGACCAGAGAGCCCAGCAAACGCCCCCCAAAGCCCCACAGCTGAAGCTCCGACTCTGCTGGACACAACCCACTACATCAGGAGTGGGGTCCTGGGCAAGGCCGCTCTTGCAGCCCTGGGACCTGTCCAGCAGACAGAAAAACAGTGGGACTGGTAAGGAAGCATGGGTGAAGGAACAGCATCAGGAACAGCTGCATCCAGCTGCCCCAAGGACTTGGCACTACCAGCATATCCTTGTCCATGGCTTCAGGGGACCCACCTATGATTTGATGCGGACACATTTTGAGGCTAATGAAATGTGATGATTTTCCAACAGTGCTTCCCTGTTTCATTTTGCCCTCTCTCTGTACCTCCTTGTATTTACAGGTCCCCAGGGCTGTTGGCAAGAGGTCTTAGTGCTCCTAATGTTCAACTCCTTTCAAAGCAAGTTGTTACAGTTTAAATCCTATAGTTCAAAATTTCCTCCTTCCATGGATTTGGGAGGAAACAAAGGAGACATTCCCACTGTTAGCTCTGAGATCCTGCAGTACACGACAGGGTTGTAGCCATCTGACAAATTGCCCTCCCTGCTACATGAACCTGTCTGCATATGAATCTTTTATCTCTCACTTCTTGGCAAGGAAAACCCAGAAACCTTTAAATAAAGTCTGATTTGATATTGACAGCTCCTTTTGAGAGTAACAGTAGGGAGTGGGAGCACAAGACCTTTGCTGCTCAGCCATAATGACTTTATTTATTTCTGGACAGTGACTGACAGTAACTGTCCATTACCATCATCATCATGGCTGGGCTTCACAAACGAAGATTTGGGAAGGGCTCTACCCATGTTTCTTACAAGTGTGTTGGTGGCTAAAAAGGCCAGTATGAGATAGACATGTCTGGTTGCAAAAGGCACAGCAGAAGGACTCCTTAGGTGGTATATTCTGCAAGGCATGGTTCTTTCTGCGTTGTCTTTTCTTCTTAAGAGTGATCCTGTGTGCTTTCTCAAAAGCATCTGCAGAATAGTGTATCTGCAGATAGTGTTTCTCCAGACCTCCTGATTGGAGGCCAGAGTAGACCAGTTATGTTCATCAATATGGCCAAGGCTGAGATGTTGTTTCAGGGAGTCCTTGTATCTTTTCTTCGGGGCTCCTCTCATGCGGCAGCCAGTGGCAAGTTCACCATAGAGCAAGATCTTAGGAAGGCGGTGGTCCTTCATCCTGGAGACGTGTCCTGCCCATCGCAGCTGTGTTCTCATCAACATGGCCTCAATACTTGTGATTGCTGCTTGTTCTAGAACAGATGTATTGGTCACATAATCTGACCAGTGGATATTTAGGATTGTACAAAGGCAGCGTTGATGGAAACGTTCTAGGAGACGCAGGTGGTGGCAGTAGATGACCCATGATTCAGATCCGTACAAGAGAGACTGTCCATTACATTACACATTTTACCAGCATCTTTTTTTCATCTGATTATGTACAAAACTTCACTTTATAGTACTTCACTCTACTTACATAAAATTTTGCAAAACTTACCTTTATGGCTGAAGAGAATACCCATTTTTCCAGGAGACAAACCTAATGGACTCTTTCTGACAATGAAGACAGTTTAATTTCATTTATGGAATCATAGAACATGCTGAGTTTGAATCAGGATCATCAAGTCCAACTTCTGGCCTTGCACAGGACAGCCCCAAGAATCACACCATGGACCTTGTCCATCACACCAGAGCACTGTCCAAACATTTCTTGAACTCTGCCAGGCTTGCCGCTGTGACCACTTCCCTGGGGAGCCTGTTCCAGTGCCTAATCACGCTTTGGGTGAATAACCTTCTCTTAATATCCAACCTAAACCTCCCCTAACTCAGCTTCACACCATTTCCTTGAGTCTTGTCACTGGTCACCAGAGAGAAGAGATCAGTGTCTGCCCCTCCTCTTCCCCTCATGAGGATGTTGAAGACACAATGAGGTCTCTCCTCTATCTCCTCTTCTCCAGACTGAACGAAGTGATCTCAGTTGCTTCTCTTACGGCTTCCCCTCCAGACCCTTCACCATCCTCATGGCCCTCCTTCGGACATTCTCTAACAGCTTAATGTCTTTTTTGTATTGTGGTGCCCCAAACTGCACACAGGACTTGAGGTGAGGCTGCCCCAGTGCAGAGCAGAACAGAGCAGGACAATCCCCTCCCTCAACTGGCTGGTGATGCTTTGCCTGATGCCCCCCAGGACATGGTTGGCACTGCTGACTCAATTTCAACTTGCCATCGACCAGGACCCCCAGGTCCCTTTCCACAGTGCTGCTCTCGAGTGCCTCGTTCCCCAGTCTGCACACACAACCAGGATTGCCCTATGCCAGATGCAGAATCCAATACTTGCCCTTCTTAAACTTCCCATGGTTTGTGACTGCCTATCGCTCTAATTTGCTGAGGTCTCTCTGCAGGGCCTCTCTGCCCTCAAGGGACTTGACAAGCTCCCCCACAGTTTAATGTTGTCTGCAAACTTTCTTAGTTTGGACACAGACACAGACACTTCAAGTCCTGTGTCCAAGTGATTAATGAAGATATTGAAGAGCACTGGGCTCAAGATGGAGCCTGTGGAACCTCACTAGTGACGGGTCACCAGTCTGATGTTACCCCATTCACTATAACTCTTTGTGCCCAACATGTGAGTCAGTTGCTCACCCATCACATGATGTATTTATCCAGCTGTGTGCTGGACATTTTGACCAGAAGGATGCTATGAGAGACAGCATAAAATGCTAAAGTCCAAATAGATTACACCTCAACTAGGTAGGTTACCTTGTCATAAAAGGAAATCAAGTTCGACAAGCAGGATTTTCACTTCATGAAGCCATGCTGGCTGTGACTGATGACTGTGTTGTCCTCCAGGTGTTTTTCAATACCTCCCAGAATAATCTCCTCCATAAGCACTGAAGTGGGACTGACAGACCTGGAGTTTCCAGGGTCCTCCTTGTTGCCCTTCTTCAGAATTGGGACTTTAACGAGCTTCCGGTCTGCTGGGACCTCTCCAGTTTTCCAAGAACACTCAAAAATCATTGAGAGAGGTTTTACAATGACATCACAGCTTTTTGAGGATTCTCAGATGAATTCCATCCAGCCCCATATATTTGTAGGGGTCCAGCTGGAGCAGCAGATCCCGAACAAGTTCATGGTCATCTGGGAGTTTATCTTTCTCACAGTCATGGTCTTCCAATTCAGGCCGCTGGGACCTCCTTAGCCTGTTGTCAGTGTTGAAGACAGAGGTGAAGAAAACACTGAACATATCTACCTTGTCCGTGTCCCTGTTTAAGAGGTGATCATCTTCATCCTCGAACAGGCTGATTTTATTTCTGCACTGACTCTTGCCATTAATTTATTTGAAAAAGGTTGGTATTGCCCCCCACATTTCTGGCCAACTTCAACTCCAGTTGAGCTTTGGCCACACGATTTTTCTCCCTACCATGACAAGCACTATCTCTGTGTTCTTCCCATGTCACCTGACCTTGATCCTACTGGATATACACCTTCCTTCTTTGCCTTATTTCCAAAAGAAGATCCCTGGTCAGCCAAGCCAGTCTTCTCCTCATCTCCTTTACTTCTGACTTTTAGGAATTGCCTGCTCCTGTGCCCTTAGCAGGTGATGTTTAAAAAGTGGCCAGCACTGATGGACCCCAGCACATGAAAAAACTTTTTCACAAGGCACTATATTTACTAGTTCCCTGAGTAGTCTGAAGTCTGCTCTCCTCATGTCCAGAGCTGAAGCTTTGCTGGCACTTTTCCTGTCAACAGAGATTTTAAACTCAATAAGCCTCATCAACCAGCACAAATCTCTCCCAGTAAGATGTTTTGTATTTAGTGGACAAACCCCCAACCTTCCTTGCAGTGATTCATTGTTGGATGACCAGATTGGGAGTGACTTTAACAGTGGCAAAGAGGTGAAAATAGAGCCCTTGCTGCTTCTTTAATGTTTGTTTTTCAGATTAGAGCCCACATCGGATCTGTTCCCAAACACACCTGACCTCCACTGCTTCATTTGTTGCATGGGTAAATGGAGCATTTCATTTCCAGTGCTATCAGACTTGGACTTCTGACAAGCATTTGCCTGTAATACTAAGGCAAGATCCTGTTGATTTTACAATTTTCCAGCCTTGTTTGTTTTGGCGTTGTGAAGAAGTCCTACCAGCAGTGGTGACCTGATACCATCTCTGAAACAATCCTCATTATCAGAGAACACTGTGGCCAGGGAATAGAGATCATGTGAAGGAAGGCACTTCCTCTCCCTGCCTCCATTCCAGCCCTTGGAATAATTGCCATGCCAAAGGTAACAGGAGGATGCATACTGAAATACATCAGCGTTTGCTCATACTGTTCTTATATTTTTCAGCAAACCATTCTCTTTGCATGTAAAGAAACACCTTCCTAAATGATTATAGCAGGATTTAAATTCTGTTTGCATCATCTGAAATGAATACTTTCTTCACTCACCCTGCGAGGTGTGAAAAATGCAGTTGAGCTGAATGCTCACAGAATCCACTTGATGGAGAGCCATGGGTTAGCTCATACATGGAGAAGTACTGTATGGAAAGAACATCTTGCTAACAAAGACTGATCACTGTCTGACTGTGTCCATGCTTATCCAAGCTCTCTTCTGATAACAAAAAATGTTACTGCTATAGTTTTACTCATCTGAGACTAGCAAAACACACACCTGTTGAACAAGAAACACACTTCACATGCAGAGGAGATCCTGGAACACAAGAGGCTGGTCCCAGACTTACCAAAGTCAGTAGGAAAATTCCTCCTGAACGTTTCAGGCCTGCTGGGACAGGCTTCAAATGAAGACAGTGGGGTAGATGAGACAGAACTTCTCCTTTAATCTGCCAAGACTTTGATGTTAAAAACATAAATGCAAACAGCAAAACCAACTGCAGTCTTGGTCCTCATGCTGAATTGTCACGACTGACTGCCAAAAAAGACATGTTGTCATTTATTGAGTGGTTTTTTGACTTAAAATAAAATGGCCAGTGTTGGTTGCTTTTTTTTCTTTTTCTTTTTTTAATTAAGAGACATCTATGCTGCATTTATATCACTACACAAAAAAGGGTCAGGGAGTGACCTTGCATGCTGGACTGCTGATCACCCAGCCTGACTCACAGACAACACTTCTAAGCCCAGGACAAGTGCTACCTCCCAGAGAAAATATGGGTAAAACTACACCTTGTGTGGCTCTCTCAACTTGGCAAATTCCCCCAGTGCCCTCCTGAAGGATTTGGCACCCTCAAACACCCTGGATGCTCTTGTACTGTAAATGCAGTGCACACCTGTGTTTTTATGCAATGAGAATACTCCACCACTGACCCACAATACAGTCCTCACTTTAGGTCAGGGACTTAGAGATTAGAGGAAAAAGGAGGAAAAATAGTAAGTGTTTGTGGCTGGAAGGACCCTATATGAGACTCAGAGAGATCCAAAGCCAAGTGACACATGGATGAGGTGTGGCTGTAATATGTCAGGGCTAGAGCACAGACAGTCATCCTGTTTTGTTTAGCAGTATAAAGGTAACCTAAGCCTTGTATCTTGGGACCAGGAGAAATTAAAGTTGTAAAGGATGTTCAGACCATCTGGTTTTTTCCTGTTAAGCTTGTTTTCCCTAATTTCAGTAATTCTTTTTTATTATACATTTATATAACACTTTCAAAAGCATCCTGCTTGCCTCAGCTGCTATATTTCCTACTACTGTCACTAATATTTTTTGCAAAAATCAGTGTCTGCCTGACTCTGTGAAATGGCTCTTTTCTTTATTCTCCCTCCTCCAACCCTTTTTTTTAATCTTTGAATAATGTAATATATACACTCAGCAGCTACCATTTGGTGCAGTATGAGCTACTTCTCTGTTTTTTGGCACATGGACTGAAAGCTGAAAATACAGCTAAGGCCAACACAGTTTTCAGTCAAACATATAGAAGTTGTATATTCTGCTTTCTTTAAGCACCAAACCAAACAATTTGTTTAGGCTCTCCCAGGAATGAGCCCCTGTTCTCTCCACAGCTTTGCAAACATTTTGATCTGGCTCTGTGATGCGTCATGGCAGTGCCTTGATCCTAGACATTTTCTTAAAATCCTTGAAGACAAATGGGAAAAAAAAACACCCTGTGTTCTGTCATAAAGAATTTGTGCTCTGTTTAGTGTGATGAAGAAAATTGCCTTATATGTGAAAAACGAAATAAAAGGGAGTGGGGCACACCCACTCCAAAGCTTGCTTGTTGAGCTCAAGTGATTTGTAGTTACAGAATTCCTCGAAAGGTAAGTGCCCTCTATGTAACAGTGCATAGTAAAGCCTACATCAGCCTTTATAGAAGTACAGAACAGATCCTGAATCCAGGCAGGGCTTTGGATGAATAAATGGCATGGACAATCAGAGAAAAACATTGTAACTGGCTGGAAAGGCCAAAGGGAGAAGCAAACTCCAGAGTTGGGAGCGTGTGGAGGAAGAGATGTCTCACTACATAGTCATGACCTCAAACTATGTCTGAGGATTTCTTGCTTCCAAACTAACTTCCTGCTTGTAGATGAGGAGTGTTAGAGATAAAGGACAAACACACAATTAAACAGCAGCATCTCCTTCCTTTTCCCCCTTTCTGATATTTCTGGACTGTTACTTATTTGGGTACTTTTTGATGAGCCAACAGATAGCAAAGTTGAAATCCAAAAAATAAAAAAGCAGTTCCTCTCATCTCAGCTTGTTTACATGTCATTGAAAAGCTTCATCGTCTTTCATAAGACTACATTAGACAACAGAATGGTAGAGCAATTTTTTTTCTGAAGAAATAAACACAGTTTGACATCTGTTTTTTTAGACTGCAGATGGTGGTGTTAGAACGCAGGTTTCTTAGGTTCTTCTTTACCAATCCAATTTAATATATAATAAATAGTAGTAATCTTCAAAAATTAAAGTTCAGTTATTTAAAATTGCATTTCTGCTTCAGACTGAAAACCTGTAAGGAACAACTTCTGACTTACTCAACACTTGTGTGATTCAATTAACAACCACAGGACTGTGCAATGAAAATCAGGAGAGAGTTCAGTAAGGAGAGACTTGAGAGTGCATAAGGTAAAGAAAGCTTTTAAAAGGATATTTCATAGATTTTTAGGCTTTGTATAATGCAGCTGAGAGTTTCCTGGAACTTTGTGATTTAAGGTAATAAGGCTCACTGCCAATCTCCAGAGAATGGAGGAGACGAATGTCCTCAACAGTTGCTCCTGGGGTGCAACACTAGAGACTCCCAGTAGCAACTTGTGGCCCACGACCGTCGTTTAAAAAGATGTTTTGTAAAAGAAGGGGAACAAACAAATTTTAATCCTTGTTTTTTTCTAGGGCCCCTGTGGGGCTGATAGGCAAAACATGCTCCCGCTTCATGCACTTCTGGGATGCCCAGACTCCCTTGGATTTCATTCATTTCCCTCCCATCCACCCTCTTTGGAAACAGGAATACCTTGTGAACTTGCAATGTTCAGAGAAAACCAGAAAAACCTTTGGAGTATAATCAAGTCTGATTTTAGAGCCCAAGCTTATCATTCTTACTTCAAAAAATTCCCACTGAGTGAGCAACAACCACAAAAATCAGGCCATTACTCCAAAAGAGACAAGCTACATTTTGCCTTATTATCTCTGTGAATAAAAAATATATATCTGGCAAATACAACCACATATTTTTTAGTGTTTCTTTAAATCTTATTTAATATACAAATGACACTTGAAAGTACCTTTTTATTGCAGTTGGCATTTTACCTAAGATCATAACAAGCTGCTTCCCTGGTAAAATGTCTTTTTTCCTAACCACAAGGGTATAACTCAGACTCTCAGACTTATTTAAAAAAAAGTTTAAGTGTTAAAGCAACCCTCTTAGAATAAGAAGTAGGGTTGCCCATTGAAGAGAAAGCACTCACTTCAGTGCATTAAACTGGCAGGACACCAAGGCCTGTAGTGCTTCCTACAGAAAACTTTTCAACACAACCTTTGAAAGAAAAAGTCATTTTTTAACCCATCGAGGTAATCTATGATAACAGCAAACTGTAAACAAAAGGAAAACAAACCAAAGCAAGTCTGTTGGTAAGGCATGGGGTGGAACACTATTTAGTGGGAAAGAACAAAAATAAAAAGGCAGTATGTGGTGGTATACAAGCAGACATGGTGCAGAGCCCTGTGCCTGCATTTCCATTGCAGGACACAATTGACGCCAGAATTGATTTCCATTAAGCTTTCCAGGAATGGTGTGCAGGAAGATGGGGTATTTGTTCTGAGCAATAGGACCAGAATATGATCCTGGTAAAAGCGAGTTAGGATTTATCTGTAAATAGAAAATCATCATAGAATTTAGCCAATTGCAATCTGGCTGCTTGTTTTTATCTTTTCCTCCATGTGGCTTTCTCCGTACCATCAAAATCAAATGGCAAATCTCGGTCTGGTTTTGCAATTGCTTTCTATATCCTATAGGTTTTCCTCTTTTCAGGTCCTGCTTTGGCTTTTGCACTTCTAATGTAAATATCTAGCAAAGTATAGCCAATAATCAGCAAGTCAGAATCTACAGAGAGGTACCTGCACCCTGCACAAATTCTTCCTGCATATATTTTTAATACCTTTTCCTCAGCTGCACCTGTTTGATGCTGTAATTTCTGTCCAGATACTGGTACACTTTGAAATGCAGCGTGTACACTCAAGAAACTCTTTCCTACCATGTGTATAGATCTTTAAAAGCTCTGTGGCCCATAGAACAAAGGTAATTGGGTGTTGAAGTCAGCTGGGTTTTAGGCATCTGGCCAACAACAGCACTGTTGAAATCCCAGTTGGTGTTTGTCTATGACCTGCAGTTCCTAAACACTTTTGTAATCTGACACTATTTGTGCCAAAGAGAATATTTTTTCTGAAACACTGCAAATACATTGTTTTCTTCATAAAGCTAATGTACATGTTGTGTTTTATACCTATTGTGTAGCTATGTGAGTTCCAATGGTGCAAAAATGCTCCTGCTGAAGTGACAGGTTACAAAGATTTAACCTACAAATATGCAGTGTTGGCTAGACTGGATGCCCATGGCAACACACAGCCACACTCCACCACTGTCCTCACTGTGCGTGTGAAATCTGGGAATCCCTCTCCAGGGAATATCTGAATTTCATGCAAGCACATTTTATAAGAAAAGAGACATTTAAGATATTTCTCAATACACTGTGTTATATATAAAGACATCTTGGGCAGTTGCTGGGACAGTGCCCGCACTCCTTACTGCTGACAGGCAGCAGACAAACCCTGAGCCTGTCCGGCTCCTGCTCAAAAAGTTGCCACATAAATGAAAGCACATGAGCTCCAGCCATCCTGTCCTTGTGATATACTTAAGGAAAGGAGGGCTCCAAGCCCACTTCCCTTATCCTCTTTGCAAAGGCCAAATACGTGTTTCCCGTGCTTTTATAGAAGATTATTTCTAACCCTGCAATTCTAGAATAAAATTACAAATTCCAGATTGGTTCAAAACACCAATGGGCTTGTCCTTGCCGCTATTGTCCCAATAAGTAAGTGCTTAACTACCTATAGAGCACAAGCTGAAAACACAGTCTCCCTTATTAACATTTTTGATGCAATGCCCACTTGGAGTGAGGAGGATGCTGTATAGTTCTCCAGACAAAGGAGAAACCACAATCATTTAACTCTGAATGTTTCCTTCTTCCTGAGGCTCTCGTGTACATTTCTTAGCTCATATCCCTAAAAGTTTTTATTTTCAATACCTACATTCTCCCTTACCTACCTCCTGTCCTCATCATGTAATGTTTTTTCTTTCATAACTTCCCCTCTAGAGGATGGTGCCAAGAATGTACTCTCTGCAAAATTTGTATTGGATTTTATTTTCTTTTTAGGGTTTTGTGTTTTTTTTTTAATCTCCTACGGTTGTACATTCCAGTCATATACATTCTTCACACTACTTCATTATTTACACTGAGTCCCAGTTATTTCTGCATTCCTGTAATTCTCTACCATAGGCTCATGTCCTTCTGCTCTGCTGTGGAAAAAGTGAGTGAGCTCTTCAGAGCAGTTCCTCTAGGTGATCCAGATTCCTTCCGTTCTCTTCCAAAATCACACTGGAATTGTATCTTTCAGTCTTTTGCTGATGGGTCTTCACTTTTTTTGACACATCATGGTGTGGGAGGATGTCTGGTGTAGAAATTCATTGTCAGAAGATCACCTCTGAAGGTTCAGATTCTCATGTGATTCCCTTGCTTGAGTTCCATCTGCACTTCTGAAAATCTTTAGTCTTGCTGACGGAAATATTACCCATGCTTTATCTTTAACTTACAATAAGTCTTCAGTAACTTACAATAGGGACTTAAAAAACTGTTAACAAAGGAGCTTTAACTTGTTTAGTGTAAGCCCAGAGAATGTCACAATCTTAATATTTTCAAAATTTACGGTCGGCTTGATAAAAAAGAAAAAAAGCTAATACTGACATTTTTGGCTGAAAGGGTCTGCTCTAAATCAGGGAAGTTGAGGACTGTTGTTTTCCTTGGGCAGTGAAATGGTATATGTATCCTTGCATATTCATACGCTGTCTCTCACAGAGTTCAGTATCGACGGTTTCTTCATTATAGGGTGGTGAGGCACTGGAACAAGTTGTCCAGAGAAGTTGTGGGTGCCCCATCCCTGGAATTGTTCAGGACCAGGTTGTACGGGACTTTAGGCAACCTGATCTAGTGGAAGGTGTCTCTGCCCATGGCAGGAGGGTGAAAATAAATGATCTTTAGGATTTCTTCCAACACAAGCCATTCCATTATATGATTATATGATCTTTGTCTATCAGAAATAGTTTAGTGCCTTCCTAACTGAGCCTCTCCTACAGACAAGCTGCATGTACAGCTAAGTTTTTGAAAGGCTCTCTCCCTAGACCCCTCTAACACTTACAGAGGAATTAATAGGGATGCAACGCAGTAAAAAGAAGTAATTTTGCAGGAAAAAGCCAGGCTTGGGAAACAATAAGGTCCAAACCTGATGTACCAGAGTACTGAATCACACTCTATATGAAGTTTTAAAGCTCAGTATGTGTTATATCTCGGAATATATAAACATGTTTATATTCTTTTTTATATTCTTTTTGAAACTATGTATATGGGGAAACCACCTTCTCCATATGAATCTGCCCAATCTCTATCCTGTGTCCCTCTCTTGGCCACTTTTGTTCTGCTCAGGTAGCATCATTATGCTGTATCACCTCTCCTCCTCTCCCAGATCTGCCCAGCAGCACAGGGCAGATTTATGCAGGAATCACCAGCAGCCACCCCAGGAATCAACAGCTTACTCCACGCTGGTTACTCTGCTATAACCACATAGGAAACGGTCCAGACCCCAGCCAGCTGCACAATGCCTCTGGATGTTTTAGGTTTTTTCAGGTTTCAAGCAGGAGGGCCTGGAGCCAAGCCTCATCACGCAGGAGACTGCAGAGAACTCAGTAGGAAGGGAGGTCCTCCCCAAGACCTCTGGGCAAAATGTACAGTTTGTCCTCTGGCACTGACAAAGGAAAGGCGAAGACACCCCCTCTCCCATTCTGACGTCCGCAGTTTAATTTCAGTGCTCGTGTGTTCTAGGTGATTGTTTTTTGCCCCAGTGCTTGTAAGGATTAGAAAAAAATAAGCCGAGAAATACCAAGTTAATTATTGAGGTTATTCAATAGGCCTCAGAAGGGAACCACAGTCCCATCTCTCTAGTTGTTCTGGCTGCAAATCTATTCCCTCAGCTGCTTTGAATTTTCTGATGGTCTTAGCCAATTACAAAGATGTAAAATGATGCAAGGATTGTAAATTCTTTTTACAGAGAATTTAATCGAAGCGCTTGTTTCTATAAAGCTAAGAAACAAACAAGCATTCAGGCACTTGCTTTAGAAAAAATAAACAAATGAGGTACAGTGCATCAAGCCTTACAAGATTTAACTTACATCTTTTTAAGAGGTAAGCAGGACATTGTAAACCAACTTCCCTTGCTTAAATTCCCATGTAAGAATTTTATGTGACTTCTTATTAAGTGTTTATTCTGAATAAGATGAAGGAAGAACTGAGTCCTTGCATGTTCTAAATGAGCCCTGCAAAATAGTTGAATCATTTATTTCTCATGCATCATGAAGTGGTCAAAGTTTACCAAAAAAAGGAGACAAAAATCAGAACAGAAGCACTTAGTACAACGCTATAAACTACCATTCAAAGCACTACAGAAATCTTTTATGTATGGCACATGAGGAAAATGCCATCAGTCACCTTGCAATCACATCTGTTGGATTTTATTGCAATTATGAGGATTAGTGTCTCTGCACAATCTGTTACAGGGACAGTCCAGTTGTGTTTCCAGGTAGAAAAGAAGCTGATTGCAAGTCACAATTCCGCCTAGGCTTGAACATGGCTAAGTTAAAGGGCCATCATTACTCTTGGCTCAAATTCAATGCTTTTGTGCTCCACCAGAGCCTGGTCCGGCAGATTTAAAATAAAATAATGCAAAAAGTTTGCCTAATGTGATGTTTCTCTGATTTTTTTCAATAGCTGGGTGGCCATTTGTCAGTAGGAGGCAGGGGAAATAATAGCATGGTTTGTTGGGGCACATTGTTTGTAAATCAAAACACATTCAGGGATTTGGATGGATATGGTTAGAATTTAAAATGCACACACAAATATTACCCCAAAGTACATAATTTGTATGGAGACCAGTTTTGTCCTCTTTCAAGTTAAGACAAGGTCATAAATTCTGGAACTGCACTCATTGGCTCCACAGCACACGAAATGAGAGAGGCAACAGTACCAACACTGTACTCGGGTAATAAGCTTAGGAATAATTAGCAGATTCTCATCTGGAAAGGAATGATCGTACTCACCAGCCTCTGTATTCCTAACTTTGTCAGTAGGTCACAGGCTTCTGTCAGCAACAAGCAACAGGGCCTGTGCTTTCTCAATATACCTACCAGAAAAGAAAGATGTTGGGAAACAAACTTCATACGAGTTTCCTACCAATCATCAGTCTTTTTTTTATTATTTTTTTTGGATATATACGGTTTTCAATATCAGAACAGCTTCTTCAAGACAACTGAGTCATGGTCTTTGGATGGGTGGAATTGATCTCACCCTTCTTTCCTACAATACCCACTGCTGTATTGCCAGTGCTGCCAGTGCTGGTAGACCAAATCATGCTTGATAGATCAGGTGTTTTGCAGCTGCTTCTTCAGCCATCTGGCAAAATCTTTCTGTTTAGGAGACACAGATCCCACCTTTGCCATCACATACACTGTGTACTTTTTGGTCTTCCCTCTGTCACATCTGTGGATACAGGTCCAGAGTAGAAAGAGACTCTAAATGAATAATGTAAACGTGCATTTTTAACCAGTTGAGTACCCATTCAGTTAACACCCTCCTTTAAGAACTGCCTTCCATGTTCCCTAAAGAAAACATCTTTGAAACAGTTTTTTGACAGACACTCTGCTGAAATGAACTTACAAATGCATGTTAATATACATACTTTTTCTTTTTTGCCCTTCCTCAGAGTAAATAAATCAAAGACCCAGATCTACCTACAGCTTTCATTTCTGCAATGCAGCTGGCAAAGAAAAGAACAAATAAAGCTCCCCCTTCACTTATTTGTATGCTTTTTGGGTAACCTCACACATGTGATTTATAATATTAACGAAAATTACTGTGACATTTTCCTATTCATTCACTAAACCCCAGGAGAACATTACTATTTCTAGCCATTCAAATAGAAATTCACACCATTTCTCACACATTCCAAATGGAGCCAAAAAGATGCTGGCAAGCCATCAACTACAGGGCAAACACGTGAGCATATTTCCTACGAAGTGTGTTTTCCTTACATTGAGATGGTGTGTCGATTTCTAATTCTCACAGAGAAACAAAGACAGTCTGTAAAAATCCATCAGCTGCATAATATTGCAGCACTATGGTCAGTCAGAAAAGAAAGAGTGAGCACCTTTCCATGGATATGAGTGCACTGAGTACAGGGATAGTACACAAGGAGCTGAAGAAAGGAAGCCAAGGAACAGCAACAGCAGCTGCTGTTTGAGGTGCCTGACTGGTATATAGTCAGAAGGTCAATTACAGTGAGCAGGGCAAATTTCTAGAGTCAGAGGATGGCAGGAGAGCACCAAGACCCATGTGGAGCCAGCAGCTTGCCCTAGAGCAGCTCCCTCAGCATGGGCACAGCCAGCAGGGTCGGTGCCTGTTCCCACTCTCTCACGAGGGTCCCATGGGGACTGTCAGCAGCGAGGAGAAGGGCACGGCAGATCAAGCAGCAGTTCACACAGGAAAGGCTCCTCTCCAGCCATCCAGGAGCAGCCAAGAGAGGCAGAAAAAAACCCCAGTAGCTGATGAAGAAGGGCACAACAAGACCTTTTCAGCCCCATTCTTACTAGTGTACGCTCCCTGGGTGTGGTTGTGACACTGCAGGGCTCATTCCCCTGTAACTGCTGCACTAGCAATGTCAGAGGCCTCCAGACAGCCAGACCTTCTGGTGGGAGATGTATCTCTCCAGGTTGCCAGTAGTGCCTGGTGCCTCTCTGTGAGGCTGGGGCCAACAAACATTCCTCTTGCAGAAGGTGTGCTGCTGTCAGTGAGCTGTGTTGCCAGGTGAAGGAACTACAGAAGGAAGTGATAAGACTGTGCAACATTAGAGAAAATGAGTGAGAGATTGATAGGTTATTCTCAGAGATACCACAGTCTCAGGAGTCTCAAACCTCAATTGTAGTGGAGATGCAGGTGGATTTGGAACCCTGACAAGTAGCTGGTCAAGGGTCTTTCAAACAAGAAGGCTGGAAGTTTGTCCCTACCCATATTAGGAGAAAGGCTCCTCCTTCTGAAAACTTGATAAGTAGGACTGGCACAGTTTGGAACAAGTATGAGGCCCTGGAACTAGAAGGACAGTCAACTGATGAGGTGGACAAAGGTCCTTTTGGGATAGAGGGGTCACCTAGGGCAACACCCTAGGGATAGGCAGGGCAGGCAAAGTGGAGACGTGGCATTGTATGTAATTGAATGGAATGTGTGGAGCTCACAGCTGGCAATGGCACAGTCAAGAGCCTCTGGGTAAGGATTAAGGGAAAAATAAATAATGTGGATGTCGTTGTGAGAGTCTGTTATAGACCTCTCAGCCAGGACGATGACACCACTGAATTATTCTTCAAGGAACTATGAGACACTTCAAAATCCATTGCCATTGTACTTACAGGAGACTTCAACTTGCCAAAAATTAACTGGGAGCACCACACAGCTGGCACGAACAGATCCAGAAGATTCCTAAAATATGTGGATGATAACATCATGGTACAGGTACCAAGGGTAGCTGACTGAGAAAGATGCCTTCCTTGATTTGTTGCTTGTTAACAGAGAGGGTCTCGTGATTGGTGGCTGTCTTGGCCACAGCAACCACAAAGTGATGGAGTTTAGAATCTCCGGACACGAGGAGAGCAGACTTCAGGCCGCACCAGGAACTAGAGGATAAGGTACCCTGGGAAAACACTTTGGAATATGCGGGGGTTCATCAGTGCTGGTCAATTTTTAAGCATCACCTCCTAAGGGCACAGGAGCAGGCAATTCCTAAAAGTCAGGAGTCAAGCAGGGGAGGCAGAAGGCCAGCTTGGCTGAACAGGGATCTTCTTTTGGAGCTGGGGTAGAAAAGGAATATGTATGTCTAGTAGAAGCAAGGTCAGGTGGTATAGGAACAATAAAGAGACACGGTTTGCTGCTGCAGGGAGAAAATTCATGTGGCCAAAGCTCAGCTGGAGTTGAAGCTGCCCAGAAATGTGGGGGACAATAGAAAGAGGTATTTTAAAATATATTAATGACAAAACTCAGTGCAGAAATAACATCAGCCCGTTACAGGATGAGGATGGTCACCTCACAAACAGGGTTATGGACAAGGCAGAGATGCTTAATACGTTTTTTGCCTCTGTCTTCAACACTGACAACAAGCTAAGGCGGTCTCAGTGATCTGAGTTGGAGGACCATGACTGTGACGATGATCACCTCCCATTTGACCCTGAACTTGTGTGGGATCTGCTGCTCCAACTGGGTCCCTATAAGTCTATGTGGCCTGATGAGATTCAACCAAGAATACCCAAAGAGCTAGTTGATGATTTTTGAACAGTCCTGGGAATCTGGAGAAGTCCCAGTTGACTGGAAGTTGGCTAATGTTGTCCCAGTTTTCAAAAATGACAAAAAAGATGTGCCTGTAGACTAGACGCCTGTCAGTGCCTGGTAAAATCACGGAAAAGATTATTCCAGGAGGTATTGGAAAACACCTAGAGGACGATGCAGTCATCCGTCACAGCCAGCATAACTTCATGAGGGCAAAGTCCTTCTTGTCAAAACTCATTTCCTTTCATGACAAGGAGCGAGAGAATGGGAACTTCACCTGTGCGGACAATGCCATCGTTGGAGTTGAGAGGGGAGCCCCGGAACACACAGAAGAGAAGGACAACTCTAAACCCGGGCAGATGGAGCTCGTTCAGCCCTGTAAGGCCATCCATCTAAGAGAAGGTCACTCTAAACAAACCTACGTCCTGAGGACCTCGCTGCCACCGTCCAAGCTCGCTCGGCCCCGACAGATGAACCTCAGGATTAAGGGGTGGGTTCAGTTCAGCACACACTGTGCCTCACCTAAAAAATCCACTGCGCAGGCTCAAAGGCCTTACCCGCGTTTGCAAAGCCCTGTATCACCAGCGTGCCTGTAACGAATGTGGGTAGAGACCTTTCCCAAATCTTCGTTCGCAAAGCCCAGCCATGATGATTATGATTGATTGATCATGACAAGGTAACCCTCCCAGTTGATCAAGGGAAGCTGGTTGATGTAATCTTTTTGCGTTACAGTAAAGCTTTCAATACTGTCTCTCACAGTATCCTTCTGGACAAAATATCCAGCACACAGCTGGATAAACACATCATGTGATGGGTGAACAATTGGCTCACATGTTGGGCACAAAGAGTTATTATAGTGAATGGGGTGACATCAGACTGGTGACCTGTCACTAGTGGGGTTCCACAGACTCCTTCGTAGGCCCCATGCTTTTCAACATCTTCATTGAGGGACCTGGACACAGGATTTGAAGGCATACAAAGTAGGTTTGCAGACAATACTAAACTGGGGAGAGCTGTCAAGTCCCTTGAGGGCAGAGAGGCCCTGCAGAGAGACCTCAACAAATTAGAGCAACGAGCAATCACTAATCATATGAAGTTTAACAATGGCAAGTGTTGGATTCTGCACCCAGCATAGGGCAATCCTGGATGTATGGACAGACTGGGAAGCAAGAGGCTCGAGAGCAGTGTTGTGGAAAGGGATCTGGGGGTCCTGGTCAATGATAAGTTGAATATGAGTCACCAGTGCTCTGGCAGCCGGGAGGGCCAACCATGTCCCGGGGGGACATCAGGCAAAGCATCACCAGCCGGTTGAGGGAGGGGATTGTCCTGCTCCACTCTGCACTGGGGTGGCCTCACCTTGAATATTGTGTGCAATTTTGGACACCACAATGTAAGAAAGATATTGAGCTCTTAGAGAATGTTCAAAGGAGGGTAACGAAGATGGTGAAGGGCCTTGAGGGGAAGCTGTGTGAGGAGCGTCTGAGGGCATTTGGTTTGTTCAGCCCAGAGAAGAGGAAACGAGGGGAGACCTCATTGCACTCCACAACTTCCTCATGAGGGGAAGAGGAGTGTCAAGCGCTGATCTCTTCTCTGCGGTGACCAGTGACAGAACCCGAGGGAATGGCCTGAATTGTGTCAGGGAGCTTCAGACTGGATATTAGGAAAAGGTTCTTCCCCCCAAAGTGTGGTTGGGCAGTGGAAGAGGCTCCCCAGGGAAATGGTCACAGAAGCAAGCCTGACAGAGTTCAAGAAGCATTTGGACAGCTATCATCAACTGGTGGGTGAGAGGGAGAGACACAAAATACAGGAGAAGCAAGAAACCAAGGATTCAAATCCAGAAATATATTTTGACACTAGCATGCAAGACAGTAAGGATACAAAAGGTTTCTTCAAGCATCATAGATAACTCAAGGCTTTGTCAAAAGCTTACAAGAAACTATACTTTTTATCAAAGAATTTTCTCTCTTCCACTTTTCCTGCTCAACAGTACTAGAGCTGGTAAAGAGGAGAGAGGAACAAGTATTAGTGGATATGGTGTATCCACATCTAACATCTGTTCAGCAATCTTGCTGGTAAAGCAGACATTTTGAATTGAACATGGAAAATAAAGGGTATTATCTTAACATTAAATATGGACATTCTATATCTTGGCTAAAGCACCAGAGCAGGATGTTGTGAAGGGTATGTCCTGTGCATTTCTGTAGAGAGTATTCATTCCTGTCTTTTGTTTTACTACTTATCAGGGACTTGTTTTCTTAAGGTCTCATAGATGCAGCCTACTAAACAGAAGAATTACCAGTGATTTTTCCTTGCATACACCCAAGCTTTCCTTCACCTTTTGGCTTTGCTGGGAAGGATTTTGTAGCTTAAGAAGCTGCTCTTAAGGTCACATACAAAGGCCACTTGCACAGAGGGACAGAAACGGTCATAAGCACAATTTAAAGCACTTTTCCTAGTGAAGAGCTCAGGATTCTTCAGGTTTGCTGGGACATCAGAAAGAGCTGAACCCCAGAAAATATGTATTTGCATGCTAAGAGCTGTCTGTGCATCATGCCAGCAGCAGTAAGCTGATGTTCTTAGCAGAAAATACAGAAGCTGCGAGATAGAATAGAAACACAGAATCATAGAATTTTAGGTTAGAAAGGAACTGCACTGCACTTATTGAAACCTCAGTGTTTATCACACAAAAACCTCTTAAAAATACTAGATGCCTCAAAACTTCTCCATAGCCAGCAGAAAAATAGAGTTCTGTGTTCCCAACATTATGGATGGAAAAACCTCCCAGAACAAAGTCCCAGACCTAATCACAATTGCTTCCTGAAAGGAAGTGAGGCTAAACAGTACCCAAGGCCAATTGAAATCTGCTTGGAAACCTTGTCTCTTGTTGCTCTAGGTATCAAAATAGGAAGTAAACAGCTTAGAAACAGTGCTGAGAATGGTTCGGAGGAAGTACAGCTTCCTCTCCCTGCACTTGTTAAGTTTGCTTATCTAATCTTATCTTATCTTTCTCTCAGCATCCCCCCTTCACTCACTGCAGCCAGCAAATGCTGCAGAGACTTTGCAGAAACAACCTAGAAAAATAATGTTTGTGCAAAAAATCTGTTACCAGCTCCTGACTCTGAGAAGTCTTGCAATGCTCTGCCTAAAAACAAGAGCTTGAGGACTTACTTCATGTCCCTCAGACCCTCTCCATTCATGTCCCAAGATTTTCACCAATAGTACATCTCAAGTAGCAGGTAATCTTACACCTTTGCTGAAGATGTAACCTGATTGTGATTTTCACCCTATTTATATACATATTATGGCAGTGGATTAAATACTTCGCTTTACAGGTACCACTTAGAGGGAAAATACTGTCTTCCTTGAGGTTTTTTTGGACTTTCATTCCAGTTACTAAAAAATACAAGGACAAACAAATAACTGCCCCCAAGATAAGTAAGTAATAAATTACAGGCGACATGGAATTGTTGAGAACAAATCACATGCAACTACTCCGGTTTTCATTGTGACAATAATAGATATTTTGGGTGGAGAGAAGCTAGAAATGTCATTTATATTGATTTACACAAACCCTTACTAGAATTTCTCAGAAGTTAACCAGAGAAACATTTTCTGAACGGATCAACAATGAAATGGGTGCTAAACTGGTTAGAAACCAGACTAGATACATCTTGGTTTTGCACTGCAAGGAAAAATCAAACAGCACTCCTGGCCAATATGCCCTAAATGGGGACTGATTTGACATTTTCATGACTGACTTGGCCAGCAGGATATAAAATATTATCATTGTTATTATTAAATAACCACTGGCTAGGAGGAGTGGTGGTCGTAAGGAATCCAATAATAAGTGAGCACACAAAGAAGGGAAGAACAGATTGCTTGTACAGAGGAAAGGAAAACCAGCTGAAACATTGCAATTGCCTTCAAATATGTGAAATATAAGTGCAAAGTTTGAGGGCGGAGCCTGTTCTCCAGGACTGTCTACCCTCTAGAACAAGTATTCAGAACCCTAAATTTCAGCTCAGGCAATTCTTTCTATGGCTCTAGGGGGTCTAGATCAGAGAAGCATCTGTGGGCAATTGATCCTGCCTTGGGCCAGCACAAGAGTCATCTCCCTCTTAGCTCTGTACTTTCTGACTTTAGTTGCAATGGAATACATCTGTAAGCTATTAAAAAAAAAAAAAAAGGAAAAAAAAAAGAAAAGAAGGTAAAATCTGAGGTAAATATGTATCATCATCTGGAGGCTGGGAATGTTTTCAAATTTTATTTCAAATTTCAATGCAAGATCAGGTTTTCACATTGAATCATGCAAACATTTGAGATTGACTATTTCAATACAAAGCTAACTATTTTGAAAAAATAATAATAATTAAAAAAGACATTTCTGGATGGCAAACTGGCCCAAACTTTTCATGTGAGTAGTTTAACAAAGTTTCACAAAGGAATTTACATATCCCACAGGGAGAGGATTTTTAATATTTCTAATCAAGACATTCTGAGAAACTAAGCTAGAAAAAAACTTCTATTCTCATTTTTTTTTTCATCTTCTCCAAAAGCTCATGACATCAGTCCTCTTGTTAAACAAATATTTTAATTCCATAATTTTATTAACTGGACAAAACACTCTACTGGACAAAAATGGTACAAAACTCTGCTGGCTGCTGTTGCGAAACACCTAGAGACTTTTCGTGCAAACTGTAGAATATGTGGAATTTTAGCTTTTTCAATATTCTAGAAATCAGTCTGATCAAGATTTTGCAAATAGTTGTTTAGTTTCCGTTTGTTAGGAACAAATTTTACACTTGGAACCATTTGAGAATAACAGATTTTTTCATGCCAATGAGTAAACAAACAAAATCCTTCTAAAAAGAGAAAAATAGGAACTACAACCACCAGAGTCTCTGGGGCTAAGGAGGATTATCATCTTCATTCATTTTTTTAAGCAACAAAAATAAAACAGCTCAAATTATACAAAGAATAATTTAGGGGGGGAAAGACCATTTTCAGTATATCAGGGTTTTGAGAAGGTCAAAAGCTGAACAGGGTGATGTCGGTTGAATACCAAATATTAAATTCATATCATAAAGATTATATATTTTTCCTAGACAGGCTGCCTCTCTACAGACCTGTTGGAAACAGATGCCATTTCTTTGTAGGTGGGACATGCTCACAAAGGTCTGCAGATTCAGTTAGAAACTGGGACAAGGCAAATATCCAAAGAGCCCTCCCAGAAGCCTAGAATTTTCTCTCCAGCAGATATGAAGGATGAGAAATTGCTTTTTTTTTCCTGATGAAAATGGTGGAGCAAACCTTCATTTTCCTTTCTGAATGTGTAGCTGCCCTTCTTCAGTTATGACCATGTCCAAAGGAGGAGAAAGAAGCATCCTAGAGACAAGAGGCCTCATTAGCAGCAGATTTAATCACAAGCCTGGAGAAAAGTGTTTTCCTCTCTCTCTCTTTTTCTCAAAAAAGCTTCAAATGGCCTTGTTTTCATCCCACTGTAGAAAAGGAATACATTGAAATGTTTAAAAATAAAACGGTTGGGGAACAGAAAAGCAGTTTCCTTCCAAGCTTCAATTTTGAGGCCACTAAGACAAGCCATTCTGACCTCACTGCTTAAATTTCGTGTTTCCTTGCCCAGCCCCTGGTCTTTTGGATGGGAATTACTTACCCTGTGAAAGTAACGATCCACAAAGCCTCCTCCCAGAAATGGCAATGGCAGCATCACATCGAGGACCTGACTTTGAACCAGGTCAGCGCTCACTGCAGACAAGAAATTCTTCAAAACCAGTCTTTCCTTGCAGTCTAAGCCCATGGTGACTCCTACCTTCTCCTTTGGCCACCCTGTTGGAGGGTGGTCACCCTGTTGGAGCTTACCTTACACAGCTTTATCTGAAGATCTTTTATGTGCCAGGGAAGTTCCTAAAGAAATGTAATGTACTATTGCCATGAAAGTCACAAAGTCTTGTGCTGGGAATCCACACGTCATTTCAGGATTTCAGCTATGTAACGGTTTTCACCATGCTTTTCTTATAATAAAATAAATTTTACTGCAGAATGGAAGTTGTCCTGGGGCAAAGTAAAGTAAGTTGTATTTGTATTGTGTAAAGTGTTTTGTGATGTGACAAAATATATACATACACTTTTCTTTAAAGGAGAGAATAAAACCCTTTTAGTTCATTTTTTGAAGTTTGGATTAAGAGCCAAGCTTTGATTGAAGGGAAAGCTTAATTTGAACACCTGAACCAACAACGGATATTTCAGAATCCATTCATACATATTGCATGGCTTTTATTTGAAAGTTCAGAAAATAATGGGGGTAAGTATTTAAGTAGCATGTTAAATCTTCAGCCAGTCTTTCCACTCAATATATTTGTTAAAATAATGTGCTGAAGAAGCAGGAATTTATTACTGGGCTCTTTTACACAAGACACACCTTGAATTTTTCCGTTCTAAATCTTTTAACAGATGCATAAAGTAGTAAAGTGTTTTATAGTAAAAGCTTCATATATGATGTGAGTTTAAAGAGCAACATAATGAAGATATGAAATATCAACTCTTGACCTATATCTTAATTAGTTTCAGATTTTTAGCCTAATATTTTTAGGTGGCTTTGACATCAACAGTCCTATAAAGAATAATCTGCAACAGACATTACACTACAGAGAAAAGTCAGTTATCATATATTTGGAGTAAGTTTCTGGTTTGAATTTTTTTAAATAGCTGGATTAAGGATGAATTTTATAAATTCAAAACTGTGGTACACTAAGGATTTGGCCTTCATCATTGTGAGGTAACACCCCACTGTATCTGACCTCGGATTTACTGACAGATCGAGTGGTCTCTGACACACAGAAATGACCATTACTGTGTCACAAGGAGCAACTAAAAATGCCTTTTTTTGCCTGGACAGATGAAGTCAGATGATATTACTAATGCCTTACCAGGGCATGCAGTGCCTTTGATTTCAGAAATGTGGGTACAAAGTTCCAGAACAAATGTAAAGGAATGAGACACTTACATTTCAAATACACATGTGCAGTGGGTGGTGCAGTGGGTGGTGCAGCACTGGCACAGCTTGCAGGTTTGGCTGTCACCACTGGCATAATGCAGCTGACACATGAGCTGCAGAAGTGGGTTAGATTAGACATCTTCTTTTCCCTCTTTGCAGCACAAACACTGGCGTTTTGCTCATGAGCCCCTTGCCTACCACCTTCTTTGCAAGGACACACTTTTCCTGATGACCACAAATGTCAACTTTGACTTAAAAAAAGATAATGTTGTGTTACACTAAAGAACAGCTCAGCTGAAATCACACTAAAATTCAAAAATGTAAGTTTTTTTGATTTTTCAATGTGAGAATTAGTTTTCTGCTTACTTATTTATAATCCTGCCTTTCCTCTAGAAGCATCCTATCATTCATTCTGGGGCAAAACACATATAAAACATGTCATTAACTCAGCACCCACAGAGATCAGTTTCCAGGATCAAATCTGAAAAAGGCAGACCTCTGTGAAGCTTGTAAGACTCCAGTAATAAGTTCTGGATTTTAAGTATGTCTGATGGCTTTTTTTTTCCGATCACATAAGTAAAGGGTATAAAAGGGCATGCAAGATGTTCGTAAGGATAGTGAAACAGAAGTCATTGCACACTGAGATCAAACAGCTGTTGAACCAGTAAAGCCAGAAGTAACCCACAGTCTTATAACTAGGTTTGCAATTTTCAGAGCCTGTCGTATTGCACATTAGCTGGGCTGCACACAGTAAGCCATGGTATTTCGCCTGATTTCCAATACAGCCTCTTGGGCAGTGAATGAGCTGCTGCTGGCTAAAAGCTGCTTTAAATAACTTAGACTTCTATAGAGTTTTGCATCATACTGGAAGAGTTACTTTTGTAAGCTACACAAGCAGCAAAATATGTGAATTTCAGTAATTATGTCACTATTAAAGTGTGCTTCTGAAAGTAAATCACATCTCTTTTTGTTAGCAGGCTGCATATTGCTGTGTAGAATCCACTGCCTGTGGGCAAACTGAAAAGACTCCTGTCGGTTCAGGGCCCACTTTACCATTTCATTTAACTCACCATTTGGAAAAAAGAAAC
Organism: Pipra filicauda; assembly: GCF_003945595.2. Classification (NCBI taxonomy): domain Eukaryota; kingdom Metazoa; phylum Chordata; class Aves; order Passeriformes; family Pipridae; genus Pipra; species Pipra filicauda. The sequence continues at coordinate 638,054 of NW_024105053.1, read as the reverse complement.
CACATGTAAGAAATGCAGAACAGTGCCAGCAGTCAAATGAGATTTACCTTGCTCTTTTTTGTGTTTTAACCATTTTTGTGTTTTAAAAATTTCTGTGTTTTGACAGATTTAAGAATCTGTTCTTGAGCAATTTTGATAAGGACTCCCAGCTCAAAGGAGCTGTTTAGAAGATGACTTGAGCAACTCCTGGAGTATTTTGCAACAAAAATAATTAGGTAGTGAGGTCAACACATGTGAAAACAAAACAAAATCGTTTTTGCATTACTTCTGCTAAAAATCCTCAGCTTGTAAACCTTGTGGGAAGTTTCATCTATCACATAAACTGAAATAATCATTAGAAATAGAAGATCTGGACTACCAAGATTTGGTAGCACTGAGAGAGCAGATTAAGCTTTTATTGGCTGCTCAGTGAAGAGCTGGACTCTCATCAAGCATCAGAAGAAAGGATCCTCTAGAATGCAAGGACATTAAAAACAACTGAAAATCAGAAAATGTGGTAGATGTTGATCTGGTTTAGCATCTTAGAAAACCATTTGAAAGAAAAATGCAAGAGATCTTTGTGGAATCATTGGATAATACTGGAGCAGAAAATTTGTGGTAGGAAAAAGTCTCTGTCTACAGCACATACTGAAACTGCATGTATGAAAAGATGACGCCTTTTTATTGCAGTTAGATTTAAATATAAAAGTGTTTCACCTACGGGGGAGAAGAAGTAGGTCTGCAAATATATATTTTACTGTCATTAAAATGTGCACACTGCCCCAAAGCAAGACACATAGGCTGTAAGTCTGACAGACCATCTGCAAAGAACATGGGAACTGAGAATAAAAACTGAACAGGAAGTCTAGAAGAAAGCCCAGCTACTTGATTATATCATCTGGGCAGATTTAATGCCTAAAATATGAATATTTTCTGGCAGAACAAACACGGCCAGAGAGGTTGATTTTTATAGCCGGGTTGTGCTAACTCCTGCAACAGATCGGCTCTCAGCCACTGGGCAAGACACTTGGGAATTAGCCACGGCTGCACTCATGTTGTCCCCAGTGAACTGCTTTCCCTTTCTCAGAAGCTACACAAATTTGGCCCTTTCTTAAAATTGCTCCCAAGCTAGAAGACCACATGCAAAAAAAAAACCATGACTTGCTGCTTAGGAATGTAAATCACTTCACATCCTGGTCTTTGAGAAATGTAAGTCAGCCCATGGAGTGGGAGAATGATCCTCCTTGTTTTGCCCCATCTTGGGGGTCATAGGGTGGGTGACCCCCACTCCCACGAGCAGAAAGCTCCCAGGCAGAGGAGCAGCCAGGAAAACAGGGCAGGTCATTTTGAGCTGAATGTATTTCATTTACCACTGTGAGGGCATGACCTTCACCAGGCTGCAGCATGTGGAATATGGATGACAAGATGGTTGATACAGCCTTTCAAAAGAGAGCATTTAAGAGCATTAAAGTCCTCTCTTAAGAGCTTTTTTGGCTCCTTTATTTCATATACACAGGCACCATACGTACAGAGGCCTGGCCTGCTAGAAACTCATGGGTTAGGGTGAAACATTGCACAAGAGAGGGAAGCAGAGCCTCCTCTGAAAGGGTTTTAAAGGTTTTATCAAAGTTTTTAACCTATCAACACAAATAGATTATTACAGCCCTGCAACAAATAGCACATCACAGGGGTTGGGTAGCTACCTGTGTGGCACACACCAGGAAAGGATGGCACTGCTCTGAATCCACAGCAATGCCTGTGGATCAGCGAGTGCTGCCTCAGGAGCTCTCAGGGCAGCCAGATGAATTCTCATCACCTTGCAAGCAGCATTAGGGAAGATCCCAATGAGTTTTGGTTCCCTGAGAGTAACATTAGAAATATGAGGATGAATTAGGAGCACTTGCTGACCAGGCGATTCACAAGCACTTGACTGCCTACCTTTCTCCCCAGCACCACCTTCCATTTTCATCTGGAGGCAGAAACATCTAATTGCCTTCAGTTCTGGTCTGCATCTAGAAGCAAAGGCTTTTTTGGGCCATAGGGTGCAGATAAAGCAAATCAGACAGTATTTCCTAACATTCTCACCCAGGCACACACTTGTCCCCCATACTGTGAGGTCTTTAAAGTAAAATCTCTAATGGGACAGCATATCTAGGAAAAACAGAATATTTCACAGAGTTGTTGAGCATCACTTAATGTCCAAATTGCTAAATCAAAATTTTGAAGTTCGTAATCAGCAAAAATTGTATGAAACTAAATAATTTTCACTGAATTGGTTGAAGGAAAACATAAGTAAATGATGGAGTTACCAATAGTTACAGCAAAACAAAATTCACATTCACTCTTTGCCCTTTCATGTATTTGAGGACTGCCAAAGGACTTATTTAACTAGAGAGCTTACTGATTCTAACAAAACCACTAAAACACAGGATGAGTTATGCAGATGAACAAAGGGAAATGAATACTGAGTTGAAAAAATATTTGGTTATGTACAACTGTACTACTCATACTTTGGCAATAACTACCAGCCAGCCATATCAGAGTGTCTTCAATAATGACAGGAAATTTAAATCAGGTATTTATGAAGGAACTGAAGTAGATTAATCAAAAAGTCAATTATCATTACTACATACTTAACTCCAGATGTAAATGTGATTGTGAAAATTTGCGAAAGGACTACAAGGAACTTCAAGCACAATTCAATTCCATTAGAGCAAAATAAGATGCAATTTCATAATCAAATCTCTTAGACTAAAGAAAAAAACTCAAATGCATAATTAGATTTGATGGTCATTGCTAAATACCTCAATATTACACCACAACTAATAACGAAAAACAGCTTTTAGGTCTCCTTTAAGGAAATCCTGACCTAAGGCTAATGCTAGGAATAGAAAAACAATGTCATATAATGACTATTGTTCAAGTCTATGGAGTACTTCGGTTTACCAGTGTAGCTGAACATTTTTTCATTGTATAAGTTAGATTAATGTAATTTCATCCAAAGAGATCAATACAATAATGTTACAAAATAAGAGATAGTTTTGCTCACACTGGATTTGCTGCACACACAGACTGGTTTTGTTGGACAAAGGTTAAAATCTTAATTATTTATGTATTCTGAAAAGCTTGGGGGGGTGTTTCCCATAAAGAACACATATGTTTAGGTTTGGTTTTTTGTTTGTTTTTTTTTTTTTTTTAAACTCAGGGGATTCCTCATGGAAACTGAAGCAAGAAGTATTGATTTATCTGATTTCTCTGACTCTGAGCCAGATGGGTGGACTCCATTCACGCACCAGCTCCCTGAGTGGCCTTTGGGGGGCAGCTTAGAAGAACAGTGGAGAAGGTCTTGGAGAAGGAGAGCTTCCTGGTCACTCTGATCTTCAGAAAAGTTAATTCTTTCCCAGAATTCTGACAGTTTAAAGAACTCTTTGGAGAAGCATAATCTTTAGCTGGGGAGGTCATTCCCTGATCCACATCCTGCCTGAGAAGAAACTTTGGTGTGAGGGGATGTCTGGCTGCTCAAGCCAAGCTCAAGCTTTTACCATTTTTCTGATTACAGCTTATTTTTTGAAATCTGAAGGTTAAAAGAATGGATCATGAGAGAGAACCCACTGTTGCAGACATCTTCTCCTTACATTGGAGTTCTTTTGTCTTCCTTTCAAACATAGGAAGACTGTAGTCCTCTTTTGTTAAACAAGCCTCATATTAATTTTTAAGTATCATAACCATAAATATTATACTTTTATTAGACTGAAAATTTTTCCTTAAAGGTCTAAAAGCTTGGAAAATTTTTAACATAGAATGCAAATCATGCAGTATGGTTTCTGACTAGCAGCACCTCCTGTGGTTACTTCTCTCAAGGCAGAAAATGGGTATTTTGATATAATTTTTTTGCATTATCAGTTGAATAGGAACTCTCAAGCAGCAAAAGTATCAGATAGAGACAATAGCTGCAGAAAAAGTTAGCTATGCACTCATTTGGAATTTCAAACTCTCTGTGAAGGAATAACTGCAGTTTGCATTGTTTTAGAGCAACTGTTCACTCAAAGAAAGTTTCTGTTTCTGAATGAGAAGAATCTCTTAGTGTGTGCATGACTAATTAAATTCTGGTTATTTTTTAAAAAACTTTTCTATATAATCGTGTCTTTCAAGTTCTTAGGAAACTTTGCAAACAGTAAACATGGCACTAAACTTACAGATTTCTGAGTAAGGAAAGATTCTCAAATGTTAAGCTTCGGCATTTCAGCAACAACAATAAATTCCTGATTGCAGCCTTCCTAAGAGAGTCATAAATATTTTTATGCAGTCAGTGTGCAGTTCTACCATTTGCAACATGATGCAACATTCATGGTAGTATCAAAAGTCCAAATCATATTATCTTGCCAGGAAGCTTTAAAGCAGCTCTTGGACTGCACTAATGTATCTGTTTGGTGTCAAACAAGCATAACATCAGTATTTTCCCTGTTGACTACTATTTACTGACCTGGTTTTCAGGATGACACAACAGAAGTTGCAACTTACAGGACATACTTATAGTATTAGAAAAGAAAGCAGAAACAAATGGAAGTGTTGTTTAGTTTTTTGTTCAAATGATTTTACTGCTAAAGCAAGAAAGGACATCCCTGCACCACAAGGAACAGATTGGTGGGGAGAGAATGCAGCCACAATACTGAAACCCAGCAACAGCTTTACCATAACATTAATTCCTGGTGCTCTGTATGTCCACACAGCTATGACCAGAAAGCAGGATGTAATCCTGGCAGAAATTTTTTGTATGTTGAGTTTTTCATTTAAAACTAAAGAAAAATCTGCTGAGAACATTTATGCATGTGATGCTACATCATTATTCATGAGTTGGCTTCTACGTGCAGTATCAGGTTCCTCCATAAACACAGAATCCTCTTCTTCACATATAACCCCAAAATATTGAAAGGTTGATATATTAACTAATTCCCATCAGTTGTAAATTTCTGTGTGAAATATGCCATAAAACTTACTGAGTCATAGGTACCACTCCTCCTTCTCCAATTAAACACAAGTTAGCCCTGAACTTGAGTTTAAATGTTTGATTTCAGATTTGCTTTTATTGATCCTAGTTATTCTTTTCTACACAAGGAATTTAAATGAATCAGTAAAGCATATTGTGAAAAAAGACCAGAAATGTGCAATCAAGTGTGAAAACTAATAATTAATAACAATTTTAATGAAAATCTTGCTTCTCTATCCTTTTTTTCTCAGAGCACAAACTGAAAGACATAAAATTAATCCTCTTTGCCAAAATTAAGCAATGAAACTTCCTAGGGGAGTCTTCAGTGAAAGAATATCCAAGCAGAAAAGTTGAGTGCATTTGTGGCTTTCTAACCATATGGGAAGCTGTCACATAAAGTTTTATGATCCTTTTTTGAGACCTTATAATAAGTCTTTGTTAAGTGTATTGGAGATAATCTAAACTCTTGAAAGTATTTTCTAAGTACCATGAAGTGCCCTTCATGCAAGCATGAGTTTTGTAGAAATACAGCAGATACTTTCCCCCATTTATACATAAAAAGGGCCCTTTCTTCACATGTAAATGGGACCCTCTTGAGCACTGTGTATAATTTTTAAGAATCTTAATACGGGTAAATAGTGGCTTTGTGGAAAAACTGACTTCCATGTTGTGAAGGAAAAACGTAGAAGTTCTTGAAACTTACAAAGTTGGATACTTAGTGAAGTTTCTCCACTTTTAGCAGAACAAATGGGAATTCACGCAGCTCATACAGCTCCCTTCTCTCAAATTTGTTTGTTATCTCCTGCTAAATTAAGTCTTTGAGGAAGTGAAATAGATTAAGATCATCCATCTAAATTCGTGATTATTCAGAAGGTTAAAAGTTCATGAGTTTTTTTCCTCAACATTAAAAACATGCCAGGTAAAAAAAAAAAAAAAAAAAAAAAAGGGGGGAGGGAAAAAAGAGAAAGATAAAAAAGAACAAAGGTTTCTGACACTTTTCAGGTCAAAACCAAGCAAACAAAAATAAAAAAGAGAGCACAAACCTGTTCATTATTGAGATTGAGGCCTATCAGTCTGACCAACCAGTGGCTATTTAAAGACCTTCTACACCTTGTTTCCATGTTCTTCCCTGTTTGACCTTCTTCAGGCCATGGCTGGATAGAGCAAAAATGTTCAAGGACAAGGAAAAGACCTTTTAATTAACCATTGCCCTCTGCAAATGGGATTACCAAAGCAATGAGCTTAGTTAGCATACACCAGTAAAATCTTTGGTAAGCAGTCAAGCCATAACCACATACCAGGTTCTCTCTTCCCTTCTCTGAGTTTCTACCCCAACCACATCTCTCCCACAAGGTCAGCAGCTTCCAAGAGTGGTACCCTGGCAGAGTCAACTCTGAATCATCCTCCAAAAGGCAGGTCCCTGGGACAGCCTTGGCATTGGGTACAGGGAATACTAATAGACAAGCAGAGAAGTTTACACTGGTCATGCCTGTGCTAGGGAGCGAAGGAGCTGGGACTGATGACCCAACTTGTGCACTATACACCCTTCAGGGTGTCCTTACTTAGGACTAGCTCTGGTCTGGTCACAGGGAACAAATGCCCACTTGTGCCTGCAGCTCACTTGAAGCTCTTCCATCTTAGTATCCTTAAAAAAAGAGTCCAGTTCATACACCCTAAGACTGCTCCATGATACAAACTAAAGCACAGTAAGTGTGAACAAACAGGACATTGTCTTCAAAGGCTCACTGCTGATCCACACGTCATGCCTAAAGATGAGAGTCAACCTCTCCCAACAAGTACATCCATGGTTCTCCTGAGGCTACCATTCCTGGAAGGTTCTCACCTTCTAATCTCTGTCCTAATTCACACAAGTACCATTAATGTAGCAGGGGGAGACCGACTGACCCCAAGACACCTCATTAAGTTTTCTGTTCCTCATGGATTTTGCTTCTCTCACCCCACTGGAAAGTCAAATCCCAAGGCCTAGATATGCAGAAAAAAATATTTTCAGTCCATTTTTCTTTATGCACCAGGGAGAGATGGAGATCAGCAATAGGCAGGCAGTTTATTTACTACATATTGATTTATCCCTTCCATCCAGTAGAGAGTGTTTTCTGAAGCAGCACTTCTCTTTACTTGTAAAGCCAGCATTTTCCAGCAAGCAACAGATGATCTCAGTACATCTCTTTTGGGGTTCTCTATGTAAAAAATAAGTTCATGACAATTATTTACTCCACTTTCACACTTCTGCCTCTCAATTTAGTCATTTCATTAGGTTTTGGTATTTCAGACTCTTGGTGACCACTGTCTGCAGGCGCAGTGGGAGGAGAGCAAGACCCTGCAATGCCACAGCAGGTCCAGAGAGGAAGGAAGAGTCACAGACTGCACCATTACACAATTATACTTTTTATTTATCCACAGTGCCCAATACACAACATCCTTCAAAAGAGACTGACTTTCTAGGGGGAAGGTAAACAAAGGTATGGTCTTTAAAGGAGAATAATTTGCTTCACAAACATTTTGAAGCCTTAAAAGAAGACCCTCCTACAGCCTTTGGGCAGCAGTCTGACTGACTACTGTAAACCAGCAAAACAGCCCCAAATGCATTTCACTGCAAGTAAACAAAATTACAAACCTAAGCATTCAAAATATATTTTGAGGGCACAAAGTAAACTTTTGCCAATAGTCCAGTGTCTATTTCCACGACCGTCTTGGCTGCTGTTATTTTAAAGAGAAAATTTTCACAATGTACAGTGATATAATTCAAACACTGCAGTAAGCTTTGCTTTAATTAGGAACTCTGAAGGGAAGAAAAAGGGTCTCATTATGTTTTAACAGAGGAGAGGAGTAGAGAAAGAGGTCCTGACCCAGGGAATTTGCTCTTTTTTAGCGTGGAATGTGCAAACTGTTGACTAACCCTTCTTTCCTTCTGAAATACCTTGGTGATTTGAATGGAAAAGCCCTTCTTTCCTCCATAGACAGTCCTGATACCATTTCCTTATGCATGAACTTCGATGTCTCTGTGTGATTCCTAGAAATCTCCCAGAAAGCTGCCTGCACTATACTTCACCAGGAGTTACTCATTTCCAGGTGCAGCACATCTGCCTTAACCATCCAGCTTGAAAACATTTAAGCCCTGTCTCTGCACTCACACTTCCTTTCCCTGCTTTCCTCCTCTTGCAACCACAGATGCTGTGCAGCCTGTCCAGAACTGTACTGATGTACCCTAACAGCATGACCCTCTACAAAATGGCATGAAAAAGTTCCACAGTGAAAATAAGGGACAACTTCAATTCTCTTAAAGTGGGAAATGTAAAGTCCTCTCTGACTCATACTGTTTCTTTGGCATCAAATTCAGTTGTACAAACTGCTCTGGAACAAATGACTGAAGTGTTGGCAAGAGCAATCTCTGCACCCAGTGGACATTCACCCATGGAGCTAGTAGCCAACATCCTTCCATATTCCCATTCCTTTCTCAACCTGTTCATCCCTAGCATTAACTGGAGACATAGGTTTACATATTCCTCTTCTCTCCCAAGGAAATTAAGGGTGGCAGTGATTACCTCCACACAAACATTCCAGTTCAAAACGAGGAAAAGTACAACATAAAAGCACATTCCACTCTGCATTCCTGTTGGAGCTTTAAACAATTGCTTAGAAATATTACTAAATGATGCTGTTCAATCAGCATGTACAGTAGAAACACGAAAAAAGTAATGAATGTTTTGCTTCCCTTCTCCACAGGTCCTTATCAACTACTTTTGGATAAGGCCAACATCTCTTCAGCAGGCTCACACAATTCTTGTTGGTCCCAGTCTATCCACTTGCCCCTACAGTCCCACGGCAAGGTTTTCTTGGCTATTGTACAAAACAACTGTGAAATACACATTTGCATAATCTATGCAGAGAAAAGAAAAAAGAAACAACCCACAGGATGCCTCACTGAAAGTTTTCACTGATGACTTTTCCACGAAAACGTGCTGTCCAGTCATTCTGCATCTTGTGGTTCCATCCATGAGTGCTGAGACCTCCAAAGCCAGTCCTGGTATTTCAGTGCCCATGTCCAGCCGTGCTTGAGTCTTTCCTCATCACAGCTCCACCCTCTGTGGTTCTGGTCACCTCCCCACCAGCAAACACACAGCTCCTACACCTACAGATCCTACAGATCCTGGGACAAGCACAACAGATTGATAGACATTTGTCCTCCATGCTCTTCCTTTCAGCTCTTTGCTGAGGATGAAGGAGATGAAGGAAAAGGTGAGCATCTCAGTGAAGACGATGGATTACTGCTCAGGTGAGGGGAATTCTTATTCTGTTGAGTTTTTTTTTAACATGATCAGCACTAGTGGCAACTGGAAAAGGACTGAGAGGAAAAATGTGATTTGAGCAAATGACAAATGGCTTTTCCACCCCAAAAAAAAAAAAAAGAGAGACATAACATTTCATGGAGCTGTCAGAATGGCACAGCAAAGCAGAACTGTAAGTTAAACATCATCTGTGGGTTCTTTCTCAGGCTGGTCATAGTTGGAAGCACTAAAAAACATTTGGGCAATACTGAATAACAACTTCACAATGTTTTGTTGCCACATTTTCAAAATGGGGTAATCTCTGCACAGGTTGATTGGACAAAGAGAGACGTTGCCTTTCTTCCAAGTCAATATGAAAAAAAGGAAGAAAATAAGAAGCAAAGATTTATAGCTAATAAAGTCTACATGCACATTTATCCTTTTTCTTCTCTGAGGGACGTCATAGTGATTTTATGATGCTGCTAAGGAGAACCTTTGGCTTGGATTGGTTTGGAAACAGAAATTCTTTGCATATCATAGTCATTAACTAGCCTAGCTAAGAATTACTCAATGTTAACCCTGACCTACATGGATTGGAAACAATCATCCCTTGATACTAAGAGCTTTTTCACTCAATAACCAAGAAAAGCTATTTTTCACCCTGGACCACACTTTAAAAAGAAAAAGCAACACAAACATGTTTTCCAAACCAGCCTAAATGCAAAAGGGAACATTTACCCTAAAAGCAATTTGTTTAAACTGACACAACATCGCTTCTCATATTATATTTGGATCTATTTCAGCAATTGTTGGAGGAAAACAGCAAGCCTTGGAGCTCAGAGTGCTCAAGGGCTGCTGTGGCAAGTTTGCGCCATCCCGTTGCTGTGCTTGGAGCGCGTTGTGTCATCAGTGTGAAGCACAGCTGCGACGTTGGAGGGCTGAGCAAGCAGAGCTGGGTTTGGCTACAGTCCTTGCTGCCCCCACCACGGCACAGATGTGCACCTTTTTCCCCCCCTAGTAAATGTTTGAGCCACCGCCAGCAGCAGGGAGTTCCCCTCTTCAACGGGAATCATTCAGTGTCTCTCTGGTCCAGTTAACAGAGTGAGCAAGGAGTCCAGGGTTTAAGTATCTCCATGTAAGAGATTATCACCACAAGAAACTGGTTTGCAGAAACAGAATTTTCAAACAGCAGTTTTAAGTATCGAGGCAAGGTGCAGGATGAGGAAAGGGCTGCTTCTTGCGTCGTTACAAAAATTGCTTATTCATATCCTCGTGCAACACTGCCCGTACCACATCTCTCGGGTATTTTAAAATGAGCAATTTTTTCCCTCCACCGTCTGACGGTGACAAAAGTTTCCTATTATTTAAGTATGTAATAAGAGCATGACACACAGGGTTTCTGGTAAGAAGCTGTGTTTTGGTTTCCAGCTCAAACCACAGGATCTCATTCTGGGCTAAGGACGTCACTGCATGGCAGGTGTCACCAACTGGGGCTGGTAGGACAAGAGGCTGTGGGGTCACTCCTGCTGGGGTTGCAACCATGGGCAGGGATATAGAAGCCCTGCAGGATGGTCTGCTGAACCAAGGGTTTGAGTTTGTATATAGCCATGATCAAGAAAGGATTTTAGCCTAGATTAGAGGATTTTATTTTTAGCCTGTACAGGAGGGTTTCTTGTCCTTCTGTGAAGAATGGTTGAGTTGGTGGGCAGACCAGGGGAAGGAAAATGGGCTGCAGTGAACTACAGAGGCATTGATGGAAATGTTTCTGAGACAAAAGGGAAATGAGTTAAGAGGGAAGAGCGAGGATGAAAGACAGACCAAGTTGATGAGGGGGAACTGCTCACATGTGCAGCAAGAGGACATATAATGAGCATGTGAAAACACTGTCTGCTCCTTGGATTTCACACAATAACACAGCTCCCTCCAAAGGTGAGGTAGCCACAGCAAGCAAAATATAAGGAGCATATCCCACTACAGAGATATTTTAGCATCTCCAGCTGAGATGAACTGCTTGCTCTGTTCTTTTTCTTTTAATTTGACATTGTTAGCTGGTTCACAACTGGTCATGAACTTGCTGAAACTTTGCCTGGAAACTACAGGGAAAAGCAAGAGAGTCTTGGCAATGGATGGCACAGTTGCAAAGCTTCTTCCACAAGCTCCCTGTGTAGAGCTGTGCTCCTCCAGATGCACTGCCCCAGTTAGAATCATAGAATCATAGAATCGATTGGGTTGGAAAAGACCTCCGAGATCATCGAGTCCAACCCTTGGTCCAAATCCAGTCCATTTACTAGATCATGGCACTCAGTGCCACGTCCAATCTGCGCTTAAAAATCTCCAGGGATGGTGAATCCACCACCTCTCTGGGCAGCCCATTCCAGTGCCTGATTACTCTCTCTGTAAAGAATTTTCTCCTGATATCCAACTTAAATTTCCCCTGGCGGAGCTTAAGCCCGTGTCCCCTTGTCCTATTGCTGAGTGCCTGAGAGAAGAGACCAACCCCCACCTGGCTAGAACTTCCCTTCAGGTAGTTATAGACGGTGATGAGGTCACCTCTGAGCCTCCTCTTCTCCAGGCTAAACAACCCCAGCTCCCTCAGCCTCTCCCCATAGGACTTATGCTGCAGTCCCTTCACCAGCCTCGTTGTTCTTCTCTGGACCCGCTCCAGCACCTCAATATCCTTTCTGAACTGAGGGGCCCAGAACTGAACACAATACTCAAGGTGTGGCCTCACCAACGCAGAGTACAGGGGAAGGATCACTTCCCTGCTCCTGCTGGCCACGCTATTTTTGATACAGGACAAGATCCCATTGGCCTTCTTGGCCCCCTGGGCACACTGTTGGCTCATGTTGAGCTTCCTGTCAATTAGTACCCCCAGGTCCCTTTCTGCCTGGCTGCTTTCCAGCCACTCTGTGCCCAGCCTGTAGCGCTGCAGGGGGTTGTTGTGGCCAAAGTGCAGGACCCGGCACTTGGCTTTATTGAACTTCATCCCAGTGGAATCAGCCCATCTCTCAAGTCTATCCAGATCCCTCTGCAGAGCCCTCCTGCCTTCCAGCAGGTCGACACTCCCTCCCAGTTTGGTGTCATCAGCAAATTTGCTGATGATGGACTCAATCCCCTCATCTAAATCATCAATAAAGATGTTAAACAGGACTGGACCCAACACAGACCCCTGGGGAACACCACTGGTGACCGGCTGCCAGCTGGATGCAGCTCCATTCACCAGCACTCTCTGGGCCCGACCCTCCAGCCAGCTCCTAATCCAGGAGAGGGTACACTTGTCCAAGCCATGGGCTACCAGTTGTTCTTCTGCAGCCTGTAACTGATGAGCTTGGGCCTGTTCACAGGGGGTTTGGGGGCACATGGGAGAAAGGATAGTCCAGTCTGTTGATCATCATAAAGAAAATCTTTAAATAGCTGAATGTGGTGGGATAATCCTGGTTGGACACCAGGTGCCCAACGAAACCACTTTGTTCTTCCCCTCCTCAGCTGGTCAGAGAGAGAAAATACAGTGAAAGGCTCGTGGGTGGAGGTAAGGACAGGGAGAGATCACTCAACAATTACCGTCATGTGCAAAACAGACTCAGCTCAGAGAGATTAGTTTAATTTATTACCAATCAAATCAGAGTAAGGTAATGAGGAATGAAACAAAAATCTTAAAACATCTTCCTCCCCTCTGCCCCCCTTCTCCTGGACTTAACCTCACTCCCAATTTCTCTACCTCCTCCACCCCAGTGGTGCAGGGAATGGGGGCTGTGGTCAGTTCATCACATGTTGTCTCTGCCATTCCTGTCTCCTCACAGGGAGGATTTCTCACACTCTACCTCTGCTCCAGTGTGGGGTTCCTCCCAAGGAAGTCAGTCCTTCACAAATTTCTCCTATGAGACTCCTTCTCACAGACTGCAGTTCTCCAGTGTGGGTCCCTTTCCATGAGGTGCAGTCCTTCAGGAACAGGCTGCTCCAGCATGGGGTCACAAGTCCTGCCAGCAAACCTGCTCCAGTGTGAGTTACTCTCTTCATGGGGCACAGGTCCCTGTCAGGAGTTTGCTACAGCACAGGCTTCCCATGGGGTGACAGATTCCTTTGGGCATTCACCTACTCCAGTGTGGGGTCCTCCATGAACTGCAGGTGGATCCCTGCTCCAGGGTAGAGCTCCATGTCCTCAGGGGCACAGCTGCCTCACCACAGTCTGCACCAAGGGGTGCAGGGGAATCTCTGCTCCAGCACGTGGAGCACCTCCTCCCTCCTCCCCATTGAGCTTTGTATCTGCAGAGCTATTCCTCTGTGCCCAGGTTTTTTCCCCCTTCTTAAATCTATTATCCCAGAGATGCTGCCACCATTGGTGGTGGGCTCAGCCTTGGCCAGCAGCAGGACCATCTTGGATCTGTCTGGCATTGGCTCCACTGGATATGGGGGAAGCTTCTGGCATCTTCTCACAGAAGCCACCTCTGTAGCCCCTCCATTACCAAAACCTTGCCATGCAAACCCAATACAATAAGAAATCGTTATTTGTTTGGTATTGGATCAGATTACATACAGATTCTTCCTCTGTTGGAGCTCAGTTGTATTTTATTCCACCTATTTTGGAAGGGTGGGTTTGCATTTTGGATAATTGCCTGATAACTGGTGGAATGGGATGCCTCAGCTCTTCACCATGCAGTACACGTAGCTTGTACCACAAGGCTTTTTTCAATTGAGGGAGTGGGAAAATGTTGCATTTTTTCACAGTGCTTAATACACTGTGATTCAGAAACCACTGGGGTCTCATTTTGCCCTAAATCATCACATTTTTAAGTTTTTGCCCCTTTCTCTAAAAGTCATGGGTGGGTGACACATTAGTTGGCTCTGCAAGGGCATCTCATACTTGGGCTATGGCTGGAATTTGTCAAGCCAGAATTTAACACAGTAGATCCCAAAAGCAAAGCTAAGTGTTAGGGATCTGTGGTTTGGTTTTGTGGTTTGTGGGGTTTGGTGGGGTTTTTTTTGCTGGTCATTTCTCCATGTGGGTACTTTCTGTTGCTGTCCCACAGTTAAGAAAAATAATCATTCCCTCACTCTGAAGCTGCTGCAAGGTCTGTAGACAGCAGTGGACTCTTTAAGGCAGCTGTCAGGGCCCTGGGGGCACTAGTAAGCCTTACTGACCCTGACCAGTATCCCACAGGACCCTCCTGACACCCACAGTGCCCTGAGAGAAGTCAGGGGATGGAGACAAGGATGGAGCCATTTCTCTGATATCATCCTGCTTCGGAGGACCAGGAAGCAGGAGCAGCCCTATGGGCTTGGCACTCAGGAGAACAGAGACAGGCTGCATATGTGATGGAGCAGAGGATGGCCTGGAGGCACATCACCCATGAGACATAGGTAAGGTACCCAGGTGGCACTTGGGCATGTGTTCTTACTCACCAGCTTCTTCGTGGATCTCTAAAACTGGCTCCTGCTGAAGTAGCTCCCTACAGAAAATTCAAGCAGGGGATGAGTGGGAGCCAGGGGGAAAGTAACCAAAAGAAATAGCAGAAGGTATTTGTAGAGAATGTAAAAACATGGCAAGCTGCTTGTTCTGAGTATTACAAGTGCAACATATAACAGAAATCCTCTCTTTGCTTCTCATTCCAGCAACAGAACTTACTGTTAGAGAGGTAGTTTGTTAAATTCTCCTGTCGTGAACAGGGTCATGGTCTTGCCCAGCAGGCCAACCCTGGGAAAGCTCAGTCTCGAGTCTGTAACTCCCGGGGATTAAAATGGTGCCCAGATGGAAAGCAGTGTTAAAATGTTCACCAGCAACAAGCTCCACACAGTCTGAGGAATGTGACTGCACCTACTTCAGTGGTAGGACTGGGGAAGGCAGGATTCCAAGGCAGGAATTTAGCGTGGTTGGAAGGGTCACCTGTTGAGTCGTGAGGTGTTGCTGTTACTCTGCTAATGATGCAGTAACACCTAATGATGCAAGTAATACCTAAGGAGAGATGTAAAAAGATGAGTGAGGAGCACTGAACCTCCCTCATGCTGATGGACAAAAACAAATTTTTGGCCCTTATAGCACCTCAGGGCAGGGGGGGAAACAAATCAAAACAAAACAACAACAACAAAAAGCCACACGCATTTTTCACAACGGTGTTGTCTCTTTTTAAATGTTTACAACTCTTAGAGAAAACACCTGTTGTCCAGAGAGCGCTGCGATAGTTTACTCAGCAAAGACTGAAACACAGACCTGTCAGTGAGCTCTCAGGTATCACCAGGTTGTTTGGGATTTTATTTCTGATAACTGCTCTGAGCAAAGTTTATCTTCTTCAGTTTTCATTCCCAAGCCGCCGTAGCAGAGGCAGTACCTGGGAAGCCAGTCCAAAAGCATTCCCGTGGAGCAGCGGCGATAGCGTGGCCGGTGGTGCCACCTGGCTGCCAGGGGGGATGCTCGTGAGCCCGTCAGCCTGCGCCGACCTTCCCAAAACAACGTCTGGCTGTTTTGCCTTCTGCTGAAAAACAGGTTTGTTTTCGCTCAAGACATGAGACAAAAGGCCGGTGTTTCTGCGCAAGTTGTGTTTTATTGTACTTTCAACTCGTTCTTGTTTTATTCATCTTGCTTCTCGCCTTTCTTCAGATTTTAATCAGTTCTGATTTCAGTCAGATGCTGCTGTGATTGCCTCTAATCCTCCTTCTACCAGCGATGGAAATATTCCCCCCTCCCCTCTCACCACCTGCACATTATCAGCCAGCTTTGCCCTCCCTTTGACCTTCCTGGTAATAAATATAAGTATTACTTTCACAAAAGAGACATGGGCTCCTGTGTGGTAGGTTCCAGCAACTTTAGAAAAGATAAATGGCCAGGCCCATTCCTCAGGCAGTCTAGGCAGCCCTGGATTTCATCAACAGTACAACTGTACCCATTGCCTTCATCCCCTCTGTGATGTCCTAATGAACTAGCAATAAAGAAGATATTGTCTATGCAAATTTTTGTATTTCTCTACCACTATTCAGAAAAAAAAAATATGTGAAATCACTCGTACAATAAGAAAACCTTTTCATGAAGATGAGGACTGTTACTTACAAAGGTTTGAGCAGAGGATTTCATTGTGAAAGCGTTCACCTCCCAGCAGACTCCATAAGCCACAGAAGACCTCCTGGATGCTCACATCATCTATGGATCCAGGCTCTAAAGCCATCCAACACCTGTGCAAACAGAGCTAGTATTACACAGGCAGTGTACCCTACCGTAACATCCACTGTGCTGGGCTCTGTGCAAAGGACACACATCTTTCCAAGGGGAACCAAGGCAGTGATTTTCAGTGAAGACAATGTACCTACGCAGTGAAAAACTGACATGAATTATCTTGGGTCTCAAAGCAGCAGCAAAGGATGACCAAGTTTCTCCCATGGCTCATCCGTCCTGAGGTACTCTGAGCTGCCAACCATCTGGCCATGGGGGAAGATACTGTGTTCTGAGTCATATATGGCAGATATACTTGTACAGAAATACTTGTAACTCTGTTGGTGCTTATTAGCCACTCATTATTCCTCTGCTTGTTCCAGGAATTGATCTATGCCTGCAGAATATGGCCCATGCATGTGCCATGATGTGTGAAATGCAGCCAAAAAGCCAGAGACTATGATTGACACTCAGGAAAGGATCCACCAGGAAGGGGCTGATAGGCTCTCCCTGAAAAATCCCATGCTATCAGCAGCCAACTGCTCCAGTTTTTCTTAGAGAAAAATTGTGTCTATGCATTCATTGCTCCAGAGCATGACAAGGCAGATGTGGTGGTGGTAGTGTGATAAAATAAGGAAATGATTGGCAGACTTAATGAAAATGACAGACTAACTAAAGTTAGTTGGAAGTGAGGACTAGGTGGATAAGCTGTTGCTAACACATTTGTCAGAAAACTGAAAACCTCATTTATTTGAAGCGGATGAATTCATGTAGACAAGTTCTGCAGACCAGCAGAACTCAGAAAGGAGCTCTGTAACCTCTGCTGTCCGAAGTTCTTCTGTGCTAGGAGTGCTCTGTAGAGTGTTCTTCCTAACAAGTTTCTTCAGTATCATTCACAGTAATTTCCAGTGCACATCCCTGCTTGGTTTGCAGTACAGGTGACAAAGCAAAGTGTTGGGCTGTGACTGCAGGTAGGGTCTTTCACATCGCAGTGAAAGCTTGATCTTGATCCCTGGCACTGCAAGACCCTATTTTCAAGCACTTGCAACTTTGCCAAATTATAACCATTTGGAATGAAATTTTCCATGCCAGGTATCTGCCTCAGGCTGAACTTTTTGGAAGATGTCCACAAACGCAGCCGTTTCCAATAATGAGGGTAAGGAAAAATTCATTGTTTTGTCCAAGTTAGAAAGCAATTGTGACCTTTCCTTTGAAAAGCTCTGGCATCTCTCTTCCTTGGAGAGGGTTACCTTTCATCAGAGATGTCCCTTTCGCCCTCCTGAAAATCTGCCCAAATTTGACTGCACTATATGCCCTTAGGAAGCTGAATTTGCACATGCTCAGGGGGTAATGAAGACATTCCTTTCATTGTAGCAATTGAACTCCTGACGTTTTCATCCTCCCTGAGCAGGTTCCAACTACAGTTCAAGCAGGACTTTCCTTTCAGTTTCAGCTGCAGACTTCCACAGCCCAGGACAAGGCCAAGCACCTGAAAGGAGAGCCAGGAGTCTGTCTCTTGCACTCTCGGTGATATTCATTGGGGTGAGACAATGTGGAGGAGAAAAATTCCTGGATTCAAAGAGCCAGATGTGTGGGTGGTGATGAGGAAGGGAAGACTCAGGAATCCTCCCATCAAGACAAGTAGAAAGACAAGAACAGGGATGGCACATGGATGTGGAACAGCAGTGTGAGGTGGAAGGCAGGACAGTGGTGGGAGGCAGAAGGATGTGCTGGCTGTAGAGAGGGGATGAAATGAAGAAAGAGAGGAGAGGAAAAGGCCAGAGAAATCTTTTCTCACCTGAGAACTTGGTTCCCTGGAATGAGCTGCAGAGTCTGGGGTCAGAATTTTTTCCTACCACATCCAATATGTGAAATGCAGCCTTAACCCAGACACCAAAATGAATATGTACTCTTTCCATTAATCTTCACAACTAGCAAATGAAAAAGGACTCATTTCTTTCACCTCTGAATGATGCTGTAAAAATGACTTATATCTGAGAGCTTGACTATAAAGACAGAGTGTCATGGGAAGAAAGGTGCATTAGAAAAACGATAACTCTTTATTTAAGGCAAGGCATGAATAGTGGGACATAATAAAAAGGTATTTTATAGCAGAGGACAGAGTTGAAATTCCACAACTAACTATAATTCCTTAGCTGTTTGCTGTTGAGGTGACAAAGTCAGGTATTATGTTTGTAATGTTACTTTTTTTTTACTGTCTAATTGTCTTGTCAGTGCGCCATTTTCCATAGGTACTGACTGACAGCTTCTGCTTCAAAACACAGAAAAACAACAAGCATGGAGAGCCATACAATTTCGGATCTGGTGTTGGGACTGGTTATTCAGAGATGAAAAATCTGTGGTACAAGCTGTTCAGAAAAGTAAGCAGGACTAGACCATATCTTCTGGAAGGCTGATTTGGACTGAAGAGAAGAGATGATTACTCCAGAAAAGGAAGCAATCCTGGGAAACTCTCCTTCTCTCTATTGCATTTTCTTCAAATATTTTATTCACTGATACTTAGAAAGGTACATAAAAGTTGCACATCAATCATCATATCACTAGATTTAAGTTCGCCTCATAGGAGTTTTCATTTCAATCAGAAAATTTCCACACTCCCGCAAACTAAAAAAATGTTTAGAACTCTGACCAGCATTTTTGGAAAAGAACTTTTGACCCGTCGACCTGTTTGTGCTGACACAAAGGAGCATGACAGTCCTCAGCATGTGTTTGCCTGACGTTCTTTGTACTGTATTTGCTGAATGCTTATGGCTCTGCCACAGGCACACACACTGTTTCCTAAAAGAGGGACTAGGGATGTTGAGGAGAACCACATGCCTCAAACTTGTGAAAGTGGGTTGATGGCAAGAACTTCTTAATATAAGAATGCTGATAGCACAGTTAATTTTTGATACTAGAAGAATGATTTTATGACAAAGGGAAAACCTGTCGTTTTAGTGTTGTTGAAGTCACGTGAACAGTATTTCTTCATTGCTTGACTGTTCATGGGATATTTGAGTGTCCTGCCTCAATGACTGGGCAAAAAACTCCTGTTTTGAAGCGTGCTGTCCACCAAGCACTGCTACCTTCAGCAGCTTCCCATGAAAAATAATACTCTCAGTCGCTTGCTGCTTCTGAAAAAAAGTCCCTCTGTTTGCCTTCAGGTCTCTTGCAGTGCCCACCTACATCAACAGCCTCACTCATGGTCCAGATCTGGAGTTGGTCCCTCTGAAGCCGTCACTTTCTGCCCTTACAGACTTCATTTAAGGGAGCCAGTGCCTCTGTGAAGCCACTGAGAAGTCTGTTTTGGTGTCTCAAATCTATTGCCAAGACCTATAGGCTGACTGAGAAGTTGCTATGCAGTCATTCTGCACAATTTGGTTGCTCAAGGTTCCTCTGAAAACCTCCAGGCATCATTAGCATACGTGAATGACTGTTTAACATATGCTAATAGTTCCCAGATGGAAAATGTTGACCTGCATTAGTGGGTCCCAAATAAGTGAGGGAGTGTCACTGAGCAGCTCGACACACATCCCTCATTAGGAAGCCTATCACCATGTCAGCAAACTGGGTAGCCCAGAGGGATAATCAGCAATTTGTCAAAATACGGATTCAAAGATGCACAGAAATACACAGTCCTGCCCTCAGCCGTACCAACACAAGGCCAGAGCCAACCTAGAAGGCTGCTGTTCTTACTGGGCTGAGGAAACAACACCTTTTTCTTACATTTATTTTTGGGTTATTTTTGACTGCTTGGGAGGTGCTCAAATATTATGTGATCGGAATTACACAAGCACCGAGGCTGAATGGGGACACATTTTTTCTTGTGGTAGATACATCTTATATATGCAAGAGTGGAAGTAATTACTAGGTAATTTTTACCTTAAGCCATTGCCACCAAAACAGCCTTTGTAACTATTATTTCTCAAGAGGTCTCTGGACATGTGAGGTTTTCATGGTCACTTATTTACATGCCACTGGGGAGAGGACATTTACCATGCTGAATTTATCCCATCCATCAGCCTTTGGGCAACCATATGTTCATCTCTTTATCCAAAATACTGACTACAGAGGAGCGACGTGTTGTTTGTTTGGGATTTTTTTCTCACTGTCCTCATTCTTCTAGAGTCAGTAGAATTTTTTCAAAGCATCAGAAACTCAGAAATACAGGAAACTGCTCACACCACAGTCTGGAGTGTGGGTTCAGCCTGAGTGAATATTCAATTGCTTCTCCAAAGCTTATCTGACCTAGCCAAAACCTCTTGAATTTACAAAATTGGGCTGGGCATTTTATGAGAACAGGATGTCTTACAAGATTTTCAGTATTTCCTCTGCTAACTAGAAAATACCATGAAATCAGTTTGGAAATCAGAATAATTTGTTTTGATTAAAAATGGATCATAATGTTTCCAGATCCTAAAAAGATTCACAGTAAATTGGCTTGTAGAAATCAAGTGAAAGTGGAGGAGGATGACTCCTTTTATTTTGCCCTCCCTAATAGAGTTTGCTCTTCTCCAATGCCATCCAAAATAACTCTACCCTTGGCAGATGTGTTTCCCATTTCAAACCCAGCCCTACCCTTGCTCCAACGTTGCCTTGCTGCTGCAGCACCTTCTCTTGAAATAAATTATTAACAACTTGTAAATTCTAAGCCAGCAATTATTCTCCAAAAGGTCAGGCAGATCAAATGACTTCCACATCAGCTCAAAGCTCCTCCATCAAAAATGAGATGAAAGCACTGCAGTGTCTGATCCTCATTCCAATCCTGCATCCCAGGTTTCAAAGGCCACTCTTTGGTTTTGAGGCTGAGGGTGGGCAGTCAGATATCTTGAAGGGTTTTTCCTACGGGGTTGGTGGAGTGTCTGGTCTTTTGAACACATATGTCAGGTCTTTAACATTCGTGCTCATTAGGGTGGCCTGTTCGCTGTGTTCACAACTGAGCTGGCTTTACCTCTGCAGCAAAAAGTGAAATGCCATCTCCCAGCAGAGCCCGGATGAATCTGTGCTGAGAGACATGGTTGGCACTGTTTTGCTGGAGAGCAGGCACAGCAGCTACATCACACCACTCATTACATCTTCACCTGGCACACACCACCCAGTCTCCTGGGGAACCTTTCAACAGGAAAGGTTACTAGCAGTTCCTATAAATTTTCCCCAGAAGAGCCTGTTTTCCTGTTGTTGCCTGTAAGAAGGAACAGCCTCTCTGGTGACTGCAAACACATGAAATGTAGATGCCAAGTGCAGTGGAGCTCAACCTCGCTGTGACTCATGGGATGGGGCCAGGAAGTCTGCAGTGGCTCCTTATACCTGCTCTGTCTTTCTATTTTCAGATTGGTTTTATTATTTGTTTCTCCTCTGGTAAGTAGACTTTGATAACTGAATTGTCCCTTTAACGATCCAGAAGATGGTCAGGCCCTAAAGGTCATCTCCTTTGTACACAGACTGTCACACTTCCTCATCTGTGACATTGGGGAATGACAAACAAGTGGGATCAGTGCTTTCAATATCCTGCTCTGAACTACAGCTTTTTATTTTATAAAACCTGCTCAATTTCAAAACTTGCAGAGATTAAAGAATTTGAGAGGGGAAGTCTTGCAGCCACCAACAGTTGACTTTAATGGCTACAGTAGAGAATAACTATACAACAGCACTGCAGGTGATCTGCAATGCTTCTTCCAGCGATTTCATTTGTACTGTCTGGCTTCCTAACAGTGATACATTGAAACCCAAAAGATACCACAACACCAAGCCCTTGGGAAAACACTTTGGTGGGGATGGTGTTTGACATGGTGATTTAAGGTGAACAAGTTGCTCTGGATTTAATTTCACCCCAACATATGTAAGTCTTTCTTTCAGGACATCAGAGCTAGCTAATGATGTATATATACATATATCTGTATTTCTATGAATATATAAACTCTTCTGACAAAAAACTTCTTAAAACAAAAAGGGAAGCTCCCTGTAGCCGATAGACCAATCACTTTTCCCAGTGCAAATCTGAGACAAATGAGGCTGATTCAGTTGTTGGATATATAAACTAGAACAATAGCATCATATTGATCTAATTCCACTTACTCAAAACAGGTATTAAATCAGCTTTAACTGGAAATTGAAATGAAGATTTTATGACAAATACAGCTATTCACCAAAGCAGTGTATTTGTGAGGTAGTTACTGTGTTCCTGGAAATGCAAATCAAAATTTACTTTTCATTAAAAATAACCTCAACTTAGGAACACCTTCTCAAACCCATTACTATTACAGGGAATTTTAAACAGATCAAACTACATTATGTCTAAAAGACCAGACTTTCTGGTCTTACAAATCTGCAACAAAAATGCAGCAAGAGAGCCTGGTCTTGGGTTTAAGTGGCTTAGTTAACCCCTAATTCTTGAAGCTGAAGGTGTTAAGAGGTCATGCAGGTGGAAACTGAAGATTTATTCAAATTCCTTTCTACTGTCACACCCTGGTATGGTTTAAGCTGTTAGAGAGATCCAATATTCCCTGTATGTGGTGGTGTCATCACATAGCAACCACAACAGAGCCTTCGGTCAGGTGTGTCTGGCGTGGTGGAGTCTCAGCAAAAGATCTGCATTCTTTCCCTTCTGAAAGCTGAGATATGAGTGCTTTAAACAGCTAGGTCTATCTGCAACCATCCCCTTCAAAGTCAAAGAACCGCCTCCCTCCAGTGAAATCTAGACAGGGAAAAGGCAAAGCTTCTGCAAGAAGACCGCTCAAAATACATATCTTTATGAGAAGGCATTTCCTACAGTCTTCTTCTCCATCAGTCCCAGAAGACTTCTTCCAGCAAAGCACAAAGCCCATCTGTGAGCTGGGAGTGCACAGGGCACCCCAGCAGTGAGTGGAGTTTAGAGGGCACAGGGGAGCTATCATAGGGCAGATAAGATGATTTCTCCTTATCCCAAACTATAGTGCAACAAAAAAAATCTAAAATGACCAGAAAACATATCAGAGAAACTCAAACAGAGGGCAAGGGAATCAGAAATTAACCCAATAGAATGCTGGACCTGTGTCACCCTCACTGCCAGATGTCTGTCCTGTGTCCTCCACTCCTGCACACAGCATGGTTCACGTTTCTGCTTCTTGTCAGAAAACCTTGGCAAACAGCTCCTTGACCAGTTGGAGCTTCCAGGTAAAATTTTGGGAAATGGCATTTTTTGTGCCCTCACGGCTTTTGTGTTAATGTTTAACTGGGACCGTTTAACTGGGACCTTTTCACTTCGAGCTGATTGCTAACACGGATTTCACACCCCTGAAAGAATGTTCGAAGCCCACAAAGAAAGACATTGTCTGCTTTGTTTAACAAATGACATTATTTCCTTTCTGCCTAGCAACCCGTAACAGGGCCAGAGGATTTGTAACAGGGAGCTAGAGACAGTGAGCAGGACGGAGCAGTTCAAGCTAGCAAATAGATCTCATGCCTTCGCTGGACTTTAGAGCTTAGGCAAGAACTTGCTGGAGCATAAAAAAAGCATGGCTCTCTTAATCCAATAACCGTAAAATAACTCCACAAACTCAGATGCTTACCTGTTCATCAGAACTGTAAGAAAATACTGCTTCCAAAACTATTTCAAAATACATTTTTTGAATTACTAATTGCTTTATATATATTTCCATGCAGACAGGAAGATCATCACCTCATCATGCCCTAAATTTCCACCATGGAGAACTGATACAATAAAGTTAATTAATAATGTAATGATAATAACAATTGTAATAATAGTAATAGAAATAATAATAACAATAGCAACAAACAATAATAATGTTACTGTAAACACTAACAGACCCATAATTCTCTGGCATTTCTCACACTTCTTCAAAGTTATCATTCTCTTTATGCCTCTGATATGCTGAAAGTATATATGTGCTTTAAAACTTCCTTATTTTATACCTTGTAGTGATTAGGCTTGTTTACAGCCAATTTTTATGAGTCAGGCTTTGTCCTTCACGTAAAGGGTGCAGTGGGACAAAAGAAAGAGGCTGGTCAAGGATTAAAACTGTCAGCTTGACCAGGCACTGACTTGCAGGTCATGAATGTGCAGCAGAGCTGGGGAGGAGAAAGGAGGACATTGCTGTAATATGCATAGATTTGTTTGTCAGTCCAGAATGACATGATGATTTGATCATGCACTGGTGAGACCAGAAAGCATACCAGGGAATAGCAGGGGCTAGATGCTCTGCAAGGAACAGCAAGCCAGAGCCAAGAGTGGCAACAAGGCCACTAGGGAGGTAACAATAATAACTCCATTCCTTAAGCCCATGGATGGTAGCCAGGGTCAGCCACAGCCCTTTTTACAAGGGCAGGTAGTGATAAGACAAGGAGGAATGGCTTTAAACTGAAAGAGAGTGGGTTTGGATTAGATATTTGGAGAAGTTTTTTTACTTCCAGTGACAAGGCACTGGAACAGGCTGCCCAAAGAAGTTGTGCATGTCCCATGCCTATTAGTGTTCAGGGCCAGGTTGGATGGGGCTTTGAAGAACCTGGTCTAGTGGAAGGTGTCCCTGGTCACGGTACAGGGGTTGGAATGAGAAGACCTTCAAGTTCCTTTCCAATCCAAACCATCCTGTGACTCTGTTTGCCAGACAGGTCCTCAGTGATGAGGCAGAGCTGAGGCCATGCTAAGAAGGCAAGTCAGTGGGTTGGGGTGAGGATGAGCAAGATGTAAGTTTGGATCAGGTGAATGCTGACCATGAACCTGGGCAGCCCAAACCTCAGGAGATGGGGGACATGGCTGCAGAGCCCCTTGGTGTGCACAGGGGTGTGCACAGGGGTGTGCACAGGCAACAAGTATGACTTGACACCTTTCCAGCTTCTTCCTGAGATGGAACAGAGAGGTATCGACTATGTTCACATACATCTCTTTGGGTAATTAGATTTAAAGACCTCAGAAGAATCTCCTGTCAGTAGGGTTTGAAATGCCCACATGCAGGTGGCACTTGGTGCCCCCACAGAAATCCCTGCCAGCAGATGCTGTGACATATGTGAAACATGGCTCAGCTCAAGGGGAGATCAGGCTAGTACTTAGAAGATAAACCTATTGAGGGTTGTTAGATACACAGAAAACACAAACAGCTGAAGAAATTCCTGAGCTGAAGACAGAGGTTAGGAGGATGCTCCAGGGAAGCATCTTATTTTCTTTTCCTGACTTTGCTTTTCACTGTTTCTCACAGCCACTGCTGGAGACAGGATACTGAGCTGGAGGAGACCTTGATCTGACCCAGGACAGCTGCTTTGATGAATACCCTAGTGCCACTGAAGGATCAATTTCATCCCTTTTAGATCAGGAATGATTCAGACTCCCTACATAGTTATTAGATAGAGATGGTCCTCAGTGAAAGACTCAGCCAAAACTCATCTTCTTCCCTTCAGAACGCAAAGACCATTCCCTCAGAATCCTAGGATGAATGTAGGATGAATCTTGTTCTTAATGTTGTTTCCAATCTTACCACCAACATAAGAACAATAAAAAAATAATTTTCAAACTCCTTATCCCTTTGAGAATTACAGATGAAAGTTTAAATACTTTATTTTCTCAAATAATTGCAAAACTGGACAACTAATTTGATAGTATGTGATAGTTTTGTAAATGATAAAGTATTGTAAATGATATAGTATTGTAAAAAGTTCTTCTGAGCATACATCTAAAGATATCCTTCTGAGCATACATCTAAAGATATACCCAACAATCGTTGGGTATGTAACTAAGTTATGATTCATATAGACAAATGTTCTAATTGCACAATTGCATAATTAATCTGGTCAGATCAGAGTTTTGTTGCAGAGGTATTTTTCTATGTTATAGATATACATTACGTTATCTCCTGTATATATGACAGGTAAGTCCTAAACAGGCATGGTCCTGTGAATGATCACAATGTCCTTTTTGTGGTTTCTTTTACTGTTTTGCCTGAAAAGACAGGTACCTTCTTTACCCCTGCCCAAATAAACAAACTTCACTAGGGACAGGCAAAACAAAACTCCAAACAATTAAAAATCTGTCTACAAGTGGCCAAGTATAGCATGTCCCAGCTCGAGCTGTCTGCACCCAGTCAGCCAGAAGACATCAGAAGGTGTCTGCAGAACAGCTGGAAAAAAGCAATAGCACAAGCAGGCACTCACAGCCACATACAGACAAGGCAACAAAATGAGGGGAAATACAAATATTAAATGAACATTCAAAGCTTGGCCCAACTTTCATTTAGTTGTAAGTGAAAGCCATTATTGCAACACAGTACATGATGGCTTTAAATTTTATTTTCCCAAAACCTAGGATGGTTCCGCGAGCTTTTGAGCACTACAGTAAAACTTAGAACCAAAATCAATCAGTGTTTTCAGGTTCCCTTTTAAGAGCTGAGATTTAGAACCTAGATTAAAGTCTAGGCGAGTAGTGCAACTCCAGGTATTTGATAATTAAGCAGTACATTTAATTTTTTGTCATTGTTAATGCATCTAGTATACAAGGATACGTAGTATGCCCACATATGCAAACTAGCAGTGAACTTCATTTTTGTCCCCCACATCACATGAATTCTGTGATTATTTTAACAGCAACACTTGTTTTTCCTTATTTCCATTGTTTAATTGGAACAAAAACAACCTGCAGCCTCACTCGCAAAAAGCATAAATCTCCCAGTTCAGTAATCTGTTAAGTCGAATTGTGTTTGAGCACTGGGGCTGTATGAGAACTCAGGCAGTCCAGGAAGTGTTTATAGAGATAAGAGGTTTGCAGAGAGAGGAGGGGTGGGGGGTAAAGAGACTGATTCGTGCGGGATTTCAGTTGTTCTGGGGCTCAGAGGGACAACGAGCATGGTGGGGACTGCAAAGAGGGCTGAGTTTGATGGCACCACACAGCCTTGGTCCTCTCAGAGGGGCTTTGCCTTGCTTGAGATACCGGGGAGATGGACTGAGTAAAAGACTGAAAAGGTTTGGTCTCACGTGCATGTCCAAATTCAGGACTGAGAGGCTCTCGGCAAAGCTGTTCACCTGCAGGCATTGGAGTAAGCATCCCATCGGGAAGACAAACAGGCACTTAAGGGAACGTGAGCACCTTTCACGTTGCCCAGAAAGCTTGCGATGGGAGACTTAAAGAAATGCATTGCGTGGCTTACAAACAAAAGCCAAAGTAAACAAAAAGCAATAACTTAGCCCTCAAAAGTCATCGATTTCCCCTATTCTCACACAAAGTGCTGCATGGTCAGGAATCCGTGTCAGCAGCCAGCACCAGGAAATCCTGACTCCCAGGGTCTAAAGCTCAAAGGGATCATTAGTTGCAGCAGATCAGCACACAGGCAGAAGCACAGCTGGGAACGAGACATGCAGGAACCTCTTGAGGACAGAAAGAACCCAATAAAAATGACAGTAAATGAAAGAGGGCATCAAACTAATTCCTCTGCTGCTTTCACACTGGGAAACTGAGTCACAGCTTCAGAGGGCCACGGGCAGAGAGCATGTAAAATAGCGAGTCAAGGTGCTGAGAGCTTGAATTCTGAAGCATTTATTTTGTGTGCTTACAAGCAGCAGGGAAAAGAAGGCTCTTTTTAAGCTGCTAAAGTAATAAAGGAAAGCTTAATATTGAATATTTATTAACTAATTAAAGGAGTATGCAACCAGTTTCCAAATTAATTTGCTCTGGAAAGGTTTTCGAAGTTGCTGAATCCAATGTGAAAAGTGCACTGGAACAGAGTGGCGGGGTCTGCCTTCCTACTTGCACACAGTGAGCAAGTAATTTAATTTAATGCAAGTAATACAGGAAGTTTCCTTAACCCAGCCAGGGGACACGTTGTGATCCTGAAAAGGAAGGTGCTGAAGGAACACAGAAATCGTATAAATTCCTGATTTCATGGTCCCTGTAAAAGTTGTTAAAAACTAGATAAACAAACTCATTTTCCCAGTGGCATGAATGTAGTGGGAAGTGAAAGGATTAGTTTGATTTTGCTTGTGACAGAACACTTATAAACTGTGCTAAGGGCTTAGGCTATGTAGATAGGCTGTTTTTTAAAGCCTATCTCTATTATCTGTGCTGCCTCAGCTGCCCAAACCTGAAAATTTCTAAGGGCATTTCAGGGTATCTGTTTGAAATGCCCATCTGGAGATGTGCAGCTGTCACACAAGTAAGGTTGTCTGACACCTTTCAAGAGTGAAGGTTGAAGCTGGTTGAATTACAGAGATTAACAGAGAGGATGTGGAGATGAAATACCAAAGGGCAGCACAGAACCACTAGGAAGTCTCGGCTTCTTGAGTTGCGTAACTAAATAGCACAAATGTAAAATCAATGTTTGCAGGTTTGCTATTTGGACTTGGCAAAACTCTACTCAGATACAAAAGGATATAAAAGTCTATCCAAGTATTTGGAACAAGCAGCTATCAAACATAGTCCAGAAGAGAGAACTGAGGGACAATAAGGCTGGAAGCAAAAAAACTGACAACAGGAAATACGTGTTTAAAATGTAAGTGCTGTATCTGATTGACCAGGAACATAGATGGAGCTGTTACAGACAAAGTCCTTAACTCAATGTACAGCTGCAGACAAGCTGCTCCTTTTGAGCTGATACCAAACATACTACACTTAAACTTAAAGAGACAGGTTTAAAGAGACAGGTTTTCAATTTAAAATGTGCTACTACGAGTGGATCCATTGAGGATGCTGACAGACTCTTTCCAGTCGTACTCAGCAACAGGATGAGGAGCAACGGCCATAAACTAAAACACAAGAAGTTCCACCTCAACGTGAGGAAGGACGTATTTCCATGGAGCATGGCAGAGCACTGGAACAGGCTGCCCAGGGAAGTCATGGAGTCTCCTCTGGAGACATTCAAAACCCACCTGGAGGTATTCCTTTGTAACCTGCTCTAGGTGACCCTGCCTTGGCAGGGTGGTTGGACTAAATGGTCTCCTGAGACCCCTTCCAAAGCTAACAATTCTTTGAATTCTGCTTTCCCAGTGCTTTCTCACTATAGTTGGCTTCTTTATTTATACACCTCAAATGGAATTGCCAATCATCCAAGACACTCTCCCAAGGTCCACCATGATGATCTCCTGGCTTTTTTCAGATCCACCTGTGGCTTTG
This sequence comes from Pipra filicauda, assembly GCF_003945595.2. Lineage (NCBI taxonomy): Eukaryota > Metazoa > Chordata > Aves > Passeriformes > Pipridae > Pipra > Pipra filicauda. Next base: position 608,577 of record NW_024105053.1, on the reverse strand, counting down.
TCATGGCAGCTTGCAGAGCTATCTAGACACAGGCAGGCAAAATTTGGCATAACAAGATAAAAAGGGATGGTTTATAGCAGCTTCTCATCTTCTCTAGAGTGGCTACAGGGGCAAGGGCAAATGCACACGGATCATTTAAGGTACACACATATGTTTTCTGCCCATGGCCCAAGAGCAATGCAGAGTGCTGTTGGTTTTACTGTGCCACCAGATTTTCCCAGGCTTTGCCTCGCTTCGTCAAGAAACCAGATGTACTGAGGATTAGCAGGCTTGATGTCCCACCCGCTTCATGCTTTTCCTCTCCACTAGTTGTGTGCAACCAGGCACCCAAACCCTTCCCTCATCTTTACCCATTTCTCCGTTTTCAATTCAAGTTGGCGTCTTACTTCCAAACTATCCCAGTTAAATCCTGACAAAAATAGGAGTCAGCTCCTTGCTCCTCAGCTGAATTGCAGATGCACTAATGTACTAATAACCTTGAGTCATGTTTCCTCTGGTGCTTTCTGTTTGTGAAGTCTCCAACACAACACAGAGAGCATTACCAGCCACACATAACCTGTGCTTAAGGTTCCACAGCCTGTGGCCTGCTGTGGCAGAGCTGCTGGCTCACTGCTGACTACTTTTCCCCATGTCAATCTTGGAGCTGTTGGGATTCTTTTGCTTTGTTTTGCTCCATTTACAGCATAGCTGTGCATCCTTACCACACCTGCAGAACAGGAAATACATCCAGTATCTGACGGCAGAGGGGGCAGAGGTCACTGTTTGTGGAGTGCGTGGAGAGACTGAAGAGGACTGAGAGCAATGCCACAGTTTTCCGTGGTGCTCTGAACAAAAACTAGTGTCTGGCAGCTGAGCCCAGCAGAACAACTCATTGTTTGTGTGTTGAAGAGCCTCCAGCCTGACTATCCAGTCAGCAATGGGCTACTCCTACCCCATCATCCTGCAAACTGCTGTGTTCATTGGCATCCTTGCCTGTTTATTTAGGTGTGACAGGTTTCCGTTGTTATTTGGATCAAACCAGTCTCATTATGTTCATTCCAAACACTGCTTGTGTGCTGTTTTGTGGACATCTCCTAGGCGTGCAGGGTACCAAGGAGATTAATAACATTCAAATATTTTCCCAGAGGTCGGTGCAAGAAACAAATACTGGTATTGACCTTTGCAGACTTGAGACACAGATAAGAGGCATTCAGAATGTGAAGGGACTTAAGTCTTAATGCAGCAGAGGGAGAACATTATACTCCATGGGATTTCAAGATGGTTTTCTTTTCTGGAGACTCAGTGATACTCCCTCTGATGTAAGACCTCAGGGCAGAACTGATCTGTGCAGTTGCAGCCTACAAAGGAGGGTGGTTGAGCTCTGCCTACACGCAGTGAGTCTCTTCAGAGTATCATCTTATCGTCATCTTCAATGTGCAGACTGTCCAGTTCTGCTCATCTTTAATCTATGCTTATCACCTGCAATAACCTAGGTAGGTAGTAATACTGACACAGCTCTCTCACTTTGGATCTCAGTGTTCAAAATCTTGCAGGTATTGTAGGAACAGCCACAGCAGATTTTAATGATCTGGAGCCAGAAAGTACATCACTAATAAGAACCTGTGTTGGCACTCACAATAATGTCAAGTCTTTAATAAAAAAAATTACCTATTGGGAATAAAACTGAAAAGGAGTAAGATGTAAGTGTAAGGCTTCAGATGGGTTTCCCTCACCATCAGGACCTTCCAGGAGCTGCTGTATTTCAGGACAACTATTTTACAAGCACAGTTACACGTACTGGTGATTGGGTTCCTGACCACAAACACATTTCAGGCTAGTGGGGCCCCGCCCTCAAACATCAGCCTCCATTCCCAAATGTCAAAAAGAGCCAGTCTGCCTGACTACTACACAGCACAGTGCTCACAGAACTGAGAAAGTCCCATGAAGGCCACCTTTAGGGAACCCCTCAAGACAAGGTCTGAGTTCTGCACAGCTGTGTACCTGGCTCTAGAAGAGACCTGCTGCTGGGAACATGGGGAGAGACTTGCTGCTTCCCTGCCTTCTGCAGGAGGGTTGTGTCAGTGCACAGCAGCCCTGCACCATCACATCTCTCCACCTGGTAGACAAGCCACCTCTCCTGTAAAGTCACTTTTGGCTTCAGAGACATGGAATTGCCATGATGTGTACCACTAAGGCCATTTCCAAGTGGTGACTGAGTAACAGCCAAACTCCTTTTCCCACTTCCCTTAAAACCAAATTTCCCTCCTGAACTGGAAGAACTGGAGAGAGATTTCTTCCCACTTCTGAAGTGGAATTCACTGCCTTTCACCACGCCATTCTGGTCCTTGACATCCTCTTATGCATCCTATTCTCTCTCAGATACAACTATGTAAAAGCAGACACAGCATTCAGTGTATGTGGAGATAACAAATACATGACTTCAATACACAGCCCCATGCTACCCCATGATACAGTACCTGGCGTCCCTGCACCTGAGTAATGTTTGTCTACTTGGCACTTGAAGCCTTGCCAGTCTCACCATCTATGTCTGCCTGCTCAGGCCGCATCTACCCAAGGCTCTTGTTCTTGGCTGCTTGGTCTGAGCATTTCATTTTCCAGCTAGAGAGGTTACAACGTTGTCCCTTCCCAAGTCCCTAAGCAACCTGACATAAATAGATCTATTTAGAGTGGAGGTTGGACTAGATGGCCTTTGCAGGGGCCTTCAAACCTAAATCACTCTACAACTGTAGTACCTGAAACAAAGATCCAAGACTAGCAGTAAAACAAAGTGGATGATCAAGGATGGGGTTAAACATGCAGCAGAGGAGAGGCCAGGAAGCCTAAAAAGCAGAACTGGGTAATGAAACCACCTGAGAAAGCTTTAGCAAGCCTTTTGGTGCCTAAGATGTGTCTGATGGCCCGCACAGAGCCCATCAGTACCAGGCAGGAAGCTGATAAAGCAATCTGAAGAAATCACCTGAGCATAAATGCAGGCAGGATTTGGGAAAAGAAATATAAAACTTTAGCTTTAGTAAGGGTAGTTTACGTCATCAGTATGGGTTTACAAATTTAAAACTGTATTTGTAAAGATCTGGGACTTCTCTGCTCCTCTTGAAGGAATGCAAAACAGCAGATTCATGGAGAAGGAAGAAGTCAATATGTATTAAACAGAGCACAGTCTACTCCATCCGCACATGGGAAAATTAGACAGGTAAGAATAAGGATTTAAATATAGTTGACCTAATCCTTTCATATTTTGACCAGCAGAGACTAAAGGTATTTGCTCACTTTCCTTAGTAAGTACAAACCCAAGTCTACCATTACCAAGTCTAGAAGAGAAAGAAATATTACTTACATTATATGGTCAGGTAAGGTTCATGCTATTTTTGGATGAATACAGGGTGTAGATCCCATGAGTGATTTCATTAAGAAAATAAAGATTTACAGAAGAATTTACCAACACCTAGGCAGCAGCTGGAAGAGTGCAGAGTTACAATCACAGGGCCAGTTGGGCACAGGACACAGGGAGATTTTATGTGAAGGTTTTTTGTTTTCTTTCAAACAAGACCTAATTCCACAAATGCAAATCGTGTTTATGATCCTTTTCATAAGCCTTTAAATCCACTTGTTAATGTTGGATGCTAAGCAGAATCTTGGCAAAGAGGTAACAAAGGAAGAAACTTAATCAGTAAACCACAAGAACAGAATAACTAACACATATACCTTGTGACAATTATTATATAGAAAAAGGTGATTTCATGTTTATGGGACAGTATACTAGCGTGATCCTTCAATCTGCCATCTAAGTGAAGGTAGGGGATGGAGAGCCACACAGCAGCAAAGACATGACAGTTATTGACATATTAGAAACCACACAAGCACCTGAGAATGGTTCCACGGGAATTAGAGCTTCTCCCCAGAAAAAGGCAGTGGAATCAATGCACCCACTGAACATATTTACACCTGTGCACCCAGTGTGGGCAACAAACAGGAGTAGATGGAAGCCCAGGAAGACTGGATAACTTTCAAGAAGGAAACCCTAAAGGCACAGGAGCAGGCCATCCCCATGTGCCAAGAGATGAGCTGACAGGGAAGACTGACCTGTCTGAACAGAGAGTTTTGGCTGGAAATCAGGGAAAAAAGGAGAGTTCATAACCTGTGGAGGAAGAGGCAGACAACTCAGAAGGACTAGAAGGATGTTGGTAAGGTTATGCAGGGAGAAAATTAGAAGGGTCAGAACTCAACTAGAACTTAACCTGGCTACAGCTGTAAAAGGCAACAAAATGTTTCTGTAAATCATCATGGCTGGGCTTCGCGAATGAAGATTTGGGAAGGGCTCTACCCACATTTGCTGTAAGCACGCTGGTGGCTAAAAAGGCCAATACGAGATAGACAAGTCCGGTTGCAAAAGGCACAGCAGAAGGACTCCCTAGGTGGTATCGGCAAGACACGATTCTTTCTGTGTTATCTTTTCTCCTCGAGAGTGATCCTGCGTGTGTTCTCAAAAGCATCTGCAGCGTTACAGATGGTGTGTCTCCAGGCCTCCCGATTGGAGGCCAGAGTAGACCAGTTATGGTGATCAATATGGCCAAGGCTGAGATGTTGTTTCAGGGAGTCCTTGTATCTTCTCTTTGGGGCTCCTCTCTTGCGGCAGCCGGTGGCAAGTTCACCATAAAGCAAGATCTTAGGAAGGCGGTGGTCCTTCATCCTGGAGACGTGTCCTGCCCATCGCAGCTGTGTTCTCATTAACATGGCCTCAATACTTGTGACTGCTGCTTGTTCTAGAACAGATGTATTGGTCACATAATCTGACCAGTGGATGTTTAGGATTGTACAGAGACGGCGTTGATGGAAGCATTCTAGGAGTCGCAGGTGGTGACAGTAGATGACCCATGATTCGGATCCATATAAAAGAGTGGACAGCATGATGGCTCTGTAAACACTTTTCTTCAAGTGTTTATTTCGCCAAACTCTTTTATGGAGTTTTCCAAAAGTTTCTGTAAACAACAGCAACAAAAGGAGAGCTAAGGAGAACTTCCATTCATTACTGGACATAGAGGAATCATAGTGACAAGGGAGGAGGAAAAGGCTGAGGTACTTCACGCCTTCTTTGCCTCAGTCTGTAAGAGCAAGACCAGTTTTTCTCAGGGTACACAGGCCCCTGAGCTGGACAACAGGGACAGGGTGCAGAATGAAGCCCCCATGATCTAAGGGGAAATGGTCAATGATCTGCTACACCACTTAGAGAACCACAGGTTTATGGGGCCGGGTGGGATCCACCCAAAGGCACTTTCCATCATTTACCATTTCCCCTGGCCCACCAGGGAGGTCCCAGCGGATTGGAGGTTGGCAAACATGATGCCCATCTACAAGTAGGGCTGGAAGAAGGATCCAGGGAACTCCAGGCCTGGCAGCCTGAGCTCAGTGCCATGGAAGGTCATGGAGCAGAGCATACTGAGTGCCATCACGCGGCATGTGCAGGACAAACAGGGGATCAGGCCCAGCCAGCAGGGCTTTATGAAAGGCAGGTCCTGCTTCACTGACCTGATCTCCTTCTGTGACAAGGTGACCTGATCTCCTTCTGTGACAAGGTGACCTGCTTGGTGGATGAGGGAAAGGCTGGGAATGTTGTCTACCCAGACTTTAGTAAAGCCTTTGACACCATTTCCCACAGCAATCTCCTGGAGAAATTGGCCTTCCATGGTGTGGATGGGCATACTCTTCACTAGGTAAAAAAACTGCCTGATGGTCATGCCCAGAGAATATTGGTAGATGGAGTTAAATCCAGCTGGGCCAGTCACAAGTGGTATTCCCCAGGGATAAGTATTAGGGTCAGTCCTGTTTAATATCTATATTGATGTCCTAGTTAGGACAACTGAGACCAGTTCATCAGGGTATGGGTGTAACCCAAAACTGTGTATTCTATAGCCTTCCATGCCATTTCCCAGAAACTGTTATCAATGAACCATTTACACCCTCTGCCCATAGAGCCTGACTCCTCAGGCTACAAACTAGGTGTTAAGAGGCCTGTGAGATAGGAGGATGCTCCTGTCCTCGCACCCTTTGTGGAACTCCCCGCCCTGAGGGAAGTGCTGAGCATTCCTGCCTGAACTGCAGGATATATAATCTTGGAGTCTTGGAACATTTGAAACCACTCTGTGGGATCCAGAGAAGGACTGTGGCTCATCGCTCTCAAACAGACTTGGATCACCACCCTATACTGGACTCCAGTCACCACTTTTGACCAGACTGCAACGGCTCTTCCCCCGGCATCTCACTGCAATCACCACTTTTGACCAGACTGCAACCGCTCTCCCACCAGCAGGTTCTTCCCCTCTCCCTTTACTTTGGACTCAAGCGGGGCCCAAGGAACACCACGTTGTTCATGCCCCAGGGTACTGGGTTATACATTTGGGTTTTGTGGGTTAAGACCAATTGTTTGTTTGTATGATTGTACTTACTGTATTATTTTAGTAAATTGTTATTCTGACTTATAATCTCTCCTTTGAGTTGAGTTCATTTCCCCTGCTGGTTAACTCTTAAACCAGCACAATCGATAATCTGGACGAGGGGATCAAGTGCACCCTCAGTCAGTTCACAGATGACACCAAGCTGTCTGGAAGTGTTGATCTGATGGAAGGTAGGAACACTCTGCAGAGGGATCTGTACAGGCTGGATCAATGGGCTGAGGCCCATTGTGTGAGGTTCAGCAGGGCCAAGTGCCAGGTCCTGCACTTGGGTCACAACAAACCCCTGCAGTGCTCCAGGCCTGGGACAGAGTGGCTGGAAAACTGTACAGTGGAAAAGGACCTGGGTGTGCTGGTCGACAGTGGCTGAACATGAGCCAGAGTGTGGCCAGGTGGCCAATAAGGCCAATGGCACTTGGCCTGTGTGGCCAGCAGGACCAGGGCAGTGACCATCCCCCTGTACTCAGCACTGGGGAGGCCTCACCTCAAATCCTGGTTCAGTTTTGGGCCCCACACTACAGGAAAGACATTGACATGCTGATGTGAGTCCAGAGAAGGCGAATGGAGCTGGGGAAGGGTCTGAACCACAAGTCTGAACAGGGGTGACAGGGGTGGCTGAGAAAGTTTGGGTTGTTTAGCCTGGAGAAAAGCTGGCTCAGGGAGGGACCTTATCTCCATCTGCCTGAAAGAAGGTTATAGTGATGTAGGGGTCAGTCTCTTCTCCCAGATAACAAGCAAAAGAATAAGAGGAAACAGCCTTAAGTTATGTCAATAGTTGTTTAGATGGGATATTAGGAAAAATTTCTTCACCAAAATGGTTGTCAAGCATTGGAACTGCCCAGGGAAGTCACCATCCCTGGAGGTGTCATGGTCTGAGATAGTCCCAAAATCCAATCCCCTAGTCTAAACCCCCTCCCACATCTCAACCTAATGTGAGATGGGTTTTTCCAGACAAAACACACCAGACTCAAAGTGGGGAAAAGGGAATATATTACAATGACTGTACAAATAAATACCATATCACATTATACACATGATCACAACTATCTCTACCATGACATAAAGTATTTACAATGGATCAGATCTCCTCTCCCCTCCAAATAAAAGTCCAGGAGGGAAAGAAGGACAGATCCCTTCCAGTCCTTAAACAGCAGCATCTTCTAAGGCAGCAGGTTTCTTCTTCTCATGCATGCAGCAGCTGATAGCTGGCTTTCTGCCAGCATCCACGAGGGAGGTATCCAAGCCTCTCTTGGCCCCATCGCCTCACAACCGAGGGGTCTTCCGTGGACTTCGTAACCCCAGACAAGGTCGTTTCACCATGGTCATATCACGAAGACACAGGGGGGTCTTCGTGACAGTCTGGTATCTCTTGCAGGAGACTCAGCTCCTTGCAGGGCCTCTGTGCCCTGTCTCTCAGGCTGCCACCGTGGCAGCAGTGCGAGGGGGGGAGAGCCAAGGTCAACTCCCCCCGCATTCCATCTGGCCGTCCCGGTCCAGCTCCAGGACGCTCTGAGCTTCTCAGCTCCTCTCTCTCTCCGGTGCTGCATGTCTAAAACTGCTCTCCAAAATAGGAGTCCATGTCCCTCTTCTCCAAGAGGGGTCTCAAGGGAGTTTTGGGGGAGTGTGGTACAGTCTTACCCCCAGAACTCTGTCTCTTGGCTCTCCTTTCCTCGGTTCTCCTTCCAGGAGTCCTTTCTCTGGTGCTGCATGTTGTTTCTGCTGCTCCTTCAGTTCAGGTCTTATCTCTGGCTCTCTGCCACCGTTTCTCTGGTCAATGCCGGCTGCTGCTCTGTGCCCATGGAGAAAACATCTCCCGGCATAACTACAGACACTTAGTCCAGTCTAAGACTGTTCCAAGTCTCTGCAATCCCCCCCGGCCGGGGCTGGGAGGGGGGCCAGAGGCCCCAAGGGGCTCAGAGCCCCTTCCTCGTGGCTCTACAACATGGCCACCTCTCCTAAAACAGCCAAACTACAGCTCTTCTTTTCCGGTCTGGTTGTGGTATGTTTACATTTCTGCAGGAGCGCCCATTGGGCAGAACTTCAAAACTTCCAGGGGTTTCCACCCCTTGGGGTCTACCACTTCTCTTAGCCTCTGGGGAAAACAAGGTCCAAACCACTACAGGAGGTATTTAAAAGATGTGTACATGTGGCACCTGGGAACATGGTTTAGTGGTGGAGTTGGCAATACTGGGTCAGTGGTTGGACTTGATGATGTTAAAGTTCTTTTCAAACCTAAATGATTCTGTGACTCTACAAACAACAATCCCAAGCAGCAACCATCTGCACTGACAGCTATATTAATTCATCTAAACTTGGATGGAGACAGGGACATCAGACCTTTAACTTCAAGTTACTTTCCAGAATCAACATTCACCAAAGTCTTGTTGGAATGAGCAGGCACAGAGCCAGGATTGCACATTCATACCACTATGTTCAGCTCCTACTGAAGCAAAAGGAAGATCTGCCATTAGCTGAAATTGGGGTTTTTCACACACAGCTGATGTCTGGTGAGATTTGGGAATGGTATTTGAAACCTGATGACTCTGAATCTCGTTGATTTATTGTATCATTAATTTATATTTTTCATGGTTTTGAGATCTAGTTGCGACAGCTGACAAATCTGTTCTGCTTCCCCATTTCACATCCAGGTTTTAGATACCTAATTTTACTCTAGTGTAATCACACTATATATTAACTGAGACAGTGCTATGCTTGAAATTCATTCTGGACCTTGACCTTCCCAGAAAAGCCATACAATGGGCTGGCTTCTTCAGTTATTTTATTATATCAAGCTGCATAAACCGGGAATGGTGCTCTGAAATCAAGTACCTCTTCGCTGTTGGACACCTATTCGGTCATTAGCAGAGCCAGGTTTGTGGAAGTTCAGCTGACATATTTTCCTATAGGTCTCACCTATTATAGCACTCAGTTATCTAGACTCTGGGTTAGTCTTCTGGGTTGTACCTTGACAGCCCTTGTGCCTTGCCTGCTAACATCCCACCAGCCTTTACAGAAATGGTTTCAGGGAACATAAAACAAGACTACCATGTCAGTCCACCCCAAAGGCCTGGCACAAAGCATCCCAGTCCTTCCAAAGCCTTGCATGCAGGGAACCAGGATGATGCATACTGTAATACCTTGTGACCCAGTGTGTTTTCCATTGCTTTCACAGGATTACAAGGAACTGAAACTTCATTAAAAGCTCCTAATTGAGCTTTCTATTTCTTTGTTATTTTCTTCAAGGGCATTTCAATCCATTCAGGTCACAAAATGTGAGGAAGTAGGGTGAGAAAGAGCATGGAAGTGAGATACTTTCCTCCTTTCCCAAAGCTACAGCCAGATCAAAACATGCCATATATTTTATGACAGAAATTGTATTTGTCACAACCCAGGAAAAATCTCTGCGTCCTGCAGTTTCCCCTCCTGATAACACTGTAGAAAGCCCCTTCACCGCTGTGGCTCTATTTCTCATGTTCCTCCTCTCTGAACAACACCATAGGTGTATCTCCAATCATGTCTGGGTCATCACCCCAGGTCCCTTGGCTGCTCAAGAAGGGTAGATGCAGCATCAGGACAACTGGCTGACTGTCCTGCTCCAGACTGCAGTGATCATGCATAGATCTGAATTACACAGATGTCTCTGCACAGCCTTCATCTGCTGATTTGCTTTGCCTATATTACTTTCTCTCACTCCCAAATAAACAACCCATCCTGCTTTAAACTTTCACCTGTGGTCCTAGTTTTGCTTCTTGTATACCCCGATTTTTCATTTTGGCCTTGGTCAGAACCTCCACTCTGCATTTATCATATTTCTACACTATTCAACTAAGTAAACTCCCAGTGATTCCTCTCATATCTTTTGTCTGTAGGTTTCACCCACTATTTTTAATTAGTTTAACCCTAGGTTAGGTTGGTTATATGCTTTTCCTCAAGTCCAGCAATTTCTCTCACTGCTACCCTGTTAGTTACCCTCCAATGGATTCTCCATCCGCAGAGATTTAGGCAGATGCATGGAAATAAGCCTTAGTCTTGGCAATAGCTCCGATCTAAGCAGGAGGCTGGACTAGATCTTTGGGTTACATAGAAGTCTCTACACCACTATTTCTATGATTCCTTCATGACACAGCACCTGTAAGGATGCTTCCTGTCACCCTGTATTTGGGACCTGTGAACTATTACATTGTATAGTCTTTGAATTACAACTTTGCATAGCCTCTCTGCTGTATTAGGTGTACTCGTTCATGCTCAGAAAAAGATCTTCACAGGAACTAAAATAATGTAAGATTTTCAATGAATTAAAGAAGTTCTATAAAAATTCAGCCACCCCTTACACTGACAACCTGTCTGCCTGGGAATAGATCTAACAACGCTCCTCCATCACTAGGTCACGCGATTCAAAACTTCCAACAGGCTGCCTCCTTCCCTGCCACCACATAGGTATTTTGTTGTTGGTTACACACTGGAGAGCCAGTGGAATGCATTCTTGCAAAGCCTAATCTTAAAACCATTTTGTACAGAGTATTGGATCAGTCCTGCATCCTAATTCCAGAAGTGGGCAGATGGCAGAGAGCAAAGCATATTCTAAGAGAACGCATTGGAATGTCATAAGAAGCAATAATGAGTAAAGTTTGTTTTCATAGTGAAACATCTAATATGCATAATATACACTGCACAATTACTCACATTCTTAAAATGAAATGGATAAATGTTTCCAGCAGGCATCATCTTCCAACAATTCTTTCAAGTTGATGCCAAAGGAAAAAAAAAGTAGCTAGTAAAAATTCTGTACAGAGCAGACCAATATTGTCTCCAAAGCTATCAGACATGTTTTCATGAAAATTAAAGTCAGGTTAAAAGAGAGGCATCCAAAATATATTTTTTCTAAGGGTGGGGATAAGTAAGGGAATCATGTAAGACCACTGTTTCACCTAAGATATTGTGTTTCCATTAGAGAAGGACTGTGGATGAGTTTGTGTTCCAAACCGTATTTATCTGTATTTACAATTCTAATTTAGCTTAGTCTAGGTTCAGATCTGATCAAATGTCCCACTAGATGTAACTCCCAAATGGATGAAGAGTGAAAACTCTGAATGGTCTATCCTGTTAGTGTAGCTGGCAGCACCAAAAATTGTCCACGTTTAGATAAGGTTCTTATCTCCCAGGTTTATGGAATCAAATGCAACAAACCTGATGATCTACTTTTTGAACATATTTGTATTACATACATAGCATTTGAAGCAAACACTGTCTAGTCCATAAGCCTCCCCATCTTTCCAGGTTCCTTTATCTGTCTCTTCAACTCTTTCCAAGTAGTTTTAGAAATGCCCTCCAATCTTTTCGCTTCAAGAGACGTGTGCTAACTTTATACTGAAATAATCTGTTGTTATTGCCCCAACCCTGCATCTGTCTGCTTTCTCTGTCTAACCAAAATTTTATCACTTCTTGTTTTTCTATAAAATGCTTGGCACGTGCCAGATGCTGACACAAATGAATAATGATGTTCAGTTTGCAGAGTGGGATCACATGCAGGTTTTGCAAGTGAAAAGAAGTCTTTAGCTATTGCCCACTACTACTGCATCTACTTCCGAGCAACCACAGTGATTTCAGACATTGGCAATATCACAAATGCCTGGACCAGGAACCTTCAAAATGTGGGCAGGTGATTGCCAAAGTGGTAAGTCCAGGTAGGGCACGATTGAGGAGCATTCGCAGCCAAGATTAAAACAGACAATGTAACAAGCCAGCTGCCAGGGATATACACGCAGCTATGCAAAACTAAGCATTGAGGTCCAAGCTCAGAACCCGGGCAGGTCTTGGGAAACTGGAGACTGCAGGTTTGCTGCAGTTTCAACTCTTTGAGTTCCTGCATACAAAGTCTTCATAGATTCTTTATTATGCTAACTTTTCCTAGTTTTTTCCAGACTTCTGCTTGAAGTTGTCCGTGTTTCTGCTTATTTCAGCAGTTGTTTTTGCTCTGCCAACTGCTCTATTACCTTGTGTATTTTTTCAGAGATACTTTCCTCTCCTTTTCTGTCTCTTCCTCTTACATATACTTCATTTTTTTGGTCTTCCCATCGTTTGAGATATTAGTAGGTTAATAAATTGCTGAGATTGGTAATTAGAAGGAGACATTGTCTGTAATATTAAATCATGGTAAAAAACACTATGTCATGCTATAAACTGTTGGGCCAGACAATCCACCAGCTTTATTAGACAATTCTCAATGTAACTAATGTCATGCCGAAAACGTCAGGAGAACTAAGTGCCTATAATTTTCCTTTAGCTCTTCTCTCTGTAAAAATGCTATATAACATTTCTGCAGTGTTTTCTGGTGCATTATACACAAAATTGCCAGGTAAGTAACTCTCTGAGATGCTCACCACTCTGTTTTTACTCCATGTCATCCAGTCACATACCTGTGAAGAGTTAGAGCCGTAACATCTCCCTGTCAACCTGTTTCAGGCCTCTGTGCCTTTTTCTGGATTCTTAACTCTTCTCCCTGCTTATTTTCTCCTTTATGCACTCCAAAATTCTTCAGACAGGGACCGTCTTTTTTTTTTCACATAAGGAATGTACCTACTGTGCCCTTAATCCTCCAGCTTGAGGCCTCTAGACATAAAGAAATAAAAATATTATTCCTAAGAATAATAGAATAATGAGTTATCCTTAGAAACCTCATTAATTCCATATGCCCCACTGTGTGTCCTGTTTTTGTTCCCTCCTTTTGACCAATGACAGGGCATATGAAAGAAGATGTTTGATTCAGGGTTACCCTGCAGAGACTGGTTTGCTATTCTAACCAAGTTCTGGGAATAACAGTACATTTTTCATCTTGGAGAAACAAGATATAATAATAAAGACTATTAATCAAATACTGTATTGTGCTCTCATGTTTGGTGAGCCTGAAACTATTTTTCCACAGTAAAATAAAATAAATAATTAATGAAGAAAGCTTTTCTGTAAAGGAACACAACCTGAAAAACATCCTATAAAGTTACAAAGTAACATGCAGTGTGTTTTCATAATGGCCCATTAAATGCTTATAAATATTGTTTATTTTCAGTACCATGGACCTCTGAACATGCAATGGATGACAATGCAGTGTCTGATTCATTTTTATAGATATTTTTCTCACAGAACATGGTTGCATATTCATGGAAGCACACCACGTGCCAATTTTTCTCTGCCATAACAGCCAAATACCATCTCAGCTGAAGCAAAGTGTCCTACAAAGACTGGAATGTATCGCTCAACTCAAAAAAATAAGAGATTTTAACGCCAGTGTGTTCACTGTTTTTGAAAGGAAAAGCATCACGTTTTAAAGCATTCAATACATGCAGGAAGCATACTTCAGGATGCCTCTCCTGGTGTTTTGTTTCCCTTACTGCACTGCAGACAACCCCATGTTGTTATTTCCCCTTTTTTCACATCCTAAGTGTAGTTTCCCTGCTCTAGATACATTCCAGCACAATGGGAAAATATTTTGTCCTATGCTGTGTATACTAATTTCCTCTGAAATGCCCTTGTACCGGAGAAAAAGAGCCTGTGTCTGCCTGCCAGCACGAAGTCCCATTTTCCAGTGGTCATGTGCACCTGACACAGAGCTGCTTGGATCAGAGACCATTCATCCAGGAGGAAAACTGGTGTTATCAGTGGGATGGTAGCTTCCAGATTGCCACAAGTAAGCACAGAGGAGTCTTTGTCTCCCATCGCAGCCAGAGGGAAACCAGCAGGCTTTGATTTTTGAACTTCTGATGTTATAATGCCCTGGTTACACAGCTCAGTCCTCTCTCCTTGGCCAATCCTGGTTCAATTACACATCTCTACATGTGACAGTACATAAATACACACATAAATTAGAAATTCTTACTAGTATGACTCTGACTTCCAGTGAGGCCATGCCCCAAAACAGCCCAAATAATCAGACATTTTGGCTCTTATTTTTAAGGACAGTTAAAAGGCTAACTCTGGAGCTGATGTGCTTCATCTTTTGATACATTAAGCACCTTCTCATTCAGCAACCTTAGATGGATCTAGATTGGTTAGTTTATTTTTTATTTGATCTCCCAAACAACAAGAGCAGAACCATTCTCCAGGGTTTTACAGCACACTGCAGTGAACATTTACATATAAGATGTTAAATGCTACACAAAATACAGGCAATGTATTATCATCTCCTAAATCTCAGCTTTGCCCTCTTGTATCTAAGTACTAATCATCTGGCACAGGCTGCAAGGAAAAGAGCTTTGCTTTGCATGATGCACTTCTGCCATATTTTGTTAATAGGTTCTTAACAGTTCATTGAATTCTGCAGAATTCCCTAATTTCCTGCTTTTATATGTTCTTTGCTGCATGACAGAGGCACATGTAGTGAAGGAATTCAGCAGCATGCTTAAGTTTAGCCTGCTCTTCACCTGGGCTGTCCTGGAGTGTTGGGGCAAATCCTCACTCGGAGGGTGGGATGACATATTGATGTAGAAATAGTATTATAAAGTAAAAGGTAATTATAAACTCAGATGGACTGTGTAGAGAGTAGCAGATTTATTAAAATACCTAAGGAGCTGGAGCCCTTGCATTAACTACAAAAATGAGCAGCAAGTGATCCGCCATGAGATTTCTATGTAGCAGTGAATCTGATGAGAAATTGGTTTAAACATGTTTCAAAATGGCTTTTTGTATTTTCTGCAGTGTCACTGTCTCCCTCTTCCCAACACCCCCCTGTGAAGGGCTATTGTCTCCCACACAAGGTGTCCTGGGAAGGTGTCCTGAGGTGTTTCTCACTGGTCCTTTGTTAACCCCTTCCTATTGGCTGTTGACCCTTTACCTGATGGTTTTTTCTGTGTGACCCTGAACTTGTGATTGGTTCCCCTTTGACCCTCCTAAAAGCCTTATAAACCCCTTCCCAACAATAAACTCTCTCTTGCCTCCTCTCCACGCCGGTGTGCTGTCTCTGTGCCTGCCATGGAGCCACGTGGGTGCTGGGGAGGGAGGGGAGGGCAGCTCTCCCCTCCAGGCTCGGGGCCTGAAAAACCCTGTCACTGGAGTCCCCTTTCCCCGTCCTTCAAGACGTCAGAATGGCTCTTCAGATGGAGATGGAACTAGAACTGGGCTCCCCCACCTCGTGGGTGGGGAAAGGGATCCAGATTTCTACTAAATTGCCTTTCAGGGGACTTTCTCTTGATTTCTCCTCAAATCCTATCCGAGTTACAAGGCACTCAGTCTGGCTCTGACCTCCCTCAAACAAGTTCAGGTTGGCCACTCAGCTGTGTGAGCTGTGCCAGTGGCCCTTCAGTGACAATGAACAGGACAGAGTTCTGGGGCTTGGAAAACTAACAAAGAACAAAGGCACCTTGCTCGTATGATGATGATTAATAATATTGGAGCAAACAATTACGCTGTGTCAGAACTGAGGAAAGGAATCACGGCAGGTTGGTTTTCACTGCTGGTTTAAACTGCTTTAGCTGGCAAATTATAGGACAGATGTACAACCTTCAAGGGTGGGTGAGCACTGAGTTGATCCAAAATTGCAGGCAGTTTTAACTATAACCAGATACACTATACCAGATACCAGAGTTGTGCAACATCACAGATCCAGTAAAATTCACACTATCTAACTGAGTTTGGACTGAGGGAGATGTCAGAAAAAGAGAATCCTCTATAAGGCTCCCACCTTTCCTAAGAAACAACTTCCCCCTTCACGACCTGTGCAGTAGCTGGAATTCAGGACTCAGCTCTGCATATGAGCTATCTTGCACTTTGGCAGGAACTATTGGAAAAAAGTAGAACATAAACACTCCAACAACACAGAACAACATATTTTTTGGCAGATTCTTCTTAACCAAACATGTCTGGGTCTGCAGGTAGTGGGTCCTCCGTGGCCAGTGGACATCTTGGAGAGTTGGAGCATGCACTTGGAGAAGCCCCAGCCTGCTTGCGGCATTAGCAAAGGTTCAATCAGTCGTCACATGGAAATAACAACAATGGAGAAGCAGCTGGAAACACAGGTACAGAGTGAGGGATGACAGGAGCTTCCACTGCAGCTATAAATCTGGGGGAGAAGTTCACCCCATTCCTAAAATTGACTTTTCCAGATGTGACTCAAGCCAAGCCTCAGTTGCCATAGACCGGGTATGTTGTGGGAGACGCCTGGCAGATGGAGAGGACAAGAAAAAGACTTGTGAAGTTGCAGTTTTCCAGGCAAGCTTTTTATGCTTCTAAATTCTCCTCCTTTGTCTCTGCCTTTTTTGCACTCCCTCCTTCCATCTCTTTACTATCAGGAGGCACTAAAGCGGGAACAGCAGAAGGAGTTGGTGGGAGAGCTGCTGCCTGACCTTTCCTACAGGAAGGTGTCCCACCAAAATGATGTTTCATCAACTGCTATAGTTTCTCCTTTTGCTGAATTTGAAAACATGAAGGAGGACCTTTCTCCACTCACCATCATTCAGCAGGAAAGGGAAGGGATGGGAAGGGAAAGCAAGGCAAGTTGAACACTGCATGCGCAATCTTGACTGTGAAATTTATTTGCATGGTTTAGAGTGTTGGGGGATTGCAAGGCCACCAGTCTCTGTACCTCTGCACGCTCTGGGATCACAGCCATCACCCCAGGGCAGCCCTCCCTGCTCAGGGCACAGTGCCACTGCTGCATCAACTGCACCTGTCAGGGCACCTGCAAGGGTGTCTGCAAACTCACGTCAGTTGTTGGCAATGGTTTCACCGTGTCTCTGCAGCTGGCAGGCTCATCCAGGATTGCTGTGCATGCATTGCTAATCTCATCTAACTCATGTGCCCCTCTCCAAGTGTAGCAGGCTACGCAGGAGTGAATGTATTGAAACATGTCTTAGTTTTTTTGGTTTCTTGGTCCCCAAGACTGAAGATCTGGACGGAGCACTTAGGTTTTGGCCACAAAGTTTGGGTCTTGCACCAGTGCAGAGTTGAGATGTGACAAAAGGCACACACCTGAATGTCAGAAGTGCAGCTGTATTCCCTGGGCCAAACCTAACCTGAGAGCCTGGTCTCCCAAGAAGAACCAAGAAAGATACTGAAGCATGGGCTTCAGAACAAAAGGAAGAAGCTTGCAAATTAAACCTGTCTGAGTCTCTTTCATGGGAATGCAGTGCAATTCCAATGCATCAGCTCTAGTGCCATCTACAAGGCAATGCTACAGACTAAAGAAAGCCAAGAAAATGCTCTCAGCCACTGTAATAAGAGCCTGAAGTTTAGTATCAACATTTTTCTGACAACTCAGACTAATCAGATTAGTATTTCAATTACGGTAGCCATGGTCTAATGATGACTTTCCTCTCTTAGCAGTGTTAGCACACATATGGGAACAGAGTACATTCATATGCTGGGCCTGAAAGTTAGACTAAGCACAGTATCAAGCACCAGAAAGCTATTGTCTTTCAGAAGTATATGTTCAATAGGAAGGAGAAAAGCAAGCTTTGGAGGCAGCTTGGTAGGTCATGAAAGGCATTACAAAGGAAAAACAGCATTCGGGCCCCCCCATCAGTGAGGAGGTATTCTGTCATACTTTCTAGCACTAGGGTTCTCTAAACGATAAGACATGTGCCACGTAGCTAATTATCTCCACATCAGACAGGCACAATACAGCCACTGTTTCAGGAAGGATACAGTTTTATCATATAAATATGAACCAAAGAAAGATGTTTGCATAAATTTAACTTCTGATTACGTCTCAGATTCCAAAATAAAAATCCATCTTGAGCCTTTTCAGCTAGGGGGAAAAAAAAAATTAACATAGTCTGGACACAGTTAAAGTTCAGTGTAACCTTGGCTAAAGAAAACTGAAAGCCACTAGAACAATGTTTCAGACAACCTTGTACCCTTGCAAACATTTTTCCAAAGAGCCTAGTTTACTGAGCCCAAAGCAGCACTGAAGTCCAGAGAAAATAAAGTAATAATCCACATGAGACACCATCAGTCACTGACTCCAGAAGATTCATGTAGCCCATAGAGATTACCCAAAAAACTGCTGCAACTGAGAAAACAAGGTCTTGTTTCAAGAGTGCTTGACCGGAATATCTCATCAGACACTGGCTTTGGCCTTTCCTCCTGGAACTACAGCAGATTTTTGGTTTCTTTGCTTATGTAAAGCAACGGGCTGAAATAAGACCTATTTTCAAAGTAAGTAACATAACACTTGTTGCCAGAAGATGAACAAACAGCTCTGATCACTGAGGAGCCATTGCAGCAATGCACTGTGAGTCATTTAGGTGGTGAGGAATTGAGTGTGTTAAATGCAGCACTTCTGTGTGCTGAGTTTACTAAGGAATAATATTATGAGCATCAACAGGAAATCAAGCAACTGGAGATTCATTTTTAGTAATGGGAAAAGCAGCTCCAATCCCACTAATTTTACTTTTGAATAAATTAAGAAAAGTAATCACCTTTCTTTGCAGAGCAATAAGTAGGATAAATCCTTTCACTGGGACACATACTCTAGACATAAAAAGCTGCTGAAGACTATTCCTGATTCCTGTTTGCAATGAACCAGACTTAAGTAGCCTATATTTAGCAGGCAAAACAAGTTTAAAATAATCCTACATGAGTCAGTTACTTCATCAAATACAACATTAATGATGGTTGTGATTTTCAAACCAGGTTATGAATTGGAAGCCGGTTCCCAGTGAGAGCCAGAAGGATTTGGGTAAAAAGGATCCTGTGATAAGACAAATGAAAATAAGCATTTTAGCCTCTGTGAAATATCTCATTGACCCAAGACCATCCTTTTAAAACAGGGTAGAGGGTGTTATGTGGCTTGTATTACACCAAAGTAATCTTCCTGAAAGAACAGTTTTCTTTCTCATCTCCACTTGAGCCCACAAGCAAGTTCCCACCATCCAAGGTGTGTTGGAGGTCACCTACCAACTGTGTGGAAGAGGCAGCAAAAGAAAGCACTCTATTATTTCTCTGGGTTATTTTGTATTTCACAAGCATAAATACATGACAAAAGATCGTGAGATATCAGATGGACAACAGAACTTCTGTCAAATATAAACAGTCAAAAGATTTTACTTTTCAGGTTACCCTGTTTCTTCTAAAGGCTTTTAGTCCCTCAAATATCCAAAATATGCTATGATAAAATCAGATTTTACCCCTCCTTTCTATTCTTTAAACTGGTTGAACTTAAGGGTGTAATTTCATGATCAGATATAGCTGAACTATGACAACACCATTACAAACAAGGAGTGACTTCACTCTCTACCCAATGCCCAGGTCCAAGCTCCTGCTCTTTCCTCCCCTGGGTTCAACCTCCACAGCTATATAGACAGGCAGATAACACAGAAATAATCTGAGTATTAACCCATTCCGCCCCCAAAAACTAAAAAAAAAGAAAAAGTCAGCTGATGCTGACCTCAACCCATCGCCCTTTTCTTGTCTCTGGGTCACCCATGCAGCTTGGGAGCCCATTATTGATCCTGCAACAGCAGGCACATAGTGCTTTGGGACCAGAACTCCCAAACAGGCAGAGACAAGGTCAGAGAAGAAGGGAAGGTGAGCAAGAATATGTCTCACACCAGACCCACTGACCTAACAAGAGGAAAGAATGAGAGACCAAGATATAAAGTGAAGGTAGAGCAAGAGAGAGTGAGAATAGGTGAGGGCAGGAACACAATGATAAAGGGAAAAAAATTGCCATAAGGAGGGAGACAGAGCTATGCACTGCACGCACAGAAACACAGTTTGTTGAATGCATGAGAAACAGAAACGGAGACAAGCAGTCAGTGAAGCTCCTCAGAACAGGTGAGAAGAGCCAGAGAAAGCCATTTGGAGCAGATATATTTTAGTAGTCAATAAAAGAAATATGTTAAACATTGCTCAGCTAGACTAGTGGACTTTATACCTGTTAAAATTACTTACAGACAGAGAATTATATTCTCTGTACTCCCTCGAAAGGATACACTGACCCAGACTATGCACAGATTAGTGCTTAAATTTTCAGTTTTGTCATGAAGAGAAGGTGCTGGGTATCTTGCCAATTAAGAATATGGTCTGACCAACTCAATAAGATTGAAGTCAACATAACATTTGCCTTTGAATAGTCCCCATTCTTTGACACTGCTTTTGAAGACTGATGGTTAACAATACCTATTTAAGAAATACAGGACTATAAATAAAGCTATGCTGGAAAAAGAGGTTTCACCTTCAGTTCGATTGATTTTAGTGAAGAAGAGAAAATAATTTGTATTATTAAGAGATAATAAAGATACTACCACTTAAGACTAAATTATTTCTTCTTTTCCCTTAAATTCAAGCCCATCATTAGGGACTTCACAGGCAAGAAAGAAGTCCTCTGAACCAGCACACTCGAGAGTGAAAGATGTTGGCAAATTGTACCTCCTCTGGGAAACAGAGGTAGCAGAACAGTTGTTAGAAGGGCTGAAGAAAAGTCAAAGAGATCTCAGTTAGGTCTTGGAAGAAAGATTTTTTTTTTTTTTGAGTCTATTTCCCCTATGGGCAGCCTTGTTTGTACTCCATCATTCTGTGTGATGCTGTGATGAAAGGGCACACAGTGTAGTTCAGTAACACACAAACCTGGAGGAGAATTGACTGTGTCAGTGTCACACTAAGTTTGCCTTTCCTGAAAAAAAAAATCAATCATTTTTGATGATGTCATAAGGCCTCCTTATCACTTTCATTAATGTAATCACTTATTCCTGAATCACAGTATATTATTTATTCTAACCACATAATTACTCTTTGCCTTTTCAGTTTGGACAGGCTTGCAGCTGGTGTTCATTTGTGGTGCCAGGAAATTCCCAGCCTGGGTCAGCATGTTGACCTCTAATCATAGAATCAATTACGTTGGAAAAGACCTCCAAGATCATCAAGTCCCACCTTTGACCAAACAATACTATGTCAACTAGACCATGGCACCAAGTGCCCCGTCCAATTGTTTCTTGAACACCTCCAGGGATGGTGACTCCACCACCTCCATGGGCATCCCATTCCAATGTCTAATCACCCTTTCTGTGAAGAAATTCGTGATGTCCAACCTAAACATCCAACAGGACAGCTTGAGGCTATTTCCCCTTGTCCTGTCACTTGTTATGTGTGAGAAGAGATTGATCCCTACCTGGCTACAACCTCCTTTCAGGTGGTTGTAGAGAGTGATGAGGTCTCCCCTGAGCCTCCTCTTCTCCAGGCTGAACACTTCTATCTCCCTCAGCTGCTTCTCATAGGATTTGTGCTCCAGACCCTTCCCCAGTTCCATTACCTCTCCCAAAAGCAGAGAGGTTTAGGCACCACCTGACACCAGCTTTGCTCTGTCACTCTGTCATGACTGGGGAAAATATTTGTGTCCACAGGTTTTGATGCAGCATGAAATATGGGGACTTTTATGATACATGTGAAAATACAGAGTAGATTAAGTTGCCCCAAGAGACCATGGCAATTCCCCACTCATTATACCTTGAAAGGCATTCTTCCTCTCTTTTTCTTCACCAGAAAATATTTCTTTCTTCCTTTTTTTTTTCTTTCTACGTCAAGAAATTTCATTAACAGCAATGCAAATGCAGTCTGTAGGATTTCAAACTGGATCATAGAAAATCATAACGGATTAGAGACATAATGGTTTAGAACTTTATACTTAAAACCCTGCTTTTCGCTGTGGCACCAGAGGAATTATCTAATGAGGTGTTTTGTGTAGCTGTAGAGAGGAAGTCATTGCTCTATACTCAATACTAAAAATGGATACAAAAGATCCACATGGATCAGGTTACTACACAGCTAAATAATTTATTAAGAAAATATCTAAGAAAAATCACAGAAATTAGCAATGATCAAATCCCATAGGATCTGTGGATCAGCTCTGCACAGGAAGCAGACTGAAAAGGAGTCAGATTTGGACAAATGATAATGAGATTTAATCTGAAATTGACTTCAAGGAAAGCCACAAAAAGGCAGAAGTACATCTAAACATTATTCCACCTATGTGTTTAGGATAGATTTTGATGCTTGTTTGATAATATTTTTTTAAGAATGAACTAAGAAATTGCTCTCTGGCTACAGCCACTTTATATCAGTCAAATGTTGCTTAATTTGCAGATCTTCCAAAAATAAGAATAATATTATTAAAAGCTGAAATAAAATATTTTAGAATTATATTTCAATAAGCTAAGAAAAGACACTCAGGGCCAAATTAATCTCTGTTGCCATCACACCGACCACAACAGAATTGCATTTGGAAACTTTTGCATCAGCCTTGCCAGCCACGTATCTACATCTTGCAAAATCAGAGACTACTCCAATGAGCCACATTTCTTGTGCTATCTACTGTCCTGCAAATTCATCTTCTGTCACAGCCACTCAGAGGGAAGCTTTGCACCTCGGTTCTGCCACTGCATAGGTCTGGCCAGCCAGCTCTCACGAGAGCAACAGAGCTGGGGAAGGGTCTGGAGCATGAGTTTGATGAGGAGCAGCTGAAGGGGCTGGGGGTGTTTAGCCTGGAGAAAAGGAGGGTCAGAGGAAACCTTATTGTTTCTACAACAACCTGAAAGGAGGGTGTAGCTGGCTGGGGTCAGTCAGCCTTTTCTCCCAGGTAGCAAGTGACAGGACAAGAGGAAATGGCCTCAGGTTGTTAGAGGGGAGGTTTAGACTGGATATTAGGAACAATTTGTCCACAGAAAGGGCTGCTAAGCACTGGAACAGGCTGCCCAGGGAATTGGAAGTATTTAAAGTCCTAGAGGTTTTTAAAAGACATACAGATGTGACACTCAAGGACATGGTTTAGTGGTGGCTCTAATGGTTGGACTCGATCTTAGAGGTCTTTTCCAGACTTAATGATTCTATGATTCTTACATCTTGTCTCTCTGCTTTATTAATGAGTGAAGATATGAGACAGGATCTTTAACAGCTCTGACTCTGTTACAAAACTGGACCAATGATTCATTTGGTCCAATATTATATATTTAGCAGTGGTAAATGAGACACATGGCCTCAAAAAAGTGCTACTTTCTGCTGTCTGTTCCCCTATTCTTCCCCGGTATCCAGAATTAGGGATGTTAGTGAATACATTTTTCCTTGGTGTCTTCTAGATTCCCTTTACACACATGCCTTTTTCACATCCTTTTTGAACCCTCCTCCACCATGCTCTGTGACAGTAGGTTCCCAAAGTGCTTTCCTCTTCCTAAAACTGTCTCTAACCAGCTTCCTCCAGTGCCATCTAGTTCTTGTGTTGTGGGACTTGTGAGAACAGCAATCCTCTGTTTCATTTATCCACCACTTTCTGTGTTTTCCAAACTTAATCATAAACTTTCTGAGCCATCTCCCAACAGACTGGGGAGTCCCAGTCTTTGCAGGGGCCTCACAGAGGTATGGATCTATCTAGTTGTCCAAGCATGTCTGCCTTTATATTAAACTAATGAACTCCTTAGTTTATGGCAAAAAGAAATGGGCAGGAATTGCTGTTCATTACAATAAACATATATTTAGGATGAAAACCAGGTAGATAGTAGATAGGCATAAGGTTTGAAAGGTAAATATTTAAGATTTCATTTAGTCTTTGAAATATTTTCTTACTAGCACACAAAGGAATTCGTCACTCATAATTATGGACTTGCATTAAGTCTACCAATACTGAACTAATTGTTTCTGCTCTTAGGCACAAACAAGATGGATTTTGCTAAAATACAAAGTTAAAGCACCTTCCACAGAAACTCTGTGAAATCTGCGATCACAAAACATTCAGTAGGAGTGGCAGTCCCCTGCATATCCTTCAGGACTAAACTGCCTATCTGGAGCTGAGTTATGCTGTCAAAGAGGATGGTACTCAAATAATATCCTTGCCCTGGGAGCAATCAAACTGTAATAAAGATCTCTCGGTGATCACCTTGTCATATTAGGTCTTTGCAGTTGGGTCTAACAAGGCACTTGGAACAGCCAGACTCTGCTAAGTAGAGCAATAAGAGTGAAATGTAATGTATGAAGGTCCTCTAACTGCAATTACTGGTTAGAGACTGTCAGTGAATTCAAATATACAGTAAAGGGTTGCCAAGTAATGAAGTCCACGGTACTTCTAAATTAAGTCAAAAATGTCCTGACAGGCTCTGTGGCAAGGAAAAATCTAGTTTATCTTAAGGACAAACCTCAACAACATTCTCCACATCATCTAGCTTTTGTAGTATAAAATACTATTTTGTAAAACAGATGAGAAAGCAGATGATATTTTTTCTCCTTCTAGATTCCCTGAAAAGCCAAGTGTCTAAATCAATTGCACTCACATTTTGGAAGACATCAGCCTGCCAGGCCGAGTGCTCATCTGCCAGATTTTAGCCTGAAAGATATCTGGGGGCAAGGGAATGATACCAAATGTAAATTCCACTGGGGGTTATAACAGAAGCACTGACAACACAACAACATAAATGTAACTCGATCATCTTGGATGCTCCATAAGACCAGCTCGCTCTCTCAGTTCTTGGTTCAAAATCAGGGACTGCTGAGATGTGTCATTTCCAGCTATTCCTTGTGTTCCTTGCACTCAGAGTAAACTCCTCCTGAGGACTCAGGGCCCCATTCCTGCAAGCTGATGCTTGTGAGCCTGCACAGACTCCCATTATCTTCAACAGGGCTTTGCGTGGGTGCAAGGGTTTGCCTGAACAGATCAGTTTGCAAAATCAAAGCCTAAGAGACTGAACTTCAGCTCATTTTCATCTCTCTCTCCTCCCTGCAGCTGGTCCTTAGTTATCTCTCCTCCTAAGACATCCCTCCTCTTCAAGTCAGTTAGTCAAGGCTCATATCCCAAATTTCTCTGCACTCAAGTCCAGACTTTCATGCTCTCCATCTTTTTACTCCAAAGGTGCTATGCTTCACTCACCAGTTTTTCCTTTTCCTCATCACCAGCCAGCTCTTTATACCCCAATAAAAGCTCATTCTGCTCCCCAGTAGGTCAGCCTCAGCCCATGTTAACCTTCACTCACAAAGACAAGCATGAATTATAGCTGACATTTCCATAAACTAGAACAGAGTCATGAAAACTGACTACCCAGGTAAGGATTTGACTCTTATTTGTAAGAGGGGGATATATGGTGAAATTCCATTCCAGAATAAACTTATTTTGAGTTTGTTTTTCAACTTAAATAAAAATCTTTTTTGTACTAACTCTTGTAAAATACATTTGTAAAGAAAAGCTATTCGGTTTTCTGTCCTTTAAAGGCCAACATAATAGACTTCACTTTGAACATTTTATTCCAAAACCAATCTTGCAAAACTATGGACACCATGACACTGAGGAGCTTTGACTCTCCATGGTTTCTGAGCCTGGTTTTCACTCCTTTTGTTGCTGTGATGGCAAGATTCAGGTTGGTTTGTTGTCCTGATTCAAAAGGATTGTTGCTGGAAACTATATATTAAGCAGAAATTTATATTTGTTAAATCTTTCCTAAGGGCCTTGTCAGGCCCGAGTTCTGTGATCTAATTTCCAACGAGAGGATGAGGTTGGAAGGGACCTTTGGAGATTGCCCAGTCCCATCTGCCTCTAAGGGGGCAAATACAGGAGGCTGATCAGGGTCATGCCCAGCTGAGTTTTGAATATCTCCAAGGACGAAAACTCCACAATCATTTTCGAGAACCTATTCCAATATCGCATCATCCTTGGAATACAAAGTTTTCATACATTTAAATAAAATTTTCAGTATTTTAAGTTTATGCCCATTGTCTCTTGTCCTTTATCAAAGAGGAATCTGTCTCTGTGTTCTTTAGTCTCCTTCATGAGGAACTTCACACATCAACAAACCCACCTCAAGCCTTCTCTGCTCCAGGTTGAGCAGGTCCACACCTCCTAGCCTCTCCTTGCAGGACAGATGCTCCACTCCCTTCATCATCTTTGTGGCCCTTTGTTGGACTCACTTCAGTAAGCCTACCTCTGGCATATTTTGGACCCAGCACTTCAGCTGAGCCTCTCCAGCGCTAAGCACAGGGAAAGGACCACTTTCATTAACCATTTGCCATCAGAACTGATGACATGCTCCTCTTGTCATCAGGAGCAAAGCCACTTAACTGTCCCTTCCTCTGATCTTGGTTCCTCACATCTTCCCATGGAGACCCTGAAAACTCAGATGACTGGTTCTGTTATTGGCAGTTATTTGACAGTGTATTTACTGGACTCATGGGCAACTCATGACATATTTACCAGACCTTGCTTCAGTCCAAAGAAATCACCCTGGCATAACAGTTTACTCAAGTGTGCACAGCAAATTCAGAACTCGACTGAGGGGAAGGGAGGCATGTTTCCACACTGGTTTCTCCCTCTCACAGACATTTGTTTCACAGATATCATCTGAATTTCCTTAAAAATTATGCTTAACCTTTTTTTTATAGTGCATTTTATAGTGCATCAGTGCATTGGCAATTTTAGATGGGTTTTTTTGCACTTCCTTAAGTTTAGAAAACTGGAAAGACCCAATATTGTCCAAGATCTCACACTGGATGCGAGGTCTCCCTTTGTCTCCTTAAATTCTGGAAAGGGCAGAAAGCATAAAATACTCCGCAATCACTGGATTTTAAACCCATGGAGAGTCTACTTTATTTCTTCACATTTCACTGTAATAAGATGACATCTTTTTTGAGCTTAAAGTCTCCATTGGCCAGTAAAGATATTTGCAGTTATCCTCAGCAATTATCACAGCTGAAACTCCTAACTACACAGAATATTTGCTTGCTGAAATGCATCTTTGACATAATCCTGAATAACTTAATAGGCAGTTAAAGTTTGCTACTAGATTCCCCCTCTTAGTAAAAAATAAATCTATATTTATTAATGAAACATGCCTTCCCACAACTATCATAAGAATCATATCACTTGGATTCCTCATTGTATTTTAAAACTAACCTTTTCCCTGAAGTTTTCTGTAAGTGTAAATTGTGAGAGGTACCTTGATTTAGCTGGACTCTTACAGGACTTTTTCAACAACTTCAAAAAAAAAAACAAAACCACAGAACATGCAGATTTGGAAGGGACCCACAAGGATCATCGAGTTCAACCCTTAGCCCTGCACAGGACCATCCCCAAGAGTCACACCATGTGCCTGAGAGTATCATCCAAATGCTTCTTGAACTCTGTCAGCCTTGGTGCTGTGACCACTTCCCAGAGGAACCTGTTCCAGCACCCAACCACCTCGGGAGGTGAAGAATCTTTCTGTAATATCCAACCTCAACCTCCCCTGACACAACCTCAGGCTATTCCCTCAGGTCCTGTCACTGGTCACCACAGAGAAAAGATCAGTGCCTGCCCCTCCTCTTCGCCTCATGAAGAAGTTGTAACTGCAACGAGGTCTCCCCTCAGTCTCCTCTTCTCCAGATTGAACAGACCAAGTGCCCTCAGCTGCTCCTCACACAGCTTCCCCTCAAGGCCCTTCAACATCTTTGTTACCCTCCTTTGGACACTCTCTAAGAGCTTTATATCTTTCCTACATTGTAGTGCCCAAAACTGCACACAATATTCAAGGTGACAACTCTTTTGCTCTTTTTTCCTGTCTTCAATCCTACAAAACCCAAGAATCACTCTAAGTCTAGGAAACCAGTGTGCTGACTTTGGCTGGGGTAGAGTTAATTTTCCTTGCAGTGACTGGCATGGGGCTGTGTTTTGGATTTGTGCTGAACACAGTGATGATAATAGAGATGTTCTTGCTGTTGCGAGCAGCGCTCACACAGAGCCAAGGCCTTTTCTGCTTCTCGTGCTGCCACACTGGTGAGGAAGTTGGGGGGGCTTGGAAGTTTGGGAGAAAGTTGCTGGTTGGGGTTATACCATGACAACCAGCTATTCCTCAGAAAACAGATGTACTCTGAGGCCCCACAAATAGTACCTCCTGACTATAATTCACCCAGAGAGAGGCCCCACCTGGGGCATCCCAACTCCCTTCTGACCATCTGCTCCCCTCAGGCACACAGTCCACATGCACCTACCACAAATAATGGAGTTGCTTAGTTTTACCATGCCTTGGTTCTATATAATGTCTTCCTGAAACCCCAGGGAAAGGTGTTACACATCATAACTTTTGAGACACATAGGAGGTGTAATAAAGTCAGGGGCTGAGGCACTTTCAAACTGATGGGACTGGAAATTCAGAGTAGGATGGGGACTCAAGGTGTCTCAGCTTTCGAAAAATGCCGAAGGGATTCTATCTGCAGGTGCTACCTGTGGGGGTAGGAATTAGATTCATCTTGTTGTATCATACACATTCAGATCTACTTCTCTCCATCCTTCTAACTAACAGATAAAACTAAAAGAAGATACTGAAATGTATTACAGCTTACCAAGATTGACGAATTCTGAATTTTTCCATCATTTAATTTGTCAAAGTAGAACAAATCGTAATGCGTGCTCTGCCATTTTTCATTGCTAATTTTTTTATTTTCTCTTCTCCTCCCAAAACAACAACATAAATTATATTGAAAAACTGTATTTCTTTTTTTTAATTGCTTCTGGGCTGAGACCAAGTTTCTAAGTGGAAGCAAATTTTTATGTCCAAGTTATAATCTCTGAAAAACAACTTATAATGAGAATGCTGACACAATTTTAAGTGGAGTGACAAGAATGGCGCCAATATAATGTAGTCAAAACATGTGGGAAATAAAGTATTTTGTTCCAGAAGGATATGAAATTCCCAACTCAGAATAAAGTATACGTCTGGTATTTACTGGATTCTACCAAACATAACAATTTTGCCAAACATGCAAGGGCTTCAGGGAGTATAGGATTCAATCACAATTCAAAACCTCTTCATCTTGGATACATTTGAGACAAAGCAATTCACGAGCCACAGGGGCTAACTTCTTTCCTTCCTCCAGAAAGTCAAGTGGGATTTACCCCGAGTGAATCATAATAATAGATAAAATAAGAGTTCAGCAAAAGATCTGCCTAGCAGAAGCATCCGAAAGCCCACGGAAAATCAAAAATGTTATAAACCACCTAAAATGATGAACTGTGTAGTAACTATGCAACATGGGAACCATAACAATATACCAAAAAGTAAGAGAATCGGAGTTTATACGTCCTTTGTGAGTCAGCAGAGGTAGTTTCAATGCCGACATGAAGCAGAGCCTAAAATGAGCAATTATCATGTTATTCTTTATTAGTTGTTTAGCACTGACATTTTATTTAGTTCTTCACCAGAGAGCCCTTGTCCTATTGGATTTACAGTTGCAGGCCCTCTGCCATTTGTTATCCAGCCAACTCTTAACTCCTCTCAAACTCCTAATGTCAAGATGGATAAAGAGATCTGCCAAGACAAACCCAATGGCTGCACAAAAAACCCACATTGAAGCAATGACACAAGGCTTGAAATAGAGAAAGAGTTAACTGCACTTTTACAAATTGCTTACTGTGGGAAATAGAGAAAAAGGAAATGTTTAAGAGTGATGTGAATGGGAAGAGATGGATTAGTGAAACAATGGATTAGTCCTCTCTTGAGGACAAGAAAATTGGCACAGAGAACTGCAGTCAACACTTGAGTTCTACCCAGGAAATAGGAAGGAATAGCTGTCAAAAGGAAAGGGAGCAAAAGGGGATGGAAATCGAGTCTTGTACAGGACAGGTAGATATTGTGCCTCCTGGGCAAATAATGCAAACAGAAATTAGGAAAAACCTAATGACTCACATTTGTAAAAGAGTTGTCCCTCTGCCTTTCTTTCTTCCTGCCCTCAGCTGCACAGTCTCACCCTCGGTGCTGACACATCTGATGAGAGAGGGATCATTTTCTTCCCAAAAGACAATTATTTCCCTGTTGTTATTTTCTACCAAATAAGCCACTTGAAAAGCAATGGGGAGAGGAATAAGACTGTATCTTGTCTGCATCAGTGGGTCACTAAATTGATTTAGCTGACTTTCCCCCTAAATGCAGCCCTAATCTGCACATGGAAGTTCTTCAGCTTTGCTGAGAGGCTCCCAGATGTAAAAGCATTTTTGCTGGCAGGGACCTGCCTCCCTCACCTCTTTGACAGATTCATGCTTGAATGCAAGCACAATTAAACTTCAGAAGTCTTATTATGAAATCCCACTCTATTCTCAGCTGTTTTAGCAGGTATCCAGGGTTTTTCTGTGAGGTCGTAAAATGTGGGAAATTATTAGGAAAACTGACCTTGGTATGCTGCTAACAGCACAAGTGTCACTGAGCATTTCACAAATACGAAAGCCTGTAGCCTTTTGGTACTGGTTACCAAGTCTCACGTTGTCAGAAATGAACTTCACATCAGCACATTTTAAGCAGGAATGGCCAATTGGTATCTCAGCTGCTAATATTTAAAATAATGCTGACATCTAGTGGCTGGCTGAGCTCGCACACGTCTGTGCAGGGCTGAAAGCTCTTTGTGTGTGTCCAGTGTCATTCCTCACCCTTTGGAGGCAAGAGGCTCCAGGTGGAAATGTCACATCTCTCCTAGTTGTGCATTATTCAAACAAAGAAAATGCATCCTAGTTCCGCAGAGATGGTAAGATAAATTAAAAAAA
This sequence comes from Pipra filicauda, assembly GCF_003945595.2. Taxonomy (NCBI): domain Eukaryota; kingdom Metazoa; phylum Chordata; class Aves; order Passeriformes; family Pipridae; genus Pipra; species Pipra filicauda. Next base: position 577,668 of record NW_024105053.1, on the reverse strand, counting down.
AAAATTTACAAAAAAATATTATTACTCTTTCACAGATGGGAATTACCATGAGATAAAAGAAATTACAAGCCAGGTGGTTAAAAGCTGATGAGGTCGAGACTGCTGCCAACTGGAGCTGAAGAAAACTGAAGAAGGGTCCAGACTTCCTCAGAAATATCAGAGGCTTGAAAATAATGAGATTTGATCTACAGCAAGGCGTATCCAACTCCTCCTCACTGTCAGCCCAGAGCCCTGTCGGAGCACATGGTTGCTGGCTGGCTCTGCCCTAGCAGAGCACTGCTGCTCCTGGTCCGACCAGGGAGGAGACTTTCTGGGTTGAATTGTCTATAGTGACCCATATGCAAAGAGAACACACCCAGAAGAAGCAGCTGGGCATTGAGAGACCCCAAAGACAGCCAAGAGGAGCCTGAAACATGGCCAGAGCAAAGATTAACAGTCTTGTCCTGTCTTATCTGGACAGTGAGAGAGACCTACAAGCTACAAATCAAATAAAGTTACATGAGGTTGAACCTCTCCATAAGGAAGTTCGGCAAAGAAAAATTGTACAGATCTCATTTTGGCCCTATACTGCAGCTCTGCTCAACTTAACTGCCAGAAAATTGGAAAAATCAGAGAGACACATCTCCAATATATGATGATCACTCCTATACACCCCTCCCTCACTATATTTGCTTCCAGATGTATTAGAAAGCAAGAACAGACCCCTTCCTCATGCAGCACATTTAGATTTTCCAGGATAAATTAAACATCAAGTCCTTGAAGATAAGACTGGAAAGCTTTGTATATATCCACATGCTGACTGAACCGTGAGACAGTTCCCTCTCTTCTTATGCAAAGCAGGTCTGAAATTTTCTCAAAATACTGGTTGTTAGAAGAGCATGATCCTGCCTCTGACCTGGCACGGGAGTAAAACAGATAACCCCAAGATGAGCAAGCCAGCCTTCCTCATGCTCAAAATGCAGTTATGTCATTTTCTTGTGACAGGAGGTGCATGTTCATCTGGGAACAAGTTACTGGAGTAGAAATTGGACTCCCACCTGGAGTACTGCACCTGGCTCAGAGGCCCCCAACATAAGAAGGTCTTGGACCTGTTAGAGTGGGTTCAAATGAGGGTCACAAAGATAATCAGAGAGCTGGAACACCTCTCCTACGAAGACAGACTGAGAGAGTTGGGGTGGATCCAGGGAGACTTTATAGCACCTTCCAGTATCTAAAGGGGCTACAAGAGAGCTGGAGATGGACTTTTTACAAGGGCATGCAGTGACAGGACAAGGCTGTAACAGCCTTAATCTGAAGGATTATTAGGATTTATTAGCAAGAAAGTCTTTACTGTGAGGGTGGTGAGGCATTGGCACAGGTTGCCCAAAGAAGCTGTGGATGCCCCATGCCTGAAAGTTGGGTTGGATGGGGCTCTGAGCAACCTGGTCTAGTGGAAGGTGTCCCTGCCTATGGCAGGGGAGTTGGAATTGGGTGATCTGTAAGGTTCCTTCCAACCCAAACCACTCAATGATTCTATGAAATACACTTCATACAGCTACTATTCCACCACTTTTTTTTCCCAGTCCGAAGCAACTGTTGCTGTACTTCACAACAGCACCTTGCCTCCTCTCAGATCAGACTTTGGTGGAGGAAGGCTGGTCTACTTTTTCCAATGCCAAGGAGTGTTGGAGAGAACAGGTAACAAAGCAGACAACAAGATCTCATAGGTGCCAGCATCAAGAAAGCATGTAGACTGGCTGAAAATCTGACAGGAGCAAAAGATAGTTTAAGAAGAATCACAAAAGGTAGGACCATACTGAGATTACGGATCATTCAGGAAAACCTGCACGTAATAAGGAGATGAATTCACACTTCAAGACACAAAAAAATACCATACTTCAGTACCAGAAAAACAAATATCAGTTGAGCCCATCTCATCAAAGGACAAGCCAAGAAGTCCAGATGCAGCAATCCATCTTCACTAATTTTATATATAAAAGCATGTATGAAATACCAAAATCCTGAAGCAATAGAGTGTTGCATGAAATAGCGAAGTCCTGAGGCAATAGAGGCACTATGCAGCCCATGTGATCTGTGCTGGTTTTCATCTCATTACTCTGGCAACTTTCCTACAGGCTTAAACAAAATTCTTAGCAACAGTAAACATGTTATTCTAAATACCTTGAACGATGAACATTGTCTTTTTTTAACATATTGCTCATACCAAGACAAAAATATATCTGCAAAACAGTGGCCAATTAAATCATCACAATGGATTGACAAAGGAACACTTTTCCTGAGGACTAAAGACAACTTCTCTCTAGTACCCCCAGCCCCAGCAATATAAGACAATGTTTTCAATTTCAACTCCCATTACTTTGAGAACAATTACTCAAATCCCTGTCCCACCAAATTCAAAGTATTTACTGAAGATTCAAGTACAAAGAAATGGAGAAAAGCACTCCAACAGATGTTTCATTTCTCAGTGCTGCAAATGCCTCAGCAGTACTGGCAGTCACCAGCACAGAGAACTCAAAAGCTTCATTTGCAACTATTTGCCATCATTACCCAATACTCCCTCTGAGATGACTTCAACCTTTTCACAACAGAGTCCTCCATAAAACATGGAGGAGAGTGACCTCTAAAAGACCAAGAAAGTATCTGGAATGTTTAGGAACACTATCAGAGTGAGGGATTCCAACACAATAATGCAGTGTTATTATAGGCCACACACAAGTAGACATCCAGTTCTTCCACAAGAAATACTTAAAATGACCCTTTCTACTCTACAACAGCCAAGAAATTTAAGCACGTGCATTGAGACTTAGCTGTCCCTGGTTTACTAAGAGAAGTCATTGTCGAGGCATTAACAAAAATGACTTTATCAATGATGACATTACAATCAAATGATAAGTAACAGATGATTGAACACAAATTAAATGGTAATCAACTGGTGATTAAGTGATCATTGAATATATCACTCATTGAACAATGAGTGATTTGACAAAGATTTAAATGATGGTTTAGTAATGATGATTTAGTAATTCAGGCAGCTGTCAAACACTCCACTATTTAACATACTTGCAATAATTAAGCTATAGTTGGATACATATAAACGTCACTAGCACAAAATATACTTTTAAGGCTCAAAGTAAAACACTCCTTACCTTGCTGAAGAGATCAGAGGCTGATGAAGGGTCTCTCAGCCCTGAGGAGTGATCTGGAGAGGTGTCTCTGCTCACAGGGAGATCAGCAGCACAGCTCAGGGGGCTCAGGGAGCCACAGGAGCTGACAGGACAGAGCGACGGACTTGCAGTCAAACCCTGCCTCGGTGTCTGTGCACGTGCGCGGCTGCAGCAACTTTAGCTCTGTCTGGTCCCAGCTCAGGCTGCTGCTGTTATCTCCGGATCAGACACGGCCCAGGTGCCTCGGTCCCTGAGAAGATGCAGCCTGGCATGGCTGTCACAGAGGGCATGGCTGGGCCAGGATCAGTTGGGCCGGGATCAGCCCGGCCGGCTCGCCTGAGCCAAAGCTCCGCTCACGCCATCAGAGTGTGGGCATCCACCATGGAACCATCACCAAATTTACCAGTACACACTTGCCACATCAAGGCAAGAACTTAATTATTACTTCAGTACTGCTGCCAGCGCAGAACTTACATTTAGTAGCTCCTTACATAAATATTTGCCTGAATATTTGTTAGAGAAAATATAACAGTTATTAGAAAGTCATTATTGAGGTTTATCCAGAAAAAAAACCCAAACTCACTGATCTAAAATACTACATACACTGCTGAAGATTTGCCAACAGGTTGTTACACTCTTTTAAAGGGGAAGGTTTTCAATTCAGATCTTGTATACTTTTAATATGAAAAGCAGTGATTTATTTTATTCCATTTCTTTATACTTTCCATACATAGAGCATTCAAAAGATCCATAACGAAAAAAAGATCTGTTTGGAAACACAACAGTATTACTCTACCTTGCACAAGGACTCCCATCCTAAATGCTGTACCAGTCAATCATGTCTACGGCAGTACATTAGCAATGACTCAAGCAAAAACGTAACCAAATATAAAATAAACCTGAAAATTATCTAAGCTATAAATTTAAAAATTTCTTGACTAGGTGCTAATGTCAATCCTCTTGAAGACAAAACCACACAAAAAAGAATGTTCAATTAATAAAGCTAAACATCCATCCAAATTTTACTTCAGCAGAATAAATACACCAAAAAGCTCTAAAAAAAGTCTGTTGTGCCCCTCATTAACACAGCAAAATGATGATACAAAGGCTTTGAGGTGATACTGACAAGAAGCAGATCAAACTTTTTGCCCAGAGCACACAACAGTTCTTTGCCCCGAAACTTACAACACAAGAAGTTAACAGGTCTATTCCCTGAGCCAAGGATTCGACCTGAACCTATGGAAGGCTTCCAAGTCCTCAAAAAGCTTCATAGGAATTTACCTATTCAATTAAGATGATTGTTTGAAAGTGTCAAGAACACAAAACCAGTTCAAAACTACACATTGGTATAAGTTCACTTAGCTGTAAAAATTTTGTGACGCTAAACATAGTGTTTGTCTATGAAGATTTCTTTCAACCAAATAAAAATTCCTTTTTTTTTCAAAAAGGGCATGTCTGATGAACTTGTATTTGAACAGCAGCAGTTCCAAATTAAAGCGGAGTGTTTTTTAACAGTTTTGGGTTCAGTTTTTGCCTTCAACATGAGAAAATACTGGTTTTGGAACATGCCCTGAAAAAGTTTGGAAAAATAACTCATTTATTTAGCTGCGCATTTCCCTCTCCTCACCTTTTCACACAGCATTACCACAAGCTTGCAATTTAATAGTACTGACAGACACTTCTCTTTTCAGCAGTTGCTCAGACTACAAAGCAAACAGTCTCAGCCAGATAACAATCTGGTAATGTAGCAAAATCTAGTAAAAAATGCATCCAAGCATGACCTTTGCAAGTTCATTTTCAAAATCCGAAACTGGAGGATGTTAAAAATAATGAGTTGCAAATCTCCTTAATCATTACAAGAAAAAAATATAATTCAATTTCCTGCAAGGAAGTTCCACAAAATTAAAATACCAAGGCAAGAACAAATTTACAGAAGTGGAGGGAAACACCTAGATGATTTATTTACAAAAAAATTGTCCCCAAAACACAAAATCTTCATTTGCAAGCATTTTAACAGATTAGTCACAAATATTCTCTGCATGTTACTACAAATTGTTTTGATAGATGAAAGGCACATTACTATTAAATAGTAATGGAATAGATGCTGTATGAAAATAAGATAATGCACTTTCCCAACAGAGTTTCACAGGAACATTCTCCTACTGAAAGGAGGCTACACCACATACACTGACAAATCTGAAGAAAAAAAAAACAAAGATAAAAATCAGGGGTTATGTAGAGACAGGTGTTCTGAGGTTTCTTTGGACAGGAGGGCAGTCTTGACATCATCATAAATGATACTTACAGGGCACTTCAGGAACTTTTCAGGCTACCCACGCAACTGAGTTCTCCTTCCAGTGGCCAAACCATTGCAATTACAAACACCTTCGCTTACGGCAAGCTGATATCCATCCACATGACAGCTCTGTTTACGTTCACCCCAGGAACTGTCTCACTGGGGTGTTCTCCAAGTTGTTAATAATCACTTCAGGGGGAAAAGCATTTGTTCACTACTTTCACTGCAGACAATAATCCAAGCTAGTATGAACAGAATTACTTCCTTTGGGAAGTATGCATGTTGGCAAGAGTAATCCATTTTAAGTGCACTTTATCACAATGCTAAAATATATACACATACACACATGACCATTAATTGGCCTGTATTGGCAATAGCAGTTCTATCTGCCAACTACCACAAGGAACCAATCTTTGAGATATTTCTTGTCTTGTGGTTGCGCAAGTTTAGCCAGAGATGCTTGTGTTCCAAGAGACAGATGGATGCTTCCAGTGAGAATATAAAATCAGAGGAAATAAGAGGGAGTGCAGATCTCAGTAAGGGATGGCAAATGTAAAGCAGAGGAAACAGCAGAGCCATTTCACATTGAGACAGCTAGCAAAAACCTTCAAAGGTTACATAAAATCAACACCACAAATACACTGCCAAGTTTTATTGCTACATACTGTCTAATACTTTTAATTTCAAGTAGTTTATTGTTAGGTTCAAGTCAATCTCAAGTTTGCTCTTCATATATCAATGTCATTCACCTCTCCCTCAGATATATTGTGTGACGTTTTAATGAATGGAACAACTTAGGTCTATTCACTAAGACGAAATGAACTTTGTTTTTAACAGCCCATAAATTATTCTGGCACATTAGCCTATCACTGAAAGCATAAAGAATTTAAAATCCTAAGGTGTGAAACAGTTCTTTTTTTAAAAAACAAAAGTAACAGGGTTATGTAAAATCTTACCATTTCTTTACTTCAGCAGCTTTCATCTCATCAACTGCTGCCCAAGTGAAGTGATAACTAACAGCTGCCTACTAGGCATGCTGGCCAAGAAGGCATAAAATGTTTTTCTTATTTAGCCTTATCAAATACACCCAAAGATTTCCTAGAATAGTATGTTAATTGCACCAGCTTTTGCAGGTCTACGGCAAGCTCTATTCACCTTAAGATTATGAGCCCACCTCCTTCCAAAGGATAACAATGCTTTCAAAACCTTGAGGCCTCAACCCAACCTCAGTCTCTACCCCATCTGACATCTGATCAGTGATGAGTACATGGAATCACTGAAAACAAAATGGAAATAGAATTAAGCAGATCTTACAAAAAATTGTAATATTTTTGTTAAATAAAATACAATACCAAGGGAACAGCTGTTAGGTTCTCAGCCTTTAAGTATGCCCATGACTTGTGGCACGTCCCTCTGCTCACACAATAGCACAATGTAAGCTTCCCTGTTAAACCATCACAAAGGACTATTTACTGCAGTTCCTCAGCACAGGACTTCATACTTCTATGTAAGTATGTAACTATGTAATGTGAGCAGGAGACACACAGGTTTGATTTAGGAAAAGCACTGCCTGTTGGAATGCTCTTCCATACACAGGCACCAGGGCCACAGTCAAAGAGGAACCCTATCAGTTAGAGGGTGAAAGTAAATGAGGACTAGGTAGGACACAAGGACCCTGCACGAACCCCTGACTCCGTTTCTTCCCTTCGAGCCACAGTAATTCATCTTTCTGTGTCTATAAATTACTAAATACTCAAAATCACTTGGAGAAAAGTCTCTTAGGTTCAATGCTACAATCAGTTAACCCACTCCCTACAGGTCAGTCAACACAAGAATGTAAAAAACAAATGTCCTTCCTAAAGAAGCCTACGCTGACATAACTGACCAATGATAATTTTCCTACCTAATCTGTGGTTACCTTTAAAGTCAGATCAAAGAGAAACTCCACTTAAAAAAGACAATCAGCCATTCTCTTAACAGCCACAACTTATCAGGCACTCTTCTGTTTGATGTTTGAATGTGTGTTTATATCTGTTGCTTCCATATTTACATGACACTTGTTCTCCTATCTTGGTGAAAAATTTCTATCCCCGTGGGCCACACAAATCAATCCCCCATCCGCAGACATGGACCAAGTAGAAGATGATTAAGTTTTCAAATTTCCAAATTACAGCAGTTGTAATAAACAAACAGCAGGTTCCATAACTTGTCAGTGCAGCTGAACTTCTTAGTGCAGCTAATTTTCTATAAAAATAACACTACGTCAACAGAAGTCTTCATTTATTTCCAAGTGTTCAAACTGTTACTACACATACGCCATTCAACTATTTTTTATTTGAACATTAAGGTAATTACAGTTGCAGGGCTCATATTTCCAGTGGCCTCTCTGCAGAAGATACTACCAGAGCAAAACATGAAACATTCCACATGGCTAACAAAATGACATTTGAGTTACCAAAATTACAATCATCATATTTTTTTTTCTGCTAACAGATCACATAAGTACGTAACTGGGGCATTTCCTTTAACAGAAATATCAAAATTAGTACTGCACTTGTTTATTTTCAATATTAACATCTCCACATACGAGCAACATGGTACATGACAGTTTGATTATCACACATACAGTACTTTGGCAGCTCTAACTGTGACGTTTTTCCCCCTAAGCTCCACAGTAGGTTTATTTTATAAAACATATTGCTAATATGCCCTGCATAAACACGAAGAACAAAATGCATCTTTCTTTTGTCACTTCAGTGGGAAAGGGAGCAGTGCTCTTACCCCATACTACACAGCCTTGTCATACATGCACAATTTTCTTCCATGAACACTTCTAAATGTATCCTAACTAATATTTTTTCTGCAAGAAAATAATCTTTATTAAAAAAAAAAAAATCAGAATTTTCTTCTCAAATTAGGAAGACTACAGCCATGGATGATTACATGACAAATCGCTACTGTTTATTTCAAAATAATACTGAATGTGCCAAATTTTTATCAAGGTTACTTGTATATTATTGTCTTACAAGCACATCAGTCACCTGATCAATTCATCCCCTTTTGAGTTCATTTGTGAAACTGTCTGGTTTCTTTAGATACCTACTAATAACTAATAGTTCGTGCTTAACAAATACAAATTTCTTTGAACACTTCTACCATCAATTTCCACAAGAGAACTAACCACTGTAATAAACTTTTTCACTTCACTCTCCCCAAATGAATGATTTTAATTTCCCACCTTCCTGAACATAATTATATTGTACTCTGATACACAACTGTCACCCAATGACCTATTACCACAGTAATCTAAGTGAGGACAGTATTCCCTCTAATGTAATCATGCACTTTAAAGAAGCTACATGAGAGTTTTTAAGTAAAGTGGATGAAATCTGGTTGCAAAATTTCAGATTTAAAGGAACAAAGTCATATATACATACTGCAATAACAAATATCTGGAACTTGTCTACAGTGATATGAAACATTTCATTCGCTCACTTGTGATATTTTAGCAGCTATTTTGTATTTATTCTATTTGGTCCAAATAGCCCTACATGATGTTAGCAGTCACTCAGAAAAGAATGTTGTGCCCAAAAACACATCTGCTACCACAAACATCTCTTCAACCTTTTATTCATCCTCCAGCAATTCTTAAAAATTTAAGATTTCCTGAGCTATAAAAAATCCAGATCTTAATTTACTTGTTATATGTCATATTTGTACAAATACGTAATATTTGTAATATATACTTGTGAACTCAGCCATTTAATACCTATTTGCATTGAATAATGAACTCTGCAGCACAGGAACAGCCTGTGTATGGCACTTACAATCATGTCTGCAATAACAACTGTACTGATGTTCCATAATTAAAAAATGTTTATCTACACAAAGTTTAGAAACTACAATTACTTTATCAACAAATAGGAACATTACAGCCAAACTAATTAGGTTGGACATTCACTACATACTACATCTTGAAATGTCCATTTTCATGACGTTGTTTTATCTTCTTGCTTCAATTAACTGAATTAAGTGAGAAAATCAATTCTTCTCCAATTTTGCTTCCATTTATTCCCTGTAGTTATTATGTGCCAGCTAACTTTGGTCTTTCACCAGTGACTTCCGTCCTCGTGTGCCCCTTGTCTCTCCAAGTTCTACATCGTACTTGTGACTCAGTGCCACCAAGAAGCCCTTCCACTGGGGCAGCTTCTGGTCTAGCAGAGCTTCCACAGGGCAGAGGCTTTTCTCACCAGAGCACTATCAAGGCAGGCAGCGTGGATGGGGCAGGAACATGACAGACAGACATTTTGGCTGCAGCAGTTTTAACCCTGTTTGACTGCTTAACCTGTGTTACAGTCTAATTTTAGCATCATTGTTTATGCAATACTCTCAGCTGAACAAAAGCCCTACAAAGACAGGTCAACTGTTCCTTTTCTATAGAATAACTGGTTGGTATGTGTTCCAGAATGAATTTAACGCAAACCTTGAAAAAGGTACTAACTAATAACCACATGTGGATCTTTTAAATACTGTCTTACTCTGAGGTATATGTCTATTACTGTAAAAGTTTATGCATCACATCTAGAACTCAAGAAAAAAGGCTATTTGTATTTTCTATGTCAAGAAAACTACAGAAAATGAGAAAATTAGCATGTGTTTTGTGTTCAAGTGTTATTGTTTAGCTTAAAATACTTCATGCAAGTAATGCAAAAAAAGCTATATACTCAAGACTGTTTACATCTGAATAAATAGGGTAAATTAGCAAATACAGTATTGAAAACTATCTACAAAAATGTGTTTTCCCCAGTATTCACTGTTTGTATCAAGTCTTAAAGCAGAAAGCTGTAGGGCAATACCAAAGAGAATGTAATAAAAGAAAAAATTAAATTGAGACATTTTAAGAAATCTCGGAAAATAAATTTGTATTAACTATGAACAAAACTGAAACTAAACCAATGAGTAAAGCTATTAGGTGGCCTTATCAGCAAACACCTTCAATCAAAAGGCCATAAACAAGTATGCTTTACATATTACTTGATTTGTTTATTTTACACCATGGGGTGAAAGCAACACAATTCCTTTTAGTAAAGTATACACAAATAGCCTCACTCAGAATACACTTTTAATGCACATAAAAAAAGTATTCATCTTACAAATTGTTTTGCAATCCAAATATACAATAGCTTGGAAAACAATATTTTAGAAAACTAAAGCCAATGTAAAAAGACTACTTAATACAACTACATGATATAAGTTTTTGTATGGCTCTGTCTTTAGAGTTTTCTTACTGCATCATCAATATCAGAAATCTGTTCCTTCAGCTGATTCCACTGTTCTGGATTTAAAGAAATACCTGAAATGCATTAAAAATAAACACTTAGGACAAAAAGAAAATTGTGGTGCAGTATTCTTGTGTAATTACTATAAAGGCTAGTTTCATACACAAAGTCTATGTCATAACTATTAATGCCTGAGCTATTTCAACAACCACCATAGTTACAAAGTGAAACTGCTCACTTTGAACACTTCAATTTAACTTTAGGTTATCTCTAGACAAGTTTACATTGCAAAGAGAATGCGTGTAACAAAAAATTTTGCAAGTATTAGGCTAAACACAAGAAGGGAAATACAACTCTGGTCTTAACAGAAGGCAGTACAAAAGCCCAGGGTGAGAAGTAGGAAATCATTCACATTCCTGCTGGCTCCTAAAAGCCATACCTATGTGGACTGATTTTCTATGCACTTTTCAGGTACTATAATTCTGGGGTTCCCCCACCCCCGTTTTGTTTCTCAAAGCATTGTAAATAACATATACTATAAGTAACCTTTTGGAGAGACTCTATTACACTCGCTAACACAAACCAACATAAGTTATTTCTTCTTCAAGTTCACTATAGTTTCCAGTAACATTCAAACATTAATCATTCAATAAGTACCCCACAAACCATCTCCTCAGATCTATATCTGTCCTCATCTTCCTCAAGCTTGAGTCCAGGCGCATGTTTCATTTGCGCTTCAGTCTCCTCATTCTTCCCCTACAATCTCTATGCCAACTCTGTGAAGAGTGCAGGCTCACAGGGCTACCTCTCATACCTTCTCCCGCCAAGCTCTTCTACTATTTACCCCCACTCTCCTTCTTCAGTGATCAGGTGTCCTTTATTACTTTCTCCCTGTAGGTGGAGCAGGGCCTCAAAACAGCCGAAACTTTGAATTTCACTTTTTGAGCTCACGGTCTTTTTTTTTTCCTTTTTACCCCATCAGTGCTTATGAGGGCACCATCATAATTTAAAGCAGCAAGTACTGTGCATGGAGCTTCTCTAAGCAGTTTTCCACCAGCCTATAGTGTGAAGATTTCTTTTTTGAACGCAGGTCAGGTGTGCTAACCATTATTAGGGGACCAAGCATCATCAAAATGTCCCTCAACTACACAGCAGACAAACTGCACAAAGTTCAGATCTGCTGTTTGAGACACTCTGACTAATTTAAAATGCTGGATTTATTTTTCTGTCTTATTATAATATTTCAACTACTTAGACTGGTTTTAGGATAGCTAAATAGGTGGCTTATGAGTGCATTAATGGAATATTTGGCTCACATACTGTATCAGACTACTATTAAATTTTATCCTAGTAAAATTCAGACCCTTTTGCTGCATTGATAAACATTTCTACCTACATCATGTAACTTTTGTCACTAGGCCCACCCACCAAATCTCATTGTAGTTTGCCACTCAAAGTGCACATACTATTGAATTTCACCTCAAAACACAGCAGGGTAAAGTCCTTAGAAATTCATCTTTTTTATTAACTAACAACAAATCCAAAACAAAGAATGTTCCTGTACAACACCAGTACACCTGTTCATGCAAACCTATTCTCAATGGTTATTCAAGAAATGTTGAAAACGCTTCTCAAACTTTTCAAATTACTGTTCACTGAGTTGCTCCTGAACACACCATAAGAATGTAACAAACCTTATGCTGATTGTATGTCTTCAAACTTTGCAGCCTCCCAGTACAGGAAGGCCAGGAAGGGAGTCTTTGCAATGGCAAGAAGTGATGGGGCAAGGGAGAGTGGCTTCAAAATGGAAGAGAGTATATTTAGACTGGATATTTAGAATAAATTCTTGCCTGTGAGAGTGGTGAGGCCCTGGCACAGGCTGCCCAGAGAAGCTGTGGATGCCCCATGCCTGGAAGCGTTCAAGGCCAGATTGGATGGGGCTTTGAGCAACCTGGTCTAGTGGAAGGTGTCCCTGCCCATGGCACGGGGCTGGAACGAGATCTGTAAAGTCCCTTCCAACTCAAACCATTCAATGACTCTATGAATCCCCAGGGCAGAACATTTCATACTTACCTCTTTCATTGATGCAGTACAAAAACTGATAAAAAGTAGACTTTTCTAAGAGAAGCAACATAACCTTAAGCACAGCACTACTCCTGCAATTGTCCTCACATCCTCATCTTGAAATGGAAAAGTTCTGAAAGTGGTTCACAGTGAAGGCTTGCCATGACAAGCAACTATCCAAGCAGCAATTAAAGGTATAAGGGCTTGTGCTGTATTGCAGATTAGAAACTTGGTATCAAAGCTTGATCACTTGAGATACTTCTCCCTTTACTAAAATCTTCACTTTTTTCCTCCAAAATTAGTCACATTAAATGTTCTGATTTTTTTAATCAAAAATTTAATAGAAACTGAAGGACCTGGTTGTTTTAACAAAATTAACATCTTATAAAAATGATTAAATCTTTTCAGTGAATTTTGAAATAAGAAATCCAATTGTAATAAAATAAATTGTGTTAACTAAGTTAATCAATTGGGGGAAAAAAGTATGGCTATGTTATGGTCATGTTTATAAGTTCTCTACCAAATTTGCTTGTTTTGATGCCTTGCCATAAAACATGGAGGATCTATTTAGGAAAATGGACTCAGGCCAACAAACCCACTTTGCTCTTATTTATAATCTACAGATTAAACTAATTCTCTGTTAAAATACAAATTATAGGAAAGTAAAAATATTACTCTAAAAATATCACGTAGCATCAAAGGATAAAAATACGATACACAAAGTTCTACTGCAAACCCAATGTTTTAATACAAAGTAACATCAAGCAGAACAATACCTTTTCTGCCAGGCTTCATTTCACCTTCTTGATCCATCCAGTATTCTCTAATATCAATTAAGACTTTTCCTTTAAAGTCCCGGACACTGACATACCTCATTTTGCCAATCTGTCAAAACACACATAAAGGTCTTTTAGGTATTTTACATATTACAGCATTCACTTTCCCCAGCAGCATTAGACTCTGACATGTGACACTGCACACTGCGGCTTATTTTAGACACCAGAGAAACAACTAGATTAAAAGCTTAACTCAGAGTAGTCAGTAGGCTAATAAGCAACGACTTAAAACTAGTTGATCAGGCAATGCTCAATGCAGAAGTAGCCCTCCCAGAATAAAAAAAGTCTGTATTCTTTACATGCTTGCTCTTATAAAAGTCATGGATTTACTATTTTCTGAAATAAAATTTTGCCTTTGTTTCCAGCAGCTGTAAAAGAAGACAGGAAAAAGGGACCTCTACTCCCAAGTGTAAATTTTAGTCCATTTCACACGTACAGAAAGCAAATTAGATATTCACGTGCAACGCCTCCCAAAAACAACTCTCTCGTAATTGTGGGGCTTTATTTTCTTTTTTAACACAGTAAATACAGATGGAAATGAAAGTTAGCCACCTACTGTCCCATGCCCACTCCCAAACCCTCACAGGTACCTCACTGTACCAGGTGTTCCAAAAAACCATCCAAATCTTTTAAGTTTACCGGCACGTAGCATACGAAGAAATGACTCCTGAGTTACATAATTTCTGCACCAATGTCTTAACTGAATTACATGGGCACCTTTTTTTTTTTCAAGTGAGGGGAAGAGTGAGTGGGAGGAAGAATCAAACCAACAACTACACAATACACCACACATTTAGGCTTATTAAAGATCTTCCCAAATATGATAAGTACATGGTGAATTGGAGAACCAGAAATTAGATAACAAAATCACAATCAAATAAAATTTCTCACAATTCCTGTAAGAAATCCTTAGAATTTTGCATGCAGCTTCTGGATACATTTTATGAAGAAAGAACACATTCTAAAGTAAACAATTTTAAAATAAAATACTCCTTCCTGATAAAATATTTTAACTTCCTTTATCTATGCATCTTGCATTTTGATACAACCTAAGGGGGATCCAAACACTCTAGCATTAAGTCTAACCAGACAGATTGAAAAGCTCTCCCATCGAGTACACTGATTCACAGATGTTTAAGTCATATGCTCTTATTTCACAAAATTAATACAAACATGAACACTTTTATGCTTGCCTAAAGAAATTTTTCTTCTTACGCAGATCATGCCACATGACTTCTAAAATTGATAATAAAACAATTATGACATACCTAGATAACGTAAGTCTGAAGCACTTTTCCTACTTCAAAGCATCTAGTTCGTTAAAATGAACAAGACATTGTAGTTTATAAGACAGTATTTTTTGACCAGTTAAACACTTTCACAGCACTACAAAGTTAACATTCAAAAATAAAGTATAATGTCATGGCATGCTAGCTCTTTCAGACCAAACTTGGCACCGTGCCCAAGCCCCTCAGCACTGCTGGCAAAGAACATCCTAAACAGCCTACACAAACATTTCTTGGTTTCACCCTTTAACGCTTCGCTAACTTTTAAGGTCACCTCTAAGAACAGCTTCAAGTAGTAACACTCAGCAGCACCTCTTTTTCCATGGCTGTGGAAGAATCTTAGTGTATTGCCAAGTACTTCCAGGTTTGTCCTAAATAATAAAATCTAATGTAATATAGCAGCTTAAAGTTGCAAATACAGTTAAAGTGTTTAGAATGTGATTTGCAAAGACTGTATGTCTCAATTCAACTACAGTAAGGTGAGTGGCAATAATGCAAAGTTCGCATTTACTCAATCAGTCAGTCTACCTTAGATGGAAGCAGTTCTATATGAAAATGCTGAAATTAAGTTAGATTTCACATCACTGTCTAGATTTCAGATGAATGATCACAATAAATTTTGAAAAATTTATGCAAAACTGTTCTATGCAAAAGCTGCCATCACCAAAACTTTTAAATACGCTTCTGAAGTACAGCTCCAACAAACATCTAAGGTTTAAAACCACAACCAAAATCTAGATATAAGTAAACTGATGTTTCTCGATACTTAGCTACCTGCAGTTCTGGTAAAGGTTCATTTCTGAACAATTCTTTTGTTATGCAGCAGCCGATCGTCCTGGAGTAATTTCACTGACAAACGTATATTTAGATCTCCATAACCACAGCCATGTTTCAAGGGTGGCTGTGCCAGTTTTGGCTGGGGTAGAGGTAATTTTGTCACAGCGGCTGGTATTGGGCTGTGGATTGGATTTGTGCTGAACACAGTGATGACAATATAGAGATGTTCTTGTTCTGAGCAGGGCTTACACAGGGTCAAGGCCTTTTCTGCTTTTCCTACTGCCATGCCTGCAAGGTGGCTGCGAGTGCATGGGAGGAGACACAGCCAGGACAGGTGACCCCAACTGACACAGGGATATTCCATACCATATGGCATCATGCTCAGTATATAAAGCAGGGGGAAGAAGGAAGGTACATGTTTGGGGTCTTCCCAAGTAACTGTTATACGTGATGGAGCCCTGTTCTCCTGGAGATGGCTGAAAACCTGCCTGCCCATGGGAAGTAGTGAATTAATTCCTTGTTTTGCTCTGTTTGAGTGCAGCACTTTTGCTTTCCCTATTAAATGCTTTATCTCAACCCACAAGTTTTCTCACTTCCAGTTCTCTCCCCAGTCCTGCTGGTGGTGGAGTGAGTGAGCAGCTGCTGGCTGGGGTTAAACCACAACAGTCATATTGACTTACAGCAGTCCAGTTACTGCAGTTCAACCTTCACAGACAAGTTCATATACTTTTCATTAAATACTACAGATCCTAAGATTATACTGCTCTACTGAATTACACGAATTAAAACCACCGTTTCCAAGTTTGTTTCTCAGAATAAAAAGTACTGAAATTGTGTCTCAGTTCCCTTCACAGCTATGCAACTGACTTCCTCTATGAGCTTCAGCAAGCACCTTCTTCATTACTTTTCCTATTTCCAGATTTTCTGGATTAAATGGTACACACACTGTGGAAGTAGAAACGGCAAAAAAACCTCCTTTCGTATATGGACAGCACTACAAGGAGCACAATGAAGACTCCTGTAAACAGTGAGATCTGTCACACAGCAAGTTGTTCGTGAAATGCATCGGTGACCATCCAAGTTTCATAATTAATGTGCTAAACCAATCAGTTTCAGAGCATCATACACATATATTTACGTTCTTTCAGGAGCCTACGATAAAGTCATTACACTGGGAAATCAAAGAACTTTACACTGGGAAATCAAAGAACTTATCTATTTCAAGTCAAAAAGCAAATACGACCAAAACTCAAAAAAAAAAAAAAAAAAAAAGGTGGAGAGTGGACAGGACAACACACAGACAACTTTTAAGTAACCATGTCAGTTAAATGCATGATCATGCAATGTGGTTCCACTCTGGGTAGTCATTAATGCATCCTGACAAACCTTATCCAAATCAGGCATAGGTAGATGATAGGATTAGTCAAACTAACCAAAGCACATGGTGCAAAGCTCAGGTTGGCTTGAAGCCACAGACAGGAATCTAATGTATCAACACTAAACCCTTCCACACTGACATGAATAACTCTAGTCCTTAGGGCCTCTAGCAATACATCACACAGGGGAGGGAGCAAGATAAATTTCTGCATGCTAACTGCACACAAATCCTTCAACAAACTGCAAAGTATACCAGGCTATCTATAAAACCTAAAAAGGCAAAGACCTGTAAATACATAAAATACACTTGGTCTCTTATATTGAATTAATTCTCTTCTACTTACATTCATACTATTCTTCATAAGTAGTTGCAAAAAAAAAAAAATCATTACAGCAACAATCTCAAACAAAAATATAAAATGTAAAAATGTATGAAAATGCTGAATCTTCAGAATACAGCAGTCACAACAAGCTCTATATTAAGGAAAGCTGTATACCTTAAGAGCCCAGCGTGAGGGTGCAGAATAACAATCCTCTAAGTATCACATCATTTGAAGCCATTCCCTCACACAATATGGACACAATAGAACTTGTGACTATCCCAGGAATGCTTTACAGCCTCATTTCCACCAACTGAAGCTACACTTATAAGTTTTACTGCAAAGTCACTTCCACATCAGAGATCATTTTACTGCCGTGGGAGATAAATCCTTCAGAAATAAGAGTTTCTAATAATACTGAAAGTCCTAGAACTAACAAAACTGTATCTAAAAAATTACCATGTAACAGTATCTTATAGCATGGTCTTCTAAGTAGGAGAGAGGGAGGGGCAGTATTCTTAGACCTACTATAGCTCTATTTATCCACTGCAACATTTACCTCTTAGGAACTGGGCAGAAGTTGATGTAGCTTGAAAAAACTGACAAAGCTTCACATAATACAAGGAGCAATCCAAAATTTTTTTTGTTGCTGATTACCTGAAAGGCAGGCAGACTGAGCAACACTGATGTTTTAGGTCAAGGTGATATTCAAATATCTGTATTATACTCAACACCGGAAGAACCTTGTTCTTTTCAGACTAATAAGAGTCCTCTGCTGTCTGTTTTTAGTAACTTTTTAATATCTTAGGTCAAAAAGGTTTCAAGAAACCAGAGCACACAAATACTTTCATTTTATTTGAAAGTGCTTGGATGTTTTTGCATCAGGGGAACACTAAAAGTTTTAACAGTTTTCTTCAAGGCTGGAATTTCTGAACTTGTTACAAACATAACACAAAGTTTATACATAGTTCTTTAGAGTTCTAACTATATAGGTCTTGATCCATGCCTGTAAAACACGTAATTCTGAGCTATGTATATTCTTGCACAGGTCTCAGCACACGCTGTTACTTCCTCAGCCAACCCTGGAAACTGCAATACCCTAAATTCACAAATGCAGCTTTCTACTGAAAAATGTACATTCATTCTATCTTAAAAACAGGGACGATGTCAAAAATTACTATTATTATGGATGTTCAGCGATAAAATTCTCCATCATAAAATATAGTAAGAAGCAAAACTTATTCCAAGATGCTGTCTTATCATACAGGAGCCAAGTTGTCCTTGACCTAGTTAAACAGGAATGAAGAGTCCACGCTTTGGTTTCCAAGAAGCCTTTTTTCCAAGAGCCCTGATTAAAAAACATTTCCATGTAGAGACAAACCTAATTTAATATTTACAGTATACTCTTGGTAAGTGCTGTATTTACCGACAAAATGAGTACCCAGAGCTAGCAAAGTCAAGAGCATTAGATCAATTGCTGCAACTCAGATTCTTTTACTCAGCTGAAACTTGACCACGCTCTTCTGAGCATCTCATCTGCATGCGAGCACCGTAATCCCTTCCAGCCAAGGATTCAGGAGACTAAGACTGTGCTGCCAAGAAACTCAGATCACCTCATAAAATTTATACTGAATATGATGTAACATGTTACCTTTACCAGGCTTATGAGTCATCAATTTTACCTGAAACATATTCTCATCTCTGTTACTGCTTTGCTTAGAAGAAGCTGGACCTTTTGAACTTTCACCAGTCTTTTGTTTCTTTACAGGTTTTTCTGGAGTTGCTTGCTTTTTCCGCTTTGCCTTGGAGCAAGGAAGAAAAAAAAAGCATGAGCCACAACTCACTCTATATGCTACAGAAAAGTTTACATTTTATGTCACAAACTATTACTAAGTAATGCACATTACCACCTTCCTGCTGTGAAGGCAGGACTCCAATACTGTACATTTAGACTGGAATCAAAGAAATAAAACCCTTCAAATGAGCCTAATTCTGTTCCCAGTGAAGTTTACCATAATACTTTGGCTTTAAAGAGAATTTAATCAGATCAAAATACATTTCAAAAACTCTTCTCTTTTTGCACAGTAACACTGTCAGCTCAATAGTTTTAATTAAAAAATTAAGTCTGAGAGCAATGACACTTTCCCTTCTACAGAGTGCAACAAAAAATGCAGAACAGTTTATGACTCCTCTTCAAAAAAAGAAATAAAACCTACAGAAGATAATGATTAAAGGATCTGGAAACCACCTCCATCACACAACTTTTTTTTTTTTAATCAGCATCCAATCTCTGCCCTCAGCATGATGAATTAAACATCTTTTTAGAACATTCAGACAATATGACCTGTAAATCAGGTTGTTCAGATAACTCACAAAGTTACTGTTTCTACTCACAGTTATATAGTAACCATGCTCCCCACATCAAAAAAAAAAGGAATACCAAAATACCAAAAATTAGTCTCACCTGCTCAGATCATGTTGTGGATAATCTCTCTGAAAAAAACCCCAACCCTACTGCCCACTAAAGCAGGCTGTCAGACTGTCTTTTCAGGAATAGAGTTCCCTAACAAAAAAATCACCCCATCAACTTTTTTTCTTAAGGTCTGACAGAACACCTGATTTGCAAGGTGCAATCAAGTCACGATTGAAGCAATTCAGTAAATCAGACCAAGCCTTTTAAAGTACTACACTAAAATACCTGATGTCTGCATTACCAAATAGCATTTCTCAAAACCACGAATTCACTAGTTTTTTCTGATTTTGCTCGGAATCATTGATACATCTATACAAGATTCTAAATTAAATAACTATTAAAAATAAACAGGAACACTCAATTTATACATTCAGAACAGTCATGTTACAATTTATCAATTCAAATACACTCAGGTTGGCTCTGCTTTTAAGTGAGAAACTAACAGATGGTATTACAGCAAATAAAAGAAAATTAAGCAGAGAAAAAAACCACACAAACAAGATAAGCAAATGACACGATGAAACACAGGGTAAGATAAGATTTTTATTACAGAGAAGTAATCCAGATATCAAATTGGCAGTGGTGGGTGTGGGCATGTTCTCAAAATAAGTCTAAATTCTTGCCATCAGGGCAGCTTATACAAAAGCCTTCTATCGCTTGCCACAAAGCAGTAAATAATTACAGGAATCTTGTTATTATATGTATCATATGGAATGGCATGAACAAAGCAAAATGCAACTTAAAAAAACCTTTTCCGCAAGTCAAAAAACATGTAATCCACCTAAACTTGGGAAAGAGGTTGGTTTTTTTGGGGGCGGGGAGAAAGAGAGCTTTTTTAAGTGTCTCATAAATCACAGGGAATAACAGGCATGTTGTGACATAATGCTCACCTAATTCCTTAACCTCGTCCTGAAATAAAAGAGTTAATACAGTAATAAACTGTATATAATGTTCACCTTTTTGTCAACTTCACTATCTGAATCACTGGCAGATGAGCTTGAAGATACCAGTTCCTTTGATTTAGGCATTCTGGGAAGAGAAAAATAACATGAGAACACTACATAAAGAATACATCCCATTATAGCTGGAAAGCCATCTTCAGATCTGTACTGGCTCATCTTATTCAAAACTCTCCTAAAGACTTTCCTGCTGTTTCATGTAAGCTTTAATACACATTGCAGATGCAATCTCAAACACTCTTCCCTCTGGTATCTCTTCTCCTTTTTACTGCAACTGTACTAAATGCAGTAAATGGTTTGGCCTCTGAACTGTTTACAGCAGAACAATTTTTCACAAGTGTCATACATCCCCAGACACGGCAAAAACCACGGTGTAAAAAATAAAATATAATGCCGTCCTCCAGTTAAATCCTTTATATGACATTCACATATATAGTTCATTCAGGTCCTTTCATTGCCTGCACTCTGACGTGGGCATTTCACCCAGCTGGACTCACAAGCAATGTGCTGCATAATCGTCACACATAAAGATGAAGATCCCACCAACACAACAGTCTGAAAAACGCCTCAGTTACAGTGAACCACAGCACTGCAATTAATATTTCCACTGCAGCTTCAACACATCAGTCACTAGAGTCTATTCATTTGCCAGACAAGCAGACATTCAGCTTTCCTTGAATGCATGCTGCCAGGTGTGCTCATACATCACTCTGGTATGCAAACATGTGGTTAGATGTAGCGGTTGCACATCTTCCCTGCTACTGCTTTGTAACACATCCACAGCTCTTTTGTTCTTTCAGAATAAAAACAGGCATCCTAGAGAGAAACTGTGATATGAACCACAGCTAGGAAAGGCTAACATAATACTAAGGGATATTTTGAAGCGTTGTTAAACTGGCAGTGAAATAAAACCCACATATGCAAATTAAAAAAAAAAAAAAAAAAAAAAAAAAACACAACAAAAAAAACCACCACGGAGTCCAAATAATGGTAACGAATCAACGTGGTTCTAAAGTAGAGCAAGACCTGTGGTAACAGCTTGGAGCACTGCGATGGAGGCTGGAGCACTGCACAGGATACAGGGAATGGGGAAGCACACACAAGCCACGCTGTAAGATGGAGGCAGAGGAGCGCTGGAATGGGACAATGTGAAAATAAGCACAGGGATGACACTGAGTCTGAAAAGCCAAACGATGGTGCGCGGGGATGACCCCAGGGGTCCGCGCGCGGACGAGGAAGGGACAACATGGAGGAAGGTGTGGGCGGAAACCGGAGGAAAAAGGGATGCGGGGCGGTGGGAGCCCCCCGGAGGGGCCGAGCGTGAGGCGACACGGTGAGGCAGGCGAGGAGGGGGGTGAGGGCGATGAGACGGGCCAGGCGAGAGCGAGGAAAGGTAAGGAAAGGAAGGCGAGCCGGGAAGACCAGGTAGGCGGATCCCAGCCGCCATTTTCCTCCCCTATTCCTCTTTTTCCACGGCTCGTGCCGCCCCCCTGAGGAAAGGACACCCAAGACCCGAACAAGGATGGGGGTGGAATGGGGCGAGGACACTCAAGTGCTCCCGGGGCAGGGCGGTAGCGAGGGGGCCGCGGGTCACCCGCGGCGGGGCGACAGAAAGGCAGCACGGGCAGACGCGGGCCGGGGGTCGCCGGCGGGCCGGGTCCGCTCCCGCTCCCGGCGTGGGGGCAGGGGAGGAGCGCGGAGGTAGGGGGGGAGCGCGGAGAGGCGCCATCTTCTCCCTCCCTCAGACCCTCCGCGCCCCCCAACGTGGCAGCTCCCCCTCGGCAGAGGCGGCCGCTCCCCAGCGGGGCGGCCCTCCCGCAGGGTACCGCGGGCACTCGAGGAACACGGGGCGGCCTCCCGGCAGGGCTGCCCCGAGCGGTGCCGCGGGGGGTGCGCGTGGGGACTCGGCACTCACGTCCTGCTCCGCGCGTGGCTGGTCTGCACCGCGACACGGGCGGAACTGACGTGCCGCGGAACGCCCGCCCCGGGCCGCTCACGTGGGGAGGCGGGGCGGGGAGGGGGCTGGCTTTAAAGGGGACGCGCGGCCCTTTGTCCCTTTTGTCGCCCGTTCGCGCCCCCGCCGAGGGGGCGGTGGGAGGGAGCGGGATCACAGTGATGGGAAGGGAACCTTTGCGGAGTCACAGAACGTCCTCCGTTGGGAGAGAATCACAGAGATCACAGGGTATGCTGAGTTGGAAGGGATCCACCAGGATCATCGAGCCCTGCACAGGACACCACAAAAGTCACTCCGTGTGCCTGAGAGTATCGTCCAAATGCTTCTTGAACTCTGTCAGGCTTGGTACTGTGACCACTTCCCTGGGGAGCCTGCTCCAGTGCCCAACCACCCTCTCTAGGTGAAGAACCTTTTCCTAATGGCAAACCTAACCCTCCCCTGACAGGGCTTCAGGCCTTGGTCACTGGTCTGTCACTGGTCACCAGACAGACGAGATCCGTGTCTGCCCCTCTGCTTCCCTTCATGAGGAAGTGTAGACTGCAATGGACTTTAGGAATAATTTCTCCCCAGAAAGAGTGACTAGACAATGGAACAGGCTGCTCAGGGAGGCAGTGGATTCACCATCCTGGAGGAGCGTAAGGAAAGACTGGATGTGGCACTCAGTGCTATGGTCTAGTTGACAAGGTCGTGTTCGGTCATAGGTTGGACTCGATGATCTCAGAGGTCTTTTCCAACCTAGTTGATTGCAGGATTCTGTGAAGTCTCCCCTCAGTCTCCTCCAGGCTGAAAAAAATCCACAATAATTAATAAATGGCTGTTTTTTTCACACACCGCAGCAGTTCCTCGATGCCGCCTGGGCAGCGGCGTGAGGCGCTGTGGCTGCGGTGGCTTTGCATAGCGAAACCGCGGCCCTGCCACACCTGGGCTGCCCTCAGGAACCACTTCTGCTGCTTCCCCTCCTGCCACCACATCCCCCTCCTGCCACCTGCAACTCGGCCTTCCTTCTCTCCCTGCAAGGCTATGTCGGTGGGGACCAGGGAGCATCAGAGAGCCCCCCACTCACATCGGGTCTGGAGCACTGGGGGCTAAGGTCGAAACAGTCTCAGCACCTCTTTTAAACACCTACTTTTTAAAAGACCTCCAAGCAAAAAAAGAACGTGAAAACATATTGACAATCTTGCTTGTATCTCTACTGTGTCTGCACTGTGATGCATCCCACATGCCCTGCCAAGGACTTGAAGAGGGGCTGTAGGCTGAGTTCATCTAAACAGCTTCTGCTTCTGAGACACACCAACATGGAAGGGAGGAGAGGAGGGGGCCCTCTGCCCTCAAGCTTTATGAGAGGAGACTTAGCAGCCTTTGCAGACTGTAATAGGCCAGTCAGAGCATGAAGTGGCTTCATGTTGTGTCTTCTGTGTTATCTACTCGGATCTTTCAGTTTATGAAGAGATTTAGTAACCTTAAAATACGGCCTTGGGTAACACAACTTCACACTAAACTAACACAGTCTGTTACTATTTGCTTATCACTGTTTGCAGGGGCACGCCAGGCAGGGGACAGGCCCCGGGCCCTGGCAGCCGGGCACACCGGGCAGGCCCTGGGCTGTTGGGAACTAGGCAAACTACCATCAGACCTTTGTGATGCAGTCATCATCACCTTGTATAAGAAGACAGGAGTTAAATCAGACTGCTCAAATTACTGTGGTATTACTCTGCTCTCCATTGCTGGCAAAATCCTGGCAAGAATACTTTTGAACAGACTAATACCCACTATAGCAGAAGGAATTCTACCTGAAAGCCAATGAGATTTCAGAGCCAACAGGAGTTCCACAGACATGCTATTTGTTCTCAGACAACTGCAAGAGAAGTGCAGGGAACAGAACAAAGGTCTCTATGTAACCTTTGTTGACCTCACCAAGGCTTTCAATACTGTGAGCAGAAAAGGTCTATGGCAGATTTTGGAACATTTAGGTTGTCCCCCCAAGTTCCTTAAAATGATCATCTCACTCCATGAGAATCAGCACGGCCAAGTCAGATATGGCAATGCACTTTCTGAGCCCTTTCTAATAACCAATGGTGTGAAACAAGGCTGTGTTCTTGCACCAACCCTATTCACAATCTTTTTCAGCATGATGCTCCAAAGGGCCACTGCAGACCTCGATGATCAGGACGGTATCTACATTTGATATCATACTGATGGAAGCCTTTTCAACCTAAGGTGACTGAAGGCCCACACTAAGACCTTAAACCATCTTGTCCAGGAGCTGCTTTATGCTGATGATGATGCCCTTGTGACCCACATGGAAGCAGCTCTGCAGCGTTTAACATCCTGCTTTGCAGATGCTGCTGAGCTCTTTGGGCTGGAAGTCAGCTTAAAGAAGACAGAAGTTCTCCATCAACCTGCACCTCAGGAAGTCTTCCATCATCCCCATATCACCATTGGCCAATCAGAGCTCAAATCAGTCCAGCAGTTTAATTACCTAGGTAGCCTCATCTCCTCGGATGGTAAGATTGATGGGGAGATGGACAACAGGTTAGCAAAGGCATACAGTGATTTCGGAAAGCTTCATAAAAGAGTTTGGCGTAATAAACACTTGAAGAAAAGTACTAAGACCAGTGTTTACAGAGCCACAGTGCTGTCTACTCTCTTATACAGATCTGAATCATAGGTCATCTACTGCCACCACCTGCGTCTCCTAGAACGCTTCCATCAACGCTGCCTTTGTACAATCCTAAATATCCACTGGTCAGATTATGTGACCAATACATCTGTTCTAGAACAAGCAGCAGTCACAAGTATTGAGGCCATGTTGATGAGAACGCAGCTGCGTTGGGCAGGACACGTCTCAAGGATGAAGGACCACCGCCTCCTTAAGATCTTGCTTTATGGTGAACTTGCCACCAGCTGCCGCATGAGAGGAGCCCCGAAGAAAAGATACAAGGACTCCCTGAAACAACATCTCAGCCTTGGCCATATTGATGAACATAACTGGTCTACTCTGGCCTCCAATCAGGAGGTCTGGAGAAACACTATCTTTAATTCTGCAGATGCTTTTGAGAAAGCACACAGGATCACTCTTAAGAAGAAAAGACAACGCAGAAAGAACCATGCCTTGCAGAATATACCACCTAAGGAGTCCTTCTGCTGTGCCTTTTGCAACCAGACATGTCTATCTCATACTGGCCTTTTTAGCCACCAACACACTTGTAAGAAACATGGGTAGAGCCCTTCCCAAATCTTCATTCGCGAAGCTTAGGCATGATGATGATGATGATGATGATGATGATCACTGTTTGCAACAATGGGTCATGTAGTTGTGTTGTGAGCATGGCAGGGTGACAGTGCTTCAGACACCAATTACCAGTGTAGTTTGGTCCATTTCTCGTTGTTACTAGCTCTAGACCTGTGGTTTTGCTACCACATACTGCCAAGCTTTTTGTAAAAAGTCCAAGCAAAATATAAGAAATAGGAACTGACCTGTGGTTTCAATCTTAGCTTCCAGATAAAGATGGTATAGGCAGAGTGAGGTGGTGGCTGATAGGCCTCTATAGTTTTAATAACAAACACCTATTAATAAAGTGTTTAAAATAAAAAGTCTTTGGCTTTTTTTAAATTACATCATGGGCAAACATCATGTTTCAAGAAGGGATAATCCCCCAAATTCAGCATGAGCAGCTGCATGTTTCTGAAAAAGTACTTACAGGATGTGGGCAAAGAGGTTTTTAGAACAGATGCACGAGGTCCTTATAGCCCTCACCATGAAGTGATTCAAAGGAATCAACTGACAAACAGATTGTCCGCCAAAGTACTTTAAACACCTTGGTAGAGAAGACACGGGGTTAACCACACAGATGTGCCTTCTGCCTTTCCACATTTTCCGTGGGTTTATATAGCAGTTTTATCATAAATGCCATACACTCTTACATTTCTATGGTTAGTAGCTGATAAACTAAACAGTTAAGCACACGTTACAATAGCATTCTGTTTTACTTAGGCCTAAGACATATTTTCTGGCTTTCTTGATAACACCTGTCTACGTGCCTAAAAGCAACAGCTGGTTACCTATCTGTTTCTCCAAGCCTGTTTATGTGTTTTTGAAGCAACAGTTAGTTAACTATCTGTCTCTCGCACAGGGGTGGTTCCTTGTTTGCAGCTAGCAGTTTTGAATATTCGTTAAAATATTCCAATTTGCTAAGTCACACTAAACAAGGCCTGCTTATTCTAATTACAATTACAATATAAAGTTGACAATTCCTTGTTTCAATCCCCCCTTTTCTCATCCTGTTGCAACTTCTTTTGCAAGATCATGTTTACAGTCCACAAGACATGTATTTGCTGGGCAACAGTTCGGATCCTCCACCCCATCCAGAGATTCATGATGGTCAGGAGCAAAGCCACAAGAATCAGTATTAGTACTGGATGCACTAAGAAGTTGAATAGTTGAGCAGCTGTTGGAGATTTTAGCTTCTCCCATCTTGAGAAGACATCCCACCAATGGTGTTCTCCTGGTTTTTGTATTTGGGTTGTGATCTCGTTAATTTTGAAGACGTTATGTTCCACTGTCCAAAGGGCTCGTTGTGAGGTTTTTGTGGACCTTTTGTACTAAAGCTGCAATATCCGGGTGGTACAGCATGTGCTTCAAAATTCTAGTCTCCATTCCAATCTGTAACTTAGGAACCTCATTATGCAACCCATATTCATGAGTGATCAATTGAGTGGTGGTGACTGGAACAGTACAATTAGAATCACATCCTATTATAGCAGTAAAAGTGCATATACAAAAATTAGTTCCATTAGTTACTTCTTCACATGTGTCAATGCTGATGTTATGATGAGTTTTTACACATGCACATCCTTTTCCTACATAGTATACCTGAGATTGCGCTTTTGCAGCTGGGATAATTTTGAAGATACAGGTACTGTCTGCTGTGTCTAAGCATAAAATCCTCATTTTCAGTTACAGCGTTCTCGCAGATGAACCCTAATTGTTCTCGTGGGATGCTCACCTCTGTACTTACTGTTTGCCACCTATTTGACTGATAATTTTATTTTGCCCATACGTTATGGTTAATTGGTCTAACTACAACATCTTCATATATTGCTTCTAAGGTTAATACTGGAAATATCTTTCCAATAGTGGCCTTTTCTATAGTAAGCACGTAAGTGTCTCTTTGTTCTTGTTGTTCATTGTAGGTGAAGCTTACTAGCTGCCACCAGACCTGGTAAGTTTTTTCAAACTGAGTGATAGTATCATTTTTCTCTTTTATTTCTTTTATTTTTTGTGGCAGTCTCCCAGACGTTCTTTCCCTAATGGTATATGATACTACAGTCTGTAGCCATAGCTGTGACTATAAACACTGAAGGTCAAGGGATACGTTACTTTGTAGTTCTCCTTCAAAGGATACAACTGACTGAAAGTCTCTTTGGGTGTGTCTGGAAAGGGTGGTCACGAAATCTGCCGAAAGTTTTGCGTCAGTAGTGATGATCTTAATGATACTTGGAACTAGCCTAAGTCTGTAGTGACCGTACTTAATTTATTAATCAGTACGTCCTGATCTATAGAGTTAAGTATTCCTAATCCTGACCCGAACCATCCTGCTAAATCTCACTTGACCTTGGTGTTTAGTGTCCGTGATTTTAGCCATGCTTCTCGTCCTTGTAAACTTTATGCTATAAATTGAGAACAGTTCTGTTGTACCTTTGAAATATCTGCTTGAATCGTAACCTCTAATTTCTTTAGCGAGTGCACTGGGTCTAGTAATAGTTTCTGTTCATTGCTTTGTTTTACCACATGAAGTCCTGCAAATGAAAAGTTATGATAGCTTACTGCGCTCACAGAGGATACTGTTGCCTAAAGATCGGGAGCAAAAGCTCATCAGGCAAATTTAGTAGAGATTAGATAGAGAACAGGTCTTTAATGAAGGCTTTCTGGTGCAAGGAGTATGAAAGGTTGCGCGCCCCTGTGTCCAGGAGTTCCACAATTTTTGGTCCAATCCAAGAACTACCCATCCCCCAGATCCTCCCCAAATCTGCCTCCCAGCACGCCCCACTAGAAATTGAGTTGGAGGTCCCAAGACCCCTTTGTTCCTCATCTTCTCCTTCTTCACAGCATGTACTGTCTTTGGAGCTTCTCCAAGGTTGCAGGCTTGAAGGCCGCTTTGACTATGACAGTATCTTTTTGTTCAGGCCTGGGGTGCATATGTTCTCAAACAGAATGTGTTGACTCTAGTTCTGCCTTGAAAGGAGCCTAAACAAGCCTAAAGAATTTAGAAAATTTGATATGAAATAGGGGAATAGGGTTTGGTAAGTGTTAACTACTATTCTAAAGTGTGACAGACTATACAGCTGCATTAAAATCTACAAAAAGCTAAAAATCCTAAAAATTCAAAGGCATCAGTATGAAAGGGGGTGGTGAAGGAGAAAGGATAAATAGTAACACTAAATCCTCAGAAAAATTTTATTTTTCAGACATCTTCCATACACTCTTTATGTAATAGTATTGTTCTAATTCGTTCACTTGAACTACAAGTTTACATAGCATCCTGTTTGAACAAGAAACGCTTTGTGTGATCTTCTTCCACAGTGTTCCTGGTACCTTTATTTCATAAAGATCTAGTTTTCTTGAGGTTTTGTCTTATGGTTATAGTAAAATTCTTTACTCTAGCAGAGAGGGTATAAATACAAGATATAGGCGAAACTAGGCTTGTTTCGTTTCCTGTATATCAAATATTCATCTGTCCTGCCACTATATACACCATAAAGTTTCAAAATTTATCTCCTGAGGGTTTCACAGTTGGCCTAACTCTTTTGCTAATTTCTGGAGAAGTGCCTGATTTACTTGATGTGCTGCTGACATTGGTCTCTGACTGAGCCACCGAACTGATTGTTCAGTCCTGCAGTTTACATCTAAAGATGTTATTATCATGCGGGATGATTTTTGAAATGTACTCCCTGTTCCTATTGTTCCTAAACAGATCAACACTAAATCAGTTGAGGCTTTGATTTGCAGCTGACAGAAATCCTGGTAGAGGTCACAAGATGCTGAGTATATGCACTGGTTTGTATCATATATGTAAAAGGTTAGCATCAAAACAGTATCAATACACTTTTGCTTAACTTCAAACTTACAAACCATATCAATATTACTATTAACATTGATTTTAAAATGTTGTATCATTGTATCCTGTTTCCAATCCTTGTTTACTTGTCCATTTATATGAAGAGTGGTGTGCACCATTTTAATATTATTGGAAATATTCGAATCTGCAGGTCCCGAGTACCCTTTCTTTATCCAGTCTCCAGGGTCTAAAATTCCAGTGATGTTCTCATGAGTATTACAGTCTTGAGCACAGATCAGGCTCACACACTGATCAGGAAGAAATTGAATTTCGGCTTGGTGTCTCCAATTCTTTTGGCTGTCCATTGTGGTTTGACAGGCTCAAGAGCCTTTTTGGTCCTGGAATAATGTATCCAAGATGTTAATCCTTTTACTTTGACAGCTGTGTAAGTGACCACCAGGGACCTTTCCATTTGGCTTGGAAGGGATCTCCAACCATTGTTTTAACATACACTCTGTCTCGTTGTATATTGTGCAGGGGTGCATCTAATCCTCGTGACCATGTACCAGCCATATGCTTATTAATTTCAATTAATTGGTTTGATAAGGCTATGATATAGTTCTGAACATATCATTCTCCCACATAGGAGATATCTTCTCCCTGGTAATTGTTCCCCTATGATCTCTCATACAGCAATTAAAATGGGCTCAATTTTTCCTTTGTTCTGGACTTTACTCTGATTCTTAATAAAGCCAGAGGTAGTGCTTGAGGCCATGATAAGCTAGCCTCTTGTCCAATTTTAACAATTTGCTCTTTCAATAAATGATTCATCTTCTCCACCTGACCACTTGCTTGTGGCCGACAGGGAGTATGTAGGTGTCAGTTGATTTGCAAAGCTTGACTCACATCCTTCGCTATGTCTGCTGTGAAGTGAGATCCTTTGTCAGAGGACATAGCTGATGGTACTCAAAATCTGGGTATGATCTCATTCAGGAGTACTTTGACCACTTCTCTGGCTTTATTAGTTCTAGTGGGAAATGCTTCAGGCCAAAAAGAAAAGATATTTGTTAATACCAAAAGGTACTGATACCCCGTTTTTCTTGGGAGCTTGGAAAAATCAATTTGCCATTGTTGTCCTTTGTGTTTCCAATTCCTATTTTATGGGTAGTTTGGGGATTGTTTTGGAGGCAGACAGCACACTGCTGTGTTACTTGTTTTACAATAGTATATAAATTCCTTCCTACTATCAGTTTCCTCAAATACTCATATAGGGCATCTCCTCCCCAATGAGTTTTACTATGTTCATCCTTAACCACCCTCCATAACGCTTTTTCAGGTACCACAATTTGTCTTTATGATGTTATATAATTTTCTTCTTTTGGTTTTGCACGTAGATCCTCGATTAGCTCCTGGTCTTTACATGTGTATTGAATGCTATGATCAAATTGAATCTTACCTTCTGGAATGAGAGACTGAATGTTTACTGCATCTTGTTCTGCCACCCTTTCAGCCTCCTGGTCAGCTAACCTTTTGCGTTTTTCTTGATCAGATTCTCCTTTTTAATGGCCTCTGTGATGCATGATTGCTGCTTCTTGAGGTAGCAGCACAGTGTCCAAAAGTTCCAGGATTTCTTTGGAATGTTTTATCAGTTTTCCTTGTGAGGTCAGTAGTCCTCTCACTTTCCATACTGCTCCATGCACATGTGCTATTCTGAATGCATAGTTTGAGTCTGTCCATACATTAATTCTTTTACCATTTGCCAGCTGGAGAGCTCTAGTCAATGCTATTATCTCTGCCTTTTGTGCTGAGGTTCCTGGAGGCAGGGATTTTGACTCTATAATAGAGTCTATAGTGGTGATGGCATACCTGGCCTTGCATTGTCTGTTTTTCACAAAACTGCTTCCGTCTGTGTACCAGGTCTCCACCTCTAGAAGGAGCACCTCCTTCAGATCTGGTCTGCTAGAATGTGTAGATTCTATTATCTCAATGCAATCACGTTCCAGGGGTGCAGGATCAATCTGTTCAGTGGATAGAAAGGCTGCAGGATTGATTAGATAAGTTGTTATAATTTCAACATCGTCCTATTCAACGTGTAGGGCCTGGTATTTTAAAAATCTGGATGGAGGTGGCCAATGATTACCTTTTTGTTCCAGCACTGCAGCAAGAGTATGTGATACCAACATGGTGATCCTTTGTCCCAAGGTAAATTTGCAACCCTCTTGTATGTTGAGGACCACAGCAACTATGGCCCTTTGCTCACTCGGTTTCCAAGCCGCTTTCACAAACACCTTTACTATAACCTCCCAAAGGCACATTCAGTGCTTAGTTAACACCCACTTAATACTTATACAGACAATACAACACACAGATTTTCACATGGGATTCCCCCCTCCACACCATTTAAGACAGACTAGAAGACAGTATATTGCCAAACTTATAATAATCGCAATTCCAAATCTGAGTCCAAAATCCATTGACAAAGGTAAATCCAAAAACATCCATTCCTTTCTTTCCAGACCCTTTTAGCCTAAGGAGTCTGGTAGAGCTTTGGCGGGACTCTAACCCGCATTCAAAAGCTCTTACGACCCCCCTGTTGAGAACTTAATCCACACTCAAAAGTTATAGCTCCCGTTTAACTGTTTCACGGCTGCTCCTGCAGGACTCTAACCCTCCCACCTCCTTCATTTTTTCTTTTATGGGACTCTAACCCACAATCCTGAGAGGACACTTACGCCTCTACAACTTCCTCGGGCTATCCTGCACATGACTTACGGATTTTAGCCAGTATAACTTTTTAGTAAAATACTTTTAAAATGCCTTTTAAAATACCCTTTTTAAATTTTTTAAAATATCCCCAGGGTTTCAAATTTTATGTCAGATACTTTAAATGTGGCTTACGAATCCGCGTCAGGATCTTGTCTATCCCCGCGATGATCCATGGAACCTCCTGCAGAGCAAAAGGGCTCCGGGGTGGCCTTGGAGGGGCCGCAGCCCCAAGGGTCTCACAGCCAAACAGAGATTCTCCTGCTGGCTCTCCACTAGATTCAAAGAAATCCACCGACAAACGAATTGTCCGCAAAGTACCTTTAAACACCTTGGTAGAGAAGACACAGGGTTAACCACACAGATGTGCCTTCTGCCTTTCCACATTTTCCATGGGTTTATATAGCACTTTTATCATAAATGCCATACACTCTTACATTTCTATGGTTAGTAGCTGATAAACTAAACGGTTAAGCACACGTTACAATAGCATTCTGTTTTACTTAGGCCTAAGACATATTTTCTGGCTTTCTTGATAACACCTGTCTACGTGCCTAAAAGCAACAGCTGGTTACCTATCTGTTTCTCCAAGCCTGTTTATGTGTTTTTGAAGCAACAGTTAGTTAGCTATCTGTCTCTCGCACAGGGGTAGTTCCCTATTTGCAGCTAGCAGTTTTGAATATTCGTTAAAATATTCCAATTTGCTAAGTCGCACTAAACAAGGCCTGCTTATTCTAATTACAATTACAATATAAAGTTGACAATTCTTTGTTTCAAAGTAAACTGGCTTTCAGCGTGAGAACCACCTTTCACTTTTTCACTTTAGTAGCAGGAAAACAGAAAGGAAATGCCAGAAATAGGAAGTGTACTCTTTTAAATATTCCTTGGTAACTTGCAGTTTCACGATGTTACATAGCTTGCAAAATGAAGAGAAAAATAGAAAAATATACCATTCTTAATACATGCCTGACCTTTGGAAAATAAAAATATGGTTGTTTATAGAGAATTAAAACACATTAAATCACACGTGGGCAATGTAGTAATTATCACCACTGCACAAACACCGGTCTTGTCGAGCCATATAATTGTGGAAGATGGACAGATGATATTGTAATACTTATTGCTTAACTCCAACAAAGAAAAAAAAACTGTTCCACACAAAATCACCTCCAAATGTGAAATGTTAATCTGTAAAAATCCATAGTTACTCTTTTCAAGATTTTCACTAACATCTCATGTTAGAAGTTTAATGGCAGTAAAGGTTCTTTGTAATCCATGTCTGCGTTGCTTTCTTAGATGTTAACACCTGCTACACAAAGAATGCTCGGGTTTTAATCAAACCATCAAGGAACTGTTGATTCAAATGAACAATTCTTAATGCATTTTTAATCAAGTCTTTCAGCCTTGACATAAATCAAAATTTCTAAAACATTTTTTTTCTGGCTCTTAATGAGTTAATTTCTCCCACCTGCAGCATTTCCTCCAAAGCAAGTACCAAGTTTATTTTTACAGCTGAATTCATAAATAACAGGTCAGTGAGGGGAAGGGAGTGTTTGCCGCAAGTGGAGATTTCATGTTCTGCTTTTCAGTAATAAGAGGTTTCTTTGAGAATTATTCTGGTTGTTGAGTATAGTGGCTGTTCGAGCTATTGGTAAATTACCCTTACTATGTTTTATTCTTTTTAAAAAAGAAGAAAGAAGCTACCAAGAAAAAATGCTGTCTCTAGAACAGTGGGAAAGGAGCCGTAATTTTTCCAAGGTAAATTCTCTGCTGTTACCTTCTGACTGAGTCATCTATTCCCCTAAGGGGTATAGTTCACTTTCTGAGCTCTTAAAATAGACTTTTGTAATGGGTTTGTTACCTCATCAGACACTTTACTTCTGTAGCTGCCTTAAAAGGGCTTAAATTCTTCTAGTTACTGCCTGATTGTCTCATTTCATATCCCACATGTCTTTGGCACAGAATAATGTTCAAGCACTAGTTTTTTCTTCAAAAACATATGTTAGAATGCAGATTTGAATGGGAATGCTGAAAAATGCACGGGCTTCTGATCTCATAACAATTACTGGCTGCAATGGTTGACTCCTCTACTTAGAATTACACGTTTTGGGGCAAGCCCAGTGAGAGATCAGCTCTTTAAAGCTCTTTTGTTCTCTACTTACTAGTTTAAAAGGTGGATGATGAAATGTGCTGTAGAACGGAAGGTTAGCCTATAACATGGGCAGTAGTTTTATTAAAGTGTCAGGAAAGAACAAGTAAGAGGTGCTGCCAGAGAGTATTCTTTTGCCTGTGTACTGTAACTGGTTTGTTTCTTGTGTGTGTATATCATGTGCAATTTGAGTTTGCATTAATACTTGCATAACTTTCTGTTATGTTTGGGAAGCGGGGTTTTCATGTTGCAATTTAGTATTTAAACACTGATAACTTCCATCTGTAGTTTAATAAATTACTTTTATTTATTTTAATATGTCTATTGTTACGGTCACTCTTCAATGTCTAAACACTGTTGTTAAAAGTGACACTTTTTGCTTTAATAATTTAAAATCATGGTGAAAACACAGGGTCTTTGTCTTCACTGCTTAAAAAATGTAATTTCCCTTTAAAATAAGTTGATAAGCTGAAGAATGTCTTGTCTCTGTAGCTATCTGAAATAATTTCCAGGTGAGAAGGTAGCGTTGGATTCCGTATGCTGATTGTAAACCTTTTTCCATCTAGAGCTTTTACAAAGAGAGCCCTAAGTATTAAGTTACCTTTTCAGGAAATAGAAGAGCAGCTTTTGTTAGCATGGTCTGTGCTGTGTTGGAAGCCTTTAATCTTCCGCTGCATCGCCCTGCCCTCTGGTGGGCACTCAAAGGCCGGCTGAGAGCCAGCTTTTACATAAACTGAGAGAAATCTTACTTAATCTTACTTAACAGATCTTAAGATTTAAAAAGATTTGGGTTTCGCCATTGTGTTTCAAGCACAGTTCTGCAGTCCTGTGGTAGCAGCTGAGACATGCATCTCGGAACATTAAAGTAAAAATAGTGGGATTGATGGCACTGCATGTTATGTGGTACTTTCTTCTCCCCATATTTTGGAGATCTCCTTTCACAGAGTTAAAAAGAACGTCAAAAATTAGTTTTTCTGAATGCTACCTTGCTTACCAGTTTTGTCTGTGATATTTTTAAACACACTGAACTTTGAGCAGAAAGGGTAGCTGTAGTATTTGATTCCAAATTAAAGAATTGTGTTCCAGTGTACATTTTTATTATGCAAATTCTTGGCTGTTCTTCTGTAATCTTAATAGGAAGAGAGATGATGTTTAATCTTCCTGTTTAAAAAATACCTTCTTCATCTTTCACTAAAGTTTTTCTGCCTTTCTCCCTCTGCCACGACTTGCACTTTATCACTCCATGTATTTCCCTTCCAGTTAAGGATACAGAAATCAGTAAAGCTCAAAATGCCCTGAAGGATCTAATCTGAATTTACTACTGTTTCATTTTGAAGCAATCTGATACACGTCTTAGGGAGATGCAATCTTGTTTTATAACCTACTGAGGTTTTTTAAGTATAGACTATGAATCTGATCCTGCAAGCAACTAGTAGCATAAATAGATGTTATGTAATGGTTCACAAAGTCACCAGGAAGCATCAGGTTCTTATTAGGAAGCTGCTGAGGGAAAGACTTGTATAATACTAGTCATTTGGGGTTTTTTTCAAGGAAAAAGGGAAACCTTGGGGGTGTTTTTGGTAATATTTAGTAAGTGTGACTTCTCATAAAGCATGTTGTAGTCTTTTTTAAGTGATATATGCAGTGTAGACTGAAAATGCAAAATTCACCCAGGATAGTAATCTGAATCTTCTGATGAAATTGCAGCTGAATCGAACTGCCAAGTGGGAGTTAATGCTCAGACATATGTGGGGCTGAAATCACAACAGAGAGGGTGTAATGTTTGAATTAGAACTACTAGAAATTATTTGGAGTTAAAAAAGTTCTGTATTTTCAATAGGAAGGGTTTTGGGGTTTTTTTGTGGAAACAAAGTTGAAAAGAGGGTAAGTAGTCCAAGTTTGTTTGGAATATTATAATACGATACATATTAGTAGTTGTATATATTAAATACATATATATGTATATATAGGTGTATGATATCCATTAGGAGAGCCCAGATGAGGCCACCAAGATGATCAGAGGAATGGAGCACCTCTCCTATGAGGAAAGGCTGAGAGAATTGGGATTGTTCAGCCTGGAAAAGAGAAGGCTGTCTCTGGAGCCTTCCAATATCTGACGGAAGCCTATAAGAAAGATATAGAGAGTTTATTTACAAGTGCCTGGAGTGACAGGACAAGAGAGAACGGCTTCAAACTGAAAGAGAATAGGGTTAGATTAGATATTAGAAAAAATTCTTTACTATGAGGGTGGTGAGGCTCTGGAACAGGTTGTCCAGAGAACCTGTGGATGCCTCATCCCTGGAAGTGTTCAAGAGCAGGCTGGATGGGAGTCCGAGCAACTTGGTCTAGTGGCATGTGACAACTGTCCATGGCAGTGGGGTTGGAATGAGATGACCTTGAAGGTCCCTTCCAACCCAAGCCAATCTATGATATTCTGTCATTCACCAAAGTTTACCTCATAAATGAAGAGGCGATTGCAGGCCTATACACTTTTGAAATATAGCTTTAGTGATGCAGTGTTAAAAGGTGTGTGAATGTCTGTGTCTGTATATAGATGCTTGTATTTGTAAAGAAATGTGTATTGAATATTGTTTATTCATCAGTATATTGAATGTTTACAGCTGAAGAAACTTGAAAGCGAGTGGAAGAAAACTTCTGTTGTCTTCTTCTCCAAGCATCATGATCCAGTGGTCTAATGATGAACAATTTTTAACAAAAAAAAAAGGAAGAGAGAGTGTATATACATCTCATTTGTGTATGCTACCTCAATCAAAGTTTTCATGGCAGAGGTCATACCCTCTGAGTTTTTCTGTAGAAGATTTCTGTATAGCCCTCTCCTCAAATACTGTCACAGAGAACTTTGGGATTAAGGCTTTGCTTTTTGTAATCTATAAACTAAATTATTGAAATGTCTTCACCCAATAGCCACTTTCTGCACAGAAAAGCACTTTGGGTGGAACCACACAGATTCCTTTTACTATTGTGCCTGATTAGGATAAGAATGAAGAAAAGGTACAGTAATACTCCCTATGCAAAATTCATAATAATGACAAATTATGTCCGGTGGACTGGCAAGGATGTTTGGCATCTGAAGTAGCAGTACTTCATATGCAGCTGCAATAATGTAAGCTTTAGATGAGAAATTACTTTTTTCCTCTCATTTTATGAACAACAATATCTTTGAAGTCTTAGTGCCTAAGATGTCCACAGCTACTGTAGGATAAGGGAAACCCCTGTTTTTGTTAGGACCGTGGGAGGAGAACCCAAGCAGGGGCATTTTGAGTATGTGTGGCTTACAGAAAACAAATACTTCCAAAATGATAATGATTTACTGAATCCAGAAGTGTTTTATAAGTCTTGACTAGTTTATGAAAAATGCACAGTGCAGCACAGACAAAAAAAAAGAGATGGAAGTATTTCAGCACTTAAGTTTTGCTCTCTTCAGAGCTTTGAGGAACGCCTGCTGCTCAGAGAGGAGGAGTGTGCGAAGGAGCGGCAGAGCCTTGAGGAATGGACACTAATTTAGTCCCTTTGGTCGGGAGGTCACTGCACCGGCCAGTGGATTTCAGTAGCGATCTGACGGGCTGCTGGTGCAAGAATGGGCCCAGTATGGGTGAGGCTGCACCTGTGTTGTACGTGCAATAAGCATATAAGAACTGTTGTGAGGTGGGGCTCTACATATGAGAGATATACATGTATGTGTGTAAATACTCTCTGTGCTGCCCTGAGCGCGGCTCCCCGTGGTCGGAGAGCGGGACTACAACTCCCGGCGGCCCCGGCGCACATCCCGCGCCTGCGCACATGGGGCTCCCGCGGCGGCGGCGGCTCCCGCGGGTCCCCGTTCTGCGGGCGGGGGCGCCGCGGCGGCCGGACTACAGCTCCCAGCGGCCCCCGCGCACATCCCGCGCTTGCGCAGGCGGAGCCGGCCCGGCCGCACTCCGCCGTTGTCGCGGTCGGTGGGTGGGGGAAGGGAGCGAGCGGGAGGAGGAGGAGGAGGAGGAGGAGGAGGGAGGCGGGGGAGAGTTGAGAGTTCACCCGCCGCCGTCGCTGCCAGGCCGGACTCATGATTCCCATATGCCCGGTAGTTTCGTTCACCTATGGTGAGTAGCGGCGCTCGGCGTGTCCGTGCGCGGGGAGGGGGCGGCGGCGGGGTCGGGGTGGGGGGTCGGTGCTGAGGCCCCAGTTCTGACCCGGCGCTCCCGCGCTTTCTCTGTCCCTTGTCCCTCTGTTTGTGTCCCCTTCTCTCCCCCCACCCGCCTCCTCCCGCCGGGCCTCCTGTCATGGCCCCGGCCGCCGCCGCCCCTCGGTCGCCGCCGCCGCCGCAGTGCCCAGCCGGCTGGGGGAAGATGCCAAAATGGCCACCGGCAACTACTTTGGATTCACCCACAGCGGGGCTGCTGCCCAGTACAGGTAACCACCGCCGCGACCCGCCCCCGGGCCCCTGTCCCCGGCCGGGACCCCGCGCAGCCCCCGCCCCTCGCCTCTCGCCCGGGGCGCCGTGCCCGGACCCTCCCGCCGCGCCCTGGGGTGCGTGTCCTCAGGCTCCTCCGGCTCCTCATGCTCCCGGTGTCCCCCAGGGTGGGACGTGGGGCCGAGCACAGCGCGGGAGGAGGGGGAGGAGAGTCGGCGGCGGCATCGGGTCCCCAGGCCCTCAAATTAAAATGGCCACTTGCAGGCAGCAGCACCGGCGAGTCACCGAGTGCCGCCCCCGGGCCCGTCTGCTCCTGCGGCTCCGGGCAGCGCGGGCCCTGCTCCCCAGGGCTTTGCTGTCGGTGCGGGACGGCAGAATCCTTGCTTACATGGGTCGGAACCCAGCGTGAGGGAGACGGGATGGATAAGGGGAGAGATGGAGCACGGGAAAATACAGGGGACTTGATTCAGTTGAAGTAATGTTACGATTGATGTGTCTGAGAAAGTAGAGAAGGTACTTTCCGGACCAGCTACCTTTTAGAAATATCTCCTACTATGATTTCTAAGACCGGGAGCACGTACTGTAGTGGAACTTGAGGACCTGTGACTGTAGGCAGGTATAGATACCTGCATCTTATAGGTCTGTACAGATCTCGTATGGACACACTGCCACGAGTCTCTGTTTATTTGTTGGGTTTGTTCATCCGAATTGTGACCAGGGTGTTAAAAAGCAATTGGTAGCATCTGTTATCTCACATTTTCTGACATCAGGTTGCTTAATTTGCTACATACAGTCAGGAATACCTTCACATTTTTGGCTTGTGTGGGAGTAGCACCCTAAAGTCCACATTTCAGTCTTATGTTGTTCATTCCATAAATCTGCGATAAAGACCTTCCATGATGCCTACGTCTTGGCTAATGGGAAAAACAGAAGAAGAAAACGTATATCTCAAGGATTATTAACAAACAAGCGCAGATGTATGCTACTCTCTAATAAAAATTGCATACAGTTTCAGGAATGTACAGTTTTATGGAGGTCTTGTAAGAACTCCCAGACTGTTTTTTTTGCAATTATTTTTCCCTGGAAATGGAAATGAAATACATTAAATTTTATTTACTTCAATGTTTAATATTAAAGGAGAGGATAAAGCTTAGCTCATATTCTAGGTCCCTTTCTGTGGCACTGCTTTGCAGCATCTCATTCCCCAGTCTATCTATACATCCAGGGTTGCCCTGTCCCAGATGCGGAGTTTAAATCAACACTGAAAAGACTATGGAGCTATTATTGGCATAGAATTTACAGTGTCTTCCTGGGATTCCAGTTTATCTGTGGCCTTGGTGGATCATTTAAATACTCTCTCATGCTGCACATGAAGGAGAAATTAAAATTTGTCCAAGTCTTAACATTAACTACTGATATTTGAAGCAGTTTTAGAGGCCAGATTGGTAGGTTCTCAGGTGTTAGATCTTGGATTTGGAAAATTCAGAAGTACTGTGTCATTGCTGTTTAACCCCAGCCAGCAACTAAGTACTACACAGGCTCTCACTCGCTTCCCACGGGTACTGGTGGGGAGGAGAATCAGAAAAGCAAAACTCCTGGGTTGAGATAAGAACAGTTTTAATAGTTGAAACAAAATAGAATACAATACTATGAGTTATAGCAGTAATAATAATAAAAATAATAGTAGTAATGAAGAGAGTGGGGGGAATAAAGCCCAAGAGGAGAAAGTGAAGCACAACACAATTGCTCATCATATGCTGACCAATGCCCAACCTGTCCAGAAGCAAGCAGCAGCTCCTGGCCAATTCCCCATAGTTTATGCACTGGGCATGATATTCCATGATATGAAATATCTCTTTGGCTATTTCTGGTCAGCTCTCTCCATGCTCCCTCCTGACTTTTTTTGCAACTGCTCTCTGGCATGGCACGGGACACTGAAAAGTCCTTGATTTAGAGTGAGCCCTGCTGAGCAACTAAACCATCAGTGTGTTATCAGCATTATTCTCATACTAAATCCAAAACAGCACTAAGCCAGCTACTAAAAAAAACTAACTCCACGCCAGCCAAAAACCAGGACAGGCATGCAGGAGTTAATAATATTTACCGTTGTAATAGTGTGATTGGTATTGACTAGATAAGAAAAGGAATAGATGACTGTCTTTATTAGTTCATAAATACTAATTTTCATAAAACACACTTGAAATCTTAACTTGTTTCATGTTTAATCAAAGGCAGCAAAAGAGCTAAGTGCCCTTTAAACCTGTAAATAATGTATTAGAAGCATTCTTGTTCCTTTCAGTGTTGTTGCTGCATAAAATTTCCTGCTATCCTACTCATTTAAAATTCTTTGTGTAATAGTATCATGACTTAATGAGAGAAGCATTAGATTATGCAAATACTAATGCAGGAAATGTCTCTGAATATTGCAATACCTTTCAATTTGTGCTTTCTGCCAGTGACGGTATTAGGGCCCAAGATTATAAACCTGCATTCAATGCAAACTTCGTTTGTTATTTATTTTAGTGTCTACTAATCCATCCATTTAGGAGCCTGAAATAAGTGTGGAATTTGGTGATACTAGACCTCATTTCTTTGTGTCTATTCAGTGTGAAATTACCACACTAATATTGGCTTGTCTTTAGCATGTAAAAAATATTAGCATGCTTGGTTCAGTGCTGGAGAGAGGCATAATATGCTTTTATTCTGAAGTTTGCTGGTTGAAATGAGAGGATGCTGATGGAGAGATAGGGGTATTGAGTAATGTTTGGACAAAGTGTGTGAATGTGATAGTCTTGTTTAATTAAATTTGTGTTATGATTTTGCCTTCTGTTAAAAAGATGAAGAATCTTTAAGTGCTTGAGTTTCATCTTAGTGATGATATTCATACCATGTCTCTGCTCTAGTGAGACAGGATAGTGATGGAGATGCTCGTGTAGTTAGGAGTGATTTGTTAACTTTGAATTGCCTTGAAGCAGAGTGAATATTGCTAAATGTGCTGAGCCTTCACAGGTAAAGGCAATTCTAGCAGTTCAGGTTCAGAGCAGACCACAGTATCTGTGAGTTTAGGTTCAGATGCAATCTTCAAAGCAGCCATATGGAAGTGAACTCTTGCAGTTAGAGCTAGTTTGGAATTCAGCTGTAGAGCTTGATGTTAAAACATACTTGAGTCTGGTGCAGAACAGCAAAGGAGGGTGAATTGCTGTGGTTGGGTGAGGTGGCTATTGAGAATTGATTTTTCACATTTGCTGGTATTTCTAATTAACTTTACTTTTGTCTTCAGTGTCTTCCCCAGGTACCTCTTCTTCAAGTAGATACTGGTTTGAAAAGTATTCAGTCTTTCAGAGGCATTAGGACTGTAATTCACACAGGCATATAAAGTATCACTGAACATAAGTCAGGGTTGTACTAGTAGAAACAGATGAGGACAATACTGAGTAGACTTTCTTCTGAAGAGAGTATGTACTAGTAGACTTAAACTTATGCG
Organism: Pipra filicauda; assembly: GCF_003945595.2. NCBI lineage: Eukaryota > Metazoa > Chordata > Aves > Passeriformes > Pipridae > Pipra > Pipra filicauda. The sequence continues at coordinate 535,018 of NW_024105053.1, read as the reverse complement.
AAGAAAAACATTTATGCATCTTATAGCACATACACCTTATTCTAAAATGCATGGACAGTGAAAATAATCATAGGTTTACCATAGCAGGAAGGTAAAAACTCCAAATGCTTGCTCTGTGAATTTTATGCTCATACTCTCTTGAGTTTCATCACATCTTGAAACATACAGATTTTCAGCTAAGGAGACTTCAGTGAATGTGACAGAGCTGTGTGGAGCTGATTCTCTTTTTGTTTAGTCTTAAGTGCTATCCTAAACATGCTGTTCTAGCTTACTTGGTGTACACAAGAAGCCTCCAGTGCTGGTGTTTATGAAAGGATTTTGATAGACCTCTTTTCAAGTCAATGAGGTCCTGCTCTCAAAGGAGGTACACCAACATTAGAAAGGCAAGGAGGGCTCTGAGCTTGTTAACATGGGCTGTACCAGTATTGCAGTTGGCTGTAAAGGGGAGACAAGAGGAGGTGGTGGTAACCGAGGAGGAAAGGTGCCTCAGGAGTCAGAGGAGCCTTTGTCATTTTAAGGAGAGAAGTCTGCCAACTAGTTGAAATTTGCAGCAGGCTCTTGTCTTTAGGAGCAGAGCACTTGAAGATGCATTTCTGTTAATGGCATAGTTATGGTTAATGGTATAGTTATGTCCTTTGAAGTTGTATCCTCAGAATGGGTTGATGACTGTAGGCTTAACTCTAGGGTGTTAAATAATGTGTAAAATTTGATCTGTTTCTAAAACAAAACAATGGTAGGTTAATGTGTTGTTACATTATTGATGCTAGAAAAGCAAAGTAATAGTTTAAGATAGGAAATACAGAATGTTTTAACAATTTAATACAATTTTCCATACTAGTGAAGTTTCTTTACTTTTACAGAGAATGTGCCAATTTTAGCATTTTTTTCTATTTAACATCTTTATTAATGGCCCAGATGATGGGGCAGAGTGTACCCTCAGCAAGTTTGCTCATGATAAACACCTTGGAGGAATGGCTGATGTGCCAGAGAGTTGCAGTGACATTCAGAGGGACTTCAGACGGCTGGAGAAATGGGCTGACAGGAATCTCAGGAAGTTTGACAAGGGGAAGTGCAAAGCTCTATATGAAAAAACAACCCTATATGCCAATATATGCTGTGGGCCACCCAGCTGGAAAGCAGCTTGGCAGAAAAAGGACCTGGGGATCCCAATGGACACTAGACTTGAATGTGAGACAGCAATGGGTCCTTGCAGCAAAGAAGGGGAATGGCATCCTGGGCTGCATTAGTGCAAATATTGCCAGGACACTGAGAGAGGTGATCCTTCCCCTCTAATTCAGCACCAGTGAGGCCACACCTGGAATCCTGTGTCCATTTCTGTGCTTCAGTACAGGAGAGATATGGACATACTGGAGAGAGTTCAGTGAAAAGCCCACCAAGATGCTGAAGGATCTGTAGCTTTTATGGAGAAAGGCAAGGAGAGCTGGGATTGTTCAGTGTGGAGAAAAGGAGGCTGAGGGGGATCTTCTTAATGTGTATAAATGCTTGAAGGAAGGATGCAGAGAGGACAGAGCCAGGCTCTTTTCAGTGGTACCCAGTGCTGGAGTCAGAGGCAGTGGGCATAAACTGAAACACAGGATATTCCCTCGGAACATCAGGAAGCACTTTTATTGTGAGAGTGACTGAGCCCTGGCAGAGGTTGCTCGGGGAATTTGTGGAGTCTGCATCCTTGGAGATACTTGAAAGCCATCTGGATACAGTCTTGGGTGTCTGGCTGTAGGTGGTCCTGCTTGAGTGGGACTGAACCTCCAGATGATTTCCAGAGGTTCCTTCCCAGCATCAGCCATTCTTTGATCTTGTGATTTTGACAGGGATAATGTTAGTTAGTTAGTTGGCCCTTTTCAGGCAGATGTACCATCTCAATCTCAGGTCTTTTTGTGATGTATGTTACCGCTGTGAACGTGGCTGTTGACTAGACTTGAAAAGATCAACTTTTTGTGTGCTGTGAGCTGTGTGTTGTGAGCAAAGGGAGGTAGATAACAGAGTGTATATTGTGTCACTGTTACAGTCACTTGCAGTACATACATGAGGAAAACATTGCAGAATCTGATTGGAATTAAATCAGGCTGTGAAGCTAAATGTAAAGATTATCAATGCAGTAAGGGTGTTTTCAAAACATGAGGCTGTTCACCTTTGAGGTAAGTTATTCATAATATATGGTTTAGCCATCTGGTAGCAGTCATTAATTTTGTTTTGTATTGGAATGATACAAGCAAGTTCTTAGAACAAGGAAGAAGGGAAACTCAAAATAGCTACAAAGAACTGTCTTTTTTAGGCTTTATGTAGTTAAACCATAGAACACATTACTAGGAACTTCTGAAATATAGCAGAATTCAAGAGGGGATTGCACATTTGCATGCCTTCAGGCCTCTCTTTGTATTGCTAGTGAATTGAATTACAGTGTTCTATTCACAAAGCTGTAAGAATAGGAGAAAATTTAAAAATTTAATTTAAAAAATTAAAGTTCTAAAAATATATATTGAGTCTTCATCAAAATTTTTTTGCCTGCAGTGAGTGACAGGCTCTAGAAAAACAGAAGCAAAGTCACTTCTAAAGTACAACTTACTATAGTCTGTTATTTCAACATTTTATGCTGCTTGTTGTCAAGTGTGCTTAGGAGGAAAAAAGTTCTCACTTTTTTTTTTTGTTTTTCAATTATTATTTTGTTTTTACTTTGCTCTGTCCATGTTCCATTAGCACACCTGAAACTACATCTGACCGGTTATTCAGGAGTGCCTCTCCCTGGGTTAGAATCTTTAGCAGTAGCAGATTGCACTGCTTCTAGCAGTTTTTGTGACTCAGATAGCAGGGAAAGGCACACAGCTACTTTATTTACCTTAAGCTTAGACTTATATTCTTCTCTGTCCACGCGCAAGCGTAATATATTTCATTGGTCAGGTACTTCTCTTCGCACGCCTAAACTCGTCTTTGGATAGGTGGTCGACAGTTCTTCGTGTGCCGGCAAATCTCAGAAACAGCACCTGTTATTTACAGCAGTTTTGCTCCTTTTCTGCTTTCCCATCCTGTATTGTTTACATTCTTTACAATTTCAGAGCCGCAACTGCTCAAATTCAAGGCCTACCATCCAGTTGTTTCCCACATTTTTGTAGAGTTGGATCATACTTGTATCAATCCTCATATTCCTGAAAAAGCTGCAAATCTGTATTTTTTGCTATTCATAGAATAATCTATGAAACTTCAAGAAGTCTGGCAGTTAGGTGCCATCAGATATGATTTCCTTGATGCTAAAATGTTCAAATATTCTTAACAGTTAGAATTCAAGAAATATATCTTAATTCGTGAGGGCTTTAATTCAAGATACTTGTATTTTAAAATTTATTTTAAGACTTGCTTTAATGTTGTGCCAAACTAGTGTGGAAATCGCCTCTTTAAATGAAAAACACCTGCAAGAAATATGTTTTAGAAGTTGTAATTTCTGAGGAAGATTGTCATTTGGATAAGAGACAGACTTGGTTCTAGGCCAAATCTTAACTCTCTATCAAAATACCAGTCCTCAGAAAACTGAAACTAAAAAACTGAAGATGTTCTTTGCCTCTAGGAGAGGAGTTTTTAGTGTCCAGCAACCTAAACAGAGCTGGAACAGTAACGGCATTTGCGCGTGTGTGCATGTTGGTTGTTCGTACGGAGGTGTGCTGGAGATCAGCATTTTTTTCTTCAGGTTATGTGCACATGAGTAACAATTAATTTCCTTTTTTTTTTTTTTAATTAAATGAGTCAGTATGATGAAAAGTAAGGCTTATAGGGAACCTTTTATGTGTTTCCTCTATATAGAGCTTTTATATGCTATATATCTTAGTTGGAAATAGACTGCATTTTCCTGAAAATGTGTTATTCCTCTGACAGTAATTGCTACAGATAGTTCATCAAATTTCTTAATGCATGACCTACTCCACGAATATCTTCATGTGGAAAATAAAATATCTTAAAATCTATAGTTATTTGGAAAAATAGATATTTTCTTTTATTGTTAACATGCAAAAAATAAAGCTTTCTACTTTCAATTCAGTTTTACAAAAAAAAACCCTCAATTTTTTTTTCTAGGAAAGAGTAATAGCTGGAAATGAAAAAAAAAAACATGACCCAAGTGTGTTACAGAAGAGAATTCAATATTTGTTTCATAATTGCTCTTAATTTTCTGTCATTCACAGGTAATCCAGACCTTCTATCAGTGTTGTTACTTGAAAGTAACTAACAAGGGTTCTGCTGTATTCTATCTAATACTTAAAACAAGTTCTCATCTAAGCTTTTTTGTGGAATAATGTTGCTCATTTACAAATCTACCTTATATAGCTATTTAAGTTAGACAAATGTGGTTTTGGGACTGGAGAACAATGTTTTGCCAAGTGGACACCAGTACCTCATTAATTGGTATTGATGAGCAATTTCTGCCTCCTAGGCAGCTTCTGACTGTTTTAAGTGTGCTCCCAGATTTTTTTTTTTTGCTTTTCAAGACCGTATTTCTTTTTCTGTATCAAAAACACTGCTATAGTTTTCTTGCTAAAGATTTTTGTGCAGCTCAGAAAAGGTTGTTAGTTACTGCTTGAGTGTTCTGATTTTTGACAAGGAAAATAAAAGTTACCAACAGAATTATGAAATTAATCTAGTTACTTTAATAACAAATATTGATGGCTGACACCTTCTGAGAGCTTGTTCTCAGGATGTGGACGTTTTGTTGCTGATGTTTTAATACAACTTGGCCAAATGTAAGTGTTCAGGGTAGGATTTTCCTGGCTAAGTGTCTATCTAGAATTTTACTGTTTTTTTTTAAAACTGTGCTGTAGCTTATTCGATTTTGTGGTGTAGAATTGAGCAGGGAGATTTTCATAACTCTTTGGTGTCTCATTGTTTTGGAATGGAGACTTCACAAATGAGAAAAATATCTTTACGTATTACACTGTTTCAGAGTGATAGTTCTGAGTGTGCACAACAGGTCGAATGGTGGTCGGATACCATGTAAACATCTGCTGTATTATTCTTATATCCAGCTTAGAAAGTATAGAGGCAAAATGCGCACCTGCTTTGAGAAAAGGTACTTGCACTTGGTGAGGGGAGTTCTGTGCACGAGACAGCAATATGGGCAAGGCCAGTTTTTTGCTGTGGACTTTGCTCTGGGATAAATTCTGCAGGACTGTGAGACAGTGTGGCCCCTGACTCCCACCCCCAGAAAATCAGATTGTCATGGAATTAGAGATTACTGTGGAGAAAGATACATAGTCATAGCTCACTGCAGTCAGTCTTATCAAGGAGGTTTAATCTCGTAGTGATATTTTCACAATATGGCACTTGTTCTGATACTAACACCGCAGAAAGATTAGTATTTCCTGTTGTTAGTGTCAGTAAAAATTAGAATAGAAGTTATTCAAAGATTGGAGTCAAAGGTGTTTTACAAAAAATACTTTTCTCGTGCAGTGTAATACAATATTTGTGAATAAAGAATTCTCTCATTCTTGAGGTTATTTAGTTAGGATGTGGAAGATGAGGGCAAGTTAAGTGTGCACTGGGGTGTGAAACTTTTGAATAGAGGTGACCTTATTTAAGAGAAACAAGTAGAGAGCATGAGTAAATAGTGATATACAGGTGGAAAAGAAGGTAAGGAGAGACAAAGCACATTAGGTAGGGTCCTTTTGTAGTTGACTGAAGGTGACCTTTTGTAGTTGACTGAAGCATACCTACAGAACTTGAAGCAGAAAATTTGAGTGTAACGTGCACTTTAACCTGGCTCTGGATGGGATAGTAAAAATGCTGTGACGGGGATATCTGAACTGGAAGATGAGCGTTGAAGAATGTGTTCTTCCTAGAAAATAGAAATTAAGTCAGCGTGGTGGGAAAGCACTGCTATTATTATTATAAGCTAAAGATATAGGAGTAGTTATCAGTAAAATGTATTATTTTTGAATGAAAACTTCTGGTGGAAAGGGTAATATAGTAGCAATACAGCAGAGTACAATTTGAAGAATTCTTCAAGAATTCTTAAAGAATTATGTTTATTTTGAAAGTAAATTTAAGGAGTGTAAGAATTGTTACATGAAGTTACATTGAATTGAGTGGTCAGAAACTGGATCTGCCTTATATAAATGTTGGTCTAGAGCTCGTCTGTGTTTGAAACTGGAACATCTATAAACTAAGGAAAAAATTCTCAACAGGGTGCTCGAATATTGTGTGCTGATTTTGGCTGGGGTAAAGTTAATTTTTTTTCATGGTAGCTGATATTAGGCTGTGTTTTGGATCTGTTCTGAAAAGAGTGTTGATAGCAGAGAGATGTGTTCATTACTGCTGAGTAGGACTCACTGAGCCAAGGCCTTTTCTGTTCCTCGCCCCACCCCACCAAGCAAACAGGGAGACTGGGGGAGCACAAGAAATTGGGAAGGGACGCAGCTAGGACAGCTGACCCCAGCTCACTGAAGGGACTTTCCATACCATATGGCAGCATCTCAGCAATAAAACTGGGGAAAGAAGGAGGAAGGGGGTGATGTTCAGAGTGATGGCATTTATCTTCCCAAGTAACCATTACACGTGATGGAACCCTGCTTTCCTGGGATGGCTGGGCACCTGCCTGCCAATAGGAAGTGGTGGATGGATTTACAGACTCACAGAATCATAGAATCATTAAGGTTGGAAAAGACCTCCAAGGGCATCAAGTCCATCCTTTGACCAAACACCACCGTGTCAGCTAAACCATAGCACCAAATGCCATGTCCAGTCATTTCTTGAACACTTCCAGGGACAGTGACTGCACCACCTCTGTGAGCAGTCCATTCCAATGCTTAACCACTCTCTCAGTGAAGAAATTCTCACTGATGTCCAGCCTGAACCTTCCCTGGCACAACTTCAGGCCACATTCTCATGTTCTGTCACTTCTGTGGGTGAAGAGACCAACTCCCACCTGGCTACAACCTCCTTTCAGATTGTTGTGGAGAGTGATAAGGTCCCCCCTGAGCCTCCTTCTCCAGGCTAAACATCTGCAGCTCCCTCAGCTGCTCCTCATAGGACTTGTCTCCAGACCCTTCCACGCTCCATTGCCCTTTTCTGGACACACTCCAGCACCTCAGTGTCTTTCTTGGAGGGGCCCAAAGCTGGACACAGGAGTTGAGATGTGGCCTTACCAGTGCTGAGTACAGGGGGACAATCAGTTCCCTGGTCCTGCTGGCCGTACCATTTCTGATCCAAGCCAGGTGCCACTGGCCTTATTGGCCCACCTGGGCACATGCTGGCTCGTATTGAGCTGCTGTCAACCAGCTCCTTTTCCATGGCAGCTTTCCAGGCAGTCTACCCCCAGCCTGTAGCACTGGTTGAGGTTATTGTGACCCAGGACCAGGACTTGGCAATTGGCCTCGTTGAACCTCATACCTTTGGCCTTGGCCCATCGATCCAGCCTGTCCAGATCCATGTTTTGCCTTACTTGTGTGCAAGACTTTTGCTTTCCCTATTAAACTGTTTTTATCTCAACTGACAAACTTTCTCACTTCTACTCTTCCAGTTCTCTCCCTGCTTCCACTGTGGTGGAGCAAGTGGGCAGCTTTTTGAGGCTGAGTTGGCAGCTGAGCTTAAACCATGGCACACTGGAACAGGTTGTCTAGAGAAGTTTTGCAATTTCCATTTTTAGTGATGATGAGAACCGGACTGGACAAAGCCCTGAGAAATCTAACTTTGAAATAAGCTGTGTTTTGAACAGGTAGAAACAGATGACTTCCAAATCTTTGGTTAAACCTAAATTATTCTGTGATTTTTAAGCTCCACCTACTTAATAAAGCAGATTGGACCCATAAAAACAGATAATGCTAGGATAGGTGTACAGATGAAGTGAAATAGGGAGTCCAGCAAAATAGTCTAGGAGGAGGTAAGTTCATCTCAGCAAATGTGATAAGGCACTAGTCACCAAACAAGGGCAAGAACTCTTGTAAATTAAATGAAGAAGTTGGCACAAAGTTATTGTTATGTAAATTAATTCCATGAAAATGGCTGCTCATCTTAATGTTAAAAGACCATGGGGAGAAGAATGTCACAAATTTAGACGAGATGTCACTGTGAGTTTCTGTAACATAATGTAACATAACTTTTAGGAAGGAAGAAGCACTCAGTTCTAGAATACTTTTCTTGCAGTCTTGGAAACTCAGTCACCAGCTCTGCATGATGTTGCAGAAGCAAGGGAAGCAGATTTGCTAAAAGTAACATGGACATAGAACTGTATTACCCTTAGAAATCAAATTATTTGGGCTGTTGTTCTATGCTATGATAAGGAATTTTGATGCACAAGAAATGGAACTGTTTGTACCATAATCTTGTTAATAGTTCTGCCAGTAATGATTGTAATTTCTTCACAATATTAAATATGGAAAACTATCAGGTATCTTTAATCATACATATTCTGAGAACAAAAGTGTTTTCTTTGATAAATAGACAGGCACTGTTATTTTGTAGTTTATTGTGAGCTCTGTATCGTATTTTATAATAGTGACTTAAACTCAGTGAAGCTTGGAAGAGCCAAGCTAGTGCTTCTGCACAGGTCTTTCTCCTGCTCCCATTTTCTCCCCATTTTCCCATATATATAACTTACATGGGTTCTGGCACTCAGCCGACTTACTTTGTAAGCTCCAATGTTTCTTAATGTTTCTGCCATGTTAGAAAATGACCCCAGCAAAAAACCCTCTCTTTGTTTTCTTCTAGATTAATGAGTTAATAAATCAGTGCACTGAGTGGCTTGACAAGTAGCAGAATTAGCACCAGGGATGAAATAAAATGGCTTAGGTTTGGGAAAGAATAGTGTGCAGTAAGATTTACCTTCTTGGCACTAGTGGACTGTTGGTGTGTTCAGCTGCAGTCTGAGTTAAACAGTCTGTTGTCTGTTTACTCAGTTTAATGTGGTTTTAGGAAATATATATGGTAGTGATAATTACTTCAGAATTTGTGAATATTTTACGCTTCTATGCTGTTAGCTGTGGAGATAATGCAGCCTAATTTTATAGACTGTCATTCACTTTTACCATCATAAACTAGTTTTCCTGAATTTTGTGGTGGAGTCCAATTCTCACCTTAAACAAACAGAGAATCTTCCTATATACATCAGGTAGGAGGAATTGTTTCAAGCAGTGATGGGAGTTACATCAAAATGGTTTAGTCTTTTCCTTCTACTTTTAGGCTAATAAATTGAAAATAACATGAAACATGATTGTGAGGACAAGTCACAAGTGGATTAAAATTGGGTAGAATGCAAGTGGTCTTTTTACCGCTCAGGGACCTGTGATAGGCAGAAGGTTGAGTCCAGGCATGTAAGTCCAATAGCAGTAAAATTTTCTCTGTTTCTGCTGTGAGAATGCTGATGGGCGGGGAGGGGCAGTTGTTCTGTTTAATTGAAGTAGGTGGGTTCTATTGGAACTGAAATGACAAGATAAGGTTTTCTAAAACTAAATTAAAAAAACATGCTGAACACAAGTGAGTTGTGGAAATGTCTTTTGCTAAGCTAATAATAGATACGGTTAAAAGGTGCTTTGTTTCTGTCAGAGGGAATACTGCAGACATTAGGAAAAAAATAGTGTAACTTGTTCCTTTTGGTTTTGAGCATAACCATATTTCAATTCTACTGTGCTGCTGAGTACATTTACTTCAAATGAGGTTTCATTTTTCTATTTTCTGAAAAGCAGAGGATGCTACCTCTGTACTAGGCATGGAGTTGTTTTGGAAATACTTTCTAATAGTGCTATGGTGATTTTAAACCCTACAGAGATTCTTAGCTGTTATTGAAAAACAGTGCAGAGAGTGTATTAAAAATTTAGAATTATCACTGAATCCTCACTTGATGACATTGTTCCAGATGGTGATATTTTGCCTGCTTTACTTTATTTGTTTAAAAATCAAAATAGCTATTCTAAGCTTCTAAAAATAATCCACAGTTGTACATCAGTATAGGACATCACGCAGAGTTACACATCAGTACAGGACAATGATACTAGTTTCTGTTCAAGTAATTAAACCTTTGAAGCCATTATTTTTGACTTCTGCTGTTAGTATTTGCTCATTCTTAGTATATGTCCACATATTAGTGTCCTGCCTGCAAATTTTAGAGAGCCAGGTTAGTCGCAGCATGTGCCTGGAAGGTTGCCAGAGCTCTGGTGCCAGTCTTTTTGCTCAATAAGACTGACTGTTCTTTTGGTGCTTCATGTTGTGTCAGTGGAATTCTGCACGAGCAAGTGGGGCCAGTTTTTCCAATTCTGAACTTCTGTGGGAGAAGTCCTCTATCAGAGGTATCTATTTAAGTAAATGCAACAGTTCTGAGCTAATTTCCACGGAAGTCTTCAATAAATCATATTACTTGAATATGGTTTCATGGAAGACTTAATGCTAGTACAGGTCATAAAAAAGCTCTGACAGAAAAGTGACATCCTTCTTAATTTGACTTGTGTCAGTCTTGTGGAAGAACCACTAAAGCATTTTAAAACTTGCCAGTCATGAAAAGATAACAGTTTAAGACTATTACATTATTTTGAATGAAAGACTTGTTCCACTGCTTAGAAAAAACCCAGCACAAACCCCCCCCCTTGCTAAGAAAATCATCATCTGCATATGTCAGAAACTGTAATGATAGTACAAGGAGTAATGGGTAAAAACTGAAAGAGGGGAAATTTGGGTTAGATATTAGGAAGAAATTCTTTACTGTGAGGCTGGTGAGACACTGGCACAAGTTTCCCAGGAAGGCTGTGGAAGCCACAACTCTGGCAGTGTTCAAGGCCAGGTTTGATAAGGCCTTGAGCAACCTGGTCTAGCGGGAGGTGTCCCTGCCCCTGGCAGGGGGGTTGGGACTAGACGATCTTTAAGGTCCTTTTCCATGCTTTAGCATTCTGTGATTCTATTCTGTCTGTCCATCCACAGAACCTTCAGAATGATACAGCCTTTTTCATGAGGGTGGCAGATGGGTAATAAGAGTATGCACAGGTGGATAGCTGCTCCAGGTCTGTCTGTAGAACAGACAAGTATTAATCGAATCTGGGATTTTGAAATGTGTGGGCATTGGCTTTGTATGTTGGAATAATTTACTTACTGTCCTTTTTCCCAATGCAGCCAGCAGCCGGCCTCGGGTGTAGCCTATTCCCATCCGACCACGGTTGCCAGCTACACTGTGCACCAGGCGCCAGTGGCTGCGCACACGGTCACCGCAGCCTATGCCCCGGCAGCAGCCACAGTGGCCGTGGCCAGGCCAGCCCCCGTGGCTGTTGCAGCTGCTGCCACAGCTGCTGCCTATGGAGGGTATCCCACGGCACACACAGCCACGGATTATGGCTACACGCAACGCCAGCAAGAGGCCCCACCACCACCGCCTCCTGTCACCACTCAGAATTACCAGGTCGGTTCCTGTTGTGTGTGGTATTTAAATGATAATTTTAAAAGAGAAAGGCTGTTTGGAAAAGAAAATGGGATTTTGTGAAGCTGCTGCTGTAAAGAATAGCACTGACTTGTCTCAGCTAAGTGATGTTCAAGTGGTGTGCAGTAAAATGGCTCATGGAACTGTTGTAGCTGAAAAGACTGTGCCAAAGGAACTATTCTACCTCCACTGAAAATTTTTACTGGAAGATTCCTGGGTGCCATAGGAGTTGTAGTACCAAGCTTATGAGGATAGAAGATTGCTCTAGAAGATAAACTACTCTGTAAATAGCTTTTGGGTGCCCTCTGTGAGATCCCTGCCTAACCTGCTGTGGATACAGGCTTCTGCAAATGGGAGCTTTGTCCCTTTTCATTGTGAAATACTGTATCTCGTTTCAGCTGTTTAGTCCTAAACTTGTCAAGGCATTAGCTAGATTCTAATTAGCAGCTTAGTTTGTCTAAAAGGACTACATTATTACTGCATGTTCTCAATTCTTTTGCACAGTTCCTCTAATTTTTTACATATTGTAATTATGGGGTCAGTTAATAGACAAGAAAGAGAGACCCCAAAGATAAATAAAATAATTCGTGTTTACATAGGTTGGTTGGAAAAAGGATTTTGTTATATTCCTTGGAATTACAAAAGATTTTTATATGTTAATGTATTTCAGCTCTAGTGGTTCATGCCTTGCTACTCCTCAGTTGATCAACTCTTTGTGCTTTACTACAAACACTGTGAGGATGAGAGAATATATGTACATATATGTACAGTGGCTTCCAGGTCATTTCCTTCTAAGCTTACTAGGCATCTCCAATGTTTTAAAGGTGTCACATGGGCTATTTTATAGACTTCTTATGGTTCGGTAATGGGAAGAAGGCTTTAAAAGTACCACCTTCATACTCCAAAAAACATAACCAAGAAAAATGTTGTTAATGATAGGATTTTTAAAGCCAATATGGGCTCATGTTTCTAACCTTGTGAATTTATGGGAGTTGTAGAAATTTACATTTTGTGGAGATCTGTTGTGGGTTTTCCCTTCATATTTTACAGAAATAGAATCTGATACAGTCATTATTAAAAACTAGTGAGATTAGATGTTTTTCAAAACCAAAAATAATTAGGTAGGGAAAGTGATGTAATAGCATGAGGTTAATTCCTGTATTAAGTCTATAAAAGACCAGTAGGGTTGTTTCAGGCCTGAAGTACCTTTAAATGTAAATTTAATTTCTTTAATGCATTTATTTGTATATACTCTATAGATAGATGGGGGGGGGTTAATTCTACTTTAGTAGGCCAGAAGAAAATGCTAACGACTTTTATTACTCTAGATAGATACCTAAAGGTGATTTCTCTGTTTTGAATTCTTAGGATTCCTATTCCTACGTTCGCTCTACTGCCCCAGCTGTAGCTTATGACAGCAAACAGTATTATCAACAGCCGACAGCGACCGCGGCAGCCGTAGCTGCTGCTGCCCAGCCTCAGCCCTCAGTGGCTGAGTCCTACTACCAGACAGGTGGGTGGCATGGTTCACACTGCTCTACTTGTTCACAGCCTGTCAGCTACTTTAATACCTTAAAAAAACAGTTGTTTGAACATTTCACTTTTTAGTTTTGTCGCATAGTTTCAACGTGTTGAAAAATTTTCCGCACTTAGAACTTCAATGTTATTGTGACATTGCCATAAGTAGCTGCCTCTCAGGTTTGGATTATTACCAGGTAGACTCAAAACATAGCTCTAGGCAAAGGTCTTATTGATTTGTCTAGAAAACTTGCTGAACTAGGTTCAGATGATAACTTGATTAGAATTACTCTTTTAAGTCTTTAGTTACTTCATTTGTGTAATTCTTTCATTATTCGCATCATGATTGCTACAAATCACCAATCCTATTTAATTTCTTTTACTTCACTTAGAAATAAGAGGAAAGTTTAGGTGTGTGCTTTGGTTTAGTAAAACCAATGGATGAGGAGGTTCTTTAAAAACATAGTAGCACAGTTAAAAATAAATAATAAAAGTGAGGCCTACTAGTGTGAACTGAGACATGGTTAAATTGTTGTTTGATACATTGTATGCAATGCATAACCATGACAACCTAATGCGCAACACTAAAAAGCAAAACAAACAAAGAAACCAAAACAAAGGCCCACTTTTTACACATTTGTTCACCAGCATGTTTTTAATTATCCCACAATAGGGTTTGCATTTCATTCAACTAAAACCCATCAATCTTTGTACACTTACATTTTGTATCCTAATTAGCTCCGAAAGCAGGATATAGCCAAGGGGCAACTCAGTACACCCAAGCCCAGCAAACTCGACAAGTGACAGCTATAAAACCTGCAACCCCAAGTCCAGCAACAACTACGTTTTCCATTTATCCGGTGTCCTCGACTGTGCAACCGGTGGCAGCTGCAGCCACTGTTGTTCCATCCTACACTCAAAGTGCGACATACAGTACAACGGCAGTGACTTACTCTGGTAAGGATTTTGCATGTTTTGTTACTGGGATCTTTGCAGTTGTTACAGGAGAGACTTTCAATACTCAGAATTTTAGCAGTTTCTGTTCAATTGCATCATAGTCTACTGAGAAATATCAACCAGTTAAATCATTGTAATTTTGTTATATCTTTAGAAGAGGTTTGGTGTCTTATGTGCCTCTTTGGTTATATGTGAGAGTATACAAGTGGCATTGCTACGCGAATGGTGACTTACTGTAAGAATTGAAAGGAAGAGATGAGGGATAGAAAAAATAAGGAAGTGCATCCACACAAATGTTACCCTTGGGAAATGGGAAGGGAGCATGCAGTTACAGAGACAGTTCAATATAAATCTTTTAAAATTGGACTGTCTTGACCCAAAATGGGATGACAGTGGGTGCTGAAAAAAAGACTGTCATTCAACCGTTAAGAATCCAGAAAGTAGTTACTGAGGAAAATGTGTTAACTTTGTAGCCAGATGATAATCAGCTGGCATGTTACAGCTACCTTGAACTTTTTGTTTTCTGTTTAAAAAGGGATTTTAGTACTTCCTCGAGACAGAGCCCAGTTTTCTTCATTTATTCAAGTGATACTAGAAATCAAGAACTGGCATAGCCAAGCTTTAGTGAGCAAGCATCTTCTCTGCACTAAAAGAACTTAAATCAGTGTAATAGGATGTAATAGTAGTAGACATTCTGTCTTTTATCTTCATTTTTTCCCTTTCTTCTGCATTATATCAGTACTCCTTGCTGTTTGGAAACTTGAACAGCAAATCTGGTTCTGGAAGATTGCTTTCTTCAGGTGGCCTTTGATAAACCTTTCACTGAAATTCTTGTTCCATCATACCCAATTTTACCAGATATGCCAGGAAATTTCAGATGTTCTTTAGGCATGCATTTATATATCTAACATAACTGTTTGTCTGCAAAGATATGTCTAAAATTGAATATGTTCCAGTACAATTGGTACCTCTGTATTTGTGTACTGTAAAACATGAAGCGAAATTCAGACTGCCTGACAAGATTTCAGTAAATTATTTATATCTTGCCCTGCCCCTCTGTTATGCAACATGATTTGAATTAGTGTATTATGTAGTTGATCCATGATACCCAGTGATGTAACATTTGCTTTATTTTGATTTGTGAGGTACCTCTTACTCTGGCTATGAAGCTGCAGTGTATTCGGCCGCATCGTCCTATTACCAACAGCAGCAGCAGCAGCAACAGAAACAGGCGGCGGCAGCAGCTGCTGCTGCTGCTGCAACAGCTGCTTGGACAGGGACCACCTTTACTAAAAAGGCACCATTCCAAAATAAGCAACTGAAACCAAAACAACCTCCCAAACCGCCCCAGATCCACTACTGTGATGTTTGCAAGATCAGCTGTGCTGGACCACAGGTACCTGTATTACATAGTTTTCTACTATGCATGTTATTTGTAATTTCTTCAGCTAAAAATCTGACCCTGTTAAGAGTCATAGAATCGTTAAATGGCCTGAGTTGGAAGAGACCTTAAAGATCATCTCGTTCCAACACCCCTGCCGTGGACAGGGACACCTTCCAACTGACTGGGTTGTTGAGAACCCCATCTAGCCTGGCCTAGAACACTTCCAGGGATGGGGCATCTGCAGTTTCTCTGGGCAAAAACTGTTCCAGTGCCTCCCCACCCTCACAGTAAAGAATTTTTTTCTAATATCTAAACTGCTCTTTTTCAGTTTGAAGCCATCCCCCATTATCATGTCATTGCATGCTCCTGTAAAAAGTCTCTTTCCATCTTTCTTGTAGGCTCCCTTCAGGTACTGGAAGGCCTGAAGTTAGTTCACCCCAAAGCATTTTTTTTTCCAGGCTGAACAAACTGAATTCTCTCAGCCTTTCCTCAGAGGAGAGGTGCTCTATCCCTCTAATCAGGAATATGTGTTAATTTTTGAAGATTTGATTCTATACTTATACTAAAGGAATAATTAAATGAAAATGGACGCTACTATAGAAAGAGGTCCTATGAGAAGACAAAAGGATAGATCCCCGAGCTTGTACAGAGAAGCTTCACCTGTATTTTGGACTTCAGAATTATTTGAAACTTTGAATTTGATTTACCTTTAGTGTAGCAAACTTCTTAGAAAATTCTTTTTGGAAAGCTATGGAATTACATAAATTATGTGAATGGTAAGCCTGAAAATTTACTCTTCACTGTATTCCAGCATCCCCCTTTAGTTTCACAGTGTGTACAAGTGCATGGAAAATAAGATACCAAGTCATGCAAAGTGTTGGCTAAAAAGTTCCTTTTTTTTTTACATAAACTTGTCGTTATTTCCCACCCTGTATGCTCTCTAGATTGCCAGTGTTAATGTAGGAACTCAGATCAACTTATGCATTAAATTTTCAATACAGCTTTATTTATGCACTGCCTTCTTTTAAATTGATTTTTCTGGTTATGTGGATACACTTGATCCCCATGGTCTTGTAAGTTAGAGGAAAAACCAAAATCAAGAATAATTGAATGCAGTGCAGGAAACTGTGGTTTTCTGATCATACCAAGTTTTCAGTGATAGTATCTGTTGACCACTACTTGACTGGGGAAGGGAGAATTTAGAGAAGAAAAGCCTATATTGTTTTACCTAACCGTGGAATCCTGGTGGTAGAGAAGAAAATTTACTGGTCTTAGAAGTGGCCTATTAATACCTGAAAACATGTCATACAGAGGAAATGTTCAGAGTAGGAAGTGTTTCCTAAGTAAAGTGTGTGTTTTTTATGCAGTGTTATATATTATACGTATTCACGTGAATGATGAATGAGCAGTACAAAGACAGCTGATTGTGTGTGTATTGTTTATTTAAACAGACTTACAAAGAGCACTTAGAAGGCCAGAAACACAAAAAGAAAGAAGCAGCATTGAAAGCTTCCCAGAACACCAATAACAACAGTACTTCTGCTCGTGGAACTCAGAATCAGTTGCGCTGTGAGCTTTGTGATGTGTCTTGTACAGGGGCAGATGCTTATGCTGCACATATCCGTGGAGCCAAGCATCAGAAAGTAAGAGTTTTCTCTTGTTCTTACTATGCAAGACAGTGTCTATATTTCTTTCCATCATTTTTTCTCATCTTAAGAAAGGAGAAGATAGGCAGAAACAATGTAACTTGAATTATTTTTTTTAAAGATGTTTACTACTTCTTTTTGTTTCGACCTTGTCTTTAAGTTCACTATTGGAAAGGCCTTGCTGAAAGAAAGGGGGGGGGAAATATTGCCATGACATTAATGAGAAGAGGATGTCTTGGGAAAAGTATGTAAATTGTAGGAAGAGATATGGATTAAGATGAAGAAAAGAGTCCTTGAGGACATGGGGTACCATGCTTGTGCCCCGTAACTGTTCTCAAGACTTCTTGAGATTCATCCTCCTTGTCTGGTGCTGTGAAGCTTTCAGTGCTCTTTGAAACACTGTAAGCTGAGACAGTGCCAAGAAACAGGAGTATTATGCATTACTCCTTGGTAATTCTTGCAAAGAAAATTGTCATATGGGAGCAAGGAACAATGTCCTGTAATAGACTTTACAATGCATATGCTTGGAAGACTTCTGATATGCATGTTTTTCCTACTGTTTTGGGGGCATTTAGGTGGGCATTCTGGAATAAAATCTGTGGGCTGCACTGTCAAACATTGTGACCTGTGTTTTAAATTTGACCATACAACAGTAAATGCAGTAGTAGGGTAGAATGTGTGTTTTATATTACAGATTTTCCTCATAGCTCTGGAAAGATTAGTGTCACTAACAAATACAGTATTAATACTCAGCTTTTGTAGCTTTTTACATCTCAGAACACAAGCATCAGTAACACTGTTCCTATTGAAATAAATCTCATAGCAGATATAACATAAGTTTCCCACAAGACAGACTTGTCTAGTGTTTTGTTCTTTCTTTAATAAATTGGACCATTACTTCTTTGGGTTCTACCCAATAACTCCATAGTTATGTGGAGTACAGTATATGTTATCCTTATGTAATTGGATGTAGTTTTCTCTTTCTGATAGGTAGTCACTAACCACTGCTCTTTTAGGTTCTTACCAGTATAAAAATGAAGTCTGAAAGGACTCTGTTTCTGTGGTAACTGAAGAACTGTGTGCATTCTACTGGAAAGAAAAAGTAATTTTAAAGAGTTGCTTGAACTTCAATTTATAGTATTGTGTGACATTAATATGTCTGTATTCTGAACTAAGAACCTAAGAAATTAATTTATACAGTTGTGAGCATATCATGCTTGTGTACATGTGTTTGCATTTAAGGCATGTCTCAAAGATTTGTATGGTTTTTACTCCTATTTTCAAAACCCAGTCTTTAGTTTTGGTTTTGCATGTTTTCTGCTTATGGACTACATGGATTGCTTTTCCAGGTGATGGTCAGCAGTCACCAAAAAGAAGTCTTATTCTGTCAGGCATGTTGTGGAAAGGCCTCTGCTTATTACTTCTAAGAATAAGCATGTACCTCTTTACTATGTAAGAGATATTAAAGAACTCTGAAATACCTCTTCCATCCTCTTTAACTATTTCTATACGTGTACCTTTTTCTCTTCTTAAAATAAAACAAAGCAAAATACTTTTGCCCAAGGAACCTCTTCAGTTTTGCTGGATGAACTGGAAATTCTTTCAATATGAATACTCTTAAAATGTAGCAATTGAAAGAGACAGTGTTGTTCAATTTAATTAATTACTTAAATAGTTTAATTAGTTACAAATACTGTTTGGAACCAAAATAGTTCAATGGGCTACACTTTTGGAGGGAGAATAAAAAGCAACCAGACAACAGAACAGACACATTGAAACAATGGGAGCAAAATGTTTTCTTGAGTTGTGCTGACTTACAAGTTTATTGCATTTCTGTTCTCATCTACGCAGCTGTGGGAGTAAATGCTTGAATTTCTCATGGAAGTAAGCTATGTGACATAAATATTTACTGTTTCCTTGTGATACAAATGCCAAGAGCTTTCAAATGTCCTTTTTTTTTCTTTTTTTTTTTGCCAGGACTACTTTTTGTAAAAAAACAACAGCCAAGTTTTTTAGTTATATTGATCTTTGTGATGCATAATTGAGATCATATTATGAATTTGAATTATGAATTTCTCTTCATACTTACAGGTAGTAAAGTTGCACACAAAACTGGGCAAACCCATTCCTTCAACTGAACCGAATGTGGTTACCCAGGCGACTTCCTCAACATCCACATCTGCTTCCAAGCCAACTGCCTCTGCTTCAAATATAGCAACTAGCAGCAGTACTGTGAACTCTTCTGTGGCATCCTCTGCAGTGAAAATTCTTACTCCCACGGCAAACACGCCACTTAACACTGCATCCAACAACAAAACATCTTCAACCGCTGCTAATATACCTGTAAAGAAAATATCTACACCGAAAATTAACTTTGTTGGCAAGTACAGAAGTCAGTCTTTATTTTGAAACCTAACCTATTCTATAATTTTTTATTATGTATGAGTGCAGAGATACAAATGTATTTAGTTAACTTCTGGCACGAGGAACTCCGTTGCGTTTAAAGGAATTACTGATAGGTGAGAATAGGGATGTATATTAAAGTTTTTTTCAAAATTTGTGGTATTTTCTGCGTGGTTGTCTCCCACCTTCATGAGAAATCTCACGCTTATGGTTTCTTATGTAATAGCTGCTGGAGTATTGCAGTTTATAGTCCAGCTGGTCCTAATTTCAGTTCACAGCCTGGACTGTTAAGGCACCTGCAGTAGGTTGGCAGTCAGTAACTGGGCAACTGAAACATCCTTGTAAGAGTAGAAATGTAACCATGGAAACTTTGAACTGAGCATGACAGACACTGAAAGATGGGAAGCAGCTGTTCCACAATAAGCTGTCCTGCTCTTCAAGGAAAGACATGCACAGTTGCAGCACTATATGGGTATACTGCCTTTACTAGTACAAACACTATAACATTTGAAAGTACTTTTTTTTGGATATATTTACACAATGTCAAAAAAAAATTAAAATATATTCAACTGACTTGTTCCATTCTGTCCTGTCTCTTGGAAAAGCGGGGGAAAAAAAACCCCAAAACAGTAATTTTATAAAGCAAAAGTTTTTCTTGTTAAAACAAAAAACTTTAGTGTTTAAGTCACTTGAATGTTGCTAAACTCATTTTTAAACTCTTTATTTGTATTTAAAAATATGTTTAAATTCTAACTGATTTTAAAAGACTGATAATGCTTTGGCCAGACCATTGATATTTGCAAATAAAGTCTTCAGTGTGCACATCATGTTTAATCACATTCTCATTTTATGAAAGTTAATTTAACATTTTTTGATTTCTAGGTGGCAACAAGCTTCAGACAACAGGAAGTAAAATGGAAGAAATGAAATCAGCTGAAAGTGTTAAAACAACTCCTGCTGCTACAGTACAAACACCGGAAGTAAAACCAGACCCAGGAGCTGAACCAGTGACTCCCACAACTCTTGCAGCCTTGCAAAGTGATGTCCAACCAGTGGGCCATGACTATGTGGAGGAGGTATTAATGTGAAAATGTGTATTTTAATTGTTTTAGTGAAGCATAATTGCAGAGTGGTTGAGGTTGGCAGGGACATCTTGAAGTCATCTGGTTCAGCCCCCCTGCTCAAGCAGGGCCTCCTACAACCAGTCACCCAGGACCATGTCCAGGTAGTTTTTGAGGATGTCCAAGGATGGAGACTCTGTAACTTTCTTGGGCAAACTGTGCCAGGGCTCACAATAACAAAATGTTTCCTAATGTTCAGTTGTGTCTTTGTGTCTGTTGCCTCTGGTCCTGGCACTGTGCACCACTGAAAAGAGTCTAGTTGTGTCCTCTTTACATCCTTCCTTCAGGTATCTATATACATTGATAAGATCCCATCCCCATCAACCTCCTCTTCCCTAGGCTAGACAGTCAAGGTCCCTCTGGATGTCAGGGCAACCCTCTGGCATATCAGCCACTCCTCCTAGTTTCGTGTCATCAGCAGACTTGCTGAGGTTACACTCTGCCCCATCATCCAGGTCATTCCTGAAGATGGAGCCAGTGTTGATCCCGAGGGTACACTGCTGGCTACTAGCCTCCAACTAGGCTTCATTCCCCTGATCACTGCCGTTGGCCAGGCTGTTCAGACAGCTTTCAGTCCACCTCACTGTATCCTTATCCAACCTGTGCAGTAACGGATTATGTTTGAGGATATTGTGGTCAGACTGTGTCAAAGGCTTTACTGAAGTCCAGATAGACGGTATCAATTGCTGTGTCTTCATCTGCAAGGCTTCACTTTGGTGAAGCCATGCTGACTGCTCCTGATGGTTTTTTGCCCTCATTGTACCTGGAAATGGTTTCCAGGGTTAGGTACTTGCATCACCTTCCCAAGGATCAAGGTGAGATTAACTGATCTGTAATTCCCTCAGTCCTCTGTGGACAGCGGGAGTACAGAGACAAAGCAGATGATCAATGTGATCAAAGCGATGTCCAATTTATTATTTAAATGAGTTAACTTTTATACAGTTTAGTTTGTTCTGGGTACATGCTCACAACAAGGTGATTGGATAGCTCAGTCTGTGCACGCGTCTCATGCTTTCAGTTTATTGGACCTGGTACTCTGTCCGTGCGGCCTGAAATCATAGTTGGCATGCAAAGCTCTTTCTGTTGATCTGCCTTTAGGGTTTTTCTGAGATCTGCAGGTGTTTCATTATCTCCAGTTTCTCAAGGCTTTCTTACTTTAAACATACTGTTTTCTCAAACTTTATAACTATAAACACACGGCTAACAAGTATAAACATCGCATATTTTCACACAGCTTATAAGTATAAACATTACACCGCTTGCCACTTCTAAAGTCATGGCAAGCAAGGCCTACAGAGTGCAGGAAAAATTGTTCAGAGAAATCTCTCTACTCCGGCCACAGTCCTCCTTGAAGATAAGAGTGACAAGGCACTGAACCTGCAAAGGCTTGTGCATGTGTTTACACTTTTGTATTGTACATATTTCTTTTTTTGCTCAGTGGGGCATTCTTCAGGTGACTGGCATGAGAAAGGTGGACCAAGTCTAATGTAAATTTTGTATTATATGCAGTGGTATATAGGTTTGTAATTTATTCAGCTCAGTACGTTCAGGTTTGAATTTAACGCTATGGACAGTGGTTGTCTGTCAGCAATGAAAGTTCTCCTTTGCCTTCTTTCAGTCATTGAATGAACTTCTTAGCATGTTTTGAGACAGGTAGACATTATCCAGTGTCACTGGATAGTTAGACTAATGGATAATTAATTTTTACATCAGCTTTATAAAAAAAGAAAATAAAAGGCCAAAATGTGTTACAACTTTATTTTCCAGGTAAGGAATGATGAAGGAAAGGTGATCCGCTTTCACTGTAAACTCTGTGAATGCAGTTTTAATGATCCCAATGCCAAGGAGATGCACTTGAAAGGGAGACGGCACAGACTTCAGTATAAGGTTGGTACAAATGCTAATGCTTCTCTCTGAAAATCAACCAGATGTCACTGATCACGTGTTCTTACATTTAAAGACTAGAAGAAAGGAGGCATATGAAATAGAAGTTAGAGAAATACATTTCCTAGGGCATATACTCTTTAAAAAATAATGCACACTGTGAAACTATTTTGGTTTGGGTTTTTTAAGATGTTTTAACATTGCTTGTAGTATGCAAGCAACAATAGGTTCTTTATGTTGTTTACCATGAATTTCAAATAGTGTAAAATAGTATTGCTCAATGTTTTTGTCAGGATAAACCATGTACACTCTTTGTGGAATCCTTAAGAAACAAGTGTTTGCAGATTTTTTTTAGTGATAAGTGCATTCATGCAGCTCTAAAACTGCATTTTACTGCCCTTCATTTTACTGTAGACAAGTAGGGCTTGTTAAATATGTCACGACAGCTCTGTAATCTTGTGATGAGAAGAGGAAATCAACGTTTAATTAATTATATTTTTGAACTAGAAAAAAGTAAACCCAGACTTACAAGTAGAAGTAAAGCCCAGTATTCGAGCAAGAAAAATTCAAGAAGAGAAGATGAGGAAACAGATGCAGAAAGAAGAATACTGGAGAAGGCGAGAAGAGGAGGAACGCTGGAGGATGGAAATGAGGTAATGCATTGTTTTCTGAATGAATGAATGAGACAAAGCTGCAGTCAGATTATCTGAAACTAAATTCAGTAGTTACTTATTTTGAATACTTCTTTGAGGAACTCTGTACTGTCTTGTCTTAAATTAGGTTGTCATTATCTCTCTGGGGTTTTTGTTTGTTATTTTTCACTCCCTCTGAGGAATGTAGAGTTGTTAGAATTACTTTGCTGTAAAATCAGACCTCCTTTTAAAATAATAATTCATTTTAGTTGCCCTCTGGAGTTCACTGGTATTTGTTTATGACCACTAAAAAGTGGTTGGTGAGGACATATGAGAATCTCTTTAGGATGTCTGCAGGTATTAACTGCTATATAAAAAGAACACTTTGATTGATGCACTTCAGGCGGTATGAAGAGGATATGTACTGGAGGAGAATGGAGGAAGAGCAGCACCACTGGGATGACCGACGCAGAATACCAGATGGAGGATATCCTCATGGTCCTCCAGGACCTCTGGGTCTGCTGGGAGTTAGACCAGGAATGCCTCCTCAGCCTCAAGGACCAGCTGTGAGTTTCTTTAAATTGAGAAAAAAAAATAAATCATACTTACAAGGAGACCCAGTTAAGAATTACAAATTATTCAGTGCTATTTCATTTGTCTCCAGTGTTTGTTAATAAAGGATTTGGAAAAGTGAAAAATTTTATGGCAATGAAATGGTGTAGGTGGACCTGTCTTCCAGAATAAGTTCACTGAAATGACAAGCGGATGCCTTAAATATTGTTTCTTCTGAAATACAAGTCACATTGCATTTCTATAGTTTTTATTTTATTTGACTGCATTACATAATTTGTGGACAAATACTTGGATAAAAAGTGGCTGGATCATCAGTCTCAAAGGATAGTGCTTAGTGGTGGATCATACTCTACCTGTGTGGAGTGCAGTACCACATAGTTTTATCCTGAGGTTAGTCTGAAAAGGACCTTATGGATGATCTGAAAGGTGATGGGGTGAGTGCACACTCCTGTGGTTTGCAACTGGCATGAAACTGAACCAGTCTGGGATGGGGAGGATGGCTGATACGTTTGAGGGCAAGGCTGCCATCCTGAGGGACTTAGGCAGGCTGGAGGAATGGAACTTTATGGAATTGTGCAAGGACAAGTATCTAATACTGCACTCAGAGAGGAATAACCCCATGCCTTGATACAGGCTGGGTAGCAGCTCTGCTGAAAGGGATCTGGAGGTCTTGGCAAACAGCAAGCTGACTATAAGTCAGCAGTGTGCCCTGGCAGCAGACCAGCAGCACCCTGGGCTTTGGTAACAGGAGCATAATCAAGAGGTGAAAGGAAGTGATCACTTTTGTGAGAAACAAACTGATATAGTACATTTAGTTTGGGGCTTGCCAGTAGAAGAAAGATACAATAAACTAGCAGGTTCAGTGTGGGGCTACCAGGATGGTGAGGGGTCTGGAATGCATGCCCTGAGAGACAGGGATCTGGGCTTATTCAATCTGGAGAAGCAAGAGCTTCAGTGGGACATAATAGCCTTCTGTTACCTGTGTATTATAAAGACAATGGACCCAGGCTTTTACAGCCATGAGAGGGTGAGACACATGCAGCTTGAGCCAAGTCAAAAGAGGATCAGATTGAAAACAGGAAATCATGTTTTTTCATGCAAATGGCGTACAACCTCCATCTTTGATGGTTTTCAAAAACCAACAGGCTAAAGCC
Source organism: Pipra filicauda (assembly GCF_003945595.2). NCBI lineage: Eukaryota > Metazoa > Chordata > Aves > Passeriformes > Pipridae > Pipra > Pipra filicauda. Next base: position 510,354 of record NW_024105053.1, on the reverse strand, counting down.
CTGAGCAACATGATGTGGTCTAACAGCTGACCATGTTTTGCACAGGACGTTGGACAGTACAACTTCCTGAGATCCCATATTGTATGAATGTAATCATGGATACTTTATTTTGCATCAGTATGCAAGTATTTCCCAGTTGACAGAAAGACAAGAGGTATTTTTTTGGCAGAGGTCCCTCTGATCCTGGGATTTGTAATTTGTTTAATTTTGACACATTTCATGTCTTTTCAGACACTATTGATTGTGACCAGTGTAGATTGTTAAGGACACTTCGATTCATGTTTTGTTACATTTCAGTGATGTCAGGGTTGAATATTCTGTTGTTTAGCCACATGTTTGGGCTTTGATCACAACTTGGAAGTGCACTCAAGTTTCAGAAATACACTTTTTTGTCTGTGTAGCCTTTGCGCCGCCCTGACTCGTCTGACGACCGCTACGTGATGACCAAGCATGCTGCTATATATCCAACGGAGGAGGAGCTCCAGGCAGTCCAGAAAATTGTTTCTATTACTGAGCGTGCTTTGAAACTTGTTTCTGACAGCATGACTGATCTGGAAAAAAGCAAGAACAAAGAGGGAGATGACAAAAAGGATGGCAGTAAAGACAGGTATTTTTTTAAATTAGTTTTTATGAGTGTCATTCTTTTTCCTTACCCAGTTATCAGTGCTTGAGGGATTCTCTTCTCTTTGGGTTTTTATACAGTATATGCCACTGTGGTCCCAGAAGTATGTGGAATACTATTTTGTTTCACTTCTCTGTGTTCAGGATTGTTTTCAAGGTTTTTACATTGTTGTTTTAAATACGACTTTTAACTGTAATTCACAGAGCTTTGAAGGGAGTTTTACGGGTAGGCGTTTTGGCTAAAGGATTGCTGCTCCGTGGAGACCGAAACGTCAATCTTGTTTTGTTATGTGCTGAGAAGCCTTCTAAGTCATTGCTCAGTCGTATTGCTGAAAGTCTTCCTAAGCAACTTGCAGTAAGTAGAATTTTGGGGTTTAGATTGGAATTTTTGTAGAAGTGCTGTAAAAGTCAAGTCACGTATCAGCAGGGCTCACTGTGCTACATTTCATAGCTCTGGTTCAGTTTCTTTCCATTTTCTGAGTGTTTTCATCTGAATTCAGAGACTGCTGCAAATTCTGCTTTCTCTGTATTGTGTCCATACAAGGGTGCACTCTAGCGGTGTAGTACCAGTCATCATTTTATAGATTTTATTTAAATGGGAAATAGAAATGAGCACAAGAAAGACTGTTATTCAGTTAGCAGCAATAGGGGTAATTTGTGTGGTGTTACAGAAAGCTTGCTGCCTGAAGGTCAGGTTCTCCATTAATGCCAGTCTTTTTGTAGTTATATCTTGTTTCCCATTTGTGTCAGTGCTTTGTAGGTCCACAGTTAGCTTAGTCTTGTCGGGTGTTTTGTGTGATTTGGATCTTTAAAAAAACAAACATGCAGTCTTAGACCATTCAGTGAAATTAATATAAACCATTTGTGGTATTTCCACAAGGAAGGAAAGTTAAAGTCTCTCCCTTCTCTCTGCTGAATGAAGCCTGTCCAGTGTCACCCTAGAGTCCCTGTCACAGCATTAGTATTTCACTGCAGTCTAGTATAAACTGCTTGACAGAATATCACTGACATGGTAGAAGCTTTAGCAGGATCAGATTAATTAGAAAATAGTCTCAGGTTTTGCTCTTGTTTGAAGTAACAGAACAGAAGTCAATTTAAAAAATGCACATCTTGGGCTGTCTTTGTGGAGATGTCACTTGTCTATGTAGTTTGTGGAAGAATGTCACAGAGGTGCTGACAGCTTCCTTTTGGGGCTGTATAGAATTATTAAATAAAGTTCACAAGAAGCAATTTTTAAAAACAGTCTTGTTCAGTTACTCTTACATTTTTTTCCCCTGGTGTTTATCTTGCCCTTAGTTCTTAGCATGTTGTGACAGCCGAGCATAGAATGTACCTAGCAGTACCCATCCTGAAACTGTGAGCTTGAAAAACAACCACTACATCTTTGCTTTTTAAAGGCTTCTGTGTTCCAATGAGAAACACCCTGCTGACATTCTAAGTGGCACTGAGGCTTTTCTTTATCTCAAACACCGTCAAGATTCTCGTTATGTAATTGTATCTGAATTTCCTTTCTGGGTAGTTTTCTTTCTTTTGCGTGCTTGATTACTGTTGTGTATTTTCATTAACGATTTGGAAACAGTATGCAAGTCCAGATATCTGTCTTTATAGTGTGTACTTTGGTTTCTATGACTACACAGGTATCTACTTCATAAAATTATGTTGCGTTTCTGTCTTTCTGTTAAAAAAACACTATGTTGGAGTCCATTTTCTTCCCCACACTTTTATTGACCGCATGCTAACAGAAATTTCTGTTTCTCAATATTTAGGTAATAAGTCCTGAGAAATACGATATCAAGTGTGCAGTCCCAGAAGCAGCAATAATTTTAAATTCATGTGTGGAACCCAAAATGCAAGTTACAATCACACTGACATCTCCAGTCATTCGGGAAGAGAACATGAGGGATGGAGGTTGGGAAGTTGTTAAAGATGTTACTTTTTTCTCACCCATTTTTTTAATGTTTATCTATTCTGCTTAAGATGGCATTAAGGTCCTGGAAGGCAACATGCTGGCACATATATTTGGTCGAAACCTTGTTTTTCAACAACCAGTCTTGGTAGCGAACAGTTGGTTAAAATAAATGCGTATATGATGCTTTTATTTAATTTTTAAAATTTTTAACTTTATGTCCAACCTCAGCTTTCTGGAAAAGGTACAAACTTGGCTTTTTTCCCCTCTTTTAAAATTATGTGGAAAACTAAGTATTTTATATTAAGTGGCTATCAACTGGCTTCCTAGATCAGTCTTGCCTTAAGAGAAAGATTTTATGGTTTTAGAAAATCAAATGACAGGTTTTGGGTTTAAACTGGATCAGTATTACCATCACTTAGTCATTCCAAATAGCAGCACATTTAAAATGCACTTTCAATAATACTTTCGATGGTAACATTGCTTCTAACTTTAAAAGACAATGCGATTTTTTCCAGCTCTCTGAGGTTGTTTTTTGGTCTGAAGTGCTTTTTGAGTATATTTAGGCTCCTGGTATTACTATCAGTCTTCTATCCAACTGGCAAACCCAGACTAGTACAATAAGAAATGGCTTTGTCGTTGAGCTGAAGCAGAAGGTGGAGCTTGTAAATCAATTTGCATTTCTGAAGTCCACAGTTTCTCTGGTGCCAGCAGTGTTGCTTTAGGGTCTGTTCTGTAACACTTTCAGAGCTCCAAAAGCTTTTAAGCCAACAAGCATGATTAATGTCTGCAGTACATTGGTTCTTTTTATTTACGGGTCAGATAAAATTAACTTTTGTTTCCTTTTAATCCTGTATTTTCATAGTTGAAAGTGATCATAGCAAACAGGGTTCTGGTGTTTGACAGTGAACCTACAAATAGGAAATCTGAGGCGGTCTTAACACATCTCATATGCAGGTTGAAAGAAACTGTATGTGTGTATGTATACATGTGCTTGTGTATATACGTATTTATATAAGCCACAGAGGTTTTTTTATTTCATCTCATCATTACATGTCCTCTAAAATACTTGAGGTTTTTATATTGCATTAGTAAATGTCCTGTAGCTGTGCCTAGTGCATTATAAGCAAGCTGTGTTAACACAGTCATCCTGCATACTCAGAAAGAAAAATTTCAAGATGCATTCTGTGGTTTGGATGACTTCCAAAGAGTCTTAGAGTGCTTTGTACATAATTTTTAAACTGTGCATATTATTCCTAGCTATAAAGGCTTTGTAACATGTACTGTCACACCCAACCAATTTTACTTGTTTTTTAACAATCTAAGGGGAATGTGATTGGCCTGAATCTGACTTCCCATATTATTTAGGTTTATAAAGAATATGTTCACTTAAAAGATTTTATTATTAAATTAGACTAACTATTAAGTGAAATTATCCTTAAACACCATGCTTATTTCTCAATGTGCTGTGCAAAAGTGCAATATTGATTCCTGCTACAACACTTAATTTCAAATAAGTGATTTCTGGCCTAAAATTCCATGATGTGGACTAAAAATAAAAGAATTTTCAAATTACTGTCATCAGTCCCTTAATTTATGCCACCAAAAGGAAACAAATCTGTATTTTTGTCTGACCCACACTTGAGTTAAATTATCTTTGTGAGTTTATTCACTGCTGAATGCAGTACTGCCTCTAGGCAAACAAAGTCAAGTTAAATTTCTCTTCAAGACACTGAGCAGTATAAAATGGATGTGCAGAAAAGTTCACTTTTGAAACTGGAGCAAATAGAAGACTGAATTGCCAATTATTGCAGCAAAGGAGTTCCTTGTTGCGAAGACTGCTGCTTATTTGCTGCAGAGTAACAGTATGTGTTTGTGTTTTTCTTACTGCAGCTTCTCATGCTCTGTGTCTTACATTGGTTTGAAGTTCTCATTTTTTTTAGCCCGCTTGGGGAGCTAGTTCAGGTGATAAGGAAGGCTTTACCGGAAGAACCAGTTCGAGTAAAGATGAGACTGTCTTGCACGTGGAGTAGAATCATGTTTGATGTGTAATTACATGATGAAAGGCTAAAAAAAACCCCACCAAAACAGTGAAATAAAATTGTTAACCGCATAGCTACTGTTTCTCACAGTATTGTGCGTTTGACAGTTTCCCAAATCTGATATTCCAAGAGCTCTAACTCCTGCTGTGGAGTCTTCCTTCAGCAAAAAAAGTGTACATACTTACAAAGACATCTGTGTGTGCGCGTGTGTCTTTTTTATCCTTAGCTAACAGCCCCGGTCCAAAGCCTTCTAGGAGAGGGACTTGATTCCTGTCAGGGGTGGCTGCCAAGACATCGGAAGGATTTTTGACCAAGGTTTTCTAAAGCTCAGTGTCACACCTGCCATGCTTTACAAAGGAGGGGTTTGGATGCATAGTCCTAGCATCTGCTGTTACTTTGTGTTTGTTTTTGGTTTGTTTTTTTTTTCTTTTCGTCTTTGTCTCTCTCCTAGAATTAAGCAGTGTTCACACTAGTCTTGAAATAGTTGACTGGATAAAATGTATTTCACATAATAAAACTTACCTAAATTGATACACCTGTTAACTTTTAATGAAGAGGTAGTGTGGACACAGCATGTCTAACTGAAGATTAACCCCTTATGTTTAGCCTAGTAATGAGTTATACAAGGTAAGAATTCGTGCCCGTATTTTGTAAATTAATTCAGGTTTTGTCTTAGTTTAATAGGGTGGTAGGTTAGGCATCTGATTTTAGTTAAATAGTCTTTAAGGGGTTAATCCTGAAATGTGAAACATATGCAAAAATCCACAGATTAAATATTACAAGAGTTCCCTTGATATATCTTTTCAGTCAATGTGCAATACATGCCTCAGCAACTTCTAACTTTCAGAGTCTTAAGTTTCAAGAATGTTCTTATAATAGCTATTAGTAGTCCATTTTAGATGTGTGTTTCCAGCACTGAGTAAGATTCTTTTCTGTGCATTTAAACTGCAATTCTTAGTAAAATTATTTTCCAAATTAAAGTTTTTCAGAGGTAGAAGTAAAGTTTAAAATTATTTAATGATTTGTTGTGCTAAAAGTTTGCACAGTGTCACTATTTGCCTATTAGTTTTAGAAGAAAGTAAATAATTGACTGATTAGGCTAGTAGGCCCAACAACACATATTTTTATTTCTAATTCTCAGCCTTACTTTCCCACTTTTTCCTGGTGTGGGTTTTCTCAAGATGTTCTCCTTGTCTCTTATATCTGAGTTGTACTCCTTTCATCCGTTACCTTACCTGGCACCCCTCTTGTTTAGGTTTTGAGGGGATTATTTTGCTGGAGGTTTTTTTTTCATTTGTTTTATTTTTTTAAAAGAAACACCACTTGAGATGTCACCGTTTGCTCTGTAATTGCCTTGTTAGTGCAGATTTTCATCTTTCCACTTCAACATGTAGTATGTAAGTTGGAATATCTGTGTGAGGAGATACCTATGTTCTCTTCTCAACTTTGTTCTTATGAAGTCCTTTCCCTTTTATCCCTGTGCAATGGGACTGCTTTATCAAAATGCTCAAATCTGAATGCAGTACTTCACATTAAATTTAATTACTGTATTGCAAAGCTATACCACCGCATTAATCCATGGCTTTTCATCGCTGTATAGTAAAGTATCCTACTATTTATTTTACATTTGTGGTTTCAGAGCATTATTTCTGCAACATCCCTAAAAGCTTCTTGTTGCAGGCATGTTTGATAAGTCTCTGTTTTTAAATTTTATTCTCTGGCTTAGCTAAATTTGTATCTTTCTGAGTAAACTATATTGCTCCATACAGTCAGCTCCTGTGAAATGAGTGCCATTGAGTGAGGGCTTTTTGTTCATTTTATCTGGTGTATCACCAGTTATGCTGCCAATGTACTTTGTTAGTAGTCCCAATAGCCATTTTCACAACTACTAAAAAAAACTTCTAAAGGTTATCACTGATCTGATTATACCGATGTAATTTTCAGCCTGTGGGTACCCTTTCACATTGTTCAGTGGTTCCAGTTTCGCTGATGAAATCACTTCTGTGGTCCCTTCCTTTTTGGTAGCAAAGCAGTCAGTTTGGTAATTAAATCCTTTCCTAAATATTTAAATACACAAGGTCTAGTGTATTTTTTTATCTTTCGGGCATTCTGCTTTGTTTTTTAGACTATTCCTTGCTTTTCTCTTTCCTGCTGAATCTTACATAAAGCAGACCCTTTTCAGATCCAAGTGTTGCTGGAACACATCACGTGTATTATCACTGAGGAATTTTATTTACATGAGTAAGAGAGGATACTAGAAAGCAATGGAACTCTGTAATATTGAAGAACATTTCACATTCCTTAAGTCAGGTTTTTAAAGCAAAATAATTTCAAGTTTAAGGTATGATAAAAATAACATCATTACTAAACATCTAGTGCTGTTAAGATTTGTTATATTTAGTTTTTCTTTTAAGAATAGGTCCCAAATAACACGTGACCATTAAAATTTACAAGAAACTAAGTTTGAATGTTTCTGCTTGGTTAAAGTGGATTTTTGTGTTCCTTCTGTCTTGTGTTCTCTGTGCTGGTGCACTGTGTCCAACCATCCTTCCTTCGGAATTTAATTTTAGGGGATATGTGTTTTCCCAGTGTTAGCTTAAATAAAGAAATGCTGCGCATTGCATGATCTGCAATGCATTTGAAAATAACCTCAGAGCTGAAGCGCAACATGCTCTTGATCTTCCGACTGGGTTGATGCCCTCATCCGAATTGAACAACTTTGGTTGAACATTTACATTTGTTGCTCAAGGGTTTTAAACTTTAAATGGCATGTGTGACATTGAAGCTATTTAAGGAAGTGTCTTGCTCACCTGGTCAAACACCCATTCCTCACTGCATTTTGCCAATTCAATCCATTTTAGATGTAACCTCGGGTATGGTGAAAGACCCACCGGACGTCTTGGACAGGCAAAAATGCCTTGACGCTCTGGCTGCTCTACGCCACGCTAAGTGGTTCCAGGTTCGGAACATCATTTTACTTTCTTCTTGTAGCCTTATGAGAGATTAGTTCAGTTACAATATAAATGTTTAATTGTGTGAAAAAACTCAGCGTTGTTCATGCTAATAATACTTAATACTTTTCTGGTCCCTAAATTTAACTGTAGAAGGTTGAGTATGGAGGAGCTGCTTTATGCAGTGGTTGCTCATTTGACGTCATTTTTTTTTCTGGTCATGGAGAAGGCGATGTTGAAAGCTTGACTCGCTTGGGGTGATCATACGGTGTATATTTGTTATATATTCCATAAGGCTGCAGAGTAACTTCGCTTTAAATAATGGAATATGTGTTTAAAGCTTTGTGTTTAGATTTTAAGACCTTTTTTTTTCTATTTCTTTAAGTGCATTAAGTGTAGGGAATGAAAGGTGAGAAGCAACTGTTTGGTTTAGTGACTTTGCATGCTGGCAAAGGCACAATAAAGAAACCAAACAGATTCCCTTGACCTTTCAGTCTCTATACCTATTTCTTAGATCTTTACTTTATTCTTTTTTTTCTAATATAGAAAGATACTGTATTTATTGTTACAAATGAACACAGGTCAAAGTGTACAGGGGATCAAGAAATGTTATTCTTGTATAACCTGTGCACTTTGACTTCTACCACCTTAAATTACTAACCCTATATAAAATACTGCTGTAAATGGCAGCTCATGGAATAAAGTTGTAGAATGATTTGTTTCAATCTTGTATCTGAGCTTCCATTGAACAGCGGTGTTTTAGTCGTTCAGCAAGTCCTATTTGCTGCAGGTGCAGGGATTAATTAATTTGATTTTGTATTGCTCTCAAGGCTAGAGCTAATGGTCTGCAGTCCTGTGTGATTATCATACGTATTCTTCGTGACCTCTGTCAGCGGGTCCCTACTTGGTCTGATTTTCCAAGCTGGGTAAGTAATGTCCTTTTGAATGAGTGTTTTTAATAAATGTGGTACTGCAAGTAAAGTGGAGGGAAGTGTTACTATAATTTTTCAATTTAGATTTTTTCAACAAGTAATGTAGGGGTTTGTTTGGGATTTTTTTGGAGCATTTTTTGGTAACAAATACTCCAGATTCCCTCGTAAAGTATAATTTTCTGAGGTTTTGTCATTTAAAGCTGGAAGTAATTATTTTTTCCAAAAGGAATTTTCTGGTTCTTTTGTATCCTCAGTGGGTATATTCTTGTTGTAGGTTTTAGCATTTTTTCCCTTTACTCTGTATAAAAAAAATTTTTTTTTCTAACCATCTACTCTAAATGCTTGGAGTTGGCTGAAGCTTATTTAAAATGATGTTAGCTGTGCCCAGATAGTTCCATGATAACAGAAAGGCTACTTGAAAGAATAAATCACAGTAATTCCTGTGATCATTAATATGGCCCTCCCACAAGGTGAAATGCCACAGTACTTCAGTACAGTCTGTGGTTGTGTCACCATCCAATTTTAATCAGTGTCACTTAAATCTCTGGGTTGTATAGGGTCAACTTCTAAATTCCTGCATCTGAGTGTTCTTGGAGCATTGACCTGAGTGTCCTTTTGCATTGACTATTAAATTACCTCTCCAGGAGTGCAGCATGTGCTCCGGATATTAACAGATGTTTAATCTGTGGACTGGACAAAGTTTGTCTGAAACAAGTCTCTGAAACTTGTATTGTGAGGAAATAAACTTAGCTCTGACTGTTTTGTTTCACAGACCAAATCCAATTGCAATGTGCTCCTTCCTACTCAGATTTGGCAGGAAGGGCACAGTCATTGTCAAGGAAGTTTCAGCGGTTGGCTTTATTTCAATGAGAAATGTTTTACAACTCTACTAAGTTTGCAGACAATTTTATTAAATTACTTCTGATAGTATTTACTGCTTCTGGAAAGAAGTGGAGCGGTTACGTCCGGTTTTTAAATATCTAAAGGGAAAAAAAGTACTGTTTGTTTCTGTGCTACATTTGATGAAAAGTACATTGGACAAATAGGGCTTAAAAGACACTAAGAAGTAAGTGCCCTCCTAATATCACTGTGATACTAAGTTGCCAAAGAATAAACCCTGGCATACTTTTAGAAGAGCATCCTTAGAACTATTGCAACACACAGCAGGCTGCACGTGGGTGAAGAACGAGGAATGTAGTAGTTCCTTAGTGCTCACATTACCTGTTCTAATACAATCCAAAAGGGAAGAGAGGTAGGAAGCAGCGTGTCAGACCTATCTGTGTCTCAGTTCTCTCCAAAAGTGATTCCTGACTTGCTCCTGGCACCTGATGCATTGTCAGTGATGCATGTATCAGCACTGAAGTGTAGTCAGCAGTTCTTTTGTCCCGTCGGAAAAATCTTACTGATTAAAACAATGGCTAAATGAAATTGGTGATTTCTGCCAGTCACAGATGGAATTTCATAGACTGGAGAAACACAGTTTTCTCGATACAGGTCTAACTTATATGCCAGAAACCTCTTACAAACAAAGGAGATGCCAGAGTTTTAAAAAAAACCCAGCATAACTAGTTGTAAAAATAGAAGATATTAGGAAGTCTAAAATATTGATATTAGTAGCATTTTATGTGTCTAAAAGTAAAAATTAAATTAAAAAAGCGTTGTCAGGTTCCTACAAGTTAGAAGAAACTATTACTCAAATTTGGTGTTTCAGACTTCAAATCCAGCCTTTTGTGGACATAAATGCCAGGGCATCAATCATAATTCATATTTTCCTAGAATTGAGTTCTAGACTTCAGTGTATTGTATGAGGATTCAAATGAACTAGACTTGAATAAATGCTGAAGCATGGTCTGCTTTGTTCTTCACTGATGCATTTTGCTTCCTACTTGAAAACCACCACGTAACTGTTGCCAAATCCTAAGCGATACAGTGTGAATATGGAAATAACATGCTCAAGAATTGAAATATGTCAGTTAAATGGAGCTAAAATAGAAAGGAATGGGCACCCTTGGTGAAGGATTGGGATCAGCACTGCCTGTAGTTAACTTGCATACATGAGAATAAGCATTTACATGTGGAAAGGAAAAATCAAAGGTAGCACTGTAAAGGTAGTGAGAAGGACAAGGACCAAACAACAGATGTGTCCAAAAATCCTACCTAAGAGAGACACATTGTTTGAGAATTAAACTTGCCAAAGAGGTGGTAATGAAACATCCGTTTAATGCTTGGAAAGAAAACTAAGGAAATCTAGTCTTTACTTTTACAAATATCTTTTATAGATTTTTCTGGAAAAAACCAGTGTCTTACAAAAGTAAACAGTGGAAATAGTCACAGAAAAAAACACAAATGTTTAAAATACAGCTGATGATTTAAACCATTTTAACTAGTATCAAATAATGTGTAAAATTTAGAAAACATGTTTATTACGGGGTGTTCTTTTACCCTTGTTTAACATCGAGTTAGTGTTAGGCAACAACCAGGAGAAAACTTGCTATGAACTTCAGTTTTGCTAAACTGAAGAACTATTAACCACTTAAGCATTTTAAGAACATTAATTTTTTTATGTTTTCTGTACTCTTGTAGAAAAAAAGTATTTTTCTGTATCATCCTGTTAATTTCATTGGCTGTACTGTGTGCTATATTAACATGGCTGACAGAATCAAGTGACCCATGATGTTTCATATGCTCAAAAAATGGCTGCACTAGTTGTCTACCTGCATATGTAGGCTACAAGTTTGTAAATTTCTACAAAATTATTGAACAACTTGTGATGAGAAGAATGATGTCATAGCATCACAGAATTGTTAAGCTTGGGAAAGACCTTTAAGATCCTAAAGTCCAACTGTTAACCCAGGACCGTGACCACTAATCCATGTCCTTAAGTGCCATATTCCCGTTTCATGAACATTTCCAGGGATGGTGACTCCACCACCTCCATGAGCAGCCTGTTCCAATGCCTTACAACCCATTCAGTGAAAAATTTTCTGCTTATATACAATATAAATCTTCCCTTGCTTCAGCTTGAGGCCATTTTCGTGTCCTGTCACTTTATTCCCTGGAAGAAGAGGCTGACTCCCACCTTGCTACAACCTCCTTTTCAGGTGGTTATAGAGAGTGATAAGGTCCCCCCTGAGCATCCTTTTCTCCAGACTGAGCCCAGCCAGCTCCCTCAGCTTCTCCTCACAGGATTTGGGTTCCACACCCTTCCCCAACTCCATTGTCCTTCTCTGGATATGCTCCAGCACCTCAGTGTCTTTCTTGGAGTGAGTAGCCCAAAACTGATCACAGGATTCGAGGCATGGTCTCACCATTGCCCAGTACAGGGGGACAATCCCTGCCCTGGTCCTGCTGGCCACACCACTACTGCTGACACAGACCAGGTGCCATTGGCCTTCTTGGTCACCTGGCCACACTCTGGCTCATGTTCAGCCACTGTCGACCAGCACTGGGACACTTTCCAGCCACTGTGTCCCAGGCCTGTAGGTCTGCATGGGGTTGTTGACCCAAGGGCAGGACCCAGCACTTGGCCCTGCTGAACCTCATAGAATTGGCCTCAGCCCATCGATTCAGCCTGTCCAGATCCCACTGCAGAGTGTTCCTACCCTCCAGTAGATCAACACTTCCAGACAGCTTGGTGTCATCTGTGAACTGACTGAGGGTGCAGTTGATCCCCTTTTCCAGGTCATCAATAAAGATATTAAACAGGAGTGGGCCTGATACTGAGCTCTGGAGAACAGTGATTGGCCACCAGTATCATTATCAGTACTCAGTGTTAATCTTGCACCACCTTTCTTTTTATTTATCTTTATAAAATAACAGGATTTTTTTTTCCTTTTTAGCTGAAAGTGTTGTATGATGTGTGGTGTTCAAAATTCCAGATTCAAAAGTTCTATATTGAGCAACAGGAGCAGCTTTTTTCTGTCTTAATCCATATTCTGATTTGACTGAATTATCTTATTTTTGGTCTAGGCTATGGAGTTGCTTGTGGAAAAAGCAATTAGCAGTGCTACTGGACCACAGAGTCCTGGAGATGCACTGAGAAGAGTTTTTGAGTGTATATCTTCTGGAATCATCCTTAAAGGCAAGTTGCATTTGATCAGTGTATGTGTATTATGTTTAACCAATGTAAAATCTGTAATCTTGGTTGAAATCTGGAAAAGATGAGCTACTAATAGCCTGATTATCGTAGGTGGTCCTGGCCTTCTGGACCCTTGTGAAAAAGATCCTTTCGATACACTTGCTGTAATGACAGATCAGCAACGAGAGGATATTACTTCGAGTGCGCAGGTAAGGAAAGGATGCGTAAAGTAACTAAAATTGATGGATGCTTTTTGGTTAGGTTTAATTTTGGGTTTGTTTTTTTTCAATGGAGCTATATATTGGGCATGAATTTTTCTTCCTCAGAATGTAGTCGGATCTTACCAGTCTTAAGTTAGGCATTAAACATGTCACATTAGAAGATGTAGAATAATGCTCATTTTTGCACTAAAATTAAAGTATTGTCCTGAAAGGTATATATGTATATATGTATGCGTTCTCATATATATATCTATCTCTCTGTAAATAGGCTCACTCTGCACCAGCATGCTACTAGATTGGACATTACAATGACATTTAATATTTTATAAATAAATCTGTGTAATTTTAATTTTTAATATGACGGTAGTGACCATTCATGCCTGGGGGTTAAGAGGTTACTGCCTCTTCATTTGATCCTTTTGCTAAAGTTTACTAATGCCTAATGGGCCACGTGACAAACCTTCCCTGCTTCAGTGCAAGTCCAGCAGTAAGACACATGTACATCATTTTTGAGCTAAGATGATGTACTTACAGGAGAAGCAAATGCGACATATGCACATTTTCTTATGTTGACTTTGTTTAGGGAAATAAAGAAGGGATAATTAGAGCTAAGGATAGTATCATGCACCACTAATGTTCTTCCATAATTGTTTGATGAAGTACTCAGAACTGACATTTGTTCCTAACAGAAATAACGTCTTTCTACCCTTTTTCTAGTTCGCACTGAGACTCCTTGCATTCCGTCAAATACACAAAGTTCTAGGAATGGATCCATTACCACAGATGAATCAACGCTTCAACATCCATAATAATCGTAAAAGGAGAAGAGACAGTGATGGGGTTGATGGATTTGAAGCAGAGGGAAAGAAAGACAAAAAAGATTATGATAACTTTTAAAAATGTTTGTCATCCTTGGTAAGATTGAAGGTAATGAAAAGTCCATTTGTTGCCTTGCTTTTACTTCATTCATAATAATGTCTGCTTAAAACATCCAAAACATGGATCTGGTTCCAACTTGGGAATTAGATTTTGAGGTTTGATTAGTTTTTTAACAACCTAGCTCTTCTATGAAATTCTGAATATTTCAATTGGATGTACTGTACCAGACAAATTATGGATGGAAAGACTGCAAATGGAAACTCTGTTGTCATAGGAAAAAATAGTTTTCCTTCATTTCGTTTTCTTTTAATGTTTTGCTAACTTTAGTAACTTCTTTTTATTATGTCTTTTTTATTAACAAGTGCATTGTCTTCCTATCTTGACTATATTTAATGCAGCATTTGTGCTTCTGTTGCTTTGTGTATTTTGACTTTTTATTTAGAAGTATTTTTATTTGCCTTTGACACTAGTTGTATGAATTACTTTGTGTTAGGTAGTAGAATTGTTCCCCTCCCAAATAATATTTTGCAGAAGTTGGTTGGGTTTTTTTCTAAAGTGAGACTGCAGGATCATGTTTTATTCTAAATGTGAAGGGATTACAACACATAATTGTCCTGCCATTTGAGTGCTCAGAATTCAATGTTTTTGCCAATCTTGTGGCATTTGTCTCCTTAGTGTGATATAACGGTGTAATTAAGACAAATTTGTGTTAATCTAATCGAGTTTGCTGTTAGTTGTGCATTAGCAGTATAAAAGCTAATATATACAGTATGGTCTTGCAACAGTTTTAAAGCGCTGCATAATTGATCAAAGATTTGCATGATGGTTTTTTTTTTTATAGAAGGGCTTTTAAAACTATTACCTTAGGTTAAATGCGTAGATCTTTGTATGATTGACTTTGTGACATAGCAAGGCCAAAAAATAACTTTCTGAATTTCTTAACAAGCAAAAGTGGGCATTTCCCATTTAGACAAAGTTAGTCATTCTTTTCAGTCAACTTTGTCAATATGGTATTAATGCCTTTCAGCCCTTAAAATAAATGTTTGTCATATCAGTGCCTGTGAGGTTATCCTTATATCTGTTCCTGTATAAACTTTCTGTGACTTTTTCATTAATTCAAAATTTAAAAGTGAAGTATTACTGAAAAAGTGAAGGTTATCAAAGAAAAAACCCAGAAAATTATTTGCTGTGGCCATAGTGTATGCTTATGTCTCTTTCGAAAATCTAAATATAGCAGTGGTGTAAGTAAAGTTACATCATACTGTTAATGTATGCTCTGGTACACCGGTGTGATATGTTGTCACAGCACTACAGTGGAATACACAAATAAAAATTAAAATTTATTAAATGACTAAAATTCATTATATACTGGAAAGTGAAATTTCACTCTGTTAAATGTGTATTATGCTTTGTTGCAAACCCATAAAACACAGGTTAACATAGACTAACATTCCAGTAACTACTTTATCAATGGCTGTAGGAGAGTATCACACATGACAAAGATAATTTGTTAATTCTGGTACTATTTATTAAGGAAAACCCAGCTTTTGTTCCATTTCAAGGTCGAATTTATCTTTGACCTTTTTAGTAAGTCACTCTTGGAGTAAAGGGGATGTTTCTTTTCACAACATTTACTGCTAAACAGCCTGGGCCTGTGGAATAAAAATACAATATTTTAAAAAAACAGAGGGAGTCTAAAGACTTAAAAGAAAAACATGTAATAATAGTGTTCTTCAAGCACCAGAGTGCAATTTTCAAGGGATTGACTAGCTTTCTAAATAATTTCCATGTCAGAAATACAAAAAAGCAGAAATGCTTTAATATTACTTTAAAGAAATTACACTAGTTCTGTTGTCCAGCCTTCATGCATAGCTCCAAGCATATGCTTGTTCTTAGGGGATATCTTGCTGCCATCATGTCTAGTTAGCCATTACTATTTATTTTGGAAGCTACAGGTGCTATTCATGTGGCTAGTTCAACTCCATACCAAAGTTTCTTTCCTCATAAAACAAACTTGTCTGTTCAGGAATGTGACCCTAAAATATAGGATTAAAAAGGTCAAAGATGTATTTTGGATTTTCTGTATTTTTGTTCTACTGGCTTTTAGCTCCTAACCAGTTTCTGGATGTTTTGAAATATTGTATACTTAAAGTGATTCCACATTAAATATGAAGCTGTGACCATTATTTTTGTGCTGTGTGGTGAAGGGTGAATTTGCATTTTGTTTTCGGTTTTCCTGGACGTTTGAATGGATAACTTCTGACTCTGGTTAACAAGCCTAAGAAGAATGGAAAAATGAGGTTTTAAAAAGTACAGAGCTAGCTTTTACTTTAAATATTACACTGTGCACTTAGGAAGACAGAACTGTAACCAAGTAAGCATTTTAATATCCTGTGTTTTGGCAATGCTGGCAGTTGACTAATAAGTAGCGTTTGCCTTTTTTATTCAGCAGTAATGAGCGTTAAAACTCAGAATCACAGACACTGTAGTCCTTATACACAAAAGATAAATGCACAAAGGAAGGATACTGCCCTCCATGCTCACCTTAGAGGAACAGTTTGTGAGAATGTGAGCTCTTCTCTTTTGAAGCTTTTTCAGCCTTTGACTTGTCTGCCTAGTTAATAAGTATGTCCTGTCCGTGAGCAGTGTGGTTTCACATGGATTCTTGCATAAAGGCATTGCTAGAAATTAAAGTCTGTTGGACATAGTCCATCAACTTCTTGCCCTTTTATGAAATTCTAGATGAACAGTTAAAGTTCCAGAGCTATTGGATGTGATGCATTCATTTGCAACTTCTGTTTTTAGACCTATTTCCCTACACAGAAGTGATTTAAAGAAGTACTTAAAATTGTTCTACCTAGAAAATTTCTGAGAGTTGGAATCAACTTTAAACATTCCTACGACAATTTGTATGCATATTTAACATTCTGGTTGCTGTTTGAGTGTCTGCTGATCATTAGTCTGTTAAGTATTCACACAATGCTTAATTCTTTTCTTTATGAAACAATTAAGACTGTCCAATTAAGGACTGTCCAAATGGATTTGAATAGCATAGCATTAATAATGGGGGGGAGTAGACACAGTTGGCAGTGTTTTTTTCTACTTTTATGGTAAGTTTACAAAGTACAGTGACAGATTCAACAAAAACATCTGTTTTCCTTCCGTTTGTTGGGGGGTTTTTTTCAATGACGGCTGTAAACCAGAGAGTTTTCTAGCCAAAAAGACTAGCAAATTAAATTTCTTTTGAGAGATTATTTTATAGATCTTCTCAGAAGATCTTTTTTTGCCTTCAGTGTGGTATTTCTCAGGCTTTTAATAATGAAACAGATACTTGGTCTTTTTGAGGAGGAAAAAAAAAATCCAAGGAGTGTTGTCTATAGACTTATCATGATGATTTTGATTTATATGCAAATAAAAATCAGGCTTCATTCTGTAAATATCTGTTAATTGTTATTCTCCCATTTTGTTCCACTTTTTCATTTGGCTTACAAAAATCTGAGAGAAGTTTGCTGTTTGTTGAACTGCTTTCCGATTGTTTACACTTTGCATTTTAAGAAATGCTGCTCTAATAATACTTTACAAGTGTAGAGTTCCTGCCAGGATAAAGGTCACTGTTTCTCAGGGGTACATGACTTGCAGCTCTTGCTGGGGATCTTTACCCTGCACAGAGCACACTTTCCCATATAACATGGCCCTTACACACTTCTCTTAGTAAAGATCATCATTAAGAGTCATCTTCTTTAATACATGTGTCTTCTTCAACTATTTTGCAAGGCCATGGCTGTTAGTATTTATTTATTACAGGGTAGTTTGAAGCCTATCACCTTTTAGAGGCTCAACCTCTAGTTAAATACTTTCCCATATACTCTGCATCAGTCCCACCTGAGGCTGATTTCCTAAACTGAAAGAAACATGGAATGGCATCAAGAAACCTCTGTGGATTTTTTAAGTTTCCTGTACGTAAAAATCTAAGATTGCAGAGTGGAATAGGTGGCCAAGAGAAAATGAATGGCTTTTTCTACAGAAAAAGGTTACTTTAACATTAAAAAGGTGACAGAAAGCCTTTTATTTCTACAAGAGAATCACAAACCTTGCTCCTTACATAAGCTCTTTTCTTTTCTGCATGCTGCATCGTGCTTGTATTAATAGTATGCATACTATTAATCAGGAAATTCTGTCCAGAATATGTAAAGCAGCCTTATCACAGGCTTCACTTCTGGCACACATTTACATTTGCCAGTAATTATCCAGTTATGCAAGTTAATGGACAGCATGGGAGAGATGAAGGTGCCTGAATACAGAAGTTTACTGTCATGTTTTACATGCTTTATGTGCTGCTCCAAGAGAGGGTGGGTTTATCAGAGGTTCAGGCCCAGGGCTGCCAGTCCCACATGGATACCTTGTTGTCATAGGATGTCAAGAATGTCATGGCTTAGGTAACTACCCTATATTTACACACATGAGAGAAAAGTGCAGTAAGTTTAAGAATTGGGAGTCAGAGTGGTCCAGAATGTTGCCAATCTGGTCATGCGAAACTGCAGCCCTGGGAAGGTGGGATAACCATGAAGAAAGCATTGTGGTACCAGCAGCAGAGTGTGTTTGTCACAGGAAAGTGTCTGTGATAATTGTCATCCTGATTTCTACCAAGAACTTAAATAGTTTATCTTAATGTGTAAATAGTGGAAAGGGAAAGGGATATAAGTAGCGGAAATGGATTAAAGTAGAATATAATAGAACAGACTCCTTCAGTTGGAAAGGATCTGCAGTCACTGTCCAGTCCAACTGCTTGACCACTACAGGGCTGACCAAGTTCGAGGATGCTTTTAAGGGCACTATTCAAATACTTTTGAACACTGACAAGCTGGGGAGGCATCGACCCTTTCTCTAGGAAGCCTGTTCCAGTGTTTGACCACCCTCTCAGCAAAGAAATGCTTCCTAATGTCCAGTTTAAATCTCTCCAGGTGTAGCTGTGAACCATTCCTACATGTCCTCTCTCTGGATACCAGAGAGAAGAGCTCAGCACCTCCTCTCCCCTTATCCTCCTCAGGAGGTTGCAGAGGGCAACGAGGTCACACCTCAGCATCCTTTTCTCTGAACTGGACAAACCCAAAGTCCTCCGCTGCTTCTCACAGGAAATCTTTTCCAGCCCTCTCAGCAGCTTTGTTTCCCTCCTCAGGACACATTCCAAACCTTCACATCCTGCTCCACCTGCAGGGCCCAGCACTGCACACGGTGAGGCCGCACAAGGCTGAGCACAGCGGGATCATCTCCTCTCTGGGCCGGGTGGTTGTGCTGTGTTCGAAGGATCCTGGGATGTGTTTTCCCCCTGGGCTGCCAGGCCACACTCTGCTGACCCACATTGAGCTCAGCGCCAGCCAGGCCCCCACATCCCTCTCTGCAGGTGTCCACCCACTCCTGTGCCTGTCATTACTCCATCCCAGAGCACAGAATCCAGCATTTGGACTTTGTTAAATTTCTTTCCATTAGAAAGGGGGAAAAAAACCAAGAAAAATGATTACAGAAGAACAGAAATAATTAAATGGGTCCAATTGAAGAAATGAGGAAGGCCATTAGAGAGCTACAAATTAAAGCTAAATTAAAAAGGGGGGAAAAAAGATCAAGTAGTACAATAATCAACTCCAAAAATAGTGTGGAAAATTGAAAAGAAAGACTTTATTTCATGCAGAAAGAAGACTGGTGCATGGTTTGCCACCCATGCATCAATTGGAGTGCCCTACAAAAACAGAACTAAAAAAGAAGTTCCAGATGATTGAGGAAGTTGAGACCAAAATAATTTAGGCCAGCTGAGTTAAGGTTTTAATAAATGTTACATGTCATGTCACTGCAAGTGAGCTGGGGGAAAAGGTGAAGGGAAATTTGAACAGAAGTGACTGGAATACTGACCTTTCATGCATCTGTCCTACCTCACATACAGAACTGAACATGTAGTGTCCACGCACTGCTCCCTTACACGTGAATGAAGGGTGTTAAAAAGTGTGTGAAGACACTTCTCCAAACACTTGAAACCCAAGTGAATGCTTAACAGCCAAAAAAGAAAGTGCACTTTTATGCAGCAAATCAATGGGTCTGTATTTGTCCCTATGTGCTCCCAGCAGCAGAGAGCGCTGTGTCCTCAGCAGCAGCTCCCACTGGAAAGACAAAGTTCATTCTCACCTTTCTGTGACAAGCAGGTAGGGAAAACTGATCAGTTTCAGCTACTACAGTGTTCCTCTCTATTGCTGAAGAATGCATTTTAAAAGCATTTTAAATAAGTTTTCTTTAAGTTGCCATGGCAGCAAAACCCAAAATAAAATCTCCTGGTGCATTAGAAGAGAGCAGTGGTTACAAACACAATCAGGACTATCTCATGAATAAATTAGAAATAAATACGGAGATAAAGAAATTAAACAATTCAGAGCAGGCAGAAGGGAGGAGAGATTCAATTTGTCCAGAGTCACTGGGAAGCTGCAAAGAAGAAAAGAGGTATGGAAGTTCTGCAAGGTAAGGATAGATTCCCACTGAGGAAGGTGACCTGAGAAAGGTTATAAAGGAAGACTTGATAAAAGCTTGTCAGAACACTGTATCTGGCAAATCACTGATAACAGGAGGAGAGGGACATTTCAGATGTAATTCTTCTGTGAGGAGGTACTGTGCGGTTTTGCTTTCTTACATACATTTCTTAAGAAGTTTCTTGCAGGCTACTACCAGGGTTGATTTCAGGGCAATATATTCAGGATAAACATTCCTCATATCTCAGTTGTAAATCATAAATGAGGATTCTGGATGCTGTAACTAATGTCCCCAGCATGTTCTCCAGCATATCCAAAGGCATAAGATGTGCCAATTTACAAGCTGTGTGACCTGTTCAGAGCTCCAGTTACAGGAGTAGCCTGGCCTGAAGTGTTTCTGAAGAAGCGGTGATACAAAGAAAACAGACCTGAAAACCAAAGGTTTGGGACAAAGTCCACACAATAAACTTCTACCAATCCTCTGCTGGTTTATATATTCTCCCTGAGGAAAAGTGCCTCTACAAATTTCACCCACGCATCAGAAAAAAATAGAAGAATTAAAATAACTTATTTCCTTGGAAAAACACTCTGGAGTTCTATAAGGGCAGGTGAGTTTTAGAGTTATCAAGAAAGATGCCTCCAAATACCCATCTGCGTTCAGACATGCCAAATTCCCCAACAGACATCAGCAGGAATATGTTTTAATTCTAGCACAAATATGTCTTAATTGTAGAAAGCTTGGTCAAAAAACTTTCCAAAGGCCTGAAGCTGAAAACCACAGCAATTCCAGAGAAAAATATTCTAGCAAATCGAAGACAGTTGCTAACAGGGTAGAATATATGAGTTTATGAGATATCTTTTACAAGATTTGCTGCTTCTATAAAGTTTGCTGCTTCAAAGACTCGTTTGTCTTAACCAAATAAAGGCTTACCTTGCTTAGACAAAGGCCTTTTTGGAGTCAGGGACAGAAATGGGAAGTTAGAGCCAGCCTCTAGACTTAAGTTTGTGGTTTTAGTTCCCACTAAAGAGCGTGTCGCTTTCCTGAAGGGGTGGGTTTGTGCCTGTTTCTTAAATTATCTGGGCTGGATTTTTGAGTTGCAGCAGCTATATGGGAGGTGAGGACGACAGCATGAGCATTTATTTAGCTGGATGGCTTCTCTCTTACCCAACATCCATGATCAGTGACACACAAGTGCCTTTTCCATTAGGATATCAAAGCCAAGAGTATGTCAAGGGCCTGGTAGGCAAAGTAAAACAAGCACATTTTTTTACTGCAGTCATGCACTAGATACAATTGTCACACAAGGAAAGAACATGTGAAGTTCTTTACCAAAAGTTCAAGTCTGTATGTGCCCTTCACAAAGAGAAGAGGCTACTGTATAGGCCTTGTATTTCTCCCTAAGGATACTCTGGAACCTGCCTGTCCAGTACCCTGTGACTTGGATGCTGGATGGTTCTCAATAGCTCCCCTTCTCCCACAGCAGAAGTCCTCATGCCCGATAGGAAGAGTCCTGCACAGGAAGAGCTATTTAACTAGATGGACCAGATTCCTAGCTAGTGATGGAGAACTGAAAATCTTTCCCAAGGACTTTACAACCATATTGCATTTGGAGAAGTTACTTGGGCAGAAAGAATCGGGGCTGCCCTAGGATACCTTGGCAGATTTTTCTACCACTCAGCTCAAGGACTGGCATCGAACTGGGAGCTGAATGTTGCTCTTTGGTTTCTTGGGTTCATTCCAAGACAGAAGAGTCAATTCACACCCTTAGATATCATGAGGACCACATAGCTATTTATCATTCTTGTTTTCTAAGAGATCCTTAAGACCTCCCTTTGGTCTGCAGGTTTAGAAGAACCGAAGGTGAGAGGTGATCCCTGATTTAACTTTTCCTGACATCCAGACATGGCATAGGCTTGTCTCCTGATACAGATGGTCTTTGGCTCACTCTTTGGGTACTGTTAAGGGTAAGAAGTCTCCAGCCTGAAGTCATTTGGATTCACAGCTTTTTGAAGAATGAAAGAAAGAGGTTCACTACACAAAGAAGTCTCTGTGTGCCCATGAAAAAGGAATTGTGTTTGCTTTCAAGAGATCAAAAAGAAATGAGGAACTTTTCTAGCTCTTGTATTCTTGTTTGTGACACCCATGCTTTCCTGGGTGAGTAGAGTTAGTAGTTACTCACTTCCTCTTCTCCCACTTGTAGCTAATAAAAGAAGGTGATTTTGCTATTAGGTGTGAGGTGCTGTGTTCCTTCAATTTTCACAAGTCTCATAGCAATACTTTGTTTTCCATCCTCAAGTTTAAAACATGTAATTCCCAGCTCTGTCTCTATGACTAAACACGCTGTTCCGGGGTGTGTTCCCAGCAGTTAATGCCTGTGTCTCATTGCATAATTGTTAATTTGGACCTGCACTCTTCTGCATGCATGTTTTGGCACTATATGCCCCATATGCTCCAAATGGTAGATGAACCTTCCTGGTCATTGATCAGATGTTCCCATGGCCCCTCTCTATGGCCTTTTACCATCTAGATTATTACTTAACCAAGCCTCCAAATTTTAGCTCTGGAAGGCCCTTGTAGAACAAAAATATCCAATAATTAGGGGATGGATACAAAATTGCAATGGTCTGTATTGCTACTGCTGAAGGAATTGCTGTTTGCTGTCTGAGTCATGATGTGGCCATGTGGGACATCCCAGATGGCTTTACTTAAGAAATAAAATGCATCTCTTCAACCACCTTCAGGGAGGAACTGGGCATGTGGCATCCATAGATTGAGACATGGGATGGATTAGGAGTCAGAGCCAGAGTTTTCAGCTGATGAAAGCTAGAATAGGTCTGCTTTCCCTTTACTAGGGGAGATTCACACAAAACCTCCCCAAAGAAATTAGGTTCTCACAACAATGAATAGAAAACGCTACATACAAAATTGAAACACACAATATAGTCAGTAGAGAAAGATCACTGTAACAAAGATGAGAGATAAAGAGTTCATGTAAGACACCATTACACAATCTCTGACCATATACTTTCATAAATGAGGATGGAAACAAATGGTTATACTCCACAGCTCCAGTATTACCTTGGAGTTCACCTGTAATCTGAATCAAGTTTGGAAACTAACTCCCAAAGGACACTGGAAGTACTGACAGATGAAAATGTCAGTGTGAATCCAGTGCTAAAAGCAACATCTTAGAGTAGAGCTTTTCTTTTATTTTTCTTTTTTTTTGGAATTGTCTTAATTTGCATAAAGCTAACATTCATGACTTTTCATAGGAAATTATCTTAACCTGTGTAAAGCAGAGATAGCTATAGACTGATTTGCTGACCTTTTCCCAGGGGACATCACAGTATATTCCTCATTTATGATTTTTTCTCTGATAGTTCCCAGTAATCTGACTGCCATCTTCATCTTAATTCTCCTATATTTCTTGCATACTGATTTCAGCCACTTTAATGTGCTTAATATATTAATCCCTAAACTGAGTTACTTAACTGAACAGTAGAGATAGGGAGTATCAGACCCAGCACGCCTGGCAGATCTGTTTATACTCAGGGTAAATCCAACACTTTAGGGACACCTCCTCCCTTCTTAGCACACGTGACCACGTGTAATGCTCTGGGAAGTGTCAAGAGTAACTCTGCATGTATGACAGAAATACCTAGGTTTGTGCAGTTCTTCTGGAAATGCCCAGACAAGCGTGAAAAAAAGAAAAATCTTCAAATTCTGTCCAGGTAGCTTTTCTGGATAGAAGAGGAGGATTGTGAAACCTTGACAAAGGGTAACTTTGTAAGATTCTCTTTCCAGCTGCTGTGTCAAAATCTTTGCCTGTGCCACCACTGGAGATGCACTTACTAAAAGTAGTGTCCACACCTGGACGTGGCCATGATGGGAGGTCAAAGGGGTGCACAGCCACAGAGTCCTGCCAGTGATTCACCCCTCTGGAATGGAAGCTCTGCCCACCTGTGACTTTGCAGGTCTACAGAAGGGCAAAGGCTCCTTCTATTTTCTTCAGCAAGAGGAAATCGGGAGTAGAAATTCAGTAGTCGCACAAGTTTGCTCAACACCCAGAAGTGGCTTTAAAAATTCGTGACACCTGTGCAACCCATACCAAAGCATCCACAACAACACACACTGACCTGCATCCCACCCGAGTGCACCACAGTGCATCCGAGCACCCTTTGGACTCCCCAAGGCACCGCAATTTACAAAGTCCCAGGCTCAGAAAAGCTGGAATGCGGCACAAAGCTGTGTTCAGTGATCTTTGCCAACTGCACTCCAGATACTGCCTCGGATAATGCCTTATCCAGGCTACTCACTCCCCATGGCCAAGGCAATGCTGATGAGGAGGACTGCCATGAAGGAAAATAGGAGACACAACTTGTAGTTGAGAGGATCCCTGAAAAAAAATTGACAGAAAAGCTGCAAGTGGTTCCTTTCTGTCTCCCCTCCGTCAGCTGTTCCCACCCAGCCTGGGCACAGCTGAGAATTCAGCCCAAAGAATTACTCAAAGTAATGGCACGTAAATTTTTTAAACAAAGCAATCTCTGTTCAGGGGAAGAGCAGAGCTGGTCTGGAGTTTCCCTCTTTTAAAGGTGAATACTGTGATTATGTTTTTAGAGAGTTCAAAGTATCAGGATAAAATAGGGGCAGTAAAATGCTGTATGTTCCTCACCCACCACAGATAAATTAGAACTTGACTTTTAAAAAGTTTTAGTCTTCTACATTTGCATGACTGTCACTGATATAACTGAGAAATGTAAAACTGAACAAAACTAAATTACATAATTTTACACACTTTTTTTTTAATATACTGGAAGTCATTGGCAGAATTAAACAACACTTCCCATTTAGAAGTAACGTGGGAAGACATATCCTGTTAATACACCATCCCAGGAATTTCAATTTGTTGCAAAATTATGTCTTAAAAAGTCTTCACTGGTGAAGAGAATAATCCCAAATGATGCAGGATTCAACTGTCTTATCTCCTCACAGGGAGAAAATTACAAGGGATAATTTGGAACAACACTACAGAGTGAAAATGTGCAGGGAGGGAGCACATAAAAGTGACAGAAAAGTAAATATATAAATACATAAATGAGAGGCAGTAGATGACTATAGTGTAAAGACAAGGAGGGGAAGTAGGGCACTTCAGAAGACCAGCTTCAGTCTGACCAAGCTGATTTCCTGAGGTGCTCTGAGCACTGGGCACTCTCTTGAGGCTGTTTCTTAACAAAGACTATATTTGGGTGCCTTCACAAGGAGCCTATTTCCCTCCACTGTCTGCAGGAGGAATCTATGGAGATCAGGTGGCTGGGTTGAAGTTGGCTTTTGTGGGTACTCCCCACAGACTCCAGATTTTAGAAGAGAAAAGGAGAAGACAGAGGCCTTTCTGAGGAAAGGGAAGATCCCCAAAGGCCTCAGGGCTCTGTAATCTGTTGGGTCACTGTGGGTTGCAGCTGGCCCTTTCAGATGCCAGTGTACTTCTCTGAGGTCGGTTAACCTGCATGTGTGATAGTTTATTTCATTCATTCCAGAAAAGGTGAACACACTGACTGATGAAGGGGATCTGAATCCCACCCTTAAATTCCAGGCAAAAGGCTTCCAATTCCTTCTGCGATTGGTTGAGCCCTGCACATTTGGCAGCCTGGAGAGCAAACCCCAGGAAGGAACACTTCCTGTTCATTACCACGACAGGACACGGATTTTTTGCTCTGGATATTAGCAGTTACATTCCGATTTTTTTGGATGTAGGGCTTTTTTATTATGAGATGTTGAAAAATGAATTCCCATGTGCTGTGTGGGAATTAAAGCTCCTTTTGCACTTCACATCCAAGTTAAGACTCTGGCCTAGTGTCAAAACATCCTTCCTCTTTGAAACGTGTTATGTCAGTAAGTAGCTGATTTTTGCCTTAGTGTGCCTTCATGGCATTCTGAGGTATTCATGCTATTCCCACTGTAAATTCAGATACTTTAAAACTTTTTTTTTTTATAGTGCCGTTCTCTTTCTTTGTGTATTTTAATACACTAGAGAGCACAGAAATGCAGTCTACATTTCCCCTCTCCCTGGACTTACACCAATTTAATCCCATGGGGTGTACTTTTGACCTATGCAGCTGAGGTTAGCTGCAATGTAAGGAATGACAAGGAAGCAGCTGTGGAGTGAAACAAGAGAGCTCTTCTGCGTGGGATCCCATACCAGAATAACCTTTGTTGTAAAACTACTAACGAAACCTAATCTCTGAATTTTCTTTTTTTTCTAACAATTTTCTTGAAGGTGATTAAATCCAAAGACTTCTTTTTCCTTGAGTTTGAAAACAGGGAAATTGTTTTATTTCTGAATTAAAACAGTCACTGTATTTTATTTTTATAAAGGCTGTCTTACACACGTAATCCTTTTCTTCCTCTTTTAGTTTTCCTAGGTCTGGGTTTGGAGCAAGGTAAATAAAGAGTATTGCAATAAAAAGGGAGAGAATGATATCAGAAGTAATTATTATTATTATTTAAGTAGCTATTGATATTCACATCTTATGGTCTACCGAAGTTTGAAAAGTATGTTTTATTTTTAAAAATATTTCCATAAACTCTACTCTGTGTGCAAATTGTTGCCTGGGTTACCATTCATCATTTGAATTGCTGTGTTGTCTTGCTGCATTGCCACAGGCCACTTACAATATTTGCATTGTTCTGTATCCATATAAAAATGGAGCTTTTAAAAGTAACCTAGATACCAGGTAAACCCGGTGTTCGTTTACAGCGTCCAAAGACGACATTCCAGAGAGGCTGTGGTTGTAACACACGAACAGATATTGAGCAGATCTTGGGGTCTATTAGCAGTCAGGTTTTAGAGGATTTAGAGGATTATTTCTCATGGAGAGCTAATTTTATGCCATTTTCCTTGCACTTCTCCTGCCATTACTAAAACTCTACACCTCAGTGCTTTGTTCAGATTTTATTTAATGCTGACTTTTCTTATAAGTTTGCACAGATACAAGACTGGCGTTTTGCAGCTGAGTACAAAACAGTGCAATGGATGACTAAAACAAAGTTTAGATTGGATATTAGGAAGATATTCTTGACTGTGAGGGTGGTGAGGCACTGGTACGGGTTGCCCACAGAAGCTGTGGATGCCCCATCCCTGGAAATGTTCAAGAGTAAGTTGGATGGTGTTCCCAGCAACCTGGTCTGGTGGAAGGTGTCTCTGCCTATAGCAAGGGGGTTTGGAACGAAATGAGCTTTAGGTCCTTTACAACCCAAACCATTCCGTGATTTTATGACTCTCTGGAAGTGACAACGGGACCGAGGCACAGGCAGGGGCAGGCGCTCCTCTCAGCAACGCAAAAAGGGACGCGGTTACCCCGAATTCAAAAAGCCAGCGGAGGAGGGACCCCTGTCAGCCCAAGCCGCGTCCAGCAGATCAAAGCAAGAGCCGCCTGCACCTTCCCGGGACGTGCCGCGGGAGATGCCCAGGGCCGTGCCCTCCCACCCCGGGGACGGTGACTGACAGCGGCCGGGCCCAGTGAGGGCTGTGGGCGGGAGGCGGCGCCCCAGAAATGGCCGTCGCGGGGCCGGGCTGAGGCCGAGTTTGGGGCTGTGGGCGGGCATGGGCGGTGTCGACTCCGTGATGCGGATCCTGGCCGCGCCGCGGCGGGCTCGCTCCTTCCGCTGTCTCCCCGCTCGGGACGAGCCCAGGGAAGCGGTGCGGCCGCCGGCCGGGGCCATGTTGGGCGGCGGGGCCAGGGCGGCCAAGCCGTCCTTCGTGTCCTACATCAGCCCGGAGGTGCGGGGGGCGCGGGGGCGGGCGGGGAAGGGCCGCGGGAGGGGCGGCGGGGCCGCGGCGGACACGGCGGGGGCCGCGGGGAGCGGAGGATCCTGAGGGAGCGGGGACGGTGCCGGGGGTGCCGCCGGAGACTGCGGGGCTGAGCCTCCCGGGGGCTGTCCCGAAGGTGAGGGGGTGGAAAAAAAGCTGAAAAAATATTAAGAAATATCGTTGGCTGGTCAGAGGAGTTGTTTTTATGAGCGGGGACCAGATGTCGGGCTGTGGCTGCTCGTCCCGTAAGGTGGGACTTTCCGAACCTGTTGTTCTTATTGTCCCTGAACATCACTTCGCGCTGTGCCTCGGTGAACTCCTTGCTCTCAGTTCTGCCGCTGGAAAGCTCTGGATATCCCTCCGTAAGAGCTCTTGGCTGTGTGTATCTTTCTGTGTTCAACCTTGATATTGTTCTTCCCTCTTGTCCTTGCACTTACTTATTGAAACTTGTGTTGGCGACTTGATCGAAGTGATCTTAGACTGGGTTTACTGAGGTCATCTTGTTACCAGATGGCATTAGGTCAGTATTATTCTGTATTTCTCCATTCTTATTCCTGGTAAACAGCTGTTTTCTAGTTAAACCAATCCATGAAAATGAGCCATATGTGTTGGGTTTTTTCCCCCACCTCCTAGTTCTTTGTAATGTGTGTCAGACCGGTTCTTCTTAATTGTTTGATTCTCATGAGATCTTCTTAAGGAAGAGATTTTTGTTTATCTTGTTGGTTAGTACAGTCTGTCACTGGTAGGACCTTGGTAAGTCCACTGCTTTTATTTTTTACTGGATCTGAAAACAATGCAGAGTTTTTACAACTAAAGTAGCTGTGCCACTTAAAGCTTAGGTCCTTAGTTTGTGATAGCAAAACTGATTCTATATGTTGTTCAGGCCTAGTGGCTTGTAGTTTCATTGGTTTGCTTTAAAAGTTTTCTCTTTCTTGTATTTCCAAGCGAAAACGGGTGTAAATTATACGTACAAATATTTCTGGAGTCAGCCACTATATCCCTGTGTGACGTCACTGTTTCACCTTAGGAAAGTACCTTGTACAAATATACAAAATTCAGTTCTCAGGGAACTGAATTTTGTGAAGGTCACAACTTGAATTGTTGGACTTACTGGATGATATTTCACCACTTAAATGAGTGAGGTGGATGCCTAGAGCTCGCTAGAAAAAATGGCTGGTCTGGAAAAGTACAAGTCAAATATATATAGTGCAAAATAGTAAAATATCAAATAATAAAGAGTACTTTAGCTTGATTTCAACTGCAGTGATGCAGCACCTCAAATATGATCCTGATGGCTGCAGGAAGAATAACAGAAGTATTTAATATTGGAAGATGAAGCTCTTAATGAAATATCCTGATTCACTCGAGCTTGCAGTCATTAACTCTTGACGTATTCCTGCTGCTTTTAGCCCTCTCCTTTTTAGACTTAAATTTAACAATTTCATGGACTCTTGCAGCAGAAACTTTGTGTTACAGTTGTGACTTCTGCCAAAGAATTAGTGTCTCGCTAGCACCTTCAAAAACTCAGTGAAATTGAGGTCTGATGTGAGTAGCAAGTAAAGCAAGTGTCACTCTGCTCTTGTTGACAACCTATGACTGCCTTAATGGTTACACAGGAAACTGAAGACTTTAGTGGCTTTTTTGAGGATAAAAAAAAAATTAGATATATGTTGAAACCTGTGAGGCTATTTGGGTATCTAGAAAAAGCATGTTGATTAAATATCCTAAAGTAAGCAGAAGTGAGCATCTCTCAAGGAACTGTATTCTGTATGCACCCAAGAAAAATAACTTTCTGAACATGAGTTTCCTGTACAAGTTAACTTTCATGTAGCTGAGTTTTTAAAATGGATCTAGACTGATAGAACAGGGGGAATTCCCAATTCCTTGTATATGGAACATAGTTTGGTTGGCTGGGAAATTTGATCAAGGTAGTGTTAACTTCCAGGTGCTCAGGGAGGAATATTGGCAACAGGTTTATTCAGCATGATGCTTCCTCTGGCAGGTCCTGTCAAAAAATGGGTACCAGCAGTTCAGGGACTTGATGAGTTTGAGTTTACATCATTGGAGTAGCATGGGAGTTAGTGGTGGACTTCTCGCTGAATTTACAGAGCCTTGCCTTGAATCTCTTTGTGCTTCTAACCTGCAGCAAGATTTCCTGTCAACCATGGTGCAACAGAGAGCGATATGCTAGCGTTATGCTGTAGCCTCCCCTTGCTTACAGCCTCCAGGTTCTTTGGGCTTGTCCTTGTTTGCTTGGGAAGTTGTTTAAGACCTTAAGCTTCCCCTTCTGGGTTAGGGGAGCCCTACAATAAGGAAATCAACAGCCAGCACTGAGTTTTGGTTTAGCCCCTCTTATTTATTCTGTCTTCAGATTCTTGAGGGACACACTAGACAATGTTCTGAAAAGTAAAATTTAAGTTAGCTTTAAGCTGTGCTGTGTGTTTGATTAAGAAAAGAAACAGGAACACTATTCATGTTAATATATGACCACATGGAAGTAAGGAGTGAAAAGAAAATGCTCTTTATTAAAGGAACAGAAGTATTTTCTGCTGTGAAACCCCAGAATGTCTGGAAAAGCAGTGTTTTTGACATCTGACTAAATATAACCTAGTTATGCTCTGCTGTATGAAACCACAGATCAATCAATGGTCTGTTGAGAGTGAGACTGTAGGATGTTGATATTAATGACACACTTCCCCTCAGGACAGACTTGGCTACCCTGCAGGAAGTGGGGTGAATGCTGGGGTATAAAGTCAATGTTTTGACATGTCTGATCATAGACTTGGAATATTTGTCTATGGAGACACAGAAACAAGAACCATTGAACTACTTCATGATTTCTAACTTTTCAAACTTTTGAAACTGAGGGGATTTACAGGGCAAACAAGGTAGATCCTATTTTCCTAAAAAAAATCTTAATTTGGATAAAAAAGTAGATATTAAATTTGATTTCAAGCTTAATGTTGATTTTTGTGCACATGCATTCTTTAGAGTTAAATCCTTCATGTTAATTATTATGGAATGCTATTTCATGTGTTAGCCCTTAAACTTTAAAAGAGGTTGTTCTGCTCCATGCTGCTTGTCCCTGAAATCTGGAGTACACCACAGACTGCTGAGGGTAACTTTCATACCTCTTGTGCTTTGTCTCTCAGATCCTGCACATTTTTTAGCTCATAACCACCGCAAATACTTTTTGCTTGTAAATCTTGGTACAGTATTGTGTGTTCTGTAGTAATCACTCTTAAAATAGCACAGTGCTCCTTCAAAGCTGGAATGGTGACATTAAAGGGTTAGTGGTATATGGAATAGGAGTTATTGAAGAGGACAGCTGGGCTGACATGGGGGAAACCAGGAGCTGATGTCAGAGGGGATGGACAGGACAATATAAGGAAAGAGGAAAGGATAAGAGATGAAACGGACATGGAAAACACGCGCTATGATCTAATGGACTGTTGAATAATGGAGTGAAAGGAAGGAAAACAAGCAGTTAGAGATTATTTTCAGCAATGTTATTGAAGTGTGGTAAGTATATTCTCTGGATTGTATGGCATACAACATGGGATTAGGCTTGTGTGACCAATAAAGAAAATACCAAGTACTTAATGTGGTTTGTTTCAGAATACAAAGTATATGCTATGCATTTGCACAGGTATTTCCTTTTTTGCGTGACATTCTGGTGGAATTGTCAGGCACAAGTTTGATTTATTTTACTCAGGAACACTGTACGTTCTTTGTTGGAGCACCACGACTAGCTTGCAAGTATTTCAGTGCAGTTTGACTCTTACAACTGATAACTTTCTTAACTATACATTTATCTTTCACCCCTCTTTTAGTCTTTTGATGAAGTAAATATGAAAAAAAAGCAGATGTTCATAGCAAACCTCACCATGATGTAGAGCTTCCCCATACAGAGCTTACTTTTGGAAAACTATAAAAACACGAAAGTATCCTCTGTCCTCACAGCTCTACTATTTGCTGTCAGCTTTGAAAAAATGTACTTTTCAGCCAACACTCTTGATACCCTGAAAGTGATAACTTTACTGTTTGAATCTCAGAAACATGTTTTCTCAGTATGTTTACTAAAAATCTTATTTTTCATTGTTGGAACTACCTCTAGCACAAATGTCCAGCTATGGGTAAATGGAGGCATTACTGTGGGTAAGGTGGGTTCAGAGTTTACGGCATACAGTTTGCAGTAGCAGACTGTATGCGTGGTCTCTGCCGGGAGTGATGACCAACATCCAGTGTCAACAGACTTGTATCTGTCTCTCTCTCTCTATATATATATATTGCAATACTGATTGAAAAGCAAATATCCAGATTTTCTAACAAGGTCTGTGTTCTAGCATGCAGGTAGTGTTTTTCTCTCTTTACATATCTCCTGTACACAGTTGTTTACCTCCACGTGGAGTGAGAGGAATTGCTCTCAGTTGTAGTGAGGCTGTAGGACAAAAAGCAGGGCTCACTTGGGATTCCTTTCCTGCTCCAGCTGTTAGGACCCTCTTAATGAAGCATAGCTGCTGCTTTACCTTGCTGCCCTGAACTTGATGTTGCCTCACATGTGCCTTCAGCGCTTGGGGAAGACCTCCCCAGACACATGTGGGGAATATACACTAGTCCCTTCAAATACATATGTTTTTGGGAGACCTGAATGTAGTCCCTGGGTGTTGCAAACTGTGCAGTTGTTGCTCATACTCAGGTAAAAACCAAGATGAGAAGAGGTGAGCCTTTCCTTAAGAAAAACAGTTTCTGTATTGTCTTTTCTCCCGTGTTGAGGCAGAGAATCTGTGAGCAGTGTGGTGTCTCCTTTCCCTAGCACTTCATGTTTTTATAGGGCAATCACCTGAAGTTGCTTTGAACTAGCTAGGAGGAGTATGCATTATGAATTAATAAGGTGTCAGCCTTATGTCAGCCTGAAATTGTGGCATGATTTGGTACTCTGCGCTGTTACAACTGATAATTAAAGGGCATTGCTGTAATACCTACCACTTTTCTAGAGCCTGGAAAAAGGACTGTAGCACAAGGTGAGTGCACTAGTGAGAAGCATCTCTGAGAAAGAAGTTTCTAAAACCCTCAGCAAAGTTCAGGTCTTTGTCTCTATAGTATCTGAAGTTAATTTTTGTCATTTCTGTGGTGTCCTATGGGTGTCTGCTTTTAGCTGTGGCTGCTAGTAGGGTTTCCTGTGTTGTATCTTGAGTAAGAAGTGACAAAATGCTGCTTGGGGAATTCAGAACAGGGAAGCTACAGATCTATCTAAATAGATCTATAAGAAGTATCTCTCTACAATCTACATAACTTTCTGTGGTCGCATATGGAAAGTGCTTGCATGCTTAGCTTCAGCAAATGGTCAAAGGGTGAAGATTCCTGAAGTCCAAATGTGTTTAGTAGCTTGTGGAAAAGGACAGATTTACTCCTGCTGCTTCCCTTTCTTTTGTTTCTGTGCTCATTTGACCTGTTGATGAGCCAGTTCTGCTAACAATGGGCACTAACTGCAAAACCAGATGTAGCACAAGTACATACATCCCAGCTGATCTTATGAACCAAATTACCTCACTGTGTATCAGACAAACCCAGGGATAAAAGAACTGGATGGGAGACTATGAACCTGTGACTAATTAAAGGGATGTTGAACAGCATGAATTGTAGTGTCAGCAGGCTCTTAAGTTAGTGGTAGGATCTGTGTTGCCCCAAAACTTAAATACATGTTAAAAAAAATTTGAAACAGAATGGAGATGGTAGCTAAAGATGTGGTTTCCTGCACAACTTGCACAGACTCACGGTGAGTTAACAACATATCTTCCTAAAGATCTTTGCCTTCTCCCTGAAAAGAGCAAATACAAAACGTATCTACAAAATGTTACTAGAATTTAATGTGTTTTAATACCCTCCCTTGGAAAATGAGTGCCACAGTATGGATTCTTCGGCAACATTCGTGGCTTGCAGTCTAGCTATCCCTAGTGTTTAATATGTTCATTAATTCATTATGGGAATATAAATGTTGACTTTCAAATAGAACTGTTCTGTAGGCTTAGCTCTCGAAAGCTGTTGAATGTTACAGGGATTCTGCCTATAGTAACTTCAGTGAGTGGGGTTTTGTCAACAAAGCAAAACTGGATTTTACATGGTGGTCTCACTGTTTGACTGAGGTCTCTAATCTGCTCTGATGGAATCTAATGAAAATTCTTATTCCTTTTAGAAGATAACCAGTTTAACTTGTAACCAACACCGAAAGCACCTGTACAAAATGATTGCCTTGGATACCTGTATAAAATCTTCATTGCATTTTAGCAAATGCGTGTAAGCATAAAGAACTTATTTGAGGTCAATTTTTTTTTCCTCAGGTCTTATCTGCCAACAGTAACATAAAATGGTACTCATGGCAATGAGTTAAAACACTGAAGCAGTGTGTATACAGAAACAGTAGTTATTACATGCCTTATGATATCTCCCAAAGTAAAAGTTACTGGAAAAGCTACCTGGTTAATATACTGCTTTACTGTTCTGTGGCAGTGATTATTGGCATGCAATTTCTGAGCAGTGTTGCATGTAGTTGCACACAAAGAGTGATTGTATAAGGTATGGCTATTAAAGTCACTAGTAAATTCAAAGTTTAGCTTAGGAGTGGTGAGGAGGCAACACTGGAGAAAGAAAAGAGTGTGCGTATCTTCTCTGAATGCAGCGGTGCTTACATTAAGCTACAGTAATTTTTCTAGCTGACAAGTGTGAACTTTGATTAAAATCTACTTGTACAACGCCCACTCTTAGAAGTCAAAGGTAGCAAACTGTGTTTTGCTTTCTGCATTAGCTGCCAGCTGTAGTTATGGATTTCTTTCTTCACCACCATTTTATTTTTATAACCTTTTTCTCTTTCAGCCTGTCGTGAACATCTCTGCTGTTCTCATGACATGATTTCCTGGTGGCTTTAGCTTTGCTGTACAACTTTCAAACTTTGTTTTGAGTCTTCTGAGTGTTGAGGGCAAGTGTTTATATGAAGGGCAGGGGGGTTTATTTTTGTGCTCTCAGGGGCTTTTGTTTCTCTGTACTTAATCCAGCAAAACTATTATTGCTTGTATCTCCCTTTGATTGCTTGCCTTGATTTGCAGTATCTGACTCTGGATGCTGGTGACAAACTAAAATTAGATTGCTTATTGCTGTGGCCCCAGGGGGGTTTCCAGTTAACTAATAGTTTTCCAGAAAGACTCCAATGCGTGTGAAGTGATTGGACTTGGAGGAGGAAGTTCTGAACTGGCTGAGCAGGAAGGGTGTAGCATGTCCTCTAGTTTATTAGTCTTTTGGCTGGAGATTTTAGCCCAACTATCAGTGCCATGAGGCTGGAATAAGTGATACTGAGAACGTTCATTTTATGCAGTTTAGGTCCAAACTAAAGAATATCCTATCACTGGTTTTTACCTCTTGACTCTGAGATCCTGAAGTCCCTTTTACATTGTGTTAGTACTGTTTAAGTAACTTTTTGTGCTTTGATTGAAATAATACATGTAAGAAAATCAGAAACAGGTAGTGATGGATGAACCTTGAAAAACTGTGAAGGATGCATTAGAAAAAATAATAAGTCATATGTGGCAAAGCTGATGAATGAATTCTGGGAGATGGTGTTGTAATACTAAGTTTGTGCTTATTCATTCAGATGTGCTGAGAGAACTTAAAGTGTTTGTAATGCTTTATTTTTGTCTGTTCTTTACACAAATAATGCATTTTTTTGTGTGTGTTCAGAAATGCATGTAACTGTCACTGTGGGTGGCAAACCACTTTAATTATTTAGCTAATAGACTACTGACATTTAGTAGAAGGATCACATTGCAAACTTACTCTCCTTTTGTATAGAAGGTTTTTTCCTTCATTTTAATTTGCCTATTAGCTAGAATGTGAGGTGTGTTAGAGGGGGAGTGTAGTTGTTTACAGCATGTGTTGAAGGTAATAATTCAAAGTAATAATTACTCTTGCTGTCTTTAGGAAATACACATAAAGGAACCCATAGAAAAGGAAGTAAATCCTCGCTTATTACCAGGTAACTGTTGTATGTTACATGTTTTTTTTGTTTGGGAACTGAAGACAAGAACAAGAGGAAACTTACTTTCTAGTTGCTTTGCTTCTACTGCGAGTTACTTAGGCCTTTTGATGCCTAATTTACTGTTAAGACTTTTTTTTTTTTAATTTACAATTATTTCTTTTTAAAAAATGTTTTCCAAGATCAAGAAAGACAAAATATCAGTAAAAGTTTACAATAAACTAGTATTGGTGTATTAAGTTTCTTGCACTTTCTAGGAAAGACCAAGAGTTTGTCTGATTTTACCTGTTAAAACTTTATTTTCTTAAACTTGAAGTTCAGTTCCTGTGAATTCTAAGACTAGATCTTTGTTGACCATTATTTATGCAAACTTGCATTTGAGAACTTTAAAATAGCCCTGGGACCTGCAAAATAAGCAATGTCCTCAGTCAAAGTTATGAAGAATTAACCACGATGAACTTGAAATAATTAACTCAAATGTTTCAGCATTCTTAGAGTTTAACAGAAAGGAAAATTGGAAGAGTTCAATTTGTTTATTGACCGGATACTCTTTGTTGTCGTTTGTTTTTTTTTTTTCAAGTACACACTGGCAAGGTTGTTCTTTGCAACTCTATGTGTTGTTCTTCTGCCACTTAGAGTAGGCCATGACAGAGACACCTCTGGTTACAGAACTCCTAAGCATCTGCAGTTCAGGCTGTCCGGAGTAGTGTGAATAACCTGGAAGGCTCTCAGTGTGCTGATTCAGGAGCTGCCTCTTAGTGGTTTTGTGTCACAGTGATGAAATATTTTCAGATGAGTTCTGAGAAGCTGTCAGGAAGTTAATGCTGAGTTTAAGATAACAACTGAAACAATTAACTTATAAATGTCAGTTATGTTGCAAGTTGGTGTTTCTTTCGTACAGGTGAACTGCTGCTTTGTGAAGCAAGCACAGTGTACAAGTATATGCAAGAAGATGGATCAAATCGTGGCACCTACGGGAAACTCGTGTGCACGAACTTCAAGATTTCTTTCCTTGACGATGATTCTGCTTCAGATGATAATGTAGGAAAGCAAGTTTTCTAATTATGACCAA
Source organism: Pipra filicauda (assembly GCF_003945595.2). Classification (NCBI taxonomy): domain Eukaryota; kingdom Metazoa; phylum Chordata; class Aves; order Passeriformes; family Pipridae; genus Pipra; species Pipra filicauda. Next base: position 473,309 of record NW_024105053.1, on the reverse strand, counting down.
ACAGGCTCTAAAGCATGTAGTGTTTCTGAATAAATAATCATATTTGGGGTTTTTTTGCATCCCTGTGTAAAGGAAAGATAAGTTTATAAATTGTTCTAATGCATGCAGAGTAACTTTAATCTGCATCTGCATCCTCAAGCTCTAATGATTATTTTAACGAAAAACAATGCAAGCTTAATGTGGACACTTACCTTAGACATAGTTTATAACTTTTGTGAGTTGATGAAGCTTAAGTTAAAAGAATCTATTGTTTTGAAAATTAAATCAACAGTTTGTTTAAACCCGATTTCTAACTCCTTGTCTGGTAGCAGTAGTGGAAGTATGAGTGTCAAACATGGCTCTGGTACTGGATAACATCTGTCTGACTTGACTTGGGCTACATCTGCAGAATTACTTCAGGGCTGTACAAGACTGAATAAGCTAGTACTCAGTGGAAGTGCTTCAGATAACTTGTGTGGCTCACTAAGGCTCTGAATTATTCCATTCAAAGTCAGGTGTTACTGAAAAGATTTAAAAATCTAGTGCTGTTGAGCTTGCAAAACAGTGAATAAGCTAAAAGCTCCTCAAATCTTAAAAATTGTTTCCATCTTGTTTCCTTTGGTTTAGGTGCTCAAATTGAGCTGTGAAAGGGGAATGATAATGCCACATCTTTTTTGATATGCTTAAGCATTGAAACACTTTGGTCCATTTAGGTGATAAAAGTGACAGGAGAGCCTGGTATGTGGCTCTTGAGTGCAAGATGATCTCAACAGTGAGAATAATATGATCAGCACACATTGATGGTAGTCAGAAGTTTCTTGGGGTAAAATTTCACAAAGTTTAAGCATTAAAACTAAGGCTTCTGCAGCCAAATACAGATTTTCGGACCTTCTGGAATTAAAACAAATTGTGGAGTTTTTTAGCATAAATTGCAAGTGATGTGGAAGTAGTTGGTAATTAGTGTGGAAAGTTAGTAATGACCATACTACTTTCTGTTCTACCACTGACTTTAGACCTTGGTTTTATAGTATGCCAAGTCAACTATATTTCTTTTAACAAAAGTTCAGTATTAGCCACCTGATGCAGAGTACTGCAGACCTGGAAGTAACGTGAATAAGGATAACTCTGTTCACAGCAAAATATAATTTACTGATGTAGTGTATATCAGCCTTTTGGTAATATTTTACATAACCATGTTTAATTGTAGCATCACTCAAATGCCATTTTTAACTCTGAACCTGTGGAATGATAAAAGTGGAGGGAACTCCAAATCACTTCAAGTTTGGTGACACAGTAATGATTGGTTGTGTGTGTCTTCACTTTACCCAGTGATAAATCTGGCTATGATGTTGGAATATTATTGGGATGCTTGTTCTTTTAAGAGACTTTGTATTTCCTGCCAGGTTCCCATAGCAAGGAAACTTGTCATAAAAGGGCTTGAATTCCATCAAGTTACTGTATTTCCTGTTTACTGGGATGATTCTACTTTGAAAAGTGACTCTCAATAGAAATACATGCTTTGAAGCTATTGGAAAAATAAAATCTCTGTCTACATTTCAAGCATGGCTGAGACTTAAAAAAACTGTATCTGCAGTTTACAAACTATGTCTGTGTAACCTGCATCTGTTTGTATTTTAATAACTATTTTCAGTGTTCTGCCTTACACAGCTTGTAAGAATAAGAAGTGCTGCTGATATTAATGTACTGAATGCATCCTTTACTTGTGAGAAGGTGCTACTGCTTAGCAGTGTGACTTTTCTAAGAATATTTTTTTTATGTTCTAGGAACCAGAATTTAAGAATAAAATTGTAGGAGAAAATGACATAACCCTGCAATGTGTAGATCAAATCTATGGAGGTAGGTCAGCTTTCTCCTCTGAGGTGTTTTGTAGTGCTCCTTTTACATGTACATTGTTTTTAGAAAACTGATAGATTTGTCACTTTGGAAACTAGGATTGGGTAGTCTAGAACAAGCAGCTGCAGTTATATTTCATGATGAAATGACAGATAAAAAATCTCTCAGAACCCAGTCTGATCCTTCAAGCTTGTCAAATTAATTTTAATTTATTTGATTGAATTAATTTGATTAATTATCTTGCTGGGACAAACAGAACAATCCCTTCAAAATACAATGATTCAAACCAGAGAATGTACTGTGAAAAGTCTCTTAAGTTTGGTGCACAAGGATCTTCCAGTGTATCAACTATTCCTGTAAATGTGGAGGTATTCACTTCATTTGAACAGTGGCACTGCAGAGCAGTACAGGTACCAAATTACCAAACAATACTTCTTGTTTGTCTAAGGGAACTTTGTTTTATGAAATCCATGATATCTTCAACATATTAAAGGAGATCTAAAACGAGGTCTTGGTTTTAATTTTCAGGTAAATCAAGGAGTGCTTTGCAGCTGGTTTGCTACAGATTTGTTTTCTACCTTGTATGAAGTAATTTGAGGGGTTTAAAAGAAAAGGTTGAGTATATTAACACAAGAGTGTGCCTACCTGTGTTGTATTATACTTGTTTTCTCTTGCTAAAACTTGGACTTGAAATAGTTTATTGAGAATTCTGAAGAGTCAGACAGGTACAACTATATCAACAGATGGCAAATATATTTTTGATGTTTACTTGGGCTTTTTAATTTTACAGTTTATGATGAGAAAAAGAAACTTCTAACTGGACAGCTGAGAAAATACCCAGAAAGGTTAATTATCTACTGTAAAGATCTTAGAGTATTTAATTTTTGCCTGAGATACACAAAAGAAGAGGAAGTGAAAAGAGTAAGTATAGTAACTTAATTTGTTTTTCTATTTTTAAGCTTAGTGTTGAGTGTTTGTGAGGATGAGAGAAGGGTAAAATTCAGCATGAGAGATCCCTGAAACTTTAAGTATTTTCTGATAATTTAAAAAAACTTACTCTGATCACCTCTGAGAAAGACTGATTTCATTGAATGTCATTATGTGTAGCAGTTAAAAGATCAGATGCACTGGCTCTTTAAAGAAAACTGGAACTTTAGAGTGCTGCAGGAAATCAGCTTCAGCTCAGGCAGACTTGTAAAGCTGTTCTATTTGTGATGTGTAATTTCATTATATTTTAGACTTCATCCTTTTTCTTATGAAAGCTGTTAGCTTCCTGATAACTTCAGTTCTTTTGACAGGTTAATCTGAACTCCAAACTAGATGTCTACTAGTTTTATTTGAATACGAGTAATTCTGGAAGTTGAACATATATAATACTACTTAGGCCAAGTAGATACAGTGTCTTGCAGACAACAGAGAAAGCTTACTAGAAGTCAGTTTTCAGCTGTTGGGGATAGAATCCATGAGTTTTGTTTAAAACCTGGATGGAGTGGGTGGCAAAAAAAAAAATCACATTTTTAACACTGATAGTCTTGGTGTGTGTTTGGGTGTTAATTTTTGGTCCTCTTCTAGATCGTCAGTGGTATAGTTCATCATAGCCAGACTCCTAAGCTGCTTAAACGTTTGTTTCTGTTCTCTTATGCATCAGCTGCCCCAAACAACACAGGTAAATGTTTTTCTATTTTTTTATCTGTTTGTTGCATAGTTCCTTAAGCAGTCTGGGATGTTTAGTATTTGAGTGTGTGCTTGGCTTATGACTCTGTCCTGCTGGCAGATAGCCTCAGAAGATTAATTTTTCCCGTGTTAGACTTGTTCAGAGTCTCTAAATTGTCTGCTGTTGGTGTCTGTGTCCTTTGGGTAGTTGCACAGAAATTTTCCAAGCAAGGGTAGCACCCCTGGATTGAAAACTTACTGTGACCAATATATGCAAATGCTTTTCACGTGGTTCATCTACAAAATACTTTGTGTATTTTATCAATGTGGTTTTTCCTGTACTATTGCTGTGAACGAAACTTCCTGCTCTTAATTCTGAAATTATTGCATTTGCAGTGGCATCGTGTCAAAAAGTATTTCCCTTTTTGCTCTCATTTGCAAGCAATATGCTGCTTCCAGGCAACTGCAAAAAAAGCATAGGTTTGCATAGCAGGATTCTGGAAGACATCTGATTTCCTCATGAAGCTGATTTATTACATAATCTTCCCTCTTGATCAAACTGGGCTGACTAATAAAGTAAGCTGCAAAATTCAAGATAAAAAAGTTATCTTTTTAACATTCTGCAGTTCAGACCTCAATAGTGCTGTTTTGAACTAGGAACCTGATCCTCAGTGCACCAGCAACACCTATTCCTTTCACTAAGGGAAGTTTTTGATGTATGCAAGGAAGTAATCAGACAGTTAGCAAAATATGTCAAGGAATTTCAGAATCACTGAGATTAGAAGAAACCTCTGGAGCAATGTCCATCTGCCCCCCTTCAGAGTAGGGGTAGCTACAGCAACTTACCAGGGTCATGTCCAGTTGGGTTTCACATACATCCATAGCCTTTCTGGACAGTCTGTTTCATTATTTGACCCTCCTTGTAGTGAAAAATTTTATTGCTACATTTAAATGGAATTTCCTGTATTTCAGGTTGTGCATAACTGCCTTTTGTCATGTCACTGAGTCTAGAGTCATCTTCTGTACTCTCCTCCCCTGCTTCCACTCTTAGTCAGATGTTTATACAGGCTGGGAACACTTCTTGCCCCCTCTGTGCCCCTGCTGAGCCTGCTTTTCTGTAGCCTGAATGATCCCAGCTCTGTGTCTCCTCATAGCAGGTGCTTTGAGCCCTTCAGTGAAGACAATGGGCCTTCACTGGGCTTGGCCCAGGAACCCTGTGCCTGCCTTGTGCTGGGGAGCCCAGCGCTGGACACAGCCCTTCAGTTATGGAGGCTGAGAACAATGGTCACTTCATTCAGGTGGTGGGCAGTGGATTTCTGATGCAGCCCAAGAATACACTGTCTGCCTTTGCTGCAAGGGCCTGTTGCTGGCTCGGGTAGTTGCTGCAGACTTTACCTGTAACTGGTGTTCAGTTTCAGCTACAAACATCAGAAAGACTGAGCTTTTCCAGGGAGAGACTGAGAAATCTGGGAGAAGCCTAGTCTTTATAGCAACATTGGAGTGCTGTGCCAGAATTCTTTCATGCTTTAATAACTGTTTTCAATTGTAAGTGTCTAGGTCTCATCCTTTATGAAATTGTTACAGGACAAACCAAGTAAACTTTAGAAATTGATTTTTATGCCTCTTATGGTCTGATACTTTAAAAATTGTAACTTTTCTCTAAGAGCTCATTAATAATGTTCTGTTTCAAGCTGTAAATTTTTCATCAGCCTTATCTTCTTACAGTGGAAAGTTTCAAGTTGCCATTATATCTTCACTGGAAGTTCTAGCTCTGTTTGGCATTTCAGTGTTAGCTGATGTTGCAGGATGTTACTTAACTATGATGTGTGCCTAAAACAATTGACATTACTCCATAAATTATATGGTTATTATACAAGATTTGAGGCTGAATCAAGCTGTTGTCATAACTGTTGCTGGGGTGGCTAAATATAACTACAGGAAAGGTTCTCAGTTGAAATTATTGAGACTGAATTGGTGTAATCAATTTTCTGCTCTTATCGAGTGCCTGAGATGTTCTATTCAATGCAAAACTCCATCATAAAAGAATGAACTTTAAATGAAATGCAGTATCTGAATTTTTGTAGAAAGGTTTTTGATATGATTGTGAATTCTGCATTTAAACCTATATTATTAGATGCCAGTCCAGCAGCATTAGTATAAAATGTTATTTGCTGCACAATATCCTGGATTCTAAGCTGGATATGAGAACAGCCTCAGCTCTCTGGGAGTTCTGTGAGAACTAATTAGTTCCTGTAGGAGAAACTATTCCTGAAGTTATTAGTCACAGCAGTATTTGACAAAAGGTGTCTTATTAAAGATCAAACAGAGACAGCGTGGTGTACAAAAGGCATTTTATCTTTGACTTTCTGCACACAAGAGGTCTTGCTTGCTTACCTTAGTGGCAACCAACTCCATTATTTAGGAATGCTTTTGTGTTAAAAGTTCCTTGTAGTCTGCAAAGTTAACATTATCGAATATCTGACAGATGGAAGAAACCAAACTGTGATGTTTGATACACTCGAGGACTGGCGTGATGAGTTGGAGCGGACCAAAGGGAATGTGAAATACAAAGCAGTGATCACCAATGAAGGCTACAGAGTGTCTGAGAAGTAAGCTTGCCCTAATGAATAGTGAACTTTGGATTTGCAAAAATCAGTGCTGCTTTTGATACTGAGTATTATACAGTTGTTTAGGGCTCTTTTTAGGATCTGGTTTCCATTTTTATTTGTGAAATACTTAACTTTGTGACCTCAGGAGGTGATCTTACACAACCCCCAGCTCAAGCAGGGTTAATTTCAATAGGAGATCAGACTACTCAGGACCTTGGTCAGTCAAGCTTTGTGCAGGACAGGGAGTGGAGAATACCACCTTAAAATGGAATAGGAAATATGTAGGTCTGGGACTTAAACACTGCTATCATACTGGTTAGGTTGACACTTTCTCAATCCTGCACCTTTACTCTGGTAAAATTTCAAGGGAGATGCACTGGAGATTTTTCACTGATTTAGCTGAGGGGGGCTGGATGGGGAAAGAGTACCTGGTTTAAAGTGTATATGCAAAATGTGTCAGTGGAGGTTAAGCTGTGTTGCCTTTAAGAGAAGGTTAGCTGAGTTTAGTTACCAGATTAGCTGAGCAGCATCTATTGGTGAACCCTTTAGAATGTATACAAACCTTTGTATACTACTGCTGTTTTGTTTAATAGTCGAATCTTGAAAGGCTTCACAGATCTTGGAAATGAATACCAACATTCAAACAAGTCTTAACTATTTATTCTACAACTGTTTTGAGAGACCCTAACCAAGTTTAAGAGTACTTACCTTTGTTGCTTCTCTGGGCCTTGAATATAAATAATGTTGGCTAATGCTGGAAATCCATGATATATTACATTACATTCTTGAATTAGGATGTGAACTGCTTAAAAGGCCTGGAAACAGGAGTAGTTATCTAATACTGCAAGGGTATCTTTTGAAACAACAAAACATGAGAAAACCAAGGTGGTCTTTACAATCAGTCTTAGAGGTTACAGTTAAATGTAGTATTTAATTGCAACCTTGGAAAGACAGAGGAAAGTTTCAGGGAAAATAATTAAGAGATCAAGATTGGAAAAAAATACCTTGCTCAGCTGAAAATAAAGGAACAGCATTGAGGAAAATATAATTGTCTGATTGGAAAGATTATTGTAGCAGTAAGAATGAATATATAATTAGCATGTGGGCTAGAATACTCACCATCATTTAAAAAAGGTTGGATATTGTTCTTTGTTTAATTTTTAAGACCAATAAACTCTCCTTTGTTATCTTAGGCTGCCTTTGTATTTTGTTGTTCCCATATGCATTTCTGAAGAGAGTATCTTGAAGTATGAAGGCAGAGGCATTCCTGTAAGTATGTGCATGGCTGAGGGTAAGAAATCTTACTGAGATGGCAAAATTTCAACTAGCATTTCAGATGTGACTGCATATTATTTCAGAACTTGTTTCAACAGCTTACATGTTGAATATACCTGGCCATCTACTCAAGGGAAACAGATGTTGAAAGGAGAGGTGCTCGAAGTATTCTGTATTTCACTAAACCGGGTAATACGTAGCAAAGACATAACAGCAAAATATGTATTTACTATTCACAGTTCCTATTTTCTTACGTCAGATGTCAATGTTCCTATAGACTACAAATACTACTAATCCTTCTGTCCGTCAGCCTGTTTTTCATGAGACTGTACTGACTGGCATCTGGCTGGGGCAGGATGTAGGACTTGAAATACTGTTTGGATATTGAGGTGAAGACCATGCTTGTAAGGTGAAGGTGAATACCTCCAGTTACCTGGCTTGGGTGCTGGTTAATGGTATGGCTGTGATGATGCAGTACTTTTACAAAGTCAAGTAACCCAACTGAAAAACTAGTTCTACCAGTCCAACAGAAAATGAAGTTAAATATACTGGTTTGCACCCTGTAGCAAGCTGGCTTTGGCTTCCTACCTTGTAGTTTAAGAACCAGTAAGACTGAGTAGATGGAAACAAGGAGCAAAGCAATCTCACTTGTAAAGTCTTACCTTAGTTGCTGCATGTCCGTCAGATTTGCCAAGGAAACCCATGTTCATTTCATGCCTTTAAATTATTTGGTCCATAGAGAAGATGGTACTGTGTTGTGCTGACTAAAAGTTCGGTTCAATTTGTCTCAGTGTCAGAGATATATTACACTGGCTGTTACACACAAACAGAAGTGTTTTCGCTTGTTGGTTTGTTTTTTGTTTTTTTTTTTTATTCCATCTTGCATTCATAGAATCACTGAATAGTTTGGGTTGAGATGGGCCCTTTTAAACATCATCTAGTCCAATCCCCCTCTGGAATGAACAGAAACATCTTCTAGATAAGGCTGCACAGAGCTCTGTCCAACCTGACCTTGAATGTTTCCTGGGGCATCTACCATCTCTCTGGGCACCCTGTTCCATCCAGTGTTTCACTGCCTTCATTGTAAAAAGTTTCTTCCCTGTATCTAGTCCTAAATCTACCATCTTTTAGTTTCAAACCATTACCCCTTGTCCTATCACAGCAGGACTTAGGAAAAAGCCTTTCCCAGGTTTTCTTACAATCTCCCTTTAAGTAATGAAAGGCTACAATAAGGTCTTCCAGACCCTTTTCTTCCCCAGATGATCAGAGGGCTGGGGCACCTCTGCTATAGAGACAGGCTGAGATGACCTTTGTGTCTCTCCTCTGGACCTGTTCCAACAGGACGGATGACAGCATTTGTAGCTCTTGTCCACTGTTCAGAGGCCTTGTAGAACTCTTCTCGTTATTTCCAAATTACTTTTGTGAAGGTAGTTTAAAGATAGCTTGACAATATTAAGGTGGTTTGAGAAGGCAGTGAAAGGACAGTATAGTAATTTTTTTCACACTTGATGATTGTGAGTTTCCTGCATCCTTCTGAGTTGCTCCCCTTGCTTACTGTGAGTTGGTAGCAGATCTTCAGCTTCCCAGTTTGCCCTGTGTGATATTCCTGTTCAAAATGATTCTTACTCCTCGCTTCAAAACAAGTTTAAAGATGAGCTCGAGAACTTCAAGGAGTAGGTGTGAGTCAAGAAATTGTGTAAAGAGAAGTAAGAAGCTTTGAGGACTGATTTGCTACAAGGAGTACCTGGGACTAGGCAATCTGATTCAGTTTTGGAGTGTTTAATTTTTATTTCATATGCCTAAATGACCCTTTATGCATAGTTCATGTGGAAAGACATATCAGTGCATCTATTGTGAGTTATCTTAAGGCTGAACTATAAAAAAAAAACCTGCTATCAGTATGGAGAAACTGATGGATGAAATACATAAGTTACTTACAAGTGCTGTCTTGCTGTGGCATATATTCCAATGTATTTTGGCCATGCACTTTTTTTTACCTGTGAGGGCAGTTGAGAAAGTAGGGTTTTTATATAATCTGACATTTTGTTTCCTTGTGTCTGTGTAAGTTTAAAACTTCACTTAAAACTTGCAAGTGGTAACATGGTGTACTGAGGCATGTAATTTTGGTGCAGGTGTAGATTTGCTTCTACTGATGGAGCTTTTGAATACATCAAAAACTCAGTGAAGCACAGCATAGAGAAATTTCTTGTGTAAAGCAAATATCTTGTATGGGACAATTTACTAATTTTTATCACCTGATAAATGTCTTTCTGCAGATTTGGTGTTGGTCTTGCCATAATGGTGCTGCTCTTCTCAAAATGTCTGCATTTCCCAAAGAACAGGATGACAGCACTTCACAAATGCAAAAAGCCTTCTTGGATGGGTCAGTAATAGCTATTCTGTCCACAACACTTTGCTTGGTATGGACCTTGCTTCTCTTTTTCCATATATGCTATATCTTTTAAGCTTTCACACATCAGGAAACAAGTTCTAGATCTGAAAGTAGTTTTCTGTAGTGGAATGTGTTTAAGCCCTTGACTCCACGGCATTGGTCAGTTGTGCAGGACTGGAACTTCACTGAAGGCTTTTTTGTGGAAGTATGTATACATACCTGAGTAATCTCTCTACAAACCATGGTGTGTTATTTAGGACAAGCAGCACCAAAGCCTGTAGGTGTTAAGTACAGTTGAAATATTATTAACTGATGGGCTCAATTCTGTTTGCAAGTGGGAAAAATCTAGACTCCATCTCTAAACATGGATTTGCAAGCTGAGTTTTTAAGACTCCTGCTATCTTCTGAGAACTAGGTTTGTGTTTTTATAGACAAAGTGATCTAAAAATCTCTTGAGACAGCCTAGCAGTTCACTGCTGCAGCTTTCAGATGTGAAGCCAGACAGTGCTTTTTCAGGTGAGGCAGTGAACTGAATTAGTTTAGCAGTTTGAAAAATGCAAAGTTTAATTTAATGGAAGGAGCACAGCTGCCTGACCTGAGAGTTACAGTGATGATTTGTTGCTCTTCGGTCTTGGCTTTTTTAACCTGTTGGGTGTCCTGGAGAGAACTTCTCTTAGCAACCAGCTTTTGATCACTCATATGTACAGTCTGTATGTTCAACATCAGCTCCTTGCTCCTCAAAGATGAAAGGCCTGTTAATCACACAGAACTAACAGAAAATATCTTGATTGGGTTCTTAAAACCCCCTTTGTTTATAAAATTAATGATACTTGCATAGAAAAGGCTTTTGACTCTTCCTGCAGATTCTTTAATGCTTCTCATGTGAAATGGGGAAGATTACAAGGCTTAGAACTCTAATGCTATTTCATGATGCAAAAATAAGTAAAACTATACTAAGCTGTTACAAGGTATTGACTGATACTTTTATCCCTTTTCTGGAGTCATTTGAACTTCGGCTAGTATTGCTGATTTGTTATTTTTTTTTTTTTTGCTGTGGAGTACTGGTGCTTTACTACTCGTATCTAAAAATATATATACAAATTGTCCCTGAGGGTGTGCTAACGTGCTGTTGTAACAGTAGTTGCAACTCAGGCACAAAGCAGGTGTTTACAATTAACAACTTATCTTATTGAAAAAGCTGTTCAGAGCCAGATCTTCCAGCACAAATTGTTTACTCGTTTACTACTTCACTTGGAAGAAGTACTGTATTTAACCAGTGATTGCTTTCCCTCAGTTCTTTGATCTGAGGCATGTTCCAGTAGGTCTAGTAACCTGTGTTTCTGATGTGGATGCCTGTAGTTCTCACTTAAAACAGGTTTCTGTGCTACAGCATACAGGAAACAAAGCACTCTGTCCTGCCTGGAAAAGTGCCCACAAGGCTTCACTTCTGAACTATGAGCTAGAGCAGCTTTTCCCAGGTCTTGACAATAAAAAGCCAGCATGACAGCAGACATATTTACTAAACTGATGTTCATCTGAGCTCTGGAACCTGAGTGAGAGGGGATGTTCTGGGTCCAAACCAAAGCTTCATCTTGTCTGATATTTTTTCCTCTCCTTCAAGGGAAAAAAATAGCAGATACCTAGGGAAGTGCAAGGTATATTGTCTTGTTTGTGTCCAAATTTTCTTTTACTCATATGTTTCATTAGCAGACCTGGCAGCTGGGTATCAGAATGTAATTTGGTTGGTAGAAGTCAAGAGAAATTGTAAGCTTCTACTGGGAGAGTTGAGTGTTTCTATCCATCTTTTCTTTCTGGGTTTGATCTCTAGTAGCCTGCTAGTAAAGTGATTTTGGTGTGTCTGGTGAAGATAATCAAATAGTGCTTACAATGTTTGTAGCTGCACAAATAGGCATGAATGTAATTTTACTGGTGTAACAGTTAAACGCATCAAACCTTGTTATAAGCTTGTAGGCAAGCTTTCAGACAGCACTTACAAATGCATGGATGCCACTAGCTTTCCACGGTGACTATCTCTTGATATTACAGCTCTTTCCCAAACCATGCCTATTAACTTTGTCATCAGTGATAATAGTTGCTGCATTATTTGACTTGTGAAGCAGAAGGCTTTAATCTCTTAATGATTTGATTTAGAATCTATAAGACAATTAGCAAACCTCCCTATGAACTCCTGAAGGTGGATGACTTGTCAAGCAGCCTTCCATCTCTGCAAGATATCCAGACTGCATATACAAGATTTAAACAGCTGTTTTTGATAGGTAAGTTAAATTTTAAAGCAAAGCATAACAAGGCTGTGCCATGTCTCATAAATGCAGTCATTTTTACAGTGTCTTGCTTTTGAGGGTGGTTAAAAGAAGATTTTAAAATATGTAACTGAACACTGTGCTTATGTCTGGCACATTAATGAAGGTTTGTAGTTCTTAGACTTAACTACCTCTTGCTAAGCTGTATCTGAAAATGACTGACTTTTAAAGAGGGTGTCTGTTAGTTGGAATACACCAGCTGGAGTGAAGTTCATAGGAGAGATTTTTCCAGTCTTCTGTGGTCCACTGAAGTTGAATGTTAAGTGTCAACCTTTAGCCTTTGTGCTATGTTAAGAGTTGAGTCTAAATGCTGTTTAATTTTTGCCCTGGCTTTTGTTGTACATTAGTCGCATCTCAAAACATGATGGTGCTTAAATTTCGTCCACTTGAAAGGAGTAAAATGGGATCCATGAGAAAGTGTACTTCAGACTTACAGGCTCTTTTTTTTGAGGCTCTTTAACTCTTCTGCTGTCATGAAACAGTACTTTGACCTCACCTCTTGACATGAAGAAAGTTCCACTCCACTTTGCAATATGAGGTATTTACCAGAGTTTCGCACTGAGGATTTTGTCCAGAATACACTGTCAAATCCGCAGTGAATCTTAAGAGCTAAAAATAAATACCTATCTGTTAATGTAGTTTCTGGTAACTCACACCCTTCTTCTATATCCTCCTATATGAAAAAGGCCAAAGCTTGAATTTAAGTCATTTAACATCTCTCAGGAAATACTGCATGTTTCAGTGATGTAATTGTATTATTGTCTTCTATTGATGCAAAAACACTAAGTGTTTTTGTCTTACGGCTTTTTAAATAAGGTTTGTTAGTAGACTGTACCCTACTGAATATGGCACTATGCACTGACAGTCTGAGAAAAACATTCAGGTAACGTTTTGCAGAAGTACTAAGATCTTACAGAATTTTACTACCTCTTTGCTTACTTTTAAAGTCTGAACATGTTAACCGTTATTCGTGTCCTGTACATGCTCAGCTAATTTGATTTAGGTAACTTGACCTGGCCATGTGCACTCACAGCCCAGAAAGCTAATCCTGTCCTGGGCTGCATCCAAAGCATGGTGAGCAGCAGGTGAGGGAGGGCATTCTGCCCCTCTGCTCTGCTCTAGCGAGACCCACCTGCAGTGCTGCATCCAGCTCTGGGGTCCTCAACATAAGAAGGATGTCAAGCTGTTGGACTGAGTCCAGAGCAGGGCCATGAAGATGATCAGGGGGTTGGAGCCCCTCTCCTATGAGGGCAGGCTGAGAGAGTTGGGGTTGCTAAGCCTGGAGAGGAGAAGACTCCAGGGAGACCTTATAGCACTGTCCAGTACCTAAAACTAGTACTTAAAAGGACCTAAAGGAGACTGGAGAGGGACATTTGACAAGGGCATGTAGTGGCAGGACAAGTGGGAATGGGGAGGTTTAGATTAGGTATTAGGAAGAAATTCTGCAAGGTGGGGAGATAGATCAAAACTGCGTATAATGTGAGGAGAGCTCACTAGGGAGCTTTGAAGGCGCATTCCTATGCGTTTTTGGAGAACTAGTTTCTATGGTCAGGGTGAAAGGAATTGGGGAAAGGAAGACTTTAAGTGTAATGAACAGGGTTGAGGGGCAGAGGCATGGAGGTAGAACAGCTACAGGAACAAAACAGGTATGTGCCTATGTACTTGAGGATCATAGATAAAAGATGCAGAACAGACACAAGTATATATGGGCTGGAATTAAATGTTGGAAGTACACGGAGAGACTTTTGGGAGGTGAGCAGTTGCACAGAAACATGCAGAACCGAAGCTATCCTGGGAAGGGTGGGAAGGAGGGAAGTGTGAGACGTATCAGCGGTTTCTCAGTAGTAGAACTGTCAGACCTTGGGCTTCAAGATTTGGCTTATGCAGGAAAGATAATGTATTCTGGTTTTAATTGACTGTATCAACTTGTGAGAGCTTTCCAATTTCTGTTTACTGGCTTTGATAGAAATAAAAGCAATGGACACTTAGGTTGCATTTAAAAAAACTATAGAAATTCTAGTGAAATTTTTAAGAGTTTAATGAATTTATGGTATGGTAATTTGCTTTCCAGTTTGTTAGCTGTTCCTTTTTATGTATTTTCATGCCTCTTCAGTTGCAGTGAAAACTGTTTAAAACCTTCTTCAGGTAATTTTACATTCCATGAGTTTGTGTTACCTACTTCTAAAACCGATTGACATTTCTGGCTCAGAGGGTAATGACTTTAAAAATCCAGCCTCCTTATGTTAAGCTTTATATAGATCATCATCTCTGAATGAATTTATTTTCTTGTCCTTTCACATTTTGTCAACAGGTTTATTTACCTGGTTTGATTGCTATGAACCTTCAGCATACTTTTTCTAAAAGCTTATGGTGCCATAAAACTTTACTGGTGTTTGTAGGACTACTTCATTTCCTCATTTGAGTTATAAAGTGTCAACTTTAGCAGTGATTGGTACTTGCTGACTCCTTGGTATTGCTTGTTTTGTATTGGTTCATAACTGAAGGGTAATACCGTGGATGGCTGTTAATTAGCACTACATATATGTGAATAAACCAATTTTTGTTTTGTTTTGGGGGTTTTTTGCAGATAACAGTACAGACTTCTGGGCAACTGATGTGAAATGGTTTTCATTACTGGAGAGCACAAACTGGCTAGAGATAATCAGGTTTGCTATATCCTCAGCTTTCTGTGTTTCAAAATTGTTGATAAATGCATTTGTAGTGGATTTTGTAGCTGGTTTCTTGAAATGTAACAACATTCTTTACCACCAGTAGGAAAAAAAAATTAAGACAGACTTATGGTCCCATTTATATATTTTATTTCTGCAACTTGAGACAGTGTTTTTTACAGTGCAGGTTTGTGTAAAGCCTCCCACAGTAAAGGATGTGAGAAGCAGGAGATCATTCCAATTACAATTCTTCCAGCAAACCTATTAAAAATACAGATCCAGTAATTTCTCTCCTGCACTAAGTCACCCTCTTTCCAAACTCAAGAATCCTATTTGTTTCTTGCATGAAACCTGTTCCGTGTCTCTGACTAGCCTTGCCATTCTTCTCTGTACTCTCTACTTCTGCAATATCCTTTAGGACGGGATGAACTGCAGTGTTCAAGATCTTATCCCACCAAAGATTTATAAAATGACAGTTGTTCTCAGTTTTGTCCCCTTCCTGTCCTGATTGTTCCTCAAGTTCTTTTTTCTTCTCTCAGCAGTCCACAGTGAGTAAGTGTTGGAATGGTGTTGGCTAACTGAAGGCTTGTTATAGTGAAATGTTGAGGAGCTTTATTTGTTTTCAGTGTTGCTTTGTGCTAGCTCTTTTGTCTGTCAGTTTATTCTGTGGTCAGCTTGTTACCATGAAGTACTTCTGTAGTCAGCTCCAGTCCCTTCTAGTCTTAATCAATAAATATCAGTAGTTATCAATTCATTAATTTAGAATTTAAATGTATGTTTAATAAGAGATTCTAGCGAAGACCATGTGTTGAGAAACTCATTGACATAACCAAGAGCACAAGTTTAAAGTGTAAGCCAGCCCAAGTTCCTATCCTTAGGCTGTTTTGAGACTGGTCATTTCCATACTTGGATCCAGTTGCTTCCTGGATCAGCCTGGTCTTGGCTCTTGCAGTTTGTAGGAATGCCTGCTCAGCTGTTCTAGATGCTAGAACAAAGAATCTGACAATTCCACTCTTAGGAAATTAACTGTCAGCTTCTACTAGTGACCTAAGCAGTTGCAAGAACCCTAATTTGTGCGCAGGCTTTTGCTAGAAATAACCAACTTGATGAAGATTTAGATCTAGAAACCAACAGTGTTACATCTGGTTTTTGTGATCTTTAATTCCACTCATTTTTCCTTGTGTTATGATAATTCTAAATAAATTTTGTCAGTGCATTTACAAGATCTGATTGCTCATCCTTCCCTCTGCCTCTTAAAACCAGATTATGGAAGAAATGTATTATGTAGTACATTAGAACTTAAATTGTGGTGATGTTGACTCTTTCCAGGGTAAAGATCTGGCCCTTAGCAGTTGTAATACTTCAGTGATGGCTGCTGTTGGTCCAGAATGAAGTGTTTTGTATAACGACTGGAATTGCATGGTCAGTGGACAAATAAGATGCTCTTGAAGCTAAACAGTTCTTCATTTACACAAGCTGAGCGTGGGGTTTGTGTTTTAAAGGAATAGTCAAGTTTCAAGTATGGCACTCTAACCCTGTCTAGGGGAAACTAATGTAAGAGACTTAATTGTAAAAATGCTATGAAAACATTCCCTTAACTTTTCTTGTACCACCACAGGAGAGTCTTGAAGAAAGCAATAGAAGTTGCTGAGTGTCTTGAAAGGCAGCATACAAACGTTCTCCTTATAGGTAAGAACTTAATGAGATTGTCCTATATATTTATTTTTTAAAATTTATTTTGATTCATTTCAGTTACTTAAGCTGTAAGGTTATAATTACGGTAGGGACTTGGTAAAATTCATACAGTATTGAAGCACTAGACCCCTAAATCTCTTATGCTCCTGGAAATGCTTCCTCTAGTTAAAAAAACCTGGTAAGCATAGTTCCAGGCTAAGAGAAATATGATGTGAATGAGAACTGCTGATAAATTTGCAGGAGAGCCATGCATAAAGAAGATGTAGCATTCCTGCTTCCTAATTTATGTTATTGAAGGTCTCCCAGACTCTTTGTTATACTTTGAGGGAGGGGGACCATATCTACACAAAGGACTAGTAATGTGAAAAGTTTGTAAAAGGACTTTTTTGTGTTCTAGATACACACTGAATACTGTGTAGTCTCTTCATGAAAAATAAATGAAAGAATATGCTTACTGTACACATGTTGAGCAGTTTGTTTTCTTAGATTAAATAAAGTAATCACACAGAAAACCAAACCTAATGTTAACCATTAAGTTACTCTTGGATTGGTTTTTTCCCATGTGTTGCCATTTGAGAAACCTGGCACAGAAAAAAGGTGGTTTTGGGAGGCAGCTGAAAGGTGAAGAATGCATGTTGCATGAGGAGGCAGTTTCACACCTTGTGGAAAGACTCATGGAGGATAGGAGGGGTAAGGAGGGATAGCTGGACTGGTGTGTGTGTAGTGTGTGAGACTGCAGAGTGCAGGTGTCTAAGTTATAATAGTAAAAGCTTGGGGTCTGCAGGTTTTATTGTCACAGTATTTTCCTAGTATAAATGTAGAAACAACCTTACATTTTTACAAACAGAAGTACTGGAAACGTGGATTAACTTCTCTGATGGTGTAACACTTGCAAAAAATCCTGTTTCTCTGATCTTGAAATACAATTTTGTTTATGCTAAGATAGCAGTGCATTGCTTTTTTACACAAGATTTTAGGAGTGGCTTAGTAGATAATATGGTTTCTGTTCTCTTCTGCAGAAGAGACTGCTACTGATCTGTGCTGTGTGATATCTAGTCTGGTTCAAGTGATGATGGATTCATACAGCAGAACAAAGTCAGGGTTTCAGAGCCTTATTCAGAAGGAGTGGGTAATTGGAGGACATAGCTTTTTGGATCGCTGTAACCACTTACGCAGAAGTGAAAAAGAGGAGGTATGATTTTATTACATTCCTTGCTTACTATTTACAAGTTTACTCAATGTAAGGAGGAATTTAGCTGTTAGTCCAGAAGTTACAGTTACTCAGGATCTTTTGTGTTTTGTTTTATGGGTTGATAGTTTTACTATTTTTGCTGTTTAGAGGTCAGCAATGTCTTGAACTTAATGGGAAATTTTATATTTGTTCTCTTTAATTTTGTAGCCTTTTGAAAGTCATGTATCTTCTGTCCTTGAAAACTGTGTTAAATGGCAGTAATCTCCATAGAAATAAGTCAAATGAGTTGCCTATTCGTGTTACATCCAAAGATCAACTTCTGCTGTCTTGCTAAATTTTGCAGTCTCACCTCTCCATGTTTGTTTATATCTTGGGATTAGATCAGATGGCTATACAGAATGGAAATAGTAGGTGTAAACTGATCAAGAATTGCTATAAACTAGTTTTGCTTTGCCAACTTTAGTAGGCTGCATAGTGGCATCTTTCAGATTCAGGGTAGGAAGGGCTCATCTTATCTGTCAACAGTTGGCCCAAGGGTAGCTCAGATGATACTTCTTCAGAGCTCAGCCAAATGTATGTGCAGCAGTTCTGGAGTTAACCAGGCTTCTTGCCTTAAGACTTGTATTTGGAGACACTAAATACTGTAAAATAAATAGTCTTCATGGTGGAACAATTTTTTTTTTTTCTGAAACTGATGCAATATTTTCTTTACTTAGGCTCCTGTTTTTCTGCTCCTGCTAAATTGTGTTTGGCAGTTGGTACAACAGTATCCTCCAGCATTTGAGTTCACAGAAACTTACTTAACTGTCCTGTCAGACAGCCTCTATGTGCCTGTTTTTAGCACTTTCTTCTTCAACTCCCAACATCAAAGAGACACCAGTACGGTAAGGGTTTGTTATTTTGTGGATGGAGAGTGTTGAAGAACAAGTTTGACTAAGAAGCAGGGAAAACTCAAAAAAGCTAATTCCCTAGCAGCACCTCTTTTCATACTTATCAAAGTGAGTGAGTGTAACTTTGGCTGTAAGGAGTCGAGTTCAGGACTTAAGAGTTTATGATGACAGAACGGATCTATTACTTCTCCTGTGTGGCTGTAGTTTCATGTTTATTGCTCTTCAATGAAAACAGAGCTCTTTAACTTAAGAGGAATATCTGGCTGTCCTTCAGAATAAGTTATCTATGAAATTCTTGTGTAGTATTTTCAGTCGTATTCCAAAATCAACATTTCCTGAATGCTGATTTTTATATTTGGTTTATGCTTTTCTCCAGCCTAAGAATCTGGAAGCAATGGAAGTATCCTCTGCAAGGCTGCACAGAGACTAAAAAAAAAGGGAACACCGCTGTCTTTCATAAATAAATTGTCGACCACAAAATCTAAATAAGTAGCACTGCATAACTGCAGTGTCTAACATTACCCATGTTTGAAGAATCTGTCTCATGCCCAAGTTTGAAAACTGGGTTTTTTTCTTAGATTATTTAACCTTATTTTCAAATGTGAAAGTCTAATTGCACTGTTGTTCAGTAATTGAACATATAGAAAGAAAAGAGCATTGTTGCAACTCTGTAGCCTCTTCTCTAAAAAGCCAGTTTCTTAATTTCACCTTGACTTGGTCAGAATTCCTTTCTAACAGTATTAATTGTAACCTGTTTGTTTTGGCAGAGTGGTGAAAGCCTCAAGACACAAAGTGGTCCTTTCAGATTTCTTACCGTGTGGGACTGGTCTGTGCAGTTCGACCCCAAGGCCCAAGCTTTTCTGAACAACTCTTTTTATGCAGAGAAACCAAAACCAGATAAAAGTCAACGGAAAACTGCACGATTCAAAGTAAGATATGTGCTGCTTAACTTTTTTTTTTAATGATAGAAATATTTTGCACATCTCCTATTTCAAATTTACTCCCAGTGGAAGTGTTGGTACGAAGGGGGGGGGGGGGTTTAATTGATAAAATACATGTACACCTCAGACTCACCTGGATCTTAAGAACCCACTTTGCATCCACCTCAGTTGTAAATAATTGTTTTACAGCAACTATTCATAGTCATGAAGTTAAGGGCTTTTTCTTCATACTTTTATGCAAGTATAGCGGTAAGTCATGAGATTTAACATTCAGGTTAGTTACACTGGCATGTTTGAAGGGAGTTTATTTTGTTGTTGCACAGACTACCTAACCAAAATACATAGCAGGTTTATAATTGCCTCCCTAATTTTGACTGAGTGTAACCGGAGTGCATGTGTGCACTCAGAGAGGGAGTGCAGCAAAAACTGTCTGGGGTGTGGAAGATTAGGGGTGGGCCACCTCATTACTGGAAAGTAGCACAAACTCAGGAAAAAACTGAGCTTGGAGTTGCCTCTTTCAATTGAAATTTCTCCCTTGGTTAAGTTCTCTACTGTACAAAGCATTCTTGAGTGAGGCGCTGCCAATATGATCTACAGCATTAATCTCTTATGGAGAGAAATGCAATAAGGAACCACTGCATAAGCACAAATCAAGTGCTCTTTGATTTGTGACTAGCTTAAACTAAACAGGGAAGTTTGTAATACTTGAAAGGATTTGGCTTTTTCAGAGAAGATTGCTTTATCAGTGTTACTTCATTGCTACAGTTAGTGCAGGGAAGGTATCTGGCAATACTGAGCGTGCTCTGTGAGGTATTTGGTGTATTAGCCGAAAGAACGGTTTAAACACAGCCACTGCTTTGCCATATGGTTGAAGTGACTGTTGCTTGCAAGTAATTTCTGAATACAAGTTTTTCTTCCTCTTAAAGTTGCTTTCTGAAGTCCCATCAATATTTATCTCAGTATTTCTCTTTTCTTTCCTCTTAAAGCATCAACGGCAACTTTCTTTGCCACTGACGCAGGCAAAGCCTTCCACAAAGAGAGGATTTTTCAGGGAGGAAACAGATCATCTAATTAAAAACATTCTGGGTAGAAGAATTGGCAAGTTCATAAATTCTTCAGACGAGCCTCCCAATAATTTAAGGGAGTTCTATGATAGCTGGCACAGCAAACCTGTTGACTATCATGGCCTTCTGTTACCTCGCATCGATGGCCCTGAAATCAAAGTGTGGGCACAGCGGTATTTACGATGGATCCCTGAAGCCCAGCTTCATGGTGGTGGAACAATAGCTATAACTGCCAAGATTTTGGACTTGATGGAGGAAGTGCAAAGTTTGCAGGTGAAAATAGAAGAAGAACATAGTCAAGCTGTTTCTGGAGATGTACATTCTGTTACCACGCCGAGAAATTCTGCCCGTTTGTCATCCTTGTTTCCATTTGCATTACTCCAGAGACAGTCTGTCAAACCAGCTTTACCCACCAGCACCTGGAAGGACTTGGAAGATGAAGATGACTTGGTCAGGAGGGATGACGAATTTCTTGATCTCAGTGGGGATATGTCATAACATGTATATAGATTACAGTATGGATTGTATGTGGCTAAGCTCTGAGTTTAAATGTTGTGCTGTATCTTCATGTATGGAAGTTGAGCATCTGCAACCTGTTTAATGGGTTTGTGGGGTTAGAAAACCTTGATTGGAAAGAACTACTTGCCATAATTAACTGAGCATGTTTTGAACTTCTGTTTCACTCTGAAGATATTTATTGCTGAAACGTCTTTTTAGCATAGGCGTAATAAAAACAGGAGTCTTGGCTGGTGTAACCCCGTGGCCACCCTGTTTAAAAAAGAAAAACAACAAAAGAATACTTTCTGCTGTAAAGGTGGAATACTAAATGCATACCGCAACAATCATGCCATCTTAACATAACACCTCTTCCCCTTATGCTAAGAGTACTGGGAATGGAAGTACTGTGATGAGGAACTTAATACATCTGCATTTCCCCTCCACATAAAATAAACAGCGAAAGGTGGAACTAACTGCATTCACAGATGAACTTTTGATAGCTGAGGAATAAACCTCTCACAGTGTTTTGTCTGTGTGATATCACAGTCACAGGTTGGCTGCTCTGAGCCTGTGCTTGCAGTCAGCTTAGGGTGAGATGCAAGAGCTTGATGACACATTTCAAGTCTTAGTGCTGCTGTGCTATATGCCCTTGCTGCCTTGGAATATTAAGTTTGCTGGTAATGTTAAAAAAATGACCTGACTATGAGATTCTAATTTGCCACAAGTGGTTTTTCTCCTTTCAGTAGAGTGAGAGTTTCATTTTTAGTTTCCCCCATGGATGCCAGTTGCCTTTAAGGCTTTCTGTAGCTTGCACTGAGACCCTCCACACAGCAGGGAAGACTCTTTTCCTGTAATCCTGCAGTGAAGCAGGATTTGCAGTCTGTTGCCACTTGCCATGGGTTGGTGGTACAGCTTATGAATGTGGCATTTATACCATAGGACATTCGCATCCTGTTGCTGGATGTTATAACAGTACCTCAGTGAAAGAAGCCATAAAGAAATGCCTGTTGACTTGGATCTACTGTGTGTATGTTTATATAAAGTATTTTTACTGCAAATAATTGTCCTTTTTAAAGCTGAATATTATTTGACTGTCAAATCTATTTTGAACCCTTAAATTCTAGAATACACCAAGAATGGATTCAAGTCATAAAATCAGTTACACTGAGAGTTTAGACATTGAATAGTTTCTCTGTTCTCATAGGAGTTTAGAAATCCATTGCTGGAAAACTTAGCTGGTGGTTAAACTGTTGCTTAATTTGATCAGCTCGGTGAAACTGGGGATATTAAACTTTGTTACTGACTTATCACTTCACACTGAGTTGTATTAATGGATAGCAACAATTCATCAGCAGCCCTCTAAAAATAATTTTTCATATGTTAAAGTAAATGTATTAATGGGGAAAGAGGGAGAGCTTGATGCAACTATGCCAAAAAGAAGCTTCCCAAGTCTTGATTGCCTTAAGTCTTAGTGCGAGGACAATACTTGAGTTTGTCGTGTTTTATTTAAAAATACACTAGTACTTACGCTTTCTTCTGTGATATGTATGATCTTACAGCTAGCACTTGCTAGAATGGGCTGTACAGCACATTTCCTTCAGACTTAGTTGTTGTAATTCATGTGACTCATGTATGCAATAATACTTTGCATGTTGAATGAGCAGTGTATTATTATGGTGAAGAAATACTTGTCATTCTAAGGTCATTTGGGTTCAAGGGTGGGTTTTTTTAAACTGCCATTAGGAAAAAAATATTAAAATGATTTTTCTATACTTTTGATCAAACTGTTGTAATATTTCAGTCATAAAGATTACATATTTATATTAAAGAACAGATGTTGGACGTTTATTTGTACATAAGTTATCAGAAGTATATATAGAAGAGAACCATATATCTGGAATTGAACATGGGAACACTTCTAACATAGAGTAAATACCATTGTTACCAGTTTTCTGCACTGAGGGATTGGAAATGTACTTCATATTTTTACTCCAGGCTTCTGTTTATACCTCTAAGTTTTAACACTGAATGCAAGCTAGAAGCTTTACAGGTTTTTACCTTCTTGTTATTTCCAACAGGCTGTTTGAAGAGTGTCAATAAAATATACTTTGAAATACTTGTCCTGAAATAAGAATGTATGTTTAAAGTCCTACTTCGCAAATGATGCGTTAAATCATAGGCAGCTTGACAATCTGCAGTGACAAGGCTTTTCTGGTTATAACCCTGTTTTTACAGACTTTTACAGGAAGGAAGCTGTGCAGTTTTGACCTGGCTGTACTTACTGGAGAGGTGCTGTTGGCACAGGAGAGAGCAAAGTTCAGTGTAGTGAAGTAGGATGGCTGCAGGAAGTTACCAAGGTGATCTAGAAGCTGTCTGCTGAATGTCTGTATTTGGGGAGTTATTAAACAGTGTTTATTTCGGTCTTAGCGAGGTACTCCCCCCATATCCAGAACAAACATTGTTCTTACATTGTTAAACTAAGCAACTTCTTGAAATCGCCACAGTGGGGTGTTTCTGAAACCAAATGCGTGTTTGAGCAGGGACTGACAGGTGGTCACAGCGACCTGTGGAGTACGAATCAAAAAAATTCCACTTTTTTTTCAAGACATTACAGATTACTAGCCCCTGCTCAAAGCCAGCACTTGTGCAAATCACACGTTCAAAAACTGTGCCACTTGGGGTATTTCCTAAAGCCTGTGCCAGGCTTGTTCTTGGAGCCCTGTACAACAATAGCTGGTGCAGCTGCTGCGGGTCATGTTGTAAACATAAGGTGTGCCTTTGCCTCACCCACACCTTCTAAAGAGCAGCGAGTGTACTTTGACCACTTGGCTTTGATTTAAGACTGTATTCACTATTGAAAATGTTCAGCTATTGATGTGTAGCAGATTGGAATGTACTTTATAAAGGTGCTTACAGCCAGTTTGGCCTCTTGGTCTGTTGCTCCAGCTAAGGCTTTTTCTGTTTATGCTCAAAGCATGGAAGCAGAACTTCAGGCGGTAGCATAATACTTTCTGCTGAGGATTTCTTACAATGGATTAGTTTTGTCACACTAGAGGTCACCTTCATTCTAATCCTTAGCTGGAGACCTCATACACAGTATTTACGGCTTGGTACTTCCTTGGAAAGAGCTAGGTTTTGCATAAAACTATTTAAAAATTAAATAGGATGGACTTCATTTTCTGGGACAGGAAGGAGATTTGAATAGTGAACTTAATCTGAGTCTAAAAACACCATTCTACATACAGAACTATACTTGTTCTTCTGCAGTGAATTGGGCAAGGTGGGGGAATGGAACCCTTCTTACCTTTTCCTTGTCTTATAGTAAGGTTGATGTGACAAATGATGTTGTCAGCATTTGCAGGATGAGAGAGCTTGGTGGGATAGTAGAGTTACCTTGGAAAGGAGTGGACACAGAAGGTAAGGAGAGCTGATGTTTGAGCTGGTGAAACACTTCTATGGGGAGGGCACCACTATGCTGAACATAAAGGGAGTAGAAATGGTGTTGTTCAGGCTGTGTTAGAGGAACATGGTAGAGACTACACACAGTTCTGAGTCCCAGAGGACTTCCTCTGCTTGGGAGGTAAGTTTGACTTGAGTCACAGGTTTAAACTTGCTGTGGAGGCTGAGAAGAGGTTAATAGAGGACTGCTAATATCTTGGCAAGTGTTTGTATTGGCAAGGGATGCCCGGTGCTGCCATGTTTTGGGCTGCTGTGGAGCCTTGTGCTCATGTGTGAGCCCTGTGAAACAGTAAACACTGCTGCTTGATTGCAGCATGTTACTCTGCGTTTGGTTTCTCTGTTTATTGTTTCAGCAATCCAGTAGAATGAAGTAGGTACTTCCCTTAACGTTATGCTTAAAGCAGGACGATAACCCATACCTAGGAATGCATTTGGAAACTTAATTTGTGAACACCAGAACTACAAGGTCTGATTTCCCACGGCCTCGTCTTTTCTGGCCATACCACAGTTCCCTCCACTTTGTCCTTTCTTCTGGCATTTCCTACCCTTGTTCATACAATAGCATCTTTAGTCTCCATCTGTCTCCTCTCTGTTCCTGACTCCTGTGCTGTACCAGCACTTTACATGTTTGTCACTGCTGACTTGCTGGACAAGACAAACTCAATGTCTTGCTTCCTTGGGGACCAGGTAAATACCCATGACTTGACCTGGCCAGGCCACATAGCCTTCAGACTGACTGTTGGAATCTAGTAACCCTGGAAATAATACTTTGTCAAAACGCATCAAAATTATCTGCTGGTTTTCAAAGCAGGAGGGTGGAGAGGCTATTGACGAGCTGCCCTGTGTGGTTACTGAGGAAATCAGGGTGGGAGAAAGGAACGAACTCCCCCGTGCCTGCAGCTCAGGCATGATTCAAATCTGCAGTTCTCGGGCTAAAAACAATGCTGCCCTCAAATAGGAAAATCTGCTCATTTACAGCCAGATCAGGTATCCTCGTTTTCTCAATGCAACTTTTTTTTAATGTTGCATATTATCTGGTTTTGTGCTCTGAAATAAAATTTTTGTTACGCTGTAGAAGCCAAAATTCAGGACATAGAACCACTGAGTTTCCTGGAAATCAACTGACATTTCTATGAGTTCTGAAAGGTCACTTACAATCCTCACTGTTATTATTACTCCCATCTGAAGAATATGTCAAATTAAGAACAGCAAACGCTGCTAGAATTAATGTAGAGTTTTGCTAATAAAGAGTGTAAATTTTCAAGTATTTTACAAATACTAGTGAGCTTTTAAATGTCAATGCTTTGTGGGCTCACTTTGCAGTCAGTGGGACTCATTTCCTTTTGTGTTTTAGAGACTTTTTTGAAGTACATTTATGCATGTGATGACAGAGAAGCTAATTTTATGCAGAGGGTGTAAGTGTTCATTGCTTCATGTTTTGGTGATGATGCAAGAAGATATTTCAACTTTAGCCATGACCCCAATTCATAAATCAAAACAGCATGCTCCTTACCAGCCTCCTTGAGTTCACTACACAGATGAACCCAGTTTGTTTCCTACAAGCCATTTCTTGCATTTTCCAGTTTCCCAACCCAGATTTTCCCCTGTGGGTTCGCTCTTAAAGAATATTTGTTGTTTTTCCAATGGCTGTTCATTCAACTTTGGAAAAGACTGGTTTTATACCTGCCAGCTATACTTAGTTTTTCCTGTTGCAAGGGGTGGTGGGAATATCTGAAAGCGAGATGAGGAGTACTACAGATGACTCAACCAGTCTTCTCAAAGCACAAGGTCCCTCTCTTCCTTGCCAATATGGAGCATGGCAGCTCTGAAATTTACCCTGTAATAATAATTATTATTATCTGGAGTAAGTAAAATCCTCCTGGACAGCATTTTTTCCCAAACAAAAACTGCATCAAAGAAAAAGCAGAGTGGTAATCCTGATAATAGATGTATTTTCTAAGGCAGCACATCTCCTGTAGTTTCAGTAGTTTCCTGTGATGGTTTGGGTTTGGGTCTGGGTCACACCCAGTGTGGGGCAAATGCAGACAGGTGCCAAAGGGGGTCCTGCTATGCACTGTTAGCCTCAGGTAGCTGCCAGCTGATTGAATGGAAATAGGCATTTTGCTTTTGTGGATTAGCTTTCTATCAGATCAGCTCATTTACCCAAATCACCCCATGAGGGTGCAGGGGGAAACAAGGGGAGCACATGGTTTAAGGATGCCCCTCTCAACAGTTGGCCCCCAGTCAGAGCAGACGAGGTGGAAGGTGGAACCAGAGGAGCAGAAAATTGCTTTTGATCTGCCATGTTGTTGAAAAAAAGATAAATCCTGGGAACCACGACTGAAGTGTGGCTAGCTGAAATGTTGTAAATAACATGTCCAGCCAACTCCAGCTATTTAACACTTCTGAGGGAAAAAAAACAAACAAACAAACAAAACACCACAACCTGAAACAGCTTTGTTTTGAGGCTGCCTGTAGAAGCCTTACAGGGTGATTTAAAGTATAGTTGTATTGGATCTGGCCTGTTTGCCGTAGTAGGAAGGTAAGTAAGGAAACAAATCCAGTGAATTCAATCTGTGGCCATCCATTTTTGTTGAAAAGCAAAAATCATGTTCTGACTTGTAATCTAAAAACAACAGTCGCTCAGCAAGTGATTTTTTGATTCCTGGGGCCTTCCTGCTTTTCTCTTCTAAGCTCCAGCCACACATAGGTTAGCTGATCGGTTACCCCCCCACCCTCCTTTAGCGTATTTTACTTACTTTTTCTTTAGATTTAATGCAGGTGATCTGCT
This sequence comes from Pipra filicauda, assembly GCF_003945595.2. Lineage (NCBI taxonomy): Eukaryota > Metazoa > Chordata > Aves > Passeriformes > Pipridae > Pipra > Pipra filicauda. The sequence continues at coordinate 446,027 of NW_024105053.1, read as the reverse complement.
TTGTCCATATGCCACCCATTATCTCTCTCAGGTGTAGGATATAGTACTCCACCTAATTTTCCATGGAAATTTATCTACCTAGTGTTGTTCCGAAGGCAGTGGCCCTTTTTATGGTTCAGATTGCAGCAGAATAGCTATCTGGCAGAGATGATGATGAAAAGGGCAAGTTACTGAAATGAAATACAGTAATAGTAAAACCACTACTCAACGGCTTGGTATTAAGAGGAGGCTGCATGAATATGCAACCCCCTGGAGTTCTGAAGGTAATAATGAATGCTAGAAACAGCTGAAATACAATTACCAGGGACCCAGGCTGACTTAGGCAGCAGGAAATGACCGAACATAAATGTTTTTTTATAATCTTTGGATCTTATTAAAGTAATAATAGCTCTGCTTATGCTGGCTGCTGACATTAATATTCTGTCTAGGCTGATAGACATCCTTCCCCCTCCTTGAACGTTTTCCCCCTCAGTTATTAATATACAACCTGCTGCCTTCCAGCTCTAGCCTCATGAGGGAAATATCTCCCCAGCTGCAAAACAGAGGGAAAGGTTGACTGACATCTCTGCATTTGTCAGAGGACCGTAGTAAATGGCTGTTCCCTGCCAAGAAATTTCTTTTTAAAAGTTACTTTCAGCTAGTAAAATAATATCTGGGTGTATCAAACCAGAGTTGAAAAAGCTAAATTTAATTACAGAATTGGAAAGGAATTCTTTAATACACCTGAGCTCTTTCAAGTGAGGAAAGGAGGATTAACTCTTTCCATGGACATGTGAGGGAAAGGAAACACTGTCTGGCTGTCCCCCTGCAGTCCACGGAGGTCCATGTGGGAACAGACATCCACCTGAGGACCCCTTGCTGGAGCAGGTGGATGCCCAGAGGAGGTTGTGACCGCTTAGGAAGCTCATTTGTTATATGTTCTGCCCTGCCCTGTTGAGGAGAGGAGTGACAGAGTGGCCTTGGTGGTCACCTGTTCTCCAGCCAAGGTCAACCCACCACAAACACTTAAACAGTTGCGCCCTTCAACAGCATCTGTTCGACTGTGTGGGCTGTTTGAAAGCTTTAATGGTGAGAATTTCAGTCCCTTTAGGTATGGCTGAGTTTAAAAGATGTTGAAAATTTATTTTACACATCTGTACTAGCTTTTGTTCAATTCATTTAACTATTGATCTGCCAGTAGGTGGCCACTCTCACAGGACTTGTTCAGTTAAAACCACCCACTGATTGGTATTTTCCAAGTCTTCTGAATGTCTTCCTGGGCCTGAGAAGATATGTGTTGCATTAATAAGCCAGTTGTCTTGGCGTGGCCATCACCAAATCCTCGCTGCTGAGCCATGGAAGCCCAAGCATTCTGTTTCATACTGGGGCAGGGAATAGCCTGGTGGCTTTGGTGTGCCAACTCAGTCAGATTTCCGAGAGGTATTTGATGGCAGTGAGGAGCATGAAGTGGAGAATTGCTCTGTGGAGAACTGGTCGAGGAGATGCCTTGCAAAAGGGCTCTTGGGTCAGGTGCTGGCAGAAAGAGCTGTGTTTGAAGAAGCTGTCTGCCTCTAGCTCTTTGGCTTATACCGTGCTCAAACAAGAAGGGCTTCTTATATTTTTTTTGCAAACAAACCAAACTGCGTCAAAGATGCTTTATTCCTAACTGAAGCAACTTATTGGACACTGAGCTGGCCAACTGCCCAGATTAAGAAAGATCTCTTCCTGCGGAAGGGAAACTGTCAGATGAAGCAGAACTAGGAATCTTGCTGGGTTTTTTGTCAGCTGTGGTGGAGAGACATAGTAAAAAGCCTACTTTGAAAAAGTTTTATCTATCTATATATTTTCAAATTTCAGAGTTACTTCTGTGCAGCAGCATCTTTCCAATATGATCTTGCCAAAGATGGTAAAAATGGTATCTTCTTCTTTAAACAGTTTTGGTCCTCCGTATTCCATGCCATATTTTGTGATATTAATGGCAAAAAGAAGTCCCTGCTACAGTCAGCCTGGAGTACACCTTCATAAAAATTATTTACTGAAGTTTTCACTTCTGTTGCCGTAGAATAGCTGAGAGCAATGTGGCCTTGTGAAGCACCAAAAATAGTTCCTGCCATAAAACAGGATGTTAAAAACACTTGGCACTTTGTATTAACCTTGTATTAACAAAGACTAACAAACACATGCTCAAATATGACATTCATATCTGAGGCCAATTTACAATCCTGGGGTCATGCAGATGTAAGTAGTGCTTTGGTTTTGACTGCAGGATGTTTAGGAATGATGGTGAGGTGCCAAGTTGGTTCTCCAGTTCCAGGCTGAGTTTGAAGCTAGGAAAACAGAACCTATTTGATTTAAAGAGGAGGGAAAGTCCAAAATTTGTGGGTTGGATTGAGGTTTTTGCTTTTTGGTTTTTTTTTTTTTGTCATTTTTGTTTTGGGGGTTTTTTTTGGGTTTTTGGTTTTTGGTTTTTTTTTACAGAGCTGTGTTTCAGAGTGGGACCATGCTTCCAGGATAGGGAGTGCTTTCTTTGCTTTGGCACAGTGCCTGGTCCTGCTCTCCTGCTCTAAGCAGTGCGAGATCACCTCACTGGATTTCAGCCACAGGTGTGTTTTGACCACTGAGGCCAGTAAAAGCTTAACTGTCTTCTGCTCAAGCATTTGTTCCACAGAAACACAAGACTTGTATTTGTTGTTCCATAACAGGCTATGAAAAACGAGACTGGTTTTAGTCTGGGGGGAGTTTTTAAGGATTTTTTGGTTGGTTGGGTTGTTGTTTGGTTTTGGTTTGGGTGGGGTTTTTTTTAATTTTCTCTCTGAGGGGCTTAACTGTGTAATAAGTAGCTGTTAATTAAAATCACTGTTTTATCCCTTGGCAAAGAGAATTAAGCTGGTGCCTGAGTAAACATTAGGGAAAACATTTAGTGAGAAAAGACCATACATACACACGGAAGTAGGACACCTTGATGCAGATGGCTGACTCATCAGTGCGACATATTCTGTGTTAAATATGGAAAGCTCAGATGTCATTTGCTGTATGTCAGCAAGACAGAAGGAGATTTATTTTTGTTTGTTTCTTCCAAAGATGCCTTGTAAACCAGACAGAGTTCTCGACTGACTGTTTGTGCAGGTGAAAACACTGATACACTGTGCAGCGTCCCTCATTCCCCACTGCAGCCATGGGATGCATCTCTGTTGTTTGGAGGTTTCTGGACCATGCCAGGGCAACCTTCTTAGGCTGCTGGATGTATTTCTATTACCACTCACCAGCTGGGTTTCTCCACTAACTTTATGTTTCTAACTTCCATCTTAATTTGTGACTGGCGATAATTTAGCTGCTAATCCTTTTTCATTTCTCTTCCCTGGGGCAGTCACTGGAGTCCTGAAAGTCTCCTCCTGGCTTCATTGATGCAGCTTATTGCCATGAGGATCAGGCTGCCTCCAGCAGCTGTGGAGGGCAGATTTTTGGGAGGCTCAGGAGATAGGCTCTGATGTGTAGATAGCGCTGCAATCCCATCAGCACAGGATGGTCGCCTGCATTGTCATGGCTTGGAGTTATAATGTACAGTAAATGGATTCAAGAGGAGAGGAAGGCTTCTTCTGGCCTGTTCAAATATAACATTTGCAACAACTTATACCTTTTAAAAAAAAAAAGATAATGCAAATGTAAGTGGCCATTGGCAAGACAGCAGTTCATTAACTGAACAAGTGATGCAAGCACTTTTTCACACTTTCTTTCCTTTTCCTCCCAGATACAGAAAAGACTTGTGGGGAACTAATCTCATGCCAAGTTTTTCAACACAGTTTTTGTCAGGCTCACTGGCTGTCACTTGGTGCTTGCTGCATGCCTGGGCATGCAGAGAAATGTACCCAGCTGCTGGTTCACTCTGGAGTCAGCGAAGCATTTGTCTAGTAAGTCCCTTCCCCATACCAGCATCCCTAGAAAAAGAGTCACATAACATTTCCAGCTCTACTGTGTAATTCTGCTGCTGTTTTAGCTCCTTTTGACTTCAGTAGTGAAGTTTCAAATCCCCCATCTTCTTCCTCAATCTAGTTTTCAGGGAGAAAATATAGTCCACTCACAGGCAGAAAGATGAGCATGCTATAGATGTGTAAGGCTGATGGTAAAATTATCACCTCTTCATGAGTTTTCTGACAGTTCCTGACTACTAATCAGGTTCCTGCTCTCTTTGAATCCACTGTGATTGCTACAAATACTAGTTTTAAAAAACAGGAGACATTCTAGAATCCCCCTCCTTCTGTGTCTCATGGTTATATATTATACACCATCTTGACTTAGTTCTGTGCAGAAAATCTTGTGTTTGGTGCTACATTAGTACACAGAAGGAATTCCTACACATTTGTAGAAAATTAATCAACTCTTAAATGCAGTCAGTGCTTATGAAAATGTACTTATTCGACTGCTCAGCAAGAAGTTTTTAAATAACTGGCTAACCTTAGAAATAACATTGTGTTTTAATGCTAAAATGCTCATCAATTTCTACGATGCAGGTAACATTTTAAACAGCCTTTGTTCCAATCATTCAAATTATTATTTCAATTTGAATTAAGAAGGTGGTGCAGTGTAGATAGGATCCCCTGTGAAGAGGTTTCTGTTTGAATAACAGCTCTTTTGCAGCCCATGTATATATTTGCATAGAAGGTAAAGTGCTTGCCGGTGAAATCTCTTTAAAAGCCATCACATAGAAATGATATAACCATAATACCATTTTTCAATACCGAAGACAGATATTGTTTCACAGATATAATCCAGTGCAGAATTAACCACCCCAAAAAAATCAGTCCACATTTCGCTTGTTTTCACCATTTCTGGACCCATTCACAGGAATAATATTCCCAAACTTTCTGCCTTGCGGTCAGAGGAGGCACCTGGATTACAGATTGAAACAGAGAGGTGGCAGTGCTGTGGAGCTGAGCACTCCATGCTGCTGAGTGGGGAGTCCAACTTCTGAATTTCCCCAGTTAAGAGCAAGTGCATCTCCCCAGAAAAACATCTGGAATTTTCTCCCCTGGTCATAGTCAGCTGTGCAAGGTAGCTCACAGCAAGATGGTGAGACGTGGTGCTCCCAAAGACTTAACTCGGATTTCATTCTTCCATATTTTCAAAGCTAACTTTAGCAACCCAATTAGAAATGCTTCCATCCTGGTTTGACTCTTGAATGAATCAGAGACAAAGGTAATCCAAATACGTCTGTATGTTTAATCTACAAATGTTTATCAATGTTTTTTGCTCCCTGGATAGAAGGTACTGTGGGAGGTATTAACATCTGTGCCAGACTTAAAACTTTCTGGCATTCCCTGTGTTCACAACCTCCTGGCTGCCATCAGGAGTACAAATCATCCAGCACAAGCAGGGTATGCAACTTGTGCCAGGAACAGAACAGACTGCAATGCACTTGGCTGATTTTTTCAGGATCAAAGTAACTTGAAAATGCAGCTTTATCTCCCTTAAACAGGCTTTATAGAGGCTCAGAGCTGGCTGCTGCCAAATATTTCCAGATTGTTCTTCCATTTCCCCAGTCCCAGCTGCTCACACACCTTTTCTGAGCTGATGTGACCACTAGTTCCTGGAATCCATATTTTTCTCCCTCACTGACCCCATGACTCTGTTTGTCTCACATCTGCAGTTCTAAAATTACCACCCGTTATTTGATTCTCTCTGCGTGGGTCTTTGGTCATGACGAGAGGGTGTAAACCTAAACCTACCAAAAGTTATTCTGCACACAATACGAATGCACCCAAGTACTCTCTATTTAGACAACATGAATGCTGCTCTAATCACTATTTATCTTGTAGATTACAACTCTATGGAAACATTTTCTTTGCACCATCTGGCCTGATGTATTTTTTAATGAGCTGATGAGTATTTATATGTGTTAAAAGGAACAGATAGCAAAGCATTTGTTACAGTAGGACGTGAAATAAAGATTTTTCAAAACTGAACTTGCATAAAATTCACCATATTAAATGTTTTAAATTTTGCCAAAATACCAGGGACAGTTTTGGCGAAGGCTTTATGGGACTCATTTTACTCAGTGAACATCTATTAAGGAAACTGCACATTCTTCTTAGTGATGCTGGTTGAACAGGACCCCTGTGTAGAAATGAAAGGCCATCTCAATTACAAACAGCACTTTGACTGATACTTTAGTCCTTATGATTTCTGCACTGTAATTGTAATATTAAAATAACCAGTCCAGGTTCTTGCTGCTGAACAATCTCACTCAGCTACAAGGAGGAAGACGCTATTACAATACAAAGATTTCAGGAACCAGGATGATTTGAACTCCCTAGGAGGTAAGAAAATGAGAGGATCTGGAAATACTCGAAATAAAGAAAACCTTTTTGAAATGAGCAAATGTGCACAGCGCTTCTGCATTTCTGCCTTTGGTCTTTCTAAAATGCCTGTCATTCTTTCTCTAAAAATCCAAAATTTATTGCATTGGTAGGTAAAAAACTTAAAAGCAGCATGCGCTGGTTTTTAATTCAAAGTCATTTGAAGATAAATTCTATTACTAATGTAGAGGCTGCATCTGATTTTATATGAGCTTGCTGTTAAAAACTGGCGCTATGCTGCTGAAAGTAATAACTAATTCTTCAAATTCTTTAGAAGCCTAAAACATTGTCTTTGAATCAGCCTAAGGGACAAGCTTAAAAGAAGGCTTGTTGGAAAAGATACACTTGCAAATTTTACTTTTATAAACTGATAATTTAAACAACGTCTAAACTGCTGGGCATTAAAAGCAATCAAAAAAGAGTTTGTTGCGTGGACAGAAAGAGCCATATCAGTAAGGGTTTTTTACTTAGAAAAATTTGCTGTTAGTGTTGGAAAGTTCATTCCAAAACCAAGAAGAAAAACCCACCTGGTTTGCACTGGCTGGTGAAGGATTTATTTAGTAACCAAAACAACAGTAGGAGTAAAACAGGTGCAGCTGAAACTGAAAGAGAGAATATTACATGACCACCGTGTACCAGACACGATTTCTATGGCCAGTTGATCATTGTCTCTAGTTTCTTCCCACACACAGTGTTACACATTAGTCTGCCCATGTCCCATATCTCTGATCTCCTTCTCTCATAACTCTGTTCCTTTCAGCCTCTCAATTCTTATTGGAAGTGAAAATCCTGTTCTTGGAGATCCTGCTGATAATAATGGATAGAACAAACCTCAAGATAGTTTGTTTCCAGTTCTTTTCTGGCATTAATGTCTACTCAAGCACTCAAGCAGCATATCTGCAATCAGCATGGTTTTAAAGACCATTTGGCCTTAGGAAATTTGTCTCCCTTTGCTTCTAGCCCTTGGGCTTTCATACTTCATGCTTCTTCAGTAATGATACGGTGCCTATATGTGAGGCTGCCCTGTCAACAGATCCCTGAAATTATATAGGGGAATATGGCCTTTTTCTTGACTGTTGTTTTTAAGTCAGACTCTTACAGGGATTCAGGTCACAGCTGCACCTGACACTTGTTTTTAATGGCGTAATTGGGAGTGTCAAACTTTCACTGGGAGGGGATGGAAGACACAGGCAGGAATGTAAACAAGCTTGACTGGCGAAACTGCTGGATGGCAAAGCTCTGTTAGCCAGCAGCCATCTTCTAGAAAACATCTCCTGTTTTCTTGCTGTCAGCTTCAAAACATGCACATCCTATTCATCTAATTGTCCTTCAGGGGGAAAATCTGCCCAGCAGTACCTTGTTATGGTGCTGCTGCAGCACTAGGATTCATCCACTATGTCTGAAATTCCATAGCCTGGCATGTCTCTTAGGTTGAAACTTCCACAACTTCTTGCTTTACCCAGCTCTGCCTTGTGCTCCTGATGTTAAGGTTGTTCATTTGTCTGTAGTTAAGAGCATGCAAGCCCCTACTTCAGGTGTTACTCTTTGCCCGACCTGCTGTCCCAACACATGCTTGCATTTAGCTTGTCACTCACTTTTCCTGCTGGCATGACTGTGGTAATCCCCTGCTCCTACAGGGAAGAAAGTCATGGCAACTGCAACTACCACAACACAAAGTAAGGCTCTAGGACCTACACATTTGCTATTTTCCCTTTTAATTCAACTCCCCAGTTGGCTAGCAGCAATTCAAAAACCCTAGCTCCTTCAGAGGTCTACTGCATTCTGCCAGGTATGGGCTGAATAAACAAGGATGAGTTACAAGGGCTATTTACTGCAAGATGAACAAAATTGTTTCTAGATTACAGCCTGTACTCTTGCGGTATTTCTTCCTAACAGAACGCTCTGAAGATTTCGGGCTTCAGCTCTTGGGCTGGATGCCACTGGCATTGGAATGGGGGAGGAAGGGGTTCCTGTCCCCGGCAAGATGCCCAGTGACAACCCAAATGACATGAACCACACATTGCAGTGTCAGGGGCTACAGCATTCTGAACTCCTGGTGGAGCCATGGAGGACTCAGAAATATTTTTCTAGTGCTGCTTGGTACTGTAAAATAAATTGCAGGTAAAAAGGTCGTGACACAGGATCTCCTGGGTGGGTATCTGCCAAGCTTCGTGGCCCTCGGTAACACACCAGATCTCAGCTGTGTAGAAGGGATGAACACTGACAAAATCATGTGCTGAATGAAGTGCGTCCTCTTTGCCACCCTTTTCACTCAGATTTGGGTTTTCTCTGTCAATGTTGCACTGGTGTAAAAAAATAATTTAATTGGCTCAAAATTCAACCATATGTGTTCTTAATTTGGTTTGCACTGAACTTATTAGCTTAGGTTCAGCAGATGAGTCAGAACTGAAATTAATAATGAAGAAATAAATTTCTTTGAAATTACACCGTTCAATTTGTGCAAACATCTGAGTTACTAAATCACAGAAGTGACTGTCAAGTATAAGGAACTTCATAGTACACCTCATCCTAATAAAAATGAAATTGATCAACAAATCTAAAAATTATTAACCTACAAGTGATCCTAATTTGTCCCGTTTTGTAACAAAATACAGAAAAGTGGGCAAATTAATAATATGATTAGCAACTATTTTTAAAAACTGATTTTTACAAAACTGAAAAAAACAATGAGTCCTTTGATGCCCCTGAGGAAAGGATCCAAATAAAAAAAAAATAAAACTAAGAGTTGCTGATAAACATTCCATCAATTAACCTTTAAAAGGCAATCAGGACTAAACCCATAAGTACTTAAATGTCACAGTAGTCCAGTGGGACAGCTAAAATAATTGTAACAGCCCAAACAGTTATTCTATTGGTAAGAAAGGAGAAGATAAAATCGCTTCATTAATTAAAGATAGGAATTAGAGAAAATAGAAATGATGTTGAGAAATGTTCTCTTTTTTTTCCCAAGGGAAAGAAACAGGGAATTGAATGTAGGTGCAAGGCAAATTATAACAATGATATTACTAAAGTGAAATGTGAGAATTTTGCTAATAGTGCTTTTAAGAAGATGTGTTCAACAAAGAGCTTTGCATTCTGGGGAAATAGGTAAATATTATCAGATGGGGTAAAGATTAAATTCTTTCTACTAACAGTATACTTTAAGAAAAATTTTAGCAGCAGTACTAAAGTTAGGTAATTCCTATCAGTGAGCCAGGATAGCTTGCATACAGTTTTCTGAACTAGCTTTTTGGAACCTCTTTTTGATCTCTAATAAACCTTGGGAGTTCCAAAGAACAGGAAGAAAGCTAACATAGTGACTATGTTAAAAGAAGGCCCAGGTAACGACCCAAGTTAATTATATGCCTGTCATCTTGATTGTAATCCTCAGCAAAATATCCAAGTTGCTCACAGAGGACTAAATTAATAAATATTTGAGTTTAATTACAACTCAGAAAAGACATTTCCGTAAAACAGATCTTTTAATGCTATCGTGGCGTCTCTTCTTTAAGCAAATGCTTATTTGATAAAAATAACACTCATGTTATATCCTTAAGCTTCAGTTTGGCATTTGAGCTGGTACAGCAAGACACTTTAATTAAAAAAAAAATAAATTAGAAGGATTAAAAAAACCTAGAACGTCATACAGTAAGTGGACTGTGAATAATTAGCAGGCTTCAAAAAACAGAAGAGGAACAATCAGCAAACACTTGTGAGAGCAATCCAGATCCTCTGGGGATCACTGTTGTCCATCTGCTATTCTTTCTCAAGCTGTACCAAATTGTCACCAAGTCACAATAGCAGGGGATGCAAGGAATGGGGGTGTGGGAAACAACTGAGGCTACAGTCGGAGCTCTCAGTAAACAGAGTCCAGTTAAAAAAAACCTAAACCAACAACTCACTAAAGGTAACTCTTTATTAACATATTTTATTTATATATTAAATATATGGTTTATATATGTTTATATGTATGTATTGCAGTATGGTGAAATGCAATATTCAAACTGTGAACTAAAAAGTGTAGGCCATCCTTGCACCACAAGCACCTTTATTCTGCAATAAAACACACTGCCTGGAAACTTACATAGGGTTTAGCCTTGACAAGAATTATTTTGAGTTTTTGGTGTGCCATTTACAAAAAGGCTAAAGGTTTGAAAAGGTGCTTGTTGACACCAGAGCTGAGGGACTCCATCTTTGTGGTTTGAAGTCAAAACTGTTGAGAGCTCACCTGAATTCATTCGACAGGTATATGTGTGTGTGTATATATATACATATATATACACATATATACACACCTTTAATCATGGAATCACAGAATGGTTTGGGTTGGAAGACACCTTAAAGACCATTTTGTTCCAACCCATCTGCCATGGGCAGTGACACAGAATCATGGAATCAATTAGGCTAGAAAAGACCACTGAGATCACTGAGTACAGCCTTTGAACTGAAAGAGAAATCTCTCTTTCGAATTTAGAAAGACAGCAAAAACCCGTGAGACAAAGGAAGCACAACGGAAGGTTTTATTTGCAGCACACTGGGTGTCCAGGCCACTAGGGTCTGGAAGCACACTACCCGTTTGAAAATCCCACCTTTTGTAGTTCTTTTGGTTACATAAACTGTTACATATTCATTAAATGCAGTTTTTACCTCGAAAGATTACTTTCTGACCAGGGAGAGGGTGTTACCCTTGTTTTTGATTGATTGTGATGTCCCCGGTACACAATAGGCTACCACATGGCAGAGAAGGTCTTTGTTTAGATACATCTTTACTTTTTGTATTTTTCCCTATTCCCAGCCGCAAAAGTTCCCCGGTGTCAGGTGCAGACAGAACCATTCACCTTACAACTCCGCGACACGCCTATTTTAATTAAAAAAGAAAAAAAAGGACCCCTCTTTGGTTAATAAAAGCCACCCCCTTCCACTTTTCTACTCAGTTCATTTGCTTGTAATAAAATCAGGTTATTTATTTCTCCTATCACCATGTCAACTAAAGCATGGCACTAAGTTTAGTGCCAACTAAACACCTCCAGGGACAGTGACTCCACCACCTCCCTGGCCAGTCCAGTCCAATGTCTAAACACCCTTTTAGTGAAAAAATTCTTTCTAATGTCCAACCTGAACGTCCTCTGGTGCAGCTTAAGACCATGTCTTTTTGCCCCGTTGCCAGTTGCCCAGAAGAGACTGATCCCCACCTGGCTATAACCTCCTTCCAGATTGCTGTGGAGAGTGTTGAGGTGCCCCCTGAGCCTTCTCTTCTCCAGGCTAAACACCCCCCAGCTCCCTCAGCCTCTCCTCACAGGACCTGTGCTCCAGACCCTTCCCCAGCTACACTGTCCTTTTCTGGACTCACTCCAGCATCTCAATGTCCCTCCTGAACTGAGGGGCCCAGAACTGGACACAGCATTCGAGGTGTGGCCTCACCAGTGCCTAGTACAGGGCGACAATCACTTCCCTGGTCCTGCCGCCCACACACCTTCCAGCAGCCCAGGTTGCTCAGCGTCCCATCCTGGCCTTGAACGCTTCCCATATGGAGGGAATGAGGCTGGAAGGGGCTGCGCCAGCAACCGGACACGGCCTTCTGGCTAAACATGAATGGCCAGGCATCGGAATAGGTTGTCCAGGGAGATGGTGGAGCCACCACCCCTGGATGTGGCGCTGGGCGACGCGGTTTAGTGGTTCTGGGGTTACAGCGGCAGCGCTGGGCAGGCGGTTGGACTGGACGTTCCCGAAGGTCTCCTTCAGCCTTGACGGTTCTACGATTCCATGAAAGCAATCGGACTTGAGGCAGCAAAAGAGGCACCTTTAGCAGGACACCCGCCGCCCGCACGGAGGGCAGTGCCCGCCCCGGGTCACGGCCGCGCTCCCTCAGCCGCGGGCCCTTTCCGGCGCCGCCCCCGCCCGGCGCTGCCACATCCTCCGCTGACATCAGCCCGCGCCGCCATATTGAGCCGCCGCCGCCGCCAGCGCGGCCGACCCGCTCCGGACCCGCTGCCCATGTCTGCCCCCGGCCGGAGCGCGTAGGGCGGAGCGGCCCCCGGCCCTTCTCATCCCGGAGCCCCGCTCTCCCCCCGCCAGCCATGACTTCCCTGACCCAGCGCAGCTCCGGGCTGGTGCAGCGCCGGACCGAGGCCTCCCGCAGCGCCGCCGCCGCCGCCGACAAGGAGCGGGGCGCCGGCGGTGGCTCCGACGATGAAGGGCGCCGGGATGAGCCCGGCGACGACGAGAAGGGCGATTCCAAGGAGACGCGGCTCACCCTCATGGAGGAGGTGCTGCTGCTGGGCCTCAAGGACCGCGAGGTGCGGCCGCGGGGGGTGCCCGGAGGAACACCGGTTTTTTGAGGGTGGTGGGGAAGGGGAGGCGGGTGCGATGGGGCCAAGGGCGCTGCAGGGTGAGGGTGGCCGCGGTTTGGGGGCAGAGGGGACGGGGAGGTGATGTTGCTGGAACGGGCTCGGTGTTTTGGATGAGGTGAGGGAAAGGCGCTCGGATTTTGGCAGAGTTTGGATCGCCTTTGGGGTGCGGGGTTCGCGGAGGGGCTGTCCTATATAAATATATATGATGGGACATATACAGGGCTTGGGGCAAGACGGGGACCTGGATATGGGGGCCAGGACCTCAGGCCAGCGTTGGACTTGGAGGCCTGAGGTGGATCTGGCACATTTATACCCCTTCTGCTTCAACTTAGCTACGGCTCTAATGTGGGAGACCCTTTACTCCTGTGGGTTTTGTCAGGCGGAACTCCGTGATAGTTACGGGGTTCTCAGGTGCTCTGGGTTGCTGAGCAGCCCTTTCTACTAAGACTTTCCAGAGTAATGCATGTGAAAAATGTCTTACAGGGTTATATGACAAAAATGGGCCCTGAGTAACGAGAAGCGTGTCAAAATGAGGAAATGGCATTACTGTATAATTCTGTGTTTCTGCTGGTTTCACAGCTCAATAGTTTGCTGTGAGACTGTGAATAAGTTATTGAGGAGGGTATACTTCTACCAGTGCGTTGGATTTTTGTTTCATTTGAAAGAGGCAATCAATATGGAAAGCACACACCCTGCAGAAAGCCAGTTCTATCGAGGAAGCAGTTTACTTTGATGTGGTGTATGACGAAGTGTAATACACCTTTATTTTAGATATGAAATATATTACAGATTTGATTAAGCAACCTGCCTTTTTTTTTTTCTTTTTCCTTATGTGATAAGGAAATTAATGAATCCAGTTCATTGATTTGGGTGGAAGTCTCTTGAAACTGTTCATGTTCCTGAGGACAGAATAATGGGGGAGGGAAGCTGCTAGGTGATATGTTCTTTGACATTGCATTGCATCCAAAACAGGCTTGCTGGTTAATAGTGAATAAAGAGTAGTTTTCCTGGTTAACACATGTAGATGTCTTGGTGTACGTACCTGCTGCAATAACATTTCTCTCTCAGACTGTGTGTTTTGGGCCATATTCTTGTAGCCCTGTTTTTCCAGGTGGACCTTGCCATGGCATCCTCATAGACTCAGTAGATGCTCAGTGGTGTGGGCTTCCACCGCTTGAAGACTTGTGCATTTCTCTTTCTACACACCTGAGCGATAGGGGGAAAGTAAGTCAGGGGGGGCAAGAGAGATTCCTGGCAGGGTTGCCTAGGAGGTCTTACCTTGAAGAAGGTGGGATAAACTGAGTGATCTTTCAGCTCTTATTTTTTTTCAAAAGGATTGTGTGCTAAACCTGCTGAATCTGTGGGCCTTATGTTGTAAATATTTCAAGATAAGGGAGCATTATGTCTGCCTAGGAAAGAATATATGGCGCAAATCTTGGTGGTATATCAAAAGGTGATAGTTGACATTGGGCCCAAAAATCAAGCTTTGCAGTGGTGTGCATCAAAGTTATAAATTATCTGACTTTGCTAAGTGCAGCGGTGACAAACGTTGCAGATGTAATATTCCTTTGTATGGAAAAAGGAACTGAGTGATTACAGTGGCCTGGATATCCATAATTCCCTTGGGATTTTGCAGTGGAGACATCAGACAAAAAGAATGATAATGTTGTCTCTAGAGCAGGGGATTTATGTGCAGGAACTGTAGCACAACCTGTTTGTGAGCTTTGTTAGGCATGAAGTACTGGGATTCGGACTTTGGGTTTGTACCCCTGTGTACAGGCTACACTATATAAATCACTTGTCTTATTTTCTCCTTTCGAAACTGGAAATAAAACTACAAGCTCACTTTCCAAGAGGAATATTTTTTTTGTTCTCTTTTGTTCTAATGATAACTAAGCAGAACTAACTTACTTTACACATCTGGAAATGCTTTTTACAAAGTCTTTACTTCCAATAGAATGGATTTACTAGAATATTTGTGTGAGACTTTCTCAAGACAGCAGGCAGAGAAAAGCAGTATAGGGTCTGTAAAGTGTAACTATGGAAAGTCTAAGGGACAGGCTAAGGCAGGTTTATGAAGTACAAGCACAGTTGAAAGCCAGTTAATTTAAAGCTGATAACATCCTTCCTTTTTAGTCCAGCAGGATGAAGCAAAAGTAGTCTGCATTGGCCAAAGAATATATAGGTAAGAACTATAAAAACGAGGACTCTCATTTGGCCAGAGAACATGTTTCCCTAAAAATAGCTTCTCTCTCAGAAGAGTCACTGATACATGCACTGATAACTTTGTTTGCAGATTTTTAGGTAATTTTTTTTACAAAGTTAAACACTAGTGAGTATGGCTTAACTTCATATAAATTTTATACAAAATACCTCACATGTACAGAGCTACCATTTATGATTTGTGAGTGTAGGTGGAAGAGTATTTATGATTAGGAGACAGTTTTTCAGGAAGATCTATTCAGTGATGGATTGATGAGTTCAGTGTTCATAGACTGTTAGATATTTATGTGAATCCTGCTTTCAGGAGAGAGTGATGGTCGTAAACAGCCACAGCAAAACTTTTTGAGTTGTTGCCCGGTTGCTGCTACAGAACGGGTTAGGTGATGGGAATGTCTGGCAGCTGTAAAACAAACACACCGCCCCTCAAACCCATTCCTAATGTGTTAACACAATTAAATGCATTTGAACACGGTTCTTGGACATGGCCTTTTTGTATGTTAATGCTGTGCCCCCCCAGCAGTTTGGCCTAATTAAGTTAATACTTGATGTATATGTGTTTTCGTTGCTCTATTCCACTTGTGGTTCCTCTTCCATGTGTATCTTCTGTGTATATGTAACTGTTTCTGTATTCCAAAGTCAAGACAAGGGATATGTGCTGAGATATGCATCTTACATAACATGACAGATGCTGTGTCCTTGGAGGAGCAGGTAATAAACTGGAAGAAAATGCATTACTAAAATTTTTCAGGGAAGCGTCACAAGAACACCTACATGTATTTGGAAACCCTTCAGAAACACGTCTGGGAAAGGGAGTCTTGTTCATCCATTAAAAGCAGAGCAGTAGCCTGTTGCTATAGGAATAGAAAACACTCACTGAAGTAAACCACTTTGCTGTATTAGGTGAAAAAAGTGTTATGTGTGGTATGATAGGTCAAAGCCGCAGCAAAAGGGAGTTATTGTGTAGAACTACTGAAGCATCTGAGGGCATTGCTCCCAAAAGAAGGGAGTGGTAAATGTTAAAAGTTAGATTATAGCTTATTAAAAAATGATAGCTAAGAGATGAGTGGAGGGTAGTTTGTTCATTACAGGTCCCCCAGACATCTCGTAATTCAGTCCCATAAAAACTTAGAGGTTGCCAGATGGCTGTGCCATGTAACTGTTGCTCCACTGAAGTTCTTTTAAGTTTTTTGTACGTGTGCAGGTTTTTTTTTCCCCTGCTTTTTGGAATTCTCTCTTAGTACTAGTCAGGAATCTATTCTAGCACTGTGCTGCTTCTATCCTGTACACAATTGCCAGAGCTAAAGAAATTGAAGCAGCTAGAGAGACCTGGCACCTACTAATATAAAATATTTATTTGTTCTGTAACTAATTCCTTATTTGCTGAAAGAATACTCATGTAAAGTATGCTGAAATAATAGCTGGGTGCTGCAGTCTACTGCAACAGTAAATATTTCCTGGGGTTTTTACCCTTCCTTAGCTGAAGACTGAAATGTCATTTGTAGGAGTGAAATAATGTTAAATCTCTTCGTTAGGGCCAGAAATTACCTTGGATCTTTGTTACTTATGTTTGGCCATAAGAAACTTGATTTGTTGCTGAAGGTTTGGTTTTGCAGCGTAGCTTTATGTCCAAATAGTTTGTGTGAAGGTCTACTGCTTACAATATTTTTCATTTTATTGAAATAAGATTTTAGGAAGCTAGTCTGCCTGCTTGAGATGGGCTATTTTGTGTTGATCAGAATAGGGCTGACTGTAGTTTACTTATTCTTCCTAAAAATATGAGGTTCTGGATTTGTTTCTGATTTTTATATTTTAATTCCTAAAGATATTTTTGTTAAAGGTGAAATAGGAATTTTGAAAACATTCAAAATGTAGTTGGCATTTTTCCTGCTCTTAAGATTTGACTTTGTGAAACTCGTATTATGATGCAGAAACCTGAGGTTTTTTGCCTGTGTAACAAGTGATCAGTTTTTAAAAGGTCGTCTTCCTGTCCTTTCAGTGTTTTTTTTTCTCCTCATTAAAAAAAGTTTCAGCAACAGACTGAACGTCAACTCAGAAGCGCCCAAGTTTTGCTGGAAAATTTCTGAGACAAACAAGTGTAACATGAAGAGGCGTCTACTGGGAATTCATTTGCATTGAAGTTGAAGAATGATGTATGAATGTGTTGAAACTTGGACAAAGACGTGCTTTTTCTCAAATGTTCAGGGCCTAGTAACAACAAACTGTGTAATGTCTGTGGTGAAAAATCCTTTCTTTCGTAGTTACCCACCTTTTTGATCTTTTTTTCATTTCATGTCCATACACAAGTTACAGGCTAGGAGAAGACAGGAGGTGTGAGAGGAGGAGTACCCCAGTTCTGGTTGCTACAACATGCAACCAGAAAAAAGAAGTGCCTCTTTACTGTGCTGCTGAGTAAATAAATCCTGCTTTGGGGCTCTTTGGAGGATATGTTGATTTCAGAGCAGCTGCATGCAGTTTGTGTGGTTATCCCTGCGCTTATAGCATGGCTAATCTGTAATCTGTATTATTTTTCTAAGGATAACTTTAAGTGCAGTGTAGTCCCTTCTTTCATGTCAAGCTGCAGGGCAAAAGTATTGTCAAAGCCTTTCTAGTGATGCTTTCCAGTTTTTTGAAGTGCTCTTAAAAAACAAAGCTTGAACTCTAGAGTGCTGATAAAAGCACACCATAACTCTTCTTCCTCTGCCTATAGGAAGCTCCTTAAATTGAAAGTTTTGCTTGAAGTATAGATAAAAAAGTATTGCTGTTTATTGCCAGAATGGAAATAATAATGAAACTGAAAACCAGTATTTTATATTAAAGAAGTAGTGGTATTTTTTCAGGTGTTCTTTGATCCTGATGTAGTTAGAGTACCGCAGCATTTTTATCTCAATTAGTCAAGCTCCACGTAATGGGACTTCCTTACAAGGCTAAATTGACCAGACTGAGTGCTACAGGCTGTATATTTAAGAATGACTTTCTTATTCACAGAACAAAGAATTACTACAGCACATATTCACTTCTGTGTTGCATTATTGGAGAAATGGCAAGCTAGTCTGGAGTAAATGTGTGGCTTGATTTCCTCTGCACAGACAATATTCTCAATAAGTTTTCTCATAACTCTTAGTAAAGAAAGAAAAAAATCAGCGGCTTGCCACATGCCACTTTTAGCTGGGTTTTTCTTGGCTTGCAAACAGGTCTTAGATAAATGTCAGTAACTTACTTTCCTTCAGCAATATTCATAAAATGTTACTGCAGAGTGATTTCACATACATTTTCAGACATAAAAGTTATGAGGTTACACATAAAATAGTGCGTGTCGTTCTCTTCCTCTGAGTGCACTGTATGTAAGCCTGGATGAGTAGGAGTCCAAAGGTGTGTGGTATTATCACTGGTGTTATCACTCGACACTGCCATGTCGAGTCTTTTGCACCACCCCCCAGTATATCCTACACTAAACTACTGCATTTCACCAATTTTTTTTTTTGTTTTCCTCGACCCCCTTTTTATGATGGACCATTGAATTAATAAAATACTATTCCTTGTGAGCTAGATCTTTATAATTGGAGAGGTGTTACACTCAAAGTTCCTTTGTTATTTGTGGATGCTACAGGATTTATTCATCACACCAGGAAATTAGTCTGTCGGGCTTTTTGCATATCTCTCTGTTGCTGATACTCTTAAGCACTTGTAAGCTGCTTTTTTGCTGTACACTTTCTAGTCATCTGCCTTTATGGTCTTGCTAGATAGCATCATGTGGTTGTGTTATTTACAGAGTCCTTGGCTGCCAGGCTTTTGTACATGGGTTGTACCAGGAGCTTTGTATTTAGCCTGTCATTCTTGTACAGAACAGCACATTGCACTTTCATTTTTTAATTTCGGCAGACACTTGACTTTACTGTGGCACTTCCACATGGGACAGTCTCTACCAGAAGAGAAGCATTCCATATGTATTGTGTTGTAATTTCAGTATGTCTTCTGTATTGTGCAGTGGAGAAGGCAGGTGTATAACACTTATTGTCTAGGTTGAGGTAAATGCCAGGTGGATGTTCTGCCTACGTTAATCCCTTAGGAAGGGCTAACAACAACTACTTTGCCTGTGCTGGATAATTAAATGGGACTTCTGCTTTAGCAGCTTCTGCAGACTGTGGCTGAGATTTTCAGTTCACAGTTAGTATGTGTTAAGTACTAACTGGAAGAACTTGTTCTTTTGAGTGTGAGAACAGTGCAATAAGAGGATTTTCCTTTTTTTTTTTTTTAATCTCATAATGAAAATGTCGACATGGCATTATTATGAGATACTCTGTTTATTAAAAATTGTTTGCACCTGTACAAGTGAAACAAGTGAGAAACCTGTTTGGAAGAGAACAAACTGAAAGGAAACTAGGAGAGGTTTAGACAAAGAAAAGAGGACTCTCTATCCCTTATGTACATTTTTTTTTTTTGAGACCCAAGACATGACTCTAGAAGTTCATCCATGTTGATGGCCAGATGTAGATTCCTCAAAACAGCTCCCCAGATTTGTAATAACACAGTGCTTTACACAGTGTTTTAAATTGTGACTGCTGTAGAAGAACAGATGGAAGAGAGGGGCAGCTGTTTTATTTGAGGACAGATATACTGTATGTGTAAGCCTGGAGAAGGGAATTTTAGTTTTAATTACTGTGGCCTAGTTAGTCAAAGTTAGTGAAACCTCCCCCTGTTACTTAGTCAGCCAGTAATAGACCTGCTTTGTCTGTATTAGAAGGACATACCAGATTTAGGTTTCTCCTATGCTTATTAAGAGAAGTACGCTGGACCTGGCTGGAATAGAGTTAATTTTTGTCATAGGGCAGCCAATATGGTGCTGTGGTTTTGATTTTTGGCTGAAACAGTGTTGATAACATACCCCTTGTTTTTTCTGTGGCTGAACAGTGTTATACAGTGTTAAGGCCACCTCTGTTTTTCACTCTGCCCACCCCCCAAGTGTCAGGAGGTTGCGTTGTAGAGAGGGGGGCAGCCAGGACAGCAGACCCCAAATGACCAGAGGGGTACCCTGGCCGTAGGTGGTCATAGCTTGGGGACTGCCTGGACATCAGTCTGGTTGTGGGAGGCGGTGAGCAAGTGTTTTGCATCACTTAGTTTTGCATTTTCAGTTCTGCTCTTCCTTTTCTCTCCCCCCATCCTACTGAGGTGATTGAGGGAGCAGTTATGTGGGACTCAGCTGCAGCCATGGTCAGCCCACCGGTAGGAGACACTAAATATGCACAAGGTGTGTGCTGTAAGCTTCTGGGTTGTTAGCAGGATCTGATCCTGCTCTGTTTGCTTACTTTTGTGGGAAGACTTGGTTTTTTGAGTGAAATATCTGGAGTGGAGTATTTAGGCACTAGTTCTAATTAAACATTTCTTTCAAATAAATGTCAGATTTTGCACTCAGTGACAATAGCTGGCAGACTAGAAATCGGTTTGTAGAAGTAGAAGGTTATTGAACAAACTAATTACATCTTTATTTTGCTCCAATATGGAGAACAGAGGTTGGACCCCTGATGGAAGGTGGATTTGCAAGAGCCATGCAAATATTTGAAGTCATTATCTGCTTGTGTATGCACTTAATCATGATAAAAGTTGGGCTTCAAAGTTTGTCTTTTGATTTCTAAATTAACAGTCAGACTCTTAAGTGTTGATTTAATCAGAGATCTCATAAGGGTTCAGCAGTGTGCATGTGTTAGTTTGCCTTGTCCTCAGCAAAGTTAGGTGTTTTTATTATCTTCATTTTAATGAGAGATGTGTCATTGTAACATATGCCTATGTATGTGCTTGAAAAAGTGGGCAATAGCATTTGGCTTTGGTGCTTTCAGCAGTTGACAGCAGTTGCTATTTGTTATTTGTTCTTAAATGCAGTGGCAAGTTAATCAAATACCTGACAAGTTTCTTATCAACAGTACTGTGCTTTGTAGAATCTGTATGCGTGCTTTCCTGAAGGATTTCTAGTGTTTGACTGTCAGAACACTTCAGAGATTTCCCTCAGTAACTTATCTTCTATTTATAACTGGAGTACAACTTATGTTCCAGTAAAATGGCTAATGATTTCATTTGCATCCAAAGAGGAAATTGAGAGGGACTAGAGTCAGACGTCAGAGCTCTCACATTGTAGTATTCCAGTAATAAACACTGATGCACTCTGGCTTGCATTTTTTTCTTAAACAGATACTAATTTTCAAAAGTTTCATAGGTTCCTGCAAGCTTCTGTGTTGAGAAGGTGATGTCTTACTTAATAGGCCAGATTTGCAGTAAAGAGCTAGTTAGGTATAGTTTGGCAAATACCTGTAATCTCATGTGAAGAGGATTCCAGTTTATTTTAGTTGCAAATGACTTGAAGTTTGAGTATTTTTCCTTTGACACATGAGAAAATCCAGAGTATTCCTGAGGCATCACTCTAGTAGATATTTTACTTGAGCATTTTTTTTATCATTCACAAGTTTTGGGCATCTTGTTTTTATCTTTTTATTGTTTTTATCTTTTATTATTAAGTTTGCTGGTGACACTAAATGAGGAGGAGCAGTTGGCTGCCTGAAAGTCAGAGAGATCTTGCAGAGAGACCTTAACAAATTAGACCAACTGTATGAAGATTAATGAGGGCAAGTGCCAGGTTTGCTTATTGTTATGTTGTGAAGCTGCTTGCATCAATGTGCTGGAAGAAAAGACTTCACATTTTTTTTAAGTGTACCTTATTTTTAAGGTATAATCTAATAATTATGTGATTGAAGCTTTTAGGTTTGACAGAAAAAGTCAGGTGTCAGATTTGTTGGACAAATACTTTGTGAAATATGCTCAATATTAAATTAAGTATCTGTGGCATCAATTTTGCTGACTCTCACCCCATTCAAGAGATTCAAAAATGTGTGTTAGTTGTTTCTTATAGAACTATGATGTTCCTAAACTACTAACTTTTAAGAGTTTTTTCTATCTAAAGAATCCCTAAACTTATTGCAGTAACTCAGTTACTGATTTTGATTTGCCTGAGATTTCTGCTCATAGTTGTGTTATCACGAAGAAGAGATTTACTTACTTGCAACAATATCAGGCAGTTTTTCTTTCAGCAATCAGCGGTTCCAACCAGCAGTTTTACTTTCTAAAAAGGATAGGAATGACAGAATCATGTGCAGGTGTTGGAAGCCAGTGTTCACTTACTGTTCTTTGTCCTCTCCTACCACTGTCAGCTGTTATCTCCATTTAATTCAAGAGGACGTAGTGTTTCTGTCATAGAGGAGTGCTGGTGATAGATGCATTTGGAATTCTTGAAATTAAGCTTTTGGATCAGCAGAAAGGATTGAAATTCTATGCTAAAACATAATTTATAATAAACCCTTTTGTTACATTTTCCCTATTCTTTCTGCTTATGTATTTTGCCTGTTTGGATTTGGGAATAGCTTTAAGGAGATGTGTTGTAGAAGTTCTTCAGGTGATGTAAATGCTTTCAAAAATCCAAAGTAATACTAGTTGTTGTAGAGAGACTACATGAAGGAAACAGTATATTTAGATGGTTCTTGTCTTTTTTGGGAATATGATAACCCTGTGCTTTTCAGTCTCTTCATTAAAATCAAAACTGTTAGAGAGTGTTTGTTATCAGCAGTCATAGCTGTGAAGCAGATTAGAGTTATAAAGTTGCTTGCTACCCACTCTTAGGTTGGAGATAGGATGCAAGGGGAAGGAAGCAGACATCTGACTTGAAAACTGGGGCAGGTCAGAGTTCCTAATAACTCTTAACCTGCTGCAGTGCACCTGGACAGTGTGTGCTGTTAGTCCTTTCCCTTCTGTCCTCACCAGCTGTCTTTCTCTAGATAACAAAACTACTATTTCAGAGAGGAACTCCTTGACTAAAAAAGAGACTGTTCTTTTGCAATTGTAAGTCCTTTGTGAAATTCAACTTGCCACAGCACATATGTCGAGATAAATTGTCTCTGCCTGCCTTTTGCAGTAGGTTTCAAATGGGTGACAGATGATGATTTTAGATTATTATGTTCTGTCTGTGCTTTGTGTTAGCTAATAATAGGCTTGAAAGAACTTGCTATTGCTTCTGAGAATTGGAAAGGGATGCTATTGCTGTCCTGTCAGATTTAAATAATATAACTTTTTGGTCATCAGGTTAATCACTGTCGAGGTCCAAAGCAGGGATCTGAAAGTAATGATGAATATAGCGCATGATACCTTAAACTTTATGCTTTTTGTATTTTCTGAGCAGATTTTGCCCACGAATGGCTTCAGTACAGGTACACCAATAGCGTACAATTATTTTTTTCTTGCCTCCAGTTCGTTATCCCAAAGACTAAGCGAATAGTTTTATCTGTAAGGATTCAGGTTGTGAAAACTATTCAGGTTTTGCATGCAGTTTGTCCATTGAAATGTGGGTTGTCACTGAAAGGGGTGCTCTTGCCTTTTGCTATCTGTCCCAGCCACATTCCTTCCCTTTCCCCTGTGTCTGAAATTTGTTCACCAGTGTGGTGCATCAGGTGAGGGAACTGACCATTAAGGTCTCAGACATGAACACTTTCACATCTGACTGACAACACAAATGCTGCTGTGGGCTCGAGAGAGAACAGCAATGTGCTTCCACGGAGTGAAAAAATACTTTGTCTTCAGCAGCAGCTCAGGCTTTGTTGGAGCTGTCTTGGGTTTAGTCCTCAAAGGGCTAAAAATGAAGACACGGAGGAGGACGTACCTTCTCTAATTACGTGGTTTTGTGTGTGGATAAAATGAGATGTGGTGACATCGACTGGAAAGGTCACTAAAACTGAACTTAATCTCTCCAAGGAAAAAAGCAATATTTCAAAAGAGATGCTTGTGCTGGCAAAACAATTAAACACTGGATATAGTTTTGTCCTCAGTTTCTTCTCCTGCTTTTTCCCCCCCGATGTTTCTCTCTGCCACTTTTGGTACCTCTGAGAAAAGGTATCTAATTTACGTATGTACAAAACGTGTCTTTCTCAGAATTGAGATAACTATGCAAAGTAAGTATGCGGGCACATTCACCCTTCATGACACATGCTGTGTAAATGCTAGCCATAAGTAGGCTCTTTGTGCTATTCAACATGAAAATCAGGTCATATATAATTTATACCAGCAGATGACTCAATTTACCTTGTCTAATCCAACAGATGGCCTGAAATGACTTTGAAAGGTTTTTTTTCTTAGTTCCACATTCACTTTAATTAGTCTATCTCAGATGATACATCTCTTGAAAACAAGATTCTTCTTGTTTTCATTTGAACAGTAGAACTGGACCTTGTGTGTTTTACAGAGCTCCAAAATGTATTTTTGTTATACTGGCATGTGTGTTTGGCGAGGGCAACTAACTGGACCTGGAGATAATTGTCCTCAGTAAGTTCCCATGATACCAGCAAGCACAGAATACTTTCTAGTCTGTTTGTCATCTGTGTTTTTTGAGAACATACCATAAAATTAGTCTGCCACGAATTGGAAAGAAGAGATAGCAAGAAACCCTCGTTTGGGAAAGCTCAGCACTTTTTTCGTATATAAACAAACCACTAGTTTTATGTTTCAGAGCTTTTATATTGCTACTCCAACACAGTGTTTGAATGCCATCTAATGCAGAAGTAATAAAAGTAATAACAAAGTCCAGCGAGTTTGAGAAGTCTTATTTTTCTTATCTTGCATCATGCAAGTAGAGTCTGTTGAATTTTTTTTCTCTGAAATGCTCTTCTAATGGAGAACAGGGTACCTGTAAATTCAGAATTTAGTTTGCTAATGCGAAAGCTTTCTTTAACCTAGATTGTGCCTCCTAGCTGAGAAACTCTGAAGTTAGGGATTTCATGTCTGTTGCCTAGACTGTGAGATGTATTGCCTCAGAGCTGGGACTTCCAAACTTCTAAGGAGCAGTGATGGTTTATCTTTGCTTTCTCTTAATTTCCAGGTTGGCCCAGCTGCCATGGCTGGAAAGGGTTAAAACATTTTATTTCTTCTATCTCTACATGAAGTTTCAGAAATGGCATTATTTACCAAATTTCAAGTCTTTCTTTTTTGTGTCTTTCATAAAAGAAGAATTTGGAATTTCCTGAGAACAGGAATTCAGGGTTTTGAGTAGCTGTAGTGATGTTCCTCCTTTAAGAGGTTCCTTTCAATTGTTTGGTTTATTTCAGTTTGTTTATCATAGGTCTTTTATTTTGCTTTTTAAGTAGAGGGTACTAGGTGAGGGTCTAAGGAATATTATCAAGTTTTAACATAAAACGAAAAGGCTTTTGGTAAGAGAAGTAGACTGGGCAGTGTTACCAGTGTTATCCCAGGGAAGCTGTTCTGTTGTGGTTCTTTGTAAATGTAAACTGAGTCTGAGTCAGGGCCAAAACTTTGACCTAACACTGACCTGTGACACTGAATACAAGTCCGGGTCTGAGAACAGGCCTGAGGGGCCTGCTGTGCTAAAATAAAGAAATACTTTATTTTTTTTTTTTTTTTAGTGAGTAGGCTGCTGTAACCCACAAGTTATCTTCACAGACTATTATGTGACTTTTGATGCTTTTTTGGGAGACTAACAAAGCTGATTTCCATTTGCAATGGCTCTGTGGTCTGCAAAGTAATCTGTAATAGCAGGAGACTCATTGAATTAGAATGCATTGGCTACAGTCAGTGTTCTGTAAACAGGTGGCCTTAACCAAGTAAGTTAAACACCTCATATTTATTTAAGTTATCATGTGTGTATTTTGAAGCCTCACGGTTGTATTCTGCAAGCATTTTTCTTTTCCTTTCTCTTGAATCTGAGAGATTTTCATGGGTTTTTCACTCTTCCCTCCTCTTGCCTGATCTGTACCAGGTATAGTGGAATTGCAGCTCACCTATTCTGAGTTAACTGAAGAAGCGGAGAGAGGATTTGTATCTCTTCTCTCTGGGAAGATTTTTAGTAACTGATGCATAAAACAATGAAACTAAAAGATTACCTAAGATTCCTAAACCAACAAAGATTCCTAAATCTTTGTTCGCAAAGCCTAGCCATGATGATGAAAAGATTACCTGGCCTTTTGTACTCTATTTTATTAAGAAAGTTTTCTTTTTTTTTTTTTATTAACTTCACTCTGTAATACAAGATTACATGATTATATTCTCTCATGATTATATTACAAGATTATATTCTCTTATAAATATAGTCAATATAAATGTAAAATGGCATCTGCAATTTAGTTGCATTTTTTGCACTGTTACTGCTGGGTGGCTTTTAATTGGGAAACAGAAAATAGTGATGTTTCTGTGGGTTTGGTGGGGTTTTTTGTTGTTGTTGTTTTTCTTTGTTTGTTTCAAATATAGCTAGTGTAACAGTGGCCTGGATGCTGAGTAGAGCAATGTGAGAGTGATGGCTCTGTGAAGGTTGGCTGTTCTGTGCTTATGTGAAACGATTTTTGAAGTTTCTTGCAAGTCTTAAAGTAGCCTTGATCGTATAAAAATCAATAACATGCTTGGCACCGAATACCTTCAGGCACATCTGGTCACGTTAGTCTTGTCATTCTGATTTTTTACATACTTATTAAATTATAGTGGTTATTGCTGCAGTGCCTTACTGGGTCAGAGATAAAGAATTAGCCCTTTTTTAAGGGAAAAAAAATAATTTAAAAATAATCTTTGAATTACAAAATCTCTCGAGTAACTTATGGATTTAAAGAGGCAAGGTAAAAGCAGGAAGTGGAAGGGAAGGTAGTTTGGGTAATTCCAAGGCACAGAGCCTTCATTAGGCAACCGACTATTTTAATATGTGAGAGTTTCAAGTGGTTAATGGATAACTGAACAGGAAGACCTGTGTGAGCTGGAAGTTGGGTAAAAGGAATGGGAATAGGAGGCAGTGAATAAATGCCACAGGAGGTGGTGGGAAGGAAATGGCCTAGTGAGCATGGATTTTTAATAACTTGTTCTTAAAACAGAAGGAGGATCTTAATCTTTAGCTCTGTGCTTTGCCATGCCTGTGTGGAAAGTCTGAACTTTCAAAGTTAATATGGTAGAAAGGTTTTGATGTAAACTTTATTCTTATTTCCTTTTATGCTTGTCTAGCAAAACTAGTTTTTATCTGAAAGTTTCTAGGTCAGATCTGATGAAAAATGCTGTGTTTGTGTAAATAAACATGACAGTTGTAAACATTCTTTTGATCTTTGAGTCATTGTAGATTTAAAATTTTGTCTTGCAAGCTATTCATAGCTTAAAGTGCTATTCTGGTGTGATTGCTGTCAGATAAAAATAATTTCCTGCTTTGTAAGACTTTCCCCCTGCTGCTTAGCAACTTTAATGAAATAAGTATTTCTTTGAGTTAGGAAGTTTATAAAACTATATAACTTGAAAGAAGATGGATAAAGTAAAAATATTCAGTGTTATATTTGTGAGAAAACTACTGCCGTTTAAAAGCATTAAATAGTGGAATGAGTTGCATTTATGAATAGTGGTCAAGTGTTTTGAGACTGTTAGGTGTTTGGAATAACAGAACAGTGTTAAAAATCACATCCCTGTCTTATTCCATAAGCTGTAATGAGCAATGGCCGGGTGGTGTTCAGGGAATGACAATTCCTCCAGTGTACACCTACTTCAGCTGAGTGGGAGCTTCCTGATCCATGTGTGGTTTGCAGATCAGATCCATTGCTGTCAAACTTTATTATCAATCTCAGTTTTTAAAGGATTTTAAAAAAACTTTTAGCTCCCTGTAAAAACAGTTGAATAGAAACAGAGAAAAGAAATTGGCCACTGACTTTTCTAACCTGTGAGCTGACTTCATTTACTACCTTTTAGACCTTGTTTGCTTTACAAATAATAAAGTGCATTATTCTATACTGCCATTCTGACCCTCCATTTAATGTTATTATTATTATCATCCACCTCTTTGTTTCTCTTTTGTGCACCTTTTTGTAGTTATGCTGTATGCCATTTAAAGTAGGTGTCAAGAGGGTGTTTGCAGTGTTGAAGATAAGTGTCTCCTATTCAGTTCCATGTAATTCAAGAAGTATGAGTTAAAGGATGAGTTAGACTGTTGTGTCCAAAACTGATGTTCTGTGAAGATTCCTTTGATTATCTGGTATCTTTGCAGTAGGTGTCAAAAACAATCAGTTCATCTACCTGAACAATCTGGAAAGATAAGTTTAATTGATTAAAGAATGCTCAGGATTACACAGACTGTTATAAAATATCTCCTTCCTAACTCTGTTAGTAGCAGTGCAATCTCTGTATATGGAAATAAGATGTTCCTTCTCTAGAGGATCACCTGCAAACTCATTTTAGCAAGAAAAAAAAAGGGAAAAAAAGAAGATGGTGACACAATATGTATTCTCATGACTTTAATGTCATCTAACCCACCAGAGCAAGTGGTTACATTTATGAAGAATATAATCTCCTTGAGCTGTTTTTCAGGATCACTTGATTAGAAACTGTTGAGTGGTTGTGCAGTCTCCATTCTTGGAGGTTTCCAAGTCTTGCTTGAATAGAACCCTGAGCAACTTGACCTGAGTGCAGCAGGATGGACTAGAGATCTCCTGTGGTCACTTTGAACCTGAATTATTTTATAATCCTGTATTTCTCAACAACCCACAGCCTATGGCCATCTGTGTTGATTAACCACTGGGGTAGAGGAATTTACATCTGGTAATTACTGCAGGGAGTGGTGTAGTTAATGTCACTTCATTGAAAACTAGTAATTTAAAAAATCAGTTTTCATGACTAAACAAAGAGGAAGAAACATCAGTACTTCGTTTGTTTGCATAATAGTATAATCCTTCCTGTGAATAGAAAGAAGTATAAATTTATTGTGCCTGTGAGTTTGTGCAGTAGATTTTTAGTTTGCGTATGTGTTGTCTGATTTCGCAAATTATTATGTAAAGAATCTGATTGGAAATAGAATGTGGGAGTCATATCTCTTCCCCCTCAAGCAAATACTGCACTTTATCATGTATGTTATTTGGCGAAGAAACGTCTGGTGCCAACCAGAATCTTAATTACAGTATGGCAGTGCAGGAGTAGCTGATACTTGCCAAGTGTCAACACTCGAGTGGAAGGCTGATTAGATAACTTCTCAAATGCCTCTCCAACCTTATATTTATGACATTTTAAATAAATATCTGTGGCATATTTCAGCAATTACTTTAGAGATTGAGGGCTTTTGTAGACTTTTCAGAAGTATTGGTCATCTATATAATACAACTCTTGAAAATAGGTAAGTGGGAAGTGGAAGCAAGTATTACCACATTCCTGGAAACGTGTACTTGACGGCATTAGTTAGGGACTGGTTTGTAAGTTGAGTGCACTTAGGATGTGTGTGTCTTGTATCTCTGTGTTGGCAGCTTTTATCTGCAAATAGAATAAAGTTGAATTGCTCCTGATTTAAGCTCATTTTTCTTATTGGTTAGGATAAATTTTATGAAAGGGAGAGCTCTCTTCCCCCCCATCCCCCTACCCCTTCTCTTGTTTACAGCACCTTTCTCTGAAGTATCTCAGATATTTCAGAATATTTTCAGAAGTGCATCACTAGAGGAGTTTTGAAAGCGCTTTATGGATCATAACAAGTGTTTCTGCAGACATTTCTCAAAAGACAAAACATGTCTCAATGATTTTGTTTTGTCTTAGATACTCAAGTATTAAAAAATGTGCAAGAACACTGTTGGCTAATCTATAGATAAAATAGAATTCTTTTAAAAAGATTTTTGGGGTCATAAGTGTTGAGCAATGGAGTACAAAAGTCAATGCATGTATTTTCCTAGATACTGATTAGTAAATGTAGTGGATTAAATCCTCTCTTCTGCCATTTAAGCAGACAGCTATCAGTGCAGAAATAGAGATAAAAAAGCATGGTAGGTGTGACGTGCTTCATAGAATAAATGTGTTTTGCAGTTTGTATAAGAACTATATGCTTCAAGCTTTAAAATTACATGTTTTCGAAGGATTTAAATGATGGAGTAGCTATTCCAATTATTTCTTTAAAAACTTTTGTCTTTACAAGCTAAAAAAAAAAATCAGTTCTGTGATTTGTGCTCATTGCTACATTTCTGTTTCCAGTATACTCTGTAGTTTACTTAATATCCATTTTCAGGTTATTGTTGCTTTATCGCTGCCGTGGTCTTTATGCGTTTAAAATCATGTTAATGTTTCTCATTAAACTCAGGTGAGTCTGTGATGCCAGTAAAGCCAAATACTCGATGTCTTAAAAATGCAGTAAGTTCATTTTGAGCATGTATAAACTACACTTCATACCTCATAGTTCTTGGTATCACCCTCTTTTGTTCTGTATCATTTTCCTGATGTTTTCCTGTTCTTCAAACAGCAGAGACTTGAGTGTCAAAACTAATAGGGAGTGAGTCTGTTCCTCCTTCATGTTTTCAGGGCAGGAACTGGTGACTAGTGATGCCACTTCAAAAGTATATGAAGACAGGAGAACTGCTTAGAGAACTCAGTGAGCCCCTTCTGCTGTTTGCTTTCAGGTGGAGATGGAGATATCTTACTGCGTTTCATTCTTCACAGGGTTACACATCTTTCTGGAATGATTGCATCTCCTCAGGATTGCGTGGCTGCATGTTAATCGAATTGGCATTGCGGGGGCGTCTTCAGCTGGAGGCTTGTGGAATGAGGCGTAAAAGTCTGTTAACAAGAAAGGTAAGTGGAGGAAAATGATCACATTTACTTGTGTCACGCTTCAGGCAATACAGGAGCTCTAAATTGCAGCTGGTTCTAAGAAAAAGATTTTATTTTTTTTTACTTTACACGAGAATAATGATTCTGAGTAGTGACATAAGTTGGATGTCCAAAGTTGGAAAATGTTTCAGCAGTGAGATAAAGTGCCTCGGAAAATCTCTGATTTAAGCTCATTGTTCTCACTTGTTCTGTGCTCCTGTTTGTTCCTAGTAGTGTTGGGAATCTTGCACCAAGAGATTCCTGTTGGCAGTGGCTCTGGCCGGGGTGAGGTGGCAGCAGTTACTGTGGGGAGCCAGAAGCACCAGCTGTGAACTGCTGTAGAACTGGGTTTCGCAATGCCGGTGGGATGTGGGCTGATGCTAAAAGGAAGGGATAACTGACAGCCTGCCAGATGTGTCCTGCAAGCCAGCAGTTCTGGTCTACACAATGCTGCAGTTTATGCCTGCAATGCATGGGAAGGAAGCCATCCTTGTACCTGGGGCCCCTGAGAACACAAAAATATACGCAGTTTAAACATGTGACTGGTGTGTTAAATTGGTTGTGCTCCCTGACTGTTAAAATGGCCACATTTCTAAGGTCCTTTATTTAATTGGGCTGAATATTTGAGGCCTTTATATATTACTTTTACCACTGGGTTTTTTCCTTTGTACAGAATGTGCAAACTGACAGTCTTTGAAGAATTTTTACTTCATCAGCATTAGAGGATACTTGTAAAATAAGTTTATTGAAAACGTGGTCAAATGTTGCCTGTCCACGACAAATAAATTCTCTTATGGCACATGTCCCGGTCAATATTATCTTTTGCTAAATTTAAAGGAAAGCTTATGCATTCCCCAACCTTCTCCCAGCTTCCTCCACTTCAGAAAAATTGAAGCTCTGTTCAGACAAACAGCACCTTCTTCTTTTAGCCCCATTTAAGCATATTCAGCATTGATTAGTTTGCATGTTTTTTTTCCTCCAGAGCTTTTGGCTTCTTAGGCATTCAGTAATGTTCTTTAGGAGTTATTTTTGGTCTGTGCAAACCTTGTCAGTTCTGCCTACTTGAAATATTAACTGTGGAGTTGTTGGGATTTTTAGGAAAATGGAAAAATAACCTGTGTGTATATTCACTAAAGAATACAGGCAAAATTATTTGCTCCTTTTGTGATGGTCCAGGTTGTGTTTGGGTTTTGTTTGTGGTTGGGTGTTTTTTATTAAAATTTTATCATGTGGTTTTGTGGTTGGGTAGATGTGTTTGTTTAAAGCGATCTCAAAGCTACCTAATATTGGAGGTTTTCTTCTTTCTGCTGTTGTAAGGCATTAGAGATATCTTTTTTTTTTTTTTTGCAGGCAGAAGGATTCTGTAAAAAAGTTGTTAATTAAAAATGTAAATGAAGACTGCTCCAGTATTTTCCTGCAAATAGAATCCCTAATTGCACCACCGCCCTCAATTTAGAAATAATTCTTGTGAATGACTTGTGTTGTTTTGTACTTTATTTGAAGTTTTCCATTAACACCAAATTTCAGTCTTGTTTCTCTGTTGGCTGGACTTAAGTGCCTCAACTCTGTCCTCCTTGTCCTGCTTCTGCAGGCTTTGCTCCACTTGCCCTTGGCTTTGGCTGTGAATTAAATACTGTGCTTAGTAAGTGGAATGAGCTGTCTGATAATATATCTGAGGTTGTGATTCCCTGGCAGTACTGTTTTCTGTAGCTTCTGCCTCTCAGGAGATCCCTCTTTCTCCTTGCCCCAGGTCTGTCTTTTGATTTAGTGGGAAGATGAAACCTTAAAACTCAAAGCTTTGATTTGTGAATCAAAACCCTGCATCTTCAAGCCATGGTCTGAAGGCAGGATTTTAGGCTTGGGTCACTTCAGCCCATGCTGCAGCTGGGAAGGGTAGCCCTGTCCGTGTGAAGAGACTTATTGGAGTCTCTCTCAAGTTGTTATTATTCTGCACAGCCTTGCCAGGTAACACCTCTGGCTGAAAACAAGTTTACTTTGATCAGTTTAGTTTTTACTTGAAGTACTCTCTTGACCTTGTCATCAGGCACAGGTGACACTGCTGGCATGGGAGATGAGGTGCAGGCAAAAAGAGGGTAGAACCAGTTCTTTGGACAGTAGTGTGGATTTATAACCAGCCAGCTGTGGCCTTGATCATACAATTAACTTACAAGAATGGTAATGATTTCCACTTCAGGCCTTACAGCAAGTTGATCTTTGCTCATTATATTTTGCAGTGTTTAAGACAGAACTTCAGAGTGGATTGAGATGCGTTAAACCCGTGATGGAATGCCATAGAGAGACAAATAAGACTGAGAAAAGAGTCCGTAAGGACCTGGTGGGCATTAGTGAAACTTTGAAAGTGGATAAGATATCTTATACATTGCAACATCCTTATAAATTTGGTTTAGGAGTATGTAGACACTACATCATTTTGGGGTTCTATCTACTGGGATCAGTTTTAGAAACAAATAATTGAATGTTGAGGTTTGCAAATGAAAAATGGAAAATGGTACTCTACATTGCCTCACAGCTTCAGAAAGCAAACCAAATCAACAGTTATTAAAAGCAAAAGGAATCCCAATCCTTGGCAAATTTACCTAAGTATTTTATTGCTAACAATTATGAGCAATTCACGTGTGAGTGAATTTTTGTATTAAAACTAAACAATGAAGTTAACTTAAAAATCAACACAAAAAGGGCTTAATCTTTAGCTTTGCTGAATTGCCAAACTGCATTGTGAAAAACACAAATTAAATATTCTGTATAATCGAAATTTTCTCAGTAGATGAATACCAGGGAAATCTAGTACCTGATAAATCACTGAAAAATATGAATAAAGAGATTTTTTTTGAAGTCAGGCTGCATCATCTCTGAAGAACAAGGATCTTTGCTTCTTTCTCTACTTTAGCCCCCCTTGTGGATGCTTAATCTTCTGTGGTGGTTCAGTTCATGAGACCCCCCAGACCCACTTTATTTCCCGCTCTGAAGAGAGTTAGTCAGGAGGGATTCATCACTAAATCCTTCAAGAAAGAGCAGATCAGTGAAGACAAACAGGTGTCTGGGCTGCAGCTGCTGTTGCCTGTCTCCATGTGCTGGAAAGGAGAGGGAACAGAAATATTATGGAGGTGAACTGAAATACTTTTATATGAGGGGAAGGATAATCAGAAGTGTGGATATTCAGTGTAGCAGAGGAGTGAGGAGAAACAGTGTTTGGCTGCAGAGAACTTGGTAAACTTGGAAACAAAATAGCTGTGTGGTGTGGCTTCAGAAGAGCTAATGGAGTCAGTCCTGAATCGAATCGAGGCCCCTGTACTCCTTACAGCTCTTTCCTATAAATTCCTGTATATTTAGGCTCCTATTGTCATGGTGCATTATATTCATGCTGGCTTCTTAAATTTCTTTGCAGTGGTAGAAAAAAGTATTTTAACTCCCAATAAGCAAGGGAAGCTGTTTTCTAAACTTTAAAAAAAAAATATCTTTTTCTTATGTCCTAGACTTTATTTTACTTTATTTATTTATTTATTTTTTAAAAAACCAAAACAAAACATTTTTAATCTTTTCAGTGAGGTTGGTTGGTTTGTTTTTAAGAATAAATCAGGTTAAAAAGATGACTTCACATTTTACCTGTTAAAATGAGATGGTGAGTACCAGGTACCAACTGCAGAAGGATGGAGAGATCCAGTGTAACAGAGGTTACCGTGAAACTAATCATATGAGACACTTCAAAGAAACTAAAATACTGCTGGAACATCAGCTTTGAAAAGAAGTAAAGATGGCTAAATTGGCTGGTTTTAGGCTAATTATTAAAGGAATATCTGAAAAGTGCCTGTTAATATCTACAGTCTTGCAGCTTAAAATCCTAGCTTGAAGCGTGCTCCTGAAGAAAGAACAGGCACTTCCAAAAGTTTGAAATCTTGGTACAAAACTGAAGATGTGTAATATAATTATATGTGGTTAATAAAGGTTTCGAGTGGTGCTGTGCATGCTTGTAAATCAGAAAGATAAATATGTGTTGTTGTGTGCTTAGTTTCAAATAGGGGTTGTGTGGATTTAAATGCTGATGTGTTCTTAAAACAGAATATCTGAAGTCGGTGTTGGAGTGATCTCCAGCTCCCCAAAATGGAGACCTGAACAGTATCTCATGAGTCCATCTAATCTGGATGCAGTAACAGAAAGTGAGGTTTCTCTGGTCCCTCCTTGGCAGATGTTTAGCCTTAAAATTCTCCGTTGCTGAATGCAGTTCAACAACCAGGTTGTTTTAATTGCCTGATGAAGTTTTTGAGAGTATGTCCTGCATCTTCTGTATTTCCAGACTAATCTGGTATCTTTTCTATTTGCCAAAGTAGGCTCCCTAAACTTCTGTTTGTTTCTCTCTTTGTAAAAGTAACTCTCTCTTTAGATCTAAATAAACTTCATTCATTTTAGCTTGGCATTGTGGACTCGTTCATTCTTGCTGATTTTTATTGAAAATCTTAGTTTCTTGCTTTATATAGACCGCCTAAATTGGAAATAGCATTCCAACTATGACCTGTTAGGTAGTCACAAACATCTCTTCATCAATTTTATTTTCATCCTGTTCACTTTGTACACTTTTGTACATCAACTGGGGATCGTCTTGCTGGGCTTGAAGTTGTCTTACCATTGCTACTCATTTCGATGTCATCAACAGACCCTAAGAAAATGCATTGCATTCCTCTATTGTTTGTAGTAAGGATTGTTGATGTATTAGTTTTTCTGTCAGTGACCTGTTATCTTTTACCTGATGCTTATGAAGTGCTAACTTGTAAAACTACTTCAGTTGCCAGATTATAATTATTTTAGTAAGTGCTTTGAAATGGTAGTAATTCTTCTGTTAATAACGAAAGATAGATTTGATTTAAACATGTTGACCTGGGCTAGCTTAATCTGTAAGTTTTCATTTAGTGCTCTTAATTTTCCCACGAGAAAAGAAATTTTATTTTGGCTGGTTTATAATACGACGTATACTGATAAACAAGCAGTTACTCAAATTCTTAAATTTTATTGTATTATTCTGAATAAATTTTTTGGTTGTTCTCTTGTGCTTTCTTGAGGGAACTCCCAAATAATTTTAGAAGTTATGAAATAACATTTATTGTTGCATATTAAGAGGTTTATTAGTACATATGTATTTCCCCTAATACAAATAGTTTTACTGTTAATGAGTGGAACAGTGTTATGGGGCAGTATGTTCTTCAGAGTTGTAAAACTTGCAGATGTTGCCTTGAACCTATTTTTATCCATTAATATCCGGAAGCAGAAAAATAATTTTTGTGCTTTTCCAGTTTGTAATTTTTTTATTTCCACAAGACCTCATTGTTTAGCTGAAGTATTTTGAATAACTTGACTTGAAGCAGTAAAATAGACTGCCATCAGAGACTAATTTAAGAGTGTGTAGTGTACTTTGTTTTGAGGAGCTAGCAAATGACCTGCCTGGGTAAGTGGTTTATTTTCCTTAAAAAAATTAGGTTTTAAGTGTGTTATTAATATTATAGTTTTAGTCCATTACGGTTAATTTAAGTTACAGATAATGTCACACTTAATATATCTTTGAATTAGAGCCTTATTTTTTTTAACAACTAGGGTTTGGGGTTTTTTTAAGTTGTATATTCTTAAGAGATAGCTCCTTATTTTTTAAAAATGTCCTTGCTTTTCGTAACAGATTTTTTTTTTAATCGATGAGTGCTTTTGTCATATATGAATTAAGTCAAAATACTGACTGCATTTTATTCTATCCTAGGTGATTTGCAAGTCAGATGCTCCTACAGGGGATGTTCTGCTTGATGAAGCTCTGAAACACATAAAAGAGACCCAACCTCCTGAAACAGTACAAAATTGGATTGAACTGCTTAGTGGTAAGCCTTGGACATAACGTATTTGCTTTTTTTATCCCAATAAAGCTAATTATCTGGCATCACTAGAGATTATATTGTAAGGTTTTTCAAGAGAAAGTATGCAAAAAAGTTAATTAGTCTGTCCTCTAGGGTAGTCTCTTGTTGATTGTAACCTTTAATCAAATATAAGTAACTGTTGCTTTTGACTTAACTTGGTACAGAAAGGATCTGTATGGAAGTGTCAGAGGACATCTCAACTGTGGAAGAGGTACCTTCCACTGACTAAAGTAAATCAGGACTGCACCCTGGAGATGTAACTGCCTTTCTCTGTATTTGGAAGTGAGGGTTAGTGGAAGTTTGGAGCCTAAGTGTGTGGATTCAGTATTCGGATCTTTGGATAAAGAAGGGAGATAAGGAGCTCATAGCTCAGACATAAAAACTGAGGGTGATTTGGCCATTAGTCATAAAGAAACAGTAGTCAGGAGTTCTGTTTTTTCATTAACTGAAGAAATTTAATAAATATTTTAAAATGTTAGGCACTTCTTGATGATCAAAACAAAGTCTTCAAGGTGAGTACTTTGCACAAAGCTCTTCCTGTAAAGCTGGTAAGTTGTTGCACAAAAAATGAAATGCCAATTATCATAGAATAATTCAGGTTTGGGTTGGAAGGGACCTTTACAGGCCATTTAGTCCAACCTCCCTGTAATTAGCTTGGACACCTTCCACTAGGCCGGGACACTCAGAGCCCCATCGAGCCTGACCTTGGATGTTTCCAGGGATGGGGCATCCACCACCTCTCTGGACAATCCGTTCTAGTGTTTAGTGCTCTCGTTGTAAAAAACTTCTTCCTTGTATCCAATCTCAGTGACCTCCTTCACTTTAAAACCATTATCTCATGTCCCAGGCCATGCTTAAGTGTCTGTAGGCCCCCTTTAAGCACTGAAAGGCCTGCAGTAAGGTTTCCTTAGAGCCTTCTCTTCTCCAGGCTGAACTGTAGACAGAATTGATCACCAGTGTTCATCTACTTTCACAAAACATGTGAAATGCAGCTTCCTTGGAGTAGATAAGAGCTGTGCTTCAGTTGTGCAAACAGGAAAACAAACATCTTTTGTCAGCGATGGAACTGGGAGGTCTGGGGTAATGAGATTTGGGAATTTGCCCATTTAAATCTGTCACTTCTTACAAGCAGTAAGTAAGAGCTGCAAAGATGAGCAAAATCTTTCCACCTTGCTCTGCTTTCTTGTTTTCTTTGTTCTTTCCGTTTGTCCTGCACCACCTTGAACAGCTTTCCTTGAGCACCAGTTCATTCTCAGGTCCTTGCCATCCATCCTCTCCTGCTCCTTGGCTGTCAGGCAGTGGGGAGACAGGACTACAAAGCAGCCCTTGTCAGGAGCGGGCATGGCTGCTGCAGAGCCTTGCAGTTCAGTTCTCACTCAGCTCCCCTTCACTTTTACAGCCTGCAAAACCAATTCATTTTTCTTGTCCAAAATATGTAATTTGTGCTGACATTTCACCCTCTTTCCCAGTGCAGAGCACATCAAGTTAGTACTAATTCAAAAAAGGTCAGCTAATTAATGAACAGCGTTGTAGGCTTTCTTTGAGCTAAGCTAAGGTTTTTCTGACCCCTCTGAGCTTTGGCTCTGGGAAGACAGTTATCATCAGTGCTGTGGCTAAGGCTTGAATCAATCATTTTTACTTATATATGGTTATTAATTACTAATTCTTGAATGGCATTAGTGTTCTTTGCATTTCCTGTGGTTTAGAGGACTGTCCTTTGAAGAAAAATATTTCAGTGTGGGGTTTTTTTGCTTGTTAGTTTGTTTTGGGGGTTTTTTGTTCGTTCATTTATTTGGTTTTGTTTTCTTTTATTTAATAAATTTATAAACTCTCTTAGATTTTTGCTTTACGGCCCAGGTCCGTCCTGGAAAATAGCTACTTTATCTGTGATTATCAGCAATGTGGAGAGTGCTGCTTGAAGTTACGGTGCAAATGAGTTCAAAGCCATCACGGAAGTATTTATATGGACGTGTAAGGTGAAGTTTGCCAGGCCCATGTTTATAAGATAGCCTCTAAGGGAAGCAAGTGTAGGGAATACAGAAGCTGGGATCAGAATGTCACATTTCCTCTAGATGTAGTAAACATCTGTCTGTGTCGGGACAAGTGTCTGTGTAATTGAGGAGCTTGGTCACAAGGTGTCACCACAGCACTGACTGTAGTCCACATGACAAATGTAGAAAATCTAGGAAATAGTCTTTGCCATGTGGAAGGTAGTAAGGAAACTACTTTTTTGTGTTTGGATGATCCAGCTAAGGAATCACATTCAGTGACATGTGGGATATATAGGGACTTGTGTAGTCTGGGCCTGGGTGGGTTCTCTGCCTATCACTCTGCAGTTGGAATCACCTCATGTGTTTATTTAACTTGGCTGTTACTTGAATACAGTGTATGTCACCCTCCATCACCTTGAAGTCATCTGTGGTTTATGCTTACTGTTGTTGTTGTAATTGTTACTGTATGTTAACCAATAAATTTTTTAAAAGCTTGGTGTAGAAATTCTCATATCATTTGTAGAAAACCTCCGTCTGTGTAAGAAATACTTAATGCTCTTTCTTACCTCCTAAAATGCATAGTGCACACACCCACTGCACACATACTCACACAGTGCATGTTCACTGTTTCATCTGGTAGAGGTAGGAAGGGGGAGAAGAGTGGAAACCTGAAGAAATAAAGAAATGCACAGGGTGGGTGTGCATGATCCTACCTGTGTGGCAAAAGAAAGGCAATGACACTTCTTCCAGTCTCTGAAATGGTAAAAGGCTGGATACAGACAAATGCACAAGACTGTAGGGGGATGCTTGGTTTTATTTTTATTATTAAAAGTAAGCGCTTTCTTTGTGACAGGTTTGGGTTTTGTTTTATGAGACTGCTTTCTCATATCTTTAATCAAGACATGGCTTAGCCAGCGTTTCATCCAAACTTTAAATGTACCCCAGAGTTCCTCCAAGGAGGCCCTCCTGGTTTCTGTCTCTGTGCCTTTTTCTGGGTAGGTCAGGGCTCAGAGAAATGCTGACAGGAGCACAGCGATGTAGTGTAATACTCAGCTTGTATGAATTTGACAGCTCCTCCTGCACCACAGAGTGGGGAAAAAAAATCACTGCAATAGTACAAACCTTGTCTGACTGTTGTGGGTTTTTTGCCTTTTTAGGTGAAACATGGAACCCACTGAAGTTGCACTACCAGCTACGAAATGTTCGTGAACGGTTAGCCAAAAATCTAGTGGAAAAAGGTGTACTGACAACAGAGAAACAGAACTTCCTTCTTTTTGACATGACTACCCACCCTCTCACCAACAACAACATCAAACAGCGCCTCATCAAGAAGGTTCAAGAAGCAGTTCTTGACAAATGGGTGAACGACCCCCACCGCATGGACAAGCGCCTGCTGGCACTGGTGTACTTAGCCCACGCCTCGGATGTCCTGGAGAACGCTTTTGCCCCCCTCCTGGATGAGCAGTATGATTTAGCCACAAAGAGAGTGCGGCAGCTTCTGGATTTAGACCCTGAGGTTGAATGTATGAAAACCAACACGAATGAGGTTCTCTGGGCTGTTGTAGCAGCTTTCACAAAGTAACTGCGTTCAGACTGAAGTGTTCTCTCTTCTTTCATGTAAACCAGTTGTTTCTCTTCTATTGACTATTCATGTTTTCTGTCATTTGTACCTTCTCACATGATAAATTGACTTTTGTTTAATGGGAACTATAAGTTGGTGTATTCCCTACTTCTCTGTCTATCTGTATACAGGATTCTGCTGGTACAAGAGACTTTCCTGTTTGAAAACAACAGAAAAAGGGTTAACTGCCATATTGGCATTCCATTTCCTATTCAGTTTGAATTTTCTTAAATACTCTGTTTAATTTTTCACCTTGTTATTGAGATGGTTTAAGTCACCAAAGCTCCATGTTGAAGTGTCTGTCAGGACATTTTATATACAGATGTTTTCAATTATATCTAACAAAATTACTTTAAAAGCAGAAATGCCATTAAGCAGCTTTGTCAATAGTTCCTGTAAAATGCCCCATACATTTTACTTTCCATGCAAGTCTCTTGTGTACTTATATTTTCATTAGAACAGTAGCTGAGTCATAAGGCTAGTATAGAAAGGTCCAATTGTTTCATTAACCAGTTTTGTGAGGGGATACATTCCATTATATTGTATATATAGTTCAAATTGTATATTAACAACTGCCCCATCTTAGTATTTTGCAAGACCTACTTACCTGTACACCTGGTGCCCCTTATTTGCTGTCAGCCATTGCCATTTCATGCAAAGAAAGGCCTCCTGCAAAGGTCTTGTATGTGAAAGCTGTTTGTTTCCAGAGTCTCCAGAGTTTGCCATCCAGGTATTCTCAGTCTATGCATTGCCTTTGAAAATTAGTGAAGGGAAAGAGACCTCTTTCTATTGTTGTTTGTACTTTTTTCTTTCCTTCCCCCTCTCTATGGAAGAGGCTCGTGACCAGTACCATTCTTAAGTGCAGTTTTAGATTTGTACACAAATTAATGTTTGTCTCTTAAGCCTCAAACTATTTTACACTTTAAAGACAAAAAGTCAGTCCTAGCAGGTGTTGCATGTAAATGGTTAGCAAGTAATGACTGCAGTTCAGACAATTCAGATTTCTGTAATGGGACGCTCTGCTATATTTTAATTTTTATATATACAATTATGCTGATTAGCACACTACTGTAAAAGAAAACCAAAACCTATATAAAACTTTGGCTTTTTAAAATCTGCTGCCTCTTTGCTACTGCTTGTTATTTCCCATTGATTTCACAGTGTAAATATTATGCATTGAAAAAGTTAGGCATTGATTTATATTTTTTTTTTTCTCATAACAGTGCAGATTTATAGTGGGGCTTACAGGTGTTTAGAAAAATTTTTGGTTAATATTCAGAGCAAGAATACTAGATGGTGTATAACTATAGAGTTGAAATTTAAGGGATCCCTTAATCTGTATACTAGCTTTTTACCTACAGTAAATAAACTATGATCTTGAAAGTGCCTGAAACAGAGTAAGCATGTCACTTTTATTTTTTGTTGCTGATTAGAAAGGTTTTATTGCCTAACTGAAAGCTGTAGTTAATATCCTTCTTATTAGAAAGGGAGAATTTACATTAAGTAGTTCAGACTGACTTAATCAGTGGTGTCGCTCGGATCTGCAGGATTCATGGCTGGGGCAGACTTGAGTTAATTTGTGAGTGTGCAGCTCTGCCTGCCATGGGTAGATCTCTTCTGTCTTGAGCACAACTCTACAGCCTCATCTGTGACTGGACTTCCAGATTTGCACTTCATTTTCAATCATTTAGATGCTTAAGTAGTTGACACTAAAACACAACTTATATTCATCATACCTATATAACCTTTTTTAATAAAGGTTTTTACAACAGGTCCTTAACACTTAATGGCA
Source organism: Pipra filicauda (assembly GCF_003945595.2). Lineage (NCBI taxonomy): Eukaryota > Metazoa > Chordata > Aves > Passeriformes > Pipridae > Pipra > Pipra filicauda. Next base: position 404,197 of record NW_024105053.1, on the reverse strand, counting down.
CACTGTTCTTTCAGTTCTTAATGCTGTTTCTTTAGAAAAATGAAATTAAAATATATTGTAAGATATTTCAAATTCTGGTTTACAAATAAAAAGACAGACAGTGTTCTCTCACTTGTAAGATGCTGTGTTTAAAACTTTGAGGAGTTTGGGCATGAACTGGGGATGTTGTTTTTTAAACATTTCAAACCATGATTGCTTTAAGTGGAGGTAAAATGAAAATTGCAATGTTGCTCTTATCTTGGACAGCTTACAGCAGCTTACTTTCTGTACTTGGTATTATATGCTAACTCACTGCTTTCATTGTCTCTTTCTCCTGTGATCCACTTTCTTATTTTCTGTTGCTCTTTGAGAGAAGAAAAAAGTCTTTAGGTGGAAAGGTCAGAAAGATAGTGGAGTATGCAGGAGCAAGTTCCGTGCACAAAACTTTTAAAATGGCTTTGAAAATCGAAGCTACTTGAAACATGCTTCAGACTGAAAGTATCATTCATAGTCCTTTTCCTGGCCTCTCATCTTCCTTCTTGAGTATTTTCCATGTTCCTGCTGATTTCAAGTTTCGTTGTGGGGGATATTGGAGTTTTATCACCCTTACAGGGCGATAAACCAATATGGTTTAAAAGAAGTCATGCTTTAATCCCCCCTCTCAAAAGATGATTTGGGATTTTTTGACTTTTTTTATTTCCACATAGGGGATAACTGCACACAGTATTTATCAGCTTTATTTTGCTTAAAGATAGTACCTCTGACCATGATGGGGAGAGTTGGTGCTGGACATGTCAAAGAAATGTGATGTAAGCAACAACGGGTTTGTGAAGAGCAACAGTGTCTTTTGCTGAACCCCCTGTTGTAAGCCTGGATGTGGGAAATAGATGAGCTTTTGGAGTCTTAAGTCCTATGTAGTGCTTCAAAAAGCCCAAAGCCTCAAGGAAGGTAAGTTTGGTAGGTTGACAGGAACTGATTTAGCTGACATGGTTGCCTTCATTCCTATTTCAGGATCCAATAAAATGGTTAAACATGGGAGACTGCTTTGTTCTGCTGAAATTCAGGTGCCCTTCTACCTGTTAGCTGCTACTGCAGCTCGTGGAAACCTGGTTTCCAGACAGCTGTCTGCTCCAAATCCTCAGCTCTCAGTGGCTGCTTGAAGTGAAGACTGTTATCCATAGCCTGAACTTGAACATGTGCCTCAAGGAAAAACATATATTATTCAGGGACATGTTATTTTAAAACAAACTTTCAAGTCGAAACCAGGATTTTGAAAGTTAAATCCCCAAGCAGTGCATATATATCCATAGTTTCACAGTCCTTGAGGTTTACATCCTCCTCTCCTGTGTCTCTAGAGCTGATGTTGCAGTGCTATTACATGGAATTCTGGTGAAACCTGTGTGCCATAAATGATGCTTTTGAGGCAAAACGTGCATAAAGTGGTGATACAAGGCTGGTGACTGAGTGCTCACGTGTTCATGCCCATTTCTCCTACAAAGTGAAGATATGTATTGACTGATGTGTTCTCTGTGAACTGGACTGAATCTGTACTGTAATAAAATAAAGACCCTTTCATGCTACGAGCTGCAGGTGGTTAATGTGTTATCACATGCATGCAATACCTAAAGGTTTGGGGTTTTTTTTTCATTTGCTCAGTACTTTCCAGTGACTCTGGTATTCACCAGTTTGGGAAACAGAACTCAAGATTTTCATCAAAGCCTCAGTTCTGCCTCAGCTGGGCTTCAAGCACTTCAGGTAGCCCAAGCCTGCTATGTCCCACTTTCCCGTCTTGGCCATCTGTCTTTCTCTATGGGGGGGATGTTTCCAGTTTCAGAGAAGTATGAATTTCTTGAAAAAGGAACTTGTTTATTTTATAGCAATGCTTAATATATATAACAGCCTAATAACTTGGTGTGTGAGGAAAGACTGTATGTGGCACTTGGTGCCATGGACTAGTTGACAGTTTGTTGTTTGATCATAGGTTGGACTTGATGATCTGAGAGGTCTTTTCCAACCTAATTGATTATGTGATTCTGTAAAATGAGATGCTTTCAGGTGCTTTGTAAGTATCAAATATGAAGTGATTTCAGGTACGTGCAGGGGGCAGCTGCCTTGGACTGGAGTGAGAGAGGGTCTTTGGATGGGGAAGAAGCATGGTCAGGGCTGCTGCCCATGTTCATCTCTGAATAACATCTGGATTTTCCTCCCAAAGGGTCTTGTTTTCTCCTGCTTCCAGAGCAGCAACATGAAGCCTGTGGAAAGTAAGAAATGCCTTCTGACCCAGGAGGAGAAACCTTCTGTGGGAACACAGGAAAACCTGGCTCCTAGAACAGCAGAAAAGAATAGGAAAATAAATGCTGATAAATAGTAGCCTTTGGCTCTCTCCCCTGCCCCCACATTTCTGTGCTTCCAAACAATTTGCTGCTTCAGCTGAGGGAGCTGGAGGTGTTTATCCTGGAGAAGAGAAGGCTCAGGAGAGACCTTATCATTCTCTACAACCACCTGAAATGAGTTTGCAGCCTTGTGGGGGTCAGTCTCTTCTCCCAGGGAACCAGTGATGAGAGGAAATGGCCTTAAGCTGTGCCAGGGTGTCATGGTTTGAGAGCCTCAAAATCCAATTCCCTAGTCCAAACCCCCTCCCACATCTCAACCCAGTGTGAGATGGTTTCCAGACACCACACAAGACTCAGAATGGGGGAAAGGGAATATATTACAATGACTGTACAAATAAATACTACAATACATTATATACAATCTTAGCTATCTTTACCATGACATAAAAGTATTTACAATGGATCAAATCTCTTCTCCCCTCCAAATAAAAAGTCCAGGAGGGAAGATGGAAAGATCCTTTCCAGTCTCAGAGCAGTAGTGTCTCTAAAACAGCAGGCATCTCTTCTTCTCATGCAGCAGCTGTAGCTGGATCTCTGTCAGTACACACGAGGGGGTATCCAATCCCCTCAGCCCATCGTCTAAAGTGAGGGTCTTCCGTGGGCTGCGTAGCAGGGACAAAACTCGCATCACCACGTCATATCATGGGGTGTAAGACCCCCATGAAGGTCCCTTCCTCAGAGGCTTCACCCCTGAGTCAGAACATCTCGGGCAGCTTTCGGTTGAAGGCCTTTGCCTCAAGAGTTCTACCAGAGCTCCTGTGCTCTGATCTCAGGCTGCTAGCTTAGCTTGGCAGCAGCGGCGAGGGGGGCCAAGGTCCCCCCCTCTGCATTCTTTCTCTGAGCTTTTCAGCTCCTTTCTGCAGTGCTGTAGCACTCCATGACTCTTTCAAGTAAGAGTCCATCATCCTCCTTTCTCTCTCAGAGGGGTTTGGGGTGTTTTGGTGCAGTTCTTACCCCAAAACTCTGTCTCTGTCTGTAGAACTTAGTTGTCTCTCTGCTGCTGGCTCTCTTTCTCTTGGACAACTCTGTGTCTTCCTACTCGGCTGCATGTTTGTTTCTGCTGCTTCTTCAGTTCTTATCTCCTTCTGGCTCTCTGCCACCGTTTCTCCAGACGCTGCTCCTGCTGCTTCTTACAGTGGAGAAAACTTCTTTAGCTCTCAGCCACAGGTACTTAGCCCAGCCTTACGCTGTTCCAAGTCCCTGCAGCCCCCCCCGCTGGGGGCTGGGGGGCCAGAGCCCCTAAGGCGCTCCTGCCCCTTCTCCTCGTGGCCTCAGAACATGGCTCCTTCTTCAACAACAACTACAACTACCTTCTCTTCTGTTCTGCTTGTGATATGTTTATATTTTGCAAAAGCGCAAAAACCTCAAGGGTCACCACCCCCTGGGGTTTTACCATTTTATAGCTTCAGGGGGGAAAACTGTTTCCCTCCACCACACAGAGGAGGTTCAGGTGGGATATCAGGAAGAATTTCTTCACTGAAAGGATGATGAAGCATTGGAATGGATTGCCCAGGGATGTGATGGAGTCACCTCCCCTGGAAGTGTTCAAGAACCAATGGAATGTGGCACTGGGTGCTATGGCTTAGGTGACATGGTGATGTTCAGTCAAAGGTTGGACTTGATGAACTTGGAAGTCTTTTCCAGCTTAAATGATTCTATGAGTCTGTGATTCTGGAATGTCCCCCTCTTGCTAATTTTTTTAAATTAATTTTTTTTTTTCTCTCAGTTTTACTGTCAACTTGAGCTTGACTCTCCATTGCCTTGTCCTCAGAGTCGCTTTCCCTTCTGGTTTGATTCCCTGACAGTGCCTCAAGGAACCTCTCCTTTGTCAGCAAACGAGTTTGTCAATACAACCTGCCTTGGTGGCTGGACTGAAGCAGCTGGCTGCCTGCTGCAGCTCACAACATGTGATTTGTTAAGGTCAACAAAACCTGTTCATTTACCTTGAAACTGCTCTTTGCCTGCTTTAAAAGCAAGTTATTGTCCATACAGTGGGGAGAACTTGCAGCTGAAGATCGTGATTTTTCCAGTTCTCTAAGTACGTCTTATGCCTGAGCCAGTGCTTCAAGGACTTGCTTTCTCCCAAGCTTTTCCTACAGTGAGAGCTTTATAAAGAAGAGTAATTTTCCCTTTTGTGCTCTCTGCTTGTTGAAAGAGTTGAGTTTGTGTTGCAGGTCAAAAAAGCATCTCTATTTGGCTATTATTTTTACAGAGTTGTAGACACACAAACTGTTTGGCAGGTTTCTTTTATTGAATTTGATTAAAAAGGACAAGTGGGAGAAGAAAGAGGCATCGATACACTTACATTGTGATCACATAAGCCATTTTCCTATCAAAATAAACCAAAATATTTTTGTCTTTCTATTTGCTTGACTACCAATACATCATTCAATTCATTCACATCTATTACATCTGATGTTGGCTCGGAAAGGATTTGCCATCATCTAATGCTCTAGTCCTTCAGGACTATGTGCAGTCACATGGCACATACAGGATGGACGGGGGATCAGTCCCAGCCAGCATGGATTTAGGAGGAGTGGGTCCTACCTGACCAACCTGATCTCCTCTAGAGTGACCAGGTGACCCGCCTGGTGGATGAGGGAAGGCTGTGGATGTGTCCACTTGGACTTCAGCAAAGCCTTTGACACCGTCTCCCACAGCATACTCCTGAAAAAGCTGCAGCCCACAGCTTGGACAGGGGCACTCTGTGCTGGGTTAGGAACTGGCTGGAGGGCCGGGCCCAGAGAGTGGTGGTGAACGGGGCTGCATCCAGTTGGGATCTGGTCACTAGTGGTGTCCCCAGGGATCAGTGTTGGACCGGTCCTGTTTAACATCTTTATTGATGATCTGGATGAGGGGGTTGAGTTCACCATTAGCAAATTTGTGGATGACACCAAACTGGGGGGGGGGGGAATGTCAATTTGCTGGAGGATAGGAGGGCTCTGCAGAGCTGGATAGATGGGCTAAATCCAACAGTAGGAGGTTCAACAAGGCCAAGGACTGGGTCCTGCAGTTTGGCCACGACAACCCTCTGTAGCGCTACAGGCTGGGGACAGAGTGGCTGGAGAGCAGCCAGGCAGAAAGGGATGTGGGGGTTCTGGTTGACAGGAGGCTGAACATGAGCCAGAGTGTGCCCAGGTGGCCAAGAAGGCCAATGGCATCCTGGCCTGGATCAGGAATAGTGTGGCCAGCAGGACCAGGGAAGTGATTCTTGCCCTGTACTCAGCGCTGGTGAGGCCACACCTGGAGTGCTGTGTCCAGCTCTGGGACCCTCAATTTAGGAAGGATGTTGAGGTGCTGGAGCAGGTCCAGAGAAGAGCAACAAGGCTGGTGAAGGGACTCGAGCACAAGTCCTATGAGGAGAGGCTGAGGGAGCTGGGGTTGTTTAGCCTGGAGAAAAGGAGGCTCAGGAGGGACCTCATCACTCTCTACAACTCCCTGAAAGGAGGTTGTAGCCAGGTGGGGGTCGGTCTCTACTCCCAGGCAACCGGCAGGAGGACAAGAGGACATAGTGTTAATCTGTTTCAAAGGAGGTTCAGATTGGACATTAGGAAGAAGTTCTACACAGAAAGAGTGATTGGGCATTGGAATGGGCTGCCCAGGGAGGTGTTAGAGTCACCATCGCTGGAGGTGATGGTGATGCAAGGAAAGACTGGATGTGGCACTTAATGCTCTGGTCCAGCTGACAAGGTGGTGTGCAGTCATAGGTTGGATTTGATGATCTCAGAAGTCTTTTCCACCCTAGTTGATTCTGTGATTCATATTCTGTTGTCCCTTCTTTTTTCACATTTATTCAAATCTTGGATTTTTTTTTCTCCCTTTGAAGTTAGGTGTTAGGAGAAGACTTTGGTGGTTGTAAAGTGCAATGACAGGCAGTTTATAAGCTTTCTTTGCCATGCCAGGGCGTCTTTATAGGTTCTTTTTCTTTTCTGACTGTTCAAATGAAGCCAAATCATGTCTCAACCAGCTTTTAAAAGGCTGCTCTGATTCCTTAAGCTCCTGAGGGCCTCAGACACTTCTGAAAACAAGATTTAGCTAAAAAAGGGTTTGCAGTGCTGAACAGACCACTAAAAATCTCAAACCTTGTGTTTTCAGAGGACTTGCAGAAGAAATTTATCAAAGCCAGATCATTTCTCCAAACAGCAATCTCATGGTAACCCACCTCAGCAGGGGCAGTGAGCAGAGTCCTTTGCAGAGAAGTCACACTGGTGCCTGAACAAAAATTGGTGCAAGGGAGCTTCCTGTCCTGGAAAGGTCTGGGATTCCTCAGGCCACTGTTTTCTCAGTGAAGATCTTTTATGGATACAAGCTTCAGTACTCTTCACCTACAGTGAAAACGAAGTTGGCCGTGGGCCAGAGGCCAGGGACATTTGGTGCCTCTCAGGTAATGTGGGAGCTGGTCTCCGTCCAGGCTGGCCGTGAGTCTCACAGACAGTCTGCGAGAGAGCGTCTGACAGACCTGAGCATCTTCCCCAAGAGGCCGTTCTCCCAGTGGTCCCCACTCTGTGTGTGCCAGGGAGACCTTTGGAGTCAAAGATTTTCCTCTGGGCACAGCAGAGGAGGTGGAGGTGGAGGTGCAGTGAGAGGTCTGTGCCCACCAGTCAATACACTGCAGATGTGTTTGGGGCTGTGCTTGTGCCTGCGTGGGAGGGGAATAGAAGCTGCTCACAGAAGTTCCAGTCATCCAGGAAAACACCACATCATGTGGGTGAGCGGTTGTGCCTGAAACGAGGGAGTGCGTGTGACCTTCCTTAAGCTGGAGTACGTACAAATAAAACAGGCCTGAAACAAAATGCAATTATAAACACATTTGGAATAACAACTGAAGTCTGTTTTTTGGATACGTTGCAAACAGGAAATGGAGCTTAAATTCATTGCATTAATAGGTGCTTTGCTGCAAGGATGTTGCCTGATGTTCGGCTTTAGCTATTGAGAGCTTCCTTCTGAGATCCAGCTGAAGATTTGCACACATACCCAAATCTGAGATGCTCAGCCAAAGACATCAGGATCCCTTCTGTACGAGCAGCACTGATATGCAGAGAAATGTGCACACAGCATTTAAAGACTTTTGAACCAACTTCTTACATTGTCTTTTAAGAGGAAACAAAGTCGCATTTTGATTGTACTGAAGTAACTTTTTTTTTTTTTTAGTTCTTTCTTCTGTGTGGAATGGACAGGACCTGCTCCCAGGATCACATATGGCTGACAGTCAGCACAAGGGTTAAGGATTTGTGAGCCATGAACAGCAGAAATGTCTGGCACATTTTCAATTTCTCTGCATGGCAATAGAAGAGGCAGCCTTAACTGAAGTGTAGCTTCAGAACGTAATTGCTTAGGAGAAAACTAGAGGTACGAGCAGGTTGGTGACTTCCTGCTCTTAGTGTGCCTTGCAGTTTATGTTCATCAGAAAGGAGATCAGAAACCCTGTGGGGTTGCAGTAATGAATGAGGTTTGATTCTCCTTGGTCCTTAGTTCTTCGGTTGTGCAGTCGAATGAGTCCCAGCTCTCCCACGTCAGTGTCTCTGAGCTGCTCAGGGCTTTGTAGATTTGCCACTTGCCTGTTTCAGATCTGCAGCCAATTGCCAAAGCTGCTGTGGGAGCTTCTCTGCTCCCAGGCTCTTCCCTTCTCCAAGGCTAGGAGCCTCGTGCCCATAGGCTTCCCACACTAAGCACTGGAGATCCAGCGGGTTCACAAGGCAGCGTCACATATGTCGTTCCCAGATGATGCAGCACACAGTGAACACTGTGGGTCCACCAGGGAATGAGGAAGACAACCAAGTGAAATGAAAGATGAGAAAATGCTGATGTACTCTTCTCTGTCTGAACCAGAGCTTGTTGTGTGCCCCAGCAGTGAGCTTCAGGGACTGCTCAGAGAGGCTGGATGTACACAGGTCCATATGGCTGGATGGGATTCACCCCAAGGAGCTGAGAGGGATAGACAGCTTCAGCTAGGAATAATCATGGTAACTCAGAGAAGTGCTTGGGGACTGGACCAGTGTTGTGCCTGTCTTTGAGACGGAGAAGAGGGTACAGTCAGCCTTGTTTCAGGTCTTGGGGAGGTGCAGGAAGCGCAGCCTCCTGATTCCACTCCAAACATGTAACAGGGCAGGAATGTACTAGGGAATGGTCAAAGATTCATCAAGTGCAAACTTGACCAATAAAACTGCCTTCTCTGATGAAATGCCTGGCCATGGGGGTTGAAGGGGAGTAACAGTGCATGTAAGTCTACAGGAAGGCTTTCAACACCATGTCTACAGCATTTTTGGAAAGGAGCTGTCGGAGATCTTATCAACATCAACAGTACCATGTCACATGTAGTTTCAGGTCTCCTGGTTCAGAAAGGATGTTCCTGACCACCCAGCAAAGGGTGGTCAGAATTGTCTTGAGCCTGTGGGGCATGAGGTAGAAAAGTAGAAGAGGTAGAAAGAGCTGGGACTCTTTAATCTGGGGAAGACAAGGGCCTCAGGAAGAGAAAAAGGCTAATATCACTTCAGAAATGAACAGTCAGAGCACCTACCCTAACAACCCACAACTACATGGTGGGGGAGTTACAAAAATAACGGGGACCAACTCATCTCAGTAGAAGCAGATAATACAGTAGTGAGTGATAGCATCAAACTGCACTTTTGAAGTTCCAGTTTGAATGTCAGGAAAATTTCTTCACTAGGAGGGTGCTACAGCCCAGAACAGACTAACCAGAGATGTTGTGGTGTCTTCATCCTTGGAGGTCTTATACTCTGGTCTAGACAAAGCCACAGCTGACCGGATCCAGTGTTGGCAAAAACCCCACTCCAAGTGGGAGGTTGGGCTGGATGACCTCCAAAGGTCCTTCTCAGCTAATATTCCTGTAATCCTGTGATCAGCTTCATTGCTCTGACTGTGACTGCTAAGTTGGATACTCCAAGTTTCCTGCACAACAGGCTGGTCAAATAGCAGAGGGAGGGACTGGGAAATGGAGGGTGGTCTGCTCTTGTTTTCTTTGAGCAGCAGAAATGCAGTCCTCACAATGTTATTGAGCTTTGTCCTGAATGCCCCCAGTGTCCCAAAATTTTACGTGTGCCAGAAACATTGCTCAATTCTTTTATGGGACTGAATCTAGATGCAGATTTTCGATGTCTAATGTGACAGATAAACTGGAGGTATTGCCAACCAAACTGCCAGAATCAACACTTCTTTTGCAAGATGATGACAACGTCAGGCAGATAATGCCCCAAGGGGTCTCATCCAGGCAGCAAACCCCAAGGAAGGCACCAGACCCACCTGTAGCATGGCATGAGGGATGTGTGGAGCAGGAGAAATTCTGCACCTCTGCTTAGTACTGTCAGAGTAGCATGAGCTGAGAAGTTTTTTGAGCTTTTTCAAAGTCCTGTGAGTCCATGGGTGTTATTTATAAAGTTATTTCCCTACTTCAAACATTAAGGAGAAGATCCTTATTGTAGATACTTCTGTTAAACAGAACCTGTCACTTTTTTCAAAAACAGAGTAACATACCTGCACTAGTGAAATACCTGCCTTTCCTAATTAATGCACATCCATATTTATGAATGAATGTCAAGGAACTTAGTGATGCAGCATGAACCTGTATTCCCTGCAGGGATCTCTCCTACTGTACTGGTCTGCACACAGAGAGACTCTCTCATTTACACCATAGTGTTCATCATAAGTTCTTCTTGTCTCCTGTTTTTCAATTCAAAATCATTTAAGTCCAATAAACAAATTGCCATCTTCGCCCAACTTGCCCTAGGAAGAGAAAAAGGCTAATATAACTTCAGAAATGAACAGCCAGAGCACCTACCCTGACAAACTGTCTTTTGTTATTTTGTCATAAGGAGAAACATCAGCCCAGATCCTTTACACAGAATCAACAACAACAAAAAAGAGTTAAAAAGCAAGCTCAGCTGCAATTCCAGTTTGCTACTGCAATTCCAGTTTGTACTCATATCATAAATTGTGGTAATTGTTTTTTAATTAAATTAAGTGTGCACATAGCTATATAATTAAAAGGCATGTAGGCGTTCCAGATTTCTTTAAAAACTACCCACCACTTTGAGTTTTATTATCTGTCTGCTTTAAGGCACAGGGATGTGAACCAACCTTTCTGAAGAGCATTAAAATCTTTGGAAAAAGAAAGGGGAAGTTTTAAAGCAGGTGTTCCGTGTTATCAGAAAGAATGGTTTACTGCTGCCACTCGAAACTGGATCTCTGGGTACACAGTGGGATGCACCAGAGACAGGATGGAGCAGAAAGGAAGGGACAGAGCTGTGAACTGAACTCACTGAAAGCACAGCCTGACCCCAGTGCCCAGGGAAATCAATGGCCCTGCAAGCATTTGTTGCCTTTGGAAGACAGTTTGTTCTGTATAGGTGATTGTAAGAATGTTACATCAGTGCAATTCTTATTCTTGTTGCCTTTCTTTTTAAGTGATTGTAAGAATGTTATATTGGTTCAGTTCTTGTCCTTGTTGCATTTGTTTATGTGGATGCAAGGTCTCTAGCTTTTATCACAGGACAAACCATCTGTGTGTCAGTGAGCACCTCACGTTTAAGTTGCTGAGTTCTGTAATGCATGAACTGGACTTCTTAAGTTTCTATGTAAAATGAACCTTACTTAGGTACCTCTTCTAGGACTGAAGGGACAATTCTTAATCTCTCACCCATGTTTTATCTAAATGAGTCAGTTTGCTTTCTTGTTAGTTTTCCTTCATGACCTGTTATATTGCATCGTTCCTAAAAAAAAAAAAACAAACCAAAAAACCACCAAAATGCAAGTCAAGTATTCCAAGTTGCAGAGAGTCATTGAGATATTTCTATATATCTACATCTTCACTTTGCTCGCTCTGAGATGGCCAAGTTTCTCCTTGAAGCTGCAGGAACTTGTGCAGTGGTGACTTTGAAGGTAAGGAGAGACTGACAGTAAATCTAGTCCCATCTCCTGACCAAAAGCTGTATCTGTTTCCCACTGTGCATCATGGGTTTTGGCTAAGTCAGATTTTCTGGTAAGACATCATACCATAGTGTAAGGATAACAAGAGACTTACACTTCTTTTTCACGCTTCACTAACATGATTTGGATAAGGTTATCATGGTGCTGATACTGCGCAAATGCCCTAAATTTCTAAGGTTAGAATCCTGCCTGCAACTTCCAGCCATTATATTGTGATACTTCCCCTATGAAGATGCATTGACATTGTAATTAAGTCACCTCACAACTTCTTCAAAGACAAATTGAACTGTTTAAACTCCTTAAGGGCATGTCAGTACAGAAGAGCATGCACATTCTTCTGGCACAATTATACCAGTAAAATAAAGTGCTAGGCACCAACAGAACTCCTCACAAGGGCACTGTTGTTTTGAGGTAGAAGTGGGTTTTCTTTTTCTTTTCTTTTAAACTTCTTCCAAAGGGATCTTGGAAGCTCTCCCAGTGCTCTCTCCTGCCTAGGGGAGGATTTGGAGATGGGTAAGGAGCACCTGAGCTTTTGCAGTAGTTCACCCCAACTGCCACATGTAAATCTGGAGATGCCCTGGGCCTGTGACTCTCTTGGATGTGGGACATGAGCTTTCACAAGGGCTAACGAGAGCCCATGAGAGTCCCTGTCACTTATCCTTCTAGAAGAACCCACTTCGCCCTCATAGCTCATGAGACTCATGGGTTGAACTGACAGAACACTTTTACAATCACTTACACAGAAGAGTCATTTTTGTTTTAAAACTCAAGGATAGTTGCCTCAGAGGTTGGTTGATTTTTTTGGTAGTTTTTTTTTTTTCATAAGTTAAGAGCAACCTGAATATAAAGGCATGAAAGTTCACTGGAGCCTGTTTCAGCCTGTAAGTGGGTCACAAGACACTGAAGCGTTGAGTGAAATAACACCCACACAAATCAAATAAAAGAGTAGCTAACCTGTATTTAAAAAGAATAATCTTTCTGAATGCCTTAGTCATAGATTTCTTAGCCATGAAATATTCAAGACACCAAGCACTTAGTGGAGAAGCGGCTGCAGAGGATGCCTCCAAACCTAGGTACAAAATTATCAGGCTGACATTAGTAGTTAAATCACCTCCCCTCAATGCTCCAGGGACCTGGGATGCATGCGATTTCCATCAGAAATAATGAAATTCATGAGTATGAACCTTGGAAGTGGTGTTTAGTGAGAGCTTTAGGGGAGAAAATCTTACCAAAATATCTCACACAGAAGTTGGCCTTAAAAAAAACCAACAGAAAACACAACAATCAACAAACAAAAAAGCCCAAACAAACCGTCACACAAACACAAAAAACCTGAAGAACAAGGGAGCAGGTAACACTGCATGAAGCCCCTCATGGTGACCAGCTGAAATTGCTGAAAGACGGATGCTGCTGTGGGGAGCGCTGCTAAGCTGAGCAGAATTACGATCTAAATAGCTCTGAGAGCCTGCTCGGAGGTTTTGTCTTTGCTGCTGGTAATTACAGCACAGGCCCAACCAGCACCACGGTTTGTCTGTAATTACCATGGAAGGTTTACGCATTCTGGTGGCTGGGTCTGACTGCTGGGAGGCTGCAGGCAGGCAGACAGCCGCGGGTGTGCGAGGCTGAGCAGCACTGGAAGGACAGGGATTTGTCTCTGGAGCATGTCTGAGTGCAGGAGTAGGGAGGAGGCTTGCTGGGAAGGAAGAGGCGGCAGGTGCTGAGCACCATCCAGAATGCCTGGAAGGATGAGCTAATACTCCTAACAGACCCTTCAGACTTCTCCCTGCTGGGGGTGGCAACTGGGAAACTTTTCTTATGCTGCCCTTCTCATGGGTGTGCCCTGCAGATGCCTGTGGTCTCCCCATAGATATTTTCCCCAACCACACAGCTGCTGGGTTGGGGCTTCCCTATGTTACTGCTCTTAGTTTTGACCAGCAGAGATCAGACTGTGCTGCAGAGGTCAATCTCTGCCTCTGGTGTGAGCTCCCCACCTGTGCAGCATGGCTTTCCCTTAGCAGACCTGCTGAGCCCCTGTTTACCCGTCCGGAGCAGGATGAAGGATAACAGCAGTGGGATGTGAATCAGAGCAGTGAGTCACTCGGTTTTAACTTACCTCTACTTCTCTGATGGGAAACAGAAATAACTGGAGATAATGCAGTTACTCTCCAGCTATGGGCTTGCCCTGTCATCATCCTATGCTTCCATGGTGAAAGAGAAGAGAGAAGAGTGCTGTACCTGGACACGTCTACAGACTTCTGGGTGTTTGACAGAAGGCAATCATGTCCTCCCGTTAGCATTACTTCTGATTTTTTATGTTTTTAATTGACAGTAAAAAACAGAATGGAATAACTTCATAGTGAAAATGGTAACAACTCATAAGACAGCAGGAATATAAGGTTATTTACACCTATCATAATGTTCTATGTGCAATATCCTGGCAACAGAAGTGGACCTTCCTCAGAGGGATGGTTACCCACTAACTATTTGAGCCTAAGCTTCAATGTACCCTCATGCAGCAGCCCATGAACAAACCAAGGATAAGGGCCCCTCAGCTGCACCATCTAATACAACCCCCCCTCCCACTGATGGTATAAAGGGCCAGGGTACAGACTGGCTAAAAAGGAGGATATATCCAAAATTTGGGACACCGAAGGGAAATCCAACACCCCATCACAGAAATGTTTTCTGTATTCGTCAAATTAGCCTCATGTTTGGCATCAGATTATGGCCAATGCTTTCATAGTCCCGAAAAGGACAAAGGATGGGAGACTGTGGAAGTGCAATTAGGGGGGCTTTTCTCATCAAGCTGTGGTTCAGCTGGGTTTGGATGATGATGAGAGCACATTTATTGCCCATTAATACAGAGCCTGAAATCCGTGGGAAGTCCACTTTACCAGCTGAAAACCCACTTTATGAAGAAAACTAAAACTCTTGACCTTGAAATAGCTTCCAAATTCTAAAAGCAGCACATCTAGCCGCCTGTTACAGACATTAATCACTGCCGTATTTTTCACAGCATGTAAAATTTAAGTAATAGAATCACTGTCCCCATTGCCATACTTGCAACTAAAAGCTGATAAATAGAAGCACTGACCTCAGCTGGTCGATTTAACCCGATGAGTCATGGTCTTAGGGCCACATATGCTTCCTCTGCTAATATTCTTGTTCCTATTTATTTTTTTTAAAGTGTGCTGGCATGCTGTGTACCACAGAATAGCTTCTCTAATGGGCAGTTCCAGAAATAGAAATATCCCACTGGTTCGCTCTCCTTTGTCGGGGTTTCACAGTCCCCACTTAGTCTACACAGAGCCACAGCAGCTCAAAGAGATGCCGGGAGAAATGGAGGATGAGTGAGGCTGTTGAACAGTGAATTCCCCTTGAAGTTCTCTGTCTGAGAAGCACCCTGCTATATTCTTGATTTTTGCATTACAGGGAGCTAAGCTGTAGAGAAAGATGAATCAGATGCAGGCTCCTCCACCTCACCTGCTCTGGGTAGACATGTACCTGCCACAACAGGGTCTACTCACAGCAATAGCTTTGGTGTTGCTCTGAATGAGATTTTTCCTCTGAAAAAGGCTTGCTTTTACATCCCAGCTGAACAAGAGTACCGAATCACAGTTGGTTTGGCGTTTCAATCAGGGTGGTGGTCCACAGCAGATTCCTTGCCTTGGACTGGGCTCCCACAGGGCTGGGCACTGTTCAGAAATACAGAGTGGAAAAGCCTCAATCTCCCAGGCAGACATTGTTTGCAACTTAATAACTTTGAAAATTAATATTCACATGTATAATATTTAATGATGGGATGTGGCACTTATTCTAGAGTTCTGTTGGCATAGTGGTGTTTGTCAGAGGTTGGACTCAGTGATCTTGGAGGTCTTCTCCAACCTTAATGATTCCATGATTCTATGTATGAATGTCAGCTGCCCTCACCGCCATATTTGTGTTGATCTGAGCTGGTGAATCCTGGTCTTGGGGCCATGTGTGCTTTCTCCACCACCATTCAGACGGGAGTGACTGTACAGGGAACGGATGAGATGAGGCTGGGCAGAGATGTGTGCTCAGCAGCCCTGGTCACACAAATGTCCCACAGCAGACAGCATGGATGCCAGGGTAAGAAGGGGTGTGAAGGAGGACTATGGCACTTTGCAGACTGGGCTGGGCTGTGGAGCATCAAGGGGAGAAATCATGGCTGGGCTTTGCGAATGAAGATTTGGGAAGGGCTCTACCCACGTTTGTTGCAAGGGGAGAAATACCAAAGTGACTAATGGAAGATGTCAGATGTAGGTCTACTGTAATCTGGCACTATCAGAAATGGCATTTGCCCAGTGACCTTCCACCAACCCTGTCATTACAACCTTAAAAAGATGGCAATCCAATATAATTTTCGAAAGTTCTACCTGTAACCAGACATGGTCCACAGTCCAGTGTCTTCCATGCAGGCAGGAACCTGTCTGGCTTGCAAGATAAAGACTTGGCAGACTACAGGCTGTCACACAAGACCCCAGAAGCCATGACTTTCACAGCCTGTAAGTGCTCCCGTGCAAACCTAGTCCCTTGCAATAAGGACCTGATGGGGACTCTCTGCTGGCCTCCAGGTGGGAGCCCATGAGAGGCAGGTGCCTCCTGTGCCTCTGCCCCATCCCCATCTTGTGGAGTGGGTACCTGGGATGTAACCTGGGAGGGTACATTCCTGTATTGCCTTTTCCTCTTCTGTGGGCAGATCTGTAGTGCTGCAGCTCCCTGAAGGAGTGGAGCAAGCAGTGGGCTTGCACCTGGGTGCCCCTGCAGCACTTTGGCACTAGGTACTCATTCAGATTGCAAATTGGCAATGAAGCTTCAAAAAGAAAAAGAAATAAAGTGAGGCAAAAGCCTTTGGCTGCCTGGATAAAAGCCATTTCTACCACACAAGCATCACTCAGACGCCCTTGTTGCTCGTGGTGTTTATGACACTTAGACTTTTTTGCTGCAAACAAATTAACTTAAAATAAGACTCGGCCGTACATTAAACCTGACAGACTCGTGATAGGGAGAAGGCTTGTTTATTTCCCACTCTCAGAAAGAAGCAGCTATTGTGCTGATTCACTTCCATGTGTGAGTTCATCAGGCTGGAGAGCCTAATGGGCTGCAGATTCTGGCCCACAGCTGGACCTTTCTCTCTTCAGGCATATCTCCACTCCTTCCCTCTTTAGATGGTAGTTCTCTGCCTTCTGACTCTTTAATGTCACTGAAATTGAATTTATATGGGGGATATTTAGCAATATTACATTAGTATTTGACATTTCATCTCTTGGAAATTTTCGATGATGTTATTTGCAAGGACATTTTTCATCACTCTAAATTACAATCCTTCAAGAGCAGTGTAGCAGTTTAATTTTCTAGGTCTGTCTCTTTGTCTCTCCCTCTTTATGAGGATTTCTGGTGATTTATTTGATTCACAGGTCCTTTGGATTTTTTATGCTTGTTACAACACACCTGTGTTTCAACAACACAGAAAAACGTTGATTTGAAGTAGCAGCTCTGGCTTGCAGTGCTTTGGATATGATACAAAAATAGAACTGTGTAGAAAACCTATTTTATTAGCTTTCTCAGAATTCTAGACCTCAGGTAGTTCAAGCTGAATAACATGGTTTACCTAAAAAAGGAAACCAGTTATTGGTTGCTTGAAATGGCCACTGAAGGAAGATCTGGGAGCACTTATGAGAGACTTATGGTGCTTCACAAGTCTTTATATCACATGCTCTGAGGACTATAAAATTCAAATGTGCAGCTTTTTCCAGTAGTGAGTTTATACTTTGCAATTCTTGCATCTCTCTTTTCTTTTCTCTTTTTTTTTTTTTTTTGTCTTTAATGATTAACTACAAGAAACACAAAAGGAAACATTACAGTGCAAAAGCCTTAATGAAAATATGTTCGGAAGAGGCTGCTGTGGCTGTGCAGTGGGAGTCTGATAAAGAAACTGCAGCCCAGGCAGTTAGTGGTAGGCTTGTGATTTTGGTTGGGTTTTTTTTTATTTTCCCAGAAAACTCCTGTGATGAAGGATTTCTAACTGTAACAAAGTACAATTTGGGGAGAAATCTGTAGGAACAAAAATAAAAAAGGATGCTGCATATACTACAGTGTTAAAAACTGACAGACTAAACTGAGAAGTCTCTCCTGAATATCAAATTTCTGTACACAAGATTACAGAGATCTTCATGATCCAAAAAGACATTCTTACAGTTCACTTAATTTCTACCTTGCCCTCATTTAACAAGATGATTTTGCCTTTCTTTGGCACTTCACATCTGAGATCCCAAATGCCATGGACAGCACCTGCCATATGGGCCCCAGATAGATGAAGATGTATTTTTTTGTCCTTATTTGACATGGTAGAATATGAAGACATCGAGTTATGGAGAACTCAAAAACCTGTTGAGAAAGAGCTGCCTTTGGAAATGGTACATTCCTTTCAGAGCTGCTTGAATTTCCAGAAAAATCACTGCTCTTATGAGAAAAAGGTTTAAAATATCTCTTCCTTTCTTATTTTTTCCAAGTTTAGAAATACAGTTACTGGCAGATGGCCTGTGGTGCTCAGCACTCATTCAAACAGTACTGAAATATTAGGAATTTCTATCCATGTGTCCAGGCACACACAGACACAGATGCACACAGAGACAATTCTAGGCAGAGTTTTAACGTGATTTTCAAATCAAAGCATACTTCAAGGCAGATGTCAGACCAGATTCAAGCTAAATTTGTAGGCTGAGCTCATCAGATGGGTAGGACTGTCTGACTGCAAAGGATTATAATGATGAACATGTGTGACAACCGTTTTATTGAACAACGAGTAGATTGTTTAAGGGATTTGTCTGCAGCAAGTGCTTCCCAATCCTGTGAGGAAAGGACATCAGGCTGGTTGTCTGTGTTATGAAATCAGGCTGATCCCCTTGGTTCTGGTGGACTGTGACGTGGCCGTGTTGGGCAAAGCATGATGCTCTGGGGGGAAAGCAGGAGCACTGCCAGTACCCAGGAGCAGGGTAGTGCTGGCAGCTGGCTAGCCTTGGGGCAGTGTTTCTCCAAAACTTGGCTAATCTCTTAAAACACTTCTCTTTGCACAGCCCCTGATTAATGTGATACTGACGAGGCACTGCCTCTGCTATTTGTGCACTAAGGATATGGACATTCCCTGGCGACAAATTGCTTTGGCAATGTTTAAGAAGGACTTGGTATCTATTGCACAGTTATTTGATAACTCCTGCGTGCTGGTTCTGTGCAAGGAAGGGCTCAATCAGTGCTTTTCTTATCATTTTGTCCAGGCAGCACGCACTCAACTATTGTAAATAAAACATTCTGGTTTCTCCAATAGGTATGAGGAGATACGGATTTCTGTGCAAAGATGAAGCTCAAATTGAAGGAGGTGCTTTTGAAATGGTGAATGACTCTATATGCGACCACATATTTAACAGTGAAATCTAATAAATTCTAAGACACACAGAGGCACTGCTGTAGACAAAGGGAGGAACTGATTACCTAATAATAGAAAGCAAAGAAAAAAACCCACAGCATCAGAGCAGACTTGATAAACACTGCACCATAAAAAGAGGAGGATGACTAATTTGCTAAAGAAATTGGCAGAAAATCTTATCTTGATGAGAAGCTCTAAGATGATAATTAGTGACTGGTTTATTTTAACTTTAGATTTTTGTATCTATTTCTTTGGTCTCTGCAAACAATGTCTACAGTCAAGTTCTACTGGTGGGTGAGTTTGTCCTCTGATATACCACTGAAATCAAAACAAGTGTTCATCTTAGAATTACATGAAAGAGGGTCTTTAGAGAACTGTGTCTTGCGTGTAGCAAAATAATCTTAGCCTTTTACCCTCAGGAGCCTGGAAAATGAGTATTTCTATAAAGATTTGTAGTTGAGTGCTTGAATCTGAGGCTGACTCTTACTATTGACTTTGGTTTGCTATAGTATTTATATGGAGTGCATGTCTGAGACTTTTTCAGCAAATGAATAATTCAACGTGTGGTATCCACAAACAATGTATAATAAATGTATCTAAGTGTATATTTTCTCACTTTAAAGTTTAGATCTTGTTGATAATGGCATTTTTGCTGCCTGCCTTTACCCCTCCACCATGTATGTTGGAGGCAGTTATGCTTCCATGTTTCATGCTAATTTAAACTAAATACTTCTTAAGGGTTGCCCACTGTTGTGCTCTAGGGGAAACCCATTGCATCTGGGGAACTTTACATCCTAGTTATTCTTGCCGTTAGTCTATGAAAATTCAGGAGGAGAGACATAAATGGAGAGAAATCCCTGCTGATGGATTCACAGCTCTTAGCTTGTTTTTCCCCCCTTGCTGTAAAGATGTTAGTAGGCTTTCAGAAAGGAGTAAAAAAAAAATATTGTATCAGAATCATTGTTTTTTCATTATTGTTGCTCCCATTTGTAGCTGATGGTCCAAATTAAAGCTGGAACAAAGTGGAGTGTCACTATTACAAGTGACACAAGGCTTTGCAGAGCCAAACTGTGACAGTGTCTCTGAGCCTGGCGTGACTGTTCACTTTCTGTGCATGGCTCTATCCAATTTCCAAGATTTCTCTTTTTCAGCCCTTTTAGTCTCATATTTACTGCAGCACATTGATGGAGGAGACATATGTAATGTGTTCCCTCTCTTGGGCTTTGCTTATGCAAAGAAAATCACTGTCACTGCCACTGCAGTGGAAGCAGCACGGATGCAGTCTTTCAAAGTAAGACAGCGTCCTGGAAAAATTGCTCTGCTTTTGAAGTAATTATTTCCAAATAAAATTGGAACACTGTGCCCACCTGAGGACCATGATAACTCTAGGTTATTACTGTAATCATGCCGGTTAATTTTTCCATGCAGAATAGTTCATTTTAGCCTCCTTGTGAATGGAATTTATAATAGCACAGCCAGTAGTAGCTTGTCCTTGGTCTATTTTATACCAGCCATGTTCATGGGGGAGTCTGTGTAAAGGACAGATATGTGAAGAGAGAGAAGATTATTATCTCATAATAAAGATGAAGGGTCCCACTTTTGTTCCGTAAATACAGGAAAGCACAAGTCTTGCTAGCGGAGCTCACAATTTGTCAGGACTCACGCTGCGTTTTTTAAATCACAGCCTGAAATTTGGAAGCTGCTGGGGGGAAGTAGTAATTCAGGTTAATCAACCCCAGATACGTACTGCCCCGCTTTTTGTTGTCAGTGGTGGCAGCATTAGGTACACCCTACCTGGATATAAAGATGTGCTTTTTCATTTATGCTTTCTTTTGTACCTACTGCTAGACAGTCTGTCCCCTAAACTAGACCCAAGCACCATCAAATCAGCTACAGAAACACTTCAGAAAAATGTGAACCCCCACATTTGGGGATTTCAGGGAGATCTGAGGGCAGGTCACAGCTCAGCAAATCTGCCTGGATTGCTGGATGCTGTCCAGCCATCCCCAGAGCTTGGCAGAAGATGAACACTGCCAGGGTGGCACGGGTCAGGGCAGAAAATCCTGCTTGTGTTTGGAAAATGTGACAAAATTACAGATTGTTGGAGATGGCATTGGGATAAAACATTGTTAGGGTGACAAAAAACTGCTGTGTAGCAACTCTGAAAGTACTCCATGTTTCTGAAAATATGCTACTGAAGTTCTGTCCCACTGGTACAGCCACACAAGGTTGTATGTTCTCGGGAGTATTTGAATCTCAAAAGCTGAATATTACTCCATTGGCCTAATCTGATTGTTCTTTCTGCTTCCTTGTTTCTCCCTTTTTCTTTGGGCTCCAGTACCTCTTCCAGGTTCCTCTGGGGTCCGAATAACTGCTTTAGTTTCAGCATCCTTCCCTTATCTAAAGCAAAATAAAATGAGATTGTGGGCACTGTCTGGGAGGTGAAGTATGAAAGACACTAGGGGTTACATTTAATCTCAGCTATCTGAGAAAAACATGGACTAGTACTGATGCTCTCAATATCTGACCAGGTTGCAAAATACAAGTTCTGAAATTTCTATATATCAGTGTTGAGAGATCCATACTCATGAAACCCCATTTAATTAGGATTTTGATGCTCATATTCCATAAGAGGTGCATAACCTTCAGGAAGAGCAGTAGAAAAATAGTATTTTTCAGATGTGTAAGAGGAGAATGTAAAATATTGCCAGCAGCTTTCAGAATTACTGATTCTGGTTGTAGATAAAGCTGACCTTTCCACAGACATCTGCAGAATAAACCCAACACGTATAGCACAGTATCTTTTCCACTTTTTGGCCTGAAATCAAAAGATATAAGCAGTGATTGATTTACATTACAAAACTGAATGCCAACAGCTGCCTATGAAAGCACTTAGTAAAAGACATTGTTTATGAGCATCAGCTTTGACTCCGTTGTATAATCCTGCCAGAGGCCAAACGCTCTGCAGCAGGAGCACCCAGCCTTCAGCACTTTATATTGTTATCTTGCAATTGATGCAGAAAATGGGGAAAATGATCATGACTGACTTCAGAGAGATTTAAGTGATACTGTTATGTGAAAGGCAAGAAGGCTAAAGGAGTCCCTTTCTATGCTGCCTCTATGTTGGTGTAACCCCTGAAATGAACAGAATTGCTCTGATTTGAATAAGAAGTGGTTCATGCATAATCTGCTCCCTTGCCTTAGCAATGAGCTGAACAAATAGGCTGGACTTATGGACCTTTTAAAATTAAGACAATGGATAATCAGAAGTTAGTGCATGTATATTTTGGTGATTCTGATAAGCTGCTGCTGCTGGAGTTAATCATCACATTTGCGTGGCTATTGTATATTATTTCTTTCCAGAATCGATCACAAGGGACAACCTGAAACAAGGACTCAGAACTCCAGGCTGCTATCCCGAGGTGTTGTGGGCCCTCCGGGGATTTTTCGTGCCCCGCTGGGAGATAATCACAATTTTGAACTGGGGAGTCAAAGGGTGTAATTCTCAGAGTTTCTTCTGCTTCACCCCCTCATCCATCTTGCTGCTGTGAGCCAGCACCATTTCTAGCGAGCTACCTGGCAGCACAGAGGAATGATTTGCAAGCATGGCTGTTCTCATGTGGATAAATAATGAACAGAGCATTGTTCAAAGACAGCTTTCTAGAAACAGGGGGAAAAAAAGTCATGGAGGGAGGCTGAGTGAGTCTGATATTGCAGTGCTTTTGGAGGGGTCTTGAGTGGTGGCAGAACTTCATGCACCTCCAAATCTTTTTTCATGGACATTTCATTGAATCATGTGCTGGATTAACCCTGCAGTGAACCACCTGAGGGGCTCACACTTCTGTGTGAAGATAAAGGGGAAAACCAGGGTGGGATTTGGTCCTCCTGGGTGGTGCAAGTTGACAGTGACCTGGCAAGGTGTCAACATGTTTGCCAGAAGCATTGCTAGAAAAAACTCAGCTGGCTGGGAGCTGCTCTCTCTCCTCTCCCAGAAGTTGTTACTTGCTCCATGTGCCTGGGATTTCCTCACTGGAACAAGGTCACTGTCAGGAATCACACACCTGTTTTTATGTACCTCATCCCAGAGTTCATCATTGTGAAAGGAGTTTTGTGTGTTTTTTTTTCTTTTCCTCACTGCATGCTATGGCCTGGCCAAACACCACTGCAAACCTTCCTGCTCTGCACGGAGGGTGGTCCAGGGTGTGCTCTGCAGTGCTATTTTGTTTGTGTGGAAGTGTTTTGCATCCACAGAACAATTTGGCTCAGCTAACATCATCCTTCCCCTGCTGAAGAGTCCTAAGGCACTGCCTGGTACCTCGTGCCCAGCCTGTCACTGCAACAAGTGCCCCTAGACAACCCTCTGCTATGAACGCTGAGCTTGATTTAGTTATCAGCCCAGACATTGCCATCATGAGCAATCATCTTCAAAGGAGTGATAGGCAGAGCATCCGGGCCAAATTGTAACGTGATTACCTGACAGAGCTTTTAATAAAGACAATACTTCAGAGACACTTTGGTTGATCTGAATTCTTTCTTTTTTTTCTTTTTTCCTAGATTTAATTTTAGAACGGCAGTGCTGGAAACACACTCCTTGAGCCTTGTTTAGGGGCATGAGTCAGGAAGGGACTCTGGTTTGAAAGAAAACAGAGTTACTGATAATTCCCTTTTCCTGTGCCTGGGAAAAGTGAACCTGAAAAAGCAACTAAACATTTCAGAATGCACTTTCATTTTAATAATCATAAGTTTCTCATAAAAAAAACTTCTAAAAAAAATTAGAAAGGATTGGTTTAGCTCTATTCAAAAAAAAAAAAAAAGGTAATTCACTGTTCGTTTAAATCATCTTTGGAACTAGCACTGCCTGCTGAGTGAGAACAGAAGATAAAAGCGATACAAACAAAACATTTAAAGGACTTTAAATAAAACTCGATGTGCTCGAAAACATTAATACCCTGGCAGCGAACAACGCCTGCTCCTCAGGGGCTGCAGATTTCAGGCAAACTCTTCCATCGCCAGCCGGCCCCCGCAGCACGGTCCCTGACCTCCCCCGGCTCTCCGCAGCCCCAGGAGCGCCGGGGCGCTGCCAGTGGGTCCCGCGGAGGGTGGGGAACCCCGCCCGGCACCGCCCCGCCGAGGGCCTCCCGCCCGCCCCTCGCGGGATCCCCGCGCCGCCCGCCCCGTCGGGGCCGCCCCCGCCGCTCCCGGGCCGGGCCGGGCGCACCAGGCGGCGGAGCAGCGGCGCGGGGCCGGGGCCGCCTGCCCCGGGGACGCCGAGCAGGTGTCGGGGCGCCGGGGCCCCCCGAGCCCATCCAGGTGAGTGGAGAGCGCAGGGCTGCGGGCGGGGGCTGCGGGCGGCCGGCGCTGCCCCGCTGTGCGGCTCCGCTCCCGCGGGCACGGCGGGGCTGCGAGGGGCTGGGATCTGCGCTCGCCCCGCTGCGCTCTCCCCGCGCTGCCGCAGCGGGACGCGGGGGTTCCTTTCCCTGGCGGTCGGTGTGATCATCCCCCCGCCCCCGTCCACCGTCGGCTCTGGGGCTTCGTTCCCCGGCGGTCAGTGAGGTGCAGCCGCGTCCCCGTTGCCGGAGATGTGGCATCTCCCGGGGATCGTGGGTGCCTCCCCCAGTACGCTGCGGGCTCCATTTGCTGCGAGTGGGCAGGGTGCACCTCCCCACTCTGGTGCTGGGGCACTTCACCTCACCCAGAGTTGTTTGTGAGCGGCAACAATCCCCCCCCTCCATGTGTCGGTGGGGTGCCTCCACCATGATCCCTGGGGCTCCATCCCTAGGGCACCTGAGGGTGGCATTCCCTCTGCAGAGGGTCAGGGGGATGTGTACTCCATCATCGTGGGGGCTCCATTCCCAGGAGGCTGGTGGGTTGCAGGAGTCCCTGCCCAGGGGCCATTGGGGTCCATCTCTTCGTAGGTCAATGGGGCAGGTGTTGGTGGGGTCCATCCCGCAAGGGTTGGTGGGGTTTCATTCCTCTGGGGGTCAGTGGAGCATATCCCCTGATTTGGGGGTGCTTGTAGGGTGTCTGCCCAGCCCTTGCTCCGCTGATCCCAGTGTGCCTGCCTGCAGGGCAAGGGGCATGCTGTGACACTTTGTGCTATCACCCTGCGCTGCGGATTAGGTCATGCCGTGACACTGCCTGTTACTGTCTCGCAGTGCAGCAGGGCCCGGGGATATGAGGAGAGGGGTTGCAGTTGCAGAAAAAACAGTAACCACCCCCCTTCGCTATATGCAGCGGTTTAATAAAATCAGACAGCATGAAGCATGGGTCTGATATTTCCCTCCCCCCGATCATCAGAAGGTAGTTCTCTGTGTCATTAAATACTCGTGTCCGCACAAAGCAGGCTGTGATATATGCAGTGTTGTAAGCCCGGGAGCAGTTGTGGATGAGATGTGTAATCGGAAAACATCAGGAGCTGACCTCAAACTCCAAAGTTAACTGTGCTGCCTCTCCTTCGGGTGGCCTGGGGTACTCTTTTAAACCTGTCTCAGTCTGTAACTATCTGTCCATTACACGTGGCTGCAGGAAGCTCTGATGCCCCTTTGTAGGTGCCATAAAGCTGTAAATGGGCTTAATATAGCCCATCCCGTTAACCTCAGTGCTTTCCCTCGGTATCCTTTTAATGAACGGCTCGTGAATTTCTCTCAACGGGCTGTCAGATCTTCTCTGCTTCTGGCTGGAGAGAGCTTGGCGAGGCTGTGTGAGGGGAGACTTCCCAGAGCTTCCCAGAAGGATCAACACAAGGAGTTGGTGCGCTCTGGCCAGTGCAGTGGCAATGGGTTCAGGCACTGTCCCTGCATCAGCATCTTGATTTTAGGGCACTCCCAGGGCAGGGGAGACATCAAAGTCTTGGGCTTCACTTTGCCCCTGGCAAAGGGGCAGCTGGAATGCTTGTGAGCAGGCCATTTTACCAGAGTGCTCAACCACTTTGGTCTGTGTTCTTCTGCCTTCATTTTGAGGCAAACTGCAATACCTGTACACCCTCTGCAACTCTCACTTTCATGTCCAGGATGCATGTCCTTGCAAATATTGTGCTAATCCCTTGAGATGACTCACTAACTTTGCCTTTTTTAGAGTGTCTTCTGCCTCTCTTGCATGGGTTTTTGCACTGGACAAATTATCTTCTGGGCAGCCAAAGCTCATAGTCCGTGGAAGAATAGCCTGCAATATTACTGAGTTAATAATTTTCTGAAAAACAAAATGCCTGAATGTAAATAGAATGGAAAACATGTCTTTGAAGTCTTTTTTCTTTAAAATTATTCAGTGCCTAGCCTGGAGGAAACCTATTTTTTAAACTTTTATTAAACTCACTAGTATTTTACAGAAGTGGGAAGTGATTTTATTGTTTCTCCTTTTTGTTTAAAAGTCTTTCAGTTTTCATGACATGAGGTCTTTTTTGTGTTACCTTTTAAATGTTGACAGGGGATTGCTAGTTTAAGAAACTTTATGTGTGAGTAGATGTTTAGTCTGGTTTACCAGCTCCTGAGCTGACAAAGGCAGCTGCCAGCAGCTCTGCCCGGGGCACAGCAGGGCTGAGTCCAGCCAGGGATGCTGAGGAGTCCCAGGGCACTGATTATCTCAATTGAGTTGAAGTAGGGAGAGAAGGTCAAAGTCCATGTGGTATTGTAATGGATTTCCTAGGCATGCAGAGAGCAGCAGCTATCTTGTATGGCAGGTATCTACTGAAGGGGCTGTTTGACAATGCTGGTGACATCAAACCTCTGTGTTGTAAGAGCCAAATTTAAAAGGTATTGCATGTCTTCATGATATTGCCATAGGTGTTTTGCTAGCTTTTCAGTAGCTTTATGAAATAAAAAACATCTCTGGGCGGGAGTCTGTCTGGGTGCAATAGCGCACACTGGGTGTTGGGATGTAGGAAAGGCTTTAATGTAAGGTCCATCTGCCTTAGCTCATCCGCACAAGGGTTGGGAAATGCTTCCCGCCTTTCAAATCCGAGCCATGACATCCAAGTCTGCAAAACCCCCCATTTTTTCTTTTATTTGTTACTAACTATAGTTCTTGTACACAGCACACTTTGTCTCCTGAAAGGGCAGTTGAGATGCCCTAAATGAAAAGCTGTGGGTTTTGCCTGAGTAATACATGAAAAAGTCTTACAATGCAGGCACATTTCTTAATTGTGTCTGAATGTTGTTATTAAAATTAACTTTGCTGTATTTGTACATGTTTCTATACTAGGTAGATAATATTTCTGAATGCTATTACTGTCTTCAATATAGGACTTGTTCTCTTGCTGGGTTTCCTGCAGGTGTTACTAGGCGCTCCGTGTAACATTCTTACCTTAAATGGGTTCAAACCACTAATAAAATCCATTAGACAAATGCAGAATTAAAAAAAAAAAAAAAAAAAAAAAAAAAAATGGTTTTACTGGGCAATGTTAAGTCAGGAAATACAGAGGCTGAGGCTCCAACAGCAATATTAACTTGGCTGCAATACACATCCTGTAAGCTCTTTTATGACATACATCTCATAATGTAAACAGGAATAAGCATGTAGATTAATGTATGCAGAGAAGGAGTAGAAAAGAGTATTTTTCTGAGTCTGGCCCCCTTGTCCCTGTGTCAGCTGGCTCTTGCACAGAGCCTGGAAAAGCCTGGCACTGCTTTACACTGTGCTGGGCAGTGTGTCCAGCACCGACTCAGCTGCACCCAATTGCTGATGGAGTAAAAATAACTGCAGTGAATGAGTAATTTGGGTTTCGTTTCTGTCAAAACAATACTAGAGTAATGAAGTTTGTTTTGCTCCTTAAGGTCTGTGAGCAGTAGGATGTATGAGCCTTAAGCGTTCCCGCTTGCATTATTCCCTACTGGCGTGCCTGGCCCTGCTGAGGCTGCTGTGGTTGTAATGAAGTGCAGTGGCTTTTCTTTGGTGAGTCTCAGCTTTCTACTTGTATTACCCACGTGTTACAGTAACAGCTCTCCCGGCTAATTTTAACTAGATCATGTACAAAAGTGATTACATGCATATTGTTTTTTAACACAGATCTGCAATGGACCAAGCAGTATTGCTCTTTGTATTATGTTGTCTTAATTAAAAACTGTGTTATTAATATTTCAGTAAATTGATAAATTTCGCCTGAGGGTCAAATAGTCTAATCTGACCTTCGCCATGTCACAAGACATTATATCTCATGCAGTTACCACTGTTCTGAGCTGGAGATTTGCATGCGATGTGGTGTCATCTAGGGCAGAGTCTGTGGTCCTTCAGCATCAGCTTCCAGCAATGACAAAGGTGGTCTGGGTGAATAAAATTAATTTATGGGTACTCTCCAGGAGAAAATAATTATCCTTTTCTGTCTAAAAAGGGCTCCTAATCTAGTATCAGCACACTGATATTGCTGCCTTGCTGTGACATTGTAAAGCTCTGCAAGGGAAGTGGGAGCAGCTCTAATTCTGCAACCTAATACTTCTCCTGTTATACCTGCCTAATTGCAATGGCTCCTCTTTGGTGCAGCCTCCCAAAGATGCTGTTAGAGCATTGTTGTAAGCCACAGCATTGTGCTTTAATTTAATTACTGTTTGATTTGGCCAGCATTTTATTCACTTTCTCTGCAGTGTTGGACAGTTTGCAGAGGGGTTTCTACCTGGCTGGGTTACAGCACTTATTGTGTGCACTTAACCTCAATTTCTCTTTAAGCGGAATTGTATTAAAATAATTTGACAAAACTTTGAAATTACAATAGGGCTGCTTTTGATAATTGACTTACTCCCCTCTCCCCCCGTAAATAATTGTATTTATTAAAATTATCATGATTCAGAGAGTCAGAATGGTTCAAATCAAACAGAGTGTCTGGATCCCACTGGGTTTTGGTTTTGGCCATTTTTGCTTTGTGAGAAGTGAAGGTAGGCACCGCTCTGGGGTCCCACTACGGTGAGCGACCAGCTGTCCTCTGTCAGCTCTCAGAAGTGAAACAGTACCTGTCAGGATTTGTGCTGGGGGAGTTGTCAGAAAGAACAGCATTGAAAAATGAGAAAAGCATAGAAAATGGTCTCTAACTACATTAAAGACTTGTGAAACTTCTGCTGTTCTGCAAAAAAACCCTGTAATTTTGCACAGTGGAGCCATCCTCCCTGACTCAGACTGGGAGAAAGACCTATTCAATGTTACATTTTAATCATATACAACACAAAGACTTTTGCTGTGCTGTTTAAAATCCAGCTTTCTTTCAGGCTGTGTTCTGCCGGGATGTTTTCATCCAAAACGGACTGCTGAGGCTGACAGGAACAGTCTGAAAAAGCAGCTCTAACCTTCCTTCCTGACACTTCAATAGTGACACCCACTGTGGGAAACTAGGGCATAAATGCATTAACACTTGTCACTGGGAAGAAAATCCTCTCCATGATGGGCACCAGAAGAGAGTGATTCTTAGATTCATGATACAAATTGGTTCATTATTTATTTCAATCAAAGTCTGTAGGTGCTCCTACAATGAAAAATTAAAGTGCACTTTGCAGAATACTTGTGAGCTGACACTCTGCCAACCCCAAAGCCTTCCTGACCTACAAAATGAAAGAGAGCTTTGATATTCGCTGCACTCTTCACAAAGTCTCAGACAAACAGGCTTTGCCCAGAATTTTGACAGAGGCAGGACCTACTGAAACAGATGCCAAACCCACTTTGTTCACTGTCGCCTTCCAGGGGAAACATCCTGTTGTTGCCTGTTGGTGTTACAGATCTGTATGAGGGCAGCCCAGCTGCTTAGTCTTCTGTAAATACTTTGGACTTCAGTAGGTATCCCCTTACGAGTGCCACCATACTGTTGCATGTTGTCTAAGTTTAGCAATGCTCTCATCTTCCCAGATGGGTAAAAGACAGCTTGTTCCCTGCTGGAGCAGGGTTTTCCCACTCCTCCAGCTGTATGCAAATGCAGCACTTCTATAAATCAGTAATTGTGAAGGAACTAAAGGAACACACGGCTGCTTCTCTCTCTGCTCCCAAGGCAAAAGTGGTTGCCCAGCAGTGTGGGGAAAGTCTAGCTTTAATACTGAGCAGTGTATTTTACTAAATGTGCTGGTCTTAGAATCATAGAATGGTCTGGGTTAGAAGGAACCTTAAAGACCATCTACTTCCGACCCTCCTGCTGTGTACAGGGACATATTTCACCAGACCAGGTTACTCACAGCTCCATCCAACCTGGTCTTAAACATAGCTTCCCTGGGCAACCTGTTCCAGTACCATACCACCCTAATGGTAAATATTTTTTTCTAATATCTAATCTAAATGTACTCTCATTCAGTTTGAAGCCACTCCCCCATGTCCTGTCATTACATGCCCTTGTAGAAAGTCTCTCTCCATCTTTTTTGCAGGCTGCCTTCAGGTACTGAAAGGCTGCAAACAGGTCAGCCTGAAGCCTTCTCTTCTCCAGGCTCAACAATCTCAATTCTGTCAGCCTTTCCTCATAGGAGAGGTTCTCCATTCCTCTAATCAACTTGGTGGCCTCCTCTGGACTTGCTCCAACAGGTCCATGTCCTTCCTGTGCTGGGGACCCCAGAGCTGGATGCAGTGCTCCAGGTGGGGTCTCACCAGAGCAGAGCAGAGGGGCAGAATCCCCTCCCTCACCTGCTGCCCATCCTGCTTTGGATGCAGCCCAGGACAGGATTGGTTTCTGGGCTGTGAGTGCACATGGCTGGGCCATGTCCAGTTTCTCACCCACCAGCACCCCGAAGTCCTTCCCAGCAGGGCTGCTCTTGATCTGTTCATCCCCCAGCCTGTGTTGGTACCGGGGGTTGCCCTGACCCAAGTGCAGCACCTTGCACTTGGTCTTGTTAAACCTCATGAGATTCCCATGAGTGCACTTCCTGAGCTTGTCCAGGTCCCTTTGGATGGCGTCCTGTCCTTCAGGTGTGTCAACAGCACCACTCAGCTTGGTGTCACCTGCAAATCTGCTGAGGCTGCACTCGATCCCCTTTGTCTGTGTCATTAATGAAGATATTAAATAACACTGATCCCAATATGGACACCACTTCTCACTGAGGTCCCTTGGGACTCTGAGCCATTGACCACTATCCTCTGGATGTGACCTTCCAACCAGTTTCTTGTCCATCTAACAGTCCACTCATCAAATCCATCTCCCTTCAGTCTAGAGAGGATGTTGTGGGATACCATGTCAAAGGCTTTACAGAAGTCCAGATAAATGACATCTGTAACCCTTCCCTTGTCCACTGATGTAGTCACCCCATCGTGCACAGCCATGGGGTTCATCAAACACAACTTGCCCTTGGGGGAGCTGTGTTTGTTGTCTCAAACTACCTCCCTGTCCTCTATGTGCCTTAGCACATCTTCTAGGAGGATCTGTTCCATGATCTTTCCAGGACCAGAGGTGATGCTGACAGGTCAGTAGTTCCCAGGGTCCTCCTTTCTTCTGGTCCCCTTTTGCACTCACCTGGGACTTCTCCTGGCTGCCATGACTTTTCAAATACCATGGAGAGTGACTTGGCAACTACATCAGCCAGTTTCCTCAGGACTGTGGGATGCATCTCATGGGGTTCCATAGACTTAGGTCTGTTCAAGTTCCTCAGGTGGTCATGAACCTGATCTTCTCTTACAGAGGGAAGGACTTTGCTCCTCCAGTTCCCATCCTGCTCTTCATTTTCTTGAGAGGTGTGGGAAGAGAGGTTGCCATTGAAAACTGATGACCAAGATCTGTTGGGGTGTTTATTTCTCAGTACAACCAAAGATCAAAAAGAGACTTCAAAATGGCATGGCTTTTGAGAGAGCTTCTGTCCAAAGTCTGTACCAGAGCACAAGCCCCAAAGACTTTCCTTACTTGATGCCATTCTAACACCCTGATGCACATGGTGCAGCTCTTTCATGTCCGCTGTGCTGGGGGAGGAGGGTGGGTGGGACCTGTGGCAGCCACCTCTGCTTGTTGTAGTGCCTGGCTCTCAACCCATCAGCTTTAATTAGGGCTGGCAGGAGCTCTGATGGCAACTGACCTCATGTCAAAGACTAAAGTCCCTGTCTCATCTGAACTCAGCTCCCTTCAGGAAGGATTTCAGATGACAAGTGGGACAGGTATTAAACATTAACCAGCTGTTCATCTTTAAAATACTAATCCTGGCTCTTAGCTGTTTTCCTAGGGTTTGAAGGACTTGAGACTTTCATGAGTGATGAATATCTATCTTGTGGTCATCCCAGATCTGCAGTGCCAGTTTCCAGCTTTCAGGCCCTCCTCACAGGTGTCTTTGCTAGGAACATGCTCACTTTGTTTATCTGGGAATACAAATATGTGGGTGGGCTCACTTCAGGCCACTTTTCAATTTGCCTCCCAGGCTGCCAGCAGCATAGATCATATTCCCCTTCCCTTAATAATCTTTATTCTTCTGTACCACTGAGCAATCTTTCTCCATATGGGTTGTATTTGGATCTGCCACTTCTTGGGATGAGGAGCTGAGTAGAGAAATGTCTTTGTTGCTATGATGGGGCTTGGGCTGTGAGGTGACATGTGGCACGTCATATTCTAGCAGGAATCCATCTCCCCTCTCTTACGGAGTAACAGACATCCTCCTATTTCTCTTCTGAATAAAACTACAAGCGTTTCTGTATGGGAAATCTGTCCCATAGCTCAGCTGGAAATTAATAAATGCAGCAAACAAACTGCACCAACGAAGTGGCACCATTCCAAAACGCAGTTATTGCAGCTGGTGCACTGTCGCTGCTGTGAGGTGTGGGGCTGTGGGGAGCAGGGTGTGATGGGCTTGTCTTGGCCTGCAGCCTTGTCTTTCAGGCCATGTCCACGTGCTCATCAAAGGATTTAAACCACTATGCAGCGAGTAGTCTGAAGTGGGGTGAATCATAGCTCCTGGATATGTAGGGTGGAAAGGGCCTGCTGGCTCACCTAGCCCTCTGCTTTGCTTTCAGAAGGATCCTTCCTAATTAAAGCACAACTGGTGATTGCAAAACGTCTTATTTGGGTGGTTTAATAAATTGCCATCCTCTCTGTGAGACATGAAAGTGTATTTACTAATGTGGCTGTAAATGTCTCAGCTGTGAGGTTGTTATTTACTGCACTATTGTAATGCAAATGTTTGTGGTTATGTTTGCATTGATCGCACAGACAGTGCACACATTTTATTTCTTGGGGTATTTAGGCTTGCCTTTTTCTCCTTTCTGCTGTATCTGTTCTGTTACACACTATATAATAGAAATTGCTTGAAGTGTAATTGCCTGTCACTCAAGTGCCATTTTACAATATAGGGCTATATCAATCAGAAGATTCTTCCTCCTCCAATTAATTTTGATTTTTGGGGGTAGATAGCAGTGTTTGTCTGGAGAATATGCCACTAAATCATTTGGTATTTTATACATTTATTTACTTGTAAATGTATTTTATGTGAAAGGTAATGGCCTGTAGTTACAGTTGCAGAAGACAACGCTCACTGTCAGAGCCTTGTGGTTGGTGGTGGTGCTCCCAGCATGGATGCAGCCTGAGTGATCCAGTCTGATGGATATGCAGTCACTGGTTGTATGCTGCCAAGGAGGTGGCAACTGCCCTCTTTTTAATGTGTGTCCTGGGGCATGAGGTAGGAAAAGGTTTAGGCATCACAGTTGCAAGTTTCCCAGATGAACTATTTTTTGAAGCTTATTTGTCAGTCTGAAGCCCTGTATGTCTTGCGTGATTCTTTCACGGATGTGGGCAAGCATCAAAAATGGTAGCTGAGCTTTTAAACTGGAAAACTGTTTAGAATTGATATTTCTTGCTTTGAGTAGTCCTCTAATAGACTGGCTTTTCAGTGTGTACAGAGACTGGAAAAATGGAGTCTGCGAGTAGGAAGCCTTGCCTTGAAACAGACTGCTTTGTGATTAATGATTATGTCTGTAGCCTTTTAATACCTTGTATAGATGAGATGATAGCCCAGAGGTAATCTCTCTGATGGGATGCAGGGAGCATTGGTTGGGAGGTTTGATATGGCATCTTTTAGCGTCTCTCTTCAGTGTTCATTGGTGATAATCCTACCTTGGGGTGGGGATGGCCTTAAATTTGATGGAGCTTGGATTAGATGCCAACTGATTTAGGCCTCTAATCTATAATGAGTAAGCTATTAGATTGAGTCCTTTAAGTACACAAAGAAATATATAAAAAAAATTAGGAGACTTTTGAGCTTTGTGTACTATTAGTCAAGACAGTGGACATTACGTTAGCCATGGGCTCATACTCATAGAGATCTGCCTGGATCCATTGGTTTTTGTTGTGGGTAGGTAGGAGGGAGCTGTTTTGAAAACTACTTAAGTTGCTAAGACTGATTACTTTATTATTTTTTTATTTGTAATGACTGAGTCTGTCAAAATTGAACTTGAGCTCTTCTGTGAAAGACCTAATATTTGCCTTAAAACCACCTGGTTTCATTTTGGTCTGTAATTGCCTGGAGTTTGCCTGGCTGCATGGACTGCCAAAAGTGGTTGGTATGTCATTGTGTACAGCCTGGGTGTCAGTGTGTGTGCAGGTTGTGTTAAGAGTCAACATCCGTTATTTGTTGGGGAAAAAAAAGAGAAGATCCATTGGGGCCCATTTCTGCTAGAACCAGAAAAAACCTGGAACAAAACCCTGTGTCTTTTATAGTTATCTTTTTCTTTCAGCTCCCACTTCCATTTATTTTATGAAGCTGCTGACGCTGCAGGGGCAGTTTGCTCTTCCTCCACTGCGCTCAGAAACTTTCTGTTTGCTGGAGGTGCAGCTGTACCTTGCATTTGGCAGTTTGCATTGAGGAGCAAGCTACAATTTCAGTTTAAATGAACACTGTTTCTCTTAAATAAGAACTTGTTTAAATAAAATCAGGTTAAAAAACAACTAAGAGTCTTTATGGAAGAGCTTACATGGCCTGGCAGGGCTGTGCATGAGCTTGGCAGCATTTCGGAGCAGTGACCCATTACAAGGGCATCCCTGTCTCCTTCTCGAAGCTGCCCAGAAAAGAGCAGGTTCTCTGGCCCAATTTTGAAGGGAGAGTGAGAAAAGTGTTCTAGCTTGTGTTGATGCAAAATGAATGCAGATTTTTTCAGGGTCCTGTTTGTTTCAATCAATGGTGTGTAGGGATAGTCATATCTGGTGCATTGGGAAAGACTTATAAAAACATTCAGGACAATAAGGAGCTTATTCTGGCTGCTGGCATGCTTTCTTCTGCCTACCTGGTGGGTCAGGTATAAGCTGCAGCTCAATCCAGGCCACTGTCTGAAGTGATGTTCTAGGGGACTTGCGTGTCCATGGGGAATGGGCACAAGCCTGGAAGAATGAACCCTCTCCCTATGCTAACAGTCCTCTTGCTGCTTATTGCTCTACATTGCAGAGCCCAAATTACTATCCAAATATGTGTTCTACCTGCCTCTTAGTTTTCCTGATCACTTTGGTATTTGTAATTCTCCCTTTACACTCCTGTTGCTATGAAGAAAGGCAAAATGGGCAGGAGACACTGATTGTGTGCTTGAGAAACAATGAAATGGTGTTGGAAATGCTGCCAAAACTTGAAGAGGAAAGGGAAAGGATGAATCTGGGGGGGGGGGGGGGATATTTTCTGTTACTTACATTGTGTGTATTAGTAATGGATGGAAAATGATTTCAGACAAAGCTGTGAATTTTGTTTGTCCTAAAAACACTCCAATTTTTTTTTTTTTTAAAGCTTCCCTGTGAGTATTATGGCCAACCTCATTTCACAGCTTGATCTATTCATCTCAGTTAAATGCAATGGACAAAATCTACACAAAACAACTGCTTAACATTATAAGCAGCTTGCATCAACATCAATTATTAAGGTCACGAGAGCTCCCAGAAACCAGCTGAAATGAGTGCACTGTTGCGTTTCTTTTTTCAAAACATCCATTAATTAATAAGGGGCTTAGTGCCCAGACTGTTTCTCCCTGCCTGCCTCCATCAGATTTTGCTTTCATCAAGTGGAGGGGAAAGTGTCACTTCTCTCTCTTCCTCCTCCCTTTTCTTTGGCTGGAGCACAGAAAGGTGCCAGACTTCATCCTTCATAAGCCCATCATTCACAGCTGTGATATCCTAAAATGCTCAGGCGGGTTGTGTTGGGGATGTCACAACAGCAGCACACCCTCTGGAAAGGCCAGGGGCTTCATTTCATGCCTGGACTGCCCGCGTGCCTGCCACAATAGGAGCAGGGGTCTGAAGTCAAGCTGCCAGGAGCTGGAGAGTAGTCACATTGACGTATTTGGGCAGTGCACTGAAGGCAGGGTGCTCACAGGAGAAGCATGGAAGAGAAGAAGACAATGAGGGGAATGTAGTAGTGTCTAGAGGTCCTGTCCGCCCTCTGGAAGCACCACAACCCCTTGGTTTGTGAGGGCGTGGGCATCATGTCAGATGTTGGTCCCCTCCACACGACAGGGGCATAGGCAAGCACATGGTGGGCATGGAGGCCTCGGACATCAGAGCTGTGGGAGCGTTTGGTGGGAGCTCCTCTCTAGCCCTTTCCAGCACAGGAAGGAATTGCAGGGGTTTGATTGAGAAATGGGCTGCTGTGATTGAGAGGCCGAGCCCTGCTTATATGCAAAGTCTAGGTGCGTATAAATATACGTCAAGGTTCACAGTGGGAAATGTTGCAGCAAGGAGTTGAAGAAGGAAAAAACAGGAATAGAACAATGTTCATTTTTTAAATGAATTAATTCAGTTGTGGTGCTAGATGTAGAGGGGCCAA
The DNA here is from genome assembly GCF_003945595.2 of Pipra filicauda. NCBI lineage: Eukaryota > Metazoa > Chordata > Aves > Passeriformes > Pipridae > Pipra > Pipra filicauda. Next base: position 367,778 of record NW_024105053.1, on the reverse strand, counting down.
ATCAGACTAACTGTGAGGAGGGAGGAGGCTGTGGCGACCAAATGGGAGATGAGGAGAACTGTGATGGTGGGTGCTGCCAGTGTGGGTGGTGGGGGAAGGCTGAATCTCAGCGAGCTTACACAGGACAAAGTAGCTCAGATGAGAGAGCTTGCTCATGGGACTCTATGTTTAGGAGAGAGGATACCTTCAGAGATGGTTCTAAAATGTCAAAAAGGCAAGAAGCAAACTTGTGTAAAAGGGGATTGAGCCTTGGTATCCTGTAGGTTGCACATGGCCTGAGATTTTCTTGCCTGGTTCGTACTTGAAAGTAAACCCTCTAAGACAGACACTTCTCTGTATTTGTCAGGAGTCAGTGTGGGCATGAAGGCTGATGGTTTGCAACTCTGTTGTCTGGGATCATGGCATCTGCAAAAGAAACTCAGATGGCTAGGATCTGGGTTACTGAGCCCCAGAAAAACAAACTCATCACTTTTGGCCTTGCTGGGTTTAAGCGAGTATCATCAGACGATTGAGGGAGGGGATTGTCCCGCTCTGCTCTGCACTGGGGTGGCCTCACCTTGAATATTGTGGCAGTTTTGGGCACCACAATATAAGAAAGATGCTAAATTCTTAGAGAGCGTCCAAAGGAGGGCAGCAAAGACAGTGAAGGGCCTTGAGGGGAAGCTGCGTGAGGAGCAGCTGAGGGCACTTGGTCTGTTCAGCCTGCAGAAGAGGGGACTGAAGGGAGACCTCATCCCACTCTACAGCGTCCTCATGAGGGGAAGAGGAGGGGCAAGCACTGATCTCTTCTCTGTGGTGACCAGTGACAGCACTCAAGGGAATGGCCTGATGTGTGTCAGGGTAGGTTTAGGTTGGATATTAGGAAAAGATTCTTCATGGCTGGGCACTGGAACTGACTACCCAGGACAGTGGTCACAGCACCAAGCCTGACAGAGTTCAAGAAGTGTTTGGATGATACTCTCAGGCACGTGATATGACTCTTGAGGATGGTGCACGGCTAAGGGCTGGACTTTGATGATCCTTGTGTGTCCCTTCCAACTCAGCATATTCTGTAATTCTGTGATTCTGTGGCTGCATTTCTCTTGGTGCCTCTAATGAAACATAATGCAAATACCAAGACATCAAATGTGGTCTTTTATTAAAAATCTTACTAGGTACCACACCTGCTCTTTATCTGTCGGGAATCTAATTTTTGCAGCCACTAGAGAAGCAGTTCAAGGAGATACAAATGTTAAAGCCATTATTCAGATATTTCTGAACTGGGGCCAGTACCTACTTTTAACTTATCAAACATCAAAGAGGTTCTTCGGGAGGAGTTTGGAGGGAGAACCTGCCTCCACCATGCTGTGAGTTAGGACACAAAGGCCAAGGTGCAAACCTTCACCCCATAGGATAATGCTTATGGGGGATGCCTTCCTAAAAAGCAAAAAAAAAAAAGTTTGTCCCATGCTTTATTCCAGCATGGGTTTTGAAAATTACTCATCAGAGGCTGCTTTTGATATATAATAAAAAAACTCTAAGCAACAAAGGGGATTTAAAAAAAGCAAAGACTTGACATATTTGTTAATACTCAGGGTAGCAATGCATTAATTTTAAGGCATGCTTTTTAGGTTTGGGTTTTTTTTTAAAAAATGAAATGAGGACACTAATTAAAATTAATCCATTTATAAATCTTTCCACATCCAATTTTAAAGTGTAAATAAAACATTTGCCTTGTCTGTCTCTTTTCTCATGATAAGATAATACAGACCATGTAACTTTTAACTCTTTCAGGTATTAAGCAGATAAAACTATCTTAAGTTATTTACTAAAAGATACAAAAATTGGTTGCACAGTTGAGATAGCTTTTAAAGAGCAAGAAAGATGGCAGTGGGAATGTTGGGAGTACCTCAAAATGGGTTTTAATGCTTGCCTTTGGGATCTGCAAACCTCAGGAGTTTCTCACCCCGGCTGCCTCCCTGTCCTCCATTCCCACCCCTTTCATGAAAATGAGCTGTCTGTTGGCTGCCTTCCTTGATATGCATTTTTCAGTGTGTGATAATTTGCACTATAAAATACACATCGATGAATTTACTTCAGTTTTGCTCCCACAGTCAGTCAGGATTTGAATTGAGTTTGGAAAAAGAGAGGTGGTAGACTACTCCACAAATATGACATATTTGATTAATTTATGTGACTGAAAAGAAAAAGAAAATGGGGGGGGGTTATGGCAAAGAAACTCTGCAGTTTTAGTTCTGTGACATGTGAGACTGCAGTGTTGTCAATGCTGAAGGTATTATTCTGTGCCTTGTTTAAAAAGGAAGCTAAACACGACCTTGGGTCTGTGATGGTTGGTAGCTCCTCAATGTATGCTAATTAGTAAAGACTGTGAGAAAAGTAGTACAGCTGCTGAGGGAACTATATATTCTGATTTTTTAATGTGTTGCAGATATTATCAATTGTGCCTACAGACCTTTGGTGCAGTTATGGCTGTGTCAAGGGTGCCCATGTCTGTGCAGTCATCTACCACAGCAAAGCACTTGCACGTAGAGTGCTGGCAAAACTGCTAAACCCACCCCCCAAACAGCCATGTGTAGGTGATATTTTAAACTCTGACGTAAGCTGTGTGTCTCTGCTCCATCTCAGGCCATGCCAAAGCAAAGAGATAACATGGGGCAGGTCTGTTGTGTGTGAGGATGCTCCCCTCTGCTTTCATATGCAGATATTTAATAAAACAACTATGCATCCCTGCTTCTTGTCATGCCTATCCCTGGGAAGTTTCACGTCCTTTGCTATCTTCTATCAGTTTCCTGTGCTTTGGTCTTGATGTCTGTTCTTCATAAACCTTCCAGCCTGAAATCTGTCCAGTACTGACCCCACCCTGGTTCCCAGCCCTCTTTGCCAGGAGTAAAGCTCAGCAGCTGCAGACAAAGTGAGGGTAGGAGGAGAAAAATTGCCAATTCTCAGAACAAAATGTCCAAACCGAAGTTGTACTGGCTTGGAAAGGAGTGTCTTGCTATGGCTGTCCTGCAGATACAAATGGGCAATAAGTAGCTATTTGGTGAATTAGCAGGTTGAGAGTCTAGATAGCTCTTTCCAGCAGTGTTTGTACTCTAAATATTTATCCACAGTGCACAGGAGCATTGTTCCACCTTTCCCAGAGAAGTCATGCCCAGGTAGGAGGTTTGATGCCTCTTTTATCCCAAGGCTAAATGGGATTTAGCTTCACGATAGCAGGTTTGCAGCTCTTAAACTGAGTTGCTGAGATCTACTGTTTTAAGCTCTGCTTCTGGTAATCAGTCTCCTTTTGTGAAAACATAAAGACACAGATGTTGCAATTGCAAGAGTTAAGGCTTCGTTTGGTGTTTGCTCGAGGTGTTCTTTCTCTGTGGGTGCAACCATGGGAAGTGGGGAAGTGCAGGAGGACACGGCTGGGCACTCGCCCTCCACCTCCCGAGAAAATGAGGGGATTTCTCATTGCGGAAAGCAACTTTTGCATGGAGCTACGATGGGATTTTTGCCCTGTGTGCTCAGTTTTCTATTTTACAGTGCTGTGCAAAATGACTTCTTTGCTTCCAACTACAGATTCAGAACTGCTAACCACCCACTGTACAGCTGCTAATGCACAGATTATCTCCACAGCCAACAGCTTTAAGTAATCAAACAGAGATAATTTTACCTCTGTGACCCAACAAATAAACACCAGAATCAAGAAAAATCCTTTCGCCACACAGTCCTACCCAGGCTTTCAAGGACAGAGTAAGGACTCTCATCAAAGCCTGCAGAGGTGTCAAGGTCACCAGGTTTGTCCCATCTTAGATCGATGGTGTGGGGTGCTCTCAGGAGGGTCATGATGCTCTGTAACCTGATGAGACCATCTCTTGCTGCTGCTGCTGCAAAAGAAATCAAATGAGTAGAGTATACTCTGAAAGTTGTGTATGCGGTCCTGCTTGCACAGGAAAAATTGTGGCTTGGAATGGCGTTTGTTAATGACATCAGCCTTTAACTTTCCGTTCTTTGGAAGAACAGACATTTCTCACAGCTATCAGAGGTTTAGCACCATTAAGGAAACACAACTGTTACATATCGTAACATTGCATCTGTGGCTTCTTTCTCACTGATCTCCACCAGCGTTGAGAAAGAGAAAAAATTCTAGCCCGAAAGTCATATCAGAAAACATTTTTATGCTTTAAAAATCTGTTTCTCTTTGCTTTTATTTCCCAGATCAGCCCATTGTGGCTGTGATTACTGTCTTCGAAATGAAGTCTCAGCTTTTTTTTTTTTTTTTGGTGTTAGTAAATTCTAGCTACTCAGAGCTTCTCTCATTTTCCCTGCCCTTTCCCCCTTTGTTCTAGTCAACTCATTTCCTTATTCCTACTATTAAGGATACTTAGCATGTTGTCATTGAGAAACAGCACTCATTTCTTCATGGAAAGAAGCTGCTTAATGTTTCACATGTTACAGTGAATAATTAAATAAAGAAAAATATCTAAGCCTACAAAAACTAGCTGGCAGCTGAAAGGAAGAAAGCATTTGCAGTCTGCTGGGGAAAAGTAACACTCCTGGCCTGGTGTCTTAAAAGTACAAGGGGAAGGTTGAAAAATGAATATGTCTGACATGACATTCAAAAAATCTGGATTTTTCAACTTTCCATGCATTTATAGCATTAATCTTTAATTGTCGTATTCTTGAGCAACTGGCTGTGAGATCAGAGCTGAAATTGGTGGGGCTGAGGAAAACCAGGCTGGTAAGTGGAATGAAATGTCTGCAGGGACCACGACCTTGTGAACTGTCAGGGATGGAAAGGCTGTCAGCACTCAGGGAGCTTGGCAGCCTGATGGCGTATGGCATGAGCGGTCTTCATGTAAATAAGGGGTTTTATTGGCCTTCATAGTGCTTTTCACCCTTTCTGGGCTGCATGGTCATTGCCCCTTTTCTTTTGATTTTAAAATAAATCTTAAAACACAGCTGATGGGCTCTGTGAAAGTGAGATGAAAAACTGGGGAAATGGGGCTTCTGTGCTGAGAATTGGGAGAGGGGTGACTGCTCCCAAATGATCTAAATGGACCACGGAATGTTCTACCTTTTCAAATAAAACCAGAACTGAGCTGTAATTTTGCAGTGACCTTTGCAGTTTTACAAAATGAGATCAGACAATTGCCATCCTCATGGCAGAGATAGCATCGTTCAGGACCGAGTTACAAATGGGGATCTGCACTGAGTATCTTTTTTTTTTTTTCTTTCCTGCCCCCAACTACTTTTTCCCCTCACTGTATGTATAATATCAAAAGGATAACGTGCTTTAGCAGAATTTGCTGAGACCAGAGACAGATGGAGGTTTGTGCAGAGCAGTAGCTCCCTGTGCCATTGCACATCCCTTTGAATTTGGTTAGTCCCATTAGCTGGGGTAGGATCCTTTGCATTCTCCTTTTTCCGCCCTATATGCTGAGATGTGGAGGCTGGATCACATAATTTGTATCTGCATCTTCCAATTGCCTTTTGCATTTTCCTTTCTGTCTGTGATCTGCAGCTCTGGCTGCAGCGGGGACACAGTGAGCAGGACTGCAGTGATGGCCTTGTACCACTGTGAGAACTGTTGATGTGGACCTGGCGTGCTTGATACACACCAGAGTGACTGATCTAACAACCAGAGAACATCTCACAGCTCTCCAGCCTTCACGTGCTCTGCTGCTCTGCCAGCGTGACTGGCCTGACCTCTGCTCAGAGTGAGAGATTGGGTCCAATTCAACTTGAAGCAAAGTGGCGTGAGGCTTAGGGAGCTGTTGCAGCATCCCAGAGAGCATCCAAAACGAAAAGAAAGGGGACTTCTTTTGGTTCCAAAAAGACTGTTAGAAATTCCTGTTGAGGGTTGGGCTGCAACAGTGCTGTTAACTCTTCTGCTGGCTCATTTATGTACTGCTGAACTAGTGAATATTTAGATCATGTCCAAACATTCTTCCCTTTACATTGACAGAATCTGCACTGAATGGCTCATACTTGATAAGACGAGAAACAGTTTGAGAGGAAATGTGGTTTTTGATTACTGCCTCTTGCACCTCATCTGTGGTAGCTCACCAGTTTGTGATTGGCTGTACGGCAGAAAGGATAGTGCCATTTTAAATGTGCTGCTTATACCACTGGCTTAGACTTTTCCTGTAGACTTGATTCAGGTACATAACCACACATCTACTTTGAATTGCATGAATACTACTGCTGAAATTAGTGACACTCTTCCTGTGGTTCATTTAGGATGCATGGTTGCAGCTGACCCAAGTCCTGCTGAAATAAGTGAAAGAACTTCCCAGTATTCTGATAAAGCCAGGTCAGGTCCTAAATCCAATTAGCCCTTTGTGTTGTCTGCTTACCACAATACTATAGTTTGGGAGTGGTACAAATTCTGGTATGCACCGCACTGATCAGAATTCTTTCCATAGGGTGTACCAAAAGAGGAGCTCTCCTCAGTCCCAAATGCTCTGTAGTTTATCTTCTGATGTTCTCTGTTACTATCTAATTTCTCCCCTGCCTTGACCACTCTTGATATCATTTAGCAGAATCTGCATTTTCTCTGTGCATGAGTAACAAGTAAAAGGAGTCACTGCACTCAAGAGCCCTGGTGTCAGTAAGAGGGCAACAGCAGCCAGACCTGGAAATCCAGTAACCCTGGTCCCACTGACCTGAGGATTAAACCCTGCTCACTGAAACATGAGCCCAGGCTGCCAAATTGCCCGTGATAAGCTTTAAGGAACCGGGAATAAAACCATGCCTGCATCTATTTCTTTTGCAGCAACTTTTTAGCTGGAGGCTCATAAATGGCTGCAGCAATGTGAATAGAGAGACCCCACAAGAGACCTGGAAGGCGCTCAGCTGTGTTACAGGGTCCTATTCTTGGGGTTTTGTTTGTTTGTCATCTGGATTAAAGGGATTAAAGACTTAACCTTTGTACAGCCTTTCAAATAATAACATGTTTGTGCTCATACTGCATGTCAGGGAAATGTTTTCCCCCACTCCTGATTTCATGATACAAGTGAAGATCTGACAGTGGTCAGGCTTATGTAAAGTTTTGTCTTGTGCTTTGAACACCAACAAATTTAGCTCAGTGCTCCTGTTCTTCTCCATCTTGTGGTGTTGGTGGGCCCAGGGCAGGGTACCTGCTTCAGACCCTCATCCCAAGGGTTGGGAGCTGTCATGTTGGTGGGGGGCTGCAGTCTGAGCTGCCAGATCCGTGTCCAGCTGCCACCCCTCTGGGCTGTGTTTTTTGTAGTCAGAAATAAAATTTGTGCTGCCAGATGGGGTCCTGCTGCACGTCAGTCTGTCACATGCCAGCCAGCTGTGGCCGTTCCTCACCTCCTGCTCTGGAGTGGCTTTTCTGAGCAGGTTTCAGAGTTCTGTAGTTTATACTGTAGCCCTTTGCATGACTGGCAGTGGCTTTTTTGGGCTTCTTTTGGGATTCTTCTGGGATCATTCCAACAGCGACTAAAATTTCCGAAAGCATCCAAGTGATCTGACAAATTTATTGACGTGTGCAAAAACAGACTAAGCAGGACCCAAGAACTGTCTTTACTTTTGAAAATTTTTTTATCTAATCCCTGTGCATATTCCACATGTTATTAAGGGAAGACCCAAGGCCTCCTTTGGGACCAGCTGGTCCCAGCTGCAGGTATATCATGTACAAACATGGCCAGGACTTGCTCTCCTCAGCGTGGTGCAACACCTGCATGGTCTGGGGGATGCCCAAGAGACAGTCAGGTGGGTGTAGAGGTGTGGGTGGCCCAGGCTTGAAGACTTTGTCCTTGGAGTTGTTCCCTATAAATAGTGCTGAACCAGGAGACCTTGTATGTGGGGATGGGAGGTTTTGGGGTTGGATTTCTTGGGACTGGGATTTCCTGGGGATGAGAGTTCCTGGGGATGGGAGTTCTTGGGGTTGAACTGTGCGAGGAAAAGGCTCACCTCTGGCAGTTTGATCTCTGGCAGGGAAGATGACCCCCCTGATTGCCTACATGGCTCAAAGCAGTCCACCAAAAGATGCACAGTTTTGTGAGCATTGTTTTCGGAGCGTCAGCAGTGCCATAGGACTCTAGTGGATGCAAGTGTTGGCATGGCACTATGTAAAGAGTTGGTGGAAAAAATAAATAAAAATCATTTTGGTTCTTTCTATTCACAATGGACTGGCTATAACAAAGATAATATGACTTTATCATCTGGATCAGGCAATAGCTTTACCATCTGTACTGTCATCACATTCAGTAACTTGCCCCCTCCTTCAAACTACAGCTCTTTTCTAGGTAGAGCAGCCAATGTAAGTAGTAGTTTTAAATCTACAAGACATATAAAACCCACGGACCTACAAATCTATAACCAAGAGGCTGTAAGATCCATGCTCAGGACCTGAGTAACAACTGCTTTCCCTCCAAAGACAGCACATGCAGTGTCAGCCTCTAACAAAGGTTATTACCATCAAGGACTTTCCTCTGGGGAAATAGTTTAAAAAGAGCTGCCTGAATATTGCCTAAAAATGTACTTGAAAGAGAATCCTGAATCAAAGTGATGTAACAACAGGAGTATTTACTTTTCTGCTTGACCCCAGAATAGAGAAGTCACAGAGAGTTAACCATTCTCTGCATTTTAGAGGGGATTTTATCTTGCAAGAAATTTGCCCTACCCTACTTAAATTTAGAAGATGTCAGTCCCCTTGTATCTCCTGCACACCAAAGGGAATGCAGACTGAACTTGAGCAATATATCTTAAATTTGCCAACAGTTTTCCGCTGCAATAAATACCTCTTGCAACATAACACTGAAATCTGTGGGTTGCAAGCCTGTGCTTTCTGGCGTATAATATACTTCATCCACTCCACCAAATGCCCATAAGGAAATTGTAAGTGAAATCAAACCACAATATATGAGAGTGAACTTGCACAGACAGTTGATTTAGGACACAAGCACCTCATTCTGGCTCTTCACTCTACAATTTTCAAAAGCAATTCACAGCAAGTACGTAATAGTCAAACAAGTTGGGTTGGACATCAGGCTTTGTGGTGGGTAATACGAAGAAATAAATGGAAATGTGGTTACAAATTTGAAACTTTATCTTTGGAAACTCTGTGTAGCATTTCTGAGAGCTCCACTTGACCTACAACTGCTGGGTAGAGGCAGTAAAAATGATGTAAAGGCAGTCAAAATGAATTAATTTAAAAAGTCTAAGTGAATATTAATAGTACCTGCTATATCCAACAATTTACAAGCGTGTCTGGCATTTATAGATGAACTCCGCTGTTTGTTACATATTACATTAAAGAAGAATCCTGAACCAACATATCAAAATGTCAAACTAACACAACATTTTCCTTTGATCTCCTTTTTTGTTAAAATGAATTATTGATAGCCTTTTTCATGGCTGGCAGGAGAGATTTCTGATTTTTATTTGCGTACTAGATCAAATCTCCTGTTCCTTCTGCAGGCAGAGCTCTTTACAACAATATCTAGATATGATATGTGCAATTACAGAGCTCAGATTCTTTCTCGCGGGGAATGTTCTCCCCACCCATCCTGTGCTGCTGTGATTTCTTAAGCTGATATTTTCATTGGAAGTCTTTAAACAAATGTATAGCCCACCCTGGAGCCAGTGGTCAGGACAAGAGCGTAATGGTTTTGTGTGGGCCCACAGACCACACTGGTGGGTGTGCAGCTCCGTAGAAGGATCTGAGCTGTTTTACCCAGGATCTGTGGAGAAAAACCTTCCTGTCTGTTCAGTGATGTGGCTTGGGAGGGTGTTTTCCAGAGCAAGGTCATATTTATGCTAGGTTTCAGAAAGCCCAGGTGGGGAGGCGGGGTGGATAGTTCTTGAAGTTTTGGTGGCATGGGGGGATAATGACGTCTCTATTATCCATCATCACCAGCAAAGCCTTAGTCCCAGTAAGAGCTCTCAGCTGCTCCAAGTTTCATGGTTTGCAAAACTTTCTTTTCAAATATCACCCCAGTTATGGTTCTGGCACTCATGTTTCCTAAGGGTCCACCTCACTCCTGGAACTTGGCAGCCCCCAAATCCATTTGCTATGCTCTGCCTACCAACACAGAAGTGGTTTTGGCTTGTCTTATTTTAAGGTCAGGAGTCTCTGTCAGAGAAATGAAGAAAACAAACCTTCCCCCTTTTGGTGTCCTTTTTATTCTGTTTTGCATTTTGAATTGCATCCAAAAGATGCTGCTTGAATTTGGCAACTCTTGGGACTCTTCTTCCAGTGTCTCTGGGTTTACTAAGGCACAAAGAAGGATGGTGCAAACTATAGCCACAAGGCTCATGAAGGGTTTTAGATTTGCATGGGTTTAAATTGTTTTGCTCGATTTAAATGAGAATAAATCGACTGGAAGTGTGGAACGGAGGACAGAGGGACACACTTATCTTCTTATACTCCCCTATCCCCAAATGTGTTTCTGTTGCTTGCATCCCATTACAGATTTGAGAAACCCAGCTCCCGCCCTGCAATTGTGGAAGGGGGGGACCAGCAGTCCTTGTCTTTCTGTGCCTCTGAGGAGATGTGGAGCCTCTGAGTGCCTTTCCCTGCCTTCTGCTGTCTCTCAGCCAGCAGGTCTGCTCTCCTCCTTCATGCTTTAATCAGGTTTTTTCTCTCCGTTCCGCTGACCCACTTTAGGCTCTTTGAAGGCACGGCGGAGCTCCCCGGCGGCTGCGGCTCTGCCTTCGGGGGACATGGACGGGGACATGGAGGAGCTGAGCAGGCGAAACGGCAGCAGCGCTCGACCCATGGGAGAAGGGTGGTTTCGGAGGCACAGGTCCCCTTGGTTTGCTCCCCTGGGCACCTTTGGGCACATGTTTTTCTCTCTTAACTGCTGCGTAGGGTGTGTTGTTGTTTTTGGTCTTCTGTTTTTAAAGTCCTTTTTTTTTAAAGGAGGTTTCATTTCAAGGCTGCTGGAGCAGTCTGCAGTGGGGTTGCAGACATGCGTGCTCACGCTTCGTGCCTTAATAGCACCTGACATAACCTGGTCATAGGCACAAGGAAGGCACAGATTATCCATCCCCCACTGCTCCTCTGTCCCCGCTCCCATCCCCTGTATGTAGGGCATTCTGTATCTCAGGCAGCATTCCCTGCCTGAATCACTTCAGGAGCCTGTGGGGAGCTCTCTCCACCTTCCCATCTCATCCTGGAGTCTCAGTTTCATGTTCAGATGCTGAATTTGGGGTGAGCGTGACCCTTCCTCTGTGTGTGGGCGGGGATGCCGGCTTTGCTCTGGCTGCACAGGGGTGATTGCAGCTCTGCAGTAATAATTATGTGAGCCTGGCTGAGGAGTGATGGTAGGGGAGAGGATCTGCGTGGTGAGATGACTCAGGGGTGGGATGACGCAAGTCTGGGGCCTGACTTTCTCTTTGCAGGCTGCAGAAACTTCTCTCCAAAAGGCTAGGTCAGGGAATGATTTACCACTGGGTGCCAGTCTCCATTCTCTCTGCGTGGCACTGGCCCCACTTCTCACTGCAAAGGTCTCCAGAAAAAGCATGAGACCACTTGTTTTCACTGTTTTTGTCGGTATTTGGTGGTTTCCTGCCTGGCTGAAGGATCTTAGGTAATGCAGGAGGAAACTAAGGACCTGTCCTCATGAGATGCTGTTCATGGTGAATTCCTTGACAGCTGGCCTTTGGGAACTTTTATTACAAATTGATTTCATTTCCCTCCGTGTCTCAATAACCAGGAAGAGTAATTTCAGTTTACATTCAAATTTACTTTAACCTGGATGAATCTTCCTGTGTAGACATGCTTAGGGGTGTCAGAGGATCTGCTTCTGTATAAAGCTGGTCTGCTGCTGCAGCAGCAAAGCTGCCTTTGACTGACCCTTGCTAACCCTTCAGCACAGGAGACAGCAGCTTATGTTTCATGGCCATACTTATGACTTTTGTATGGTTGGTAAATTCAATCATGTGGGCAGGAGGTCGCCCATATGGGGACTCTTTGCAGCTGCCCTTCTGATAGCACTCGTGGTCTTAGCCTTCTGATGCTGTTGCTTGATTTCTGGTCATGATGCAGAGGCTGTTCAAAGCCCATCCCCCCTTCTCCTAGCACTCAACCCTGTAAGGAAGGGCACAGAAAGATGGAATTATGGATCTGCCTGATGGCTGGCAGGTAGAAACCAGCTCGTTCCAACTTGGGGCATTTCCCATATATGTGCTTTGCTGTTCAGGCTCTGTGTATGGACATCTGCATGCAGGTTCTGCTGTGTAGGAGATGCCATCCCTGTGTATTAAAGCAAAAAGTGCTTCAGTATCTGTTCTACAGACGATATAATTTTTATGTCATAAATAGCCTCTCTTGTTGCCTATCCCTTGTCTCCTCGTACTTCTTCATGGGAGTGTATTCTTAGCACTGAACCTCTTTCTTCTAAATCCCATTGCTGGTTTCCTCATGTATATTTGTAATTTACTGAACAAAACAGGGAACTTCTGAAGATTAGTGTTAATTGTATTTAGAGTGAAAGTAGGTAATGGCTCTGGAAGTTTTCCCACAGGGTTATTTTGGTCCTGGCTCTTTGGAGCAGAGCTGCTGATGGGGCTGGGCTGTGCTAGGGCGCCTGGTGGTTTGTGATGCACACACAGACTCTGCAGCAGACCCCTGGCTTCATCTTTCTCTTGAGATCACGCCAGGATTTAAGCTCTGCAATGAAAGAAAGTGTAAAAACCCTTCTCCCACACACATGGTAGTAATACTTTATGTATATTTATAGAAAGGGCTGGTATTTTTTCCTGTTGGTATTAAATTATTGTAAAAAGGATAGAAGTGTTACTAAAATGCAGTTCTTCGTCTCCTCAGAGCATTTCTTCTCTGCTGTCTAATAACTCTGTGTGATGCTGGTGTTGGATGGTCATTTTTGGATCATCGTATTCCTGTGGGCTAGGCACAGGTCTTGGAAACCCCTCTGCATCATCATGCTGCTCCACTCAAGGGATTGTCAGTGGGCTTTGTGTGTTTCTCGGGCACCGGTTTGAGAGTCGTGTGGGGCTAAGCTGAACATCAGAGGTAAGACATTACATTGCTTTTGGACTGATCCTGGTTGGACTCCAGCAGAGCCAAGCCTTGAGACTAAGTGCTTTGCACTGCCTCCAAAGCAGGAAGAAAATAGTAGGAGCAGCTCAGCACTTACACCAGTAATATAGTGCTTTAATCTTCAGTAATTTCTCCAGGAATTAGCTGTGTATATTTTTTTTTCCCTGTGCAATAGCTGACTTCTTGGAGGCAGGCGCTAGATTTCTTGCAGGGTCTGTTTTCTGTGGTTTGATTAATTTAATCAGTATACAAGTGTATAGGCTTGGGATCATCTGACCAAAAATAAATACTGTCAGAGCTTTTGCTCTTGCATTCAGTGCATAAAACCTGGCAGTGTTTCAGGCAGTTCAGGTAGCCTTCAAGTTTATGTCTAGAAAAATCTGATCAATTGTTCCTTGAAAAAGGTATCTTTTTCTCTAGTGGCTCAAACATGCATTCATATATTTAATACAGGCACCAAAACTGAAATTAATCCAGTCTGCAGTTCCTACAGTGACAGAATATCTGGATTACTTGGTACCAGGTTGCCCCAAGATGGCACTCTGCGTGCATGTCATGCTAAAATAATAGTATGGTTCCAAAGGACCGTCTTTAGTATCTAAACACTGCATACTTCTCCTTGTGGGAGGTAGAGAAGCTGTAAGCCTGACAGGTGTGCAGGAAGTACTGTCACACTGCCTTTGAGTGATGGTCTGTGAGGGCATCAGGTGACATCAGAGGTGACACAGGCAGGAGGCTCATTGCTGAAATGATTGGTAACCAAAACACGACCTGATATGTTTTTATCCTTTTACATGCTTTTTCTGTATTGATAAGGTGGTATAATTGCCAGATAGTCATAATATGTCACATAATTGTTTTGCTATTCCTTTATCTCCTCATATGCAGGGTATCCTCCTTTGACAGGGAAGGGAGTTGCACCCTAAGCAAAATCTGACTGCTGAGGAAGCAGCGTTTCCAAGGGGTAGGTCCAAAATAATAAAATAACTTCCTCTTCCTGTGTTAGTGGAAAAAAATGCAGAAATACTCAAAACAAAAGTGACAGGATAGAATGGTAAAGATGGTACCTTAATTTTATGTTACAGATCATAGAATCATAGACTGGGTTGTAAGAGATCTTAAAGATCATCTTATTCCAACCCATGGGCAGGGACACCTTTTCCTAGACCAGGTTGCTCAGAGCCCCATCCAACCTAGCCTTGAATGCTTCCAGGGATGGGGCATCCACAACTTCTTTGGGCAACCTGTACCAGTGACACAGCACCCTCACAGAAAGAATTTTTCCCTATTATCTAATCTAAACCTACTCTCTTTCAATTTGAAGCCGTTCCCCCTTGTCCTGTCACTCCATGCCCTTGAAAAATCTGATCTTTCAATCTTTCTTGTAGGCTCCCTTCAGGTACTGAAAGGCCTCAATTAGTCACCCCAAAGCTTCTCTTCTCCAGGCTGAACAATCTCAATTGTCTTAGACTTTCCTCGTAGGAGAGGTGCTCTATCCCTCTAATCAGTTTGGTGGCTTCTTCTGGACTCACTCCAATGGGTCCATGTCCTTCCTGTGCTGGTGACCCCAGAGCTGGATACAGTGCTACAGGTGGGGTCTTACCAGAGTAGAGTAGAGGGGCAGAATCCCCTCCCTTGACCTCCTGCTGACCCTGCTTTGGATGCAGCCCAGAATGCATTTGGCTACATTTTGGAAATTTTTAAGCTTAAGGGAATTAGCCAAATGTATATTTTAATGATTAGAAGACTGTCAAATACGTGTTTAACTTCATTCCGTGTCTAAGTTGCATGTGAGGGGCTTTTTTTTTCTTCTTGCAGAGTAATCCTTATAATTCTGCTTTAATGATTTTTCTTGTCTATCTGAAAAACTGGGAAAGAAAATTTAAAAAAAATTAAAGTTTTCTTCTTATTTACTTCTTCTGTAGCTGTCATTTATAAATCTTTAATGATGTACATACTTTGAATGAACCATATATTTTTAAATGATTTGTAAAAGGAAAAAAGCCTTTCACATTCTTGCATTGTATTTTTGTAATAACTTCTCTCAGCCTATGACTGAAAATTTGTCTCCATTTTGGAACCTTCTGTAATGGAACGAGATAAAATCTAATTCTGCACTTCACATACTCCATGGGCCAAATAGATCCTTCACTTAATTCCATTAAGTGGGTTTTGCAGAGAAAGGAGTAATTTACAGGCAGCACTTGGCCCCAAACCCTCTTCGAAGTGACTGGCAAATTAGATAGACACAGGCACATGGAACTGGGTCCTACGGCAGCCTCCTTCATACGGGTGGAAGATGAAACCCTGAAAGGCAGGATGGTTTCTGGAGAAGGAGGGATGTTAGCCAGAGGTGCTGCTGCCCTGCTGGATTCTCTCAGGGTGCTCACCCACCTCTGCCTTTGCGTGTCACCCGGAGGACGTTGGCTGCGCTGATGCAGACACTGATTGCACTGTTCCACAGCTTTGACAGCATGCATTAACCTGGAATCTGATGTGGCATGACAAGACACCAAGTTCTGCTCTGGCAGTGGGACTGTTCATGTGCAGTGCAGTCTGCTGGAGTCTCCCAGGACGTTTGAGTCGTATCCGTGTGTAATGGCCTTGTGCAGTTAAGTAGAGCACACTGTCTGAGATGAAAATCAAGTCCAAGAACAGGCTTGTTTTCCTCCCTTCCCTTTCCCTCCACCATTGCCGCTTGCACCACCGCAGTGGAATGTCTTCCTGCTTCCCCATGGCTCCCCAAAACACACAAGCCCTCCTTCCTGCGTGGTGTAACTAATCTGGCTTGCTGACTGGGATCTGCTGGGGCCTTTAAAGTGATGCCAGCTACTACGTACTAAATGTAGCATGGCAGCGTTTCAGAGTGAAGCTAAAAATCCAAATCCAATAAGCAAAGAAATAACCATAAAGATGAAGCCCTGGTTTCCATTCTGCCCATCAGCTCGCTGCCTGATGGGACAGCTTTGGACTAAAAGTTGGCGGTGGACTATATGTTAGAAGTACGAAGGCCTCTTTTTTTCCCCTTTAAGCTCAAA
The DNA here is from genome assembly GCF_003945595.2 of Pipra filicauda. Classification (NCBI taxonomy): domain Eukaryota; kingdom Metazoa; phylum Chordata; class Aves; order Passeriformes; family Pipridae; genus Pipra; species Pipra filicauda. Next base: position 351,719 of record NW_024105053.1, on the reverse strand, counting down.
TCTATGAATAGATGCATTTTTTTTTAATCTTACAGGAAAATCACATTATTTTCAGGGATGAGCTTTCAGGCAGTTTGGATTCCTTTTTCTCTCTGTTGGGATTAGCAAACAGCAGCAAAACTCACACTTCTCTTCCTAAATCCCCATTCAAAACAGAAGGGAGGTTACCCAAGCTCAGGTTTTGTTCTTTTGGGATTTAACTGAAAGAGAGTTTCAGTGTGGGGGTTGTGATCCCGTAAGGTGCTGGCTTTCATGAAAATTAGCAGAACGATTTTGTGAAAAATATTTGCATTTCAAGCGAATGTAGATTAGTAAGACTTTTATGGTGAAAAAGACTGTTATGGTTTTGTGAGGAAAACAGGTTAAATGATTTCTCGTTTAGTTTGTGGGGAGAAGAGGACTTTTCAAAAAAAAGCAAAAGAACCCCCAAAACACAACTACTGAACATCATGTGGGGGAACATGATGTGACAAAAAAAAAAAAAAGATATGGGGTAAACCATCCACAGTGCTGGAATGGGTACCATAAGTAGTGAAATGCTTGCTTTTGTGGAAGAATGGAATGGGTGCTGGAAGCTCTGTAGTTTCTGAAATGACAGAGCGATGTTTTCTTCTGCCAGTGCGTCCCGGGGGGAAACTGTTATTACAAGGTTTCACCAGGCCAATTTTCATTTTATTTTATTTTTATTGAACAAAAAAAAAAATAAGGAAATTCACCAGTGTAAGGAGGATTAAGAGTGGATAATCCATTTTTGTGACTCATTCTGATAAGAAAAAAGCTCATCAACTCCCTGTAGCCTTGCATCTGAAGACAGTTGCTGACAGATTGCACAAAATATGTCCCTGCATTTTTAGGACCTCAAGACAGCATCTTGCAAGCAGATAAAACCAAATAAAACCTGACAAACCGTCTTTGTACCGGAGAGATGAGAAGAAAAATGTGGATAGTTTCTGTTGGAGGATTTGAATGTGAAGCTATGGGGAAGGACATTGAGTTATAACTTTAACTCCTTAAATGTTCTCTTAAGCATGAAGGATCTCAGTTAATCAAAGCTATTGCATAACTGCTGCTGAGGAGTGAGAAGTTTATTTTTAATTACACTGCCTTACATAATTGTTACACGATGACAGAGGCAGCATGATGAAATGATAGAGATTTAAGTATACTTTTTAATACAGTGAAATTAAAAAGTGAAGTGTTGATGCATTTATTCATCCCTGCCTTGTACCTGGGTCTGTTTCATGGTTTCTGCTTCAGCATGGAGTTTTTTAGGATAGTATCATTTTATTCTGTACTTGTACAGCCCACAGCTGTGACGATGACTTCTTGAATGTGGTGTTCATCAAGATAATAAATAGTCTTGTTCATTTTCAGCTTCTCCTTTGATCTTGGAATGTTTTGGCCAGCAGACCGCTACACGTGCAGCTATAATTTATCATAGTTGTGGAAAACCCATTTAAGCTGGATGATTTCTTAAGTAATTTATTTAACTGTGGTTATAAAACTGTATTTTCTGCCTTGATACAATGAAATGCTTGCTTTAAAAGCTGAGCATGCAACAGGACAATTCAGTATGTTGTTTTAAATTTGAGAGAGCATCTACAGAAATGTTGCTAACAAAAAAGGGAAAGTGAAATGGATGTGAACTAAATTTTCGCTTTAATGTACGTAAAAGAGAAACTTCTTTTCTGTCTCACTTAAAATACCTCTTGTGAAATACTCCCTTTTCTCCTTACTTTGAAGTCTCTATGTGTCTACTCGGTGTTTGCCAGCACTGGAGTGGTGTCAGGGTGGGGCCATTACTTGCCCCACTGCTGCACACGCGGGGCTGGGGGCTGCTGGTGGCGGCTGGGCTTCGCTCCAGTCCTCAGCTCCATCACTCAGCCCCTGGAGGGGGACACACTGGGGACCTGATGGCTGAAATGGTGTGTCCTAAAGTGTGATGTTCAATTTACCTAACAAAAATACTCGTCGGGGGAAGCCACCACCAGCTGATCAGGCCTAACAGAAAACCAGACAGGAAAACAGCAGCTCGTATAGAGGTCCTAGTTTGACCTTGTTAGACTGAAAAGGCTTGTTTCTAGCCACGAGGAAACTACTGCCCCTTTACTTTTGCTTTGACAAGCACCTTTTCTACAAAAGGACTGATGATGACGATGATTGTTGTTGAGGGTGGCCTATACTGTGAAGAGTTTTAAGCTAAATGATGATGGACACTGTAATAGCTCCAAGGAAATCTGGTGTGAGACTCCTCCGCCTTGTGGCATAAGCCTGCCCTTCCTCCTTTACAAATTCTGTAATTTCTGGAAGCATCCAAGTTACAGAGGAAAAGCTGGAATTCATTTACAAGCTGACTTAATGTGGCTTTCATCAGAAACTTATGGCTATTGAGTATTTCTGACAAAGTCTTGTTAGAGGTTTAGAGCTTGCTTTGTGAGTGTGTTTATTAATTAAAGTCTGCCCCTCTGTCATGGCTTTGACTATTACTTTTTAACTGGAAGCCATCACAAAGGATTTAATTGTAGTGATTTTTTAATTATTTTGTCTTAGAAGTATTAGCAAATGCCTATGAAATTGAACGAATGTAAAAATTAACATCGGATCCTCTCAGTAAGAGGGAATTAATGCAATGAAGATCTGCAATATCAGGTTGTATCTGTGAAGTCAGATATGCAGAGATCCCTGTCTGAGGTACATAAAATCATGAATTTTTAGGGAATGACAAGATCGTCTATTGGTGATGTTACATATGAACATGCTTTCGTCCTGTTGTTTAATGGGGTGGTTAACACTCAGTGGTACTGTGTGCCTGGTGTTAACATGTCTGTATGGACAGCAGACTTTTGCACTGACCTTCCTTTTCATGCTTGTCCATGTGTTTTCAACTGCAATCTAAGTAATAAGAAGAAAAAATCCAGTAATTTGAATGTTCATTTGTGAGCTTCTTATGTAAGTCTGTGCTTCTTATATCCTTTTGAAGGACTTAATTAAATCCTTTTCAGATAGCCAGAAAAAGTAGGACAGGAAGGTAGGGTGTCAGGTAACCCTCCAAACCACCAACCTCATTTCCCACATCCGGGGTAGGTACTGGGAACCCTTGATTGGGATTAAGATGCCATTATGACTTTGAATGCTACAATCCTGCATCTTTGTTTTGGAAAGGAGTGTACTGTAGTATCAAGGCTGCCTTGTGTACTGCTTATCTTCATTTTTTTAAAATGTATTACAGGGAAGTTTGTGCCAATTGTAAAATTGAAAGAAGAGACTTAATGGAGAGGCACTGAGGCCAGCAAGAGTGTTGGTGTTGGGCACAGGACTTGATGGGTGAAACGGTTCGGCTCCGCATCCTCAAACTTTGGAAATATGCAACAAGGGGAAGGGGCACAGAGGAGCTGCAGCAAGTGGCAAATAACCCCATCCAGCGACCCACCCCAGGAATATTTAACAGTGTGCATTGGATATATGATGTTAGATGCAGCATTTAGGCATTACAGGATGGGGATGCAATAAAAGGCTGCAAAGAGCAAATAGTGCTGAGCCCTGACAAACCTTGTTAGTTGGCCAGTGCACCAGAAACATCGCCTCCTCAAAGGCACTTCAGCTTTCCTTTCCTCTTTGTGAATTAGTTGACTTTCCCCAGAAGCAAGAAAAGAATAGGTCTCTGTTTTAAACACCAGCTTACTGGGTTCAGCCCTGAAAATTAAAATCTGTCTGCGACTGGGACTTGTTGGCTTCTGCTCTGCAGTTCTCTGGGGGAGAACTGCTCACTCTCACAGTTGGTTTCCCTGGGGTTTGGCTGAAAATCCACTCCTGCCATTGCCTTGAGTCTGTGTGCATCCCATGGGTGGGTAGCATTAGGTGTCCTGCTTTGTGCTTTGCCTTGCTGGCATTTCACATGGGAGGTTTGCAAGTTTTAGATCAATTAGAAACCAAGACAAAGTAGAACTCAGGTTCATTTGAGAGTCTTTTTGGTTTTTTTGAGAGTGACCATTTGTTTTTCTAACTCAGGAGTTTCCTCCCCCCATAAATGTAACCAGAAAGGAGGTGGCATCACTTGGCAAAGGAACATTTAGGTTAAGTTTCGTTTTGCCGGAAGTGTTTTTCCTTAGTTGTTAAAAACAGATTGAGGTTTTTGACAGCACAATGTGGTGTCCAGCCCTTGTGTGGGTGGCAGGGAACACTTTGTAGGGGGGGTACCAGATGTTTTTGTCTGCCTTAGGGAATATCTTAGAAAATACTCAACGTTTTGTTGTGATCTGCTGCTGTACAATCTGCAGAAACTTAAGTGGATCCCAAACATATGTGCTGCCTGTGGACAGAGCCAGTGCTCTTGTACATCAGGAGCTCAGTAGGAAGCCAGAAGATCTGTCTTTATTTGGAGATCCAGCTGAGTCTCTGAGTCATCATCTCCAGTGTATCGATACTGCAAGTTATTTGAATTTGATGTGGGTCTGTAACCAGGGTAATCGCACTTGTGGTCACTGGTGGGGCTGACTGTCATGTTTCACTCAGGGATTTTTTTGCCTCTGATGGCATTATGGGAATGGTTGTCTCTGGATGAAAGATACGATCCCTGTTTGCTTGGTGATTGGAAGTGTCTGCTTTGCTCTTGAAGTCAGAGCACAAACTTTTCTTCCACTGATCTTTGTTTTACCCATGCCAAGCATAGTATAGACGGGTATTGAGTGGAACTCCATGAATATCTGTTTTCCTGCACTGTGCTTAGAGGTCAGTATAGAAAAAAAATATGTGTTCTTAATGAGGACACAGCATTCCATAGGAGCACTCTCAGCCATTGTGGGGATTTGTGTGTGTTTTCTGCTGGGTATCTGTTTTTACTCCACAGAGATGTGTGGACCAGAAAGTCAACAAAATGTTGGTCCAGAGGGATACTGGGAGTTGTGAAATCCAACTGTCCATCCTGGATATTTAGGCCATCCCTGATGGATGCATCCTAGCTTACTTGGCCTGTTCTTTCCAAAATCTGAGGTGAGAACATCTTTTGCTAGCTTGTTCCACTGTCCTGTCCTTGCAGCTTTTTTCTAATGTGTAGCCTAAATATTCCTTGCTGGCAATTAAGCTGATTAATTTTTGGGTTACTCTCAGTGGACGTGTAGTACAATTGACTGCTGTCCTTTTTATAACCTTACATGGCTTTGAAGAGCGTTACTGCATTCAGACCTCTCTTTCTGAGAATATTTTTATTTGAGTCTTTCCTCAGAGGGACACCCACCCTTGCAGTAAAATATCCAAAGTCTGGAATCGCCTAGTAAGTTGTCTGGGAAGCTTTCTTACTGTATACAGTGGAGGTGATTCATGGAAAAATCCTGGTTATAATCTGTGATGGCTATCTTTATTTCTAAGAAATTTCTTTCTGAACCTCTTTATAGAGATGACTTTACCAGATATGAGTACACATGTAAGCAAAAAAAATGTCTTCTCTGAGACAAAACATTACTGAAGATCCTTTCCATACAGTAGCAATTTAAGTTCTTCTTTCTTCCTGTCAAAATATAAAATGGAAATATTCAGAGAATCATGGACATTTTTTCTCCCTTCTTACATTAAAAACCTACTGTAAAAATTGTGTATCTTCCAGAATACCACAGGGCAACTTTGTAAATGTGGGGGCAACCAGAGCTGGAGTTGCTCTGTGGATTTGAATGACTCCAGACTATTTCCTTGCAGCTGAATATTTGACTGTGTAGGAGGGTTTTCTAGTTACTCTCTCCTAAAAGAAATGAAAAAACAGTGGGGAAGAAAACACAAAGTAAATTACAGTTCCAAATTTACTCAGCAGATCACAGCTTCCATACCATGCATACAGATTATATCACTAATATTTCCCACAAAGAAAGGAGGTAGTGCCGCAGACCTGCAATTAATACTTCGCTTCAGCAAAATATTATGATGTAGCTGTCCCGATTCTCCATATGTACAAATTCAGCATGTTCTAGGCATTATTTTGCACTCTGCCTTAGTTTCTTGGGAGAAGTGTTGCAGAGGAAACTGGTACTTAGTTTATAAAAAGCGCAGTCGGTGCCACATGGAGGGATTTTTGTGCTGTGTGATGTGGTGTGGCACGTCCTCTCTTCAGATTATAGACAGTCAAAGTTAATTGCAAGTGTGATGCCAACTTGGTGGCCGCCTGGCCTAGCCTTTTGATCAGCTTCCCATGCTACACTCTCCAAAGTTTGGGCTGCTGGTGTATAAAACATGGGATGGGCATCTGCCCGCCTGGGCTGCTGTTCTTGCTTCCCGTGGAGGGAGCCTGGGCACTGGTGTGGAAGGATGTTCCAGTCCCTCGTGGGTGCCTGGACATCACACAAGGGTACAGCCTGGATCTACTTCTCCAGCCAAGACAGATTTAAGTGTTTTGAGTATAACAAAGCGAAGCCTAACCTAAGGATGTGCATCTGCAGAAGGCAGGAAATTTTTTTTAATTTTATTTTCCAATCACTTTTCTGCAAAATATTTTTAAGTGCTTTGTTGCAGACAATAAATACATTGTTGATGAAAGGCTAATAGGCACTGCCTGGGCTTGGTACTGCCTAGTCTTGACACAAGTGCCTGGGAGAGCAACACAGTTGGTATAATAGCTTATATGCAGACAATAACATATCTGCATCCGAGACAAAGTGCTTTGTATATTAAGATTTCAGTGCTTTGTATATTAGGATTTCTGCTGCGCAGAGATGCTGAGAGAAGGCTTCATAACAGCTGGAGTGCTCACAGAAAGCGTCTGTTAAATATAAGGGCTGAAGTCTGGATAATAAAACCAGAAAACCCTCAATATCTACCAAGGGGCACTTAGTGCATCTGCTTGGCTTGGCATTCCCCCCTCTTTAGAAATGTGAAATTGTAGTTTAAAAATCAGGGTTTTGTTTGGTCTTTTTTTTTTCCTTTTTATCTCTACCTGTTAGCATTACCATCATATTAAGAATGCCACCAGGTGCAGATGGTCATCAAACCACCATCACATTCCTTTCTGTGCAGCAGTGCACCTTCCTGTGTGTCAAGACCCCAAGGGGGATGTTTCATATGCGTGCAGCTCATTTAGAGAAGTACTTGGAATTTTCAGACCTACTGGGAATTGAATTTTATTTTCTCTCCCATGGTAACCACCAGTTTTTGCTTGGTGCAAATGACTGACTTTCATAAGAAGACACATTTTTTATGGAGAAATAACTGGTAAAAAACCCCAGAGCTGCTGTGCGTTTAGAGACAAGATGTGCCTTAACTAAATCATTACTTCTAGAAAAGTTGTTTAGTCAAGCTGGCACCCAGCTGCCTTTACCCTGGCCAGCAATAGTCTCCCACCAAACCACAGGACTCTGTCTGGAATTTGTTTTCTTAAGAAGTAATCCTTGCAAATCCTCATCTCAAATTGCAATTTTCTCTTTCCCTAGTTTCTCTGATTTTGCTAAATCCAGGTATCCTTGATATCCCTTGCCTGTTATATCTTCCCTGTGCCTCAGCCAATTCCCTACACTCTAATCTTTAATCCTGAGGTTTTTTTCTTTAGCCTGTGGTTTTGCATTAGTTAATCTGTGTTTTGCACATGCCTGGTTTATCTTGCAACACAATTTTAATTTGGATCTAGAGTGAGCATATTGTTGCTTCTGCCGAATGAGCACAGATGCTCTGTAAGTTGTTCTCTGGCAGTCTGAGGATAGCTCTTGTGTGCTCCTCTCTGGCACCCAGAGTGCTCTGGGTTGCCCACTGATGGTCACTTTCACCACTAGTGCAGAGCCACCTCTGCAGCTCTTCTTGTTGGCACAGGGGACATGCTGTTAGAAATGCAGCAGTGACTATGGGGAATTACAGAATGGTGCAATTTGGGACAGTTCAGAAATTCTCCTAAAATTTTGCTGGGAAGTTGGATTGAACTTGGCACAGAAAAGCACTCAACAGGGGCTTTGCCCAGTGCAGCTGAGTAATCCTCAAGATGTTTCCTTCATTTGTGTGTTGATATATAGTATTTTCGGCCAGTGTCCAGGCAGCTCACCAAATTCTGTTAACAATGTGATCCTAAGGGGATTAGCTAATGACTTTCCATACTGATTGGGTAATGACTTTTTGGAAAGTGAGAGCTCAGCAGAAAACAATCCTGGCAATTACTGTCTGCTCATGTCAATACTCCAAGTGCTGCAGAGCAGCTACATGAATAAAATGGCTTAACTTCTCAAATTAAGTCTGTGTCTGTCTCACTAACCTCCCTACAGAGTCTCCTACTCTTGTCTGATTCAGGAATATCTTTTGCACTCCAGACTCTTTTGGGGTGAGAGTGGTTATAACCTCCCTGAACAGATTCTTGGTCTGTGTGCTGCGAGAGTCTGGGTCCTGTTGGCATTTCAGGTGGAGTCTCACAATGCAGCCCAGTCCTGCGGTGGCTGCTGGCACATTCGTGTTCTCCCCAGGCTGGGCAGATCTGTCTGCTCCTTTGCACCAGGAGCGATACTCAGTATGCTACTGAAAACAGCCAAAAAGCTTTTCTGGCTTTGGAGGTCTGAGTTTCTGCCCTGTGCAGCTTACCCTGGGGCTGGGCAGGCAGCACTACTGGCTGGGAGGTGGTTTGCCTGCTGGACAGGTGGAGGTGTATTCCCCAGCCATGCTCTTCACTCAGCTGAAGCCTCTCTGCCCTGCAGACATGGGCTGTGAGATGGAGGGTGATGCTGTCAGGCAGGTTAGGAAGGAGGAACAGAGACGTAAGGTTCAGGGGGCAAATTCAGCCTTGTTCTCGTGCCGCCTCCTGAACTCCTGCTATCAGGAGTGCAATCCAGTGCCCAGGATTGGTGGGATGCTGCTGGAAGGGATGCAGAGCAACCCAGATTTTGTGATGGATGAGTGAGGATACTGACATGATTAAATTCACCTTTTTTGTGCTTTTCATTTCTCTAAAGGAAAATCTCATAGTGCTCAAATCCAGGAAAACATGGGATTTTGGACACCCAGATATAGTACAGGCATTACTGGCAATGCAAATGGTTTTAAAATATATGATCAAGACAGGAAGTCTAAGCAGAGCCCCGAATGAAGGGCTGGAAACAAGGGGAGAAACAGTTACATATGTAAACCCTTACAGTTCAGAACAGGCCAGCTAAAGGGCAAGTTTCCAACCAGGATTCTGATATCTCTTCCAAAAAGGTGGAGCATAACCTCACATTGACCCTTAGGGTGTGCAAAGGAGAGCACTTATGCTACAAGAACAACTCAAAAGAAAAACAAAAATATACCCAAGAAGAGACTTGAACCCTACCAACACAGGGCTTTGTACCCTCGTGGGGGCAAGAAAGGGTGTGCAGCACAAGCTTCCTGGCATTTGCAATAATTTTTACTTTTTCTAAGCATTCGTTTTGTCAACAAGACAATAGTTAAAAGATATGTTAGCAGCTGCATCTGCAACTGCATGCTTCAGCCATTGTTATGCATAATTACTCAGTGTTTTATCAATTCTGTTGTACTCCCAGTAGTCTGGTTTGAGAGCCAAAGCACATCATTGAGATGTCAGCTTGGGTCCCACCAGAGGCACTGAAACTTGGCTGACTAACTGCTTTGTGCTGTTTGTTTTACCCCTGTTGCCTGATGCTTGATGTAAAAACCAAGTAAACCCATCCAACCTGTAAATGAGATAGCAAAGTTCGTAACAATAGTGGCCTGCTTAAAACAGTTTGCCTTCTGATGTACTGACTTTATGACATACATCTTTAGCAAATAGTTAGGAAGAGGAAAAATTGCAGATATGCAGTGTATTGGAGCTAAATCTGGCTGCTTCACTGTCTCGCCAGTTACTGTTAGACTTAGTATTAAGCAGTTAAGGTTGGTTATAAAGAGCAGCTGAATATTGAAAGTGTTGGGTACATCCTGATGGTGAGCTTAGAGGATCATGTGATTAAGAATAAACTCTTCTTATGCTTGTTTTTACAGATTATTGCAGAGTTATTCATGCTATGTTCAGATGTGTTCTTCAACTGGGAGTAAGCTCACCTCTCCCACAGCTGCTTGCATCCTCCTTCCCAGTGTCACTGACTCCCTTCCTTGCAGAGGATAACCCCTATCTCAGGTTTCAAGGGAAATTTGTTCAGTGAAATGCAACTGTATTTCTTCTTTATTTTGGCAGCTATTTATCTTTCCACTCATCTTCACCTGCAGTACAGAAGTCGGGAGTTTTTTATGAAAACTATTTCTTTCTCCTCCTCCTCCTCAAAAAAAAAAAAAAAGTGGCAGGTCTTTCTCTGGAGACCAAAATTGTATGTTTCGAGCATGCAAACCCGGGAGATTATAATGCAAGCTGATTTTCAACCTTTGAGTGTAACAGCCATTGCCAGCTGTTGGTCACAATAAAGTGCCATTGTGTCTCCTCGTTGTCACCGTCATCTCCAGTGATGGTGCCAAGTGCATCCCCTCACACCCTGCCTCGGAGTGGGGGGACACCCCTTCCGACTGTCTCCAGAAGCAAGTCCCCACCACTGTCACTCATCTTCCTGTGGCCCTGGCTGAGCAGAGATGCCTCACAGGCTGCCCCTTTCACTGTGCTCCTTGTCAGTCAGCTGCTTTTGTCCTCTGCTGGTCAGTGTTGTGTGTGTGCCTCCAGCTGTTTGAGTTTCATGCCTCTCACATTTTTTCACAGGCTGAGTCATCACCACTGCTCCTGAGCACTCCTGCACCTTCAGCATCTTGAATCTTAGTCTAAATCGTGCTACTTGGGCCAATTTCTGCTGTTTTCCTTAGTTGTCCTGATTTTGCAGATTATAAATTTAAATGAAGAGGGCTCTGATTTTCTACTCTCGGCTGCTCCCGGGCCCTTGTTGCATAGTAAGCGACCAGCTGACAAACACTGTGTGTAACATCATGCATATTCCTGCTGACATTGCTGACAGCAGAGCTCATGCATAAAGAAAATTATGCCATAAAGCATAGGTAGCTCTGCGGACTTCTGCTCTATTTAATACCCACGTCAGAATATTGGTCAAAGCTTCTCTAAGAACGAGAGATGACATTTCCCCATCTGCTCATGCGAGGGGAGGAGTTTGTTCTTTAAAAAGCAGAATAATTGTTAGAAGACAAACGAGCAGGCCAAAAGGCAATATGCTCCACAAGTAATTGCTCCTGAGTTGCAAATGTGTTCAGTGAATAGGGGCTGTGTAGCAACGCTGTTTGGAACATGTGTGAAAGCTTTTTAATGCTGCTGGCAAAGCAGAATGGTGCTTCTTTCTGACCACAAAGTAAAAAAAGAGAAAGATTTCATAGTAATTTTAAAGTAAGGAGTAAGAATAAAGCTTTTTTTCCTTCTTATCTAGCCTATATTCTTCTGAACCATTTCCCTTTGTTAAACCAGAGACCCAAGGATGTGGTCTACAGGTATCTTGGTCTCCTTCTATGTAGCTACCTTTCTCCCGTTCTTTGGCAAATCTTTGGCAAATTGTAGAATAGTTTGGGTTCGAAGAGATCTTTAAAGGTCATCTAGTTCCAACCTCCCTGCCATGGGCAGGGACATATTCAACTAGATAAGGTTGCTCATCTGACCTTGAATGTTTCCAGGGATGGGGCATCTACCACTTCCCTGGACAACCTGTGCCAGTGTTTCACCACCCTCATCATAAAAAATATATTTCTTATATCTGGTCTGTATCTACACACTTTTAGTTTAAAATCTCTACTACTCATCCTATCACAACAGGCCCTACTAAAAAGTCTGCCCCCATCTTTCCTACAAGTCCCCCTTTACTGAAAGGCCACAATTAGTTCTCCCTGGCGTCCTCTTCTTCAGGCTGAACAATCCAAACTCTCTCAGCTTGTCCTCACAGGAGAGGTGCTCCATCCCTCTCATCATCTTCCTTGTCCTCCTCTGGATTCACTCCAACAGCTCCATGTCTTTCCTGTGTTGGAGAACTCCAGAAGTGGATGCAGTGCTCCAGGTGGAGGGGCAGAATTACCTCCCTGGGCTTTCTGGCCATGCTGCTTTGAATGCAGCCTAGGATGCAGTTGGCTTTCTGGGCTGTGAGTGGACATTGCCAAGTCCTATCCAATTTTTTGTCCACCAGCACCCCCAAGACCTTCTCAGCAGGGCTGCTCTCAATTTGTTCATGCCCCAGCCTGTGTTGGTACTGGAGGTTGCCTCTGTACTTCATCTTGTTAAACCTCATGATGATCCCAAGGGCCCAATTCTTGAGCTTGTCCAGGTTCCTCTGGATGGCATCCCGTCCCTCAGGTGTGGCAACCACACCTCTCAGCTTGGTGTCACCTGTAAACATGCTGAGGGGGCACTTGATCCCACTGTCCCTGTTGTTGATTGAAGCTATTAAACAGTGCTGGTCCCAGAACAGACCCCTGAAGGACTCTACTCATCACTGATCTCCATTTCGACATTGAGCTGTTTATCCATTGCAAGATGTGACTCTGTGGCAAGAGCTGCCCCTCAGTTTGCTAAACCACCCTTCTGCATCCAGAGTGGAGGACTTGCAGGCACATCATCAGTCAGTATCAGCACTTTTTGGCCACTGACAACATAATAAGACTGTTCACCCTCCTTTCCAGGTAAGGCCTTTCCCGCTTTGAGGACACGATCACCCAAGTGGACAGAATTATGATGGTTCTTTCAGTGCTGAAGGTGCTCTTTTATACTCTGCCTCAGTGCTTGGTGCAGCAGGGACCTGCAGCCCAGGTTTTGCCCTCACCTGCCTTGCAGAGCCATCCATGCCAAACATCAGAAGTGTCTGATATGAAGCAGAAGTTGTTAATGGGAACCATCCAAAAGGCAGGTGGCCAGGGTGTAATCCCCCTCCCTGTGAGGGCTTTGGAGTTCGTGTAGGGAATATGTCATATTGCCTCCTGATATGCCCTATTTACTATGTTTCTAGGAGAAATATGGGCAACTTTCTTGCTGACTTTGTTAACTAAGCCTAAACTAACTTTCCCATTGCTCAGCTTACACTAAAAGCATTCGAAATAGAACAATGCGGGGTGGTTGGGTCATATATTTACATATGAATGAAAAAAACACATGCACAAACATTTTTAGCATTTTACTTTAGCAAAGACAGACAAAACTCCTTATGTTTTTTTTAAATTCGAATCTGTGTTTGAGTTTTCATGTGTTTGTTACACATTTCTGGGTTAGTGGTGTAAGTGAAAAATCCTTTGTTTCTCTACCTTTGCTGTCACTTGACTAGTTTGTTTAAATTTGATAATGCATGATGATAAACCTGTGGCTAATCTGGGTGTTTCAGCTGCCTTAGACCACATACAGTGTCAAACCTACATTCCGAGCAATCTGCTGCGTCATCTGAAGAATCTTAATCTTTTTACCTGAAGGTGCTGAACGTGATTTAGTGGGAAGATCTGGGCTGCATGTCCTGTATCCCTGTCCACTTACGCAGGTTTGTATGTTTCATAACATCATGTGCCACTGGTTATGCAAAGGAGTTGTCAGTCAACCATCTGTGACCACATCTTTCCATCGCTCAGCACCCAAAGCAGATTCTTTCCAGAGGTTTGTTTGAAGAAGGACACGTGTTTGAAGATGGTGGTAACACTAGTATTTAATATTTCCCAGTATCTAGTGGCACTTTGTGCCAAGCTGTTTCAGACGCACTCACAGATAGAACGGATCGCAACCTGTTAGATCTGCGGAAGGGTTACACTAGCGAGTGGGGATTATTAATGCAATGCACTGGGTCCTCCGGGTATGCAGGCACCTGGCAGCGGTGCCTTTTTCAGCAGCGAATGTTCAAAGCAGGAATTTAAAACATTCCAGCATGGTGCTTCCTTCTGGGCAGAAGATATTTGTACCGACCTGCCTCTGTGCATCTATTGAGTGCTGCTTGTGCTGTTGAAATGCCAGCTGGCTCCGGGCACCCCCGCTCAGTCCCACGCCGTGAATGAACAAGCACCGTTTGGTTGGATCCCATAAATAGCTTTTGTTCATTCATTGAAAATACAGTCATTATAAACACACTACTTTAATAACTGTATTTAATTAATGGTGGGTTAGTAAACGATGCGTGGAGAGGAGGTTAAAATGTACTAAAGGCTGTTGCTGTGTAGCTCTTAATTGAATTAAGTGTGTATTAAACTGGGCCTCTTCCCTGACCCTGGAGAAACGAGCTGGATGCACTGGAGCGTATGGATGCTATTGATTTCAGGAAGTTCTGGTTAAAGGCAGTACAAAAATGCTCTGTGGCCAAAGTCCAGATTCTTCTGCATATATAATAAGGCCAAGGCAGTGTTAGCACAAAAAGATAGGGAACATGGTGTTTACTTAAGGAATTCATATACCTGTAGTTATTATCACAAGTCCTTTCCCAAGCAGTGCTATTAAAAAAAATTGTCCTACACTCACTTAGCCTTATTTTAGAATCATTGGCTTTTTTTATAGTTTTTGTATAGGAGAATAGGTTGTCCTGTATCTGTATATATACTTATATATATATACACACACATATATGTATGTATGTATATATACACATATATATGTGTATGTACATGCTTAGACACAGTGTCAAAAGTTTGTTTTTTAATTAGCTGCCTGAGGCTGTTTTTTCATACTACTTTTAGAATATAGACTAAAATTTTCCCATCCCCAAAATCCATCTATATACTGAAAGAAAGATGTTCTGAAGAAAAATCCTAAGGAAAATGTCAGCAGTCTGGGTTTTGGCTTTTTTTTCAGCAGTCTGTGTCCAGCAAGACCATTCAGAGCAAAAAGGAAAAACAGTCCTCAGGGAAGGTTTGTAAGAGAGGAGAATGAAGGCAGGAGCTGCCATGTGCTAGGCATGGCATCCTCGTGGCCTGTTAGAAACTCATTTCATGTTTGAAATGAGTTTATGTAAAACTTGTGTTCTTAGCACAGGAAAGTCATGTGCACAGGTGGAGTGAAGGTTGTCTCTGCTTGCAAATGAGAAAATTAAGGAGAAGCTGCTATTGAGTTTGCTGGAAGCTTTGGATAAAACACCACTGTTCAACGTAGTGGAGTAATTTTTTTTTAAGCTTTTGGAATAAAAGCTTCTAATGGACTTTTTAAGGTATTTTGAAGATCAGCATTAAATACTGCAAATGGACCTTCTCATGTTTTATGAGTATGTGTTCCCACTGTGTTCATGTGCCCTCTTCCTGCAGAGTCCTTCTAATGTTGTTTCACCTTTGCAGCTACAACCCTTACAAGTCGTTCCCTTCAGCTTGATTTTTATCCACATGGAAAAACAGGAGCTGGCTTTGGATTTTACCTTTTTTTCCTGAGGATGCACAACTTTTGTGCTCAGGAAAAAGCAGTTTGCATGAACTCCATGGGTAAATAGCCCAAATAAAAATTTTGCAGCGAAAGAACTTGCTGGTATTTATTTTGTAGATGAGCAGCTTTGAGGCATGAAGTCTTATCAGAGATGTTGGATAACTGAATCCTAAAATGCAGACAGCTTGTACTTGAGAGTTTTTCTCCTATTGCATAGGTTGCACAATCAAAAATAAGATGAGCATTAGGAAAAAGCTGGGAAGCTCTTATTGACCATTTGACTAAGCCCTCAGTTATAGCATTTTGTCAAAAAAGCAGTGTTTTCCTTCAAGTTCTTAGAAAAATTCTATTTGAACTTAAAAAGGCAGATAGTGTGGAGAATTTTTCTCCCATGTTTGTTAAAAACATTTTTTCTAGTTTTACACAAAAGTAGGTCACACTAGGGTGCACTGTTTCTTTTTGTGTCTAACAGACAAAAATGTGATCACAGAAGTATGTTCTAATAAAGTGACTAACAGGGAGATTTGTAAAAATATTTGATGAATGTCAGGCTTCCAGGAAAACAGGCAGTTTTGGAAAGGACCAGACTTTTAAGAGATTCAGTTAACTGTAAGAATATTCAAAAATCTTGAAGTGAAGGAAAAAAGAAACCCAAAAAGTAGTTTACAAAAATGTGTAAAGAAATTTAGTGGGTTTTGAGGTCTGACAAAATTCAGGAAGCAGTGGAAGAAGTGTTTAGTGACAACTTCCGAAAAAGGGTAAGACAACAGGATATAAAAATCATTAGTCTTGGGGATGTTTGTGCCCTCTGGGTGCCAAGAGTCCTGATCGCACTTGTGCTGGGGTGAAGGGTGAAGTTTCAACAACCCATGTGAAGGCTCTGTGAGCTCTTGGAGCTTTGCATGCCTGGACCTTGGTATGACACCTGTGCAAGGAGATCTGATGTTCTCTGCCAGCCTTTGTGCAGGACCCACGTACTGGTTTTGTGGACGAAACAGCTGCTTTAAATGTCAGTGCTAAGACTTGTGACACTGTGGCACAGTAACACACTTCTGTTTGGTTTTGTGCTGTATTTTGCCTCTGGTGTTTTCCTGAGAGACATATGCCTGGTGAGAAGTAGAGCAAGCTAAAACTGCTAAATCTTGCCTGCACGGTAATGCTAATGTCTTTCATGGACTCTTGAATTAATACTATTGCTCTCCCACAATATAATTTAGTTGAATATAAGTTGCCTCAAAGAAATCCTGCTGGTGTTGCTGTTGTTACCCTATGACATTTGGGTTAAAATAGCAGGAAAAAAAGGGTGGCTTAGCTTTGTTGTCTGATACTGTTAGGAGTGAGTTGCTCTTTCCTGCTTCAGAGAGCTTCTCACAGCTGTTGAGAGAAGTACTTAGCCCCAAAATGCAAGACTTGTATCCCCCAGGGCTGGTGGAGAAGAGGTTGTGAATAATTTGACTTGAAGTCAAGGTGGTGCTCGGTGGAGCAGGAAATTAGGAGTGCTATTTTTAAATGCTGAAGAACTTATTAAAAAGCAGTAATAGTTTTCATTAGACAAAGAGCTTTGAGTTTGGGAGGCTCGTCATTTGAGGTAGCATCATTCATCGAGTAAGTGTTTTTTGAAGAGTGCCAAGTAAATCTGCTTTTCTGGAAGGGTTGGTGACTATAAGGAGAATTAAGTAAGGGATGCAAAGCTTAGTGACATAAATCTTGGCGTGCCAAGTATGCCTCTCTAAATTGGCAGCTGGTGTTGCCACACATTAGCATTTAGAATAAAATAAAAATGACAAATTTGTCTAATGTGAGAATAAAACTAACACAGAAATTCTGCTCATTCTGTATCTTTTGGTCCTCTCTCTCCTTTGCTCTGTGCCTGTGATTTTCCAAGAATCTGGAAGAGGAGAAAGATCCTGTTCCCTTCCCTTCTAATGCCAAATGCAAAATGGCCCATGGACACAGGCTTGTAGCAAAGGAGGGATAATTCAGACACTAGAGAAGAAAATTCTGGAGTCACTGGGTGAAGTGACCTAGAGGCTGGAGAATCCACACCAGTAGAGACTGTCGTGCAGGAATCTGCAGGGATGTGCCATCTCTGCTCAACTCTGTTTCAAGCAGGGAGATTGAGCAGAGGCCCATTGAGGTACCTTCCAAACTAGGTTAGTATGCTTTCTGTGACAGAAAAAGGGCAGTCAGCCTTTGAAGATGGTCATACTAGGTTAAAATCAAGAAAGCAGAAGTCTTACCTTCCTTTGTCCTTGCCCAAGACAGAAAAGCATGTTAATGCAAAGAATATTTGACATTAAAAAATTATGTACAACCAGAGCAGAATAAGGTCCAGATCCCCATGGCTGCAAAAAGTCGCTTTGATTTTTTTCCAGACCTTTGGGTTTCTTAGCAGCAAGTTCTCCGCCTAAGGGCTCTTCAGAGAATGGGTAGTCTAAAGCTGGCAGGTCTTGAGATTTGTTTTATATTTTTCTGCTGAATGTAAGTCCAAGAAGACATGTAGTAATCATGATAACACATTTACAGCTGTACTGGAACTCCCTGACCCTAAACAGGTCATAAGCCTCAAAAAGTAACTGTTTTCCATGATGTTAAAATAGCATTTATTCTTCAGGTTTGTAAGACTTTATAGTTCACTAGCGTGTGGACAAAAGCTCCCTATTTGGTCCTTCAGGAAGATTTTTCTATTTATTATTGCCCAAGATATCCCTCATCTCCAAAACAGAGATGACTTTTGAATACTTATGCTCTTCAGCACCTGGTTGTGCATGTTTGCACAGAAATGAAAATGAGAGATTTCCTTGCACTGTTCAGTTGCTCTCATTCAACAAGTGGTATAAATGTAAGTAAAACTAAAGAAGATTTGATTTTTTTTTACTCGTTATTCAATGGAAAGCTGATTAGTGAGACCTTGAAACCTAATATCCCCAACAGACAGTTCACAGCACTGCTTGAAACCTGGTTTGTTGCAGGCAATAAAAATTAGAGGTGACTGGAGAGCAAGCCATTATATTATGTTTGGAGGGGAAATTCAGGCTCAGGCACACAGTGGAGTTTGTACTGGGTAACAGTTCATAGAGGTCAGCAGAGCTGTGATAGCTGGGGCTCAGTGATTACCTTTGACAACCAGCGAGGGGTCAAGACCAGGCTATTGAAGGGCTCCTGTCCTGCTCACTGCCAGGGAATAGTCCTGTGCCTTCCCTTTCTCAAGCAGTAATGCTTTCATGGCCGGCTCTCCAGCCTGGCTGTGTGCACCCACCACCCCTCCATCCCCTGGATCAGTGGAAAGGGTCCCACCACAGATCGGTTACTGACTACATCCTTGGGATGAGAGAGCATGTGAGGACACCATGCATTCCCAAAGATGAAGCAGGGAGCTTGCTCAGCCGTGATGACCTTCTTGGGCTCTGAATTTTTTTTGTAGCTAGATTGTCAGATTTTGAATTTCTACTTTCTCACCATTCTCATGACAATAAATGTTTTGTGTAGCTTCCAAGAAAAAAAAATTGCTTCTCAGTGCCAGATGAGATTTGCTTCTACTCTAGTGACTTGCAAAGTAAGTCTGAAGTTTGCTGAGGCTGCCCATGGTTTTTAGAAACCACTGCTTTTAGCATGAGGGGTTTGGCTTCTAAATGCCCTTTGAGGGGGTTGAAAATCCTGCCTTCAGCCTCTGGAACTGCTGCTGTGGCTCAGACTTGTGGAGCTCTTCAGGCATGGAAAGTGGAGCAGGATGGGTTTTGATTGCAGCCTCCAAAAGTAATGGTGGTAGGAAGAAAGGGTGGAAGAGAGGAGGGGTGGGGGAAGATATCTGGTTAGTGTGTTGGGCAGGCTGGAGTAAGAAAGCAAAACACATCTCTGTGCGCATGGTCCTGCTCATGATTCACTGCATGCCAGCTGAAAAGGACAGACTGGCTGGATTTCTGTCTGCTCTCTTAAATGAATCTCTGCTCTGCAAAGCCTTTACTACCCTGAATGTAAAGATTATCATTACAGCTCACACTCCCAAGGTGTCTGAGGCAGAGGCAGACTGGTGACCAGTCGCTTGATCTTCATTAAGGTTCATTTCAGTGATTTTGCCTGAACGTACTGAAGCTGCTTTGTAGTCCCTTGTTTGTTGTACTGAGCACCCGAGTTGAGGACTGAGGGAAGGAGTTTGCACTCCTGTAACTCAGTGCTGCCCTGAGGGGCTGCCTTAGGGCCCAAGGGGGTGAGATGGTGTCCTAATGAGCTGCGACCACATGGATAATGAGGCAAATACTAAATCTTGCACATCTCCTTTCATCTTAAAAATATGAACTGCAACATAATTTATCTGAGCATTTTTTTTAGCATTTTTTCAGCATTTTAATCCCTATTCTTCTCCAAGTGTTGTACTACTGCTTTGGAAACTGCTCTGCTTTATTTTTATCCCTCTCATATGACAGTCCAGAAAGCTTGCTTGCATCCTCTTTTTTTTTTTTCTTTTTAAATCAAATTAATTTTTAACTAAATATTAGCAGTTTCAAGATGCAAATGCAAAAATATGGTGTTCGAATGCAGGGGGAGAAGTAATGAGCAACTTGCCTATCCCAGGAGATCTGCAAGGTTGGAAACCCCAGGGATCAGTAGCCGAGGTGGGTTAAACAAGCGCTTAATTATTTTCTTTAAAAAGTATTGTTACCTAGTGTATCAAGCCTATTCAAAATAAAGTAATCTTGGCAGATTGTGATTTTAAGAAATCCCATCTTATTTCTGCTACTTTCCTTAATGTATTCCTGTTACAGTTTGCACTTGCAGGTTTTCTGTAGAAGCGGGGTAAAATTTCCATCTGTGTGTTTTGTCAGTGGAGGATAGAGAGTCTATAAATTAGATATTCCATGCGGGAAAGCCTGCAGTGGCAATTCCTGTGGGACATTGCTCCTCACAAGAGGCAACATCTCCTGTTCTGTCCTGGCTTCTGCAATGCAGGTTGAGCTTTTTCCATTGGAGCAAGGACTGGCAGGATGAGGATGTGTGGTCACCAGCCTCTTCTTCAAGAATAGTGTCAGACATCCAGACTCTTAGGCTTTTTAAGGCTGAAGGCAGGAAAAAAAGCAAAAGAAAAGAAAATATTTGGAATTTTCATAGAAAAGTTCTCTGGAACTTTCAGAGCTCTACAGGGGTTTAAACATGGTTTTCCAGTGAATATATCTCTTTAAAATACTGGGTTTTCCCAGTGGATGAGAATTCAAATTTTTTACCAACTCCACTTTATTGTATTTTCAAGGTTTTCCATTTTGAGGCTGGGCATCTGGCTTCAGTTTTCCTTTCATGAAAAAAGCACAGGGACATTTAAATAATTCAAGGGAGAAATTATATGCGCTCAGCAAACAGATGTAAAAAAAAAAAAAGAAAGGAGCTTAAAATCTAGGTCTCCAAAGTCACTTCCATGTATTTCCTTTTTAAAGAATGTATTTTTAATCAGCTTTTAGAAACAAAGTGCCATGCTGACATATACGCACTTACCCAGTGTTTCATCATGGGACAGAACAAAGAAAGTGAAACCAAAGTTACAAACTATTGTGCTATAATATGTGAAATAAATGCTATGATACCAAATCGGTTCACCTGACAAAGCCCAGAGTTACAAGACTGTTGTGGTGTTGTTTTTCAGATGATGTGATGATAATTGAATGAGTTTCCGTGCTTTTCAACAAAAGAAGTTCATACAAGGGCTCTGGTGGCTCCAGTAAAAAAGTATAATTCCCTTCTCCAGGCGATAAGATCACTCTTCTAATTGTAATTTGTAATTTTCATTTCTGATTTGTCTTTTTTAGTCTCATTCAGCACATTTTCCTGTGAAGTTGTTTCAGGGACTAAGTTTGGACTGTGGCGTGTCTCCGCCTCTCTCTGTGCAGCACAGCTGTAGGATGGCTCCTGCCCTGGGTATCCTCTAAGTTGTCAGCCAAAATATGAACTAACACAGTAATCTGAAGGGAGCCTTGAATGTTGTAGTAGAATTAATGGAAGAAAAGTGGGTGAAGACAGACAGAAGAGAACCTTGCCCTCCTGAGATTGGTGTTGTACAGGTCAGCCCAACCCATTTTGAGGCTGCTGATAAAGCTGCTGTTGCCACATGGTTTTGTGGCGCCACGTCATTAGTTTGAGTTTAGGGTGTTTCAGTCCTGATTTAGTGCCTGGGTGGAGCTCTGAGATAGGCTGATCTCTGACAGCTGCAGGTTTGCTTGAGGCACCTGGGAGAGCAGGGACGGTGGAGGGTCTTCAGGGTGCTTTCGCCTCTCCCCTTTGGGGAAATATCTCCATACACCACTGGGATTTGAGCCAGTTTAGGAAGATCTTTGAAGATGATCGAATAATCCAGTGAGGGTCAGAAGGTGCTACTTTCCATTGGTACCTCTGAGGGTGGATCAGGTCTAGTGGAGCAAATCCTCTTCTGCCACCCACTGCCATCAGTGTAATTGTTTTTGAGTTTGTCACCTGTCCTTTTAATTTTGGTGGAGAGGATGGCTTAGGGTTTATGGGGTCTTTTTAATGTTGTGTGTGACACCCTGTTCCTCCTCTACCCACACTGCCCACAGTGGACCACGCTAGCAGCTATTGCATAAGAGATGCTATTTAATCAGGTGCATGCTTGCTTGTTGCAGAACAGGGGAATGTGGGACTAGCAAAGCAGGGAGGAGTGGACCTGCTCTGTCTGGCGCTGGGTGGAAAGAACAACACTTTGTCATGCTCTGGCTTTTCTGGATTGTCAATGCTTACTGGCAACTCCTCTTGAGCTTTCCTGCTTGTGAAGAGCGGTTCTTACTGCAATTTCAGAGTGTTTCCTTCTCTCTGTTGTTTTTCTTGTTGGCTCTGGGTCTTCCCTGCCTGTGGGTTGCTCACAGTAAAAGACTAGCCATCACTAAAACCATTTTTTTTTTCTTATATACATAGAGCAGTGATATGGCTATCAAATCCCCCTCTTTGGCAGCATCTTAGAATCTCGCTTGGGATGCTCTGGTGACTTTGAAGCTGAAAGTGTTTAAGAAAAGGGTTTTCAAATACTAAGAGGTGGGTTGAATTTTCTAGTGCCGAAATACATGTTGAATATTGGTCTTTGGGAATATTCTGGTGACAACATGCACATATTTCAGCTCCTGATCCCTAGGATGTTTCTAAGCACATGATAAAACAGATGCATCGTAAGTCTGTTGATGTGAGCAATATTACATAATTGCTCAAGTGTTTGAAGGATTAGTATTTTAGTTTTCAATATTTGGATTTTTGCCTATGCTGCACTTGGTTTTTTCTTTAAAAAAAAAAACAAACCAAAAAAAGCGTATTTAATTTATAATATTTGAGTCCAACATTGCAGTAGCACTATATTTAGTTTTAAAAAGTCTGTTTGGTTTAAATGAGGCTGATTTTGAAACTCGAGCTTCATGGTTGAAGATTAGGGGGAAAAACAGGGGTGTGTGGTTGTTCTGGTTTGTGTCTCTTTCTTTTAGTAATTATAACCTGTTGAGAATGATTATGATGAGAGCTTATGTGGGAGAGTCGGCTTGTTGCATGTTCTTAAATCTTTGGCACGTCTCTGAAAGCCTGCCTGGCTTCTTTTAAATATGATCTGCAGTTGCACACATCTGAACAACATAATACATGAAAGTGCATATGATGTTTCTCCAAGTCCAGTGTGGGGGTAATATACCAATATTGCATGGAATGGTAAAGATTATTATGTGAGTTTGCTCTGAATGGACTTGCTCTTTGTTCTTCTAGCCCAGTAAGAACATTGACTGAGAAACCTGAATATTTAAAATGCCTGAAGGCAAGACTTTGCTTTCCAGGCTTTGCTCCTTGTCTTTGCAGAGATGATAACTGCATAAAAGCAAATGATTAGGTAAAGCATCAAGTCATTATTTATAGACCATAACATTTATTTATGTATTTTTAATAGGGGCTCAATTCAACACTGAAGTCTTTTAAAGCACAAGAGAGATATGCAAGAATGACCATGACAGCAACCTCTGTGCTTCAAACCTTTTCCCCAGGGTGTATGAAATTTTAGTGAGATTGTATGTAGTGTGAAAATGAGTCTCCTGACCAATACACAGTGGTAACAGGGTCCCTGAAGAGGGAAGTCGATGTCTGCACTGTGTGTATCTGTTGCTGTATCTGGATTCTGCTAAAGCTTGTGTGGAGACTTCCAGGAAGGCAGTCATCTCCTGAAGTTCCCTTGAGGGCACAGGTTCTA
The DNA here is from genome assembly GCF_003945595.2 of Pipra filicauda. Lineage (NCBI taxonomy): Eukaryota > Metazoa > Chordata > Aves > Passeriformes > Pipridae > Pipra > Pipra filicauda. The sequence goes on along the minus strand of NW_024105053.1, from coordinate 328,278 downwards.
CTGGTTGGATGTAGGCCCTACAGTTCTGGCAGAAAATACTTCATAATTACCTGTCATCATCATGGCTGGGCTTCGCGAACGAAGATTTGGGAAGGCTCTATCCACATTTGTTACAGGCACGCTGGTGGCTTATGAGGCCAATATGAGACAGACATATCCGATTGCAAAAGGCACAGCAGAAAGACTCCTTAGGTGGTATATTTTGCAAGACACGGTTCTTTCTGCGTTGCCTTTTTTCCTCGAGGGTGATCCTGCGTGTGTTCTCAAAGGAGACAGCTGCGTTATAGATGGTGTGTCTCCAGGACTCCCGATTGGAGGCCAGAGTAGACCAGTTATGGTGATCAATATGGCCAAGGCTGAGATGTTGTTTCAAGGAGTCCTTGTATCTTTTCTTCGGGGCTCCTCTCTTGCGGCAGCCGGTGGCAAGTTCACCATAGAGCAAGATCTTAGGGAGGTGGTTGGTCCTTCATCCTGGAGACGTGTCCTGCCCAGCGCAGCTGTGTTCTCATCAACATGGCCTCAATACTTGTGATTGCTGCTTGTTCTAGAACAGATGTATTGGTCACAAAATCTGACCAGTGGATGTTTAGAATTGTACGGAGGCAGCGTTGATGGAAGCGTTCTAGGAGTCGCAGGTGGTGACAGTAGATGACCCATGATTTGGATCCATACAAGAGAGTCGACAGCACTATGGCTCTGTAAACACTGATCTTGGTACTTTTCTTCAAGTGTTTATTACGCCATACTCTTTTGTGGAGTTTTCCAAAAGCACTGTATGCCTTTGCTAACCTGTTGTCTCTCTCCGTCAATCTTACCATCCGAGGAGATGAGGCTACCTAGGTAATTAAACTGCTGGACTGATTTGAGCTCTGATTGGCCAATGGTGATGTGGGGATGATGGGGGACATCCTGAGGTGCAGGTTGATGGAGGACCTCTGTCTTCTTTAAGCTGACTTCCAGCCCAAAGAGCTCCGCAGCATCTGCAAAGCAGGATGTTAAACGCTGCAGGGCTGCTTCTGTGTGGGCAACAAGGGCGGCCAAAAACATGGAAAACCCCCTTACATTCTAAGAAGTTGAATTTGCTCTATCTCTAGCTGTACTCTCTCCTCCTTTTTCTTAACAGATAATTTTCAGTCAGCCAAAAAATATTTTTTGAGAGGAACTGGACTAAAGAATGCAGTGTCCAGTTATTTCTGGAACCAGAGGACCATCCTGGTCTTGGTTGTGTGAAACCTCAGAAACAGCTGTAAAATTCAGCTGCCTCCAAAAGCACGATCACACGTTGCCTGAGAAAGTTCAGAAGAAGCCTGGGAGGCTTCCAAATCCATGCTCTGAAAGGTCTGGCTGCAGAAAGAAATTGTTCCTGTGGTCAGTATTAGGGCCAGTCGTGTTTAATATCTTTATTAATGATCTGGACAAGGGGATCGAGTGCACCCTCAGTAAGTTCACAGATGACACCCAGCTGGGTGGGAGTATTGATCTGCTGGAGGGTAGGAAGGTTCTGCAGAGGGATCTGGACAGGCTGGATCGATGGACTGAGGCCAACTCTGTCATGTTCAACAATGTGAAGTTCTGGGTCCTGCACTTGGGTCACAACAACCTGCAGCACGCTAGGCCTGGGGCAGAGTGGCTGGAAAGCTGCTCAGTGGAAAAGGACCTGAGGGCTCTGGTCAACAGTGGCTGAACATGAGCTAGAATGTGCCCAGGTGGCCAATAAGGCCAATGGCATCCTGGCTTGTATCAGCAATGGTGTGGCCAGCAGAACCAGGGCAGTGACCATCCCCCTGTACCAGGCAATGGTGAGGCTGCACCTCGAGTCTTGTGTGCAGTTCTGGCCCCCTCACAAGGACATTGAGGTGCTGGAGTAAGTCCAGAGAAGGACAAAGGAGGTGGGAAATGGTCTGGAGAGCAAGACATGAGGAGCAGCTGTGAGAGCTGGTATTGTTTAGCCTTGAGAAGAGAAGGCTCATGGGGGATCTTATCACTTAACCCTGAAAGAAGGTTGTAGTCGGTTAGGGGGTGGCCTCTTCTCTCAGGTAACAAGCGACAGGACAAGAGGAAATAGCGTCAGTGTATGCCGGGGGAGGTCAGGTTGGTCATCAAGAAGAATTCTTCACTGAAGAGGTGGTTAAGCATTGGAATAGGGTGCTCAGGGAGGTGGTGGAGTCACCATCCCTGGAAGTGTTTAACAAATAACTGGACGTGGCATTTGGTGCTATGGTTTAGTTGACATGGTGGTGTTCGGTTAAAGGTTGGACTCTATGGCCTTGGAGATTTTTTCCAACCTAAATGATTCTGTGATTCCATGATTCTATAAAAGAAATGGATGCTTGTGGTCAGCATCAGCAGCATCTTGTCTCTGAGAGGTGACAGCTCATTGCTTCCAGCGAGTTTCTACCAGCAGGGTTAACCTTCAATTTGGAAGAGAAAAATTCAGTCTGGCATGTGTGCTTTGGAAGGCTGCAGTAGTTCAGCTGGAGGTTAAGAGGACAGAGGCAGCAATGACAGGGTTATGGTTCAGTGGTTTGTGTCCTTCAGAGGTCACAGATGAGCCCTTTTTACCACAAAAACCTTTGCATTGACTTGAGAGCAGGAATAGGAACTAAACTAAAACTGCAGAGTGCAGAGACTGACCCTCCATCTGTGGAAATCCCACTACTGGCTGCAGTTGAAGCGATGTCCTGATTTCGGAGATGCGCTCCCTAAGGAGGTGATGAGAGTTGGCTTCATGTGTACTCTTACCTACCAGGGCTGTGTGTAGGAGAGCTGAGCTCTGCTGGTGTGTCCAAGTGCTTCACACGGGTGGACTGACCCTTCATGGAGAAAGAGTGAGGTGTAACTATGCAGTATCGAAGGCAAACGCAGTTATGGCCTCCAGGTAGATACTGGTGGTAGAGATGTAAACTGTTGTCTGAGCATCCTTAAGTTTTTCTCCTCCCAGCTCACTGGGAGGTGAAAGAGAACATTGGTGATAATGAGTCAGTGAGCAGTGTTACGGAATCTGGCAAAGCTGAGACGGGAAGGATCTTCCTTGAAAGTCCCTTCCTAAGCTCTACTTGGCACAGTTGCTTGGGAGCACTAACAGTAGGCTGTTAATTATTTCCAATGTTCAGATCAGATTGGAGATGATTAATGGATTTTGGGAATAGTGATATGGAAATATTTTGGTGGTCTTAATTCAAACTTAAGAGAAAATAGAAAACAGTTCTTTCTTTCTTTTTTTTTTTTTTTTTAATTTTATTTTATTTTGGCCTTTCCAGTAACACAATGAAATCACATCAGTCCACGTTCCAAGTTTATTCAGTTCTGGGGTTTTAAGCTGTATGTTTTCTTGGTGCTTATCAAAACTTAATTTAAACAATTGGTTAGGGGCATTCGTTTGTTTAATATAGAGTCACAGTATTAGAACATCAGATGTTTGTGGTTTGCTTGTAATACTAGATTCATGACTCCTGCAGACAATGCAGTCCAAATTTAACATGTTATTTACATTTTCTTGGTTTATAAATAATTATTGCAGAGATCTTTCCCACAGGAAGATCTTGAGAAGAGTGGGAGCATTTAAAAATAATTGTAGATCTACAAAGCCTTTTTTTGTCCCTAATTTTACATAAGTTGTTTTCAGAAAGAACTGGAGTGTGGAGTCATTTTCTATAGGAGTGTTCAAAATGTTACATGAAAACTCATTCCTTCAGGAAGCCTTGCAATCAAGAAATTTGGGGTTGTGGCTACAAAGGTCTAGATAAATGAGTGCTTATTTCAAGGTCATACAGGAGTAGGTGACATTAGTGAGGACTGGATTACTTTTCAGGTGCCTAAATGTAAGTTTGAACTCACTTATATGTCTGTAGTTTTGACTAGTTTTCTGTGTGCATATGTGTGTGAGAGAGAGCTGTGCTATTTTCAAACATGGAAAAGGGATGTTTCTTGGAATCTGCATACTTAAAATTAGATTTCCGTTGTGGTTACACAACTGTAAAGTAAATCCAGAAAAGCATTACTGACTTTAATTATGTTACTCCAGATTTTTGCTCCCATAAATTATGCCAGAAATAAATTCTGAATACTCTGAAAATTCACAGTGGTGCTTCCCAGCACTGGCTCTGAACTGTTCAGCAAGTGGAAGAGATCCAAAGGATGATTAGGCATGGTGGTGTACAGAGGATGCAGAATAATTGCAGAATTGCACCATTCTTCAAGAAACTCTTTAAATACAGTTCTTCCATTGTTGAACAAGCTTGCAATAACTCAGTTCCTCAAGCAAGCATTTTCTGCTCTGCTATTAAATTAAACAGTCTTGAAGGGCTTATAGGTAGATACATATTTTTGACTATCTGACAGCTATAGAACTTTGCTTTTGTACAGTCTGGGACACTAGATCATGTGAGAATTGGATGATTTTAAGTCTTGTCTGAAATAAGTTGCTTCATTCTGGTTTAAATGAATGCAAAAGGGCAAGGCTAACTTCCTTCAATATTTAAAGTACATTCAGCACAAGAGAATATAGGAAAGATTTAAAAATTAATTTAGAAATTACAAAGCCTTCCCATTTTCCCACCTGACCTGGACTTGGAGAAGAGGCTGGCTGCTGGAGAGAGTTTGTGTAAAAAGAGGGTGACGACGAAAGAGAATAATTTGATCATACTAAAGGGCTTCTGTATCAGTATCAGAAAGAGTTTTAGATTTGATCCTCTCATTAATAATGGATGGCCAGACGGATGCTTCCTCCCCTGCTGTCTCTCTTTAATTCATCTGAATGATGGTGGAAAATACAGCCCAGCCGTTTGAGCCAGGCTGTCTCTCCAGTTTAAAAGCTCACTGTGTCTGTCCCTGAATCTCCTCTTGCAGCACAGCCGTTTTGGCAGGTTGAAAAGTGCACTTGGGAGGTTTCCTTACCAAGCTCAGCAGGTCAAACAACCTAGCTGTTGTTTAGTGCACAGAAGACCCAAACCCACAAAGTCGCATCATCTCAGCCCTGGCTTGGAATTTTATTACCATCTGCAACACAACTGGCTTTGGCTTTCCCTGCTTTCAGACCAGGGCTGCCTCTATGATTGCTTGCCATCCCAAAACTACATCACAGTTGCTGTCCCCAGAGGACACCAGCCTCTGGACACCACAGGCAAGACTGCAGTGACATGCAGTGAGGGAAGGGCTTGTGCTGCCTGACCTGGGCGTGGTGGCTGGAGCCTTTGGTCAACACAACGCTTTGGAGTTTTACTGTTACCTGCTGACATATAGCAAAATGTTTTTCCAACTTTCACCCATTCATCTTATTTTAGTAATATCATTAAAACCCCACCATGTTCCTGTCCAGTGTAACTACTTTCTAGGATATCACGATCCTTGATTTCTGGTATAATTTCACAAAATACATTTTGGAAATGTGTCTCTTTATACGACCTTGCTTATATTGTATGGACATAGAAATAAAGAGGAAGGAGGACACAGATGGCTTCAGGGCTCTAGGAGTAATAAACAGCTTCTACCAGGGGCACTGGTTGTTTTTGTGAGAACTGAGGCAGCTCCTCATAACCAGTGCTGCTAACAAGGACACACCCCATGGCCTTGGAGGTAATACTGGTGCTGGAAGCCCCTGTAGACTTTACAGTGGTGTCAAAGCCAGTGGGTCTGGACTGACAGCAATCTGGTGTTGCAGTTCTGTCACCTTGTGCTCAGATGATCTCGATCAAGGGTAGAAGGAATTAGGGGAGCCTTGCTCTCTTCTCATCCTTGGTTGGGACGTGGATCCCCATGTGGTGCCTGATAAGGGGAGCATATACGGTGCTTAAAAAATTTTCCAGTGGTCCTGTGGCTACAGGAAAGCTTCACATGAGGCTGTATGGGATGCATACCTTTTGGTAGCTCCATTCCCTCTTGTATAAAAATGGGCACAATCCCATTTCCTTAATGCAAAATTTTGCTAATTACCAGCATTTTGGATACTATGAGAGCAGCTGGAAATAAATAACTCCTGTAGAGAGTCATTTGGTGGTAAGGTTTTCAAAACAAATCCAAGTATATGGCTAGGTTTTTATCTAACTGTTCTCCCCCCTTTTATAGTGTAATGTTTCCTGCAAAAATTCTGCATTTCTACATTTGGCTGTTTGAGTGTCCTCTTGGTGAACTGTTCTTTGTTCTCAGGACGTGTTGGCCTGATATTGCAAATGTCCTGGCAGTTACTAGGTTTGATTTAGGAAGTCTAGATGTTTCCACAGGTCTTTTGATCCTTAATATAGTCGACATAAATACTTCAAAATCAAAGCAGTTAAGAAAGCATTCCAGGGAACCTTTCTGCAAGACTTGATATAGAGTTTTTCTGGGCCCAGTTTGCCTGGTTAACTGGTTTAAATCAGGTTCTATCTGATCAAATTCAGATACCTCTGTTCTACATAGCCACATATTTTTCAGGCAATGGAGCAGAAAGTGGACTTGAAAGATGTCATGCATCTAGTCTGAAAATAAAGATCTGCAGCAGGTCAGATAACCATTTCCTCCTAAGAGTGCCTATTTCTCTCCTTTGGCCAGAAATGGAGCCCATGGTGACAAGGTCAGGATCCTCATGATGAGGATTCAGCTGATGTTAAGTAACAGAAATCCCAGTTTTCATGTCCCTGTATTCTTGTTGGTTACTTATGTGGAGGTCAAACCTGAGGGTGTAGTTTCACTGTTCAGTAAATCCAGCTTTAGGGCTCCTACAGCTGGATGAAAAGCACTGAGGCCATGAAATGTAAAATGCTGACTGCTATAAAACTCACTGTCAATTCAAATTTGTTCAAAATCTTCCAAAGCCTCCCAGCGCCAGATTTAAATTTTTATTGCCAGGTCAAGTATCAGCAGTCTTCCTATGGCTGGCATAAAGCTGACCTGTAAATGTGCACTCTGGCTAATTCAGCAGAAGCATAACTCTGTGCCCAGATCTGATTTGTACCACTGGGTAATCCAGAATAAAATGCGTTTCCTACTTTCCTGAAGGATTTCGGACCTCAGAGCATTACAGCAAAACCATCTTTCAGCAATAGCATGTCCTTTAATGAAAAACTGCAATTCAGTTCCAAGGTGTTTTTTTCCCATTGTTACTTTTTTTGTTATTAGTTTCTGACTAAGAAGTAGAAAAAATGAAAGCTACACTTGAATAGCAATTAGTAAATGAATGTCTTTTTCTGGTAGTGCATTTATTTCTCTGGTGATGAAATGCCCAGATGACGTTAGGAAAACAAGTACGATGCCTACATCTATATATAAAAAGATTAACTGTATATGTCAAACATAACCTTTAAAGCAATTATAAAGTGATCTCACTCAGGGGATGAAAAAAAATTTTGAAATAACAGTATGTGTTTTTCTGGAGGTTTAGGCTAGGCTGAAAATGCCAAAGGCTTTATCCTGGAGGATTTTGTCTTGGCTGTTTGCACAAATCACCTTTTAAAAATCGGTAATGGGACATTTTAATGACCCTCTCTATTTCCTTTTCCCCCTATGAGAAAGTATTATTGAAGCTCTTTACATCATCCCTTTGAGGACAATATAGGAAGAAAAAGCTCAGCTTGTCAGAAAAAAGAAAAAAAAGTTTGTTGCTTATGCAGTGAATATCCAGATATGCTTTTTGACAGTTCCAGCGTAACTTATTTAAAGAAAATACTCTTATTCTTCTTTAAAGGGATAGCTGTATGAGGAGTGGCTGAGGTCTCTTGGTCTCTCCAGCCTGCAGAAGAGGAGGCTGAGGGGAGACCTCATTGCAGTTACAACTTCCTTGTGAGGGGGAGAAGAGAAGCAGACACTGGTCTTTTCTCTGTGGTGACCACTGCAGAACCCAAGGGAATGGCCTGAAGTGGTGTCAGGGGAGGTTTAGGTTGGATATTAGATTAGAAAAAGGTTCTTCCCCCAGAGGATGGTTGGGCACTGGAAGAGGCTCCCCAGGGAAGTGGTCACAGCACCAAGCCTGACAGAGTTCAAGAGGAGTTTGGATGATGCTCTCAGGTACATGATGTGACTCTTGGAGGTGGTCCTGCGCAGAGCCAGGAGTTGGACTCGATGATTCTTGTGGATCCCTTCCAACTCAGCATATTCTGTGATTCTGTGATAAGCAATCATTTAAGACAGCTTTTTTGCTTCCTTAAGAAAACCTAAAAGAAGCAGCCTCTCTTCACCTACAGCACCTATGTTTAACTTGGTATTTTGAACTGAAAGGCTGGAGATGAAGAAAGTAAGTGTGTTACTTTCTGAGCCATAACTAAAAACTTTCGCTGAGGAAGGGAGAAGAAGATAGCCAGTTTATTTATGTGGGTGATATTTCAGTCTTTGAGAGCACATCTTATGTGAGTGTGCTGGGTGGAAAAAGGGCAAGGTAAAAGCTGATTTTTCTGGCTGTAAATACTCCAGGGATGAAGGTAAGAAGAACTGATAACCACCAAGAAGAGCAGAGAGCTGTAGCAGTTACATGTCTGTGGGTTTAAAATTTCAGGAATACATTTAAGCTGGAACACAGACCATTTCCAACTATGTGGTGTGCTGGGACAGCTTTCCAGCAGAGTAACAGAGATGTAAATCTTCCTTACTTCTAGTTAAAATTTGATGAGTTTTATTGAGTAGAGAGTGAAAAAGTTGCTGTGGTATCTGGGGTCCAGCTTTGATGGTGCCCAGCAGGATCTTTGGCTGGTAGCAGCTGCTCTGCTCACTGGGTGGTGGTGGCACATCTTTGGATGGAGGCAGGCACCTGGGTTGGGCAGGCTGCAGCCGAGCAAAGTGGCTTGTTGGTTTGTGGTTGGACAGAAAGGAGTGGTAATTGGCTGTTGGCATTGATGGGTAAGAGGGGACCTAATTTTTTTTTTAAAGGTTTTTGCATCAGCTTCTTTTCGACCCTCTGAGAGCATCTGGCCCAAAAGCTTCACTTTGTGCAAAGGACGGTGCCTTGTCTTGTGCCGTGAGTTGGCTCTGGGTACAATCCAGGGGCTCCTGCAGCAGTGGAGGGTAAGCCTGAGCCCTTAAACCAATACTCAGGATTGTGAGAGTCTTTCTAAAGTGATATCCCATGAAGGGTGATCCCCTTGGTCCTCCTCAAACTGAGTGGTCACTCTGTCTCTGCACCATCACGACCCTACTACTTGAACAGGACTAATACTTCTATATTGCACTCAGTATATTAATTGAGATTTCCCACCCCAGAATCTTCCCAGATGAGATGTTCAGTACCTGTAAATATCCTATCCACAAAATCTTAGTTCACTTACTTTATCCTTGAAAAAAAAAATCTCAGTGGACCACACTTACTGAGATATAGGTGATCTGGCAGATTTAATCACCAGATAGTGTGAATCGGCAGTCTCAGAAGGATTCAGAGCAACCAGGACAAAATCTCTTTGAAGGAAAGTTGTCACCAGGAACAGGGACTCCTGTTATCAGGACAAGGGACTTTGGGCCTACTGGGCTACCTATTCCCAGTTCTGCCTTGGTTTACTGCAGGCAATTCTAGGCAATGCCAGGGTGGGCATAAAGTTAGAGTATTTTGTATGTAGGTCTTGTACTTGATGCAAGGCAGTGAGGTGGTTTGGCAGGTCTGTCACCTACAGAAAGTAGCAAGGTGGTGACGACTTCGTTAAAATTTTCTCACCTGTGTCTTGAATCTATTTTGGTGGAAATCAAGAGTAAAAATAAATTTCTTCTTAGAGTTTTCCATTTTTATCAGGCAGATCTATTTTTTCCCTTGATGAACAGCTTGTCACCTTTCTATTTTTGGCTTCTTTTGGCACTGGACACCTGAGCTGCTCTTCTCACCAGTGCAGAGGTGTTCAGCTCAGTGCTGCGCTGTCTGTTTCTTCTGGGAGGAGTATTTCCTATTTATGCTTGTCTGGAGTCATTTTTCCAAAGCCAGAAGGTTTTGTTTGAGAAAATCAAATCCCTTGAAAGTACTGTATAATTATCTACATGATTAATTTAAGTGTCTGCCATGGCTCTGCAGTGAGCTCGGGGGCGTAGACAGGCAACCCGCGGCGTATCAACGCCTGCAGTTTTTCCTGTGGGGAGCAGGAATGGGGTTTTGAAGGCTGCCTGCCCCCGGCAGCGTGGAGGGGGCTGTCATCCACTGTCTCCAGAGGGATATGTGTGCATGGAGGGGAAGAGCCCTCCAGCAATGTTGCTAAATGAATGATGGATGAGTTTTGCATGGAATGCAGATGCCTTTGAACGCTTCAACCAGCCAACTGCAGGATTGAAGCTGAAGTCAACATCAGGTTGTGCCCTTGGCCAATGTTGAAAGGAGATTTGGAGACTGGAGTTAGAGCTTCCAGCTGCTTTCAAGGAGCCCCAAGTTCTCCAGGCTGGAGACTGGGGCAGTGCTTTTGGTCTGGGGATAGTTTGAAAAGGACAGCCTGTAACACGTCCACCCAATGTCAAAATTGGTAACCAGCTGAGAGCAAAACTCCTTAAATTATTAGGTCAAAAAAGGCCTCAAAGGATGATCTGGTCTGATCTTCTCTGGAGCTTAAATGGTTTTGAACCTTGTGTGGTTACTGAGAACTATACTGATGTTTGCTGTTGAAGCAACGATAAGGATGTCATTGTCATAACTTACTGGATGTTACCCATTAAATGACCACTCACTGTGCTCTTGCTAAGATGATGTTGAAGGAAAAAAGTAAGAGGGATTGAAATGGAGAGATCTACTCTTTCCCACAGCCCAAGAGAGATTGGCTCTAGTCATTGCTCATGGCAGATATTTGTCCAGCCCTCGGCAGCTACCATGAGTGATGGAGACTCCAGCCACTCTAGACAGTGTTCTGCAGTGCTTTGATATTCTTTATCCTTATGTTACCTAACCACTAACCTAAACCTATCTTGATATGGTTTGCACCCATTACTCCACCATGGGCAAGCGGAACAGACTGTTTTTCTCCTCCTGGTCACTGTAGGGCATTTTAAAGTACATGAGGACCTGTAACTTGTGCTCTCACCCCCCACCTGCAATGCCTTCTCTGTTTTGGACTAGCAGGCCCTGATTTCTTGAGTGTTTCCTAGTAAGTCACACTTTCAAGACTGGCAGAGCTCTGCTCCAACTGGGCAGTTTTGCTGCTGAGACCTTCCCAGCCCTGCGTGAAGCTACAGAGATATTTCACATGCCTCGTAGGCTTTGTCCCTGTTGACACACCTTGGACAATGACCCTTTTATTTCCCCAACAGCAAGACTTTATTGATGGGAATGATTCCCTAGAAACTCTGGAAGTGTTCAAGGCCAGGCTGGATGGGACTCCGAGCAACCTGGTCTAGTGAAAGGTTTCTCTGCCCATGGCAGTGTGGTTGGAACTGGATTCCCTTCTAACCCAAGCCATTCTGTGATTCTATAGTTCTGTGAAACTCCACATCTTTCCCCAGAGACTTGCCACCTATCTAAGCCAACCTATCTAAGTGTGGTTTTCCTTTTGTAGTACTCTGCTTCTATCCCTACTGAACTTCATCCTAATTTTTAGAGAATGTTTTTCTGATTTTTCCCAAGCTATTTTAGATGCTGATCCCGTTCTCCAGTGTGTCTGCAGACACTCCCAGCTTCGTGTAATCTGCAGATTTAATATGTGTACTCTCTTTCCTTGTCCAGGTCACTAATGAATGTGCTGAGCAGAACTAGATCCAGCAGAGTTCCACTCACAGTGTCCTTCTGTTTTCACAGAATGTCATTAATAACTACTCCCTGGGTATGGATTTATGGTAGTCTCATTTAATCATGTTTCCTTAGTTTGTTTATGAGAAAGTTGTTTGAGACAGTGACAAAAGCTATAATAAAGCCCAGATAAATGACATCCAACAACTTCTCCATTATGAAATTAATTTGATTTTATATTACTTTTTTCTTGTCTCTCCTTTTATTTTTGTTCTCTTCCACATACATGCAGACTGTTTCTTTGTTTGACTTAGAGTTTTTAAAATGATTTAAGATAGACTACTGAGTGATGTAGCATTCTTTTGCTGCTTCTCTTTTTACCCTTAAAGACAGACACTGCACTTGCCGTTGTCCTTCCTTCTGGCACCTTACCTGCCTGAGTTCTCACAAGTGACCAACAGGGAGGTATCTGAGATGGTTTCAGCTGATTTTGTAGGGAATTTAAAAGGTGGTTTGTCCTACTCTGCTGGACAGAAAATGCTTGACTTGGACAGAGGACGGATCTCACCCTGGAACAGGCCGAGAAGAGGATAGTGTACTTCTGTACTGATATTGTGTCGCATTTTATACTAATCCTCTGTACATAGGTGGCAATTTTAACAAGGACTAAAGCAAAAAGCAAACCAGTGTTGCCTTTTTCAGTGTCATTTTTCAATAACTTTCTCTCTGAGCAACACTTTTTCAGACTGTCTTTGTGGTATTAATATGCATATAAAGAGTAATTTTTTTTCTTTTTTTTTCATCTTCTCCAAGTTTTATTTCATTTTTATGCCCTGATGTTTCTATTATTTTTGCCTATGTGTTCACACTATGTTTTTTAACTCCTGCTCGGTAACCTTTTAGTGTTCTTTCTTCTTGTCTTTGAGGAAAATGAAAAGCTCGTGATGTTGCCAAGTCTTCTGATCCTTCTGCATTGAGATGCTATTGTGCCTGTGCCTTTTAAGCACAAAATATTGTTTCTTCGAGGAACTACAGCTCACCTTGATTTCTTTTTCCTTTAAACTCTTCTGCATGAATTCTTACCTAGTAGGGTTTTTTAATGTACTGAAGCCAATAATTTCTGTTTTGCTGTCCCCTATCTCTTGATTTTACAGGCATTCTTACATGAGTTTCTTTCCACCTTCTTGCCCCCAACGTATCCCTCTCTGGAGGCACTTCCCTCCTTGACCTATCTGTTATGTGAGAATGTTGTTCTGAAGGCACCAGGAGCCTCTGTCTCATACTGCTCTCCTTTCCTAGCAGATATCTCATGATTGTACTCTCCCATTGCCATTGAGTCAGTTGTATCAGCTTCTTTGTTTAGGGTTTGTTTTGTTTGTGTTTTTTCACTTTTATTATTAACCAGATAATTTAGCAGTTCTTCCTCCCTCTGTGTTCTGGACCTCAGAGCAAGTATATAGATCATCCTCAGTATGTCAAGAGTGCCTCTACGTTTTCTTTTTTGGTTCATATATAAGCCATGCATCTTTAGATCAGTATTCCAGATCGAGGTCTTACTACAGCAAGTTCCAATTATGTCAGTTAAATCATCACTTTTGTCTTAAATTAAATCTGAGATCTTAAATAAGACCTAAGTTCTGTGTTAAAAAATATATTCACCAGTGTTGCATTAAATATCTAAGATGCGCAGAGGATTTAAGGCTATTTCGTGGTCAATCTGTGTCTCTATTATCACCTCTTCTTTTTAGACCTGTGCTAACTCAGAAGTGCCTCTCACTAGGCAGTGGGCCATTTCCTCCATTCCCAAGCTGATGCCCATCCTTTTTGAGCTGTTGGTGTAGCATCACCCTGATGGTGAAGATGATGGTGTCCTCCTAGGAGGACCACATGTGGCCCTGATCTGTTGTCCTTCCCTGAGCTTTCTTGGGGTTACTCCTGTCCGTCTAAGTAGTGCCATGCAGCCAGTGGGGTGGCAGAAATTTGGATACAGTTTCTGGGCAGCAACATTTTGCAAGAGTCTCCCTTTACACTCATGCTCTTGGGGTTACAAGCTCCTTCTACAGCTCCTCTGCCAGAGCCAAGCCTTGCGTACACATCTGCAAGAGCAGGCCTGAAGGCTGCAAGCTCAAAGCTGCTGCTTTCTCCTGCCTTCCTGGTGCACAGCTCACTGAGCAGCATCCACTGCTAGAAAATAAATCCCTGAAAGAATCCAGTCAACCAGACTTGACTCGTGTCAGGGTTTTTTCTTGTTTCATAGATCCTAATGATCATGAAAAAAACCCCTTTCTCACCCTCTTGCTTGCTAACCCCCAGCTCTCACTGCTTCCTGGTTGGTTGTGTGCCTCACTCTCAGAAGTGCAGGAAATTGGGGAATTCACCTGCCCAACTCTCGTCCCAGGAGACTGGGTAGTCGCCTCCCTTAGATGCTTTATTGGGTTGATTCAGTCTGCTGTAAGCCACTGCCGCCAGTAAGAGGAGGGAGCCCATTGATGTCCTCACCCTTCATGTATGCTGCTGCCCATCCCTCGTGCAGCTTGGTGGGGACGTAAGTCAGAGATGTGACCAGTTTAAGACTATCTCAGCCCAAAATCACTGGCATGGAGGAGGCAGAGCTGCCTCCAGCAGGGGCATCAGCCACGTTCAGTCACTGGTGAGACTGAAGTATTGCGCTTTGCCCTTTCAGCAGTCCTTGGAATAGGTTTGGCTGGAGTGTCTCCTCTGCTTCGCTAAGAGCCCTGGAGCTGTGGCAGGAGCATCCGCTCGGCTCTCCAATTCCCCTTTTACCGGGAAGGTCAGGAGCTAATGGTGACCTTTTATTCCCTTGCTGAGGAGAGCAGCTGGTGCCCTCAAGTGGCAAATCGCAGAAGGAGAGCGGCCCGGCCGGCGAGCCGGCGTTGGGATGCTGGGCTGGGGCTGTTGAACGCCTGCAGTGGTTTTGGCACTTCTAACCATGCTGTTTACCCCTTGCAGGACAAGACGGTGTGGTGATCGTGGCAGGAAGGACACTTTGTTCCCAGCGGAGTGGGGACCCCGACGGCAGGCATACCTGGACAGCCAGAGACACTCCCCATTGCTTCATCCACTAACAGCCAGTCCGTAGGGCTGGCTGTGCTGTGTACACCAAACATCCTGCCTTGACTGTGCTTTTGGTCAGTCAGAAACCCCTCCCCCCCAAAAAAAAATCTCCCTAAGATTAGATGGAGTTTGCTTTGGATCTGCAGCCCCACTCCAGCATGTCCCCAGGGGCTGCAGGGGGCCACGGCAGACGACCAGGGAGCCGACTGGGGCCGGAGCTGATGCCGTGAGGGGATGCACGGGGACAGCGATGCCCATCACACAGGACAACGCAGGGGTCTTCCTCCCCCTCCTGTGCCAGTGGCTGCAGAACAGCCGTCGGGAGGGGGCCGAGGGAGCCGAGCAGCAGCTCTGCCGCTCGGCAGTCCAGAAGCTGAGTGAGTACATCCAGCTCAACTTCTCTGTGGATGAGAGCACACTTCAGCCAGGGAGCTGTGGGACTCTGGATACAGAGATCTGCACCATGTACCTGGCCCAGGAGATGCGAAAAAACGAGGTTCTAGGTTTGAGCTTTGGGAATATCCCTGCTCTGGGGGACTATGGGGAGAAGCGTCGGGTAGGAAAGAAGAGGAAGGGGCATAAGGGGCCTGTGCTTGACGTTGGGTGCATCTGGGTGACGGACTTGAAGAAAAACAGCCCGGCCGGGAAGTGTGGGAGAGTGCGCCTGAAAGACGAGATCCTCTCTCTGAACGGCCAGCTGATGGTCGGCGTGGATGTCACTGGAGCAAGGTAAGAGGGGAAAAGCAGCCACCAGCAGCTGTCTCCTGTGGCACATGCTGCAAGTCATCAGCTGGTGCTGATGAAAGTCCAGGAGCAGATGTTTTGGCCTCTGCTTTCCAGCCCCTGAGAGAGCTCTGGGTTCATTCTTAAGGTCTGCAGAAAATAAGTAACGAGAGCAAATCGATAATTACCTTACATGTGCTACTCACACTTCCACTGGAAAATTTTCAGAGGTCATTGTGTCAAAAAATAGTACGTCGTAAGCATCAGAGGGGCTCCACTGAAACAGGAGTCTTCCTGAGTTTGTATAAAACTGTTTCCTTAAGTAAAAATGAACACAGATGCAGCAGCTCTGAAAGATATTTTTACAGGTGCTTCTTATTTTTGTTTGAAACATTTGAGTTGAGGGAAGCTTTTTTGACAGCTAAATGTTGTCTGAGACTTTTTCAAAGCAAGACATTTTTGTGTTTTCCACATTGGAATAACCTAATTTTAATAAATTCCCTTTGATTTTAATGCATTTGCTCTCTTCTGTTTCCTGTCCCAGAAAACTTGAAACCTTTAAGACTTCAAATCAGACATGAAGGTTTTTGCAATGATATAGATTATTTTTGTGGTGTTTTTTTAATTCAGCTACTCCATGCTGTAAATTTGTTATTGTCCCAGTCTTGCTCTTTGTGGGCTGGCAGACTTTCTCACATTTCTCTTTGCAAAGGCAAAAACCTTTCTCTGCTAATGATGTGGATGCAAATGTTCATTCATACCTGAGGTTGCAATGTACCTGAGAGCACGAAATCTTCCCCCTCTTGCCAAAGTGGGTTCATCTTGGGAATGGACAGTTTTGGAAACCAAGTGCTAGTGGAGTGCTCCCAACAGGCAGTGGATGTGGCAGGAGTTAGGGGTAACTATCACTCCCAGTTCTGCCATGTGACTGAATAAAAGCAGTGAGTTCTCAATCTGTGGGCACTGGGCAGCTCAACCCATCTGTGGTTTTATAGGTGTGAAAAAAACCCTCCGTAATTCCTGACCTGTCGTTCAATGAATGTATAAATATTGCTACTGGGGCGGTATCAGTCAGTGGGTGCCTCCAAATTCAAGAGGGGTTGTGGCAGAAAGCAGTGACATTTTGCCAAATGTCACTGGTCCTAAATCCAAGGAATCCAATACAGTGCATAAGAGCAGCACAACACGTGGAGGAGCTGGCTGTGGGTATCACTCATCTGTCTCTCCTTGCTAGGAAAGCTGAATCTGACTTCTTTAAAGACAAGTTATTTATTTAAATTCCACCTGATTTCCATGTAAACAGCAGAAACAGATTGATTATTGCCGAACTTATTTCTTTTTTTTTTCTTTCTTTTGATTTAGAGAAACATTATGTGGTAATAAGATCATCAAAGCTCTTTGCTTAACAGCGTATTATTACATTAGAGAGGAATAATGTAGGTGGTGTCATTTTTGGTGATGTTAGTGATTTAGGGAAAATTACTGCTCTCTTCAGACTTAGAAAATTGTGTGTGTCTATCAAACACAATTACAGGGAAATGAGCTGTATTGGAGTATGGAATAAAGGTTAGTCAAAACTCTGTCTATTTATTTATCTTCTGTCTATACAACTGTATCTCTAAACCACATGGGTTATGTTCCCCCAGACAACAACTTCCTATGTATATTGGAACTACTCTACTCTTTTTGGCTCTTACTCATTTACTGGAGGGAGGCTCTTAGTATTTCTGCAGATGACAGATGAATCCTTCATTTCTTGAGCATAACTGAATGGGGCTTCACTGAGCAAGTCCTGGGAGAATTGCAAAAGGATTATTTTGTCATGAATATCATTCAGTTTGAAATATTTCATTATGAATTTCATCAAGCATAGCTGCAGTGCTTGGACACAGCTACCATATACATCTAATCTTAAAAGTCAGCGCTAAATACGTTTCCAAAGTCAAACTATTTTTAAAGAAAGCAGAGTAAGATACATTACCAGTGTTGACAGTGTGGTAGAAACATGAGATATGATTATAATTTTGTCATTGAGAAAACCCAACCACTGCTTTAAAATACCATGTTTCTCATTGCCAAAAATGACCAAACATTGCCATGTGTGGGAATACAGTCAGAGAACAGGAGGACTTCTTTTTAACCCACAAACTGGAGCTGCTTCCCAAAAATGAACCGAGAAATGTTTTGGCAGCCGTACCTTTGCACAGTTTTTCTTAGTCTCTCCTCTTCAGCCAGTGTCCTGGGCAGAGTTGCTAGGACTCCTGAGCACAAGATGTGGCATGCCAAATGTCAGGGAAACCAGTTTATTCTCAAAGATACTGAGAAAGTCCTTCAGGAATCAGGTCTGCAATGGAGAGGGAGTTTCAACTGACACTGCTAAAGGTGAAGCTTTTACTTTACCTGAAGTTGATGGTTTTCAGCAGAGCCAAGGTCTTTCCTGAATGCTTCCTGCTACTGCACATTACATGTACATGCTCCAGGATAGCTGAAACTATGATGGTAATGTTCTGTTCCTCCTAACAGGTCAGTGGTAGTAGTTGTGTGGTATGTGGACGTTCTAAACACAGTACTGCTTCTCTGTATGTGCTCACAGCTGATTACAGAGCACAGTTCAGAATGTCTAACAAAATCACAGGTGTCAAAGTGTGCGTAGCACTTTGTGCTGCTTTCTGTGGCAGTCAATAACACTCCTGGGTTCTGCTAGATGAAATCTTGAGGTTCTTTGTCAAAAAAGTTCTTGCTGGTGCTGGAAACACAACATGCTGTCCCTGGCTGTAATTAGAGACAAATTCTGCTGTTCACAGCAGTCTTCAGGAGGGTGATCTTCTTCCTTATCCCCTTGGGAGCCCTGCACACAAGGAGCAGATCTGTGCCTGCAGAGCAGTACAACTGCTGTGACAGTGGGAGCAGGGTACAGGGACCTTTCCTGTGTCTGAGAAGCGCTGCTCAAAAATCTGACAGTGTGGTTGGAAAACTTGTTTCAGCAGAGTACTCCTTTCAAGGCACTTTTTTATTGAGATCCCCCTTCCTCAGAAGTTTGAATGGCAGGATTTTTTAAAATAGATTGCTTTGCTCCTCCAATAGAAGTATTTTCTTGTTGGGAAGAACATTCTTCCTCTCCAGATGTTGTCACTATTTGATATTCAAGTGCAGTGCTCCAGTTTTGCATTTTCCATGGGGTGCTGCTTCATGCCCTGCTGTGGTGAGACACTGTCACTGCCTCAGGAGGCTGGATGTCCTCGCCATGGCTACTTTGTTCCTGCACTGGCAGCTGTGCTTGTCTCTGGAGCATCGACAAGATTTTGTTGCATCCTGTTATTCAGCAGTGTGTTCAAAATGCTTCCATGTGCCCTGAATGGCTTGTGGAGATAACATGTATGGGAACAAGGATCAGTGAATCAGCGGGGGCCCTCAGGTTAAGTTTTGGGTAACTAACCCATTTTTTAGTAGGGTCAGGTCTTAAGGTGTGTTATGGTGGAAGGGGAGGATTTCAGGTTTCTGTGCCTCTGATGGGATTGTGTTTCTCTTGAAATTTTGAGGGATTTAATTTCTGCTTGGCAGTTCAATCTCCTTTATGCATAATTTTTATTATGGAAAAATCACCCCAAGAAAACTATCTGTGGTCATCGCAGAAAGCTTTGTCTCACTGCACCCCACCTCCCCGGCATGTCAGGTTGCATGGATTGATTGGTCTGTTTTACTGTTTCCTCACCTCCTTCCTAAATTTAGCAAATGTGCTGCCAACACAAAGTGCTGCTCAGTGTAAGCAGCTGCCTTTTCTGGTGTTAGTAGGGCCTTGATTATGTTCATAAGAAAATATTTTTGTTTTATTAGAAAAACAAATGGACATTTATCCTGTCCCTTTGCCCTTGGCCAAGGGGCAAACTTGTCTGTGGGAGCTCCTTGTTAAAATATTAACAGCACTGACTACACAGAGAAAAACAAATACAGTGGTCCTGGAGACTGTAGCCTCCAAACACAAGTTCAGGGAATAGATTTCTCATAACTGACCTAAAAAATGCCCCCAACCTGTTGTGGTATTGAATTAATTTCCTTTTTTATATCATATTACCAATCTTCATGCTGCTAAGTGATGGATCAGGGCACAGAGGCTGAGACCTGGGGCTTGTTATCACGGGCAAGGATGAGAAGCCGATGCTGACATGCCCTCCAAGCTGCCTGGTGCGTGAGTCCTGAGGATGGAAAACAAGCAGCACGCAGGGATTTTGGCAGAGGGTTTTCTCCTCCAGTTGAGCTGCTGTGAGCTGGGATACAGCAAATGTGTGCTCAACCTGTGCAAAATCATAGAAAGCCTATGGATGTCTAACGTTTCCCAGGCACAGCCCAAGTCTTTCTGTGCTCCTGAAGTCTGGCTGCTGTATTTTACACTGATAATGGATATAAATACCCCTCCTTGATTTTGGATATAAATTCCTCTGCTTTTCCCCCTCCCCCACCCTTAAAATATTGCAGGACTAAGAAACTAAGAAGGAGTTGTTTTTCTTCCCTTTTTTTATGTCTCCCAGAAAGGTATGAGCAGACTTAGCCACACGTGTTGAGAAATAAATTGCTCTGAAGAAATGAGCTTTATTCCAAATCCTCTCTTAAGAGCCAAAGTCTTAAGCAGAAGGTCACTAATCCCCAGACTCAGCAGAGATCATTTAGCTTGTTTGTCCTCTTTGCTTTGCTAATCTGAGTGTGTGTTCGCTCAGTTTCCCCTCCTCACCCTCCTGTTTGTGCCGTTCCTCTCCATCTCTCCATGCCAAGCCCAGCATCTGCAGAAGCAAAACTTGTAGCCATAGTCATTTGCAGCATTCCATCACTACAGCTGCCTCCTCAACAGACTCCCCAGACCGCTCATCCTCCTCAGATTTGCATCTCATTTACGTTCTTGCTTAGCGCAGTTTTATCTAACACCTATGAAAAATGATGGAAAGACTTCCATTGATTTAAACAGCTCATGTCCCATATGTGTTTGTGTGTTTGTGCCAAAATTTTGGGAATAATATGCTTGCCATTGCCTTCTATGCACTACTGCCACTGAACAACAGAGCTGTCCTCTCTTGGTAGGAAGCGTGATCCCCAGGAGCATACATGTATAAGTAGGCAACATCCCCAGGGTCATCTGCTGAAATTGCTCCCAGCCCTGTCTCCGCACGCTTGCTTTTCAGAGGGATTGCATCAGGCTTGGGCAGAGAGGTTGGTGGTGTTGCCTTAGGAGATGTAAAATTTCCAGGGGGTATAAGAGAGTTGTCCTACACTTTTTTTTTTCGTGCTTTGGTTTTGTTCTACTGAGCTGTGAGCACTCTGATTAGAAGGCTGTACCTTGCTGCCGAATGTGTGGCTGTGCATCTACATTTAATTTGCTGTTCTGACCACACTGTAATTACAAGAGAACCAGCCCAGTGTTTGGGAGGGAGCTCTGCCCTCTCCAGTCATCCACTGTGGGAACATCTTGTTTTGGTGAACTAGCCTTGTGACTTGTCATTTACCCTGATACCAAAGTGCCAGCAAGATCCCTTTTCCATCCTGAGTGGGATTTTCAGCCTCACACACAGCAAGCATCCCATGCTCTCAGGTCATCTAGAAGCACAGTCAGGATGCAGCAGAACATGGCTAATTGGCAAACTGCTGGAACGTGCAGAATAGATTCACTTTTTTCTATTGCCCAGCCAATGAACAGGTGAGGCCTTCAGCTACAGCAGCAATTTTCACCACCTCTCCAACATTGCATTTGCTAGCACAGAACAGTGTTTTAGCCATCAATAATTAAAAATACAGATGTTCAAAAACACAAGCAAGGAACATTTCATGCCCCTTATTCTTACTCCTTCTATAATGCTTGTGCCCTTACACTCCAATTTGCAGTGTGCAGTCATTCACAGCATCTCTTCTAATCTGTAAATGTAAATTTCTCTTTATATTCTGGGAGTCCAAAGTTTTGCACAAAGAAAGCTGTGGGCTAAAGACTGATTTCCGTGAGATAGAAGCTCTGAGTGATGCAAGAGGAGGAGGCAACTGGAGCCAGGTTACTGAGAGGTTGTAATTTCCAGCCTGTACTGACTGATGTGCTATGAGTTTCAGAAAGGCACAGCTTCTCCAGTCCTTATTGAATTTTTTTTTTCTCATAGGATTGGGCTAAGCAAGCAGCATTTCCCTTCTCCAATGGGTTTTGGGGCTGCTCCGCAAGCAGGTCTTGATCATATCTTCTTGCCACCTCATGTACCTTTGGGTGTGATGGTTGCTGTCCTGGACACGTACTAGAACTGAACTGTGACCCTCCAAAGCTAAAAGCATTAACAGTGATGGCAGCTTAAAACCCAATTATCCTCTGTCACTGGGAATCAGGCCTGGATTGGGAAGGACAGGAGCAGGGAGGCTTGAAAGATGATGAACAGGAGACAGTTCCACAGGCAGAGGCTCAACAACAACCTCAGAGAGATGATTTGTCAGCATGAACCTACCATCTACGGACATAAGTGACAGGATAAATATAAGAAATAGGTATGATCAGGAAAGAGGCGGGTGTGTAACTACAGAGACAGCTGCTGCAGTGGATGGCTTTGGGGATGGGCTTTTTTTTAACATGGAAAGCTCATTGCTTATTTTAGGTGATGTGACACTTGCCTCCAGCTCTAAGCAGTATCACATGCTCCTTGAAACTTATTTTTCTGTCTCTTTTTTATCAGATGTGGGCTAAGAGGGGAAGGGTGTATGTATCAATTGCAGACTCTGCAGCATCACTCACTGTACTTGCTGCTTTCTCTGGGTAAAGTTTATGATGCTCAGCAAGATCAACTGGGCCTCAAATGGGAAACACTTTTAACAGACCAGTACCAGTGAAAAGATAAGTTGTCAGGCATTGCCACAAAATTTGGGGCTGTTCAGGAAGACTGCTACCTGCCAAGGCAGGACAAGAGTAGGGCAAATGTGATTATTACCAGCAAACTTCACTCTAGAGCATCCAAGTTTCAGGAAGCCCAGCCACACTGAAGCCTCTTTAACAAGACTGTGAGAAACTAGAGGTGGAAAATGGATTCAGGCTTTTTCAGAATAAAACCAAATAGTTGGAATGTGACTGAAGAAGATTATTGTTTCTGTTGATGCCTAAGACTCTTTTCTATTGTCTAAAAAGGTGGCAAGGTCTGTTTTTTCCCCTTCTCCATAGCAAGTATTATAGATAACCAGATGATCTTCTAAAAAAACCACCAACAACTGGCAAAACAAATAATTGATTAATAATGCAATAACTTTGACTGTGTTTCCTAGTCCATTACATGATCACTAGAATGGGTTCAGGCTAGCAGAGTAACTATTTGATGTAACAAAAGTCAGTGAAGTCCTTCTTCTCATCCTCGTACATTTTGATCAGTGTCTCTTTGTGCTGCTATAATTGAAGAATTACTAAGTGCTTGACAATTTTTCATAGCCTGGGTTATTTTTATTCCAGTAGCGAAGAGGAAAACATAGACATGGTAACCAGTAAACTTCGTGTTACCATATATCTGAATACAGAGCCCAGATGAGGAAAATAGACTGGAGGTTGGGGAGTTCCTTCTTGAAAACTCGTGGATGACAAATGGACCCAAACCAGTGCATGATGTTCTCACTGAAAATCGTTTCTAACAAACACTAATTGTTCTGCTGAAAACAACATTCCATGTTTTCATCTGTAGAAGGGTTGTACTAAAACAGATTTTTTCTCGGTTTCCTCTAGAGGGCAATGTCATATAAATATTTTAAGCAATTTTTGGGTTCCGTCAACCGGGAATTTATCCTGTCTTATCTAAGAATTTTTAAGACAGCAGTGAAAAGCATTTCTTTACGTGCTTTTAGAATGTGTACATACATAATATAGTCTGTTTCTTAGGCTTGTTCAGAGCAGTATCTAATCCCTTTAAGGAGCACAGAAATGCATTTTGGGCAGATTTGCCTATGCCAGAATGCAGAGAGGAAACTGCTACTGAAGACCTGACTCCCTTCTCTACCTGTGCAACTTCAAGGACTTCCAGTGGCTACTCCTTATGTAACAATTGTAAAAAAGATATAATCCAGTCCTCTAAGAATGGAGTTACCATTTGCTATAGTTTATGTTGGTACCTGGAACTTCAGAGCAGAGGATAACTCTAAATACCAAGTCTGAGTGGTTCATAGGACCTAGGAAACAGAAGCGTATGTGTTACTATTTATTTCCCTAAAAATTTATGTGTTCCCAAGTTTGTTAACCATATTGCTTGTTTGATGGCTGTTAGTAACAATGCAATTTTCAAATTAATTGTCCACATAAGCAGCTGCTAACATTAGTATGAATCAAAGGTGGCCACTCTGGATCTTAATTTAACTTAAATGATATTTTCAGTCACTGTAGTATAGAAATGGCAAATATAGACAAAGGCTGTTTTATTTTCCTTAAAGCTCAGGTGTGTAATTTGAAACGCATTTCCATGGGCATAAACTTCTTTGTTTTTTGCCTGTATCATTACCTTTCTCCCTTCTCCCAAGCTGACATTACTAAAAGGGAAATTTGCTCTTGACATTCCAACATGAAAACGGCTTTAGGAAAATCCTTTTGGAATTTAGTCTCCTTTCCCCTCCTGATGGTCACTAGTTCTTTGGAGAATCATTATAATGGCCTTATTAGATTAACTTCCAAATCTCATACATTTACTAAATTTGTGGGTTATAATTCTTTGTAAAATATTTTTTCCAAAGAAATAGTGGGCAATCTGCAGTTGCCAGGGTCTCTAAATGAATAAACCTGTTTGTTTGTTTTTCCCCAAACAGGAAAAGTAATTATTTTAAGTAAAACACTTATTCCCAAAAGTGCTCTATTTGAAAACAATGGCCTGTGAATAAAAAAGGCAATAGTTGCATTGGCTTCAAAGACAGCAGACATTAGGCAGCAAAGCAAGATTTGCCCTCTTCTTTTGAGTAACAGCATCTCTAAGAAAAATCTGAGGACACAGCTTTTCTGCAGCTTTTACAAGCTTAAATAGGTGATAATTGCTTTTTAATTACTGCTGCTGGCCAGGAAGGACTTTTTCCTAAACTATGTCTTAACAGAAATATGATAAGCAGTTGGTAAATTTTAAATTCCTGAGAAAAATTTTTAGAGAAACTAGTGGAAACTAATTATTCATAGTTTCATTTCTCATGCTGCATCAGAAGCTTCGTGCTTGAACCATATATTCATCACCGCCTTGGTTTAGGGCTTGTGTTCAGATCTCACTGTTTCTAAATTAGCTATCATCTTAATGCTTAATCATGGGGATTATTCTTTGCCTTTGGCTGGAAGGAGCTATGTTTGGGGCTGTAGGTGTGTGGGGAGTTTGATTCACCCTGATCCGGGATCTCTGTATGTTGGTAGCCCAGAGAATCTCACGCTTGCCTGGCTGCAGGTCCTGAAGGAACCACCAAGGTTCACAATTTTGTCTCCTCCTGCTCACTCTCTCTTCCTTCCTTGCTGGTGAGTGGTCTGCAGTGCAGCTTTCTTGCTGCTATGCCCAAGGCCTCTGACAACTCCATAACACTGTGGGTTTCGGTGGAATTGCTTCCCACTTCCCTGCAATTTGCTTTCCAAATTTCCTCCTGCCACTCCATATCTGTCCCAGCAATACACAAAATAGTCTCCTCTCTGATCTGCTTTTCTATCATGGCCTGCATTTGAAAAGTAAGCAGTATATACAGCAGAGCAGAAAATTATTTAGTAATCTAGCCAGTTTCATCAGGATGAACTGTGTGGTTAAAATAAATCGGATTTCAAGAATTCAGCAGTTATGCTGTGGAGAAAGAAATAATAGTTTAAAAAAGTGTACAGATGCCAAATGGATTAGAACTTAATGGCTGGTGTGTAGAATTCAAAATCAACAAGGATTTACTACAAGGCTCTGCTTTAAATATATAAATGGACTCTCAATAGTGGATGAGAAAGGCAGAATCTTAGTGCTTTATGAGAATGATTTTGTGACTCAAATGTTTTCTCCGATGACCTGCGATTCAAATTAGAAACCGTGGAAATGAATTTAAGGGGCATCATCATTAAAAAAAAAAAAGTCATTCAAGTTAGTAGAGAAGTAAACATCTGTCTTGAGAGAGGTAGATTTAAGAGCTTCAAAACTAAAGAGGTAAACAACAAGAGGGTAGAAAAAATTTAGGGTGGAAGAAGGACTTAGAAATTCATTAATTCTGGCTTGCTGAATAATAATCATAAGTGTTTTGTCTAATATGTAATTAAATTAGATATCTGTTAAAACTGTTCAGCCTGCTCTAATAACCAAGGAAACCAGTCCTGAGTCCAGGTGTTAGCTCCCACACTCCCTAAGGTTTTCCTGACCTTGGGGATATTCTCTCATTTAATGATAGTATCAATAATAGTATTAAAGAATAGGAGAAGGCATATTCTCCTCTTTTATATAATCTTCAACATGCACAGCAGCACACCTGGGACCTGCTGCCCATGTCCTACATTAAAGGAGTCATGCGTGACTTGGCAAAGCCAAGATCTCTAGATTAAAAAATGTCAGATAACATGCTATATACCAACTCATAAACTGCTGCAAGAATCTAGCATGAGCCCAATGTGAAGAACTAGTTTAAATTCTATGTAAAGTTTTGACTCCCTCACATTTTAGTGGCATTTACTACTTCCTTGTAGCTCATGCTGTTCTCTGCAGTAAGCCCATGCTAGTTCCGTCTTTACCTTCCATTTCTCTTCTGCATGCTTCTATTTTAAATCATTGATGTGTAAGTTATTTTTGCATAAACTGTGTATGACTTAGAGATATGTGTCTGCCTCCCATCAGGGTCTTACAGCCTAATGGATAGCAGGTGTGGACTTAAAAAGTGTTGGGTCCTGGTCAAACCTTTTCCCCACACTGTGAACAAGTCCTGGCCCCAGTGACAGGGAGGTGATGACAGCAGCTCTCATTTCTGCAGGTGCTTGAGACCTCGGGGGGAAAAGCACTTTTTTAAATGCTGTGTTTTACGGTGGAGTATTTCTTTCCAGGTACTTGCCTGTCTGTTGGAGGGTTATAAAGACAGAGCAGCTTCATAAGGGCTAAAATTCTTTGAAATACCTGTTTCTGCAGAAGTACATTTGAGCAATACAAATAAGCCCTAGCTTAGGAGATACCTGCTTGGTTATGAATTTAGCTATTATCCAGTCTTCCTAAGTGTCTCCAAGAGGCGTCAGTGTACACAAGTGAGACTTTACCTGTGGAGTTTTCCTAGAATAATGACAGAATGGAAAGATTGAATTCTGTTTTTTCTAAGCCCTTGAAGCCAAAAGCCTGTCCTTTTCTGCGCCTAGTGCTAGCTTTGTGGGAAAAAAAAAAAAAAAAAGAATACAGCCTTGTTTTTGTCATGGTGCTCTAGCCAACACACAGCTGAAGTCTGATGTCTGATTTCCAGATACGGTATTTGAGATTTGTTGTGAAGTGAGAAGGTCCAAAGCCAAGCCTGCTGGAGCTGCCAGTTTTCTGGTCGGAGTGCTTGCTCTAGTTTATAAAGCTTTGCATATTATACCCTCACTGTGTTGTCTTTTAGAGCTGAAAGAATGCAAAAGTCTAGCAGGGCAGCTTTGGACAAGGGAATGTGTATTTATTGGGGAAAATGGGGCTTTATTGGGGAAAATGTGATGAAATGGCTTCCTATTCAACACAACTCTTATTTGGTGACAACTTCCTTGCAAGCACAAACAGACTTATTGGGAAACTGAGGAGGAATCAGTATCAAAGATAAGCATGTGAGAAAAAGAAAAACAGGATGAAATATAACCATGTAATTCATTTCATGGCTGCCTGGACACATACTGGGAACAGTCTGGTAATGCTGGGGGTATCCCCCTACCCCAGCCCCCAAACATTACCCTCTCTCATGCGCACTTCACACATGTCCCCCTTGTTCTGTGGCCCCCAGTTTGCCAGTCATGGATCCCAGGGGCAATGTGCAGGAGTGGTGTAGCAGTTCCAGGTGCACACACAGGGAGGAGGTTTGTGCTGCTGTTCATGTTATCCAGGGCATTCTGTTTCTGCAGCTCAGTTCCTGAGGCTCCTTTTCTGAGGACTAACTTGGTGCAGGGAATGGGACCAAAAAGTGAACATGAGGTCAGGCTGAGAGTTTCCATCTTGGTCACATTTTGCTACCTGCTCTTTCAGTGGCATTCATCAAAGTCGCCTGAAAATATGTGTCCTGGAGAAATAGCTTGATTGAATACTTAAGTTTTAAACTTAGCATTGCTCTTATTTTTCCCCAAGTCACCTGCATATTAGAACTTTTAACCTTTAGATTGTGCCAATTGATCAAATGTTCCTGTGTGGTTATTAAAGTTTGATTTCTTTTTCCCTTTCAAATGATAGCAAAAATCTGCTCCTGACTTGTGAGGAAGGCTTGAGACCTTACCAAATGAAAGCCTGAAACCACGGAAGAGCATTTGTTGCTCACACAACATACTTCTCTTTAAGTACAATCTAAAGGCAAATTATTTTTCATCCCTTGTTAAATGGATAAATAATCATTGAAAGGGAAGGAGGTGTCTCCCAAATGTTAGGAGATAGAGGAGCAGTTCCTCATTTTCATATGGGTAAGCATTATGGCAGGGCAAATTGATTAACTAAAAAGGTGACTCTTGGTTTATGTAAAAGGAGAAATGGGCCTGCAGGATGCTCAGATATGATCAGCTACCACAGACTGGTCCAAAAGAAAACATTAAACCTCAAAGAAATTAACACTAAACTAAGGAAAAATCATAAATCTTCAATCCAACAAGATAAAGAAATAGCCTAGGGAAAAAATTCAAACCAGATCAGAAATTCAAGAAAGATTCTGCCCATGGAGCTCATAGGCACAGTGTCTGAGATCTGCAATCAGTACCAGATGCTACTGATGCGGTGTGGAGCCTGTAACAAAGACATGCTGGACCCATTCAGCCCAAGCAGGAAGCCTTGCAGATTAAATTTGTATTAGTTGGAGCCTGTAGATTGCTTTAGCAAGCAAAATTGAGCCTGGGTGTTAAGATGATCTGGATCAAGAAATCCAAATTAGGTTTCCTCCTTAAAGAGGAACGAGCACATTTTGGCACCACTTTTTCATAACGGTTTTAGAAAGAAAATATTTGGAAACAGATGCAGTGAGTTTCTGTATATTAAATCCAGTCTGTGAAATAAAACTACTCTCTCTGACTGCACAAAACAGTCAGAAGACTCTTGGAACAAAATCCTGCTGCCTAAATTTCATGTATGTTTTAAGGAAGACTCTTGAAACATTAATAAGTGGCGAGTGGATGGCACATTCTGACATGTGCTGGGAAGTATGCACAGATGAAATGCAGGATGGTTTGCAATGTTTAAAAAGTAAACAAGATGTGGGCTTCCACTTTGAATATCATAAGGATCACAGCATATTACATTAATGGAGGCTATTCTAGCATGGAATGAAAGCCACATTTGGAACAATCTCTGCAGCTCTGGTTTAGGACACTGGGGAGAGTAATATAAAATGACTCCAGGGTGGAGCACAGGTTGCTGGAGGGAGCAGCCACTGTTGTAACCTACATTATTTTGTAGTTAAAGAGAAGGGAAAAATGTTGCTTTGGTAGGAAATCCTAGTGAGCAGGCACATATGGGCAGTGAATTTCCCAAGGGGGAGTTAACCCCTGAACTGAAAGCTTGTGTAGCCCTATGTGCTATACAAGTCCCACTAGCTGGCAGTGCAAGTGGTGCCTAAAGCATCCCACTGAGTGTTTGCAGAGGGGTAAAACACTCTGTTCCTTTGGCTGCTCTGAAAATGCACCCTGCCAGAGCTCGCCTTACTCCCGGCGGGAGGTGTGTTTGAGTGTTGGTGTGCTCCCGGCAGCCTTCCTCAGCCAGAGGGGTGGGCCTTGCCAGCATCATTGTGCAGTTGAGGTCATGGCTGGGGCTACGAACTGGCACCAGCCTTCCTCTGCCTGGCCCTTCCATCTCTCATCTTTACCTTAGGCTTAATCTCCCTTGTGCTTTTTCTGGGATGTGTGGTCACGTTCCATTTTGCGTCATGGCTAAATCACTTCCAAATACTGCAAGTGGGGGAAGGTAGGGAGAGCACCTGGAGGCACCATCCTGGAGTAGATTGACAGCAGCATCTTGATGGGTTCGCTGATCTCTTGTCCAAATTAATTTTCTCTGGTAGTTTTGGATATCCCAGCATGAGACCTGGACAATCGCAGGTGTGCAGAACCCTCCCAACCTGCAGCAGTGCCTTGCTGCCTCCAGCTTGGGGTTGGCAGGTCTGATGTAGATTTTTCCCCTATCTTTTGACCCCTTGGGTTTGTAATGAGATGTACATCGCGTGCTGTGTGTAGAGAGTCTTGTTGCTGGAAGATTCAGACTGCTGTTCTCGCGCAAAGAAAACAAGCCCCGCTGTTAGCTGCATTCCCCCAGGCTGCTGAGCACCCCGTGCAACATTTTACACTCAGCAGAGCTTAGCGGAGTTAAAAATAGTTCTTGTTGTCAAAATATTTCTTGGTAGTAAAAATGTCCTTAGGATACTTTGTGAAATGGTAACCTTTGGACCAACCGGGGTAAGGAAAAATCAGAACATGGTTTTTAACGCCACAAAAAAAAAAAAGTTCATCTTAATTGTGCAATAAGGGAGAAAGGTTAAGAGCAGAGAAAACTGGCATCACCTTGGGGAGGGAAAGAATGGAATTTAAACAGAGATCTAAGGGTGAGTACATAATGTAAGATATTATATCTTCTTTAAGTATTTTTTCCTTCAGTGCTTGAAATTTTATCTGGGAGAAAATGTCTGACTCAGTGTAGTGCATGAAGGTCTTGCTGAGAGTCTTTGAATTCAAGGAAGGGTAAAACCTGGCCTTTCACTTTTAATTTGATTTTAAAGGGTAATTAAAATTCTAAATTTGGCTCCCAAGTTGTAATTTCTAAAAACAAGCTTAGATAAGTGTTTCCACCCTAGGAAAAAAATACCCTCAGTGATAAAGGATTGCTTTGAGCAAATGCACGTTCCTGTGTGGAGTCTCAGACCTGGGTCATACACTGTAAATAAGTGAATGTATTAAGTGAACAGAAATTTAAATTAACAGAGGGCATTACTGAGAGAAATGCATACAACAAATAGGGAGTGAGTTGTGAAAGATGGCTTGATGATTTTTTCATTTTAATAACTGTAGCTAGAGTTAAATGTATCAGATAAGGCAAATTGCTTTAAGGCTGTGTGATTTCTGGCTTATTACTCTCTGTTTTATTTCAGCAATACCAGTACATTTCCTTATACCTGTTTTCTACTCTTCGGTCTGGAGATACTGCTTTGTATTTTGAAGTTAAATACAATATACTTAATGCCATGTAAATCTCCACTGTTGGGTACTATATGATATCATATTATTCTGGTACTACATGCTTAACCTGAATTAGAGAACTGCTGGGTGAGAAGGCTTTATCCCCTATAGATTTGTAGTAACCTCTAAATAAATTCTACGAGGACATAAAGAAAATAATTAAAAAGTGAAGTCAAAGCTATATAATGTAGATACATTGCATCATAGTTTGGAGTTTCATGGAATATTCTCTGAAAGTGAGGGTTTTTTTCACGTATATAATTGACTTTTAAAATTATCAGCTTATAAATAAACTGTAATGCATAAAATCAGCTCTAATATGATTGCTTACTAAATAGAAATATTTCACAAACAGCTCTCTGCCCAAAGAGCTCAACCTCTGGCTAATGGGCATGTTTGGAAGATAGTATTCCAGAAAAGGTCTTGTGGGAGAGAGTTATCAATACTATCAGTCTTACTTCACCCCTCTGAAAGGAAACCCCCAAGCAGAAGGAGAAGAAAAACAGTCTACTGGAGACTAGTGATCTTATACATTTTAAATAACAATTGGTCTTAATGTAGAAGTCGCAGTGTCAGTTCTCTGGGACAAAGACCCTATGTCCCTGTTTTCATTAGAAACTACTGACTGTATTTTCAGTGCTATTTAAATAATAATTATCAATAAGGGAACAGAATAATAACATTGAGAGATTCAATTTCCCAACAGCTCTCTCAATACAGTCTTCCATGGATTGCTTTTCCTATTTTATCTATGTAATCATGCCTTCTGTAGTAGAAAACATCTCTGACTGTAAGGAGCACAGATGAAAAGCTTGCTGACACACAGAGACAAGACATCATAATACCTCCCAAAAATCACTGAAAAAACATCTCATTTCCTACTATTTGTAGGGTAAGAGGAGTAAGTGAGTGTTTACAAATAATTCTAGTAGAGGTCTTGTAAAGGCCTGTCTGCCTGCAATTTGCATATAAAACTCCACTAAAGATGAAGGACTGGGGTGTTTTCAGCCAAACTTGGAGCTGCTTGGAATTTTTTTTGGTCACTGGAATTTTTCTGTACACCCCATGAACTTGCAGCCAGCAGGAAAGGATGAGGGTGTAACTCCCAGCTGAGCCCTGGGTGGCTCTGGGGGCATGCTGGATGTGGGCTGTGGTATTCAGCTCTCCAGGGCTTTTTATGGTTGCTGTGTGTTGGAGCTATTAAACTGGCATTTTTTTTTTTTAAACAGAACCCCTACATTTGTTATGCTTGTGTGCAGAAGAAATGGTAAGGGGAAGGTTTTCCCTGCGGCGGCCATCTCATAGTGTAAGAGCATGTGGTGCAGAAATGGGGCTTTCTGGAGGAGGTGATTGTGGGGACTTGGGGAACTCAGTGGCCTGAATGCACCGAATCATCCGAGTGAACTGTGAGATCCACACGGAGGTCAGGGAAGGGATCTTTGTATTTTACACTGGCACGGCTGGGAGTAGAGTGTGGCCTTTGCAGTCCTTGGCTCCGCCTTGGCGCTCTGGACTCCTATGCAGTGTTAACCCTCTTTTGTGTCATTTTTGTGGTTTCTAGCTGAATTCTGAACTTTGCTGTTTTCTTTTAGGAAATAAAAATGGAACATCGTGTTGTCGTCCTGGGTTATATGCGGTCCTGGATGCTTATTGTGTTTTTAGAGGAATTTCATTTAAATGTGCATATTCATTTTGCTGCCCACCAGATCCTCAAAAGCCTTGGGTCTTGGGAACATGTACCATATAATTGACTTTATCTGTGTGTTTTGTGTGTCAGGGATGTCAGGCATCCAGTGCCTGGGACACAGCAGTGTTGGGAGAATGTAAATGTCTGTGTCTGTTGTAAAGAACAAATGTTTCTGGTGCTTCCAGCTTCTGAAGGCAATGCTTGAGATAAGGCTTAAATATGGTGCAGTTTAAGGTAGTTAGGAATAGACCTAACACTTCCTCAGTTGCTTCCTCAAAGTGTTAACTTCTAATACTCACACATTAGTGAAACTGATTTCAGTGACATTTAGTTTGTATGAATGTGGCTCTGAGATTATTTGTATTAGTTGTTTTTCTGAGTGTGAATCAAGAACTTGTTTGTGCAAGACAGTGATAAGGAAAGAACCAAAAATAATGGCAGTCCTAAAAATGCCATGTAGCATTGTCCCTGTGTCATGGCATGGGATCCAACAGCAACCTTCATTAGCT
The DNA here is from genome assembly GCF_003945595.2 of Pipra filicauda. NCBI lineage: Eukaryota > Metazoa > Chordata > Aves > Passeriformes > Pipridae > Pipra > Pipra filicauda. Next base: position 295,363 of record NW_024105053.1, on the reverse strand, counting down.
AAGCACTGAACTGGCTTTTTCTGCATCCTTCTTTTGACATTCTAATTTTCCTAATTTTTCATTTTGTACTCCTGAAATTCAAGCTAGAAAGGAACCTGATGCCCAACTCTGTGGGGCAGAAGAGGATGATCTGTGCTAAGCAGTTCTCCTTGCATATGTATGAAGCCAATTTTCTTTAGACAGATTTCTTTAGATAAATCAATGCTTTATCTTTAAAACCCTGTATGACTCAAATCCTGTTTTGGCTTATAGCACAACAGATTACTTTGAAATGCACAGCTGCATGTATGTGCGTAAAATATGTAAATGCTACCAATATTTTTTAAAATAAAAGCTAAAAAGATTTGGGGCCCAATCCCTCAAAATTTCAGTGGGATGTTGGCTCCAAAGCAGACCTAAAAAAGCCCTGCAGAACTGTCACCAAGCTGGGAGGTACTTAACAGTTTTGGACTTCACAGATGCCCAAGAGCCTGTTTCTGTGCTCTCATCCAAGACACTTTGGTCTTGCCTGAGCCAGAGCAGCTCATCTGTCTCCTTGTCCCACGGGGACTCTGCATGCCATTTCCCTCTCTGCTGTGCCTCCTCAGGCCAGCTGGGAGGAGAAACCCTCTTCTCACTCCCTATTCTGCCAAGATTTTACCAGGCAGGATTTTGCATTTTACTTTGCATTTGGATAGGAAATTGGGTCATATTCTGTGGCCTATAGGATAAACATTTCCTGGATCCTTCTGGACTTTTAGTATGATAGGAGACTGTGCAGAATAACTGCTGTGGTCTCTTTTCTGTTTATAAATGTAGTCTAAATAGTTAGGGAGACCAAAAGAGGCATCCCAGGGTGTGATTCCTGATCCAAAACTCTTTTGTATTATTATAATAACCAGGTTGTGGGCAAAACAAAACAGTTTTAGGGCGGGGACTCAGGAAAACCTCTCCTCCCAGATGAGTATCCTGAAGTTTGGATTCTGATTTGCACAGAGGAATACATTTAAAGAAGAGGTGTTGGAGAGGGCTGAGGCAGGAGTCGTCTGGAAGCTCCTTATTTTCCTAGGAAAATAATGCTGGTGCACATTTCCCTCCTCTTCAGCAGAAGCTGTGGAATTTGCTGTTTGTATGCTGGATGAACTTCCCAGTCCCTCTGCTGCTCAGAGGATGGATGCAGCCATCACACCCTCCTCTCACTGTGCTCAAAATCTGATCTCTGCTTTTTAAATGAAGGGGCTTATGAGTTTTTTTCTTAGGAGATGTCAGGCCATGAATCATGGTGGGAAGGGAGGCATTTCCTGGTTAGCAGTGTTGAGCCCCAGAAAGAGGCACATCCCAAGGATTGAAAGCTTCCCTTTGGATTAGCTCTAGGTATGTTAACTATTGGTGTGTTCCATTTTGGCACCTAATTAACTGCCTGTGCTCCCTGGGAGCTAAGGCACTGACATCAGGCTATGCATTTTGCTCTAAGGAACAAAGTTCAGAGACTCTTCTGTCTCCTTCTGAACTCGTGGAAGGCTGAAAATCACGTTGAAAGTCCTGAAAAACAGGAGGGACAGTTCTTTCTGTGCAGGATCGTACTACATGTCTGAGCCAGGACTGCTGTGAGCAAACCTAAGCTGTTAAAAAGATGGCTTGAATACAGCATGGGACTCAGCGGAGGAATTTAATCCCTGTCCATCTTGATTACAGCCTGATCTGCTCACTCCTTGTCACTCCTTGGGCAAATATAGTTCTCTGTCTCTTTTTTTTTTTTTTTTTTTTTAACAGTTCCAGCAGTGGGTTTTCTCCCTGTATATGGCCAAAACTTCTGTCGCCAGAAGATGGCTGTGACTGCAGCTGTATAGTTTAGATGGCAGAATGCAATGTTGGATATAACCTGGCTGCTGTTAGGTCTGCCGGGAACCGGCTGCCACACACCTGGAAAATGGCCGTGGGATGTTAAATGACAGCCTGAAATACAGACACTTGGTTTTGGCACATCAGGCCAGGCTCTGGAAAAGGGAAAAAGGGAACAAGCTCCTGGGACTTGTTCGGAGGCAGCAGTTGGGGATTTCAATTTGGATGCCCCGAGTGGGAAACATTTTCACGTGTGTGTGTGGGGGGGGAGGGGCGCATAAGGAGGACGGCTCTCAACAGGAGCCTGGTTTGGGTGGAGCAAGTGTGCCGAAGGGAAAAGCACCGTGTCCGGACCGGGTCCCTCTGGGAAGCGACCTGTGAAGGTGCCCGAAGGCAGCGCAAAGGCTGCCCAGCGCATCCCCCCGGTAGGGACGGTTCCAGGAGGGCTGGGAGCCGGGGACGCGGGGCCGGTCTGGCACCCGGCAGCGGGCGGGAGGGGCATCCCTGTATCCCCCCCACGCCCGGCGGAGTGCGCCGGGGTCAGCGCTCCCACCTGCGCGGCGGGGCGGGCCGGGGCGGGGCGGCGTTCGGGCCCTGCGTGGCCGCTGCAGCCGCGCCCCGCGCCCGGGAGGCGGCGGCGCTGCCGCCGAAGGTGCCTCCCCGCCGGCAGCAGCGGCAGCGGGAGCGGCGGCGGCAGCAGCGGCAGCAGCAGCAGCTACAGCCACCGGCACAGCCACCGGCTCAGCCACCGGCACAGGCACGGCCGCCGCCACAGCCACCGCCGCCGGCGCGCACCGGCTCCGCGGCACGGCGCCGGCAGGTGATGGAGCGGATGAGCGGGGAGCGGGTTGCGAGAAGCGAGAAGCGGGGGGCGGGCGGCGGGGATCAGCCGGCTGCTGCGGGGAGGCTGATCCGGCGGGAGACGAGGGGGAGAGGTGCGCGGAGCCGCAAGTTGATTCGGGTGTGGGGGCACCGGGCGGGCGGCGGGAGCCCCGCGGGATCCGCGCTCGCCCGGTGCGGGACGTCCCCCAGCCCCGGGGCTGGGGGCTCCGGGCTCGCGGCTGGGCAGAAACTTCAGCCGGGGTCTGGCAGGAGGGTGCGCGTTCCCGTGGGGACGAGGCTCGGTTCAAAACCACTGAACAGTTCGTTTGGGGGAAACCTTTATAACTCCAGGCACAAAATGCTTTCCTGTAGGACACACGAGCACCAGATTTTTAAAATGAAAGCGCTGCCGAAAGCCTTGCAAGAGGAGCTTCGCTTGGCAAGCCTGCGTACGCTTTTAATAAGGAAAATATACTGTCTTCCAATTGGATGCAAAAAATAGAGCTGAATTATTACTTCCTAAATCTATCATGATTCCTGGCTTTCAGTTAGGAGAGCTTTCGGGGGCCATAGTGCCGCAGCCATCATGTTCCCTAAATATCTCCTAATCCCCAAGCAAACAAAAGTCTGTTGGTGTTTAGTGGGTTTGGTGCATGTAGGTCATAGCCGTACTTCATTCTTAATTCATAGTTACTTTATGTTGGTACAGATTCATTGCTTCTGCTCAGCCCAGCATTTTGGCAGGGTCCTCTCTTGCAACGGAACAGGGGGACCTTCTGAATGAAGCTAACAAGTAAAATATGCTTTGAAATGGAGTGCAGATGGAAAGCCTCTTAAGTATTGTGTTGCACAACAGTGCACTCTCTGCGTATGCCATTCGGCTCACAAAACTTTGGGTTTTTTGAATGCATTCACAATCTGAGCTGGACCCTGTGCTGTTCAGAAATATCATGCATTAATGTCTGGAACAACAGCAGTTCTGATGATAAAGGTTAATTCATCTATCTCCTGACAGTACTTTTGATGCCTGACACCTCTGGTCAGCACATTTCTTAGAAGTGTGTATGTGTCCTAAGTTTTTAATTTCAAGATATTAAATTGTTGAATAAGAAGCGTAACTGGTATTTGCTGGCTCAGGTGGGTGGTGTGTCAACTTTTCTAGAGCTGTTTTGTGAGTTATGCAGCTCTCCCCTGCATTCTACAGCATCACTGTGGATTGCTGTTTCATATTGACTGATAGTAATAGACTGATAGTAACACCCTTGACAACAGAAAGTGAGGTTCTCTATCCATGCATCTCACCTTTTCTTCACAGTAGGGAGTGTCCCTTTGGCTCCATCTCCTGGCTCAAAAAGAGGATCCCCCTTAATTGAGAAGGTATGGAGAGATGGGAAGCCTCTGGATGGTATTGGTAAAAAGTGGGTGGAAAGGGTAATGAAGGCTTTTTCTTCATCTTGAACTATGTGATCTTGGGATCTGTTACACCAGGTTGGAAGCTGGGAATTAGGTTCTCACTTTTACTTCATGTGAAGAAAGCAGGTCTCTTATGTTATTACTTCTTATATCTTGGAAGGATTTTTGACTTAGTGACTAAATATTATTGTGGTATTTAGACAATAATAATTTAGTATTTCATTCCTCGCATGGATCTGCTGGAAGGGTTAGTCATCTCGCCTGATACATCTCTGTATGTGATCTTTCGGTGGAAATGTGTTAATGATATATCCATTATGTAATGATTTTTCTGCATGGTCAGGAAAGTGTGTTACCTGCAAATTATGAATCCACTTGAAATAGAAAACCTGTGGCACTGTGGAAGGATCTTGCTGTGATTTAGCAGATGTATGACTATGCATGGACTTTGGATGTGAGCAGAGGGAATCATAGTCTGCAAGTACAGTGGGATGGCAGGATCTTTCCTTTGTGGAGGATCTTTTGCGTGCCCTGTCTTTACTGGAGAACAACTTTCTTCAGGTGTCAAGGACAGGAGGAAAAGAGCCTGAACCAGACTGTAAAATCAGGGTACGTGTCCTACCTGTCGTGGCCAGACTTCTGTGTCTACTCACTGTACCCCAAACTGAAAGGGGAAGGTGACAGGCTGTTCTGTCACTGATGTTTGGTCCCTGAGGGGTTGGTGGGGGTAGCAAAGCAATAAGGTACAACTCTGAAATTGTAAAGATCTGTTTTGTTTCTATATGGATGTCCTGTGTATTCCAGCAAGTGCCAGACAGTATGTCACTATGTGCCTACATATATCAGTGTCATTTAGTCCTTCACTGTTATTGCTTAAAGTATGATAAATTATGTGGTATTGGGATAAGGACTGACAAAGATAGCATGGTGTGGTGTGGGTGCTACCTATGTTTTTTTATTTGTGTGGCACTCTCAAAGTGTATATAACTCTACTTATGGACACTGTTTTCTTCTGCCCTGGTGCGTGCCTCTGTTTGCATGCGGGGCATTCTTCCTATCACATGCAGTCTGGGAGGCAGCAGAGGGGATCAGAGAAGGGGACTGGTGGGCTGTGGTGGCTCAGGGCTTCTCTCTGGTTGTCCAGAACCCCTCCCTTGAGGCTGAACATTGGCGACACTCTGAAAGTATGTTTTGTCCACCAAGTCCACTGCAAGGGGAGAAAAAAGATGTTTCTCAGATTTGCTCTGTATATCTTTTAAAGTCTGTGCCTAGCTTTTTGCCATGCTTTGTGCCTGATAGGACTACAGAGCCACCACCACCAGCCTCTGAGGCTGAGCTGAATTATTTTCTGAATTGTGTATCACCAAGAGACACATCAGCTCAAGAGATTCCAGCTGCAGAACGTGTGTGTGCAGAGTGTCTTGTTCAGATGTTATTTCCTTAATAAAATTGCTTGTTTGGCATGAAGAATTGTTGGCTGGTTTGGGCGTTAGGATTTTCCCCCTCCCTTCTTCTAGCCCTGGGATACAACAGTCAAGTTGCCTTCTCTCTGGCTGGTTTTGTAAGTTAATTTTAAGGTCCACAGTCCTGATAGAGCTGTGACTGCAGGGAACTTGAGGTGGTAGCCTGTTTGAAACGTGTGGGTAGAAATGGATGCTGTTGTGGGTACTGTGTTTCCTGAAGAACTAAAGAAAGGCAGCAGCCCCTGAGGAATTCTTCAAGGGGGAGCTGCCTACAGCCAGCTTCATGAAAATACGGGCTATAAGGACTCTAGTGCAGTTTGAGTTACCTGAATACGCCCTGACTTTACACACAGACTCAGACATGTGTGCTTTCATTCCCTGTAGGCTGACACCCCTTTCTTCAGGTTTGTCACTTTTCTTCTTCCGTGTTCCTCCTTCTCCTCCTCCAGTCCTTGCCCTGTGGTAGCTGTAGCTCCGGTGGAGAGGTTGGGTTTGCAGCAGAGCCTGCACTGCCTGTGAGATGGTACACAACTTGTGAAGCAGGATTTGGTACCTCTGCTCTACCTGATGAACGAGAAATGTTTTGCTTGGCATAGGAATGCTGTCGCTCCTGGAGTAGTTGCACTCAGTGTTTTGCTAGGCTAAACATTTGTAACAGACTGAGACTGCTAATGAGGAATAATACATTCAGCTAAAATACACAGTGGAATTCTGTTGTTGTAGGCCAAAATGTAGTAAACGAGTGAGAGCTTAGTCCAGGATTCAGGGAATATGTTGCCTTTTCTGCAGAGTGCTCTGTGAGTGTTGATAGTGATCAGTGGTTGAAATCACATGAGCCAAAACCTAGCACAGGTCCTGGCCCATTTTCCAGAGTTCTCGGGAGCTGGGGTGTGTAGAAATACTTTGATTTGAGGACAGAACCTCAGCCCACCTGATGTCTCAGAGGTCCATCTCCAGGACTTGTGGTTGTTGGGAAGGTGGTTGCAGCACTCTGTGTTGTCTCAGTGCAGGGCCAGCTCAGGTCAAGTAGATCCATAAAGCATTAGGATAACATGGCTCTGTTTCTTCTAGACCTGCATGGGATGCAGCATGGCTGTGTTTGCTTAGCCCTGTGCTGGAGTGACCTGGCCCAGGTGTGTTGGTTTTGGGGCGTGTCATACCCATGTCATGTTTTGTTATTTCATATACAGCCCTCCTCTTGACAGTGGGTGATGGACTAAATCTAATGTTATGTAAATCTAATGTAAATCTGAAACACAAGTTGAACACTGCAACGGGAAGGCTGTTGGTGTAGCTGCCATCGTTGCTTTCTGGAGGTTTAGATTCACATTGGCATAGTTCACTTGGTTTGTCCCACGGCATCTCTAGCACTTTCTACAGCATTGAGAAGCTCTTGGCTCCAGATGAATTCTGCCAAAGCTTAAGATTTGCAGTAATTTGCAGAATTTGACCTTTTGTCTCAAGAAACGGGTGTGGCTTCCAAGTACTACTGTGAGTATGTACAAAATAGTCAGGGAATGTATTTGCAAATCCTGCAGTTGCTGGTGAGCTGGGAGAGCAAGGGCACTGTTGATGTTTTTGACACAGGAGTTGCAGAAAGGAGCAGGAATCTCACCCTACTGAACAGGAAGGAAACTAATTTTCAAGTTCTTGCCCGTAATCCAGGATGGTCAAGAATGCCTCGGTGGGGTCAGACTTCTGTGCTGCTTGTTCACAGGTCATCTTGCAGTCCAGCTAACAATACCAGGCAAAAGACCTTTGTCCTGTGTCTTTGAACACTGACCTTCCTCTTTTGGGGCAGGATATTTTGCGATGTGGGTTGACCCAGTTATAGCTGTGGTGCTCTTCTAGGTCGAAGCTGAAAGAGCAGAGAGGGAAGGAGGATGCAGCCACCAAAGCAAAAAGTTATTGAGATCCTTAAACACACTGACATGTAGGAAACAGGTTTTAAAAGACCTGTTTAAAATATGAATGAGCGTGAGATGTAAATTACTTGCTAAGAAGCCAACTTCCAGAGACAGGATAACCATAGGGGACTGCTTGGCTTGTACTGTATATTCATCTGATTGGCTGAAGTTCCTGGCTCTTTTCCAGATGTTTTAATGTGAAAATATTTATTGAAAGTGATGTCTTGATTCCGTGGGTCTTGACCAGTGACCTCAGGATAAGCGTGACATGCTGAGCTGATACTCAGGCCTTCTTCGGATTGAGTACAAAAGAGATTTGTTTGTAGACTAACTGGCATCTCTGGTGTAAATTCTCCATTGCTTGGTTGATGATGAGCCAACTGATAAGAAATTGGGGAAAGTTGCTTTCTTCAGCAAAGGGAAGTTACTTCCTGTGTATCTCCTGGGAAGACGGCTGTGGAGGATGTAGAAATGCTTTCTGCATGAAGTCACCTCAGCTCTTCCATGTTGTTGATGAAATAAAGGTGAAAAACGTTAAATGCTTTTGATAGGCACCGCCTGCCTAACAAGACCCAAAAGTGATGCAAGACTTAAAACTGTGCTGCCCTGCTGAATTCCCCATACTGGCACCTGAATAGCAGAGTAGGGAGTAAAGAGTGAGAAAGGGCTTGTGGATGGGATACTTCTCTAGGATGGTGGACACATTTGTGAGAGGAATCAAAGGAAAAACTCTGAAAAGTGTTGGCTAGCAGTGGAAGTAAGCTGAGGTATGTAGGTTGTGTCTTGCAGACAAAGCATGTGTATGTCTGTGCAGCAGCATCTTCTGCCTGCTTGAGGTATTGCTGGGCTCTTCCAAGGGAGCTCAGAAGTTATGGGGCTTCAAAGGGAAACCTCCTTTCAGGGTCCTTACTCTCCAACTGGACTTAAATGAAATTGTTTGTGGTTTACACCAATCTGCAAGAATGTGGCTGCTCTCTCCTAGCTGTGGGCTCAGTTTTAAACTTTGGATAGACAGTGTCTCATCTCTCCTCATGTCCAGCTGCTACAATCCTTTTAAAGTGTTGCTTTCATTTAAAAAGCATGAAGCGCCTTCCACTGCAGCTTTTAAAGCAGGAGTTTAGATGGGCCAAGATGGTTTCTGAAGTTACCCTCCAGGGAAGAAACTTCTAAAGAAGCCGCCACTCAGCCATGGTGCTTGAGCAGCCTTCGAGAAACAGCTGTTGGGAATGCAGAAAGCTGAACTTTTTATGGCTGAAAAGTTAGTTTTGCCATTAAAACTATCATTTAAGAGAGTCCATCTGCCTGCAAAGTGCAGCAGCTGCCTTGAGCAGCCAGGGCCCTTCTGGAGGAACAGGGAAAAATAATTTTATATTGTCTTCCATAAGCTCAGCTGCCCTTTAAAAACAACACAAAGTTGGCCAAAGACAGTTGTTTGTGTTGCAGGTGAATTGCAAAAGAGCACTTGGGGGACGTGGGAACACACACTGAGAGTTTTAAGGAGACTTTATAGAACTGCTTATAATTTAAATTTGGATCTCAAAAACTTCAATATTAGAGCAGTCTCTACTCTGCAATCCTGTTGCTTAGCAAAGCCTCCTGATAGTGCTCAGTTAAGAGTAGGAAATTCTTGTCTTTGGTATTGCAACGACAACTTTCCAAATGCAACCTAATGAAGGAAATGTCTGGTGTACCAGTCCCAAAGTTGCAGCACAGTGAAAGCAACAGATTGTGTCCAAGGAGTAGAGGGAAATTGGTAATTTCTGTTTCTATAAACTATGTCATTGACTAATGACTCATTTTCTTCTCGTGGATAGAGAGTTGAAATGTTACCTGGTGACCTAAAAATACTGTATGTTTTGTTGTAAGGTTTGAAGATTGAGTAGAGTGTAACAACCACAAAAAATGTACAAATGAAGCCCCTCTGGCAAAATACTTGGTTGGACTTAAGAAAAGAAGCCTGAAATGAGCTCGTAATTCTGTTTGTGGCTTTTCTAGATGTAAGGTGACAGTGGGATGGTAAATTCACAGAAGAAAAGCTCATGGGGGTAATTCTCCTTCTTTGCATACCTCCCGTGGCAGTAGCAGTAGTTTGTGGTACTTAATTTGGAGTCTAGTTTCTACCTATCCTGCTACACAGACATTTTAAGCCTTTGCCGTTGAGATGGTACAGAAGGCATAAACATCCACAGGTCTCTGCTGCAACATCTGGACATGGTATTTGTATATAAATATTTGAGCAAGATGTTTTTGTGTTGTGTGGATTTCAAGGCACCTCCCGCCTAATCCTGCTTCTTATACGGCACTCTGGCACTCCCCTCACGCTCACACAACTGTCTGCAGAAACACTGTCTGGAAGGGTCATGTCAAAAGCATCAGTCATGGGTTTTTATAGTGATTGACATTAATTAGCCTCTATGTTTTCCTTCCTTCACCCTCGTCCCCTTTTTAACTTCATGTTTTTCATTTGAAACAGAGATTAATTTGGACTAGCAAGATTGTCAACTGCCCTCGTTTGAACCTGCCTGCACTGTTAATTTTGTTGGGCGGCGTTGGGGAGTAGTGGGGGAGTTCAGCCATGATAGTGAATTGCTTGCTATCATAGTGATGGTTTCTAAAGCCTTCAGCCACAAACCTTCTCCTTTCCTTTAAAACTGTTTCTCTTCTAACCCCAGTCATTTTGTGTGACCTGCCATGCTTTTCACCAGCCTCCTTTCATTGTCTTCCTTTGACTTGATTTGGGCATAACCTTAAGTTTTGTGGGAAAAGTCACCCCCTTTTTACTGTGTAGTGATTTAAGAAGCCAAAGTAGCTTTTACTGTGTCGGTAACATGAATCTGAACTCTCCATGCACTAAAGCACCATGGCCTTCTGGTGACAGCAGAAGACCTGGTGGCAGGTGAGGGAAAGTGTCGGGTTCTGGGGTAACAGTGAAGCTCCTGCACCTTGGCTGGCAGGCTCATTGGGCTGTATATGGTGAGGAGGTATGTTATCAGGACCAACTTTGGACATCCTGCATGGTTGGTCATGTTTTTGGCTGTCTCAGACAACTATGCTGTAGATTTTCATGTACTGAACAGTTGGCCTCCTGCCTAATTTTTTTTTTTTTTTTTGAAGCTTTGCTCAAACAGTATTATGTTGGTGGATATAAGTCTCCTTTCAAGTTCCAGCCTAAACCTCTTTATAGATGGTTTGTACTTCTCTGCCTTTCCTTTTTCCCTCCAAAGAGAGCCTTCGTTTTGCTCCAGTAGCAAAGCCAACGTCTCTTTGTCTCATGGGAGAGGTCATCCTGCTGACCTTTTCTTGCACTATTCCAGTGTCACTTAACCTTCTTGAACTCGGTAACCTGAAATTGCATGTTGTTCCAGCTGAGACCTTACTACTGTCTTGCATATTTTCCCATTCCTCACTGAGACCTTGGGCAACATCAAGCTTTTTTACCCTCTTGCCATGAGCCACTAAACCACCAATGGCTTTCTCTTTCTGTATCACTTCCAACTGTTGAGCTACCAAGCTGCAGAACACATTTCTTTAATCCCAAAGTGCATGACTGCACTTGGCTTTATTGCAAGCTGAACCTCCTCTCAGTTTTAGTCCCTGAATGTTCTGAGTACACTTCTGCCCATCCTCTGAGTTGACAGACTTTTCCCAGCTATCTGTTGTCTGCAGATTTCATTCACAGTCCCCTATTTTCTCTATCAAGGGAATTAGTGGAATTGCTGGATAAGAATGTCCCAAGGCGGCTCCTTTAGGAAATCTGTTTATAGTTTGTCTTTCTCACCAGAATTTCAACATCTGCACAAGCTGCTCTTCTTCTGGGTTTTGCGGGGTGGAGCTTGGTTTGGCTTTAACGGTGGCCCTAAATAGTAAACAGGATGGCTTGTGGAGCTGGGCTGACAGGGGATCCACATGCAGGCAGGCACTGCATGTGCAGGGTGCTGGTGACAGGCATGCTTGTGTCAGAGCCATGATGTTAAATGTTTCCTCTTGGACAGTGAAAAATGGCTTTGTGTTCTGGTCTGTTATTATCAACACTTAACAGTTCCTGGAGAGGGTTTTTTTCATCTGAAAAAATAAAATTACAGGAAAAATAATAAATACATGAAACTAATGAGTTGAATGTATAGTGGGGATGGCATTTTTAATTTATACTCTTATTAACTGTGGGAATGACCAGAGCTGAAAATACCAATTGTGTCAGCTCTGAGCATTACTGAAATAGTATTGTCACTATATCACTTGCTTATTTGAGTGTGTTATCTGGCAGAAATCATCTTGAAAAACCTTAATCTGTGTCTTCTTTTATGGCTAGTGCCAAAAGACCAGAATAGATCATCATCCAAGCCCAGATCCAGTTGAGAGAGGATTACTGTGGTCTCCCAGAGCTTTGAGCGAGCAGCACAGCCTTTTCTAAAAACAGCAAACACACCAAGTGGGTCATTATAAAAGAAAAAAAGGGCTAGATTTTGAAACATACATTGTATATACCTAAGATGGCCAGTAATCTTAATTATTAATGAAGAACACAACAGAGCTAGGGTGTTAGCTTTATACGTTTCATAAACGTGTGTCAGATAGAGAAGGCTGTACTAGCACAACATTCAGTAAAATCAGTATTTGTGGAAGGTAAAGTACTACAATTCCACTGTTAACTGCTGTATTTCCTTTGTTCAGTAGTTTTAAAGCTCACCTGGAGAATTCTAGCAGGTAGAAGGAGCAAACAAGCCATTCCTGGTAGCTTGGAGAGAGATCTGAAACTCTGGGGCATCTGTGAGATGTTCAGCTGAGTCTGGACTGTGCTAGTTTGAAAATAAATAGCATTTGCTGTCCAGTCACAAAAATCCATGTGTGACAAGTTGCTTTTTATGTTTGTACTTGAAGAGACAATTTAGAGTTTTGTCCTTGTATTAATATCTGAAGGAAAAGTCTGTACTCAACTCATCTTTTTCTGTTAAAAGAATCATCTAAAGGTAGGATTTCTATTTCTTTTCAATACCTGACATCTGCTGCTGTTCTGCACATATTTGCTCATCAGAATGCCAGTGCTGGGTTCACAGAATCTTTGTTAAAGTCATGGAAAAGCCATATGATTATGTCATTAGTATTTAGTCATTTGTGTATCAGTTGTTCAGTATATGGTTTTCTTTTTTTTTTTGGAGGGGGGGCTCTTGAAGCCATAGAGGCTGATCCCTTTAAGTCTCATGGCAGAGGGTTTCTATCACTTAGTTAAAAAAAAATTCTGCTTGAAGTGCAATTCTTTTCCAAAAAAGGTGTGGAAAGCCCCAGTTCTCAACAAGGGTTGTTTAAGGGAATGTTTGTACTTTGAGTGGCCAGTGTAAGAGGCTTTGAGCCACAGCCTTAGATCTGCTGAACCATGAAATGTGTGCTAAAAATCCTTCCCAAAGAGTCAGCCAGTTTTTGTTCTGCCACCTGGATGCAGCTGGAGTGTAAGTGGCAATGGGAAGAGGAAAAGCTGGGTGGGGGTGAATGCAGCCATCCGTGTGAGATTTCTGGCACTGTCCTCACATTTGGTTCTGGTGCTTTCTCCGATCTCTTGGAGCAGATTTTTGAGACCTTGCTACCACAGCTGTGGTGTTGCGTGGGTTGCATAGTTGCATACCAGCCCAGGAATGTTAAACGGAGTTATAATGGATTCTTATTGTCACCTCATGATTTAAAACAAACTCTCTAACATGTGGTTGTGACTTGTGTGTTGTCACTTTACAGCACTTGCAATTTCAAAACAGATGACTGAAATCACAGTGGTTTTTAAGAGCACACTTGCTTTCTCCCTGAGATCTTCCTCCCGGTGACATGGTTCCCTTCTTGGTACCTCCAGTCCAGTGGGGACCCAGCCAACCTGTCTGGGCATGCAGTGCCTCTGTTCCCCAGAGTCTCTGTTACAGAGCTGCTGCTCAAGAATCAACTATTTCAAATATTTACAGTGCTGCAGATGAGTTTCCCGTGTCATCAGTCAGAGCTCAATGAGGTTCCCGGTCCTGTTGCAGCACATGGGGAGGAGACAGCAAAGCTGAAGATGAGCAGCAGAAACGTTGAGTTTGTCTTATTGTGTGAAGATTTATAGTGTTTGCTGTCTTGTATCTTAGACTCATTTAAAGTGTGCACTTAGGCACAGCTTGTTGATATAAAGCATGCCAAATCTCCATTGCTGAATCTACAGGCAAGACACAAGGCCAAAGTCCTGTCTTAGCTACCATATAGGATTTTCCTTTAATAAGCATAGTGAAGCAATGGCTTATTGGGACTTTGGGGCCAGATCCTCTCCTAGAATAAATAAAGCTAAGCTCATTTACAGCAATTGAGCATTAATCTCTATAAGGCTTTTCCAAAGATATATTGCAGGGAACATAACAAGGAAGAGAGCTCATTATTTTCCAGGAGAAGTGACAGATGAGAGTGCATTTCCACTCCACAATTATCATCGTTTTCTTTTTAATCACATAACTGCAAACATCTAGTGGCCACCGCCATGGCGGTATTTGTGAATGGAAGCTGGATGCATTCAAAACAGCATGAGTCCGGCAGTTTTCATTTCTTACAGTATATCTTGCCAAATACCTAATTTTCAAAGATTAGAGTCTTGGAGCACGGAGCTGAGGGTATGATTGGCTGGAGGACATTCACGGCTCAGTAATGAAACACTGATGTATAAAATGGTAATTGATCCCTGGAGCACCACGAGCGCTGAGCCAGATCCCATTATGTGCGGGTTCCGGCGCGGCAACAGAAACTATACAAATGTTGGCACAGAGGGTTAAATGTGAGATTAACTAGCCGTGCTCTGCAGAGATGGTACTAAAATGAAATACACCGTTCAAAACTTTGGGGGTGGTTCACTGCAGAAGTAGTTTTCCATGCAGTTCTAACCTCTACACGTTTGTTTCACAGATGAAGCTAGAGGTGCTTTCTTCAGAGAGGACTGCTGCAATTTGCTGCTAAGTTCAAGCCTGACCAGTCACAAAAAAGTCACTTTGGAAGCTAATGGAGTTTTTTATGCACCTATGGCTGTTTTGTGTTATTTGTGCAGAGACCCTTTTAAGCATTTTGCTTTCTGAGGAAAACTTTTTTTTCTGTGTCAAAAAGGCTGTTGCAGCACTTCAGTTCCAAAATAAAAATAATCCCCACCCTGCTGCTGTTTTTAAACATTTGCCTTTGTCCTGTTTGACTCGTCTCTCCGTGAAGTTCTAACAGAACTGGTTCTGTGTGGGTAGTTAAGCAAGCAAGACATAGCAGTTGTGGCGATGGATTTTGTGCCCCTGGGTACACTGGGAGGCTGTGCTGGAACTCTTCTGTGGTTCTTGATCTTGCTGGAATAATGGTGATTCTCTTGTCCCCATGGGCTGCTGTAATTGCAGGTTTGGGGCTTCCTATGTTTGTTGCCTTGCTTGGAGACTATCCAGAATCCTTTCTGCTGCACCGAGGGTCTAAGGGTCACTTCTTTCTTTTGTGTCTGTGTGGGGATAGAACCTGTGTGATTTACATGCATGTAAACTCTGCATGTCTTACTCCTAGTGCAGAGGCTGTATGAGAGAGTGCTTGCTGCAGGCTGGACCTTACCCTACTTCTGCCCTGTTCCCCATCCGGTGTGTGAGATCCGTTGGTGCGTACAAAATATTTCTTCAGCTCTTCCAAGGTAATAAATATCACCAGTGTGGGTGGGACAAACATCTTTCCTCCATCAAAAGCTTGATGTTGAAGCTGAAGCTCTAGAAGTTGAAGCTAGGGTGATAGCCAGCCTCTGGTGCAGGAGGAAGCAGTGTGCCTGGGGCAATTACCTGATCTTTCCTCTGCTAATTCTCTGCTACTCTGGACAAAACAAAACAGAGCAAAACTCTCTTTGCCTGCAGAGTGTTTGATTGAAAGCAGTCTCCTTGTAATGGTAATTTTGGAAAATGTGCAGGTAAATTGTTCTCTGTTTAGAGGAGTAAAACTGTTCAATTTCCAGAGTCCTAGAGACACCAGTCCTGCTCCCTGCCAGCCAGGATCACATTATAGCCAGTTGGGTGGTAGAAATTCCTGATGGATGAAGTGACAGACCATTTTCCAAGTTGTTGGATAGCCTCCGAGATGGATTGCAGGATGATCTTTTCTTGATTTCTTTCAACAATTGCCTATTGTGACTGAAAACAATTGCTCAGTTCTTCATTTTAACCATGGCAGAACTGTAAATTAGGTTACTTGCTTGTTTTCTGTTTTGTTTTTGGGTTTGTTTGTTTGTTTGTTTGTTTTTGTTTTTGTTTTCCCCTGCATTGCTGAATCTTAAATCTGGTGAAAGTTGGCAATTCTGCCTCTTCTGTGGTTGATCTCTGCAACAGGCTCCCCAGGGGAAGTGGTCATGGTGCCGTGCCTCTCAGAGTTCAAGGGGCAACTGGGCAATGCTCTTAGTCATGTGATTTCGTTAAAACTAAAGTAGTTCTGTGAGGAGCAGGACTCAGTGTTCCATACGGCTCCCTTCCAGCTTGAGGTGTTCTGTGATTCTTCGTGCACTTTAACTTGTACTTCTTGGAGTTTGCATGTACTTGTAGATATCTTGTGAAATTAATTACAGGGTAGTGTTGCTGGGGACTGCCTGTCTGTGCAGCATTTAAGACAACCCACAAGTAAAGCATCCTGAGCTCAAATTGTTTCAGGGAGGAGCAGTTAAGTGCTGCTGCATGAGTTTCACAGTGGTCTTGAGTGTCGCTTATATGGTTTTAGCCTAAACTTGCATGGAAGTGAGTGGTTTAATTATGCTGGAAGTACTGCTGGTGTCCTGCAAAGCTGTTCAGTCATTCCTGTGTATGAGCACAGTAAGAAGCACAATTGTTAGTGTGGGTGCAATGGATCTTCAGTTAACTGGTGTGCCTTCCATGATCCTGAAAGCCCATGTGGAAAGCAGGTTACATGATGCCACAAGTTAAAATCCCACTTTTGCAGACTGGTGAAGATGCAGAAGGGCACCTGGGGGAGTTGGTAGAACTCTCCCAGTTTTCCAGGCTGCTGGAGTTGAGAGAGCACTCTGTTAAAAAATGCAAGTGGCAAGAAATGTTTATTTCTGTTCAGTTCTTAATCTGTGTTTTTCACTACAGCTGTTGACTGTGGGGTTTTGCATTACTTGATTTGGACCAGGGTTAGCCACAATGAGAGTCTCACTGGCTCTCCCTTTCCTGTTCTGCCTGACTGTGATGTGCTGTTGGCGTTATAAACATCCCAGGATGATGTTTAAATCCAAATAAACAGAGTTGCCATAGCAATTAAAAGAAAACTGGAGAAGCGCTTTTATTGTTCTTGCACGGTGCCATGTTCATAGAAACTTCAACTATAGGTGGGATAATATAATTTTTTTTAGAAGAAACAATGAAATTAGAGTTCGGTGGATAACCACCTAGTGGTGATGAAGTGCAGTTGTTGCACCTCATACTTGGACCCTTTTGGTACCTTGCAGCCTCCCAGAGCTCTGGGTGCACCAGGCACGGCAGGCTCAGAGGTTTCCTTGTGCATTTGTTTTGGGTATTTTTCCACTCCAGACTGTGCCACTCACTGTGATTTGTGGTGGGTCACTTTTAGTCTGCTCAGTAAAATGAGTAAAGGGTTGCTGTTTTCTTCTCCTGACAGCACCGTGGCCATCACCAGCTGACAGATGCTCATGAAGTTAGGTCAGTGGTGCTCCACTGCCAGATGATTGTAGTTAAAAAAATATTTATGACTGGCTAGAACTTTTTTTTTTTCATTCTTTGGGTATTGATTGATTGGCTTTTAGCTGAAGCCAGTACATATTTTCAACAGATGAAAACCAGATTTTTTTGAGCATTCTTCTTGTGTCTGTTTGCTTTAAGAATGCTTTTAATACTTGGCTCAAAGGAATTTAATTTTTTTTTTCCTTCAGAAGATGATCATTTTATAGCATGTTGAACAACAAAGTTAATACAGGTATTCAAAATGTATGAATGGTTTTTTGTATATACATTTTTAACACAAAAATACCTTGCATGCCAGCAATGCCATCAGCTCGTTCTCTCCCCTTACTTTGTTCTCAGGTCATTTCAGTTCTTTAATCTTTTACAGATGTACCTTCTTACAAGCAGGATTGTAAATCTATTATTTGTAATACAGTTCTATTTTCTTGAACATATCTCAGCAAAAGCACATTCAGTATAAACTGTGAAAACACAAAGTATAATAAGCAATTAATGTCAACTGTTTTAGTGAAGACATCATAGAAATAAGGTATGTGTGTATTTTAGAATGTCTCTTAGAATTTGAACATGGGCTAACAGCTGAAAGTATTGGAAGGATTTAAATATGAAGGAGAGAAATACTGAATATGCAGAAAAATTGGGGAAAGTGCAAAATAAAAATGATACGGTGACCATCATCCATTAGTAGCATACCTCTATGAGGACTATCAGGGGCCTAAAGCGGAAGTCACTTGATGAAATTTGTTGTGTGGTAGGCAAAAGGTCAGGCTAGATAATTGCAGTGATCTCTTCTGGCCTTAAAACCTTGAATTGAGTAGCACCAGTCATGTTTCCAGCCAGTATAGGACGCAAAATGTGGAAAGTCCTTATTCTGAAGAGTTTGCAATGCAAACAAGATAGATATAGAATAAACAGGATGTGCCAGAGAACTCCAGAGAGGAAATGGCTAGGATGTCATTGTTTGTGAAAATGTCATCTGTGAGAAAGCACTGGAGATTTATAACTTTTGGGCATCATGGAAGAAATGAGTGGAGAGGAGGACTTTGAATGGGTGAAATAATGCACAGAAGGAAAAGTGAAGAAAAGCATTTTATACATTGAGAGAAGAGGGGAATGGAAAAAGATCACAGGACTGGGCCAGTTGCTCCTGACGGGTGGGAGAAAAATGAAAAAAAGGTGCTTGAACCTTAAATAGGGTTGGCTCAATCTGGGCTTTCAGGACAAGGCTGCTGAGTGAGAGTTTTGCCTAAGAAGGTATCTGTGGTCCTGTGGTGTCTGGTAACCAGGCTGGTGATGATGCTGAGCTTTGATCTGCTCCTCCATTCGACACGAGTCCTGCAGGAGTGAGTACAGATCATGCAGGTACAACTGTCCTCTTACCTGTTAGTAATGGGAAAAGATGGAAGGGCTGACTGTGTGCCCTGGGAGTGGAAGGGGGTTAGCGACTATGTATTTATCTATTTTGAGCCTGAGCATCTGAGGTTATAGCCTCAAACCTAGGCTGTGGCAACCAACTCTAGGAAATCCCCATTCAAAGCAGTTACATCTTAATCCATTTTAATATTAAGCATGTAAACTGAGGAAAATGCATGACCTCTTCTAAGTGATTAAAGGTCTGCTGTGACAGCAGCTGAGTACAAGCAGTGCATTTGCTGCAGCATGCCTTCTGTCTCTTGGCAGCATGTGCTGTTACAGGTATGTGTGGATACATACTAGCTCTGAAGATGCAGTCAACAGATTTGTGGGCAAAGATCAGACCCATGTGCATGACCAGTTGTGAACCTGACAGGGATCACTTGCCTCACTGGAACCTCTGGATGGAATTATTGTCTGAATAATAAAGACCATTACAGTCTATGTTGTTCTGTTTAATATATCTTCAGGGATTCCACATGATAGATTCTTTTTTCTGTGTGCATTGAAAGCATTTTAAAAACCGTTTAAATATAATCCATATTAATTTCACTGTGTGGATGCCTTTTAAAAAAGCACTGAGAACAGAGAGAGGAGACTTTGGGAGCATGCCATTTGCTGCCTCCCATCAGATGCCAAAAATTTGCTAGCAGATGAGGCTTTTGGATATTTTCTTGTCTGTCAGGGGGTTCAGAGCAGTTTTGGTGCAGGCTGTGATATTCCTCTGGGTGCTGTAAATCCTTTACATTTGCAGGGGGGTGGATCACTTTAACTGGGAGAGATGAGTGGTAACACAGGCATGCCCCTCATTGCTTTCTGCTCTTGGAAGACCTGCACGCTGGGTGTGACTTGCAGGGATGGCCAGGATTGGGTGTCTGTGAGCTCTGTGACCATGACAGGAGGCTGGTGAGAGCTCAGTGGGTGATGGCCAGAGGAAAATTTTCAGGCAACACAAGAGCAAGGATGTTGGGCCACTTGGCAAATACTAATTAGAAAGCACTCAAAAAATGTGTGTGTGTGCATGCACGCACAGGTGGTCAAGGTTTACGTAAACAGCTCCTGAGGGTGGTCTGTGAGGTCTGCTTAGCAGTTGCTGATTGAGGTGAATCATTGGGATCAAAAATCATTTGGTCTGTGCTGTAACATTTTGGCTGCTCTCTTCTCATGCAGCAGCATGTCCGAAGAAGGGCAGTGGAGCTCATGAAGGGTCTGCTGCACAAGTCCTGTGAGGAGCAGCTGAGGGAGATGGGGGTGTTTAGCCTGGGAAAAAAGGAGGCTCTGAGGGGACCTTATCTCTCCTTACAACCTGAAAGGAGGTTGTAGCCAGGTGGGGACTGGTCTCTTCTCTCAAGTAATAGGTGATAGGACAAGAAGACACAGCCTCGAGCTGTGCCGGAGAAGGTATAGAGTGGGTATTAGGAAAACAATTCTTCTCTGAAAGGGTTGTCAAGTGTTGGAACAGGCTGCCCATGGATGTGGTGAACTCACCATCCTGGAGGTATTTAATAGACATGTAGATGTGGCACTTGGGGATATGGTATAGCGTTGGGCTTGGCAGCAGGGTTAATGGTTGGACTCCGTGATCTTAGAGGTCTTTTTCAACTTAATTGATTCTATATTGGCACCATGAGAGGAACGTTATCCACATAATATTTGGTTCTTGGCCTGTACCAAAATTGATTAAAGTCTAGCCATTATTAATCATAAGTACTACATTATTATCCTAGATCTTTTTTTCATCCATTCAGAGAAATGGAATACTGCGTTATTCATTTTTTCCCTGCATTACATGGCTGTCTGGTATCTGCTGATCTTTTGAAGTCCTGCACTCTGAAAGACCTCACGGCTGAAGTGCTAACTTGGCCTTAATCCATAATTTTGAATCAAAGTCCCATTATGTTGCTCACTTGTTTGAGGGATGGAACCTGTGTTTCTGTGAAACCTGGGCTGAGCACACAGTGTGGATGCTGCTGCCAGCAAAAGCGATGGGGGATCCCCTCGTCCCCCAGCTGCCAGCTGCTTGGCAGAAGAAGCTGAAGTCAGGGAGTAAGCTGAAGTGGAGCCTAAATCGCCCTCAAAGCACTGGAGAGGACTGTTGGCCTGGTTATGGCTCTGTAGCTAAAGGGAGAGTGTTTGTCTTTTTTTGGCAAGGCAAAAGTCTCATGAAACAGGTCAGATCAATCCATCTGCTTTTGCTAGAAAAGCAAAATTAAAATGAAGCTCGTTATCTGCACGGTTTATATATTTAGGAGCTGCGTTAATTATCCTCATTAGCTTAGTTTCTTGGGAGAAATGCTCTTGATCTTACCCCAGTGTGCCAGAAATACAATCTGGAACGAGTCTGTGAAAATAAATAACACATTGATATGGTTCATGCATTGACTTCTGAGTACACTGCTTGGGCAGCATCTGTCACTGTGCTCATTCCTGCCTTGCCTTGTTGGGACCCTTCAGATTATCTTTCTTGGACTTCAGCTGGTAGGAGCTGCCATTTATCAAGGCAGTCCACGTGGTTAAGAGGTATTGCTCTCTGATAATATTCGGTGCAGCTTACACTTGTCAGACACTGGAATCTATTTACTGAATTCTTTTCAGACAAGTCGTTTTTGGCACTTTGCAAAGTTTCCTTCCATGTGTCCTCACTGGCTGAATGCTAATTTATTCAGGAAGGCTCAGCTCCAAATGCACGAGACAGTATTTTCAATGTTTCCTACTGTCTGGACAGTATTGCGTTTGGAGAATTCATTACTCCTCTCTCCTTTGTGTCCTTAATTTCCTTTGCTAAATGTGTGATGATGGGACACAGACAGTTTATATACTTACATTAAATGACATTGTATTGTAATGGGAAAATGGATCTCCACTCATAGCCTCTCCATAGGGACACACTTGATAAGCTCATTGTATCAATACAATAAATTCACTCAAAGTGCCTTTGACAAATGACATCTCTGAATTTTCTAGTCTTTAGTGATTCCTCTAGCCCGGAGGATACAATGAATTAGCTGATCTAAGCTGAATTGTCTTAAATATCCTGATTATTTCTGATGTCTGAACTAGTAGTGGAAGCAGTGGAAAATTGTAAGGAGAAAGGGATAGAAATTACAGGGTATGCAAAAAGAGAGATTGTCAGGTCTGAAGGGCAGTTGTTTCCATTTAGCCTGACCTTGTGTATAAAAAGTAGCTGTAGACTTTCTTGAGTGATGTTTGAAATATTGTAATCACTTAGTCCAAGCTCTGGGGTGAGATATTTCTCTCCCTTAGTTCAAATTCCATAAGCAGCTCAGATACCCATCAGCACTGCAGTACCGAATTGTTCATGGCGGATTAACAAGCTGCAGAAATTAGACCAAGGAAATGCTTTTGATCTCCTTTACAATCTAGGAAATGAGGCATGGTGTCCCCTGCTCCCCTTCCCCTGGGAACTGCTTAGTTTGAGCAAGAGTCACATTAAAACATGTGTAAGCACCAAAAAGTGCTTATGTGCTCCCCCAGCAGAGCTCTGTCCTGTCCTAGCACCAGGCACGCTCTACATTGTGACTTGCCCATATGGCCTGGATTCAGTCCGTGCTTTCCAAGGCTTCTCAGCCACTTTGCAGCAGCACGTGCTTGATGCCAGTGCCCCCATGGCTGGGTCAGGAAGCTTGGTGCTGATCTCATGCCTGGACATGCTGTAGTAATTAATGAACTGCATGTTCTTAGCCCTAATTCCCTGCAGGTCTGATCAGTGAGGTGATCTCTGGGTGTGCCGATCAGTCATGCATGTATGCACAACAGGGGCTGTGTGCAGGTGAGCTCTTGTGGCCACTCTTTAATTATAAAAAAAAAAAAAAAGAAAAGAAATCGTTAGAGGAGGTCACACCTGGCTTGCTTTGTTGGGGTTGGGGCTCTGGGATTGGGGCACTTGCTCATGGACAATTAAATGGGAGGACATTGTTAAAGCCTTAATCCAAATGTTTTCTCTTTCATAGTGTAGATTTTGATTTTTTTTTTTTTAATGAGAGGAAAGCTAGTTGCATCCTATTAATTAGCTCTTGGTGTTTTTGTTGCATCATGCCTTGTCAGCCAACATTTGAGATCTTTGCAAAGACAAGATCTTATTTCTTGGGAATCGGGTCATTGCGATCAGTTAGAGAAGGGAGCTTTTGAATTTAAGGAACTCATCCAGAGATGTCTTGTTTTTCACTGGGCAATGTCTTAGCAAAGTAATGTGTTACTAAATCTGTCTTTTGGGTTTGGTAATCCTTGTGAGATCCTACTAGTCAACCAGTTTTGAGTTTGAAGAAAAACAGGCAATTAAGTGGGGAGGCATCAGTTTCACCTGCCTACCACGAAGAGCCGGTTGATGTCCTCCCAGTAAATTACAGCTTTCGGGAGGCAGTGATTCATCTCTGCAAGCAGCACAACAAGTGGGAGAGCAGTTGTTTGGCAAAAGCAGTGTTCAGGCCTCTTAGCACACTTACTATTTTCCTGTAGAAACTTGGGAACGGATTAGCACATGGTGTTTTTTTCCTGAAGCCTCCAGAGAACCCTTTCAGAGGGAAACAGGAATGTCGTGTTTCTCCTCCCTTTCCCTTGGTTGTGGCCATACTTTCTCACCCTGCCCTTGTGCTGATGCCAGTGTTGGTGTGGGCGTAAGGCCAAACAGGTCAAGGGAGCAGTGCCATTGAAAACAAACCCTTCATGCTACACTCCCATATTGGTTTTTCATACAATAGCCCAGACTGGAAGGGACTTTGAGAGGTCATCTGATCCAGCCTTTCATGGGTATAGGAGTCTAGGTGAGCTTATCAAGAACTCTGCCATGTTCACATGTTGAAAACCTCTAGCAATATGGACTCTCCCATATCCCAGGGGGGGCTGCAGTTTTTAATTGCATTACGTTCCTGGTTTGCTGATGGAGCAGCTATGTGTGCCCTGGTCATGGTGCGTGGATAGGAGTGCAAAAGCATTGATTCAGGTTGTCCTAATCTCACTTCTGCTCTCAGCTCTGCCACGGATTTGCCGTGTGGCCTCAGGCAGTCACTGTAATCCCATCACAGGTTTCTCCATGGCACAACAGGGCTAATGCTGGTGACCTGTGTGGAGCACAGGGATGCATCCAGATTTAGGTAATCCAGTTTAGCATATGGACTAATAAAGGCTGAGAGCCAAGCCCAGTTTGTTGGTGAAATGTTTGTTTCTATCTCCTCATCACTCTGGGTCCGTGGAGGAGGCCCACATCTGTATGGGTTGTACACTCATGTCACTTCCCAGTGCAGGAACCGATGAAACCTGGAGCAGCCTGAGCTGTCAGTTACATCCCTATAAGGAACCCGAGGCATAGGATTGTTTGAATGGTGCCTACTGATGAGAGGAATGTCATAGAAACCCTACATGACCGTGAAAGTAAGTGTGGCCGTTATGAAAATAGACACAACAAATTGGATTACACGTAAGAGGAAGGTACTCTTGTTCACTGCTGAGTGATGAGCAAAGAGAATTTTGGGCTGTGAATATCATGATGTGATTTATTAGTAATCACTTCCATAATGTATTTCATCCATAGATCTAAATTGGCAATTAGTATGAAGGCATAAAAGTAGTATTCATATTTTATTGAGGCACAAAAACCTCAAATGACCTGCTGCAGGGCATTTCATGAGTCAGTGGTAGGGGTTGGGCATGGTGTCTGCTTTGAGGAGGATAGTTTTTCTGTGATTGGTTTGTGATGCCAGTTCTGTATGTGATTTGGTTAATAATTGTAAATGTGACTTGAAATTTTACAGAGTTTTTCGGCGATGATGGGTCGGAGCGTTGCCAGGACTTGCTGAAGTAGAGGCTAATTCATGCTAATCTGTAGTCTTGGTGTGGTTTAATTCAATTCATCTTGAGTAACATGTTTCTCCTTTTAAATTCCAGTGCTCCTTTCCATTGCTTTATTTAACAAATAGATACCCGTGTGTTTTAACGGGAAATACAAAAACCCCTTCAAGCCTTAAGAGCTCTGTAGGTGTCCTATCTGCTGCTAGTCTGCTGCTTTCTTAAAGCTGGAGCTGGTTTTCCTCCTTGTCCAATTAAGCCAGATAATTAAATCTCCCTTTTTTAGTCATAGCCTGCCTTTCTAATCCTGTAACTGAGCTTAGTCTGCCAGAGGAAGTCCTCTTCATTTCTCAACGCAGCAGATCCCTAGTAAAGATGGCATTAAATCCAATCCCATGCTGCTTCCCTGTATTCATCTGTCTTTTCTTGACCTGGTACTTTTATGCTGTGTGTTTCCTGTGCTAATGGTTATTTTATTTAAATGCCAGATGCACTGTGATTATACTCTTAGCTCAAAGTATAGGGAGGTTTTTTTAACTGTTAGATTTAGTTACATGTACTTGATATTTAGAGTACAAGCACAACGATGTTTTGACTGAAGCTGCCTAGACCCAATTTGACAATCAAATGAAAAGCTGGAGGTTTCAGCACCATCTCCTCAGCAATACTAATTGCTTCCTCACTTCTTTATTCATTGCGTGTCCTCTGTTTGATGGTGGAAGCTTTTAAATCAACCATTGCATCTTTACCTGAAGGACGCTTTGCAGTTGCTAAGTGTAGGTGTAGGAGATGACGTGACAAGGAGCCAAGTTAAAGAACTTGAAGTCCTCTGGGGCTTTACACGGTGATATTTAATGACTTTGATACACCAAACAAAATTTGAAGGCACTACAAATAATGCTTCACTTCACAGGAAAAGAAATGACAGACATTGGAATGTTGGCCTTGAACTCTGATACAAAAATGGGGAAGAGTGAGGCCTTATGAACTGT
This sequence comes from Pipra filicauda, assembly GCF_003945595.2. Lineage (NCBI taxonomy): Eukaryota > Metazoa > Chordata > Aves > Passeriformes > Pipridae > Pipra > Pipra filicauda. The sequence continues at coordinate 270,035 of NW_024105053.1, read as the reverse complement.
TTCTTTCACTATACCTGTAGTATTTCCTTATGGAAGCTGCTTTTGGAACTACATTCTAATAGTTGTTTACTGGTTTAATTGTCAACTGATTTTGCTCTGTGATAGGGGCGAAGATGTACGCAAGAGACTGGTTAAATGGAGATGTGCAAAACAACTCTCAATGCGATATTTGAATTGCTTTCTGACACTTGAAAATGAAGACTCAGATTCTGTAATTTCCTCTTGGGTCAAACTGAGGCCATGTTGGTAGGATTTTTCCATGTCTGTATGTACGACAGTGCTGTCAGGAGAGCATGTGTTTCGAGCAGCAGTGATTCTTTGTCTTGCATTGCGTTGTTAGGTGTAACCTCAGGCATTTGTGTTGTTCCCAGAGCATTTAGAAACCTCATCTGGAGCTGTTATTACCTGTGTTGAGAAGAGGCTGTGGTAGATGTATGAATCCTGAATCCTCACAGAATTCTCCCTCACACAAGGGGACCTGTCTGTGGGTGGGTATTGCTGGTCAGTAATGCTGGATCTTGATCACCTTGCACTTCATTTGATGCAGATCAGGCACGGACATCTGTTAGGCCAGCCAGTGTACTTGATTTGCACTGGATTCATACCTTGTGCAGAAGGACAGATGATACCTGACATCATGACCATATGACTACCAGCCTATAGCTAACCCTTCAGGTTTTGTGGTTTTTCTTAGAGAGCAGGATATTAACCTGGGAGGAGCTGCAATAACTTGGCCCTTTGCACAGTGTGGTTGGCACAGTTTTATGCCCATTTTATGGGACCTAAGACTAGACTTCCTTTCTTGCTAAACCATGGCCTTTCTTGCTAAACAGAGTAAGTTATGCTGTGGCCAAATCCATACGCTTGTGTTTGGAGTGTACAAAGCCAGCTTGGACACTTCAGCCTGCAACACGTGTGCATCCAAGATCTCTGTGTCATAATGTTCCCAGCTCCCGTTTGGGAGCCTTTTTGCCTCATCAGTATGACAGTGGCTGTGATGTACAGGGTTTGTATAAGTCTGTTAGGTCTCATTGATTACTGTCTCTTCTGAAGACAGATTATTAATTAGCACAGCAAATTGCTGGAGAAAGGGTGTGTGTAGGGAGTGGTGCTGGTGCTGTCTCTTCTGATGTCTGGAGGAGAGCCAACAGGGCACGCAGCTGTCTGCCATGTAGTTAAGAATGAGGTCGGATCAGCCGTGCAGAGAGAGACTCCCTGTCTAGCAAAGGAAAAAATTCAGAGTTTAGAACAAGAAGTACAAATAAAGCAGAAAAATACCCCAGTTGTTGGGTTGTTGTTTCAAATGGGCAGTACTGTTAAAGTAAGATTTGGCTCCCATGTTATGTGTATTGGGAGAGAGCTTTCAAACAACTGCCTCAGTATCTCATGCCGTTCCTTTCCAGAATTTTATTTTTTTTTTCAGAGGAATGCTTTCTTTTCCCTCTCTGCTTATTAACTGTTTTCTGTGAGGAAAAACCTCAGTGCAAATCAGTAGCTCAAAAAAAAATCTTTGCCAAACTGTAATTTTAAGGGTTTGGATGCTGGGGATTAGTTTTTGCTTCCCACCTAAGGTGATTTCAGGGCTTTTGCAGGCTGGGGTAGAGGTTGGAAGTGTCATGGTCCTGCAGGCAGGGTTAGGGTGATGCCTGGTTATTCAGGGACACAGGGAAGAATGTGTCTGGGAGAGTCTTGTCTGTATGTGTACCGCTGCAGTTGTGCAGCACAGCTGTACCAGGTGCTGTCTAGAAATGACACTGCACTGACGGGGGATTATTTGGGTTATAGAAGTGAAAATTTCTGGGGCTAGAATGTACCGTGAAGGAGGGAGTAGACGGGGAACTCCACGGGGGCTTTTTTCTACCCTGTGTTTTCTGCAAGAAAAAAACAGACCTGAAGCATAGCTGCGACTAATGGGATCCTGAGCTGAACTTTGCAGCTTTCCCCTGTGATCTCAGCAGGCTGACCGAAGCTCTGCTCTCAGAGCTGCCTGATTTCAGGGTGTGTCATTGATTTGTTCTGGATGGTGGCAATTCTTCTGAATTCACTGCAGTTTTAAAAAAAGGAGGAGGTTTGTGTTTTTCATCCATTGCAAAATTGTGTTAACTGCATTGTCACTGAATTAAAAATAATACGTATCCCTGATTTTTGCTGAGGAGAAGACTAATCCGACTTTATTCAGGCACTGCTAACTTCCTCTCCTTTTATTCCCCCACAAAAAGTCCTTGAGTTCTGATTTCACAGAATTAGAGGTAAAATTTAGTTCTAATTTTAGAGCTAAAGTTCTACCATTTTAGTTATACAGGCACCATTCATATCATGCTACAAAGAAAATGCAAGAATTTGAGTGTGCGGCTGGAGTTACTAAACATTTGCCGTTGTGGATAAAATTGGAGGGAGGAGGAAAAGCCTGGCTGAGCCAGAGGACGATCAAAACTCCAAAAGGTCTCAGAAGCCAGTGTGCCTGGGAGGGTTTAAAAATGGGACACTGATGTCAAGACACTTTGGTGCTTTCAGATGTGCCATCCCCAGAGTTCAGAAGACCCTGGAGCCACAGATGAGTGGTGTGGGTTGGGAGCAGTTTATAACTGCAAATTGTCACTTAATTTTCTTGTTGTTATTGTCATGCAATTAAAGTCGTGGCCATTGAGCTACAAGATGAAGGGTTTTGATTGGATTTTGGGGTCTGTAATCACTGCTGTGATGTTGCTGCCTGGAGGCAAGGACTTGCAAACTGATCTTTCCAATAGCAGGATTATAACTGAGGAGGGAGTGCTGGGTTTAAAGAAAGAAAAGTTTAAAGCTGTCATATAGTGGTTTCCACTCAGATGAAAAAGCAGAGGATTATAAAGCTTTTGTAAAAAAAAAGAAAAAAAACTATTGTTAGAGGACTGACAATGGAAAAATCACTCTCAGGGGAAAAAAAGCTCTTGGGACTTGCATTCTGAAAGAATGGTTCCCCACAAGTAGGGGGTGAAGTGAGCTCCCAAAAGGCATGGCAGGCAGCTCTCCAGGCTGTGCATCTCTGTAATTTTGCTCCTTAGAGAGGTTTTCTCTTAACCTCTCTGGTTAACTGGTGGCTGAGTTGCTGTGGTGTGGGGCTGCTTTCAGCAGAGTAGACCCTCTGGTCTGAGTCTGGGACTGGGGACTTCATACACTTTATGGGTTGTTTGTTTTGTCATTACTTGTGTTTTGGACCCCCACATTTCAAGTAAAAAGGTCTCTCCTTCTAACCTTGTCAAGGCTTGCAGGTATTTTTTGCAGATGGAGGGGAGGTCAGGCTGCCTCTGGATGTGTTCTTGGGACAGGGGACTTGACTGGATGGAGAAGTGAGAAAATGAGATGAAGAATGTGGAAATTCAGAGGCGCTTGAAGAATGAGGGGAAATAACTTCCTTCTTTCCATATTCCCTTGATGCTGCCTTAATCCATTGGGTCAGGAAGGAACTCAAATGTTCATTTCAGACCTTTCATGTGCTGTAAAGTTAGCCCAAGTAGCCAGGGCACTCAGGTAACTGTGAGATGTGGAAACCCAGATTTCTTTCCTTGCTCTTTTTGTGTGATTTACCTAGGATTATTTGGAGCCCAGTTTTCAAAAGATCAATGGTACTGCAGTGTCTGAAGATTTTTCACTGTTTCCTCCCTTGGGTCTCTGTGCTGAGTAGCCTGTGTTTGACTTGGATCAAAACATGAAGCAGTGTCACAGACTTCAATACTCATTGATAATATCACTGATGTATTTAGTCATGGTAATTGTAAAACATCTCCATTTTGTGATTAAATTTGATTTCTGTATGTGGTAATATTTTAAAATACCACCTTCATGAAAACATCTTTCAGGAGCATGTGTGCCTCAACTGGAAGGGTAATGACTGTAAGTATTAATTGTTACAGAAGGAAATGTTTTTTCACTAATTAGCAGAAATGGGTTAAATGAGGTAAAGCTGGGTCACACTACTGCATAGCACATGCAAGGCCAAGCTATAACCCTTGGCATAAAACACACACACGTGCGCATTTGGTTTTGAGATGCAAAACTAGAAGTTGAATGCTGTGCTGATTTTTTTTTTTTCTCCCAATGCTGATTGAATTACTGAGGCATTGTGAAAACCTGTGGAAAGACTATGTGGAAAGAAGGCAGCGTGGCTCAGGGACCAAAGCTGACTGGCATGGATGGGTGTTGGTATTCCTTGAAAAAGCTGGAGTTGCCAAAAGTTTGCAGAGGCTGTGCTGAATGTGGCTGGGGCACCAGGTCATCATGGGAGTCCTGCCCACCCGACAGCCACAGGGACCTGCAGGATGCTCTTTGAGCTCATGTGGGCCAGGTAATTGTGCAGGCTGCTAGAATCCTTGAGGCTACAGGAATGGTTCAGCCGATACCTCCCTTCATGGTGCTAGCAAGGAAGCAGCAACACTGACCCAAGCAAACCCGAACACTGCGGTTTGCTTCTGACCAGGGATCACTGCTGCACAGTTGCCTGTGGTTCTTTTCCTTTGTATTTGGCTTTTAAAATTCAAATGCTTTGGCCAGAAACGTTATAGCACAAGTCTGTGTCTTGGAGGACATTAGTCTCCTAGTGTTGAGATACTTGGCAGGAGCACAGAATATCTGAATGTGGAGTAACTTGCTTTTTCATTTTGTAAACCCTTATGTAAACACATTGTTTGGATCACTGGGAGTCGATTGTTTAACTTTTCTCTCTGCAGTTTGAACAACAACAACAAGAAAAAAAGCCCAAAAGGAGAAAGAAACAAAACACTGCTTATTTTCTTGGTGTGCCTCTGTAACACTTTCCAAATGTAAAAGCCTCTTAAGATATGGAAAAGGAGCAATACTATTTATACTGCCTTTATGAAAAGACTGATCAAAGGAGCACAACTGTGCTTGGCTTTATTTAGCGTTGATGACTGCATTAAGGTCAGGGTGCTTATTATTTCAATGAATTCAAAAGTTGTGGGCTCTGCAAAGCATAAAGCTGGCTAAGGCTCTGGTGTGTGCTCGATTTATATTGTATTATGTGCTGTGCTATCACAACATGTTTTGTACTCTGATGGCTGCATTTCTTTGTCAGTCATTTGGAAAGTCTACTTTGTGTTTGAGGCTTGTCTGTCTTTTTTTTTTTTTTTTTTAAACCTTGCTGAAAGGTGTGGAGAATTGGGAAGGTTTAATCTTGCTGGGAATCCCTGAGTTTTCCTTCATGGGAGAGAGCTAACCCCAGCTGTGTTCAGCTGAGCAGCCAATACTCTGAGGGCACAGGTGGAAAGGGGTTAAAAGACATTCATGTGCCCTGACTCATCCTGCCCAGCTGCTGTGGTCAAGCAGCTTTTCTTGGCTGCAAGCAAGGCTGTGAGGAGGCCAAGTAGAAACAGGCATACAGAAGAGTCCCAACAGATGAGATGAGGGGAGTTTTGGCTGATGCCCATACAGGCATGATACCTCATACCAAAATGTTTTGATGTTCTGTACAGATATGGGATAGTGTGGGGTCAGTGCCCCCCCCTTCTTGGGGGAAGAGGAGGATGCAGCAAGAGTGCTCAGATGGATAATTTAAGGGGTTAATATTAAAATGGTGATATGCCAACAAACTGCACAGCTGATTAAAGCTTTAGGGGGTGGATCAGATCAGATCCCAGACCAGAAATCTCACTAAAAAGCTTTTCACAGCTTTTTATGAGAGCTATTGTCTCTTTTTCTGCATACACGGTAGGGACACGGCTTTTGTTCTGTCCTGTGGGCAGAGGCTGTGGCTGTGAGCGGGCAGCACGGGCCATCTCTGAATATCGCTGGCGTGGGACAGCAGCCTTTTGGCATGGCATAGTTCAGCATTTTGTTGTTGGGATTTCTCCTTTTGTAACTGCTGGTCACGTTGGTGGTGAAAGCAATGCAGCTTTTAATGCAGACAAAAGCAATTCTTATGTGCTAGGCAAGTTTGAAATAGTTGGGTTTTCCCACGTTCTCTGGACTGTAGAGGTTGGCTGTGATCCCCCTCTTCTTCCCCCCCCCATGGTCACATTTCTTACTTTATGAATCAGGTATTGTTTCTATTACCTTCATTTGCTTACCAGGGAGAGTCTCTTTGTTTTTTTTTCTCTTTTCTTTCCTTTAACTGTGTTTTACCTAGTTGTAGTTTGACCTTACCACCTGCTTGGCAGTAAAGATGATGCGTGAGCCTGAAAATAAAAGGGGATTGATTCTTTCCTAGTCTGCTCTTGTACAGGCAGGTTTTAGGCAGCTGTGGGCATGGTGGGTCTCCTGCCTGCAGTGTGAGTTTGCTGCTTTGCAGAGCTCTCCTGCCATTGGATCTGGGGAGGTCAGAGCCCGGTTGATCCACAGCCTACCTTCTGTAGCCCTGCTCAGAGGATCTGGAGATGCTTAAGAGCTTCTCATTTTTCAAACACTGAGAACTTTGATCTGAGTAAAACTGGCAGATGCTCCAGTAACAACACCTCATGTAGCATGTGGGATCTGGGGGTTTTCCCGGTGATCACTTGGGAGCAGAGCTGGTGGTCAGGACCCTGGCAGAAATGCAGATGTTCCTACATTTTTTGTGTCACATCTTTGCATCTGTCCATCTCTGCACATCTTTGAGACCAGAGCTCTTTGAAGTGCCATACTCAGACCTTGCTTGCCCTCCTGTGAGGGGATTAAAGGTCAACCTTGGGTGCTGGGAGCTGCAGGTTCTGCTCCAGGTGCTCCTCAGATGGTGTTGAAGATGGAAGATGGAGCTGAATGTCAGGGGTGCAGGTCGTGCATGATCTTGACTGCTGCAGAGTGGGGCTCATCCAGAAGCTGGACTTGCCTTCAGTGTCTGTAGGGGGGCATTTACAGCAAGTGCCTGGAGAGGCTCTGGTTTTCCAGCTGTATACTTGCGCTGCTTTGGTGTAAGAGATTAATACACTATTAGTCCTGTGAAGTCATGATTTATTTCACATTGAACTCATTAAGTGCTCTGTCATACATGTTTTTGACCAGTAGTGAGCAAACTCTGCGATGTGGGTGCCAAGGATGTGTTAGCAGATGTTGAGTAGTGTGTAAAAGGGTACGGCTGGATGAGTGAGGAGACACTTGCCAGCTCCTGACTCTACACTCAGTTTCCACTGCAGGCTTCACTGCTTATTTGGGGATGAAATGCAGAGTTTCCTTGGCACATGAGTCTGCAGGGGTGGTTGGCCCTTCTTGGAGGTGTCATTAATGATATAGAGCAAGTGTTCAACTGCAGTAATCATTTCCTTAGGTTAAGGACCTCATTTTTTAATCCTTTGTGACAGCATCAGTAAAGGTACAAAATAAAGTAATAAACTTGAGTATATCATAAAGTCAGTAAATCTAGTAGGGATTTAGGGTCTGCCCTCCTTTCATTGAGTTTGACTAATGATGATTATATATGAGTTTAAACTGCCAAGTCTGGACTTGTATCCAGACTGCTACTTCAAGCCTCATGTCCTGGCTTTTAGCTTCTGGTCCAGATCCAATACATTAGGATTAATATATGTATATTGGCAAGGGTAAATAGACCTTAAAATATGGTAGATATTAGTGAGATATTGGTGTGCTCTCTTAACAGCTCTGTTTCATATATATGCACGGAGGTCTTGACTTTTAGATAAAACTTAATAAACTGGTGGAAGTGACAAGCTTTTTATGTGCAGCAAAGGGCTTTTGTGACCCATTTTGGAGAGAGCTGGAAGTTTATGCTGGGCAGTGCTGCCTTCCTATCCAAAGAACTGACTTAGGAAGGTACAGAAGGAAGATAAGAAGAATGTATTAACTAAGTTGAAACACGAAAGTGAAATGGCACAAAATATATAAATAAATTTAGTGTGATAGCTGTTTTCTCTGTAGGAGTTCAGCTATTAGGTAAGTCAGACGACTGTTGCTTTGCTGAAGGCAAATCTCTCTAGGTGGTAAATTGTCCTCAGTCACTCCAGGGTTTATGTCTTCTTTTCTTATTTCTCAGATGGTGAAAGTAATCCTTCTTGCAAACTGAATTTTGCCTGTGGCAACTCCTCTAAGGCATCAGCTTTGAGCATGGTCCAAAGCTCATTAAATCAAACAGTATCGATCAAATAGTTGCCTTCATGCTTTGGCTTTGTGTTCTTCTTACTTGAACAAGGAGCTGCCTTGAACCCCGACATCTGCTGATGTATTTAGAATTAGAGAGGGAAAGAAGAACTTGTGCCTCTCTTCTCTTGCAAAAAAAGTGAAAATCTTGGGGGGATTGAGGAGAAAAACATCTGGAGAGGAGGGCTAACCTCTAAACTGGGAGGTAGATTAGGATTTTCAAGGACCAGGAACATCTGGAGAGCTGACAACATCTTCCTCTGCTGTTTGCCAGCATATTTCTATAGGGTCCTTGCCAAAAATGTCCTCAAAGTGAGGGACTTCAGTCATAGTCACTACAAGAAGGGCTTTGTGAGTACAGTGCTGCCCCTTGTCCCCTCTTGCTTTCTGGTGTCACAGGCAGCTTAGGCCAGCTCTGTTGTCAGGAACATGTGGTGTCTTGCACGAAAAATGCAGTCACAGCAGTAGCAGGGTGATTCTGCTTGGTCAAACGAAACACGAGTTTGCAAACAGCATGATGAGATGGCAGATCCAGTACTGCCTCAGTCCCACCAAGATAGTAAAGGGCTTTGTATTCTACTGCATGGAGTATATGTGTTTTATGTATGTTCAAGATAGGTGCAAAATCCAATAGGATAAAACAGATTTAAGCAAATTTGTGGAGTCTGATAACCATTTTGATAACTATAATGGTTTGGATAACAATTTTATTGGGTTTTTAAGTATCCTATAACTTCTATTAATACATATATTGTTATTCTGCATTAAATGCCAAGTCCTCTATTATTTATAGATTTAACAAGTATTTTGTTTAGCAACCAGACCCCAGACTTCAGCCTGGCACCCAAATTGATAGCTAACCAAAACCAGTTGCCCAGCATAAGGCAGAATTTTTGTATGTGTGTGTTTCTGTGTTCTATCAGTGTGAGAGCAAATATCCCAGCCGAAGAAAAATGTTTCATGGGAGAGCAAGTGCTACAATATTTCAGAGTAGAGGCTGTAGCAGGCTAATTTTAAGATTTTGCATGTAAAAGATGCAGCTGTTAATAGTGCCTTGGCATCAAGATAGCACCAAAGAAAAAAGAAGATAATCAACAGGTGCCCATCCTGTGGTTTTGGTATTTATCTGGTTTTGTTTTTAATACGTCAGTCCTAATGCATAATGAGAGTGGTGTCATCATTGTCATGGAAACAGAGCATGATGGTGATTAAGATGGATTTGGGTCTTTTGTTTCTGGGGTGCATGTAGTTGCTGAAGTGTCTCTTCTTGTGCAGTTTGCTGAGATTCTCTGCTGTGTGTGACTTCCACGAGCACAGCAAGTGAAGACCGTGTGTTTCGGTGTTTCTCATCTGAGTAAATGTCAGCGAATAGCATCCACAAATTGACTTTATCATTGAACACAAGGGCCTCGGGGGGGCGGTGGTGATGTTGGATATTTTTGTCTTCAGAGAAGCTGATGTTATGCTGAATTGCTCTAATTTTGGCTGGGGTTGGGGGGAGGGGGCCAGTTCTGTGGTGGTGGACCCAAAACCTCCTTGCTGCAGTAGCTTGGTATTCGGTGAGAAGTAAATGGAAGCTGGAAATCCCTGGGGCAGTTATTCCTGTGCTGGGTGTCAGGGCTGGGGGATCCTGTCCTGGCTGGTGGGGAGGAGAATCTTGTGTCTCCTAATGAAATGTCTCTGAAAAAAAGACTCTGTGCACTTCTTGGCAAAGCTTTTCGAAGGGCTCTGAAGGAGCAGACGTGGCTCTGAGCCATCACTGTGCTTTGGGAAGGAAATCCCAGTCTCAGGGCAGGCAGCAAAATGCCCATTGACTTTTGCGGAGGGTGAGGGTTTGTCAGTGATTTACTGCTAGAGATGGGGGTGGATGAGGACAGCCTTAGGGCTGCTGTAGGGTTGCAGTGGCTGTTTTGGGAGGATTGAAAATAGCACTGCATTAAAGTGCCCATGGCAGAGTTGCTTGGCATACACATGTACAGTCTCAGCTTTGCATGTGGGCTGTCTTAATGCCCTTCTGTCTTGCTAAAGGAGCAGAAATGTCCTGCCACAGGGATGTGATCCAGCCCCCTGCTTGTCCAACAAAGAAATTCTTGTTGCTAAACAAGAGGCTTTCTTAAGAAATATATAGATGCTGAGAGTCTGAATTTATGCTTCTCTCCATGGAATGAGTCACTGCACTAGTTTTTAATAGAGCCCCTCTGGATTTATGTGGCTGCTGCTCAGATTAAACTCTGATCGAGCGTGTGAAATGAGGTTCAGTAGTTGGTCGTGCTCTGCTGCTGTCCTGACACTTGCAGAGAGTTGCTGGTTAAAGTCTGCTTCTGGCTTTTTCTGTGCAGACAGTAAATACATTATGGGGCATCTTCCTTTTAGATTATGCTGATGGCCTGCGCATGTTGCTACTTGATATTTTTAAGCAAACATCGAATACCTGCTGTCTTGTTGGTTGTGTTTCATTTAATTGAATTCAGTCTTATGTGAGAACATGCTGACAAGTCCAATCAATACAGTCAGTGAAAGTGTACCAAGAGGAGGGGAAGGAAATCAGCTATATGACGTTATAAGCTAATAACGAAGTAGTTGTAATGATTTGTAATGGTAATTTTTAGTTCCCCCTGTCCTCCTGTCAGGACTTGCTTACCTTCCCCCCCCCCCCTCCCCATAGCTGCTGCCAGGTTCTGCCCTGAAAGTCAGAATTATGATTTGTAACACCTTTGGAGCAAGGGGTGGCAATTCCCTTGGGGAGGGAAGTGAGCTGGAAGAGCTGGTGGAAGAGCTGAGTGCTGTGGGTGGGGCAGGTGGTGGAGGAGGAGGAGAGGAAGGGGGACTGGAGTTGTAGGGAGTGGTGGCGGTGGTGAGTCCTCGGATGCATACCTGCTGGTCTCTGCTGTAAGTAAACTTGTAAAGCAGATAAATGGAAGTCAAGAGGGGAAAGGAAATTTCTTTTCCTGTGATGCTGTTGACTTTGACTTTTTTTTCTCTTTTAAGTAGCAAAGGCTTATCTGCCAAATAAACCCGCTCTGTAAGAAGCAGGGATGAGCAGGAACTCTTGGAATTAAAATTTGAGTCTTGCAGTCTGCTTCTCCAGGCTTTGCATATCTTGTGGGGTTTTGTAAACTTTGTTTTGCTTGACAGCCTGTCTGCATCTATGAGGAAGGGTTTGCCTCTGGCTAGTGTGCTCTTTGCATTAAATTGAGTAATCCCCACTCCTCTGTCCTGTAAAAGTTGAACTGGAACAGCTCTATGGCTTGTCTGTAGTACAGCAACTATTTTTTTTTCTTCTTTACTTTTTATTGCAGCTTTTGCTTTTGTTTTCAGCATCTTTTCTTGTGTCTATCTTCCATCCCCTTGTGCTGTCTTTTACTGTTGAATATTCAAAGTCCTGATCTGCACATGGGCTAAAAATCATTATTGCTTTGAACTTAAAAATGAATTAAGTGAATTCCCACATCCACCGCAGGAAAGGAAAATATTCAGTTTGAAATATAATTTGGAGCCTATAGGAAAATGCATCTGATGAAGTTTGTGCTAATTCTATAGCTTCGGTACCAAAGCACCAGCTCTGTTATCATCAAGAGTATTGAGTGTAAGCTCTATATTTTAATGGTAACTCTGTATGGCTAATTAGTTTGAAGGCTCTTTGAAGAAGCCGATGTATTGACTAAATAAGCTCTTATTTTTCAAAGCAACTAAAGGGACTCTTAATTTACAGAGCAGATAGTTGTAAAACTGCCTTCAGTTTGCATACTAGGAGCCAGTGTGAAGTCTGAGTGTGCTTGGAGTCAAGTTCACTCCAGTGCCGTCTGACAGGGTTGGTCTTAGTGTGCTTAAGGGCGGTTTCTGGGTCTTTGGCACAGTAGTGCAGCATAAATTTGTGCCACTGGGCTTGACGTGTCCAGGAGGAGGGTGTCATGTAATGAATGCCTGTGCAGCATTGAAATCAGTGGCAGCATTACCAGTCTCCTCTCTGTTTGCAGGCGGGTTGAATCCAATAATGAAGAGCAGCTTTGAGTTTCTAACCAGATGACATGGCTAATCCTAAAGCATGTATAAAGCGGCCATAGTTATTAGGAGATTTGTGGCTTTGAAAGTTCGGATTCCCTTAGTGCAGTTTGTTAATGGCAAGGATTTGTGGTAAGTGAATAATAGATGAAAGTCATCAAAAGGCTTACAGGGGATTTCTTGTGACGTGTTGCTGGTCTGTCTCATGCCTGGGCTGGAGATTTCTGTGTGGATTCTAAAATCTAAAAAAGAAAAAAAAAAGGAGGACAATCGTTCCCTGTTTTGCATCACTCTGGGAAATCAAGTTGATGGTGTGATGTATTGGGAACTACAGTCACAGTGCAGAGTGATGTATGCTTAATTCCCCTGGCTCTGGCTTTCTCATGTGCTGGCAGTGCCCTGACAGCAAACAGACTCTTCGTAGCACCAGGCTCTGGCAGCTGGAGGGGAAGGGATGCCCATGGCCATCATTTCTTCTGCACTGTGCCAGGTGAGCAGGGCCAGTGCTGCACCTCCTCACCATCTGGCACAGCTCTTCATTTGGCTCCTAGGGGTATTTTCACCTGCAATGCTTCTGGTACCACAGCACCAAACAATTCCTGCAAGCCAGGAGCCGCCAGGCAGCAACTCCCATGGGCTCTGCAGTTCTGGGTGACGCCTCTCCTATAGGACAGTCCCCTGCTTAAGCAGGAGGGTGTCCCAGTGTTTGTACCAGGGACTCCTCTCAACCAGGGTGGTGTGCAGTGATGTCTGCCCTTACCTGCTTCTGTGGTAGTAGATTTGGTCCTAATTGGTCACTGGGCTGAAGTACCTGCGTCACCTTTTGGGTGGCAGCATCAGTCCCGGCTCAGAGGCAGGATCAGGGCTGCAGTCAGCTCCTTCCTGAGTCCACAAGGAGAAGAAATCGATGAATGACCCTCTCTGTTGTCATGGTGTGATGGAGGTGTGAGGCTGAAAAAAGTTAGGCAGAAAAGTTGTGTGATGATATCCTGATGTGGGATGGAGGGTGAGAGATTGTGATCTCCATTTTTTTTTCTTAAATTTAAAAGAAAAGTATATATTGAACTCTGCTGTTGTGTCCCAAGTTGGATTGCACCTGTGTTATGTTTGGCAACATCTAATGAAACTACAACTTGGGGCAAATACTGATGAATTTTGGCTGCAGCAGCAGCTGGGGGAGGATGATTTGGTACTGGGAAAAGTCAGTTATGTGAATAGATGCAGAAGGCAGAATCCTGTCTGTTCTCCTGACGGTTAAAATAATGTTTGCTTTCAGGGATGCTGCTGGGAACTGTCCCAAGGCAGTTTCTGGGATTGCAGTCCCCATCGTGGCCTGTCAGAGGGGTGTTTGTGTGTTTTGTAGCTGGCAGAGTGGTTACAACAGTCTGCAAAATCTGTATTAAATCCAGAATCTTCACTGTGTGCAAAGCGTTTGTTGGGAAGTTGAAATCATCTGCAAGCTTTAATCCATGGGTCCTCCGAGGAGGACATGTCTGTCTTGTTTGTGTTGCAAAACCAAGTGAAAGTTAGGAAATGTTTATGACTACTGCCATGTGTGTTCCTTAATTCTTCTCCCTTTTGGCCTTATTCAAACTTACTGTGCTAAAAACAGAAAGTGAGGTTGTAATTAGAAGCTGGTTTATAATGTGAGCATCCAAGGAAAGAGGCAAACTCACAACAGACAGACAGGCACATGTATATCTGGCATTGCCCAATTCCTGCCTTTGCAGGCTGTTTTGTTGCAGAGTCCTGGCTGTAGTTCCTGAAATTACTTGAGCGTTGGGTTCTGAGGGTGTACAGTGTCAGTAGAGGTGTCATCCTGGGGGCAGTTGTCACCCAAGCAGCAGTGATTATCTCCACCTGGGTTGGTGATAGCCTCAGCAAGTTGCCCTTGTTTTGCTGGTGATCTGCTTCCTCCTGAGAATCCTGAGCATCCATCAGGGAAGTGCCTGAATTCAAGGCTGTGCACTTGCCTGGGGAAAAGTAACTTCAGCCCATCACCGGGGAGCTCAGATGGGAAATGTTTGTTCTCACTGAGAATTGTAAAACTGAATGAGCTCCGGCAGGGTTTGCTTGTTTTAGAGAGGATGAGTCCTTTGTTCTGGCCAAAATGACAGGAATATCAAAGATGTATTTAGACACTGGGAGAGAGGAAGGGTTTGGTGTGACTGACGGAAAGTGTTGAGCAAGAGGTGGTGCTTTGTGCAGGGTTGTTATGGTTAGAAACCTGTCGCAGCATGCAGGGGAAGCATGGTTCAGCAAGCCCAAAGTCAGAGCCGAAAGCAGTTCATCCCTGGGATTTACTGTATGCGCAGCCCGTCCTCACCGCAGAGCACAAAACAGCGATGTTAAATAGCTAAATAAACCTCCTGTCCCCGCGGGCCATGGCCTTCAAAAGGCAAAATTATCCTTTGCGAGAGTGGGTGCAAGTGAAACGAGACGCTGATGGCCTCACAGGGAGGGCTGAGTCTGGGGCAGCCTGTGAGCAGAGTTTTGGGTGACGGTGTTGACTGGGCCTGTTGAGGGTCTCACCACTTGTGGAAAATTCACTCCTTTTTCCTTCTTCCTCAGGCTTTCTACAGCCTGGAATCCATCCTGAAGTCACAGAAAGTAATGTGGGGATGCATTTGTAGGAATTCAGGCTCTTTTCCCCCCCATATTTAAGGGTTTTTGCAGTGTTGTCAGATCATACTTTCAGACTTTTCTCCTGCTCCGACAGAGGGTTAGGTTTTCTGTTCTGCTCTTAGTTGAGAGGTAAATTTCTCATCTCAAATGCATGTTTCTGGTCTATTGAGCTTCATGGTCAAATCACAAGATCCCTGGATGCTGAGTAATAAGCATTACTCCCCCCAGAAAGGAAGAAGCAGCTGGTGGAAGTAGCTGCCGTACTCAGTATTAGGAAGAATCCTGGAAAATGCTCAAAACCGAGTGGTCTTCTGAAGGCAAGTAGCCCTTGCTGCTGGAATTGGCCCTCTCAAATAAATCTGAGAGCCATGAATTTGTTCTTTCCCTATCTGCCCCGCAGCAGTTGCAGAGTTATTTGAAGCCTGGCCTCTCTCTGTTAATAGGGCTCCTCTCAGGAGCTCAAGTAAGCCTGCAAAAGCATTGGAAAATAAGTCTCTTCTAACCCAGCATACTGCTTCCTGCTGTAAAATAGACTTGATTAAATTTTCTGGCTCTCATTTTCATCGCTTGCAGACATCCAAACCTTCACTTCTCAGTGGAAAGAGGTATATTGGGAATTGCAACTAATGTTAAAACGTAAAGAATGTGATTTGCCAAAACAATGTTGCAGAGATTATTATTTTGTTTTGTTTAGTGTTTTTTTTTTTTTTATTTCCCCCCCATTTAAAATACAATGAATTCTAAAACTTTGCTGCTGGAGTAAGAGCTATTTAAGTGAGATGTGTTCGTTCTCCTCCCGTTTGGGTATTTGTGATAATTTCCGCATAGGGAAAAATAAGCAGTTTTATCACCCAAAGGGGTGATCTTGCTGCCCAGGAACAGCCTGTACCTGCCACTAGCACTACCCTGTGCTGCTGTACCAGCACTGTCTAGGGGCAGATCCAGCCCCTGAGGGCTTGCAGCCCTCCTACCATTAAGCTTGGCATCAGGGGGTCATCACATTTACAAGGGCAATTTTTTGTGGTACCTTCCATGGCTGCTGTGTCTGTCAGTGAAAAATCCTGGATTATGGTAAAGAATATCTCCCATGCTGAACTTCTCGTTCAATTTTGAGTACAAACCATTTCTCTCCGGTTAAATCTACTCCTGGCTGTCACTGCTGCCTGGTGTGATATGAAACCGGGGGCAGAATTAGATAAAAGATTTGCAGGGAGGAAGAGGAAAGGATGTGAGCTGGATGCTTAGAAAAAAGTTGTTTTAAAGGGGTGATCCTAAAATAGCCTAGAGGAAAGGCAGAGAGCCCTGGAAGTAGGGTGGTGAGATGTGAAACATGGTGACGAGATTTGAGTACTCAGGGCAAAGTGGCAGCAGCATTACACATTGAATGTACTTTGTACATAGGTCACACACATGGATGTCCTTTGACCTTCTTCCTTCGTGCAAGGCACATGTGCTTTCCAGTTGGGTGACATATTTTGGACAAAGCTCTCAGGCATGTGGTGAGATTCTTGGGGTTGTCTCTGCAGGGGCAGGAGTTGCCCTCAAGGATTCTTGTGAGTTCCTTGCAGCTCAGGATGTTCCGTGGTTCCGTGGCTTTGCAAATGTGAACTCGTTTGAGCTTCCCAGTATGGAGTGAGTCTTGTACTTGGGAGGAACGCTGTGGAGAAAAAAAGTTGCTACCATGCAAATCTGGAGACTTCAGAAAGATAGCACTCAACGCAAATCTGTAATAAACTAAAACCTTTATTTTGATATATTCTCTCAGTTTGAAAGTCAAAGCTCCAGCCCCTCTTTGTTCACATTTGAGATTTGTTGCCCAATCCTGAAGTGCCATTTTAAAAAAAGCCAAACATCTGAACTAATGATAACAAGCTGGATCTCTGCAATTACCAGCAGCAGTGAAAACACTTTGAGCACTGCTCTGTAACTTACAGCAACTCCTGCAAAAAGTAATCAGGAATTTATTTGTATTCCTCTGTGTGTGCTGGGCATGCCCACAAGCAAATCTTGTCTGGCTGAGTCCTTGTACTTCTTGTGAGGCAGAAAATCATGTGTGGATGAAACAGATGATAGCACTGGTCTTTGCAAACTTGCTTCATATCAATACACTGGCAAACACTCTCATTAAGGGCATGGGGCAGTTACCCCCTGTCTGCATTAGGAAGACATGCAAAGGGGAGGATGAAACTGTTGAGGCGAGACTTGACCTCCACACTGGTTATTTTTGGGGTTACGGATTATCTCTAGTGCATTTCCGGGGACCAAATCTGATGGACATTCAGCTGGAGCATATGGCACAGCAACCAGAGTGCACTGTGTGTGCTCCTGGCACACACCTGCCATTTGATTGTCATTAAGAAGAACCCAGGGGGAGCTTGGAGACTGCTCAAGCGTGCAAACCAAAACACCATAATAGGGAAAATGAAATGTGTTTCAGAGCTGTGCTCTTGATTTGTGTTACAGTGGTAACCTAGATCCTGTTGATGGCAGCCCTTCATCATGGGGGTGTTGGGAGGGATAGTGTCTAGCACGCTCCCTGGAGATTGAACATTCCTCTTCGTCTGCAGTTCTTGGGTATTTTTGCCCCTCTGTCCATCCTTCAGTAACAAGGCTGTAAGATAACTGCTCCATGCTGCATCAGAGTCCAGTACAGCCTTGCTTGAGGAGGGCAGGCAAACCCAATTCAAGATATTTTTCAAAATATATTTGCTAAAAATGCAGTAACGGGAAAGCTGCTCTGTTGTTGACCATGGTGGTGTTCAGAGATGGATGTGTGTTACTCATTTGCCCCTATGTGGCAGCTGAATTACTGTGAGGCATCAGCAACTGAGTCGTCCGAGGAAAGGCTTGTCCACCTCTGGGCTTCACGAGGAAGAGAAATCGACACCTTCTTTTGAAAAAGCTTAGAAGAAGTGTAAAACTCAACATGCCTCAAAGTCCTCAGTAAGACAGCAATTGGGAATGAGGAGCAGTTGCATAGAGCAGCAAACAAAAAAGCTTCTGCTTGTATCACTTGGAGCTTCAGGAGCATGAGTGTCTTCTGAAGAGCAAGAGGTCATTGTGGTGGGAGAAACTGCATCTGAACAGCAGGAACACAGTATGGTCAAGGGATATCTGCAGGTGCTGATGCCCAGGTGTGACTTGATATCATTTTGGCCTGTTGCAGTAAAAATAGAAAGTGTATATAATTTTGAAACTGATAACTAGTAATTTGAAATTGTTTAGTTTTCTTGTAACTGGATATGATATTTGTGTTGCCAGCTGAATGTCCATTTGCGGCAGAGCTATGAACTATCAAATTGTAATATTCAATGCTGGGATGGTTTGACTGGGTTAGACCACTTCTGTTTGTGCACTCTACTGCTAACCAAGGAATGAATAGAATTTGTCTCCTTAACACCTATCTGTCTCTAGGTCCCAAATGCAGAAAGTACCGTGTGCCTCTGCCTACTGGGACTTGCAGATGCAGTTGTGGGAGTTGCATGTTTAGTAAGATCAAGTCCGTTGTAAAACTCAACTCCAAGATCTCTGCAGTCGAAATGCAGCGTTACTGCTCTGTCCTCCTAGCACAACCAATATATCAGCAAATCTCAAAGGATTTTTTGATTGCAGTTGCAAAACCTGTTGGTTTTAGGATATCTGTCAGAGTTTGAGGGATTCCTTAGGTGTGGAGAAGCTGTGCAGCTCCTCAAGTCATCATCTTCAGATGTTAGTTCTGGGAGGAGAGAGGAATCAGTGTGGCCACTCATATCCTTCATCCATGTGCAGTGTGTTTTGGAGGTACCTGCTCTACTGGTTGCTCTGCCAAAGCCCTGGACATGTTTCTGAAGCATCTCAACAATATGCAGGGCAGAAATGTGTGGGGTTTGTGCTGTGGCAGCATAATGGAAATGATCCAACCTGTCTTCTTTCCACACCTGTGATGGGGATGTGATTCAGCTGGGCTTCGTTGTCTGCTGAAAGGGTGCCTATCCTTTGGGTTTTAGAAAGAGGAGATACGAATGCCATTCAGCCAAAGCCAGACAGTACTTCTGTCTGCGCCATGTGTGCAACTCCCTTCCCTGAGGCTGCAGCCACACACGTCTCTCAGCCCTGCATAGGTGGGGACTGTTGGTGGGAGCGGAAATGTGGTGCCTTGCCTGCCATCAGTCTTCTCCTGTCCCTGCCTCTGCACCACTGTGACCAGATCAGAGCACTGGGCTGTGTTTAAAATACCCACCTTGAAGTCTGAGTTGTTGAAAGTTTGCTGTGGCTGGGTTAGTTGAAAGCTGGATCAGTTCCCTAATTGGGTTCGTTTGTACTGTTGTCCCTATGACTGTGCCAGCACCTGAGCAGGCAGGATATGGGGTGGGAGGAAAGCTTGTGGTGATGTTTGGTGTAGGCTGATCCCAGGTGTAAGGTAATTGTGAAACTCCAATACTTAAAGCCAGTGGCTTCACCACCTCAGACCTTGCAGCAACTTTTTGGGATGCCATGTTGTTGGCCCTATTTTTTTAATGGAAAGACTTGCCTGGGGTGCTATCAGGGATTTGTAGCACAGGAAGGGGAAAGGAATTCAGTCTCCCCAAATTCAAAGCCACATCATTGCATTGATGCCAGGTAGAGTGAGGTGTCTCACCAGGCTTTGTCATGGTCCTGTGTTGAAAGGCTAAGCTGAATGCCATCTTAGAGCAAAAGCTGCAGGCAGGCCAGGAGTCCATGAAAGCACAGCAGTAATCCTTCCTCTCCTCCCTTTTTGCCACTCCTAAGAGTTCAGGATTTCACAGTCGGCAAAGAGGTCTTGCCCAAGGCCTCCTGCCAGGCTTACTAAATATACCTTGAAATTCAACTTTCGGAGTTGTTTTTCCTTCAGAATTTCAGTAAGTCTAGTTGCATTCCTTGCTATAAATTTAATAGTGAAAAATATGCCGTGGTCAAAAATACTGGATTCAGAGTTTTCCAGAAATCCACCAGTTTGGCTATCCCAAGAAAAACCTGGTATGGCAGAGAGAGCCACAGCCCCTGTGAAACTTGTGGAGTTGCTGCTTAACCTTGGCTATGAGCTGAAGGCTGACGGTGTCTCGTCCTGGAAAGGCAGATGGGAGCACCTCTTGTGTACCCTGGGCTGATTGAATGCACTCCCTGGATGTTATTACCCTCTCAGCATTGTGACTGACTTTTCCTTTGCTCTTTCTGCCTTTCCTCTTGTGTATTAAGGGAGTCAGAGGACACTATGTTCCTTGTGTATGCCGTTGCCTGCAGAGCCTGGGGCAGGAAAAGGCCTTGTTGGTGATGAGATATTGGATCAGGCTCATTCATAGTGTGCTGCAGCTCTGTGCCCGCAGAGTATGTTGAAGTAGCAGCCAGATTTACCGACACCATTGCCTTCTGCTAAGATAAATTTTGGCTGGAGATTTTAGTCTTCTTGGAGGACTAGGATGAGAGTCCTCATCCTAGAGGAGGTGGATGAGGGAGCTGGTCATGGGTGTCCCTGCAGCCCTGAGGAAGTGGAACCTCTTGCAAGCTCGGATGCAGCTCCCCAGCTCAGTGTTTTCCTTTGCCTGCATTGAGGCAGACTTGACTCCTGCCTGAAGACATGGCAATCTGTGGAAAGTACCCCTTGGTGCTTGCCAAAATCTGTGCTCAGTGGGGTGGGTGTACTTGTACAGTGACGGCAGTGAGGTGAGGGTTTCATGAGGATCGTTCGATCAGTCACTATCTCTTAGTCATTAATTTGCCCTGCCTTACCTGAAAAGCAAGTTAGCTCGTTTGCCAGTGTCATGGAGAAATGGTTTGTTAAGTTTAGCTTTTAAAATCTCCCTTGAGGCTGGAGGTTTCAGCTCTGCAAGGATCAGCACTGCCCTTCATCTTTCCAGCCTAAAGAAGATTGAGTTTCAAGACATTTTACCATGCCAAAGTCTTTCAGAGAAGAGCATGAAAATTAGTGGTCTGTCTGTCCTGCGAAGGACATTACAGGTCCCTGGGGGGAGGTAGGCGGGGGCTCTAAAAGTGGTCGTCTCGACTGAGGTTTCTGTTCCGTGCCTTGGTGAGCTGCACCACTTGGCTGACTGGCAAGATGTCAGTGATGCTCTGTGTGTATCATCCAAAGCACTTTCTGATCTATCAGGATGAAGGGTTCTGGAGAAATGTTAAATAGTGTTATTAGTGTAAAATAAACATACTTCGATATTTCTGACCCTAAGTGGATCCAGATGCTTTCTTATGGCTGCTGGGTCTGCTTTGGTTTTTCCATGGCTCAGTGTGGCTGTCTGCATTTGTTCAACTGAGATAGGATATGACAGAGAGCTTGTCGCAGCATGCTCTTGTCAAGTCTGTAAACCTTTACCTTTACACATGCATACACTCAAATATATATATATATCTGTATAAGAATGAAAAAATTACTGTCTTAGTCTAAGACACCATTTCTGAGTCTGACACTTCACACACTTGCCAAGGAACTTGGAATAAACTCAGTGAGTTTATCAGCTTTTATGATCACAGCAGTCAGTTCAGCTGTGTAGGGGAGAAATGGGATTTGGATGAATAACTCAAAATAGTCTCCGAAGGAAGTGAACGTGTCCCTCTCTTTATAGCTCTGATACAAAGAGGGTATTAAACACCCCTTGATATCAGCCACCAGTTGCATTTTTCAACCTGTGGTTGAGCTTTGCAAGAGGTAACTTTACGTCTCTGTTTCAAGTATAAAACAATTTCCCCCTGGTTTTAAGGATTATTAACATTTTCATGGTTTCTCTCCTACAGAGAAGAACAAGTCTTCCCCACTGCTTAGGGGTTACATTTTATATGGGCTGGGGTTTTACCAGCACTGGTGCCAGGGTGAGATCAAAGTAGTAGGAGCAGCCGGGTGGTCTTTCCTTCTGAGCACACCAGTGGGAAGTGTTTCCAAGCCAGTATTTCAGTGATTTTTTTTTTTTTTTTAGACCGTGATTGGGGAGATGATGCCATAGTGTCTGAAGGGACTCCTAGCTGTGCCACGGAGACTTGACATTACCTTACACTTTCTGGCAAATACAGAAAGTGTGGATGAGTGTTTTGCTGGTAAAATCTTTTGCTTTGTTAACCGATACTAATAGGTGTATGATGAGCTAATAAAATCTCGTGCGTTCTTAAAATCGGTGATAATAGGATTTGTTATGTGTTGTGATTTGGTGGCAGTTGGAGTAGCTGCCCAAGATTTCTTAGCTGGTGTGTGAGATCCAAGGCTTCACCAAACCCTACTCCATACCCTGCAAACCAAAGCGGGAAATAATGTGTTTTAGAGTCTTAGTTTTCAATAAATTTGGATCAGTCAAAGCTGAATTAGGGTTATATTTGCTCCAGGCACCTTCTCTGTCCAAGCTGAAGTCCACATTCAAGCTAAAAGGCAGCTGGGAGGTTGGAGCTGATTCCCCACATCTGTGCTGAGAGCTGCCGCGTGTGCTCATCAGCTCTGATCCTGCCCTGCCTGAGACACTGTTGGTGTATTGATTGCAAAAATCTCTGTGAGTGCTCTACAGGGACCAAATCTAAAAAAAGACTTGTCTGCATTACACACATAAACCCCTTGAGAAGGGGGATTTGGGGTCTTGTCTATCTTTTTGCAGTTTTCTGCAGTCCAGAGGCTGTATAATTACATTTTATCGAATCCATCCTGCTGCTTCTTTCTGGCATGGGATACTCCCAGACTAATAGAAAGCAATAAAAAACCTGAAGGTTCTCACTCATTTAATACAACCTTACCTGTCTTTTGTCCAGTGTTGAGAGCTTGCTGTGCTTCCCTGGGTTTTTTTGTCTTCTTACTTAAACAGGAAAGAAATGGCAAAGAAAAATTAAGCCAGCTAAGTAGGTGGCATGTACTTAGCTGGCTCAGGCTCCTTGGTTATCAGTCCTATCTTGGGAGGGCAATACAATAAATGACCACAGATTCTTGGTATATTATTTTCCTATCTTGTCTCCTATCTTGTCATATGACTTTAGTGTTGTATCAGTGCTGGTTTTCCTGGTCTTTGGTTCAAAACAGACTCTTGAGATAATGATGCCACTTACTGCATCATTGGTCCCAGCAGGACTTACCCTGTCCGGAAATACCTGACATGATCTGGTGTATGCAATGACTTGCTGCCGTGCAAAGGTAATCGCTCACTGACCCAGAGAGGACTTTTTTTTTTTTTTCCCCCCATGGAAACTTATTGTGTGCTTTGAACTGCTGAAAAATACTCAAGAAGACATAAACCCATGAGTTACTACAGACTGCATGCCTGGAACATGCAGGCCATCTCAACATATGGAGTAAATCAGCATGGCTCCGCTGACTTCAGCGCAGCTGCATCTCTTTCTGCTCGCTGTAACCCTGCTCCAGACTGGAGGGATGGCTGTGTGTGAAGAGTGGATAGGAAAAAAACCTTCCTTTTCTCTTCCCTTTTCATAGCTTTACACTTTATGATCGGAATAAATGGTACCACAAGTGGAGGTGATACAGTAAATTATTTTTGCCTCTCTAGGAGTACTTTATTTGGACATACGCTAAGTTGCCTCTTGTTCCTTTTGCTTCCGAAATCAAGTAGTTGATTAATGCATGCACTTGGTTACTGGCAGTAAAAAATATGTCAGTGGTTAGTTCAGAGATTGGTGTTTCAAAAACCCCACATACATGCACCTGCACAGAAACGAGTCAGGCAGACCTGACTCTGCATAAAGACAGGGTGGGCAGTACCCATGTAAGCCACAGGACTGGAGAAGAGGAGCTGCTTTCCTGTTTCCATGTGCCAGGAGAAGCAGTGCTATCAGGCTTATGTGTGATGGATCAGAGTGCAGTGGTATTGCTGCAAGCAAAAGTCATGAATTTTAATCAACTTTACTGGCTGCCTTGAAATTTGAGTTGAAAGATAAATGTGAAAAACAGGCAGCTCATATTGTTTCTGGAACAAAACTGCCCCTTTTCTAGCGATTAAAAGAATATTTCTTTTAACTTGATAGTCAAAAATACTTTCATCTTAGTTCTGGATTTTTTTTTTTGGCTAACCCTTTAGATCCTGCCAGCCTCATGTGTCTCCTGGAGCCAGGTGTCACCTCATGGCCACCCAGACAGCTGACCTTGGCTGCCGAGACTTCTCAACCGGAGGGGCTTTTTGGCTGTCTGCTTTCAGCCATTTTGAAAAAGGTGGTTTTAGGGCTTTACTTAAGTAGTCTTAATGTCTGGTAAAAAAAAATATTAAAAAAAGAAGAATTGCCTGGTGAAAACTGAATGGACTGTCCAGGGAGCTGGAGTTCGGTTTATATTCATTGGGGAACTTCGGCACATACTTGTCCTTCCCTTCTGTTGCTCCAGGGCTGCTTTTAAGATTATTTAGTTGCAGTGTTCATTTGGACATCGGTCTGCTTAATTAAATGTAAGTGATTTGAGTGCTGATGTTGTCTGTGGGGGACATGGAAGCTTAGGGAAGAAGTGGAGTGAAAATATCAACTCTTGTCCCTGGACAGAACACACACCCATCGTTTTATTTCCAGCCACTGCCAGGCTGGTCTGGATTACTTTTGTAGTTGAGAGTGCTTTCTTTGCTCCTCCGTGCAAGAGTTTGCTTCAGGGGTTATCATAGCTGCTTTTCCTGTTTTGCCATTAAGTCACCTCTGTGCAGGATTAAGTTTGAAGGGCTTTATTTGAGGCCAAGCAACTTTTAAGAAAGGGAAGAGGAAAATTAGTCTACAAGCAGCAGGGAGGGGAAAATATTGGTGGCATACTCCTGAGTTGTTCCTCCTCTCTCAAGCACAAGTGCTGTGTTATTTTCTCTTAGATTCTTCTGTGGTGCAACTCCACACCTAATTTCTCATCTCTAAAATCTGTAGGTTCAGCAACTGCTCTGTATCAGTGGAGAGTTCATTGCAACTGCAGCTTATTTGATGCAGAGGCTTATTTGATGCACTGGGAAATTCCTGCTGCCTTCACTAGTGAGAAAGGCAATATATTTTGGAGGCCTAAATTAGTGTGAAAGGGCACATACAAACCTGCTAAGTACAAATTCCAGCTTGTTTGTACTCTCAGTTGGTTACACCCTTGGCTCAGAACCCAAATATTTCAAGAATTTGGGTTGAGGTATATCCTTTCCCAAAAGAGGCATGAAGTTAGATTCCCTTTTTGCATCAATGGGTGCAGTTTCTGTAAGGTCACAAAGGGTTTGCTTGAAGCAGAAATGTTAATTCCTTCAAGGCACATCCAGAAACTTCAGGAGGGGAGATGATGCTTTGCTCTGGTGCCTGGGGGCTGCTCCTTGAACAGCTGAGATGATTTGGCCCTTGCTTTGACTGGAATATGCTTGCTATGAAGGAAACTCACCTGATTTCCTTTTCAGCAGCTGTGATGCCTTGTTACCATGTTTTGCTGTACTGAGGGCCATTGGTGCTATGCCTGCTTACCCCAGTGGCTGATTTTTCATTTTCCCTGAGGCCTTCAAGCATTTATGTATGCTGAAGCAGATTAGTTTTCACTAAGGAGGTTTATTTCAGATGCAAATGCTCGATGAGCTGCTGCACAAATGAAGCCTGCCTGATTTTCAGTTTTTTAAAAATATTTATTTATTTTAATACTCCGCTGGAAACCCTTTCAGTTTTGCTTGCTTCATCTTTTCATGTTGCTGTGGTGCAGGTATGGAGGTCAAGATGGTAGGAGCATGTTTGGTGGCATTTACCAGCTGTCATGTTATGCCACAGTGGGATCAGCCCAGGTGGCTGGTGGGGCTGTTATTATTCCTGATAGTATTCCAGGAGTTCTCCTCCAATACTGAAGAAAGAGAGCATTTGCCAATGTTTCAGGGTATGGCATCCACACATCAGGCAGTCAGCTGCCTGAACATCACAGGGTACGGAATGCTGGGGTGGCAGGACGGGATGTGGGCACTGTGGGGCGAGTAGTTAGTAATCCTTGCACATCCCTTTCCTTGCAGTTACCTGGCTGAGCAGTGCTGGAATGGCGGCTTCGTCTACCTGATCATGTTGCGCCGCATCAAGCGCAAGGCCCCTCTTCCTCCCTCCAACGGCAACAACAGCAACAGCTGTGACCCCAAAGCCAAGCCCAGCCCCGAGCCTGGCGACAGGGCTGCTCAGAATGGGAAAAGGACCAGGAAGTTTGGGGTCATCACCAGAACGCCGGGCAGCAAGGAGAGCAAGGAGAAGCTGGGCTCGGAGCACGGGAACGGGCACTGCACCCCGATGGAGGTGGAGATTGCTCAGCCAGAGACCTCTGAAGCAGAAAGCAATGGGGAAGAGCAGCACCAAGGCACTGGGGCACCCTACCAGTGCCGGCTGTCAGATGGTGGCATGCCAGACATTGGAGACCAGTCTGCCCAGGTATGTTTGCATTGGTTTTTCTAGAGAAGGAAGAGCAGCAGGCATGCAAGTGAATTAAGTGGACTTCCCAGGCAATTTCCGTAGTTTCAGTGCTCTGTCCTTGGGCTGAGCCTCCAGGGGACAAGACAAGCTGTCATGGCACTAAGTTTTGGGATGTGGTCCAAAGCAGGGGGGCAGGAGGATTGAAGAGTTAAATAATAGTTGTCGGAACCTCTGTCATACTCCATCTATGATGGAGGGGAAGGTCCTTATATCTCTGACCTCTCAGGGTTGGTCTCAGGATTTCTTTTGTTGAGACAACTGGTGACCCTATGACACTGGGGCAGGAGATGTCAGTGGAAGATGGTAATTTTGTCCTTTGGGGCTTCATGTTTAGCTCTGCCTGGACTTGATGTCACCTTATAGCTCATGTTAACACTGGAATTGAAGCTTCTCTTTTTGATGCACCAGACCACATTGCATGTATTTATGCTACGAAACTTGTTTGGCCAGTGTTTGGGAACCACATGGAAGTAATTGCGGACTTTTCTCAGAGTTGATGAGATAGATGATTTGTTAATGTTTGGGACAACAGTGGGATTGGGGCTTTCATTGCTTCTCTCTTTGTCCTAATGGAGATCCTAGGGTTTGTTGCCTGCCTAGAATTGCAGCGTTGCTGGATAAAGAAAAATAACGCAAGCCTTGATCGGGTTTCAGTATGCATCTATCACCAGAAGCACCGTCTGCCAGTCTTTCCAGAGGCACTGATAGTATAAACAGATGAACGTTGCTTTGTTGGGCTTGGGGCTGGCTGCAGCAGCTGGTTTTGGTTTTAAGACTTCAAAGCTGGTAACAAAGCAGAATGAGTGGACATCTCGTCACTAAATTCTGTTGAGAAAAGCATGGGTTTAAATGTGTTCTCTGAATTAGTGCTCCTCAGCACTACTGCAGGGTGGTGGTGATGGTGGTTGTGAACTCAGAGTAATTTAATTTAAAGTACGTTGTAGGAGCTAAAAGGAATTAAAAAAACCTCTGGTTTTAAAGAACCATAATTGCAAAAAATTGCTCTTCGCATCAATGAGACACTTTGAATTTTACGGTGCAACAGAAAGGGTAGGGTGTTTGTGTACTGTTCTAGCAAGCTTTGTAATTGTAGTCTTTCTAAAAGAAAACATTAAAAGCTTAAAAATAAATAAATGAATCATTTGGTATTTTGAAAACTCTGGTCCATATAAAAACTTCTTGAATCTGTTCTGAAGATGTCTAATTAGACACATGTTATAAATGAAGATGATCAGACTTTTTTTTGAAGTGGAAAGCCAAAAATATATATATGTAAAAAAAACCCTCTTGATCCAGAGCCATCTCATGCTAGTGTTACCTTGACGTTTTGAGTCATTTTGGTCTGAGAAGTAAATTGTTAAATTCAGAACATATATGTATCAATGTGAGCAATAAATACATTTTTAATGCAAAACATATACAAGAGGGCTTTGTAAAATGCAAAAACATAGTTGAGGCACTGGAAAAATATAAAAGCTATAATCTATTGAGCTGTGGTGTATTGGTTATGGAGCCTGTTGGGAGGCGCAGTCATTTAGTAAAATTGCTTCTGTCTTTTTTTTAATTCCCTCTCCCCCCCCTTTAATATTTTGCTTAGAAATATGACCTCTCTCTGTGTCAGTACTAATTACATTTTCCTGACATCTGAATGAGGAGAAATATGAATAGCTGGAGCCTGAATAGCATGCCTTGATCATCCTTTGCTTTTTAAAGACCACAGGGCCTTATAGAATCCTATCACTTTAGTATCTGTGGGGTTACTGCTATCAGAGTAATGAGTGGCTTAAATCAGTTTCTTAACAAGGGTTCAATAGGGACAGTGAATAAAATTTTCAAAATTATTTGTGTCCTGTTTAAAAAAAAAAAAAAGGCAGGGAATAAAGACACTTGGGAGCCTCGAATCTCACTTCCAGCTCTATTTTCAAAGCGTGACCTGGCACTCAGGCACGTGAGATCCAGTCGTGTCAGGAGCCTTTTGAAAAAGGCATCCAGGATGTCATGTCAGAAGTTGCAGCCTCCTTCCAGGCTTCAAAGCGTGAGCCAAAGCTCTCATAGCCGCAGGATGAGTTATCTCCTCCCGTGCAGGGACAGGGTGCATTGGCAGGGCACCCTCTCCACGGGGAAAGCAGCTCTGTCCCCACTGCCTGCCCCACGCTCCCCATCTCCTCCACACATTGACTAATTGAATATCCAGGGCTGTCAGCCTTGTGCCTTTGGGGAGCACTACATTCACTTTGAGGGGAGGAGAGAGAGCCTGTGGCAGACTGGAGGTCGGCTGCAGGTGGGAGGAAAGGTTTCAAGAAGCTGCTCAGTGACCGGTATGGATGTGGGAGGACCTGGCTGGTCCTTCCCACTGCTCATTTCCCCTTTCCCACCTCAGGAGGTAGATGGGAGCATTGCTGAAACTGGAATATGGAGTCCAGGAAAATACCTTTTTTTCTCCCTGTAGAAAGTTATTATGAAGTTGTAACCAAAACAGGGGTGAAGAGGTTGGGTTGAATCTGCATGTCTTCAGCCACTGCTGTGCTGATCCCAGCAGGTAGCTCATGGCCAGTGCCTAGGGGATGTTGTGCTGGGAGTGCTTTTGGGGCATCCATATGTCATTTCAGTGCCCTTCACTTTCAGGGTACCTCTCCCACAAGTGAAACACCTCCCTCAAGTGTGGGGTTGTTCTCCCATTTTCTCCCTATGTGCTGCTCACAACAGCAATGCTGGATTGTGAGATGACAGGCAAGATGAATACTGTTTGTCAAGTGAGCCTGCCAGGAGATTCCTGTGTTACTGGTTTGTGTGCATGTGCCAGTCCCCTTCTTCAGGCTTGCTTTCATCTCTCAGATCTTGATCTGTCTCTCCTGTGCACTTGGCATTTGCTATCACTGTGTATAAACAAATCTGCCAGGCTGTTTGCTGGTATGTAACCTTCAGTAAATACTGTACCTGTCAATTAGCAGGCAGCATTTAATGTTTATAGTTGGTTTACTTATGCTGAAATATTTTTAGGATGAACCTAAATGCCTTTCAAAAATGTGGGGATTCAAAGCAGCAAAGCTGTATCTGCCTGGCTGGAAGATCTCTGAAGTCTGGAAACCAGACTTTGGAGAGGACCCAGGCTGGCAGCAGTGAGAGTCAGGGGCAGTCTCTGAGCTGGAGTAATGATCCCTCTCATTCTGGGAAGACTGGGGAGCTTAAACACAGAAATCAAAGTTTACTTCTTTTATTCAGTGGCCTGAGACAGGTCGTAGTTTTGCAGGCTGATAATTATATAGGCACATATGGAAGAGGAGTATGGGAAGAGACTGCTGGAGTCGACTAAAAAATGATAAATAAAAGGAAACTGTGAGTTTTCCTCAAATAGAGCAGTCTTGTGGTTTCACTGTGTTTACTGGTAGGACAGAATCCCTCAGTTTTGTTCTCAGTTTCTCTATCACGGTACTTTTGGAAGATCTGTGGACTGTTTCTGTTGCTGTTCAGCCCAGAGGTGGCCAGATACAGCTGGTATGGACAGGGATCAGAAGCAGGACTGAGGTTTGCAAGGACCAGACTTAGGAGTGTGAAGGGCAGGAGTCTCGTTGTCAAAGGGGACTCGAACTGATCCAGGTCTGGCTGGCACTATGAGGGGCTTTCATTGATGAAGCCAGAAACAGCTTGGCTGAAGATGAGATGTACCAGAGCAGATTGGCCCCCTTCCTCCAGCCACTGCAGGATGCTCTGAA
The DNA here is from genome assembly GCF_003945595.2 of Pipra filicauda. Classification (NCBI taxonomy): domain Eukaryota; kingdom Metazoa; phylum Chordata; class Aves; order Passeriformes; family Pipridae; genus Pipra; species Pipra filicauda. The sequence goes on along the minus strand of NW_024105053.1, from coordinate 240,273 downwards.
AGTTCTTGAAACACCAACTGTTAAAAGCAAAAACAAGACACTCCCAGAATGCCCTTGAATCCTCTTGCTTCTTTATAGGCATCCAAATTAGTAAGGGCTTGAAATCCAGATCCAGATTTACCAGTGACCAGCGTAAAGGAGATTGGGCAGGGTAAAAGCGCTTTAATCGTGAAGGGAGGCAGTTGAGAGGGGCTGGGACTCTGCATTTGAGTGTTTCTCCACTGTCAGGAATATGTGGCATGGGAGAAGTTCAGGGTGGGCACCAGGTGTCCTGGCTGCTGGTGGCACCATGGTGTGGGGCTGTGGTGGGATGCCTTTCCAAGATGGAAACAAGTCAGCATCTGGTGTTCCTCCAAGCTGTGTCTGATGCTTTTCTGAAGCCCCTGTCCATTAACAAAAGGAGGGAGGGGGAAGGGCAAGAGAATATTAATGCCTTGCCTCCTAGAGGTTTCTGGGGAGGTCTAGGCTAGAGGAGTGCTTGAAGGTCTTGCCTCCCTGTTGTTAACCTCATTACTCTGCAGTGTGTCGCAGCCACTAGCACAGTTTGCCAAGCCAGCATTGCTCTTATAGCCCAGCTGAGCCCAGTTTGCATAGACCACAGCGCTCTCCAGACTCATCAGTGTGTACACAGGTGCACACAGACGTGCATGTGAGCAGGAGTCCACTCAGGTCTTTGCCAGCCAGCACTTGCTTTTGTATTGCTCCAACTGCACGGCACTTGCTCTCTTTTCATCAGCAGCTCTCTTCATTCCTCAAGCCCATTATTGCTTCCTTATTGAGATGGCTTGTCTTGCAAGGGGATGAATGCTTTTGAATTGCATTTTACTTTTCAGCTAGGAAAGGCTGACAGCCTTTCTGTAGCAGTACTTACCAATTAGTGTTGGTAAATGCCAGCCTTACCTTGAGTTTTGGTTAATGGAAAATGCTCCTTATCTTGCCAAGCAGAAGAGGAAGGCTAATAGGACATTACAGGAATCAAAACATGAGGCTTGAAATAATACAATGGCTTTAAGCATTTTACTATTTTGTTAAACTTGATGGGAAAAAAAATTCTCGTCCTTTTGCTGTACCAAAATGAAAAACTTGATGTAAGCAAGGTACTCCAGTGAAGCTGCTGAAGCTAAGTTGCTTTACATCAATTTTTTTTTTGGCAACCTAAGCAGTAATTACTGTTTCATCAAGGCTTTTACTGGACTCTTATATTATGCATTTTTTAGACATAAATAACACTGGTTTGAGGTGTTAATGTAGACACTTTTAGTCATGCAAAGGCCATCCTCAGTATCTGATTCTGTTCTTAACATCTTTTTATCTGTTGTGTTTTCTTCCAGTTTTCATTAACATGAATCCTAGGGCTATCTACTGTCTTGAAGTTTTAATGTGCACTGTGATAAGCATGCCTTCCCTCTTCTTTGCCTGTTTTGAGTTGTAAACTCTCTTAGGGACAAGGACTGTCTTTTAATTGTAGCTGTACAGCACTGACAAAACTTGGCCTTGCTTTCGCTTGGGGTTTTAGGAAGTGCTTTGATGTAGCTTGTAGTGAAATTACAGTTGATATTTTTTGCTGCCAGTTATGTTCCACCTTGCCATAACAACAATCATCACAACTTTCTGGGGTTAAGTCACCTGCTGCCAATTTTTTTCGACTGACTTAAGGTTCTGCCTACCTTTGCTGTGATTTAAGTGATAGCTACAGCTGTAGTAGCTGTATGCTTTAATTTTGAGTAGCAATCTGTCCTTTTATCCTGTTTTTGTAGTGAATTTTCTGAGGGTGTGATGGAGGGTTGGATGTAGAGATAGTTTGGTGATGGATGAGTTGTAATGTGTTAATGTGTTGCCTTTAAGAGAGGTCCTCACTCTTGGAAATGAGCTATTGCCAAAGGCAGCACAGGTTGTGTTGCACGAGGTCTCAGCCATACTCAGCTATCACCAACCATAGGTGAGAGCACCAGTAGGGAAAGCGCTTCCCACCTACGCAGAAAGTGGGTCAGTTGTTTTTTTTTATTATTTTGTGTGTTGTATTAAAGATACAGCAAACCCACAACTGGAATGCAAATGGCTAGCTTTGGCTGAAATGTAAGTTCACACCATTTTATGTTTTAATCATTAAGTGTGAATGCTTGAAACCAAGTGGACGTGCCTAAAAATAGAGCATGCTGTTTGCTTAGGTGCTGTAATGTTTCAGGCTTTTAGTTGGAATTATAAAGCTACATACACTTAATTTTTGAGGCAGGGTGCTGAAAGCACTGAGCAAACCCAAAAGATTCCTGTTGCTGACAGATGTAATACCAGTCCCCACAAGTGACACCTCTTTAGCTGGCACTGGAGTGTTGTGACCTACTCTAGGCTGGGCTTTAATCTACTGCAAGCTGCAAGAGTGTTTTCTGAGAAACTTCAGACTAACCAACCAGCCATTCCCAATAGCCCAGCAAGAGAATGAGACTGAGTAAGGTACTCGAGGGAGTGCAAACACTTGTAACCCTTAAAAGCCTAAGCTTCCCAGGGGCAGTTGCCAGACTGAAACCTTCCAGGGTTGGAGACAGCTGAGAAACCATTCGTCTGATCTCTCAATAAGGGTTCAGTTGAAGGCAGGAGTGGAGCAGCTCAGAGAGGTGCAATCCAGATGGTGATGGCTCAGGGTGACAAATGACTCCAGCAGATTTTTGCAAGGGGTGATGGTATAGTTCAGGTGCTTGCATTGGTTGATAAAATGTTTAAAAGCCCTTGCCAAGGAAATGATGTCAACATGCAGTCTGTCTCGGGAGATGGATCCCTGGGGGACAGTCTGCTTTAAGTCACGGAATTTTCATCCACTCTGTCTCGATGGCTGTTTTGTGTATTTTAATTATGTGTTTGTGTTTGGGGGAGGGTATGTTTTTGCTTTTGACTGTTCCCCAGGCTTCATCCCCTAGGACACTTCTCTTTTCATGGGGAAAGTACTCACATTTCAGTGAAAGGATGCCAAGTATCTGGCGGCTCTTTGTCCAAACAAGGGGACTTGTGAGATCAGGAGTGGACACTTGAAAGCAATCACAGTTGTGTCTGTGCTCCTGGCTCCTACTTAGTTTGAGGACATGGAAAGTTCATATCCTCAATGAAGTGTAATTCGTATTAAGGGCTTATTTGGTTTGGGATTTTCCCCCGTATTTTAAGTGGTGTAGGAGACACCCACTGTATGGCTTGCATCATCCAGAGGCAGAAGCCAAAGGCTTCAGTGGTTCAGTGCTAAGAAACTTTCATAAGCAGTAGGGATGGACAAAAAACTCCTGTCTTGGAATCGTGGCTAGGCTTCGCGAACGAAGATTTAGGAAGGCTCTATCCTCGTTTGTTACAGGCACGCTGGTGGCTTATGAGGCCAATATGAATAATTTATTGATAAAGGAATTTAGATTCCTCCTTCCCCTGCCCCCACCCTACTTTTGATTTGTCTTGGAGTTGTTTAGCTTGCTTGTGCAACAATGAAAACAAAACCCAGGGTAGTAGATGAAAGCAGGAGTCCTGCTGTCAGATCAGCCTTAAAAATAACCTGGCTAAGTTCAGACGAAAAATATACTCATTATCCACTAATTAAATAATTGCCGTTAAGAATCTGCAAAAATCAGATTTTGGCATGATTTTTTGGTACTGAGTCATTCACATTAATATCTATGATGTGAAGAGTGATGGCTTTTGACTGTATCTTGAGACTGACGCATTCAAGCTGCTCACCTGGTATGTGATCGTGCAAGTTAATTCCCCAGCTACCGATCTGTCTTTCCCACCTGCCTGCTGGGGAGTAGGGATAGTGGAGGAGGCATGATGTGGCCCGAGATGGGGCAGGCAGCTGGGAGTAGTGCTTTTAATTTATCCCACATCAGTGAAGGATGCTGGCGAGTGGTATGTGCTAGTATGGCCATCCCAGTGTTCTCCCTTTTCATGGAGAGAAGGATGCTGTGCTACTGGTAATGTTGTGTGTTTCTGTTTGGGGGATTTTGTGCTGGTGTTCAGCTGTGTGTGATCAGCACGTTGGCTGCCAGCTGCTGTGAAGCCTATTGAAGTAATTTTTTGTAATGCATGGAACTTAGGACTTTCTCTTAAGTGTCACGTTTCCAAAGCAGCTTCGTGGCTTGTGAGTAAGATCTCACTGTTTTCTTCTGCTGCTCCTAATGAGAAACCCTGTGAAGTCTGAAAGAGGGAACTGGTCCCTGCAGACAGACAGTAAAAATTCACGTTGAAATGTGGAGGGAGGGAGACATCCTGCGGGCTGCATTTCGGTCTGTGGCAGTCAGTCAGTGTGTGAATACAGACTCAGTACATGGTTATTGCTATTCTGATCAGGGCTTATCTCTGTTTTTATTTTAAAATTGTTACATGTTTACATCAGGTTCGTCTGAATTGCTGCTGTGACAGAAAGTGCTTTTTCATAGACAACTATTTTACATTTTCCATTTTGCTGTCTGGCTTTTTAACTACTTACCGTGTTTCTGTTTTCCATTTGTTTACACCTTGCTCCTGCCAAGCTTGTCTTTAATAAAAGATTTCAAAGCAATTTTTCTTTTGTATATATAGATTTGCAGCTTCTTGAACACGGCACAGTCAAAATCAGTCAACCCCCTTTAAACTCCCCTGCAATTAGCTAGAGAAGGAGCAGTGTTGGGGGAGAACTGCTCCGACGTCTTTCATTTATTTATTTATTTTCCTCAACAACTCGGAGGAAAAACGTTCCTTTTTGTTTTATTAATGATGTGCTTATGAAATGGAGCGTTTGATGGTATGCACCCGGAGCAGGCAGAAGGCGAGCTTCCCCATGTCGCGCTGGCAGTGCGCTCGCTTTCTGATCTGCAGCACGCTAGTTTATTCCAGATGTAGGCTCGCTCTGTACAGAGGCTGCCTGATGTACAGTGGTTTCACCGTGGAGAGAAATGGCCTGCAGGGACCCACTAGAAGCTGCCAGCTGTATTCTCTATTCTCACTTGCAGTCAGTTACATAAGATGACCCTTTGTTTTTGGTTGTTTCCCCCCCCCCCCCTCTGCAATTAGTCCAAATAGAATATTTATACTGTCTTTAAAAAAAAAAAAAAAAAAAGTTTTAATTATTTGTAACTTAGGCACTTTGAAGTTGATCAGTTTCAAGTGGAAAAATCTGGTCCAAAGGGCTGCCTGCTTGAAAGAGCCAAGTTGGGAGGAAAGTTGAGTCACCTAAAAGTGATGTAACTGCAGAGAACAAAAATTAGCCATTAGCCCAGCTGCAACCTGACTTGACCATTTGTGTTTCTCCTTGCTGTGTGAAGGAAGTCAAAAAATGAAGGTCTGGAAGGGATTTCAAAGGATGACCAAATCTCATCTCCTGCTCTGAGGCCAGCTTTTACATATGTGGGTTCATTGTGCCCATGAAATCCTTAGTTGGGAGGAATCCACAGTCCCTCCATGTAGGCAGGTCTGCTACTGCTCTGGGATTACAAGCAAAGTCAGTGGGGTGGATCTGAGCAGAATTAACATTTACTCTCAGGAGGGGGGGGAACTCTAAAGGGGCATTCTCTCTTCTTATTCCTTTGACACACTTACAGCACACATGAGTGTCTTTCTGAGTGTCCATCTTGGCCAAATCTCAGGTGAATGAAATTTTCTGGATTGTTATATACATTATATATATTATATATATTCATTCCATGATATGTGGTGAGCTCTTTCTCAAATGCTGCTGTGCTTATGACCTGCCTTTGGTTAGAGGGATATAATTTAAGTCTCCTTAAGAGTGACCAGGGCTGGATATTCCCTGTTCCCTGGCTGTAGCAGAAGCTGGTAGTGCCTCGCTCCCTGTCCTTGGTGAGGATGTCTGGAGTTTGAGATACCTGGCTGGACTGGCATCAGCACATCTGTGCTTTGTGCATGTAGTGTTTTTGCACCAAAGGGCTGTGGGTGCACGTGTGCATATTTTTTGTGTCACTGGTGAACAAAGCTGGGGAGGAATGTTATTCTGAGTCATTGAAGCTGTGAGAATTATTCTGAGAGGATGGGAAAATTCAAATGTTAATAGAAATATGGAACTTACAGCAGCCAAGCAGCAACCAGAATTGTGCAGCTGATCAAAGGAGACTGGTCAGCAGTTAAACTCGTCCTCTGGGCAGGGATTATGCAGGCTCCAAGGGCAGTGACATCATACCTGCAAACTGCCAAATCTAACTACACTTGGTGTTTCCTTTGGGTATTGTAAGTCTCTGGAGTGGAGTGAATGCACCAAAATCCTAGTTTTCATTTAAAGACTAAGTGAGCTTGTAGTCTTTTTGTTTATGAAGGAAAGTTTGAAAATATGATAATTCAAAAAAATTTCAAATTTAAACACATGCATCACTACTTTTTTTTTTTTTTCCTTTTCTTCTTTTTTAAAGCATTTAGGCCTTGTGTTGTTGAACCTGGGAATCTCCAGTAACTTAACAAAACTGGTTTTAAGTATAATTTAAATGCATTTACAAGTCCTTGGAATTGGCACAGAGCTTTACTATTAAGGCTTTCCTGTGATGAACTAATAGAAGATGCACATTCAAAGCAGCAGCATTTTTATCGAGCTGTGAAGTATCCTGTGCTCCTCTGTGCAGCTTCCTGGGGAGGGAAAGGGGGTTCTGATGGACACCCCCTTTCTCCAGAGGCCTCAAGCAAAGGCTGGCAATCTGCTCTTTAATACTTAGCTTTCAAAATCTTGGAGAGACGTCCCTTAGAGGTACATGTGTATTGGTGGGGTGTGTTTGCTTTGCAGCGTGTGGTTAAATGAAGAGCTATGAATGTTTTATGAGGAAAAGGGAAAGAACAGTGAGGGTTTCTGATTTCCAGCCGATGCCGAGTTGTTTATTCCCAGTGAAATGCCTGCAGCTGACCTGCAGGGACTCAAGGGACAACCTTTTCTTTCACAGGAGCAGGTGACAGTGGCATACGAAAATGAGTGAAAGAAATACATGTTTGGGTACATGCCAGGTGTTTTTATTGTGGATGTGTTCTTCTGTCCATGTTCAGACAGAGTAGTGTTTTACTTTCAAGTGCTTTTGATTTTAGAGGGCGTTCAAGGGGAATAAGGTGGTGCTTGCACAAGAGCAGCAAAGTCTTGCCATTTGCTGTTATTAAGTGCTATGTAAATGAATATTCAAGAGTGGGCCAGTTAAGGGTAAATTTGGGATTTTTTTTTTTTTTGTGTAATAAAATGTGTGACAGTGAAGAGTGCTGAGGAGTGCAAGCCAGGCGCTGCACATAGCGGGCCTTGCTGTAACTCGCATTCCAAAAAGCTTTTGCAGATCATTAAAGGCAATTTTTGACTGCATTGTTAAACTTTATTGAAAGGTCTGCTTCCAAACTGGGTTTAACAACAGGACATTCAAAGTGGCATCATGTGAGGAGAATAGATGGTCATCGTTTCAGGCTGGGCTTGGCTGGGGGAGGCAGAGGGATTGTATTTCTCTGTTATACTGTCTTCATTATTGGTGCAAGGTACTTCATAGCAATAAAATATCTCTGGAGCATTTTCATGCTGTAGCTGTGTTCTGTTTTTAAAGCGGATAAATATAGTTGACTCTTGCCCCTGCATTTAACAGGGTGTCTCATGTATCACTCTAATTTATTTTAAAGTATCCTCTGTCCTGACATGTCCTGTTATTCAGCAGGAGACTGGCCTTTAGTCAGGCGTTGAAGATCCCAGTTAAACCTTGTTAGGATATTGCCCATGTTCAAGGCTTTCAAGTTAACAAATTACCCACAGGTGTATGTGTTTTCAGGCCCAAACTTTTGGGTAACCTCTTAAGAAACCTGGTTTGTTTTTTTATGTTTCTCCTACCTGTGGTTCAAGGGCTATGATAGATTAACATTAATATTCGTGTTAACATTCCATTTAGTAATGTTAATATTGATAATTATTAATTATTCTTGTTAATTTTCACTTTGTTCCAATATCTGAAAAACTCATACTGCATTTAAAAGTTTTGGTGATTAGGTGAAAAAAAAAAGACAAAACAAAACCAAAACCCCCACATTTTCCTCATTTAATAAAGGCTCTGATAAACAACATTGGCCTAAAATTTGCAGGTTGCTGCCACAACCCTTGGGTTTGCTGTTATATTTAGCAGTTCTCCTTCTCAGAAACAAGCACCAATTTGTGCATGCTCTTCACAGTTTGCCATGAAATTTTAATCATCTTTGCTACTTGGGCGTTTGCATACTGTGAGAACGTTACTTGTGTGCATAACACACCCAGTCAGAAATAGCTGACCTGGTGCCTGGTGACTACAACACATGGCTTAAAAATCCCCTCCAAATTGTGCATTTTGCTGTCTTGCAAGCTTGAAAACTTCCAAGGGTTTTTCATAATTCTGTAATCCTGGTTCTTCCTCTCTCTGGTAGAGTCTTGCCAATTGCCTTACGTGTCTTGCTTGCTTGTTTTTCTCTTTCTTTTTTTTGCTCTTCTGCTATCCCTCACACTTGTGTTTCCTTGTGTCCAATCCTGCCAGTAGGAACTAGTTTGTGTTTTGCATTTTGTATTGCTCTGGAGTTTGTAAACCACTTTTTGGATACATATTTATAATAATTAAAAATAACCAAAACTAATAAAGGTGTCCTGACCATTGCTTATTACCTTGGTTATACTGAAAATTATTCTCTGCAGTGGGTAAATTTATTATTTACAATCTGTACAACAGCTGCCCAGTAAGAAATATTTGATTGGCAGCTGATAATTTGAAGCTGCTGTTTTCTTTCCTTTGTCTCAAATCCTGCAAACCCCTCCAGAGAGGGAAACTGCTGTGTGATGCTGGTCTGGTCCCTGCTGCAACAGCAGCTGTGCTACCTGGTGTTCAAGGTCCCCCTTGGACCACGTCTTGCTCCTCTGCAGCCCTGCACGGCTCATCCTCGAGTTTTGGCGAAGGGGTTTGAGGCCTCTGGTTGCTTCGGGAAGGACCAGGGCATTGAGAGCATCACCTCTGTGTGGCTCAGAAAAGCTGCAAACATCCCTGCAAGGAAACCTCTACGTGTTGACCCTGCTCTGTGCTGCCTCCTCCTTTCTGCCTCCTTCTCTTGGATTGCAGCTAATGTAGCAAAGCTCAGCAAAAACACCTGTATAACTTGAGCTATACAGGTGTGCGGTGATGGGCAGCACGGTGCTAAATAGCTCCCTCCTGTAGCCTCCCAGCCCTCTCTTGGTGTCCAAATCCAAATTCAAGGACTCTCTGCACATTTTCTCTCAGCGAGAAGGTTGCCGCATATGGAAGATGCACATCCTGAAGGGGACGGACGGGCTGGGAATCCAGATAACGGGAGGCAGAGGGTCAAAGAGGTCCCCTCACAGCATCATCATCACCCACGTGGAGGAAGGCGGCTCCGCACACAGGTGAGGTGATGGTGGTACCTTCATGGGGGTGGGTGTGATGGAGTAGCCATGGACTATCCATGTTAGCCAGGTTCATGAGGCAAGTGTGGGCGTTTTGCCCTCCCTGTGTGTGAGGGTGAGAACATGGCATTTTTAGCATAAAAAATTATTTTTGTGTTTGATCACTGAAGCTTCTTCTAGCATGTTTAGTCCAAACTGTAGACAGATCACACAATTTCTTAGTGATTGAGTGAAAACCAAGGAGCCTGATGGCTTGTAGGGCTTTTTTCCCAAGTCCCTTTTTGGAATATGGGTCTTTCCCATGGAATTGGCATGTGTGAGAGCATGGGTTGTGCATCTCAGGTTGTGCTCACTTCCAATCCTGGCCCTGTTCCCTGATGGAGTGCAGATGGAGCTGCTACTCCCTGACCAACTCCATTGGGTCACGGAGAAGACTTGGGGGATCTCAGCTCTGCCAAGAGGGTGAGATGGCTCTAGCTGTAACAGTGATTTCCTGGGGTTACCTTTCTGAACCCCTTTTTTTGGAGAACAACACACAATGCTAGCTTAGTGTCAGTGAGATCACGTGTTGTCCATGCCTCCACATCCCACCATGTGCCACCGGCGCCGGCACTGGGGGAGGACCACCCTGCAGCTCCATGTTCCCGCTCTGTTTCTGCAGGGATGGCAGGCTGATGGCTGGTGACGAGCTCCTCATGATCAACGGGCAGTCGCTGGTGGGGCTGTCCCACCAGGAGGCTGTGGCTCTCCTCCGCTCGGCCGCTGGCCTGGTGCAGCTCGTGGTCTCTAGCAAGGTACAGACCTCTCCCAGGTGCTCTCACAAATGTGCCTCTGCAAATGTTTGTGCCAGTGCTTCGTGAAAAGGGCATATTTTTGATAGGCAATCACATGTGCACATTTGCTCCGCTAAATTTAATGTACAGCAAGATGTTACCTAAGTTTTGACCAAAACCATTTTCTTAAAATACATGCTAAATAAAGCAGGCTGTTCTCAGCCTCTTCTGCGTAGCCTCTGTACCTCTCGTCTCCGTCCTGCGTGTGTGCCTGAGGTCTCTTGATGATGATCTCTTGGCTCGAGCTCCTTATTTTGTCCTTGTTAATAATGTGGAGTGGAGCTCTTACAGATAAAGGAGCATGAAATTTCAGGGAAATGAGAGTAGAACTCATTTATCAGTTAGGCTCTTCGTTCTGCTTTGATCGCAGAAGAGGTTGAGGGGATGTTAAATAGTATTTTGTCCTTTGTTTAAGAAAATCCTGCCAACCCTTGTTTGCTCTTCTCTGTGGATCACATCCTGCTGCCCCCCACACTTGGGTTGCTGCAGGTGTTTGGTGGGTGGCCAGTGGGCTCCTGAAAGCACCCAGGGGTCTCAAATAAGGACCTGCCTGCAGGGTGGGTTTGTCAGGGCCTTTGAGGGGGTGGCAGGAACATCTTGGTACCTGCATTTCCAGGGTGTCAGCAAACCACTGTGTCAGTATTTTTATATTTCTTCTTAGCTTCACCTTTCAGTTTCCTCAGCCATCCCAATGCCCATTTTCTGTGGCTTTAGTGTCTGGATACTCATTGGCTTCCTGGGATGCTTTATGCTCATATTTTTCAAGAAGAGGCTCTATTCTACCATATTGAAAGTGAAGAGCCTGTAACTTCTCTAATATTTCAGTTCATTGAAGACAGTCAAGTTCATTGAATATCTTCTGTAGGATCACAGCTTGGTATTAACCCTACCAGTGTTTGTTCTGGAAACAACACACTTTGACATGAAGTAGCTACATTTTTTGTTTCTTTTAGACAATTGGACTCTGTCAAAACATGAGGCAGTAGACTGCACAGATTTCTCCTTAAGCTTAAAAGATTGTTCACATGATGACCTCATCATGAATAAGCTCATGGCATAAAACTTCATGTTCTTGGTCAGGCTGTGAATCTGTTTGTCCTGTGCTCTGTGCACTTGGGCAGTTTTCATGTCCCTGGAAGAAGGACTTGAAAAGGCAAGCAGTGGGGAATCCACCCTGTGCCATGCCTCAGGCAGCCTCAGAAAAGGTGTAAATGGGTGAAGTGTTCCCTGGCATCTCCTTTGGGGCCTTATTTGTTGGTATAGGAATGCAGCCTTGCCTTTTGGCCTGGTGAGTGCTCAGGAACATAGAATTTGTTCTGAAAGCAGTAAAATGAGAGTCTGTCTGGCCACTGCTTTCAGCTGATGCATGTGTTTGCCTGCCAGAAAATATGCCAAAGACTGGAAACAGATCCTGAAGAATCAGGACTGAGTTGGTAGAGGATTGGTGGTTTAGTTTTCATTTTGTTCTCCTGAGCAGTGTTGTCAGTGTATTATTCTTATGTGTGTAGGTAAATAAATGTGTGAAGGGAACATCCACAGGGAGGGAGCAGGAGCGCAGGGTGTGATTTGGGAGGCAATGAAATGAGTAACGAGGTCTGTAAACTCTCAGTCTCCTCGCAGTAATGTTTAGTAAACCCAAAGTGAGGAGGAGCAGGCTGCTGGAGAAGTATTTATTTTCAATTCTCTTTTATGAAATCTAAATTTTTTAAACATTTTTTAAACTGGCCCATGTTTATTATATATGCACTTTAAAACCAGGACTGCTTTTTATAACCGGGCCTTTAAAGTCTGAGCACATGGAAGTGTGTAACAAGGGGAGGATTACCAGAGAGCTCACACTGGGCAGGTGAAATGGGTTTACTGTGACACTGGTGTTTTTTCTGCACGCGATGTAACGTATTTTGTTGTCTCTCGGGTAGGAATCTTCTGAAGGGGATTTTCTGAAGTGTCCATCTACCAGTTTGCCAGACTTGCTTAGCACTTGCTCAGTCCAAGACTCTGTCTCTTGCACTGACAATAAGGAAAACGAAGAGCCAGAAGAAGAACATGTGAAAGGAGTGAATGTGTCTTCTGAAAAACCGGTCGCTGTAAGTGTGGTTTTGGTGTGAAGTTTTCACTCTCTCCTCTGATGCCTGTTTGCATCTGTCACATTCTTCTACAGCTTCTACAGGAGCAGGTCCTGGGGACGGGGCCGTGCCACCCAGCCCTTCTTTGCATGGGATGTGGGTGAGAAGCTGTAGTGAGGATGGCAACTGCCACAGCACCTGCCATCTCTGAGGCAGGGCAGGGGCACAGGGAGCAGGAGCTCCAGTGTCCTCCAGCCTATGTCGCAATCACGGTTTTGTTTTTCTCTCTGCCCTTGGATTGTTTTCCACCCACTTCCACTGCTTTTGTTGGATCTGATGCAAAGTCTCTCTCAGTGCTTACGCACTTACACGCTCTTCTTTCCCCTTCTTTTGTAACTAAAGCTCTTTAACAGTTTATGATCCAGCTCTTGAAGTTTGTATTTGCTTTGTTGAAGCCAACAGACAGTTTTCAGTGGAGGGATAGGAAGTCCTGGCTGTGAACCGTAACTGAAGTTCTGCTGAATAAATGCTGCCAGTTGATAATCTCACTTGCATTCCCTTCAGGGCTGTATTAAGAAGAGATTAAGTGGGTTATTGTTATTTATTTGTAATGTAACAGCTCTCTGAAACTTCATTGGTCTTCTAGGCCTCTCTTGTGTTGTACAGACAAAGAATAAAGTGATGTTTCTAATCTAAAGAGCTTGCAGACTGATTTTCCAGCAAAGCAGGTGGATTCACTTGAAGCTTGTATCTATTTATAATTTTCTCTTCTTGTCTTTTTTTTCCTCTTCTTTCTTCTGCTTCAGTTGTAATAAATATCCTAAACCTTTGGATGGCTCAGATATGATACTGGTTTGGTGATTTGTTTTGATTTTATAGTCTTACACTTGCCTGTTTCTGAGCAAAAGGCTGCTCCCCAGGATGAGTCTTGCACTGTAGTCAAACTGATGCTGGTGTTCACTTCCTACCTGCCTGTCATCTCTGGCATACTTTGAGTCAGTGTTTATAACAGTTCTCACTCTCACACATCTCTTTACACTGACAAGTTTTGTTATTTCTACAGTCTTCTCATCTATGTGCCAGGGTACCCTTTTGGGGGGAGGAAGGGAAAAACACATAATCAGAGGATGCTTAGCAGTGATGATGGTGTAGTGTTTGTGTGCTGACTTGAGTGGGCACCTAAACATTCTTTTGACTATCAAAATACTTCAAATTCTTCTACAAGCCATGGTTCAAATTCTAATAATTTTTTCATAAGGCTGTGGCTCAGCAACACTTCAAAATAAAAATCAGTTTTGTCAAAACTTAATTATGTGTGGCTTCAGGATGCAGCTCTCTGATGCAGGCGTTCCAGCACATGCTAGGAATTATTTGTCACTTGGTTTGCTCCTGTCTTTTCAGCAAGGCTCTGCCTGGTGGAGAGTGACGGCTTTTTTTAGTGTTTCCTTTCCAGATTAACATAATGCTCAGGGAAGCTCAAGGTAGCTGGAGTGCACATGACTGTGAAGACACAGCTATATGAGCATCCCAGAGCCCTTTGGCACCGGCCTGAGTTTGGAGCCTTCCCCAATGTTCATCCCAGTGCCACTGCAGCTGGCTGTGGTGGTGGCCTAATTCAGAGCCAGCTGGATTTGCCTGCCTATCTGGCACTCTCATGCCTGATGGCAATAGCTGTGTGCTTTCGTAATAAACCACTGGGATATGGAGGAGAAATCACAGAAATCTGGGTACCATAAACACATGAGGAGAGTAGCAGCAAGATTTTTTCTTTTTCTTTCCTCTATTTCTATTATTAATTTTTTTTTAATGAAAGGGTGTAATTTAGAGAGATGTAACAAGTTATTGGTGACTCTCGGGACCTCTTCTGTTTTTCCTTGATCTGCAGATGAAATCATTACTTTTCTGATCTGAAGCACAGGGTGTCTTTGCATTCCCTTTGTAATTGCTGTCTCAGCCTCAGAGTGCAGAGGGGCTCTCTGCAGCCTGGGCTGGGCACTCTGTACAGTGTAGACCTCCCAACTCTACCCTCATCCTGTTCCGTCCTCATCAGATCACAGCCTGAGCTGAGCTGGGCTGTGCAAATCCTGTGTGCCACCAGGCAGGACAGAGGAAGGTGAATGTATGGAAAAGATAAAATTCACGAGACTTTTTTTCACATGGCAAAATGGTGGGGATTTTTCATAGCAAAGCTTAGAAGGTGATTTCAAGGCCAATATGAACTCAAAGCGTCACATGATTTTATATTTTAAAATATATGTATAGTCACATAGATTATTGCAAAATTGCTTTAGAAATCACTGTTCTTTGCTGCTCCCACACTCCTGATGATATTCACATGTCTTCTCTTTCTCTCATATATATTTAATTATATTTATACTGTAGATAAGGGATGACAGCGTGACTGATGATTAAAGAAGGAATTAAGCTGGACTATTTTTGATCACTGCAAATGTAATTGTATTAGACTTCCAGGGTGGGTGGTACTGAAGGACTGGACCAGGTAACTGAGACTGTAGTCTGAGTTAAAGAGTCAGATGTCTTAGATTTGAAGCTGATTCTCCACCCAGCTCTGGCCAGGAGTTGTCTTCCTCACCTCTGACAAGAGATTAATGGATTTTCTTGTTTACTCTGTGGGACTTTGTAAGGACTCCAAAGGGATGCTGTCAGGTGCTGGGTGGTTATGTAACAGTGAGTAATTCAGAGTGATTTATTGTCAACTGAGGCTTCACTGTCCCTTTTCTGACCCAAACAGTATATATCTAATTCTTAAACAAGTAAAGAAGATACTTCAAAACTTGTAGGAGCTCTTAGGGTTGTCCAAGATATTCTGTCATTAACTTCTCTGTGAATATAGTTCATTGCTGAGTATTCAGAACCGTGATTTATAGACCTGATGGACTGTATAGTCTTGCTGTTAATGCTTTAGCACCTGGTTGCTTAAAGGCTGAACCAGGCAGAAAAAACCAATCACTTGGAACAAAGGTATGTATTCAAATCTTCATACTTGTAGTTACTTAAAACTCAACTGGACCAGGCTCTGAGGAACCTGATCTAAGTTGAATCTGTTTTGAGATGGAGCCTGGACCAGGGATGCCCCAAAGGTCCCTTCCAAACCTGGCTTACCCTACAATTCTATGAAAAAAAACCAATAAAAAATATTAAAATTATCTTTTCTAGTGGCTAAAGGTTGAAAATTTCCCTGTGAGCAAGTTTTTTAAAAGTCTTGAAGTTCTGCTCCAGTGTTTCCAGAAGGGAAATGGAGTCTGAGCTAGTAAGCTTCCCCAGGACACAGCAGAAGGGTCTAGTGACATTTGAAAACTGTAATTTAGGAGAAATATCACTTTCAGTCTTACTTGAAAGTCTACTTGTTAAGTTTCATTAATAAAAATTTCATAATACAATTTAATTGAGGCTCTGTTTTTACAGTCTCCTTATGTAAAGCCCTGTTTAACATGAAATGACCCTTAAAGTTCTAACTTTAATAAAAATTGTACTGCCAGGCAGAAAAAGGTTACATTAATATCCTTTAAGTGCATTTCTTTTGGAGCTAGTTGGGCCAAAATATTCCTTAACTTCAGACACAAAATACTGGGCCAGAGAGTCACGTTGTCCTAAATGGTACTGAGGCATTTAGGGGGGGATTTTAAACTCCTCCACCCCAATCCATATTTTGCTGTGTGCAGTTGACATTGCTATATTAAAATATCATTATTTATGTCCAAGTGAAATAGGATAATATGATAGTATTTGCCTTGGATGATTTATTTTTAATTCTAATTCACTTTTACTAGTATTTCTGTTCTTGAAATTGAATCTGTCACTTTATTGCTGGCTGATGGAGCAACCTGGGAAATGAACTCTAAAGAGAAAACTCATCTGCTAAGAATTTGCAAAGTGTCTGGTGAATTTGGAGCATTTTTGGTCCCTGAACAGAAGCACGTGCCGTTCTTAGTGGCTCCAAAAGTTATTTGCCTCTCTTTCTGGTAGTGCTGTATTGTTCAATATATGATGGTCTGAGTATTATTTAAATGTCCAGCTTCAGTGACCAGCTTCACATTAACGGCTTGAAATCCCTGAAAGCTACTAAATATAAGAAGAGGGCATCTGCCTTGGGAGGTTTGGATCCGTGGTTGCTGGAGGCAGGGATGGAAGGCTGGGGACTGTTCATCTGTGCTTAAATCATGTGCTCTTCCCTTGGTATTTGCCATTTGTGATGCTGGAGGCATAGACCCTGAGCTGAGTCTATTCCATGCAGAATAGAATTGTACAAAAGAGACATTTCCTGTTTGGGAAAGGAGTTCGTTATTATCCCTACCTGTTGAGGGGGAGCTGGGAAGGGACACTGTTTGCTTCCCCATGCCCAAGCTGGCTGTGCAGGGAAGACTGGGGACACAGCCTCTAGCAGCACCCTCAGCTGCGTGATCCTCTGCTGTGGGGTGTCAGGCCCTTTTTACTGATGTTTTAATCATTTTGAGTTGACCTGAAGCGTGTGATGTGTTACCTTCATGTCAGCTGTCAGCACGTTGCATGCAGAGATGGCCGTGACCCAGCAAGGTTGTCATCCTCCTACCAGTAACAGAAACAGGATGTCTCCTGTTAAGGTTTCTTGCATGATCTGCATTACCTGATCCCTACCAAAACTCTTTTTTCTTTTTCTTTTTTTTTTTTTTTTTTTTTTTTGGCTAGGCATGTAGCTGAAAGCATATAAGTAAACCTGTTTGTTGAATAGGAAGAAATGCATTTGTTTAACTCCCCTCCCTCCCCATTAATATTTTTTTTTTCTGAGCTGTAGAACTGATCAGTTATTTTCTGCCATGAGCCTTTCTGTCCTACCAGGGAATCCATACGTAATTACCTGTAGCCATGCAAGCATAATAAAGACAAGGATAACAATGCCATAAGTTTAAAAACAGTCTCGAGGTCAAAAGTTCTTCTGGAAACACTTGGAGAGAATTTCAGAGAAAGCATTAGCATTGAGAAGGAACAGGAAGCATAACTCAACAATTAAATGTGTGCAGAGCGTGGGGAGGGGCCCTCGTTACTTGGAGGACTGGAGTGTTTGTTCCCATTAGGGCACTGCAGTCTCAACAGAGCCTGCAGAAATACAGCTCACTCCTCAAAAAGCGCTGCATGGCTGGGAAAAAAGCAAGAAAGGGCTTTTACTCTTTCAAGAAAGAAATTTGCTTTGCAATGAAATGCTCTACTTGGGTAGGGGAGAGGGAGAGAAATTGAAGAACCTGGTGTGCGGCTCAGCTGTAGCCAGCCCTTGTCCTGGGGAAGGGTTCAGTAACCCTCTTCCTCTTCAGTGGTGAGGGCTGGTGATGTGGTTTCCAGATCCTGGAATGTGCCATGTCGCTCTTGGAAGGGGGAGGGTCCAGCTGCACCTTGGCATAGCTCAGAGCTGTTGCCCTTCCCTCATGCTGTAGCTGCATAGACATGCTGGGTCCTACAGTGACTCCAGATGTGAGTTTTCAAAGTAAGTATAGTTAGGAATTTGGGCAAGGGAAAATGATAAAATATTTGGAGACCAAATCTGGTTCACAGGGTGTGTGTTGTTTCCAGAAGCCCTATCATATCAAAATAAGCAATTGCAATTTGTCTTGTTGAGGAGTTGTTCAGTGATGGTGTGACACTGGTCAGGGCTGGGGGAAGGTGTTGGCACACATTGCATGAGTTTGGGGAGGAGGATGGGTGCTGAAAGGCCCCCAGGGGCACAATGTCACTGAATTACTGCTTTTCACACATCCTGAAATTCACCTGTCAAGGAGACATTAACATGAATGTGTTCTTCATGTCAGGAGGGAGGTCCTCAGAGCACTCACATCCTTCCCTGAGCCTGGTTCCCAGCCTTTTAGGACCACTTTCTACTGCCTCCATCTTAAAGGCAAGACCAGAGAAAACTGTTTCACCCAAGGGCTATTACTCTGCAGGTTTCTCTGTAGACATGATGCAGTCTACAAAATGTGAAATATCTCTTGTTGCTTGGGCTGGTGGAAGATAACCTTTTTAACTTGTCCATAAATATCAACGTAGACAATGCCCAGTTATAATTTTTGCTCTTCCTGTGTGATATGTTTGAAAGCTGAGTCAGCAGAGCAATAGAAACACAAGTTTATCTACAGTACAGGTTCTGCATGGTCTTTGTTTTTGTGAATGAGGGTTTTTCCCATAAAGCAACAGATACAGTACAGCCTGTCTCTCCTTTGGCTGTTTGGATAACTGCCCAGTTTTGAAGGAGATGAACTGCCTTTAACAAGCTAAAAATAACACCCTCATGGCACTGGAACAAGAGAGATGCTGTCACAGCCATGCGGTTCACATACATTAACAGAAGGATGATAAAGGCTTTAGGTTTTGAGACTTAGTGTGAATGTCGCATCATCACATCTGCAAATTCTTGAGTGTATACATGGTCCAGTCTTGGTTGGGCTTGGGTAAAACTCCTTTGAGATGTGCTGTGCTTGAATACATGCAAAGCACATGTATAATGCATGAGGCTTCAGATCCTTGATACAGGTATGAAAGACACGTAATGGTTGCATATTCTATGTCCTTCTTTGTACTTAGGGTGGTATAAAATGTGGATTTGGAGCTGAAATGCAAACTCCCATGAGCTATGTCATGGGAATACACTCTGAAGCTGTGGGTTGATGTTGTTAGGAAGGTCTTTCTTTATTCTCAGGAGAGTTGTTTATTTGGAGGACTGATTATTGCTTGCTTTGTCCCTCACTGTGAGTAGAAAGGTTGTCATTTAGGAAAAAAGAAAAAAAAAAGAGAAGCAATTTACTGTTTGTCGTGATGCAAAGGCTCCAGATTTGTACTAAGCCACGAACTGAGTGTTTATTAAAGAAAATAACAGAGGAGCTGAATTAACTTTCACATGACTTGAGTTCCATGGGTGTCAGAATCAAGGAATCCTTTAGGTTTTCACTGTTTACCAGGACCAGTCTTCTGGGACCTCTCTGCAGCGCATGGAGACATCTCGTGGACAGTGACTAAATTGCATGGAGATGTGTCCTACTTTTTGATGTTTGAGGGGAAAAAAGGATAAAGCATAAAAAAGAGAACAGCAGGGATCTGTTTGTGTGCATTTTATTTCCTTTAGCTTAGAAGCTGTTTCTAGTGAAAATCGTAATATATTGCAGAAGTAGTGTAATCTGGTCCAAAAAGGATTGGGAACTGTTTAGCTGGGAGCATCTTACTGTTTCCGAGGCATATGCTGTCTGTGCTATGTGTTTCTTGGAGAACTTAGCTGCGTTAGCCATTTCCTGCATTTCTTCCTATTTAAAATGATACTTTAAAGGTTTTTTTTCTTCAAAACATTATTAATAATTTTAGCAACTGTTTGGAAACCTGAAAGTGAAATCTGCTTCGCTTAACTGCAGCCCTGACCAGCGAGTCATTGGAGCCAGCACAGCTGGGATCCTGCTACATCAAGAACCTGCGAGTATCCTCTGGACAATGATCAACACGCTGAGGCTCTTGGTATCAAACACATCGAAGGAGGTTTTGGAGTGTCTTGTGCCAAATAAATAGAGTGTTCTGGAAGATGAGAGTAGCTTAGCTCTGACATAGTTTCCAGGCTGTTTGCTGAGGCTACATGGGCAAGTATCGCTGCTGGCTTTGTTCTGGTGAATGCCAGGTTATGTTTCATGTGCAGGTTTGTGTGGGGCTACTCTGTGGGCTTTGTAAAGAGCCTAAAAATAGCTGTTGAGGGTTTATGCTTCCTGAAGCGAATGGTAATGCCCCTTCTAGCAATTGCTGCTTTACACTGAAGGCTTAGGGTGGCTTTTGAATGCAGGCATTTGGTAAAGTGGCAGACTAGACATTCTTAGAGACCACTTTAAAGGCTTTTGTTTTGTTTATTTGGCATTTCCACCTATTCAGAAATTAGGGCAGCTCCAGTTCTTGACTGTTTATCAAATTCCTTGACCTCCTGCTACACATGGACCAAGAGTTCTCCAACACTTTCTTTAAAATTCAGTAATGCAGGCCTTGGGTTCCCATCCTCTTTGGCTAGGCAGGAGGAAGTACAGGCTACACCTGGTGATACCAGCACGTGTAATTCCCAGGGGAGCTGCTAGTGCTTTGTTTCACCAGCAGTGCTGAATAGAGTCCAAACCTGAGTCCTCTTGGAGCCTTGCTGGTGGAGCCTGCCTCGGGCAACATGCAGAACTGCTCTCCACCCTATCAGCCTTGCCCTGGTGGGAGAAACCAGGGCACAGGGTTTTTCTCAGGTGCCAGTTAAGGCACTGAATTAGTGCTGACATGGAGGTGATGTTCCTTCTCTTTTCCTCTGTCCATGGCTCAACGTGGTTCTCTGCGCTTGAGGGGTTTTCTCCCCTCATGACGGTGGGGAGCAGCGTTGCAGTGCCCTTTGAAAGAGGGGAGTCCTCTAGCTTGCACCAAAAATGACTAAATCCGGGATTAAATTGGACTTCTTGTGAGCCCCATGGCTGAATTGATGGAGCTCCCTGGACATTGGGAGGTGCTGTGTTTTGGAAAAATGCCCCTGGGTGCTGCAGCCCCTGATGCAGTGTGTCCCAGCTCATCAGTCTCCTTCCAGGGTCTGGGCGGCTTTGTGCGTGTCCTAAAACAGAACAGTAAGGCATGAAAAAGTCGGTGCCATCCAAGATTAGAAAATCCGTGTCCTCTGCATCACTTGCAATGTTAATTCTCATAAATTATAGTGCTGCAGTTTGTAATTTATCTGGGAGATGGATTCAATTAAATTGAAAAAGAGCTAATTTAAAAGTGAAGGTATTTTACTTTCCGTGCAAGGCAAAGGGGCATGTGGAGTTCCCTGCCTAGGAGATACATTTAAGGCTTAAAGCATGCTGTGCCCCATAAAGCAATAAATAATTGCACAAATAACTAGAACAGCTACAATTATAACAGATCTTGGAAGAAAATCTCAAAAACTTTTGGAAAGGTTAAGGGCTCTAAGGCATCAGCCAGTCTCAAGAGGCTAGGAAGAAAGACTGTGCAGGAAGCAGGTGAAGCCAGGTTTGCATTGGGTGGGTGTTTTGTATGTTTCTCTGGAGGGTCTGTGCTGGCACCTCATGTAGACCCGTTGGGTCCATCCTGATGGTTGCCCCACATACAGCAGTGTCGGGATGTTTCATGTTTAAATGTTTGGAATAGTATTGCTTAAGGAAAAACTGTCAGGACCAAAGAAGATGAGGAATTACCCCATGGAGCTTGTGCAGGGGCACAGCCATTCCTCTTCCACATTGCTGCTCTGAGGAAAGGCAGTGGTCTCGCTGGTGGACTTGCTGTGCCAGTGCAGGTGGAGCTGAATTTGGCATGCTGCAGAGTTCTCAGTCTGATCCTCGCTGTTTCACTCCCAAACTACCAGGTTAAACTGTCTGTGTGGTGCTCGCGCTCTGCAGAGCAAGCCAGGCTGTGGCGTGGGGAGTCAGGTGGGCTTGCAGATGGGGAAGGCAGCAGCTGAGGAGCTCTGCAAGGGCAGCAGTAAAGCAGTTTGCTTATTAAATTGTATCATCCCCTGTGTGCCGTCTCGTTTTTGTAGATCGGCAGCAATTGCCAAGCTGTTTGCGGTTAAACAATGCAGACTGTCATAATCCTGCTCCTCATCTCGCCTCATTAAGAACCTGGTCACGCTGGAGCTTTGCCCGAGCGAGGACTCCGAGGGCAGTTGTTCGTCCTGGTGCAGTGCCAGGACCGTGTGTCCCTGATAGCGCAGTTTCCTTTGAAATCAATTGAGATGTCACCGTCACTTGATCCCAGAGCTACTTAATGAAGTGGCAAAATGGGCTCTATTTTTAGATCTCACTTCAAACTACAGTGTGTGTTAAAGCTCCCCTTGTCCTTAAAGCCGGGACGGCATTGGATAGGATTTATTGGTTTAGTTTAATACGAGACCTACAGAACTGGAATAATAAGCTTCATTTCCTTGAAAGTGAGGAAAATTAAAATGGCATGGTTAAACCTGGGCAGCCGCCTCGAGACAGTAAAGGGATACGTTCACGGCCAGAAGGATAAGGTGGAGCTGGGTTTTTCTTCTTGTCTAAGTTATAGGAGAGCCAAATACGACAGACACATGCCTTTGGGGAGTTCTTGCAAGCTTTGTAGATCGGATTTCTAAGTGGTTTTTGAATAGGATAGAACTCCTGGTGGTTTACTAGGCAAGCTCAGCAACTTAAAAAGAATATCTGCTTCGTTGCAAATGCTAGACCGTCTTTCCCTACATGTTTATAATTAATGTCAGAAAAATACTTTTGCTAAAACAAGAAAGAAACACAGACGTAGGTAATTTAATTTTTTTTACTCCTTATTGTAGTCTGAAGCCAAGTTAGATAAAATATAATTTCAGGAAGCTGCTGAGAATGTCTTGAGGCTTTGCCTAGCATCCATGTTTACACACACATGCCCTTCTGGGGATCATATGTGGGGTTTGGGGTTTTGATGTCTATAGGCTCACAGCCTCCTGGATTGTGCAGCGATGAGGGGAAGGAGCAGGGGGTGCGCAGTTTTAATGCAAGTGGCAATTGTCTCCTGTTTTTCCTCCCATCCCACCAGATGGAAATCTGTGTAGCTGCAGAATGCATCTGTACTTTGCTTCTGTGGCACAGTCAAAATACATGTAAGCAAAAAACCCATCATTTAAGCAACAAATCAAACTCAAAAGTCCATGTAGTAGAAACACAAGATGTACCAAACAGGTCACCCTTTAGCCTGGGCTCTGAGTGGAAATTGGCCCTGGCAAAAATGATTTCACCATCTCTTTGTACACTCTACAAACTAAGTCATTTTTTCCACCATCCTCTGAGTTGGAGGAAGTAGTCCAGCTTTGGGCTGGGAGTTGTGTGGTCTTACCAAGTGTAACTGCCCATGTCCATGCACATGGCAGAAACCAAACAGCTCTACAGCTCCAGACTTGAGCTGGGTTATGCTCAGCTCCAGAAAAATCAGGTTAGACTCATCCGTGTCTGTTAGGATAGTTGAACGCATGCTGGCAAAATTGTCTGCTTTGGTGAGGCATCCCTCTCGTTTTTCTTCATCCCCGTGCTTCATATATTTGTCCACCACAGAGTTAACATTACCCTTCTGCACCGATTGTTTTGTACACCTGTTAAACCTCCAGCTACATGCTTTTTGTGTTTGTGCAAATGATTTCTACCTTTCTACAAGGGAGGCATTCTCACTTCATAAAGAGTGTTTTTACTAGTATGGTAAATTTCTTTGTAACTTTGTGAGATCCATGAGGTCCCACCTCATTTTCAGATGCTTATGCTGTCTTATGGGTATCCCAGAAGTGTCCTGTAGGGAGAGTTTGTGATGCTTTGGCTGTGGCCTGATTGCTGATGGGTGGGGTTTTGAATCTGATGTTTTACATCTTTTCTGGAATGAGTCCCTCATTAGGATGACCACATAATAAGTGCTGTTTTTTTTCAGACTGATGAATGAATCAGATGGATCTGATTGTACATGCAACTGTGAGCTGCAAAGCATTTGATACTAGAAGTGGACTCTGAAGTAGTTGCTGCAATGCCTTGAAAAATCAAAAAGAACTAGCTAGGGTGTCCAAACTCTGTGTAAACTACGTGTAGGTGTTTATGTTGAAGGGGGAGAAAAAAAAAGCAGTTTTCCAGCTTCCTGTTTTCTGCCAGTTTTGTGTTTTCCTGAGGTTTCTACCCTTCGAACTGAAATCATGAAGTCTAGACTGTACAAAAGATAAACTTTGGGTTTCTTGCCTTGAGGATAAGAAGGACTGGGGAATAGGAAGCACGTTCTGGGAAAGACTGACATTTTTAAGGTTGACTAGTAGAAGTAGAAAGTATTTTTACAGTGAAGTGTTTCATCACTTGGGTGGGATTTTTTTTTGAAACTGACTTCCAGGAATTTAAATAGTACATTAAAGGTTTAATGCTACTAGTAGAGGTTGTATTGGCAGTTTTGTCATCCTTGCCATGAACCGTGTGAATAATCATGTAGAGGATGCATAGTGGGTAATGGAGTGAGAGTGTAGAAGAATTGGTGTGTGCATGGGGGAGTGTATTGAGGATCACGGTGAGATGGCACATCCTGGAAAACGTGACTGTTGTAGCTTGGTAAAGGGAGCAGAGAGTGGAGAAGGAGTTCACCAGCGTCTTCCAAAACACATGGGCTGGGGAGAGTCTTTGCCCATGGGCAGCTCTGCTCATCCCTGACCACACAGGAGCAGGAGGCAGGGGATATGTGACCTTGTCACCTGCATCTGGGCAAACACAGCTGGTAAACAGAGGACTCCTGTCCTAGTGCCTTTACTCAGGGTGACGGGGTTATGATTCCTCATGTAAATTTAAATTATGCATTTCTAGTCTTTTAAGTGCTTAGGGGTATAATCTTCTTAACTTTCTGTTAAATAAGCTTTTCATCCATTGCATTAGCATTCAGTCGCAGACAGTAACAATAAAATAACACTTTTAAAAGTGGTTTTCTCTATAAATATGTGATGTCTCTGGAAGCTTGCAATAAAAAACTACATTAGAATTTTGATAAAATGCATGCAGAAGCACCTGAATGAGGTGCCATGGGTGGTGGAGGCATTCTGGGGGCATTAGTGTGGTGCCCTGCAGAGGATGCCTGGCCATACAGAGCTGTACCTTTGCCTGTTGGTAAGATGTGCAACAGTGTCCAAAGGCATTGCTAAAAATTGCTTACAGAAATGTGTGCTGGCTTAATACAGTGATATGTTTTGGAAGCAAAGATGATATGCAATGGAATTTTCTGTCCCTTAGTAAAAATGAGAGGAATTGCATCAACTGCTCAATTTTTTTTTTTCTTTTTTTTAGGTGATGGAAACTGAGAAGCCTCAAGATCCAGCCTGTGCAGAAGTGTCCAAAGGAAACAACCAGAGTCCAACTCTGGGAAGTGGCATACTGAAATACAGAAGTCGATCCCAAGGTAAAGCTGGGTTGATAAAAGATAGCAGTAGTAGAATTTTTCTGTTGTGTATTTATTTTAGCTCTCTAAAAGTGAGATAGCATTTCTTTCCTTTGAAGATCACATTAGTTTATTTTGGAAGGAAAAACCCATCTGTAAGATGTTTGCATTCAGCCTCATGAGTTGAACTATTGTAGGGACAGAAATATTATGCAAAACTTTGGAAGCTTCTTTCCTTTTTTTTTTTTTTTTCTTTTCCTTTTTTTTTTTTTTTTGAACATTTGCATTCACTGTATATTTCAGTGTGCTGTGTTACTGAGATGGAGGGACACATTTCAACATGCCATCACCAAAATACCCATTATGATTAATAGTCCCCAAACTTTCTATTGCTTTGTCCCCAAGTCTTAACAGTAACCTGTGTGCAGAGCTTGATCATGTTCTCATTCCTGATGCTGAGGCTCCCTGCCTCCTGTGTTCACCTTAATTTCCAATTCCTCATATATTTTTAGCATCCTCCAGGGAGCTCCTCTGCCAGTAACCCCTGGGGCTCTAAGTTGGTGGCTCACTGGGTATCCAGCCCCAGTTCCCTTGGGTGCTGATGCCCTTGGGCTGTGGGTGAGCCTGGAGCATCCAGCAGCCTGGACTGCAGCGTGGGAAGGGAAGCTGCATTGAGAGATGGGCAGTAAACACAGAAATATAACTGTTACTCTAGAAGAAGTGAGGGAGAGGTGATGGGAAACCATTAGCTTGTAGGTGCCAGGAGGGCTTGGGAGCGAAAGAAGTGCCAGAGTGCCGGGTCCTGCCGAGATAGCTACCCTGTCTGTGTGCAGCAGCAGCAGCCTGTGTGCTGGGGGAAGAGGAGTTTAAAAGCAGAGGTAATTTTACACCCCGAACCAAGGATTGGATTTAAATTGCGCTCTGGGCAGTGGGTGTGAATTCTGCCTGTGGATGCGTCAGCAGGATTGATTTCGTGCTGAGGGAAAACAAGCGGCTGCCCCAGCTCCATGCTCCGTGCCTCCCCGGCACTGGCAGTGATGCTTGTGCAGCCTCCAGGCAAGGAGGAGGTGGCAAAAAACGTGTTTGGGGCTCTCCTGGGCAAATTTGCAGTGTTTCTGCCTTAGCCCATGACGCGTGAGCCCTGTTCCCAGGGCACAGACAGGGCAGTGAGGATGAAAGGAAATCAGAGCTTCTGCTTTCCATGTCAGCTCCAGATTCACATTATTTTAAACCAATCTTAAAATCTTGTCATGAAATCCAGATTGTGTGAATTTGGTGGATGTCTTGGGTTTTCATCTGTAAAATAGAGGTTAATGGCCCTTCCCTGTGTGGTGGGGAAATGACAGGGATAAATCTGCAGGAACTTCTGTGACTGAGAATCTTGCGGGGACCTTAGAGAAAATGAGAATTGGAGGAGCCTTGGTGTGAAGAGTGGGATACTCTGGCTAATTACCGGATTTCCTTCAAGACAAATAATTCTGTTTCTTATGTGAACTCTGCATTCTTCTCTTCAAGACAACTAGGATTGTTGCTGGAAGAAAAGAAAATAGCGTTTATTTGGCACATTTTTCCTTTTTCCATTCCAGTAAAAATGCTCAAAGTGACATGACACTTCCAGAAATGAATACTGCTACAGTGTGAGGTCTTTTAATTTTAAATAAATGAAGCTTGAGAGCTTAGTGCACTGGCAAATGCCATTGGGTATGAACAGCTGAATTTCTTTTCTGTCCCTGAGCTACGGCTCAATTATCTTCTTTTTTCCTTACTATCACAAGTGACACTGCTGAGAAGTTCAGCATCACTGAAAGGTTGTAGAAAACCTGTGATAGCAGGAAAAGTTTTTGGGTGAGTGTGATCAAAACTGGTTTCTAACTGCCCAGTTGGGAACTGCATAACATTGTCTTAAGGCACTGTTTAAGTTGAGATTTGCAGGAGGTGATTATTGCTTGCTGGTGAGAGGTTAAAGCAGCTCTGAGATGTTTGCAGGATGTGTTTCTGTCGTTTTCCCTAGGTGCCGGATCCCGCTTGGAGTCTGTGGGAGAAGACGATGAGCTGACAGTGGAAAATGGTGAATCTAATTATGAAATAGCAGTGAAATATTCCCGAGGTGGAAGAAAGCACTCTCTGCCCCAGCAGCTGGAGTCAGCAGGAGCCAGACAGGTGGGTGGAAAGGCGAGGCTGGCTGTGAGCACCTCACTGTGCTCGGTCTTTTGACATCTGTCTGGAGCTCATAGAAGGGAGTGAGGGTCACGAAACAAGACCATGTAGGTACGTCACAGGGACTGAAACGAGGCCTGAACACCTATGGAGAACTACTCTGGGGATTGTGAAGGCAAATACTGCTTGCTGTGGCCACAAGGTCCTAAGGCTGCTCACTTAAAAAAAACTCTGTTTCTCTTTAAAATAATGATTTGATAATGTAGGCTTCTCCTCTCTCCTCTCTTCTCTCTTCTCTCTCTTCTCACGTCCTCTCTTTTCTCTTCTTCTTTCTTCACCTTTCCCCTTTCCTTCCTTATCCTCTTTTTTTTTTCTTTTCTGTTCTCTTTTCCCTTTCCTGGATAAGCACTTGAGTATATCATGAGGTTACCTTTAACCTTTTTAATTGAAACTGTGACTGGTACATTACAAAATTATTCTACTGTGCAAAATGTGGGGAAATTACTGTGGCAAGTTTCACTTTAACTGAAGTGAGCTGGAGTTTAATCCCTTGAACTTTTTTTTTTCTGAATATATCTGTAAGATACTCCATCTCTCTTCCCCCACACATGCAATTTTCCCAGTATGACGTCCCCAGTATCTGTGCCAAGCAATCAGAGCAACTTCCCTTGTTTGCTGATGTTTGTTAGGACTACCATATCGTGAAGAAATCTACCCGTTCCTTCAGTGCTGCCCAAGTGGAATCTCCATGGAGACTAACCCAGCCGTCCATCATTTCCAACATTGTCCTGATGAAAGGGCAAGGCAAGGTGAGGATTTCTGCATGTGGCTGGTTTCTCACGTGTAGCAAGAGCTGGCATTTGAGAGGTGTCTCCCATACCCAGGACTTCCAGCTGCTCTCAAGGTAGCCAGTAATAATACTAATGGTGAACAAATCCTGTGTTCAAGCATAAGTGCCAAAGTTACACCTGCAAAATACAGGGGAGGCGATGCTCGTGTCACGCACTTGACACAGGGTGACTTTCATTCTGAGATGGTGCATCTTGTCATTACTGACATACCGAATATTAATCGTGGATCTTTAAATACATATGTTTGTGCAAAGTTGATGCAGCTACAGAAGAGTACCTATTCACAGGCATATTTATGAACAAGCATATTTTCTTTCTGTGGAATCTGGATGTATTTTTTTTTTAAAAATTACTGCAAATTAAGTGTTAAACCCAAAGACAGGTTTCTGGTTTATTGCTTATCTGAGAGCACTGAATTCCCTGGGTCAAAAAGTCCTCTTCTCTCCCCCCAGTAATGTGTTTACACACTTGCTAGATACCAGCTGGCTGAATGCTAAGGAAAAATAGACAAGCATTAACCTAGGTGTATATTGTTTTCTCTAATGCAATCCACACTAGTATTGTAGCTGTCATATAAATATGCTAAAAATATGCATGTCTTTTCATTAAATACTCTTTAAAGGCATCAGATGGATATGTTTTGGACTACAGAAGACTTGTTTTGACTTTCAAGCTCAAATGCAAAACAAATTTCTTGTTGTGCTCTACGTTGAGCAGAGTTAGAAATAGTGATTTCTGTGGGTAGACTGACAGTTGTTTTAACTTCCCTTGGTTTAGGAGCTTCAACTCTTTTATAACATTTCCAAGCAAATATTTCTTAATTTTTCATGTACCTATTTTTTGACTCTGTTTTTCTCATCAAATGAGATTATTACTTCCTGTGGGGTAAACCATCCTCTCCTATCTTTCTGCAGTTAGCTCCAAGGTTTTAGAAGCAGCTGGAAGCATGCAGACTCTAGTGATCATGAACCATGTAAGACAGCTGCCATTGTGGGTGCCTTCCACTCACCTTTTGGGTGATCACCTCTGTTACTTAGGGATTGCACTGTGTACAGTTTGTGCAGTAGCATTGATTTATTATCTCTGCGCAGATTTGGGACTTGAAAAGTTTTTCCGCAGAGTTGCGGTGTCAGTGGCTGGGAGCCACATGTTTGCCTCCAGTTCTTCATCTGTAGGTAGATCTGCAAGGGGTGATTCTCTGCTATGCAGTGGCAGCGCCTCTCTGGGAAGGTGGGCAAATACAGGAGCCGCTGTACTTTGCAGCAATATTTCTCCCAACCCATCCCACAGAGCTGTGCGGAAAACTGCTCTGTCTGGGTGGGGGAGTGGCAGAAGCCTCCTGCTTTCTGTAGGTTGCTTTGCAGTTGATAATTGCACAGGGAATAGTTAGTTGTTTTTGCTGCACACCTAAGGTGCTTCCTTTCTAGAAATCAGTAAGGTCTTACCAAATTACTAACTTACAAACTGTCGTGGTCTGCTTTATATTCACGGAATAAAAAAAAAGAGCTGGTGGTTGTATTGGATTGTCAACACAGTGCTTGCCCTGGCAGCATCCCTCAGCTGGAGAGCGCTGCCCAAGGCACTAATAATGTCCATAGCTTCATATTACCAAAGAACAGCAGTTTTCCACTTCCCTTGTCCACCCGGTCAGTGACTTCTCCCTTTATTCTTTAAAATGCATGTACAGCAGGGACAAGAGGGGAAGTATGGAGAGGGGGAGTAAATCAAGGAAGTGATTTGTCTGGGAAATAACTCAGCAGAAGGGGGAGAGGTTCATTCTACTGTGCTCGTCTGTTCCCTGATCAGCTTTGAAGATAGTCCCATACCAACAGGGGCAGTGCAGGGGTAAGATCTAATGGATGGAGCCCTGGGGAATCTATAGATCTAGATTTATTTAAATACAACACGATACATGTCTCCAGAATAATTACAAATGTACATGTGAATGGCAGCCCCCACTTGCCATTCCCCTTTCAGCTACATTCCTGACATTGCAGCACTGACCTTATGTCATGTTCTTAAGCTCTTCTTCTTCCTGAGGAAATGTAGGATCTGTGACAAAAGAGAAATCTACAGTTAATCCTGGATATAGATCTCAGGGGTGCGAATCTACTGTCTGTCAGTTTAAAAGCAGTGTGTTACTGTTTATAAAATGAGAATGGAATTAACATGAAGCCATTGACCTAGTGTTTTTAAAAAACCCAGAGTAATCTCGAAGTACAATTTTTGCGATTTCATCTTAGGGTGAAATGCAGGCTTAAGGTGCCTGCTGCTACATTTCGGGCTGATAAGTGTGTTGATATTAGAGTGAAAGAAATTAGGAAATGCAAGGAGAGAGTCAGATGACATTGCAATTCATCAGATGATTTTGGATTTTCATCTTTCATTTGTCTTGTATGTTACCAGCAGTCTTTCTTACACAGGTAAGAATAGAATAATAGAATAATGCGCCAGCTGTGTGTCTTCTCCTGCCTTTTCTGTAGGGTCTTGGATTCAGCATTGTGGGAGGTCAGGATTCTGCTCGTGGACGCATGGGAATTTTTGTGAAGACTATATTCCCAAACGGAGCAGCAGCAGCTGATGGAAGGCTTAAAGAAGGTATGGCAGAGAGAATCCAACCACACAGCAAGGACCACAGTGGGATATTACTTCCATCCAGCAGGAAAATTCAAGTACGGCTTTATTTAGGCACCTTGCCATCAGCAAGAGGCTGTGGAGGATGTAACACACCCTGCTTGTTCATCCTGTGGAAGATCATTAATAGCAACTAACTTGATTATATTGCATATTGAGAAGGGGAAACTACAGCATAGTGGTGGTTGGTTTTTTCCCCTTCCTCTTCCATGAACTTTATTTGTCCAAACCATAAGCTGCAATTTTTCAGTTGGAAAGGGTGATTGACAGGAAAACATATATAGATAGCTAACCAACATCTGGCTTAAAGATGCTGGTCTGAGAAGGGGTTATATTGAGAGACATGTTTGGGAGAGGCTCTTTTGGGCCCTTATGCTCTCCGGGCCTCTTGGTATGATTTCGACAAGAATCAACAAGTAAGAGTTCTAACTAGAGAAAGAGAAGAGGAAGGATGGGATTGGTAGTAAGATCACCCAGCTGGTTAGAGAAGCAGATATATCCTGATTTTATTAGTGTTTTTGCAGTCTTGGTCTCTGAGCTGGATGTGTAGCCTGCTCTGTGTGTGTTACACCCTGGTCTGAGTACTGTGGCAGACAGACTCTTACACACTGTTGAAAATACAAAGTGACCATGAGTTCAGAGCAGTGATTTACAACTCTTCTGCAGGGGTTGTGTTACTTTGCTTCTCTCAAGCTGCTCCTGTGTTACTTCTCATATCATCATTCCTCTCTTTACATCTTATCACACTTGTTGTAT
Organism: Pipra filicauda; assembly: GCF_003945595.2. NCBI lineage: Eukaryota > Metazoa > Chordata > Aves > Passeriformes > Pipridae > Pipra > Pipra filicauda. The sequence continues at coordinate 208,745 of NW_024105053.1, read as the reverse complement.
TTGAGGCTGCTTTTGGTGCTAACTCTCACACTTGCTGCCAGAGGGAAGCTCGCATCACTGCATCATAGGTTGTGCACTTGCTGTGGGAAGCCAATAAGTAACAGCTGTCCCATAAACCCAGCAAGCCTTTGCAGGCTATTCATAGCTTGCATAATTCTTTTTTTTTTTACTGAGACTACGGAAGGAGAGGAGGGGTAGACTTATCTGATGATATTGCCCCATCTAATTCTGCACAGATGCAAGTAAAATTGCAGAAAGTGGGTCTGGATCATGTTGACCCTTCTTTTAATAAAATGAAGGTAGATCAGCACAGGTGGGTATAAGTAGTAAGACCCAGAGCCTGGAAGCTGGTAGAGGTCTGACAGGACATGTTCCTTGGGGTGAGAAGGACATCTGCTATCACAGGGTGTGCACTACATGCTTCTCTGTTTGCAGGCATTTAGTAAAAGAACACATTTACTTTCTGCATATGGATGCAAGGTTAGTTTTCTCTGACCAGGCTTTGAAGTGATGTGCTGTAGTGTTTCACTTAGTTTCTCATTTTTTCTGTTATTGCTTACAAAAGAAAGGCAGTTTTATAGTCCCATTGGACTTCATATCATAATAATCTATTTTCAGACTTTAGTTAAAATCCATAGTGTTTTCAGCTTGTTTGTTGGTATGAGAACACCAGTTTAAGGATCTCTGCTGGAGAACAGTCTTTACTCTGCTAATTCATCACTATTAACTTGTAGAGGCATTAGTACAAGTGCAAATAAACTGAGAACAGTAAAAGGCTTTTTACTGAGCAGTTAGTTGGGATCCTCATTGTAGTGGATCACTTAATGTACAGGAAAGATGTTTTAAATCTTTATAGTCTTATATCGATGACTTCATTTTTTGTATCTAATTACCAGGGGATGAAATCCTAGAAGTTAATGGAGAGTCTCTACAAGGACTGACCCATCAGGAGGCCATTCAGAGGTTTAAGGTAACATGGATGTAGTGCAGGAGAGATCCGTGCTCCTCTTCATTCATTGGCATCTCGTGCCCTCAGCTTTATATTCTTTTGCTGCCACAAATTACTGTAGGCAAGTTTACTGGCCTACACTGGTGTATTGTGTCACTTTACTGGGGTTCTCTGCTGTCTCTGCAGCAACTCAAGAAAGGTGTGGTGACCCTGACGGTGCGCACGCGGCTGCGCAGCCCAAGCCTCACACCCTGCGTGACTCCCACCTTGCTGAGCCGCTCCAGCTCCCCCAGCTCCAGTGCCAGCGGGGGCATCCCAGTCCCTGGCCTCGATGAGGCGGATGGTTCCTCCTCCAGCCGCAAAGGACCTGGCCCAAAGGACAGGATCGTCATGGATGTGACACTCAATAAAGGTCAGGGTCCATTGAAATAGTCTTCAAGAACAAATCCCTGCTTGTTAGGGGAGTTTTTGGAAGTAGAGTAGAGACTCTTATATCCAGATCACCTGCCTGTGTTGAACAGGGGAGAGTTCCCCTTTCCACATTTTGCTGCTCCAGAGCCAGCAGGCTCTTACAGGTAGCAGTCAGTGTCCATGCTGCTGAAACGGGGAGGCTGTGAGATACCAGACAAATGTGAATCATCTCAGATGGCCATCATCCCAAGTGGCTGTGCCCTTTTGCTAAAGGGCAGCTCCAGGGAAGACAAAGCTGCACAGTGTTGAAAAGTTCCCAGGTGACCTGTTTGAACTTCTCATCGAGGGTTACTCTCATTATCACTAATTGCTCATGATAAACTCAAAGCACGTGCTAGATGTGCTGGAACAAACATACTTATTTTTAGGACTTAAAATATGGTGATTTTAAGAGTTGGATTCAAAATTTGGAGAGAGAGTAATATGTACAGCAATTCCTACTTTCAGGATGTTGTTACCTGAAAGAAAGCAAAGGTGAAAGTGGACAGAGGTGATCACTGAACCAGAGATAATGCCTCACTTTCCTTTGTGCCTGTTTGCTGAGGAATACCATGCAGATATTTAACAAAAGAGAGCAATACATTTGGCAGTGTCTTCTGTGCTCGTGTTTTCTGCAATAATTTTAAGTGACATCTTTATTGGATTGCTGCCCCTACTCCTTTGTGCCTTGGACCAGATCAGACCTTGTGCGACATTTCCAGGAGGTTCCCACGGCACACAGAGTATTTTCTGAGAGTGATGGATCTTAGAAAACAGTCAGGATCAGCTATTTTCAATCCTGATTTCCACTTATCGGTCTTGGCTTCCTGACTGACTGCACCTAAGGCCAGCCCTGAAACAATACATGAGTCCTGATCTCAGATGGGATGTGGGAACACAAACACTTGTGTGTCCTGTGTGATTGCAATCTGCCACATTTCTTTGTACTTCTTTTTCACAGAGCCAGGGGTTGGGCTTGGCATTGGTGCCTGTTGCCTCACACTGGAAAACAGTTCTCCTGGAATATACATTCACAGTCTGGCCCCAGGATCAGTGGCTAAAATGGATGGCAGATTAAGGTTAGTTAAAGCAGAAATATGCTAGAGTGATTTTACAATAAAATCGATTGAGACTTTGTTTTCACCAATTGGTTGATATAGCAGGGAGGAAATTTATACTTAAGAGTTCACCAAAAAGAAAACATTTGAATAAAGGCATTCCAAAGTGATATTAAATACCCAGGAAACATTATTCTGTGTGCTGGAAGCAACTTGATTATTAAGGTTTGGGTTTGGTTTGTTGGGTTTTTTTTATAAATTCTCTATACAGAAAACTGAGCCTAATAGCACCCTTTGAGAAAGGGGGGCAGCAAGAAGTGCAACCTCATGTCTTTTTCTGAGAGTTGCAGCTAGAGACCCCAGACTGGGAGGAAATTTGCAGAGCTTTGCTAAAAGCTCAGTCACCTGAAACTCACTTAAAAAGAGGTGGGGGAGATGTTCTTGCAGCTGCCTGTGCCCGTGGCTACAGCAGCACTTTTCTGCCCTTACTGTCGATCTGGCAGGATTGCTGCAGGCTGACCTGCCCCACTCATTTACTCTGTCCTGGAGTCTGGATGTCTTTAAGGAACCATAAAAGAGAAGCAATCATTCCTAGGGTTCCCTTGTGCTTTACATTGGATTAAGTGATGGAGCCTTATTTGCTGTTCCTCTCCTGAAGGCTTTATTTTTGAAAACCATTGGAGGAAATCTTCCACCTTTCTGTGTTCCTGCATAAATGCTGTTGGGTACTGAGAGCATCGCTCCGGAGGGGAGGTTGTGCTGAAGACACGCTGGGACTGTGTGATCCACACTGAATGTGTGGTGTGAGCACTGGTACAGGGAGACTGAGCAAATCCCTTGCTTTCACATGACTAGAGAGTGTTTTCTGTTTCCTTGCTCATCAGGAAAACTGTGATAGAGCAATTCAATTTCTTGGAGAGAAGGAAGAAGATAATTTTATGGTGGCATTGCTGCCAAAACCCTTGAAAGTTTCTACTGTTTAGAAATGTCTATAGGAAACAGTATTTAATGGTTACTTGCTTACTTGTAAGCCTCTTTGGAAAAGATTGCAGTGCTGGTTACGTCTGTATGTAACAGCTGTATTGTTTATTAGGTTTACGTGATTGATTATATCCAGGCGTGCTTCCCAGATTTCTGGCTTGCTTCTCTGAGACATTGCTTCTGTTATCCCATCAGCAATTTATGGCTCCATAAGCCAAAACTTACAGGATGGTTTTGATTTTTGGAAAGCTTTGTTAATCAAATACTGGCTTGGCAATGCCAGGAGAGGTTTGAATCCGGCTCCTCTACATCTGAGCTCCCCCTCTCAGTCATGTGGTTGTGTAAGTGACTCCATTTGTGTACTTTCTAATAGCTGTGTAAGTCTGAAGGATGGGCAGAGCAGCAGCGCAACTGCACAACTGATAGGTCACCCTTTGCTTTCCTGAGCCTGTACCAGAAGTGCAGGTTACCAAAGGCTGCCGTGTGCAGTTGCCATTTTGCCTTAGGTGTGTGTATTCATAGTGCAAACACAATTTCACTGTCACAAGTAGCCCATCATAAGTCAGCAGTAGTAGATTATTTGAGAATGTCTGTTCAAAGCAAATGCTTTAGCAATTGTGGAGATTGCTTTAATGATATCCCTAGTTGATGATATTTTCTTTTGAATAGCTCCAGATGTCTGAGCACCATAAGCAAAAGTTAAGAAACTGGGAAAACAAAACTAAACAATCACAGAATCATGAAGTGGTTTGGGTTGGAAGGGATCTTAAAGATCATCTTGTTGCAAACCCCCTGCCATGGGCAGGGAATTTTCCACTAGACCAGGTTTCTCAAAGCTCCATCCAACCTGGCTTGAACACTTTCAGGGATGGGGCATCCACAGCTTCTCTGGGCAACCTGTTCCAGTGCCTCGCCACCCTCACAGTTAAGAATTTCTTCCTAATGTCTTATCCAATCCTGCCCCCTTTCAGTTTAAAGCCATTCCCCCTTGTCCTATCGCTACTTGCCCTTGTAAAATCACACATTGTGCTTTCCTTCAGGAGATTTTTGTGCTTTTTTTTTCTTTCTTTTCAATGGGTTCTGTATGTTAATTTTTAGCAGATACAGGCTTATCAAGCTCAATTTTTTCTTGAAGTCTTTTAATAATCTTATATCTAAATCATGAATTTCTTATCAGTGTTTGTGTTAAATAATTCACTAGGATGCAAAGAAACAGCCCATCTGAATCTCATATTTCCTCTTCTGTGTTCAACAAGTATCTGAATGCAGAAGTGGAACTGAAGTTTCACCCTGGTCCAAATGCAGCCAGTTTTCTCAGTTGATTAATAAGAGTTTCTAGCACTGATGGTAAGTGCAGAAGGGAGCCTCCCTCATGAAGTCAATAGGACTTAAAGCATTCACACCACTGGGAGCAGGAGCAAGACTGGCTTCTTTGCAAGTCACATCTTTTCCAGACACTCGTATCTTTGATAAAGCTTGGCCATGAGTTGAAAGCACAAGTTTTTGCGTGAAAGGTGGTTGTGATTAACCGGCTCCGTGTCTCTCTGCAGTCGGGGCGACCAGATCCTGGAGGCAGATTCTGTGAGTCTGCGTCACGCCGCGTTAAGCGAAGCCTACGCAATCCTGAGTGAATGTGGACCAGGTCCGGTCAGCCTAATCATTAGTCGTCATCCTAACCCAAAGGTGAGGAGAAAAGGAATTAGTGTATCTGGGTTGCTTTCATTTGAAGCTGTAATCTGAGTCCTGCTGTCGGGAAAGCAGCAAATGAAGAATACTGGATTTTTCTCTCTAAGACCTGTGTTGTCAGGATTTTAATGATGCTTCCCAGTTTTGTAAGTTGTAGCAATGCTGGACTGTTCCTGCTGCTTTTTACTTAGTCACCCAGTGATCAAATGCAATTTTCCTGGAACTGCTTGAGTGAAGTGTTCCCATCTTTCTCGGTACTTGGATCAAGTAGCAATGCAAATATGGCACAAGATCTCTTCCTCCTAAAAGTTAGTTTGCAGTTAGTTTGTCTTTGAGTAGAATATTGTTTAGGGCCAGGAATATAAATATCAACAGAGTGAATTGATCAAGTAAAATCTGTCCAAAGATCAAAGCTTTCCTTCAGGAATTAAAACGTGAGAATTTGGAGTGTACTGCTACTGTGGAATCTGTGCAAGGTCAATTTGGAAATAAGGCTGTGTTTACAAAGTAAGTGTTTTCAAGCATTTTTTAAAAATTGATGATAGAAGATGAAAGCCTTTTAGCCAAGCTATAGGGAATAACAGCTTCTTTTATTTCAATATTTCAAAGAATTTCGTGAGTCTATGAAACCTTCCTGTTTAAACAGGAATGAAGCTGTAAAAATATTTGCATTAGAGGGTCCAGAGAGCTCTGACTTTTGAACTCATAAGTGTAAATGGAGGCCTTAATAAAGCCGTATCTAGGAGAACTCAGGTTTCTTATTTTATAATTAATCGTGTGTTTTCTGCTTAATCATATATACGAACAATCAACAAATAGGGGTCTATTGCCCAGAGTTTGTTATCATTGCTGCAAGGCCTTGTGCTGCTCAAAAGAAAGAGGCTGTGGTTCTGTTAGTGAAAGGTAAGCACGGAATGGGTAAGAATTGGGTTTATAGCCCAAGATAACAGTATTTCAAGTGAGTCCGTGTGCTGTGCTAAACCAAACACGATGGTTCAATGTCATTGCATTATTCAGGCATATAGACTTTGTGGAGAGTCTCTAAGTAGCATGAAATAAAATCTCCACGGAGCAGAGCCTGCCCTTTCTCCTCCATCCTTCATCTTGCTGTGGTGGGGTCTTGAAAGCTGATGAGGGACCTAACCTGGTATCTGCTGAAAGGATGAACTGAGTTAAGCTAATTGCCTGCTATTACTCAGTAACAGAGGGAAACTATTAAATGGCTCCTATTACAGTTTTCCATAAATGATATTTAAGATGACAACAAATCCTTTGCCAAGAAATGCTATGAAAAGTTGAGCTGGAGAGACCCTAGAGCATTTTTTCCTCCAGGCAGTATTGAATCCATAATCCCTCATAGCTGGATCTCTGGATGAGTGTCCATATGAGGACCCATATTTATTTTTGTGTTACTGTCACCTATTTTCTGAAAGCACTGGGGTATCTATAGATATGTCAAGTATTTTATTAAATTTTATTTTATTTTAACAGCTCTTAATAATACCTCAGCCTGCAGATTAGAATTAGAAATTAGCTTGTTCCTTTCCAGTTTCAACTGCCTGAGATACACGATGCTAAAAATTATAACTGGCAGAGCTTGCAGAAGCATGGATTTTTGGTTAACTTTCAACAAATATTGCAGTGTACTCAGGACCTGGTTTTACTCCTGGGACATGTTGTACCAAAAGGTTTGTGTCAAGGCCCTGGATCATAGTCTCAGGACTTGGTCCGTGTCCTGTAGGAACTTCCTGTGCCCCAGGAGCCCAGGGGCTTTTGGTTTGCTATAAGGTCATACCGTGGGTTGGAAACAGAGATGTGTTTTTACAAATGTTCATGTTTTTCTCGAACATTTTTATACTTAATGTCTTATTTTATAACACAAAAGGTCCACAGTACATTTTGTTGCTGAATATATTTCATTGCATTGTTTTCATGTACTTCCAAGAGAAATACCACAAAATTTTCTTTCTTCTTGTTTTTCTGAGTGAATATGGCATTTACACTATGTTTAAACTGCTGAGTTTGCTTCAGAATCTTTCAGATCTTCATGGTTTAGGAAGATTCAAGTTTCTAGTCTCTATTTATGCTGAATTTTAATTCATGTAAAACAATGTGCATAGAAATTATTTTTGACAGAATTAATTTGCTTTCTGTTCTTAAGTATATATTCCTGCAGAGTGGTTGTTCCTGTTATAAAATTATATGTTTTCCAGTAATAAGAATTAAGTGTATGCCAGTAATTAAGGCCTAGATTAGCAAATATGGTAAACCAGTATTTATTCCTAAACCAGAGAAACATTATTTACCAATTACTGATTTAGGGTTTGATTTAGAAGCAAGGAGAAATGAAAATTAAAAAGACAGCTGATATTATGGGAAGTCTGGTATTCTTCCTGTAGGTTAAATGTAGAATAGCTTAAGTGTCTGATGTATGCTTGTGCAAAGCAGTCTTTGGCTATTTTAAACTAATATTTTCTCAATAAATCAATGTACAGCACTTAATTGAGTTAAAATTGTGCTGTAATGACTTCATTTGATTTCTTTAAGTCTGGTACTGTTTTATTTGTTTATATGGTGTGGCACTTGGATGCAGTCTTCATGTAGCTGGCAGGCTTCTGCCTCCTTGTTTCTGGAGGAAAGTGGCGTGGAGGGAGTCTTGGTCAGGGGATGAGGGCTTAGGAGCTCTCAACTCGGGCTTCTTCATTGCGTCTTTGAAAGTGGTGGCATATATCAAGTGAATCATGTACTTGTACTAAGTGGTAAGACTTTCATCGTTTTACATACTCAGTTTGAGCTTTATCTTCCACTTAACTTCAGGTTTCAGAGCAGGAGATGGATGAAGCAATTGCACGTACTACCCACCGAGAGAGCAAGGACGCCAGCTCCTCTCACGTCACAGGTAGCAACACGTTCTCTTCTAGTGTGTCCTTTTCCAGATGCGGGAACGTTTTAAGAGCCTGTGCTGAAGTTGCCCAACGTCAATATTTTGAGAGCCCTCAAAGCAGCAAAACAGTGTAGGGAGTGTCATCACTCTGTCCGTTGCAGAAATTTTAGCTCAAACATCCAGTTCAGGTGGCTCATGTTACTGCCTTTGTTTCACTAGGCTGCCAGGATCTGAAAGTAGGGTTGCCAAGAGGTGGTTGCTCTGTCTTTTTTTCAAAAAAGCACAACATCCCAGTAGGGAAAGGACAGGAGGAACCTACTCCATCTGTGTACACCTGCCCATGTCAATGGCACCCCCCCAAAGTATTGTTGTGACCATTTGAAAAAGTCCAGGTTGGACTATATGTTTTAACTCCATTTAAATCTCTAAAGTCATGTCCATGTGTGTGCTCTGGTATCTCTGTGATGTGTTTGAACTCCGAACTTAGCACTTGCTAAAATCTGACAGATCAAAGCAAACTCTTGGCAATGGCAGAGTGGCCAGTGAAGGTGATGTTCAGACAGAAATGTTAGATTTGTAATTATCCCCTTTATATGTGTGTCAGCTAAGACCTATTTTGAAGTTGACCTTGGCAGTGGCTGCTAATTTGTCTTTTGAGGTTGCCCCTCAGGAGATACCCCAACAGATGAGGAAGACCATCTCCCACTCATCTCTTTTTTCATGGCACTGTGCTGGGCCTGGCTGGTGTAACGTGTCTCTGATAACATTCCATCTGATCTGAGGGAGAGGGTGTGAAAGGGTTAATAAATCTCACCTTAGGAAAGCAATTCACATAATACGTAAGTGAGATTAAACACAGCTCAGAAGGTGAATGAGAAACTTTTTTGGATATATGGACCACAACTTTAATTTTTGGCATCTAACTAATCTTCGTTTAACAGGAGCTGTACAAAAGAGTCCGTCTCCTAGTGTGAAGGCCAAGCAAGGAGAGACGTCATCTCCCCTCAGCTGGACCATGAAACGCTTCCTGGAGCCAGCAAGCCGGGTAAAAGGATTAGGTGCAATAAAAACAGTGTCTACCTCAAATTCAGCTTTTACTGAATCTCTTACTTGGTCAAGGAGTTCAAACTCAAACCTGTATGCTACTTCCCTGTCACATAAGAGAGTTTGTTTCTTGCATCACACAGTCAGACTGGGACGGCAGCAAGCTGCTGTTTGTCTGTGTGACTGTAGCCTTTGGGGGTGATATGCAGAGCATGGCAGATAAGGCTGTGGACTCCCACCTCCTGCCACCCCAAAGGCACCCCTGCTCTGTGGGACACAGAGATGAAGTTAGCAGGAGAGACCCGAGCCTGTGGGCAGAAGGCTGAGAACTTAGTGTGTCTACATAACCATTGCAGTGGAAAAGTCTGTTTTTCCTGGGAAGGCCAAGGAAGCCACAGACACTGTGTCCAGAGGAACAAACCCTTCCCTTCTCTCAGTGTAGAAGGTGCTTAAAGGGAACAACAAAAGTGAATGGTTTCATCCCTTGTTTCTGCATTGAACCACACCTGCAAAGTAGTGGGATTTTGAATCCTTTTTTACTTATTATATTGTCTAAAAATGATGTGCAGCATTTCCACCATCTAGCTTTGACAGTTTGGCTCTCAATATACTGACAAGTTTTCTGTTTTAAAAACTGGCTTCAAGTTTCCTTTATTGACACAGCGATGAGAGTGGAGTTTGTGGTGCTCACGTGTGAGCGGGGGCTTTAGGCATTGATGATGGCTGGTCACCAGGCTCCCTTCTTTCCAGCAGGGATCTGTCAGCTCTGAGGCAGAGCTCTCCCAGTACTTCTCGCACGACAGTACGAGCCATCTCCCAATTTCTGATGCAGTAACTGGCCCCTGCGATGAAGAGCAGCTTCGTCAGAAGAACAGAAACAGTTTGTTGGATGATGGCAACCTGAGTAAGTGCTGGAAACACGTCTGATCATTTGGCTAATGAGGGGAGAGTCACTCAGCACTGGCTGCTTTACAGGAGAGCAGTGGTGATCCTTGTGGTGGTATGAATTGCTGGGCACTGTAGTGCAGGCCAGTGCTGATCATACAAAATTCTGGGAAATTGAAGGGCTTTACAACAATACACATAAGAGCCCGTTTGCATGGCATTTTGTTCAAATTGCTGCTCTGATTATGTGAAAATGACTTCATTTTATTGGTTTGGCTGAAACTAGATTGACAGCACTGCAGGTTTGGTATTTTTCTTAAGTGGCTGATGATCATCTGACTTATGTTTAAATGAAAGTGTTCATAGCTCTCTCAAAAACACAATTTTGAAATGTCACATAGCAGTGTAAAAACAAATGTACAGTTTGGCATCAAATATTTTGCGTGTGTGTCTTTCTCCCCATAGTAATTGACTTAAAGATTCTTACGTGTCCTTATCGACATGCACCTGATCTAAGATTCAAAGGATATTGCATTTGTTCTCCCTTTCATGTGCTTCTCAAGTGATTTCTTTGTCTAGAGCTTATTTTTCTCTGGAAAATATTTAATGTTTAAAAGCATTTTTGCGTTTCTTAGTAGCCAGCAAACAAAGCAAAACAAAATAACTTTCTACAAAATAAGATGCAGTTCTTTCTACGAAGTATGTGGAAAGAGTTCTTGGGTTTGTTAGTCTTTAGTTTGAAACTGATTGTTGTGTGCTTCAGTCTTTGTTCAGAAGAGCAATTTTCACTCTCTGTAAGTTAATGCAGGCAGTCCTGAGCTTAGATTTAAGCAAAATATGAAAGCAAATCTATTGTTTAAACTAAAATACACATTTGGATTTGCATGCCTTTCTTGTTTGAGCTGTAGTCATAATTTAAAAAATAAACTGAAAATAGAACCAGATGTGCCATGAACTGATTTCAAGAGTTACCTGTAAATTGTAGTACTGTCTACAACCGGTCCTGTACTTAGCATGAGGACATGAAAAACCTGCTTTTTGCTTTGTGAAGAGAAGTTAAGCTTCCTCTGAAAACAGAGCTACATGTATTCTGCTGTGGTCAGAGGCATGGTATTACGAATCAGAGAGTAAGTACAATTAAAGTATAACTTCTCTTTTCCCTAGCTGCTAGAGATGGGGGAGTGGCAAAAGCAAATGGTGTGGCTCCTCCAGCTAGTGGAAGACTGTCTGGCCATCACAACAAGCACGTGGAATCTGTCCGACCCGGCATCCTCAGTGACAGCCCCAAATCTGCCCGCAGCCCCTTTCACCGACAGAGGAGGGTTGTTTTCTATGATGGGGATGGCAGCGATGACGACGAAAGTTCCCACTTGCACAGAAGCCAGAGGGCCAAGAGCCAGGAGGATGCTGGCATTGTCATTACAACCTCATCTGCAGAAATCGATGAGGAGAGCCAGGACAGTGAGTCATCCAGATACAGTGGCATGGAGACATCTTCCCCTGCCTTCAGCAACTCAGTGGAGTCTGCAGACAGCACGCTGGAGCAGATTGAATCTCCTTTCTTCCCCATCATAGCATTCGATTACTCAAGTGTGCCTGAAGTTCGTCTTGGCAGCCTGAGTTTGAGGGAGCTTCGGGAAGCACAGCTTGAATCTAAGAGGTCACCAAAACTTGAGCACAGAGCAGTCACAAGAGTGAAAAGCATGATGAGCACAGAATGCCGAAGCCTGCAGAGACACAGGGCAGAGGAGCACAGCTCATACAACAAGCCTGTTGCGAGGATGCTCCCTCACAGCAAGAAGTGTGAAGCACCCGACGGGGCCGGGCAGAGCCAGGTTGAAGTTGTCACTCTGGTTCGCAATGAGCACGAGTCGTTCGGCCTGGATTTGGAAATCCAAGCCATGCCTTTAAAGGTTGTTGTCACAGGGATGCGGCCAGGTGGAGCAGCAGAAATGGTAATTTTTAAATTTGAGTTGCCTTGTTGTGATTTGCTTTCCCGTTCCAGGGATGATGATGATGATTATTAAGCAAGTGATCTGTTGAGAGTAAGTGCAAGTAAGGTTTTTGTCTTTGCTGGGCAAAGTGTCTCACCCCATATTGTTCTGAAACTGGTGCTAAATGAGATGTTTCTGATTCAGAAGTGCATCCAAGCTGATCAAAACTAAGAGAGGCAGGATGCAGATCCATTGAGATGGACTTATCCCTGCTTGCAGTTGCGGTTTTGAGGGAATGCAGTTTTTGTATTTGTTTTACCAGGGAAAAAGACAAAGTAAGTATATCCTGGTGACAAAAGCGTTCATTATGCTTTATTGTCTTATATGCATGTTATCCTGTATTACACAGGTCTGGAACTAAGAGGCTTTAATCACTGACCAGGTTTACCAAGAGCCATAGTAGTACTAGTAGCACATCGCTCTTCTGCATCTCATACATGTCCATATGGATACTTTCTTCATGCTGGATATAGAATTGCTGACCTAGGTGCAGAAGTGGAGAAAGAAGGAGAAAACTTTGGTGTACAAACCTGGATGTACCATTTTTAATCTTGTTAGTGGCCACTAGAATAAGAGGCGATATGGCATAGTTAGAATGGGACTGTGAGATCTGGGGATTTGGGTTTTGTTCCTGCCTTTTCCTCTGACTTATTGTTCAGTGTGTAGAAACATAATCAGACTTTTTCCTCAAGATTTCAGTCCCTGTCCGGTTTAGTTGTTTAGGAGAGTTCCACCAGGAATATAGTTCATACATGACATTCAAAAATGATACACAGTGTACTAGTCCTGAAGAAACCAGGGTTGATTCATCCCAATTAATTTAACTGAAGAGGGCTATATGCTCCATCCTGATACTGATGTCTCAGAGAAACCAGCAGCTCTTTTGACCTTCCTGTTTTAGATTGATCTTTAATTCTCCTTCTGGCAGAAGCACAGTCTGCTCTTTATTTATGTGTTGGCAATCTGACAGCAGTGGTACCTGTGCTCTGCGGTGATGTGAAAATAGGGGATGTTACTCACAGGCTGTTAATTGCTTCCCTGAAATCTTTGCCCCTGTGGCAGGGCTTCTGGTGTGTATTTATAATTTCCTTGAATCTCTCATTGCGTCAGGGATCGATGGGCAAGATGGCTGTAGGAGATGAGATTACCACCATCAACAGTATCCCCGTCAGTAAGATGACGTACGAGGAAATCTGCTTGCTTATGCAGTGTCTTCCCACATCCGTAACCCTGGAGATCCAGAAAGCAGCATCAGGTGAGAAAGTAGTTTCGCTTTTGAACCATTTGTTCTGGGTACCAGTGACGAAAATGCCCTTAGATCATCTGGGTCTGACCTTCTGCTGCCACAGCTTCCCACATGGATTCAGTGAAAAAGGCAGGGGACATTGTGTCTGCACTGGTGAGCCAAGCAAAGCATTTCATCACCAAACTAGGCTTCAAGGGGCCTCCCTAGCACAATGATGAGGGGAGCAAGCCTACTCCTGGGCAAAGCACTCAAAGCTCTCACACAGAGTATGTCCTTCCTGCCAGCATGTGCAGAGGTCTGAGTCGTTTCATGCAGACTGGGAGCTGAAACAGCAGTGACCCTTGTCCTGACAACCTGTGTTATTGCTGTGCCTGTTCATTAAATATATTGACCCTTTGTAATCAAATCTGTCTCTTTCTCTTAAATCTGAAGTTTAAGTAACATTTTTATGAATGAAAAATAAGATACTAAAAGCCTCTTTTCTCTATTTATTTCTTTATTTCTTTCTTCCTTTCCCTTTCATGTAGCAGAATTCTCTAAAGTGCAGGAAGATGAAACAGAAAACCCAAGAAAACTAAGTTCTTATAAAAATGTTTATTTGCATGTTTTCTTACAAAAAGGATTCTAGTGTGAATTGAAATATTTGATACCTCCTTACTTTCTGCTCAGGGCTGATTTATGCTGCTACAGCAGTATATGAATCCCCATAGACTGTACAAATTATGTGGTGTGGAAATAAGTGTTTGAAAAAGAAAAGCATACTTTTCAAATTCAGGAAGAATATAATATTTTGCTTTGTTCTAGCTTATGATCTTCTTTGTGTACCTATTAATACCTGGGAACCTAAAGTGCTTCCAGATGCATGACTTCCAGTCGTTCGTTTAAGGAATTCCAAGCTTGGCAGAGTCTTGTTCTTGTTTTTTTTAGATTGCTGTGGCTTTTGCAAACCGCTAGCATTGGAGTAAGGACACGTTGGCACTCCTTTATCAGGCATCTCTTCTGTTTTACCCTTCCCCTTGCCATACCCTACTGGCAGAAAAGAGAGTCTCTTCAGTGTGTGATCCAGCATGCTGAAGCAGGGCAGTACTTGAAATCCTAACACAGCTGCTTCAGATTGCTCTACTGAGGTCTTTCACTTTGTTGACTCCAGGGAGAATCAGCACTTCTTAATGTGGATACTTAAGTACAGTGATGTGGATAATCCTCCAAGTTTGTGCAAGAAGTACAGAGATGTGCAGGCACATTTGAATGAGCAGGAAAGGATACTGACACTGTGAATAACTTCTCCTTCTCCATGCACTTTCTGGGCCTCGTGTCATAGTAACTGACCTCTGGAAAGCAGCTTGAATGGGAATGCATGTCTCAGAAGCAATGGAGAGAGGTGGAATCTGGTGCTTAACTTGAAGTGCTGAAAATTGGAGATAGGAGAAATGAGTGAGCAGGAATGTGTCAAAGTGCGCAGTGATAGAGAGCTTGATGCGTTGCCCCAGAGCGGGTTAAACATGTACTGGAAGCAAGGAAGGGTCTGTGCCAGAAATGCTTTAAAGCCCACATGCTTGATGTGTGTATGACATCACTCATGCGTGTCACATTAAACACCTGCAGAAGTGCCGAGAGGGTCAGAGTCAACTTCTCTATGCACAGATCGTCACTGTGTTATCTGTTCACTTTTGCTATGTCAGGGCTTTTTGTACTCTCTGGAGTCTCTGTTGGAGACTTCTTTGATCAAACAAGTGATGAGAAGCAGTGCTGCTCAGCGTGACTTATTGCACGCCGACGCTTTGGTAGTTGGCTGTTTGACTGTTGCAGTTTCAAAGATGAGAATTAAACAGATCATGACTACTCACCTTGGATAAGTGGATTGCTCCCTTCTGTGTGCTTCTCAAATAGACAGGGTTATGATTAATTTGAGTTGTTGTAAACACCATTAGAGAAGGGGAGGATTGCAGAGCAAAAGGAAAACATGTAGCCTGACTACGTGGGTGTCTGTTTTTGTAATAAAACCTGGTGTTTTCTGTATCACTTCTTATATCTGACAGGATTTTGCTTCTTCTTTTTTTTTATTCTTTTTTATTTTTATCATGATACAGCTGTCAGCAGATTTACAAACCTCATCCTGTCTCCAGGGGTAGACAGTCAAAATCAGGGCAATGTCAGCAGCGTCCTCGCAAGTGAGGAAGAGCCGAGTGCCGGGAAGCGAGAAAGAGCAGGTTTGCAAAACGCTGGCGGCGGCTGCGCGGCGGAGAGAGCAACACTGCCGCCTGATGCCGCGAGCAAAGACGTGCACAGAGGTACCACGAAAGGCAGCCGCGAGGAGGACTGCGCTGCCATCCCTGTCACCGACATCGACGACTTGCTCAGCCAGATGGGCGCCCCCGAGAGCAGGGCCTCGCGCACCCCGTCGCGCGCAGAAAGCCCCCTCCGAGATGAGTACACCACGATGTGCTGCTGCGGCACCGACGAAGGCTGCCCCGGGTCCGAGCCACGAGCAGCCAAGGAGGAGCCGCTGGAAAAAACTGTGAATTGCGGAACGAATGCACAAGGAGTTTTGGGGCTGTCTGTGTTGGACTCCATTAACACAGGCAAACTTTTTACTGTGAATAAAAACTCTTTAAATAACTATTCTAGGAATTTTAGCAGTTTAAATGAGGACGAGTTGCCTGCAGCAAACTCTCTGGAAGGTAAGAGGAGTGACCCGTTTCCAAAGTCTATGTATGGAGCTGCGGAGGATTCTCACTCGGACGCAGAGTCTGTCACAGAAACCTTTGATGGTGCTAGTGAGGTGTTGCTTGGGCAGTGTGCTGCTGCTAGTGTCCCTGCAGCCTGCACTGTAGTGGAGTCAGATGAGGAGCAAATTGAGATTTGCTGCACGAACGATGAGCTGCAAAAGCCTGTGCAGGAGCAGCATCTCACACCTGGAACGAGCTCGTCCTCACTGTCCCCACCGCACCCTTACGGCAGCAAAGTTTTGCAAACTGAGGGCTGTGCAATGTGTGGGTCACTGGAGACAAGCATCAACAAACTAGGTTTGGAAGATCATAGTGGTCCCACTCCATGCCCCTCACAGTGTTCAGATGTGTCCTCTGCGTCCTTGTGTTCTCCTTCCTTGGTTTTCCTGACAGAAAAAGACATCCTAAAGAATTCAGCCAATATCCCTGAAGTTTACTCTTTCTGTAACAATGGTGCCTTACGTACAGAAGAACAGATGGATTTGGGGAAGAGTAAGGGACATATGAAATGCTGTGAATCCACTGAAGAGGAAGGGTCTCTGCACTGCAAAAAGATAAGCTTTTGCTCTGCTAGAAATGTCAGTGTCTTGGAGAACAGCTTGCTTGAGAAAGAAGGATATCATGATGAGCAGAGATCCAAATCTGAAAGCGAAGAAGTGGTTGATGACTGTAATCGTGCTGTTAGTTATTGCCTGGTGAAGAAAGAAACCAGCGGTTTGTCCAACTTGTCTAAAACAGACAGCAATCACATGAATGCATTGTCAACAAGAGGAATATCACTCAGGTCACCCTTTCCCACTAGATCTAAAGATCCAAAGGCTAATGCAACTCATGACTTGCCAGGGAAAATTGAGAAAATTAACTCTGTGACTTCAGGAAGGACTTCAAATGGGAAAGTCCAAAACTCAGGCACAAATCATTGCAAAGGAGCTGCAGTACCGCACAGCCCATCCTCACAGAAAAAATCTTGTCAGGAGTCTAAGGGAATGGCACAAAAAAGTATAATGGACACCCTTTTAAATAATCAGAAGACCAAAACAGGACCAAAGCTAAAAGGGTTCACCATCAAAAGTAAAACAAAGACAAATTCAGATTCTTCTGGTATTAATCCTACCAAAGTGAATGGGGCTGATCAGAAAAGGGCTTCTATTTCTCCACAGCTGTCTCCCAAACTCCTGGGAAAGAAAACACCATTGTCCCGTAATTCACCTACAAATCCAGATCCTGGCAGGAGCATTTCTGCAGCCTCAAGGACTCTGAAATCAGAGCTAGAAAATAAACCATCTCTGGTCATTTCTGAAGATTCACTTTTGCCTCTCCTGAATGGCACTGGCAGCCCAACAGCAAGCGGTGAAATGAAATGTGGCTGTGGGGAGCTAACATGGGGAAAGCCAAAAGAAAAACAGGTTTCTACTGTGGGATGTCAGGGTAAGAGTGCTAAGGTAGATGATTTCGGAGCCAGGGACAGTCAATCCAAAGTCACTTCACCTCCTCAGGGGATACCAAAAGTTGAATATGTGAAAGGGAGGACTGATAACCCTGAAACAGGCCTGAACCCAATCAAGATCATTTATAGTGCAGATGACCTTAGGCAATTAGATCTGCAAAATGTAGTACCATCTGCTGGAGGCTGTTCTTCTTCATTGAGGTCCTCCTCAGTTCACCAGGAACAGCTGGAAGGGCAGGAGATCCAGCGCACTTTCATTGAGGTGAAGCTTTCCTCCTCATCATCTCCTTCTTCCTCCTCCTCTGCCTCTTCCTCACCAGCATCGTTTTTGCAGCTGCCATTGCTAGAGAAAACGGAAGAGGTGAATGCAGAAGTACCTCAGCTCACTGAGGAGATGGGGACCATGCAGTATTTCTCAAAAGCAGATGCTGCTGGAGACAGACATCTCTGTGGCTTGTCAAAACCTGTGACAAGGACCTACTCAATGCCAGCCCAGTTATCAGGTCACTTGAAGGAGGACTGCCATGTTGCAGAGGGTCATCCTGTGCAAGGCCCCCAGGGCCACACTGCGGGGGAGAAACACCCCCAGGGGATGTTAAAGGTAGTTCACTTGAATCTACCGAACAGCCAGAGTGGAAAGGAGCAGGCGTACACCTCCAAAAGTGCCCAGAAGGTTCATGACATGTCCCCCTCAGTGAGTGACATCAGCTACCCCACTGCCGATAAGCTGAGGAGCTTCAGGAGGAATTACTACTACTATGAGCTGAACTGGCCACATGACCCTATTTCATCCTTCTCTGTCAAACAGAGGATCAAATCCTTTGAAAACCTGGCAAATTTTGACCGGCCCTTCGTGAAGGCCATTGATATATGCTCGTCTGCAAGGTTGCCCCTCGCCAGGAGGTCGTGTGGTGGGTTGGCCGCCCCGTCCAGCACTGCTGAGACTCCGTGGGCGCTGCGGCGCAGCTTGAGTTCCTATGGCAGCAGCCCCAGCCCCGCCAGTGCCACGGCCAAGTCTCCCCCCAGCGCAGAGCCCGTGCATGTGGCTGAGGGTGGCAAAGGGCACAGAAAGCCCCAGAGGAGCGAAGAGGGCGGTGCTGGGCCAGACGTGGCCGCCTTCCCCACCTCGGCCTCGCAGGTGCGCCGCAGCCGGGGCCTGGGGCGGCCGCTGCTGTCCCGCTCCAGGCTGCGGGAGCTGAGAGCCCTCAGTATGCCTGACCTGGACAAGCTGTGTGGAGAGGGCTTCTCGGGCCCGCCACAGCCTGCCTGCTTCAAGACAGAGCTGGAAATCACGCCCCGCAGAGCCTTTGGCGCACCTGGCCAGAACGGGGCAGCTCTGCCAGCCCCCTGCGGCCCTGCAGAGGCAGCCGGGTTGGGAATGGGTACCTGCAGCCCCCGGGACAGTGGGTCGGGAACGCCGGGTTCTGCCTCGGATGATGATGTGCCGCATGGCAGCTCTCTGGATGGGAAAAACAGCTGGTCCATCAGGTTGGTGTCAGCTTTCCTACCACTGTTTCATTTTCATCCCCATGAGCCCTTCCCAAGGCAGAACTTCCACTTTGCCCCAAGTCTGACCCAAAGCACATTTCAGCTGTGGCCCCAGCCCTCTGTCCCCTCACAATTCAGGGTGTCATTCATGCTCTTGATGCCTTGGAGCTGCCATGCTGCTGTCTGTTAGCAGCTGTGTTCCAGTACAGGATGAAACATTTTATCCTGGCTTAGATGTGCTCCTTTTCCTTATCCCCTCTAGCTGGTGTTGGTTGGTTTTTGGCCCCATTACAGAACAGCATCAGTGGTGGAAGGGAGGCTGCACAGCACTGGCTGCCAGCACAGCCTGTGGTGACAAATAGGGTCGTCGTCCTGCCAGAAGCGTCTTCAGATGTAGCTCTCTTTTTTTAATGTCTGTTGCTGAAACCGTTGGAGAAGGATGAGGGGAACAAAACAGGGACTGATTTTCAGAGTTTTTCTCTGCCCCTTCACATTCTCCCAGTTATCCCATTTCTTACTAGGTTTCAAGATTTCTGCTTTATCATTTATCTTCATGCAACCTTCACTGTATACCTGAAATGTATCTCTATACAGTCGAGAAATATAAAACTCTTTTATCTTTTTATGTTAATTTTAGCTTGGATCAGCTACTTGTCTCAAACCTGGACCAGCAAAAACTGCAATCTGTTTTGTCGGCAGTAGTACCAAAATGTGATGTTGCTGCTGTGCTCCAAGAAGTCAAAGCACAAGTAAAGGTAAAAATGAGAAGATAAAACTAGGTTATTGGCAGATATTTAAGGGTTTTCTTTATGGCAGATAAAATCTTTTCCAAACAGTTTCCAAGCTCCTCCAGTAGTCCTGTGGTAGCTTACTACTATCAGCTGCAGCTGATGTTAGCTTTACTAATGCTGGTTGTTGAATGCCTGCTAGAAACCGATAATAATTTTGAATGGCTTTTTTTATATGAAAGTTCAAAGGCAGTTTTGAATCACAATAAATAGACCTACTTTAAGTGGAGAAGTATGCCTCCATCTGGGTCTGTCAGTAATTGCACATCAGAATTTAACTTTCCACCAGCCATCTGGGTCAAACTCAGTTCCCCCACTGTGCAGGGGAAGGTCTGCTCCTCTCTGTGCCTAGAAGCACCAGTCTTTTGTTAGACGCTGCAATCACAGAAATTGAATTTATTTTGTTTAATGCTGAATTGGTGACTTGGAACACTAGAAAGTAGTTGTTAGTGGGTTTTTTAAGAGATACCTGTGACCTTCTTCTTCTCTTTTGTGGAAACTGGCTATTGTATCAAGATAACCTGCTTCATTATCTAGGTTTTTAAAGAAGGCCTCCAAAGTGAAATGACTGCCAGAACATTGCTTTCCTGTTTTCAGTGTTTCTGTTTGTGGGATACAAGCACATCCTTTTTAAATCAGAACAGAAGTTGATCAAATAATGACAGCACTGGAAGGGAAACTGGTCTGCATAACTGCTGGGTGAGCTGCATCTAGAGCGTTCTTGAGCCTTATTCTCAAAGACTGCTATTTCAAACGTAGAACAGGCTTGGAGGAAAAGGACCTCCCTAAAATATCCAGCTTTATCTCCTTCCAGAGGACAGCATACCTAAAGCATGCAAATCTCCAAAGCTTGGTGAGCCAAGAGGGTTTTCTAGGTTTACTGATAAAATTAGGATTGGGTTGTACAACTGGCTGAAGGTAATTAAGTGTTCTTTAAAGTATTTTGCATGGAGTCTTGGAGAGATTATTTATTTATGCCACTTTTCAAAGCCTGAGAACTCAAATATTTATAAAACTGAATGCTTTTTGGAATGCACTCCTGGTCTGCATAGTTTCTTATCCATATTTAAGACTAGTATGGCACATAGGCTGGAAAATTTTATGCTATTCAAATCGTGGATTTTGAATGTACAATAGAACAGTTCTTCATAGTTATGCAGTTGCTGAAAAATGAGATAGACTGCCTGATTTGGACTGAGAGCTTCCTCGGGAAGAGTTTGTCATCATCTTTTGCTTTGAACAGTGCTGAATTTATTGTTAACATTTAATAAGTGCTACTTATAAAAAAAAAAAAAAAAGACATTTTATTTAGGTCTCTATGACTGGTATCTTTGGCTAACATTCTAAACAGAGGTGAACCCTGGAGGCCTGGTTTGCCCATTGTGTGTCCAAGTAAAGAAGTAAGCATCCATAAGCAGGTCTCTGTGCCCAATTGTATGTGTGCTGGCAAGGGGCAGCTTTGAGTGCTGGGGAGGGAGGGAGGGAACTTCGGCAATGGGAACCCAGCATCCAGACTGTCTTGTTGACTGGTCCAGGACATATGGTCTATGGATAATGTGGATAACTCCTTTAACATCTGAATCTCTGACTTTCTTTTGTTTTCCTTCCCCAAGTGTAAGCAAATTAAATTGAAGTATCAAGGGTTGGAAAGAACCTTACCTCTAGAATAAAAAGGGTTGCTAAAGTACTTAAGAGTCAAAGATATGTGTATGTTTCCATTGCCCTCACTGCACTTGGGAAGGGGCTAGCCTAGATACTTAACTGATTTTAGTATTTCTAGCCTGACATAAAGGTGTTCTCACTTGAGCATAGGTGAGAAGGGTCTTAGCATATACAAAACACCATGGACAAAGATGTTCAGCCCTGACTGCTCTTCTCTTCCCAAGTGCTGATGGATCAGTGATGTGGAGCAGGGTGGCATCAGTTTCTGACATTAGCTCTATGTATTGCAGAGATGCCTCTACTGGAGGAAATCTTCTACAGACACTATTTGGCAAAAAACATGCAATTAGAGCAAGAATTTGACTTCCTAGTAGTCTGTGGTTCCCTGTGCCTTTTGAAACAAAATTAAAAGGCAAATGCTGAGTCAATGTGTTCAGTTTAGTGGTCTAAATATGGCATTTAATGCTAAATAGATTAAAAGGTTGGTTTCTAATGATTTGCCATTAATTTTAGTGTTGGCAGTTTCTGGAAATTACTAATGTTGGATGGGATCCTGGGGAAAAGCTGAGAAACCTGCTCTCTGCTCCCTGTGTCTGATGCTCTGTGCACAGGTGGTTACTATCCTTTTGCTCCCAAATTCCTTCTTATAGTTCCCCACACACCACAAAATGTGGTCTCTGTGACACAGTGCCAGACTTGCTGGATGGGACTGCTTTTCTCTCATGGCAAATTCAGGTGCTGTTCACTCTATAAAAGGCAGAGAGACCCTGACAAATTAGAGGGCTGGGCAGTCACCAACTGTATGAATTTTAACAAAGACAGGTGCCAGATTCTACACCTGGGATGGGGCAACACTGGGTGTACAGACAGACTGGGGAATGAGATGCTGGAAAGCAGTGCTGCAGAAAGGGACCTAGAGGTCCTGGTCGGTGGCGATGTCATCAATTTAATGCTGAATATCAGCCAGCAGTGCCCTGGCAGCCAAGAGGGCCAACTGTGTCCTGGGGGGCATCAGGCCCAGCATCACCAGCTGGTCGAGGGAGGGGATTGTCCTGCTCTGCTCTGCACTGGAATATTGTGGCAGTTTTGGTAACCACGGTATAGGAGGGATATAAAGCTATTAGAGAGCATCCAAAGGAGGGCAACGAAGATGGTGAAGGGCCTTGAGGGGAAGCCGTATGAGGAGCAGCTGAGGTCCCTTGATCTGTTCAGCCTGGAGGAGACTGAGGGAAGACCTCATTGCAGTTACAACTTCCTCTGGAGGGGAAGAGGAGGGGCAGGCACTGATCTCTTCTCTGTGGTGGCCAGTGACAGAACCCAAGCGTGTGACCTGAAGTTGTGCTAGGTGAGGTTTAGGTTGGGTATTAGAAAAAAGATTCTTCACCCAAAGGGTGGTTGGGCACTGGAAGAGGCTCCCCAGGGCAGTGATCACAGCCACAAGCCTGACAGAGTTCAAGAAGTACTTGGACAACACTCTCAGGCACATGGTGGAATTCTTGGGTAGTCCTGAGTAGGGCCAGGAGCTGGACTTTGAGGATCCTTGTGGGCCCCTTCCAACTCAGGGTATTCAGTGATTCTGCAGTTCTGTATTTTGGCAGCAGGCCATCACTTTGAAGAAATCAGCTTTATACCTTTGTTCTGGTCCAGAACCAAGTTCAGCCCTGGTGTAATCCTGCACCAATCCTTTTTGTGCTGAATGCTCCCATTTTTACAACAGCACATCTTAGTCCTGTCTAGATCACTAATAGGCTCCTTATTTTTAGTTCCTAAGTGAAACAGTTTTTTCTGCTGTCCTATCTGACCCTCTCAAGAGAAGAGGTTAATGCAACTGCCCTGCATTACATCTATGTAACTGCCTTTCCAGAGGAAGGAGAATTGGGACAACAAAAGTATTTGTAATTCCCTGAAGAGAAAGGTCCAGAAAGGTGTATGGGAAGTATTGTCTTTTGACTGCAAAATATTGAGCAGTGCAAAATTGATTACAGCCTGTGAAAATTAGGCTGTCCAAGGTTTAATGCCATTTCACTACCCTAATTTTGACTTTGCCTTCTAGCCTTGCACTGACTGAAGGAACCTGTGCTGTCACCTGAGTTCTCCTAGATGACTGATAACTCATCTGTAGCATGAAGAGAAATACATTTAATATCTCTATTTCAATACCTTGAGTTGTTTTTTTTACCTGCCATAATCTGTGGATACTGGTAATTTGTCATTTGTGTAGGAACTTGGTCTTGATCTTGGTTTTGTGTTTCTTCTTTCCTTTCCCGTGCACCTCCATTTTTCTGCTAGAGCAAAGAAGACACATACTTTGTAGTCTTACACAAAGAAGAAGGAGCTGGTCTGGGATTTAGTGTTGCTGGAGGAATAGATTTGGAACAGAAATCAGTCACGGTAAGTGATGGCTGCAAGTCATCTTTTTACAAAGCTCACTTTAAAGCAGGCTGGTGATTAGATCAAATGCTCATTTGTCAAGTCTCACTGCAAGTCATTCACAGTCATAAAACAGTGTCTCAGAGGCGGCAGCATACCATCTGCCACTGAAATTAGTGTCTGGGAAGTGTAATTTTTATTATTGGGGATGGATACCAATTATGTTTACAATCTTTAAAAGTCTGTTACTGAATGGGATGGGCTCAATCTAAACCTTATGCATGTAAATAAAATTCTGCATTTCATGCAGTAGCAGAGCATGCAGTCTTTTAGGGGAGACTTTCATTCCCAACCCTTGAAAGTAAACGCTGTGCAGCAGAGTTTTTGAACGATTTTTTACATCCTGAGACTGATCTTTTGAGACCTCAGCAATTCACATCACAAGTTTGTTTTGTGTTATTAAGGCTTGTAGGTGGGCCAAAAAGGAGGGTTGTGTTTCTTAGGGGTTTTTTAAAGTCTTATACAGCATTCTGAACCAGAGATACTGTGTGTCACATTAAGTGATGTTGGTGTGTAAAAAGTGACATAGATACTGTTCAAAAACAGATCAGTGAGACAGAAAAATCCAAGAAAACTGGTGTCCTCCCATGTGACAGTTTCTTTACTCAAGATATGCATTTAAATTCTGCCCTGAAAGAGAGAGATCCATTAAATGCTGAGTTTAGAAGCAGGATGTGTCCTCAGTTTTGGGGCCTGCAGCAGCCCTTGTAGGAATCTTCTGGTTTTTGCTTTTAGACAAGACCAGTATAAGTAAATGTATTTTATATTAAGCTGTCATTAAGTTAGAACATGGTCACAGTCTAGAGAATGGAATCTACTTCTCTCATACAGTTGTTCTATGTCTCTGGCCCAAACAGTTGCAGTGGCAGCTGTGAGGAGGGCTCAACACTGTAGCACCCCACGGAGTTCTTCACCTGGAGACTGGGACTCCACTTAAAAAATAAGATCTTGAAGTCTCTCAGGTGGAGTAACTGATGAAATCTTTTTCCTGAATTCTGTTAGCTGTGAGACCAAGGAAACATCAGCTCCTACTCTTCACAGATCTTTGTTCAGCTCCTCAGAAGGGGAACATTTTAATGTTCTTGATCTACTGGGATTCTGGATCCCAACTGGATTTAGGGTTGCCACTGGGTTCTGAACTTCTTAGATGGGCTGTTGTGCCCACACTTGGGTGAGCTTCAAGGTACTGAGGAGAACGTGAGGGAAAGCAGCAGATGTTTTGTACGTAACTCCTGTATTCCACTTTCTGTTTGCATTTGCATGTCTACATCTATTATTGAAGCTATTATGCCAGCTTTGAGTGCCCGCTTAGATTGGCTGAAAATTTATCTTCTTGTATCTGTAGGGTTGTGGCAGGTGCCCCTCTCAGCATGGCCCTGCAATGAGAGGGAACAGGAGCCAAAAAGCTTCTGATGCCTCACTGTTGGTCGAGGTAGTAGGATAAATTCCTAGAGGAAAATGCAGGATTGTGACCACAGATTTGTGCCTCAAACCTTTGCCTGGAAGATGTAGAACTGTCTCCATGGGAAACCATATTCTGACTGCTAAAATTACAGTGCCTAGTAGGCAAGTCCTTAAATACCGAGTCTTGAGTCTTTTAGTCAGTTCCTTTTTGTAAATGACACACATCTAAACTTGCTAGAGTTTTACTCAAAGTTTAATCCACTCTGAATAGAGTGTTTTTTCCTCTAGAAGAATGCATTTCATGCCACTAAATCATCGCTCTGCATCTGTTTGCATGGTATTTGATCAGCCAAATTGAGGTGAACAATTGTACAGCTGCAGTAAGTCAGAGCCTTTCTGTGCACAGATGTTTGGAAGTGTGTGTTTGAAAACACTACAGGATGCTTGTCCTAGTCAGTGGGAATTGGGGGGGATTGGGTGTCACACACCACAGTGTTAGTGGTTGCTGTAGCATGAATGTGGATTTAACCTGTGTGTCACTTAAAATATGTTAATTGAAGGCCTTTGAGGAGTTCAGTGAAAGCATTAAGTAATTTGTGATATTACATATTCCCTTCCTGGGTTTGGTTATTTTTGGCTTAGAAATGATGATGCAATAATAGCATCTTTTCCTCTGAATTGCCCCATCCCTAACTGCAGTTCTGTCCAGTCACTTAGTCCTTGACATTTAAAGGGTGTTCACTGGAGCAAATGTTGTGCATTTGATATCCACTGACTGCAAACTTTGGTAGGGTGTCTGTGTTCACCTTGGCCTGTAGAATGCTGTGTGGGTCGTGAGGTTAAAACGTACTTGTTAAAATCTTTCTTGTAGGTTCACAGAGTGTTTTCAAAGGGAGTGGCATCTCAAGAAGGGACTATTCATCGAGGAGATCTTGTTCTGTCAATCAATGGCAAATCTCTTGCAAACTCAGTCCATGGGGATGTCCTGAATACTCTTCATCACGCAAGACTGTACAAATATGCAGTCATTGTCATCCAGAAGGAAAAAGACAAAGCAAACAATTCCTCCAGACTTGAGACATCAGCTACTGGCAGAAAATGTGTAGGGTCTGGAAAGGATGTTTCCATGGAAATAGGAACAGGTATGATCTTTGTCCAAGAACAGTTGGAAGGATTCCCTTGCAGAACAGACTGAAGGGAAAAATGTCCGTGTGTTTTAGATTAAAAGTGTCTGTGCATTATGTGATTGAAGGGAGCAAATGAAATTACCTTTAAATTTTATTTGTTCTCTTTGGAGCCTAAATTCAGTTTGGGTTTGGGTTTTTTTTTAATTATCATAACTAGGCACAAACTTAGAAGACCTAATTTAGGGCCTAATCCAGTTTCTACTGAAGTAAGTGATTCCACATATTCTTCCAGTACAGGATAAATGCAAGAAAGCACACAACCAAAAATAATTTAAAAAATAGAGAGGCTCAAAGAAAACCTCATGCTCTGCAGTTTATTATACATAGGGGCTGAACTTGTTTTTGTAATAGCAGATTTCATACTGTTTCTGCTAAAATAGAAAAAATTATTTTGATATTACAGTAAATGGAAGTTAGCCATATTGAAGTCAGACATCCCACAGGAAACTAGGGATAAATGGTTTAAGCAGAAATGTGTCAGTGGAATAGTAGATAAATGTTCAGGAACAAGACAGCATTTTAGTGTGAAAGCAGTACCTAGGGTGTTACAAACAGATCTCTGAATTTTTTTTGTAGATTTAAGACCCAAAGCCCTTCAGTACCTGTCTGTATTCTGCTCCTTCGGAGCAGGGGATGACCTGTTTCAGTCCTGCACTGTTGCAGTGTCCCTGGGAGGTGGCTTCCCCTGCCTTCAAGGGCAACTCAGCTCAGACCACTCCAAAAGCGGGACATGGAGCTGCCAGTCCCCCATTTTTAGTCTGTTGGCTGTAATCATTACTGTTTGGAGGGTTCTTTTGGCTGTAATCACTACTGTTTGGAGGGTTCTTTTGGCTGTAATCATTACTGTTTGGAGGGTTCTTTTTTTCTGTAGCAGTTTCTATTGTTTTATGCTTACACAGAGTTTTATGATTACAACTTTGTGACAGAGCTTAAAAAAAAATAGAAAGCACTTTGTAAGTGAATGGATCAGCCTTTCTGGAATTGCTCCCATGGATATAATATATGTAATTACTTCAGAATCACTTTCTACCCTAAACTCCCTGTGTTCTGCACCCTGACAAATGCAGAATATCTGCTGGCTCCGGGCACTAGGGGGCAACGTTATCTCATAAACAACATAGTGTTGGCTTATTCAGAACATATTTCCATCCTTTAAGGCAAAGCACATCTCCAGATGTTTTAGATAACATTTAAAGTTGTCTGAGATAACGGTAGCAGTAATTTGTGATAATGCAGACTGCATAATTTTTACATTCACACAGGGCAAAGAGGGTCCTGTTTTCCAGAACTGCAGATTTATTTCGTCCTAAGCAAAGTCATATTTTATGTCAACTACAGCATTATTGTGTTTCAAAAATATCTGCTATGTAGGAGGCAGGGTGAAACTACAGTAAATGATGATTATATCCATAGATATGAGACCAGAAACACTTATTCACCCTAGTGAGTGATTACAGATTTTTCCATATGAGGATGGAACATGTGTTTGCTTATGTAACATTTCATTCATTACTCTTATTTAAAAAGAAATGGCTCATTGAATAAGCAGTTGGGAACAAATGAAAGAAAAAGATGCTCTCCACTCA
The DNA here is from genome assembly GCF_003945595.2 of Pipra filicauda. NCBI lineage: Eukaryota > Metazoa > Chordata > Aves > Passeriformes > Pipridae > Pipra > Pipra filicauda. Next base: position 180,847 of record NW_024105053.1, on the reverse strand, counting down.
CTACTTTTGTACTTTTTCAGTTATTTTGTTGACATTCAGAGTATTTGCTAAATTTGCTAGCTGTAATTTTTGCCAAAATAAGTTGCCTTGGCAGGTTTTTGTTGAACATGTAAAATGAAAATGTCACTGTGCACTTTGTACTGTCTCCCATTCACGGCTACAATAATATACATTCACTTCTGAGAAACAAGGTGACATGTCCTAGTCTGAGTAGGAACTGAATGCTTAATTGCCTGGTCACTGCAGCAAAACTAAAACCAACCAAACACAACTTGCAGTTTACTGTTGTCTGCATAACAAAATGCTGTGTGTGTTCTATCACAGATCCAAACCTGGATATGAATGATGTAATCTGCGTTGAATTATTGAAAACCTCTGCTGGTTTGGGATTCAGTCTTGACGGTGGAAAAGCTTCCATTGCTGGAGATAAGCCCTTGCTTGTAAAAAGGATATTTAAAGGTACTACAAGCATGCAGTGGATGTTATCCCAGTTTTCCTTTTGTGCATTGTACAGACATTTTAGTTATTGCATTCAATGGTTTTTGAAGCAATGGTGTTTCTTGTGGCCCTCCTTTCTTGCCACTTTTTTTTAGAAAAAAACCCCACTTCTGGGAATGGCTAGGGATTGCATCTGCTAGTAAATGTTTGTGGAGCTATCTGCTTTTCTGAATATGATACATTTCATTCCTGGGCTTGTCCACTATTTTAGACATTAGATTACAGCAGCAATAATCTGTATAATGGCCAATAATCTATATAATGGCCTGAGACATTCATGCCTTATCTAGTTCTTTTTTGTAAGAAACACACAGTGCAGATAATCAGTGTGGTTCTGAAGCACCACCTTGCATTATGGAATCATAGAATCAGCTGGGTTGGAAAAGACCTTGGAGATCATCAAGTCCAACCCTTATGCCCAATTATTAATTTTACCATTTCTGTCTTTTTTTTTTTTTTATATATTACTACTAGCTTGTGCTAAGAATATATGGTGTTTGTATTCAGAAACTGCTAATCTTGGATGCTTTGTTAGCATGTAGTTAAACTTATATGAACCATATATAGAAAGGAAACCAATCCTAGAACTATGCTGTGACTTTTATAAATCATATTTAGCAAAAAATAAAGCACTTTCTGAAGGAAGCTGAAACTCTCAATGAAACTGTATGTGGACAGCATTTTTACAGGATTACTCTTCAGTGATTTGTTCTCTCACCAGTGAAAAAAATCAAGCAGGTGTTTCCTGAACTGCTTATCTAGTTTTGTGTGTGTGTGTGTTTGTTTTCCCCTCTTTAGAAAGTGATTCTTAGGGTAAAGGGCATGTTTAATTTTTGAGCTCATTCATTTACATCCTTACATACAGCCCTTTTCCCCTCCCTGTGATGGCTGATGTTAGTTTAATTATCGTTACAGAAAACATAACTTTCATCAGCAGTGAAGGGCGTGTCTCTCTCTAGGAGCTTTCTGTGTCTGGTGTGTTTTTCCTGAGTTTGCTGCTTGTGTTTGGTTTGTTCATCCCAGGTTTTACAATCTGTTGCATAATCTGCTTATTACCCTGTCAAAATTTCACTTCGGAAAATACATCCATGACACATAACAACCTTCATGATTATTTTATTAACCAGGTTTTCTTAAAGCTATAGAGATGACATCCAGCATATTTCATGTACTTATGTTGTTTCCTTCAAAAACAGACAGCTTTTCTAAGAACAAGGATTTATCATGGTTAAAATAACCTTTTCTGTGAGGTGCAGCATGGAGTAGGTTGCTAGAGCTGAGCTGAATGTAAGTGATTTGTAGTGAAATTGTTATGGTTGGAAAAGCGGTTTATTTGTTGTTCAACACAGTGGAAAGCACATTTTTGGTGGGTTCGCTTTTCTTTTTCCTAACGCTGACTTTTTCCCCCTTTGCTTCTAGGTGGTGCTGCGGAGCAATCTGGAAACATAGAAACTGGAGATGAAATTCTTGCTGTTAGTGGAAAGTCATTACTTGGCCTCATGCATTACGATGCCTGGAACATTATTAAATCTGTGCCTGAGGGCCCTGTTCAGTTACTAATCAGAAAACACAGGACTGCAGTATGATGGAAGCACTACATCTAATCACACTTGCTAAGACAAACCATTTAGAACTGTCTAAAAGCTGTCTTTGTTTCTAAAGTCACACAGAAGTGTCTTAATGCTCTACAGAGAGGTGCTAAGAGCCTTGGAGAACCACTGAGCAAGCATGTGATGAGCTTCATAAAATCTCACCTAATTATTGGGGATGAAGGAAGCCAAATGTTAGAGACAATTTTGTATTATGTGGCAGTTTTATTGGAACTTCAAGACCTCTCCTGGGCTTGATTTAAAGTATTTTGATTGAAATAAATAACACTGTGCCTGTCCCTGATATTTTTAGTATCTGCAGAGTGTTGGTAGTAGAACTTGTTGGTTGCCATCCTATTGACAAGGATGGGTTTTAGACTGTACTATATCACTTAGCTGTAATAAGACTTCAGGACACTTACTTAGGGTCTGGTCCTTTTTTGTTGTTGTAATAAGAGAATGTCTGGAACAATCTCACTTTATTCTTCTAAGTGCGGTTTTGCTAAAAATGCATGACAAAAAGAGTATAATTTTGCACAACTTTTATGCCTAAAACATGAGCATTTTATTGCAAAGCTGAAAATTCCTCTTAAAATTGATGAACTAACACAGCATCCACCACAACTAAATCTGCTTTTAGATGCAACTTGTATCTGAAAGCAATTGACATTAATGCAGCAGAAATCTGTAAGAAAATCATGTCCAAATAATAGGTGATTGTCCACCAAAGTGTTAGTTGTGATTAAAATGGGGGCGATAAAAATTGGGGTCTGAATTTTCAAATTTAGGCTTCTAATGTTAGGCACCTTTAAAATATATATATTTTTAAAAGGGGGATAATTTCAAGTGCTGAGCACTTACAGATCCCACAGACTTCAGCGATCGCTAAGTACGTCTGAAAGCTGGGCTGCTTTTATTTGTCTACAAGAGGTCTAAGGCTGCCCAACTTGAAAGACTCAAGCTGAAAAGTGGTGATCTAAAAATGGGGATTATAACAGATTAAATCTGAGCTGGCCGTATTTGTGGTGGCTTTTAACTGGTCTTCTTTGTTTTCTCCTGTCCAGTATTTATTTTTCCTTGTGTGAGAGTGGTTGAGGATGTGTGTGGATGACACAAGTGCGCCCGACTGCGTTAGGACTGGGCTGATATTGAGGGTTCTGGGTGGCGAAACCAAACACTGTTTGCGTAGATGGGAGAAACCGTGGTGTTGGGTACAGCAAAAGAGAAAGGGTTGCAGTGCTCTGGGCGCTTAGTTTGGACTTTCTCACCTCTACTCACAGTGGAGGTATCAGTAGCAGGCCATGCTGCTGAGTGTTACTTACAGTCTGCTGTGCTGGGAGGAGAATGTATGGGTGCAAAAGATTAGACTCTGTTATTTCTCTTCCTACATCTGGGATAGCTAAACAGCATAAAATACATACAGGAGGAAATGGGCCAGTGTCCTTATCAGCTGAGAACAAGTTGTTTGTTCTACAGTGCTCAGGTTGTTCATCACATTGGGCTGGAGACTCCTTGCAGCCAACATGCCCAGGGTGAAGAGCTCTCACTCTGGAACCAGTCCAAATCTGAAGTGCTGCCTACTTTTATGGTGAGCCAACACACTGGGTAGCTGTTACAAAAAGGTCTGGGCTTGTCGTTTGGCCATACCCCAAGATCATACTATAGTTCAGTTTATTTATATTTATTCAACAGTGCTTGGAGCAATTCCTTCCAGATTAGTGGAGCACTTGCTTGGGTTCATTTCTGTGACAGCTTCATGAGACTGCAACTTGTGATGCACAGAGGAAAATTCAGTTCTGTGAGGCAACCTGAGACCAGATGAACAGAAAAAGCTGTGCAACGTTTGCCTAAAAATGAATAGATTTAACTCTTTTTCAGTGACATATTAGCATGTGAATCCAGGGAGAGATGCAGCTTTTGGTTACAGGAAAGGCAATACTGTACATAATCCTACAACTCCATTGCCTGCAGGATTTCTGTTGAAATTAATTCAGGTTCAGTGCTATGAGATGACTGTGGAGTTGGGTCCCCTGTGAACCCACAGCTCAGCCGCTCTGTCAGGACTGATCCTGGCCTCCAGTCACCTCCGTGGTGGGAGGGGCTTCAGGAGGATGCAGGCATGGGGCTGGAGGACCACACTGATGTTCTAGGCCTGTGATGGCATAAAAGACGTTACCCCTGCAATATTCCATATTTGCTGAAAAACAGGGAGAAGACATTTGGTAATGACAGTTGAATGGTGAGGCCTTGTTCAGGAATGACCAAAATCCGACTGTAATAGCGTGTATAATAGATACATAAAATGCATGTGGAATTTAATGCAGCGTAGTGAATGCATACCTGTATACGTATAATACGTGCAAGTGCAGTACTGACTTTTTGCTACTTTATTGTGGTAAATCACAATTGTGTTTTAGGAAGTGGCTTTTTATTTTCAGTCCGCAGTCTAAAATTTTGGAGATTCCATCGCAGGGAGGCATCTGTTTCCCTCACTCCTAAACCAGTGTGAGCTCAAAGGTAAAGTCTTCATTTTGTAAATTGAAGTTAATTTGAGGTGTCTTAAGATGATACGTGGTGGATATTTTCAGATGCTTATTTGCAGGTACCGTTCATTGTGAGTGATTTAGAAGACTTTCATTTTTCAGTAAACAGATACTATTCAGTATTTTATTTTACATGCACGTAGATAAGTGTTGGCTGAGTAACAGCAAACAGAAATGGGGATTTTTTGTGTGTGATTCGGTAGTGGCTATAATTTAAAAGATAGGTTTAATGTTTTAAATCTGACAATAGTTACTATGGGTAGAATGATAACACTTCTCTGCTAACATTAGAGCAAGAAAAAGAATAGTATTTAACCTTGATTGTTTCTGTTCCTGAAAATACCTTTTTTTTTTTTTGATTAAAGAACAAGAAGCATCTTTACAGAGGCTACCAGTGTTCATATGATTACAGTAGCATTTCCTGACATCTCATATGGAGTGACATTCCCCAAAAAGGCCCCAGGATTTATGCACTATGGGTGTCTGCTTTGTTGCAAACAAGATGGCTAGACCAAGCAGATGTAGTAAACCTTTGGTTACGCACCTGGCAAAGTAAATGTTATTTTTCTGAGAGCCTGGTTGCAGTAGAATGACAAAGGACATTGCATTAGTTCATCAGTATTCAGTAGGTTCACAACTATTTTCAGCCTTGCTGTTTGCATATCAGTCTCCGTGGTGATTGTTTGCCCTACCAGAGTGTTGGCCAAACTCCAGGAGAGCAGCGACTTTCCAGAGACTTGCAGCTGCATCTTGGAAGACCAAAAAAATAGAGATTAAATTATGCACCACTTCTTCACCAGGGAGCTGAAGGCATTCCAGACAAGGCAAATTTGCTCCTAGATAGAGAACGTCTGGTAGAGGGCTTTGCTGCATCCAGGCCTGGGGCAGCTGAGGGTGCACATCCCGGATATGAGAGCGGTGCGATACTGCCGTTGCATATTCTGCAGCCTTTTGTACCTTGAAGATCTTTCCAGCTTCTGTAGGGACTGCATCTGCATTAAAAACTCTGAGATTAGGCCTAAACTGGGGGGAGGGAGGAACATTTGATCATTTTCTCACTAAAAAATTATTATGAGGACAGATAAGTATTAAGAAACTGTTAAGTGGATTGATATTTCCTAATGACCCTCACTTAAAATTAACCCTGGTTAATGTTCTGCAGTGGTTCTTGTCAAATTCTGAAGGAAGTGTTCCCAGATGGGAATGTTTACCTGTTTCTATGTTTAGGTTATGTAAATGTACAAGTGAAAATATTGATGAAGAGTAGACTAGCTCATGAGAGAAATGGGGATCCCACTGTAGGTAGATTTTGTGTGTTAGTCTGATACACTTATTGTATGATATTGTATATTTACACTTTTATTTATATAAATAAAACTTCTTTTAATGAAAACTGTTTAATATGCCTTGTATATTATAAAAAAGTCAGTGCAATAACATGAAATAGATTGTACATTTTTCGATATGCTGTCTCTTTTATGTAAATCTGTATCGCCATAAACTGTTTTGCTTGGGTTTTTTAGTGATTTTGAAAATAAATGGTAACCTTAGTACTCCGCTAGATATTTAATTCTGTTATGCCAAAGTTTGTCTGGTCCGGAGTTGAAACTGGCATTCCAGGGACAAAGATGTCAGGGAGAGCATAGTCAAAGATTTAAGTGTTAACACTGCCCAGATGTACATCTAAGCTAGAAGTAAAATAGTACCCTCTTAAGAACCACCGTTCAGTGTGAAGAGGACTAAAGCTTTTAAGAAGTGATAGAAGATGTTTTATAGAACCTGCTTCAGTATCTTGGAAGCCGTGCTTTTTTTTTTTCCTGCCCCTGTTCAAGGAAGATGTGGAGTTTGAAGGTGAAATGTGGAGTTTTCAGCAGCAGCAGCAGTCCCTGGAGCACATCGCCTATGAAGTGTACCTCCTGCCCAGACCCTGGGCTGTAAGGGAATGGAGCTGTGTGTGTAGATAATATTTTATGCAACTGGTCCTAGCCTGGTATATGTTCTCCTCTTCCACCTACCCTAGGGATAAGCTTCCTGTCAAAACCACAGTGAAATGGGCTGGTTGGGAAGCACTCTGGGGATGGAGTGGAGCTGAAGTGGAGCTTGTAGTGGGGAGTGTATGCCACAACCTCCAAAGGTTTGCATCAAGTGGGCCACTCTTTTAAAGATACAGGTGACTTCACAGTAACTGCACAGCAGCTCGAAACAAGCCTTCCTTACAGGAACGTGAGTCAGCCCAGAAGGCTCAGCTGCTCGGACATGGGGAATGCCAGAGGTGCTCAAAATCCCATGCTGCCTGGCAGCACAGACACGTCAGCTAGTCACTGTGGGGAAGGCTGAGCTGCAGGAAGGAGTTTGTGAGGTTGTGTTTATATCTACATTGCAGGCTTTTGTGCATTGCTCTGTGTTTGAATGCTGGGTTGGGCACTTGAGGCAGCAGCACAATTTGTAATTTCCATCCGGCGCATGGCACGGCACAGTCCTGATCTTTCCTTGATATACCCGTGGCACTTGCCTATGTCTTGTGCCGTGCCTGGCAAACCTCACTGTTTCCTCTTGTGCACAGTGCTGGCTTGGTGGGTCAGGTGGGTTTTTGTGTGAGGAGAAGGATTTGCTTTCTTGTGCCAGTGGTGCAGAGGGCATTTCAGTCATCCCCAGGCTTGTACCCCAAAAGCTGTGTTTGCTTTCAGTTTCCCTCTCTGGGTGCTGTGCTGCGAGGGTGCAAGCAAGAGCCACATGAGGAAGGATAAGCCCAGCATTTGTGCTGACTCATCCTGTGGGAAAGGCCAGTGCACTGGGTTCCCAGACTGCTCCATGGGCATGGGGACGCTTTCCTGGGCTGGAGGGGAAAAGGAAGAGTTCTGTGGTGTCCTTGTCTTCCATCTGCATGGGGACCCCTTTCCCCCCCCATCTTTCTCCCTTGCAAACAGCCACGATGAGGGATGCTGCAGAGCCTATGCTGTTGTGCAGCTGTGACTGTGCAAAGCATAAAATTGTTCATGTGGGAAGGGGAGGTGTGGGACAGTGCATGCAGCCCCTTGAGCTTGGTTCGACATGTCTGTCCCCAGCTGGAGCCTGGCTTCTCCCCCAGGGCTGCATGGGAAGAAGGAAGAAACTATTGTGAGTCTTAAATATTTCCTCTGCCCTGCTGTCACCAGTTCTGGGCCAGCCCAGCTCCTCTCCCTCTTTCACTGACTCCCCTGTACCCATCTTCCTGTTTGTCCTGATTTCTCTTAACACATGGTGTGAGCTGGGGTCAACAGGGCTCAAGCCTCAGAGCAGCTTGGCTCTTGCAAGATCAGTCTTGAATGTCTTTAATTGAAATCTTAATTGCCCCAGTCAGTGGCTAATTAAAGAGGAATACAAAAGCAAGAAGACACAATGGACTTAAGCTGTAAGTGGATTAGTATATGTGACTTCATTTGTCCCCTGAGACATGTGAAGCAGCAGAAAATGTTTACCTCTCTCAGTTGTGAAGTCCTTGGGGTATGAGCAAATGCAGAATTTGAAATGTGATTCTATGGTCATTCTACCTGAAAAGTTCCAGTTTATTTCTCATTTTTTTGCAGCTTTGCTGTTCTCCTGTTCCCTGTAAAAGCATCACTGGATGCTACTTATAACTGAATAGTATCCGTGTGTCTGGAGTAGCTGTTTCTTCCTCTCTTTCCAGGATCAAAACTGCCACTTTACCACATTTTAACAGAAGCTAATGGTCACTGTCACCATGCAGGGGTGGTGTGAAGGAGAGACCCTGGGGAGGAGGTTACCACAGCCCACCCCAGAGTCAGTGGCTGGGCAGGAGCAGAGCAGGTGGTGGCTGGGCATGATGCCCATGAATGCAGGGAAGTGATGCCACAGGGCAGCATGTGACTGTGATGACAGGGGGAAGCAAAACCTTCCCAGGCCACAGCCCTGACCTACACTTTCTGGTGACCATGGCCATACAGGATCAGCCCCAGAGCCAGGCATCACTGCAGGGGGGCATGTCCACCCTACTGGCTCTGCACAGCCAAACCCATGCCCTTGCCTTGGCCTGCACTGGGAGATTTTTGGTCCGGCAGTTTGGTGCTTCTTTTTTTCTTTTCTATGCAATACTATGTTGCATAAACACTTTTGCAGCACCTGCTCCCTGTGTCCAGCAGCCTCATGTCAATAGATGCCTGGGGAGCAGGTGATCTACTTGCAGGTTATCTAGGGCTGGTCCTCCCTGCAAGGGAGGTTAAAGTGTTTCTCCTCATCATGACCTTGGCTGAAACTGGACCATCTCCAGCAACCCTTAGTAAAAGCCTGTGTCGGACTCTCCGTTTACAGGAAAAGCCAGCCATGACTTGGCCTTGCCATGTAGTTGTGTTTATAAAGCACTTGACTTGGCTAAAAGACTTCACAAATTAATGCACAAATAATAAACTTTTTTCCTTCTAAAGAAATCCTTCTCTTTAAATGATCAAAAAAAGAGAACACGATGCAAATAAACATCCTTCCCTAAAACAAGGAGTTACCCTTCCAATCCCATGGTGTGTAAAGCTGTGACTAGAAGGATATTTTCTGGCAGCCAGGGTATTTTCTGAAGTTAGTCAATACTAAAACTAGAACTTTCTGCTAATAGTCCCATATGTGCTGGCCTCACCTCACTGTGCAACTGAATCAGTCTGATACTGTTGCACTGAGCAAACAAGTTACCTGATGCTGTAGTTCCTTGCGTTTTCCCCTACCTATCAAAGTCATTTGCTATCAACGCTGTGGTGGTGCTGGGGAAAGTCCAGCTGCTTTTGTCAAAAATTGCCTCCCTGATTACTGATCTGGGGCAGGGTGGACATGGATGTGACCTCCTGCCTTTGTCACGGCTTTTGTCACATCCCTCTCAGGAGCACGAAGCGGAAGGTACAAGCAGAATTCTGCCCTTAGTTGCCCCCATGTGGTAGGGGACTGTGATCCCAGCTAGGATCCAGGAGCTGAGGGAGAAGGTGTTGGCATCTTATTATTGACCTTATTCAGTGCTGCTGAAAGTAACTGCTTTTCTCAAGATTTGAAAGCTGGCCTGTCCACTCCAGAAAGTGACTTGTCCCTTCAAGCAGTGACAGTGGCACAGAGGAACCGAGCCTAGTGGTGCTCCTACCATCCTTTCACGGGGACAGGGGAATGACACCAAAGCCCCTGTAAGGTTAAATGGCTGGAGCAGTTTTATTTGTGGTTCCTGTCATTTCGTGGGATATCTCCTCTTGCTGAAGGAGTGACACCAGCCTCCATGCTTTGAGAGGGTTTGCGGAGTGGTGAGAATTGCATTGCAAAGAGACCATGCGTGAGAAGGCAGGGCAGCCTTGGTGTGGCCCGTTTCTTACACGGACCAGACAATGTCCTGACGCACTTGGGTGAGGACCCTTGTTTACAGCTGTAACAGCTTTTTAAACTATTGCTCACTGACAGCCCCAGCATCAGACAGTCACCTGCTTCGTGGAAAACCCTGCCAGACTGAACGTCAGCACATCACATCCCCAGCCCTTCCTGTCCAGCCTCCTTACGCCTCTATGGATGCACACCCTCTCGTGTCAACGGGAGGAAAGTGATAAAATATAGTCCCATCCAGCAGCGGGTGCTAAAAATAATGAGCAGCACAGGAGACATTGTTTTTCAGTTGATTTATAAAAACATCCCATGAGGGGAAGAAGGAGGTGTCTCCTTGTCTAGCAATTTGTTTAGGAAATACCACTTGTGCGTTCAGTCTCAGGTGTGAAGGCATGAGCTGGCCAAGGGCACTGGGATGGTTTTCACCCAGGGAAGCACAGTGTAAGTGTGGGGCTGCACTTGTTGCCTGGGCAAGTGCTGTGCCCAGTTAATGAAAAGCATTACAGGGTAGCAATTCTATCAGTTTGCTTGGACAGGTGGGTTTGTTTTGGTTTTTTGATATCAGGTGCTTATGGGTGAGTCAAGTACATTTAGAAGGCAATGTCATGCCCCAATGATAGGATTTTTTCCCCCTGCCTTTTAGGGAGGAGCAGTGCTCTGGAGGTGACTTGGCTGGAGAGGGCCCAGGCTCTAGCAGGCAGCAGGTGAAGGTGTCTGGATATTTTCACAAGTCTAATGAGTCATATGAGTCTAATTTGCTGGTGAAGCTTTGCAAAACCAGACCTCTGTGCAGTACCTATGGTAGCACTTTTCACCAAGTGGTCCTTCTCAAGAGCACTTCACTGATGTCCCCCGAAGTAAAGCATTTCCAGGCCTCTGCTGGTGACTAACTGGGAAAGGACAGGGAATTGCTTCTCTTTATTTTATGATGTTCCCTGCCTGTGAAGCTGGGGGGCAGCAGCACGGCGAGTCAGTGCATGGCATAGCAGGTGAGGATCTAAGGCTCTCCTGTCCACAGACACATCTTTGGGTCCCAGCTTTAGCGAAGAATTTTCTCTGCACTATCCCTTTGCTATTCCTTTGTGGTAAACAGTGTTATTTCCCCCTCTTCCAAAGCTCCAGCTTCAAACTTTGGAGAAAGTAAAAATCTGACTTTGACAAAATGCCTTTCTGCCTGGATCTGAGACAAAACCCTTAACTTGGATGTCTATCCTTCACTGATCCTCAGGGACACTCTTTTTCAAAGCTGCAGCACCTCTGGTAGAAGTAATGGACTCCCTGACACCACCCAACTATTCTGCAGGCAGTAGTTACTAGAAAATATTAGAATAAGTGTCTCTTTGAAGTTCAAGGTTATGGGTACACCTTTTTCCTCTTGAAGGCAGAAGTCAAAGCCTAATTACCTAAAGCATACCTGCTGGTACTCTGCTTTTGCCCCAGTGTGTGCCTGCTGACGTGGAAGTATGGAAGGAATTTGCATAATACAATCATGCATTCAAAACACACAAAAGAAAACCGGAGTTGTAACAACAGTGACTCATTTTTCTCGTAAACACTTCGTATTTATTATCTTAGCATGGATTCAAGACATACGTGCATGAGGCATACAGCAACACATCTGGCCCGCATCCAGAATAGGCTTTAAGAAAAACAAACTCATATTGATAAAAGTCATAAAGCAGATCCTTTGCAGAAGTAACAAAAAGAACCTAGGACAGACATCAACAAGTGCTTGGTCACATACTGGCACTGGTCTCTTGGATCTAGGTCTCCTTGAGTTCCTGGTGAATGATAGCAGTCTTAACCATGCTCAGAAAAATTTTAAAAGTTTCAAAAAAAAGCAAATAGTCTTTGCATATCTAGACAGAAAAAGAATGTGCCAATACTTAAATTGGATATCCCCATGACAATGCATTTATGAGTATATTCTTTTTCCATAGTATTTCACAGTTTTCAGGCTAGAGCCTGAAGGAATGGGTTGGCTGTATAAAACCCACACCTAATTTCCTATTGAATTTCAAAGCAGCATACATTGAGAACACTTTTATTCAAGTACATTTTAGCTAGTAATACAAATGCTAATGCTGAATTTTCCTGAGAGTTCCAGGCAGGCATGGTCATAGTTTAGTGTCCTTGATGAAGAGTCCAAGACTCCACCAAGTGTAAGACATACAACAGCAACCTTATTTCTTGGAGTTGGAGCTGCCTTTGATGAACAGTTTGCCAAGCTGCGTGCAGTGCTAGCCTGGGAACTGGTGTTCAGCTGAACTGAAACTCTTTGCATTTTCTTTTTAGTACCTGAAAAACTGACCTGGGTACGTGTACGCAAAACACACTACTTTGCAGTACTAAGATAAAAAACAACTATTCCTGAAACATTCTGTTCTCACTCAAAAGGTGTTAGCTAGCTTAGAGGAGGAGGGAACCATGCATGTGGCTCAAGCCAACAGCAAGGCTCCCGGTAACACCACTGGGACGGGGTTCAATTTTCCATGTGGAAAGTAGTCAAAGTCAGTCAGCTTCTGCTCAGTGACAGAAATCAGTGTCAATACATAGCACACAGGGTTTTTTGTGAGAGTGACCAGAGATATGTAATGACAACTTTGGAAAGGCAGATTCAGAAGAGCTAACCGAAGAATAAATTATAAACACAAACAAAAATTCACTACAAGGCAGGAAAATACTTCGAATAGACACAAATATCAGAAAGTGCAATTATACAGCCTAATAAAATGCATATGTACTCACATACAAGGTTAGTTAAGGGAAGGAACTCTGACCATTGACCTTAGAGGTGGCTATGAAACAGGATCACTTCAGCCATGAAAACCCATGAAAAAAGTACTGTTTAGGATTGAGTTTGACAAGAATGGACTGGCACAGTTATTGTTTGCCTTGACAGCGATCAGCAGGTTTAATTCAGCTCCTCTGAAGCCAGCCAAGGGTAATAACACCTCAGTGAGATAGGCACAGTGCATCACTATCCACTGGATGTTCCATTCTGGAACTGAAATGAGGTTGCCATGAAATGAAATGGAAATAAAGTACACAGGAAGAACTTTCGCTTATAAGTATATATAATTAAACATTCAAAAATCTAGGGTTACTGTGCTGTCTGTAACATTCAATTATATTGATATTATTTCTTCAAAGAGAGGTAGTTACTTTCTTTGAATAAATAACATTCTCAAGAAAACTTGAGATTAGACTTTAAGATCTACTTCTATTGAAGTTGTTTCATTACTTATAAAGACACAGCAGAATTGTACTGTTGTCAAGAAATTCTTTGTAATATTGAAAGAATTCTTCCACCACAATTACCTCAATACCTGTATTTTTGTAATATATATTCAGATATATCTTATGTGATGCTAATGTGATTTATTTCCTTTATTGTCAAACTTCTTTTTAGTTTATGTAATGTATTTTTATACCGATTTTTTAAAACGTATTGAACATTTTTTCAAACTATGTTTGAGCCCAAACACCATTCAATTAATAGCTCCGTGAAATACCTGTTTCATACACTTGTGGTGCAGATATTTGTATTTTATGTATACATATTATATATTTATAATATAGGCTAGAGCTATGCAACATTGTGTTAATTCATAGAACTTTAACTCTTAGTCTGCAAAGCAAAATCCTGTGACAAAAAACCATTCAACAAAGATAGTGGTTTTCTTGAATGAATTATATAATCCCATCACCAGATCCCTGTCCAGCAGGATCCAGGCTTTAGAAAAGGACAGCAGTCAAAAACCCAGCAACTGGCTTTTGCTGTGGAATTCATGATCCCAAGTTCCAAGACACTGCCACTTTTTTTGGTTTCATCCTGAGGTGGTCTGAGCTCCTTGGTGAAACATGGCTGTGGGACATGAGGACCAGAGGGCGACTTGGGAAACCAGGTTCCTGGAAGGCTCCTCAGACCACGGTGAAAGGCAAGTTGCCCCAAGTCTCCCCACGTCACCATCTCCCCCCAGTTCACCACTGCAAGGTGAGGGGCTCTGCCCATCGCTATTTTTTTTCCCACCTGGCATTCACACGCAAATATTGCTGTAACATTCTTCAGAGAAATCATGTGATAGCCATCCTTAGACGGCTACAGGCAGCTAAACACAATGCAACTAAATTTCCAAGGTTTCTTCATCTCCCGGTGTCTGTGAAGTCTCTTGTTCCAAACCATAAAGCCAAGGTCATCATCCCCTGCCGTTCTGCGCGCCATGTTCGCGGGCAGACCAAATCTCCGGGCAGAACAGCTTGCTGAGCAGGTTCAGGATCCTCTGCCGCAGGTCCCACCTGTCGCCGATGCGGATCAGCTCCCGGGCGCACTCGGCCACCGCCGCCTCCCGCCCTGCGGACACACGCGGCCGTCAGACACCAAGCGTGGTTTCCGTTTTAAAGAAATCCCCACAAGTTTGTTCAATTTTTTACTTCTTTTTTCAATATGAAACACATCTCCCCTACCCCCCCTCCCCCCCCCCACACACACACTGAGAGCAGTGGCTGTACCGCCCTCGCCTCCACACGAGCGACCGCAGTCGCTCCGGTGCTGGAGTCGGGCGAGCAGCAGTACCGTGTGTTCCCGTCCTGTCCAGTCCCATCCTGTTCCCCCCACCCTCTCGCTTCACACTCCGGTACCTGCAGGAGAGGCTGGTGGCGTGGCTTTGCGCAGGGTCTTGCCAGGCAGCATCGCGGCAGCGGGGCTCGGACCGTCCGGGCTCGGCTCGGCGGGGCACGGACTCTTCAGGCTCGGCTCGGCACGGGCTGTCCGGGCTCGGCTCGGCAGGACACTGACCGCCCAAGTTCGGCTCGGCTGGGCTCGGTGCGGAGCAGTTACGTCCCAGGTCCTCACGGCTCGACGGCGGCAGCGGACTGCGGGCACAGGGGCGGAGCGCGGTGCTTACAGCGCGGCTCGCCGGGGGTTTCCCCGAGTCCTGACGTGTGGAAAACGCGCGGGAATCCCGCCCCCCCGCGCCGGGCGGGCAGGAGGCGGCGTGCCCGGGCGGAGCGGGACCGGGCAGGGACAACGCCTCCGCTCCCGGTCACAAAAAGCCCGGCGGGATGCGGTGTGCCGGACGGAAGGAGATGGGAGGATGGGGCGTGCGTGGGGGAGACAGGATGGAGGGATGGAGTGTGCTTAGTGAAGAGGGAATGGAGGCGTGGGTGGCCAAGGGAGGTGGAGTGGTGGGTTTTGCATCATCCGGCAAGAAGAGGCAGAGGGGTGGGGTAGGCTTGTGCTGGGGAAAGAGAGATGGGAGGGTGGGCTGTGCTTGTGGTGGTGGTCCAGGAGAGCTGGACAGGGTTGTGACCATTATGAAGAAAAAGGTGGAAGGATGGAGTGTGCTTTGATAAGTAGAAGCAAGAGATGTCGTCTGTTATTATCATAGAATCATAGAATAGTTTGAGTTGGAAGGGACCTTTTAAAAGTCAGCTAGTCCAACCTCCCTTCCAAGGACAGGAAGATCTCAACTAGGTCAGGTTACTCTGAGCCCCATCAGACCTGACCTTGGATGTTTCCAGGGACGGGACTTCGATCACCTCTCTTGGCAATCAGTGACAGTGTTTTACCGCACTCATTGTAAAAAACTTCTTCCTTATAGCTACTCTAAACTAAACGGTCCTTCAGTTTAAAACCCGTTTTAAAACCTTTGTTCTATTGCAAAAGGCCTGTCTTTCTTCTAAGCCCCCTCCAAGTGCTGAAAGGTTGCAATAAAGTCTCCCCAGAGCCTTCTTTTCTCCAGGCTGAGCAATTCCAGTTGTCTAAACTTTGGTGATGGTGACCTTGCCCTCAAACTAAACAGAGAGAAACAAACTAGCCCATATTCCTCTGCTACTTGCAATTAAGGGCCACCCTACCACTGCTCTACCCTGCATGGTGCTGGCTGACACATGCCAGGGCACACTTGCCTGTGCTTGCTATAATTTTAGATGGTGCTTTGTGCAAGAAACAAGAGCTGAAACAAAGTCACCCTCGTGTCTTTGTGATTGTTGCACAATGTTGGGAGAGCTACCGGTGATATATGGATCACTCATTGGCCTCCTGTCTCCACGAGAGTTGATATCTGGTGCACTGACTTACAGGATGGACTTCTGTTTTTAGGGGAAAATGAAAATAGCTTGAGGTAAAGAAAACACAGATGAGTCAGACATAACAAAGGACTGATTTGTGGCTGCAAGTCAGTAAACTTACCTCTCCCATCAAAGTACAACTTCACAAAGGAAAAAATGGCACAGTGTAATACAGACCCACAAGGGGATGTTGAGAATCTCCTTTCTATGGGACAGAGCCTCTCAAGTTAAGTGTCTAGAAATACTGATGACTTTGAAGTCCATTAGAAGGGGAATCATTCACCAGCTCAGTTCAGATACCCTTTCCCCTACCTATTTCCCAGAAATGATGGCACATCTGAAACATGGCTGATTTCTCTCCCTGTGTAGGAAACCTCAGCCCTGTTGGTACCTGGCAGAAGGCAGCTGCATGGCTGGCATGTGGAAGAGGCAGTGATGCCAGCTCACAGGGCAGTTTTCAGGGTGAGATGTCTAAAAGAAGGATACAGCTGGATGAGGCTTTTGCAAGGGCACTCCCAAGACAGTAGCTGGGCACTGTCAGCATCACTCGATGCACTCTGTCTGGTGTCAGGGCATCTTAGGTTGGCCACAGAGGAATTTCTGATGTTTTTGAGAATGTATTGCCTTCACCTCTCATCTGGTATTCAACCTAAATGGCATGTAGGCGTATCGGCTTGACTTAATGTGTTCAGGGTCTCTTTTCAGCTGCATGAACACCCCTGTTAGTAACCCAGCCTCATTCAGGCAGAGCCACATCATTCCTGTTACATAGGAAGTTGTTTCTTCCAAAAATATTTGTTGGGTTTTAGATGATGGGAAGGCAGGTATACAGTTCAGGAGCACGTCTGCATGACGTGTCGTCCCTTGTGGTAGAAGTGTGTGTCTGCAGCACATGATGCTCAGGGCTGCATCTCACAGCCACAGCCTGACGGCTGCTCCACAAATCACAGCAGCCCCTCTAGAATGTCAGCACATGGGGCCAGGGCCCTTACCAAGACCCCACGTGCCCCTTCTTCTCTCAGTGCTCGGAAGTCCCCAATGCATGGAAGGTGCCACAAAGTCAAGCCATGGGGATACACTGGTCCTTTGCACTGCTGGCACCTGTGTTACTTTGCTCATTCGTTTTGCTTGTTTAGACAGAGCCAGGTATGACCTGCAGCTTTTTCTTCTTTGTGAATTTGGAGACAGATCAAATATTTGGGCAAATTATTTAGATGACTCTTCCTTCAGTGAAGCCAAAACCAAATTAACCTCGATCCTGTGCTGCTCAGGAACACTTCCTCACCCTGAAGGCAGATGAGTTTTAGAGGCAATTTCTCTCTGTATTCCTACAGTCACACAAAGAGATGGACCCTTCTTTTGGGCATACGTGGGAGAGGAGATTCTTTCCTGTCGGGGCAGCTGATGGGATAGTGAAGTCACAGGCATCAGTTATTCTCTTTGTTTTATTTTAAAATAGTGCTAAGGGTAATAACAGCCCTTAAGGGGAAGAAGGGGAGGGGGGAAAGGAAGTGGGAGAAAGGGTGTGGGGACAAAGGGAGAGATGAAACTTTAGTGTACAAAATGGGTTAATAGATCTGCCTGTGAGCCAGAGTACCCGAAGTACTCAGCTCCTGGGTTGCTGCAGGCAGAGCCATGTGTCTGAGTGCACTGGTGCAATGCAGGGAGACCCACCACTGTTGAGAGGGGAACTTACTCCATCTCCAGATCTGGCCCACATCCCTGCAGGGTTTTACCGGTTTGTGAGGGACTTACTGGTATTGTAATCACAGCCCGTTACGGCAGGAGCAGCACACCGCGGGGCTGCTGCCAATTACAGGATTGCGCAATGGGGGTAAAGCGAAAATAAGTCCACTGTGGTTTCAAGACACCAGTGAGCTCTGTCGTTTTCTTGTTTCAATTCCCCTAAATAAAGTGGTGTGTCTGTGGGAAGCATAGCCCCCTGGGAAGGTGCTCTGCCGGAGCAGCCACAAAACCTCTTTCTTGCCATGGCTGCACCGAGCAAGACCACAGGTCCCCAGGTGGGCACAGCCATGGCAGGGAGCAGAGCAGAAGCCCAAGGAGCACCGCCCACTTGGAGCAGCCTTCCAGGTTTTTTCTATTTAACACCATTCACAGTTATTGCAATTGAACATCTGAGAAGAGAGAACCATGTTGAGATAATGTGCCCAAGCTTCACCGGTGTCTGGGTGATGTGGTTGGGTGATGTGGTTTTACCAGGAACATGTCATTGAAAGCCAACACGTGACATATTCTCAGTATACATAACACTAGCAGGCAGGCTTGTTGAAAGGAAATCAAAATCTGAAGAAATGAAATCAAAAGTGGGAGAAAAAGGAAACTAGCTGTTTTTTCTCTGAACTCAGTTATTTGTGCTGAATCATTTTCAAGCTGTTTCTGTGCCTCCCTGTAAGATCTTAAATAAATCTCTGGTACTGTTTCATCACTGGAGTTTATCTTCTCATCTTCCCAAGGCTGCCTGGTGTTGACAGCTCTTATGTTAACTCAGAAGCTGTTTGTTTTTCTCCCTCTCTTTTCCTGTTTCTGCAGACCACAGAGTCGGCAGTTCTTGTTGATCCTTGCAGGTCTGCGCATCCGAGCAGGAAACTTGACTCTATTGTCAGGACCAAAAAGCAAGGTCATTTCAGGAAAGTGCAGCAGGGTACAGCCATGCTGAGAGAGTGTGATGATAGCCTTGGATAGGTTTTCTTTGTTTGGCTGGGGTTTTCTGTTTGGTTGGTTGTGTTTTGTTAGGTTTTATTTTATTTTATTGATTATCATTATTTTTCTTAAGGCACTCTAATTTTCTGGTTTTCTCTTCTCTGTCAGCTTCCCTCCAGGGATCTCTCTCACTGTTACAAGTAAAGCTTCCTTAATCCTCCAGCCTGAAGCATTAATCTCAACCTTACTTTTGAAGGAAATGGCTTTGTTCTCTATTAGCAATATTCCGGTGGCAACTGTAGTAAAACTTCAGCTTCCAGCAGCTACTGCTGTGCTGCTGACACTCCACTATGGCAAGGGTAAAGGTTGATGCAGCTTTAAGCAGATAAGTGAAATATGCCAGCTAATTTGACTTCAGTTTGATGATATGATTCGATTCAGCACTACTCAGGAAAAGAAACTAAGCAGAGGTTCCTGTCCACTGCTGGGATGTAACCACACTTGTACAGATCTCATCTGCTGTTTAAATATTACCTAATGCCTATCATTAATTCTTAGACTCTTCCTCCTGTTCTATTTTCTCTTGCCTGCTTTCCTTGAAAGCTTAAACAAATAATTTTCTTAGCGAAAGGTAAACTGCATGGTTGCTTATATATTACATACTCTGTCACTGGCAAAGGGATTAACCTCCACTTTTTCCTCTGCAACCGCCTTTGTGCTAAGCAGGCAGCACTAACTCATTACCTGCAAAATGCTACTGAAAGATGACTCACGGGAGTCTGATTTGTTGCCCACCAGTACCAGTTTGTGCCAAGCAATTTTCCTGCCAAGAGCAAGAACATTTGTCTGAGGATGGGATTGAGTGGCAGAACCCCTCTTTGATATAGTTAGAGTGTAACAGAGTTTATATTGACTGTGTGCACTTCAATCAAGGATTAATTGTGAGGAACCTTAATTGACAGGATTTTCCTGGTTTTAGGTTTTTTATATGGTCAATTCAAAATTGGCTGGGGCAAGTTGTTTGGTGAGCTGAATTTTCTGTGAAAGCAGAAAGCAGAGACCCTGCAGGTCATTCCCAATTCAGCCCCTTGGTAGTCACCGAAAACTTCCCAGAGAGATAAAGAGGTTGTAAGAGATGGAAAGATGTACTAGGTAGTTTGCTAAGTGGGTTTTGGCAGCTGTGAAGGTGATGACATCCTTGTAAAGGCCAGTCTTTGCAACTGCAAAGGTATTCCAAAAGTAAATATTGGCGTTGGTTGCTGTTTATCAGGCTGGTATTTGCTGAAGAGCTCTTATGCGTGTGCGTAGGTGTCTTGGCAAACGCCAAGCATAGTGTTAGCACAGCTGCACCATTACTGCAAGGTTCTTGCAGAGGTTCTCCCTTGAATGGTGACTATGTTTATTTTCTGTCTTGCTATCTTTGTTCAGAATGTGAATGTGCTCCATTTCTGGAATTCTTCATTGCTTGCTGGTCTGCCAGATCTTTTTCTAGTTCTGGCTCTCTTGTTTCCTGGTTCCCTTGTTTCCTGCATCTCCTCTGCACTTTGTCATAATTTTTGTGTACAGTCAATGCAGCAGGTGTGGGATTGGAAAAAAAAAATGGGAAATCCCATGGATGAGACAGTTGCTACTTTCCTGGCATGCCACTGCCTTGCAGCTGAGCCAGCAACCTGGTAACCCATACAGGGCTCATTATCGGTGACTTGCTGTGAATCACTGAAGTCTACCAGGAGAATTAGAGAATCCAATCAAACTTTTCTGGATGCTGGCATGGTGACCTGGAATTCCTAATCTAGCACTAAGCCAGTGATTCAGTGCTGCAGTGTCTCTCCTGTACCTTTCCAATGCTCTCCAGTTGTGACAGGAACTATTTTGCATGGGAAGAGGATTTTCAGACTATTGTGAATAATAATTTCTCTGAGTTCAGTTTTGGAAGTGCCTTGTTTGAACAACCTCTGTTTGGATAAAGAATTTAGTGCTCCTAAATCCCACAAAACAGAGTTAAAGACTAAAACATTTTAAATGGAACACCTCTCCTATGAGGAAAGGCTGAGGGATTGTTCAGTCTGGAAAAGAGAAGGCTTAAGGGTGACCTAATTGCAGCCTTCCAGTACCTGAAGGGAGCCTACAAAATATAGGGAGAAAGAATATTTAGAAAGACATGTAGTGACAGGCAAGGGTTAATGGTTTCAAATTGAAAGAAAATAGGTTTATATTAGATATTAGGGGAAAAAATCTTCATTGTGAGGTTGGTGTGGCACAGGTTGCCTGGGGAAGCTGTGGTTGCCCCATCCCTGGAGATGTTCAAGGCTGGGCTGGATGGGGTACTGAGCAACCTGGTTTAGTGGAAGGTCCCTGTCCATGGCAGGGGGGTTGGAACAATATGATCTTTAAGGTCCCTTCCGACCCAAACCATGCTATGATTCCATGATTCCATGATTCTACGAACTTAGGGTGAAAGGTAGACAGATTTAATAAGAGAAAACAGGGACTGAAACAAGGTGGAATGCAGTATCTTCTGTGAAACCTTCTTCCTTGAAATTTTTAGGGTTTAAAAAAGTGTTTTAGTGTTTTATTCACTGTAAATATTAGAACTATATATTTGAAAAAGGCAGGTAGTATGTTCAATATTATAAGTATAGGATCTCCTCTACAATTTGAATTGCCAGTGATGTGTATGAATGAGCAATTAGGTGTGTTTGATTAGGGATCTTCGAGCCATGTCTTTGCTATAAATAGAAATGAGAATATGATTTAGGTTTCATTTCAAAATGTCTGCTTAGGAAAAAAGGGGCACAAAAGTATGAGACTATATTGTGAGTAGATCATCACAGTCCAGAACTCAGAAGCTGGCAGGAGTATGGGAGCAGGATGTGCATACACACACACGCTTCCAATTTAGGATCTGGTGAGTTCCAGCAGACTTGAACCACCAGAACATTGCTGGGGGAGGCTGGGCCATTTCCATTTCAGGATCTGCATGCTGCATCATGGCAGTGTGAAACCTGCAATATGCCCTTCCTCTCTACACAAAAGGTCCCCGTGTGGGCTTTACTGGCTGAGAAGTAGGACAAGCTGAAATTGTGTCTGAGTGAAAGCTGTCAGGGTGGCATGGACTGTGAAGGCAGAGGGACCACTTGAGTCATCACTTGTTTGACAACAGATTTAGTATCAGAGTGCTGACAACATCCCATGTTTTGAGGTAGTTTCACTTTAAGTCTTTGCATCTGATTGCACTGAAATGAGCTAATTTCCTTTTTTGTTTTATTTTTCAGTTGCAGAAACACACAGAGAGGGAGGAGGGTGTGACTTTTACTGCTTTTTCTAAATGGGAGACAAAAGCCTCCCTGGAAATGGAAAGTCCCCCACAGCTGCTCTGCAGATAAGCTGCAGGAGCTTCAGGCATGAAGGACTGCAAGAAAAAATGTGTTGGTGGCAATGACTTTGCACAGAAATGGAAGGAAGCTTGTCCCTTCTTGCCGAAAAGGACTGTCTTTGGGGTCTTTTCTCCATGAATGTAAGCAGCTCTTAGAGAAGAGGAGGGGATGATGAAAGTGGTTGTAAAGGATACAGACAGGAGTGCTGTCCTCCCTGAGTGCCTCTCTATTACCCTGCTGACCTGACAGCTGGATCTACCCACTTCTTGACTTCAGGAGGTCCCTACTGCGGGGAGCAGCTCCATGTAGTATCACCACCAGCTGCAGCTCATAACCCCTCCTTTGCTAAGTGAACCTCACATTTGAGATCTTGCTTTGTTTGTTTCCAGGTAACTTCAGGGAATGCCGAACCAGCACAGAGCAGGTGTTTGGTGTCCACGCTGGCAAGCTTCTTCCATGCATCCATAATTATGTGTTGAGGGGTGTGTGTCTCTTTGCCCCCAGCACCCACACTTTTGGCTGTGGGTGTGCTGCTGGGGGTGTTGGTTACTGATGTGTGAGGGAAAGCTCTGGCAGTGACCTTTGGCATTAAGAACTCAAATAAAAAAGTGAAAAATAACAAGTCTTCTTTCAAGGATGAGGACACCTTGTTCTTCCTCACCAGTGACCTTTCTGCAGATGCACTGACTGACTCCAAGGAGTATAAAAGAGAAGTAAATAAGGGAAACAAGAAAAAGGGGGTTGCACTTAACAACAAAGTGCTTTCGGCACTTTACAACCTATTTCTGTACTCTGGACTCTACGTGCTACGGGAAAGTCCAAGTGTCAGCTGCTCCATGCCTCCCTTGTCAGTTTGGTGTGTGTGTGTGTCCTGTGCCCCTCAGCAAGGCTGTCACCATCCCCACCTGCTCCACTTGTGCAGGAGAGAAGTGGAGGAGCACAGATACCCAGAGGGAGGAAAGAGAGTGGGTCATGGTGAGGAAGGGTGGGGGTTGTATCCCACAGGCACAGGTGTAGGAGCTGACTTCACGTGACAGCATCTTGATTTGCACCATATTTTGTGGTCATGATGCCATCCTTCCTGCCTGTTTCATCATCCTGTGGTGGGCAACGACGTGGAACTGGGGGAAGGTGCACGCAGGCTGCTAGAATCTAGAAGAAGCTCTCAATCTGCAAAGACACAGGAAGTCAGGGTTGGTGTTTTTTTGTTTCTGTTGTTTTTTGTTTGCTTGTTTGGGTTTTTTAGGGATTTTCTTGGGGTTTTTTTTTCATTTGTTTCTTCATTTTGTCTTTTATTTTTGTTTTAACATAAGGCAAACTAATTGTCAGGTGCTGTCAGGAGTCTGGCAGGGGATGGCTGGACTGACCAGGCTGTGTCTGCAGTTATGGCAGAGCATGGTGGTGGGGAGGGAGAGGGGAGGGCAATGCTGTGCTGAGGAGGTGACAGATGACCTCCAACAGGATTGGGGAAAGGATGAGAGGTGGAGAAGCCTACCTGGACAGTCATCAGCTGCTGACCACTTCCTTGTAGCTCTAGGGGAGGCTGGGGACAGTTTTGCAACATAGAGGCAGCAGAACCCTGAGAAATTAGTCAAGATCCTGTGCAGTGATAAGCTTGTAATGTGCTATGGGTACTTTTCCTGTCTGGACCGCAGTGCTGCTGGCTGGGGTGTCAGATGAAGGTGCTCTGAAGTGCTCACCAGAATATCAGAGTGCCCTGAGGAACCAGTGACCCAGGATGTGCACCAGGGAGCAGATGCAGGGTATGATGTCCCATGCCAGTAGTGTTATAGGGTCCCACTGAGCATGGCAGAGAGGACGAGAAAGCTATTGGCCCCCTCTGTGGGACACTGGGAGCAGGGTACCCCAGAAAACACCCCCTTCACACCCTGAAAGGACACCTCAGGAGCCAGTGTTTTGCACCTCACTGGTGGGGTTCCCCTCTTGCTGGGGGTAGAGTGGTTGTCTGGTTCTGCTACCCCAGGCATCCTTGTTTACCCTGTGGTTGCTGAGGTGTCCTTGCTGACTCCATGGCATGTGTTCCTCATGTGGTGAGTATGTGCTTTCTATGGTATGTGACCTGGGAAGTCATGCAGGGGCACAGATTTTGGGACCAGCTGGCCTCAGGACTGTCAGTGCAATCATTGCACCCTGAGCTTCAGGTTCCCACTGTCCAGCAGAGACCACAGCCACATCAGGCAGAAGTCATGGTATATCCAGCAGTGGTGGCATTCGGGTCTCCATCCCAGGAATTCACAGTCTCACAGAACTGCACATTCGACCAATAAATTTGGCAGTGATTGTGTCAAGTCTAAAACCCCGGAAGGCTCTAGACCAGAGAAACTCACAGAAGTTTGGATGCTTAGTCAAAGAAAATAACGTCATCTTTCAGTTTTGGCTCAGGGCTGAACCACTATGAAAACCACCTTTCTTTGTGGTATCTCAGCAATTGCCAAACTCAGAAAATTACATCATCTGCAAAAGCAACAAGTAAAATACCTTGCCAGGCTTTTTAAAGCCTCAGTTAGAAAATTCTTTGTGTCATACGTGTGAAATCAGAGTCATGAGAGCTATCGGTCAATGACTCATTGCAGTTCTGGGTATGGTTGCAGTGGATGAGGGAGAATCTTTATGAATTTATGCTCCAAATAACAAATTATGTACAATAAGCAATGTACAGAATCTTGTACTGGCAACTCTATCCATGCTATTCTTTGTAATGCCTGTTTCTGATCTTCTTCCTGTCCCCAGTTTTCCCTTGTTTCCTTTTTT
Source organism: Pipra filicauda (assembly GCF_003945595.2). NCBI lineage: Eukaryota > Metazoa > Chordata > Aves > Passeriformes > Pipridae > Pipra > Pipra filicauda. Next base: position 155,995 of record NW_024105053.1, on the reverse strand, counting down.
TTTAAAGTTGTAATGCTTCTGGGTTTGAAACGAGTTTGTCCCTTCCTTCTAAAAGATGTCCTACCAACCGACCACATCCCTAAATTAAAGAAAAAAATTAAATTGAAGCAGACTTGGTAAACAGTAACCATACCGTTCTTCTTTTTTTATTATTATTATTTTTTAACTATTTTTCGATCTAGTTATCCTAGGTTGTAAGATATTTGAGGTGAGGGTTATTGGTGCATGATACTGAATTGACAGTGTTATTGACTTCATTAATGTGTGATCAAATTACACTATTAATTTACAGATAACTTAGAATGGTTGGAATTGTGAGAGAGACATGATTACAGCAAACACCAAAATTATGCATTTCATCTGATGCTTATGAGAGTTTAAAGGAAGATCCCATTCTTTCACAGATGCATAGGCAAAGTGTACTGTAAACTGAAAACCTGTCACAGCTTCCCCTCTAGCACTGAAGCCACAGTATTACATCTCTTTTATTAGTATGTTTGCAGGGTTCATTACTAGAGAAAGGCTGTAAATGTCCTTAACCCTGGTATTAAATCTAATGTGACCCCACCCGGAGTGCTGCATCCAGTTCTGGGGCCCCAATCATAATAAGGATATGGACCTGTTGGAACAAGAACAGAAGAAGTCACAAAACAATCACAGGGCTGCAACACCTCTCCTATGAGGACAGACTGAGAGAGTGGGGTTTCTTCTGCCTGGAGAAGAGAAGGCTCTGGGGAGACCTTGTAGCTCCTTCTGATACCTAAGGGGGCTACAAGAAACATGGAGAGGGACTTTTTACAAAAGCATGTAGTGACACGACAAGGGGGGATTGCTTTAAACTGACAGAGAAGAAGTCAGATTAGATTAGGTTTTAGGAACAAATTCTTTACTCTGAATGTGGTGAGGCTCTGGAACAGGTTGCCCAGAGAATCTGTGGGTGCCCTATCGCCGGAACTTTTCAAGGCCAGGTTGGATGGGGCTTTGGGTGACCTGGTTGAGTGAAAGTTGTCCCTGCCCAAGGCAAGAGATTTAGAACAAGATGACCTTTAAGGTCCCTTCCAACCCAAACCATGCTATGATTCTATTTAACTTTTTTTCAGTTATTTTTTTGTATCGACTCAACAGAACAGGATCCTACAAATCCAACAAGCTGTAAACCTGGTTTCTGTGTGAATGGGGAAAAAAAAATTGCAAGCTAAGAAAGAAAGCATTTCCTGGTTGGTAGCCAGGAAATGGAGCCTGTTCAGTGACCTCCAATGATACAGAGATGCTGGTGGTTACAGACTTCTCTCAAGAGTGTAACATGGAGTATTGTTCGTGGAGTGAGGAAAAGGGCAGTTTTCATAAAAGCAGAACTTAGAGGCATTGCAGTTGTGGCATAAAACGGTGGGTTTTACCTGTTATTAGTTTTTCACCATTTCCCTCTCCTATGCACACCAGGGGTTTGTTGCTACGGCATATTGAAGAGCAGACCTCTTTGGTGGGAGTGCTCAAGGCAGCCTGCTGCTGAAGAAATGCTGTACGCTCAGCCAGCACTTTTCTTGGCTTGTTCTCTTAATAGCTAAGGTCATTCCAGGTCATGGATGCATGGATGCTCTTCCATGCCTGCCAACAACTTTTCTTGGCTTGTTCTCAATATACTAAGGTCATTCCAGGTCATGGACACATCTGACTGCCTAGCAACAACCAGTGGATGGTCACACCCAGCGTCAGCCTTTGACACGATCTCTCACAGCATCCTCATAGGCAAACTCAGGAAGTGGAGACTGGATGAGTGGACAGTGAGGTGGCTGAGTGCGGATATCAGAGGGTCATAGTCGGTGGCACAGGGTCTAGTTCTAGGCCTGTCACTAGTGGTGTTCCTCAAAGTTCAGTACTGGGCCCAGTATTGTTTAGCTTACTGCTTAGGGACTAGGATGAAGGAGCAGATGCCCCCTCAGCAATTTCACTGATGACACAAAACTGGGAGGAGTGGCCAATACTCCAGAGGGCTGTGCAGCCCTTTGGAAGGACCTTGAGAGGCTGGAGAGATGGTTCTTCTTCTTGGGTAGAAAAGAATTGTCTGAGGTTCAACAAAGGCAAGTGCAGGATCCTGCATGTAGGGAAGAATAACCCCAAGAACCAGTGCAGGCTGGGGGCTGATCTGCTGGAAAGCAACTCTGCAGAGAAGGACCTGGGGGTCCTGGTAGAAAACAAGTTGTCCCTGAGCCAGCGGCATGCTGTTGTGGCCAAGAGGGCCAATGGAATTGTGGGGTACATTAGAAAGAGCATTGCCAGCAGGTCGAGGGAGTTGATCCTGCCCCTGTGCTCAGCCCTGGAGAGGCCACATCTGAAGTGCTGTGTCCAGTTCTGGGCTCCTCAGTACAAGAGAGACATGGAGCTCCTGTAGTGGGTCCAGCGAAGGGCTGCAAAGGTCATCAAGGGACTGGAGAACCTCTCTTATGAGGAAAGGCTGAGGGAGCTGGGCCTGTTGAGCCTTGAGTAGAGCTGACTAAGAGGGAACCTCATCCATGTCTGTAAGTATTTGAAGGGAGGACAAACCCAGGCTCTGCTCAGTGATGCTGAGCAATAGGACAAGAGGCAACGGGCAACTGATGCACAGCAAGTTCCACCTGAAAGTGAGGAAGAGCTTCTTTTCTGTGTGGATGACTCTGCACTGGCATAGATTGTCCAGAGGGGTTGTGGGGTCTCCCTCACTGGAGATATTCAAGAACCATCTGGATGCAATCCTGTGCAATGTGTTCTAGGATGACCCAGCTTGAGCAGAGAGGTTGCACCAGATCCACCCACTGTGGTCCCTTCCAACCTGACCCATTCTGTGATTCTGTGACAGTGACAGAAGAAAATTCTCAGTGTGAGTTGAGGAGTATTTGACAGAAATGTTACTGGAATGGAGGATCAAAGTCACTGTGTTCTCTGGGATAGCTGGATCAGCACGTTTTCCTGTGGCTGTAAATCAAGGACTCCTTGATTCAGATGACATATTTAAGAGCTACCTCTTAAATACAAATAACTACATTAAATCCTACAAGAATAGGTTTTCTTCTGAACCCATTTCACTTTTGACAGGGACACTACTGTTTGGCAGTGTGGCTAAATTCCACACGGGAGGTACCAACATGCAGACTAGTTATCGTAGCTCTGAATTGTCACCTAATTGTTTTTGTGCTAGCTCTGTCAGTATGACTCATTCCTAATTTGCATAATTTGCAAGACACTTGAACTGGTAACTGTAGTAAACTTCAGAAATCCAGAAATGATGACACATGTTCACAAAAATAAACCCAGGCCAAGCCTGTTCTGTCTCTGAGGATGTCTGGTTAGTCTATTTAATGCATGTTGGCACAGAAAATCAGCTGATGAGAGAGTCTCTTCAAAAACAAAACTGAGGCAAAGTTTTTGCAAAGGAGGAAGCAGTCATCAAAACTTGTCTATGTAATTATGGGCTATACAGATTCTTGTATTTACTGAAACAGAGGAAATGGAACAACTTTAAGCTACATGTTTAAAATATGCTTCAGCCAATACCCAGTACCTTTAAAATCTACCTTCATGTCTCTTTGCTTTGGCCTTAATTGATGTTTCCACAGCACGGTAATCTCTGGTAGAGAAAGGAGAACAGGAGACCTCTCTACAATCCATTTTTACAATGCTTCTCTGGTTGTTTAACACTGAATTATGAGGAATTCTTGCCTCTACATTAAGAGATGAGTGTAGAATAATGTTAGTGATGGGGAATAGGTGTCCTTTTAAAACGATAATGTTTAGAAGTCTTAGATTGGTGACAATCTTTATGTACTTCCAGCTAATGAAGCATATGTATGAACAGGACTGTGGGGAAAGCTGGGGCTCAGTTAAGACCAGTAAACTCTGTTCTCCTTAGAGTCTGAAAATGCAACACCTGGGAAAATGAAGGAAAAAGAAAAATAAAAAACTCCAAGGACTCCTTATGGGAATCAATATATTTGCCTCTCTCCCTCCTACAGAGATTAGAGAAGTAGCCACTTCTTGTTGTGGGGTCAGAAACTCTGCTCATGATTAAATTGCTAAATAGTGTGCTGAATGCTCAGTCTTTACTTAATGTTGATCCTTTCTAGTCTCCATTGTGTCATGGAGTTTCAGCCTAACCACAGCTTCTCAATGGAAATCCCCAATAGGTAATATTTTCTTTTTCCTTTATTCCTTTGATATTTATCGTACAAAAGCTACATGGAAGTTACTCCTTTTTTTCAAGCCATTGCAGCAGAGGACAAAGATTGAAGGAGAGGCCACCCAGGGAAGGACATAATCTTTAGATAAATACTTGTACCCCTTCCCTAAGTTCTTATCTCTGGCCCATAGAGCTGGGAACTGAGCCAGTCTCATGGCATTGCAGCAAGTGTGCATGAGCAGGGGGTGGGATACACCATCTTCTCATTCGTTATCTCAGTGTAACAAACCCAATTACTCAATTTAACACGTTGATCAATTCAATGCTATCCTTTCCCCTTGACTTAAAATATTACTGCATATCCTCAAAAAGCTGCTCCAGTGGGTCACCCATATGACCACAGCAGCACAGATAGAAATGTACCTCTCTTGCAACATCTCCTCCTCCTCTGCTGTTAGCTTGGCTTGCAGAGCCCTCAAATCCCCATCCTGATTTCTGGGATAATGGGCATTGGATTGAAGATGCACTAAAAGGTGCCACCCCTCTTCTGCCCAGAGGGGTGGTGCCAATCACTGCCACTTGCTCAGAGAAGTGGATTCCCCCTCTGCTGTGGCTTTTGCCACCCACTGTGTGTCAGTGTAAGTTTCTGGCCCATAGGAAAGCAAAATAATCACAGGAACTCTCAGTGGTGTCTTACTGTCTGCATTGCAGTTTCATGAGCTCCCAGTCAAGACCTCACTAGAGAGACTGTTTGATTTCTTCTTTTCTTCCCCCCCTTTTTTCTTCCTTCCTTCCTTCCTCCCTTTTCTCATTCTCTCTTTTTATTTACTTTTTTTTCCCTTTCTCTATTTTTCTCCTCTTTTGGGAGACAACATATTTGTGTACTACCTCCTACCTTCTTAAAACTCAGCATTTTGCATTGCAGGATTGCTCAGATATCTGCAAAAAAAAAAATAAAAAATCTGTATTGTGCCCCAGGATGGGGGAACTGCAGATGACAGCTTTTGGCAGGATTTCATGTGTTTGCTCACTGGGGTGGCCTGAAAAGCCTGATATTCAGGTTTCCTCAAAGAGGACCTGAAATTACACACAGTCCATATTTGACCCCATGTTTGAAGAAGATGACCTCATGACTGTGAACACCCTGTTCAACAGTTTGATCCGTGGCAGCAAAGGCGCTGTCAGAGTAAAAAGCACTTTGAAAACTGCTTTAAAAGACTCTGTTTTTTCCTCTGCATGGTAAAATTAATTTAACCAATTTCCTTCCTTGTATTAGCCAGGTCATAATAATGATCAGTCACGCTTACATAAAAGGGTTTATTTTTAAAAAAGGGGAATGAACAAGATACAGAAAACAGCTTGATTTTCATGGTAAGATGCCCAGACTTGGCACAGACAGATATAGTGGCTGTGCAACAAGTTTCCAAACACAGCCTTTATGTTTGTGACACCTTCATATAGACTGTAAACGGAAGAAGGGAGACAAGAGGTTCCTTTTTTTTTGAAGCATAAGCCTCCAAAACACCTTTCCAGCTTTCAAAAGAGATGGAGATTGGTTGCTCACTGAGGGTGTTCTTCAGTTCAATCCTGAGAAACCCGTGGCTTTGCCGTGCGGCATCTCCAGTGCTATGCTGCCCATCTAGATGTGCTGGGGACTTAGATGTGAAAGATGCCATGGAAGAAGGGAAGGGTGAGGTGGGGGAAGTTTTGAAGTCTCCAGAGCCTTTTAGCTGTTTTGGGATGAAGGAGGAAAGGACAAGGAGTGAAAGGAAGAGTTCAGGAGATGATAAAAAGTGTGATGTTTACATGTGCTGAGGTCAAGTGACCATGGAAGCAGTAACAAACCCCTGAAAACCTGAGTAGTATCTCACTGTTTTAAAGCTGGTAAAGCAAAAGCTATAGGAGATGCATGGACCTCAGTGCAGGAAGCTCTTACCAAAGATTTTCCCAGGCTAATTCTCAGGAAAGGGCTGTTTTGTGCTTTTGGAGTGGAAACATAGAGCTGTTCTGCAGAGAGGAAAAGGAAACAAAGGCCTGAGCACTCAGAAAATTGTTTTAAAATTGAGGTTTTGCAGGAGATAATTCAGAGGGAGACTGTGAAGCCTCCTAGAATACAGGTATCGCATAATTTCAACAGAGGGTTAATTTATTATTTGTCATGACTGGGCACATCACCTCCGGCCAGAAGTCACCCAGCAGAGCTGTGAGTCATCCCCTGAGGCAGCCCTCAAACCAGTAAAGTTCCCATCCATTTTCCAGCTTTGCTGGAGTTGTGTATGCAGTCAAACCTCAAGTTACTGTTTCAAAAACCACAAAAAATCACCCTTTCAAGTCTGGGAGAAAATAAATATTGAAATTCTTGGACTCTGTGACAAGCCTTTCAGACATTACTTGCTTGTTGAAAAGCTTAATCCTGAAAAGGTCCCTGCTTTGAAGCACAATGAAATCAGTCACCCTGGTTTTGTCCTGCTTCTGTAAATATATATATTGAAAGGTCCCCAAAGCCCAGTGCATTAATCTTTTCCATTTATAACTTTGCGAAAAACCTCAGACCTCACCTTGAAGTCTTCTCAGAGTATGTATGGTTTTGATTTAAATGTGATTGTTGATGCTTGAGCTTTTCTTCACCTTGTAGTTCAGCCCTGTCTGACTGACAATAAAGCTATTTTCTCTGACCAGCTACAGTAACAGATCCCTTTGGGCACAGTGGGCTGAGCAGTTCCTTTCCACTGTTACTGTGTGGTGTAATCAAAGATCAGTGTTGTCTGATTAAGACCTTCATCTGTGCAGCTGTCAGGAGTTTATCTGGCTGAATGAGGTGCTGAAACGAAGCACTGTAGTTTACCTGGACTTCTTCAAGCGCCTCTTATCTTGCTTTGTTGTTGCTGGCAGGTTGAAAAGGCAATGATCATCTGAAAGTGAGATGATCCCATTTTCCTGACTCAGGGCCCGTGCTTTCACTTGATGGCTGTTACTGAGAGAAAAAGTGCTCTGAAAGAAAGGACTACAAGCCACTTATGAGAAAGTAGGTTCATTCAGAAACTGAGGATGTTTCTTGGAGTCTGGGCAACAGGACTTGGGGGGCTGCATCCCACCCTGGGAAACTGAGTTCCGGTGTGACTGTGTGAGGCCTTCAGACACGGCTCACCCCTTCACAGAAGTATTTCCCGATAGATAATTTGATATTGCATTTTTGACATTCACACTGTAGCATAAATTCCTTCAGTTTGGAGGCAGGCTCAATACTGTGCTATTAGACAGGCGACCAAAAATTCCTGTCAGCTGTTTGCAAACAGCTGCAAGTTGTCTCTGCAAGAGAAGAAAGGAGCAACAACAGGCTCTAATTATTTGAAGTTGAAAAACTGTTTTTGGAATAGAACGTTGTGTTTAGGGATAGTTCTTGACCAGAGAAACTACCTAAATTTGTCAAAATTATATTTGCTGATTAGCCTTCACTGATCGCTTGTGGCTAGTGTGGGTTCATGGAAGAGGGAGTTAATTTTAGTCAAGTAGTCTTTAACAACAAAAATAATTTCAGGTTTTGGGGAATACCAAATGAAATTTTTGCTTCTGATGCCATATCTTTGTAGAGAAGCTGGGGACAGCTGTGGGGAGCTGGAGACAGCTGGTTTTGTTTCACATGAAAGCAACACTGCTGCTAGTTCTGCTTCAATGTCATGAAGGTGCGTGAGTGGAAATTTTAGATGTGTGGCTGTAGTTTGCAGCTCACTCGGTCAAGGATGACTTTTCTGCCTTCAACAGAAAGGATGGTAGAGGCAAAATGCCCTTTTTAGTGTCACTTGGCCTCATTTGCGCCATTCACAGCATCTAGGTGAAGTTTCCATAGCTGTTCAAAGCAGGCCAGGGACTGAGAGGAGGAACATCTGTGGCACCTGTGCATGGGCACAGTCCACGTGGCAGCCAAGCCCACAGCTCTGGCCCCAGCCGCCCACGAGAAGCAGATGGGTTCAGCTCCCCTGGCATCGCACAGGCAGCTGCAGCTCTGAGGCTGGTACCAATTTAATTTTGTATCTGGGCTTCGTGCCACCTGCGAGCCTCGTGGTAAACCTGTGAGAAGTTTTTCTGCGGGTGGGTGTTCATTAGCATGTCCACTTGTCTTCTCCCTTGTGATCAGGGAGCAGCAAGCTTACAATCATATCTGCCAAACTGGCAAAGGTAGGCTCATGTCCGGCTGGAGCTCTGGCACCTTCAGCCAATGTGAGTCTCTCAGTCTAGAAACTTTTTGAGGCAGCTGATGACAGATTCGGCTCTAAACTGTCCCTGGAGAAGTATGTGTTTCCTTCAAACTTGCTCTCCTGTCAAGTGGAAGTTCCCTGTACTGGGACAAAGGGGACAATTTTTATTAATTTTATTAATATAAAAGAATCAGAAAATCAATAAAATGTCTTACACTTTCCCACAGTAAGACATAATGTTGATTTGAAGTTGGCTGGGGCTGGAGGTAGGTGCTTGAAGTCCTGCTCCAGAGGTTTGTGCAATTCAGAAATGGTATACTTGCCAGACAGGAAACCATCTTTGGCTGGTTTCACTCCAATGCCAGCAGCCATGGCTGCTAACTTCCCTCTTCAGAAGTTTATTTTTCAGTACTTTCTGGTTTGCTGTGTAGCAAGGGAATGAGGTAAGAAATTTTTCACCAGAAGTGTCCATGGGTGGTCTGTATGTCTCATATCTCAGCAGTACAGGGGAAGGTACCAAGAGGGTTTGCTGAGACTTAATGTGGCTGAGGATATGTAGAAATGGAAGGGACAAGATCACAGAGGACAGCTCTTATTTCAGAGTGCCAAACCCTGCAGAACTGGACTTAAAGAAAATCTGGACTTGCCTGTCCAGGTCTTTGGTTCAATCCAGAAATAATCAGGCATCAAATTAATTCTGAGCATTCCTGTTCAGCCTAGAGGGATTGGTGGTCAAACACGTTATTTCTGCACATGCCATAGTTTTCTCTCCAAAACAGGAAAGCAATGATATCTCTGACTTTCCAAGGAAAATGCCTTCTTGCTATTCTCATTAACCTGTAGTAAAGAAAGTAAGGGTGGGCAAAAATGACACCTACTGGACACATTTGGGTACGATCTCCGAGAGTTGTCTAAATCTAAAAATATTGGTCTTTTAAAGCAGATGGCTACAATTACTGGGCTATTTTCGGGACTTGAGAGTCTAAGTACTTCTGTCCTCTAATAGGATTGTTGGGCATTGTTGTTATATTTATAGCAAAGTGAGTTCAAATTCAGGACATCTAAGGGCAACACTAACGTTTATCAGGAAAATATTGCACTGTTTCTGTGATTCAGTTCCCTTGCCCATAAATTGTGGAAGTCCTTTGGTTTCTTCCCTGCTACATCAAGACCACATTGTTTACTCCCTGAATTGTATTTTAGAGCTGAAGAATGACTAAAACTCCTTATTGTTTAAAACTCCGTATTTCATGCTTATGGTAAGCATTTTAAGAAGGATAGAAAGGGATAGCTTGGGAGCTACCAACCTGCCAGCCTCTCCTCTGTGCCTGGAAGATCACAGTACAGGTGCCCTAGAAGATCTGCTAAGGTACATGGAGAACTGGGAGGTGATTTGAGACAACTAGCATGGCTTCACCAGGGGCAAGTTCTGCCAGACCAACCCACTGGCCTTCTGTGATGAGGTGACTGCATCAGTGGACAAGGGAAGGGTTACAGATGTCATTTATCTGGACTTCTTACAGAAGCCTCTGATGTGCACCCTGACAATATCCTTCTCTCCAAATTCGAGAGAGAAGGATTTGATGGATGTGCTATTTGGTGGATAAGAAATTGTCTGGTTGATTGCATCCAGAGGGTAACGGTCAATGGCTAAATGTCCGGATGGAGATCAGTGATGAGTGGTATCCCTTAGGGGTCTGTACTGAGACCAGGACTATTCATCAGTGACAAAGACAGTGGGATCGAGTGCACCCTCAGAAAAGTTTGTAAATGTCACCAAGCAGAGAGATGCTGTTGACACATCTGAAGGACAGGATGCCATCCAGAGGGACCTGGACAAGCCGAAGGAGTGGGCCCATGGGAAAATCATAAGGTTCAGCAAGGTAAAGGGTAAGGTGCTCCACCTGGGTCAGGCCAACCTCCGGTGCCACCACAGGCTGGGGGATGAACAGATCAAGAGCAGCCCTGCTGGGAAGGACTTGGGGTGCTGGTGGGTGAGAGGGTGGACATGATATGGCCATGTGCACTCACAGCCCAGAAACCAATCCTGTCCTGGGCTGCATCCAAAGCAGGGTGGGCAGCAGGTGAGGGAGGGGATTCTGCCCCTCTGCTCTGCTCTAGTGAGACTCCTGGAGCACTGCATCCAGCTCTGGGATCCCCAGGACAGGAAGGTCCATACCTGTTAGAGCAAGTCCAGCAGAGGCCACAAAGATGATTAGGAGGCTGGAGCACCTCTCTTCTGAGAATAGGCTGAGTGATTTGGGATTGTTCAGCCTGGAGAAGAGAAGGCTCCAGGAAGAACTTATTGTGGCCTTTCAATTATTAATATTTAATAAGAAACACAGGAACAGATTTTTTAACAGGGTCTGTTGTGATAGGACAAGGTATGATGGTTTTAAAATAAAAGAGGGTAGATTCAGATTATTATAAGGAAGAAATTTTTTACTATGAGGGTGGTGAAACACCAAATGTAACAGGTTGCTCAGAGCTGGTCGATGCCCCATGAAGGTCATGATGGATGGGGCTCTGTTCGATGCAATGGAGTTGGAAATGGCCCTGATCATGACCTTTAAATGTTCCTTTCAACCTAAACTTTTCTATGATGCTGTAGTTCTATGATTCTCTGTGGACTCAAATTTAGGAGACGGAAGTGCAAAGGGCAGGATGTCTTTTCTCATACTAGCAAAAAAAAGTTCATCATCCGGAACTATTCTGATACAAAACCAATTTGATTTGACATAGAGTGAATAAATGTTATTTCTTTATGCTGAAAAATGTTGATTCTGAGGCCCCAAAGTAGCAAGTCACAAAGGTGATGTCCTGCTGTAGGGTGGCCTTTGGACTGGCAATTCTCATACAGGATAATCAGCTGGGGAATAAGCTTGGCCACCTGAGACAGAATTTTTTCTCATGGGATTTTTTCCCCACCATGTCTACTGCTTCATAGTTACCTGTCTTTAATTAAACACCAATTCATTGTCCAGTTTTTCTCTGCTGCAAGATTTTTTTGCAACTCAGTGCAGCAGTAGTAAGACTGTTCTACAAATCATCTACAAATCATCTACAAATTGGCCCCATGAGTACTAGTGCCTCATAGGTGGAAGCGATGTAGTTACTGTGAGAAGTAATTGTGGTTTCTGATGTGAAATTCTCTTCTCTGATTGGTTTGGCCAAGGCTAGGATAGGGTCAGTGTCAGCACCAAGTGAGGACAGGTTCACAAGAGAGTTCCACAGCTTGCTGGCAGGTAATGGGAATTTGGAGCTGGATTAGAGCGAACACAGAAAGGAAAAGTTTTGAATGTTTATGCAGTGCCTTAAAATACCAGGATTTATATTTGACACATAGAACAAAACATACCAGTAAAAGGGAAATTGTAGGGGAAAAAAATCCTTTAGAAAAAAATCTCTGAAAAATGAAAGTCAGAGAGATGCAGTCAGGAGCACCGCATATGCACTGCTGATCATCAGCTGTGTATTCAGGAGGTGTTTGGGATGGAAGAGAGGACCTCACCTACTGAGCTGAACTTCAGTAGTGAATAGTAAGAGATTTAGGGCTGTGAATTGACTGTGTTATACCCAATTTCTCAGTTTTCTGGTGGCTTGGCTCCCTCTGCTGTGTGTGTGAGCTGGTCTGTGACAGGAGGATTTGGATGGGCTTTCAAGGGAAATCAAAGGAGTGGTTTTAAGAAAAAAAAAATTAGAGGAAATGTTGTGTCAAAATGTGCCAAGCTATTACTCACTCGCTGTATTTCTCCTGGTAGTGTCCAACCCCTCAGCAGCTTCACCAGAGCTAGCAGTGCTGGGGTAGGGGCCAGGCAGATCACTGTCAACATTCATAACCCAATTTGTTTATTAGGAGACTCACACTTCCAGTGTCATACGGGAAGATCTTTTTTTTTTTCTTTCTCTACTGCTAAAACAACAGCTTAATATAAAATTAAAGAAGAATGTAAATTTACACTACTTATTGCTAAGGGAGTTCTTTGTTCCTAGTGGATCATTAGTCTACATATTAGTATTTTCATGCTGGTTTCCTTATTATCCTTGCTGGTTTTCAGTTTCCGTTTAGTGATCTCTTTCCTTTCTCATAGTCACGTTGCACTTCTCACTGCACTAGGCTGAGTATAAACTACTGATGACTGTATGCTGGCAGGTGTCTTATCAAAGGTACCTCCAGGGCATTTGAAGTGGGTTGTTTCGTTAGCCTCACACCTACTGTGGGTGAATTAGAACAATCACTATTTTAGGGCTGCTTTAAGTGAACTCTGTTCAATAAATTAAGAGGATAATATACGTTAAACAGCTTTGTGGTTGGATGGTCTCTGCAAGCTCCAGCTGCAACAACTGAGAGGTCAGTCAGCACAAGAAATTATCAAGTGCATTAAACGTGTGCCAGGAAAAGCCATCTGGTCTGAAGTACAACAAAGCTTGTGTTTGTCAAGACAAACCTCAGTGAGGCTGTTTGTCAAGAAGCTGTGAATGCCCCATCCCTGGAAGTGTTCAAGGTCAGGTTGGATGGGGCTGTGATCAGCCTGGTCTAGTGGAAGGTGTCCCTGCCCATGTCAGGGAGGTTGGAATGAGATGACCTTTAGGGTCTCTTCCAATCCAAACCATTCTGTGATTCTATGATCAAGACTCAAACATGTCATCATGAATGCCTAAATGAAGGACAAGTTGCTTTACTCCTCTTTTTTGAGCCATTTGAAAACTAGGGCTTCCATCCATGTGAAAGCCTAAAGCAGTCAATGAGACTCTTTCTGTGAGCTTGATGAGTTTGGGTTCGGGCTGTAAATGAAGTAAAAGGAAAACTTTTGACTGCAGTTAGCAATGGCGTTTGCAAAAGCTCTGTTCATTTCTTCAGAAGCAGCTGTTGAGCAATGCTGGATATTTTGAGATGTCCTGTCTAGGTACAGCTATGTGTGGGCAGGAGAGACTGTAAAAAACTGCCTCAAAACCTGTGTTCAACTTTATTGTGTATACCTGAACGCTTCGCTATTTCCTTCCCATGTTTGCTCATCTAGATTGTTTTAACAGATAAACATCGTTCCAGACTTTGGATATTTGTTTTTCATTCGGATGCAGATTAGATACAGTGACAGGAAGGCTAATATGCTCATTTCAGCCAAGTTTTCATTCCAGAGATGGCTGCTGATTAGCCCAATTATGACCCTAAAAAAACCCTGAAGGACTGAACTGAGAAAGATAAAACTGTATGAGACAGTTTCCCTACTTTTAAACCAGGTTTTTTGATATTGACAGCATCTGAGTCCAGGCAAGGGCGACATCAATTTGTGATGGTGTCTGTGTCCCCTGGTGTTTCATCCTTAGCGTAACTCCAGTAGAACCAGGTTTCTGGCCTTTGTAAGTAAAAAGTAACACACAATAATGGATATTAAGGTCATTTACAGGTGAATGAGAAGTAGTTAAAGAAAGCTGTTGCCTAGTTATGCTTAGATTTTGAAAGGTGTTGCAAATGACTGTTAATTTGATTTAAAATGCTAGATGTAATTTCAAAGTTACTGGAACACCTTGTTAATCAGAATGTAGCCACTTGTGGATGCATCTTTAAGTATACCTGACTAGTCCTTTTTCTACTGCTGTAGAGGTCAAGACATACAGTCATATTTCAAGGAAATATGAGTCAACCTGTAATTGTTTTTAACCTCAGACTTCAGGGACAGTAGTAATCTGTTCTGCATCTTCAGACATCTGCAGGTTCATTTATTTACTGACCTTTAAGAAGTGGTTTAGTTCTGGTGTTACAGACGTTCTCAAAGGGGATTTACCACGGATGGTAAAAGAAAGGTTAATCCCTCCCAAAAAATCAAATTCTGCTGAATTCTGAACAAAACACTTTTCTTTCCAGAACTGGATTGAATTTGCACCAATAAAGAGATGCATCTGTTCTGCTTTGTCCCTGATTCGTAGAGCCTCACCTCTGCTGGTGTTGCTAACCCCAGAGGCAGGCAGAAGTATCAGAGGCAAGCTGGTGGGAATCATATCAATAAAGTCAGATTGATTTATCAGAGCTGGAAGGGAAAGGGAAATATTGTGGATTAATAAAGTCTGTGTTACAGTAGTTGCTCTAAACCATGTCTATTTTTGTGTTGTAGCTGTAGGACTGGTGTCACCAATAAAGGAGGTGAACACCCAAGGTTTCAGGCCTTTTTCAAGCATGACTGAACATTGAGATAGGGCTTTTAAATATGTATGTGTTGTCATTTCTCTTCTCATGTGTTAGATTCATACTGCCTTGCCCGAAAAAACTCCCCAGTTTCTGTTTTTCTTCTAGCTGCACCACCAGCCCCAGACAAATGACTGGGTCTTGATTGTTTCCAAGAGTTGGGTTTATGAGCACTGTTGCTTTGCATTTGATTACTTCATGTTTGGAGGCCAATTAGGGAAGGGTCAAAGGGTTGGTATGTTTATGCACGTTCAGAGCTGAAAATGACTGTGTGTTGTGAGCTATGCCACCACCTGCTTTGCTGAATGCTGAGTGCAGACCTGGGTGGAGATGGAATTCTCTGCTAACCTTTATCTTATCTGAAAAGCCATTGAGTTAGGAGAAGAAATACTCAGGTGATGTGTGGTTGGGTGAGGGGATGACTTCTCACTTCAGTGGCTTGTGGGATCCTCTTCTCTCCAGGCAACAGTACTGCAAATGAAACATGTGCACAGTTAAGGCACAGAAGGTCTTGTTTGGGAATATGTCAACGCTCTGCAGAGACCGCTCAGCTGCTGATGTGAAATCACAGCATTGTGCCGGGAGCCGAAAGGTGGTGCTGTTACTACAAGAAAGAGGAGAAAAAAAGTGGATCTCAATCTCTTCAGTGATGTGAATCAGCTAGGGAGCAAGGTGAGATCTTAGGGCCCTCCCTGCTTTTTCCAGGTAATGCAATGCTCCAGGGCTATCTCAATTTACAGGACAACTGGTGCTGATGGGTAGAGTCCCGGAAAGAGATAAAACACGACACAAAAATATGCACCTGGAGGGAGGAGAAGGAAGAAAAAGAGGAAGGAAATCACTGGATTTCCTTACGAGGCATAAGACAGAAAGTGAGATTGGAGAGAGGTGGCAGCTGATGCTGGGCTGGGCTCTGCAGGGCATACAGCCCATCACGCGCTCTGTGAGGAGTCAGACACAGAGCTGCTACCTGACCTAAATGTAAATAAGGAAATGGAAGCATTAAAGGTCCTCAAAAGTAAGTACGAAAGCAGTGGGAGTTCAGTGTGAAGTTCAGTGCACAGCCTTGGCTTTAGGGAAGTTGCTGTATCAAGTCACTTGAGGAAACATCAAGACAGCCAAACTCTACCACCATTACTGTCTGGCCATGAGATGCTGCACTGCCCATCTGAGGTATCGGGCATGGCATTCTCTATCCTCTTCCTTCTCACTCTTCTAGGTCACAGGTACAGCCCCACTGTGAAAACCCACAAAGCGGAGTCTGAACTGATGTTCCTCCGCTCTCCCTGTGACTACAAGCCTTACTGAATGACTGCAACAGGCAATTTGTTAAATGAATTGGAAACATTGCTCAGGAATGAGCTAAACTGCGCAAGACACCACCCAAACCTAATTTCTGTAGTTGCAGATTAATGGCAGCAGGTGTAAGTGCCTGCTGTGTTGTTCAACTCGGGCTCGTGCTTTTGAGCAGAAACATTGCTGATTCTTGCAGCTCACCCTTCAGGACCTTTTTCCCTCCCAAAGATAAAGAAAAATAAGTGTGTGAGGAGCGATGTATGACAAAGGACAAGCAGAAGGGTGAATGGTTATAAACGTACCACCAGGAGCCTGAATGGGGACTCCCAGCACCCAGGTTTCCCTGGAAATGCTCTGCCTTAGCTCTACCACTAGCTGTGGTTTGGTGGTCTTGTGTCCTGTTGCCTCTCCTGGCATTAAGAGCCTGAACTCCAGACACTGCTCAACATGATCTCAACTGTTAGACCTAGAAAGCAGATGCTATAAAAACTTGCGTTTCCTCAGGAGATAAGAATTGGAAATGAACTATATTTGGTCTCTACTTAAGGATCTACAGTTCTTATTAATACCAACATGAGTTAATCAGAGGCCTAGATTGGAGTGCAGCAGCGTAGGTCTGTAATCAAAATCTTTGTAATCAGAAACGTGCCAAACACTAAATGAATGTGTCAGACTATCCCTATGACATAAGTGTGTTGTACCTGAACAAGAGATAAGTGGGAATAAACAGCAAATATTTGGAAGAACAGTTGCTCTGTTTCTGCGTGCTGGGGAGTTGAGTGCATGTAGCTCAGGGTTCTTGCTGTGCAGTGATATTCGTGTTTGTACTGGATGTTTTCACTTCTTATCATCAGTGTCTTAAAGCTTGTTTATTGAACTCTGGGTCAGTTTATTCAGGTTTAATGACTCTTCCACCACATGTTTTCATTTCAAGCACATTTTTGCGGGGGGAGCATTTTGTGTGCATTTGTGTGGCTCTTTCAGGAGGTTGATCTTGGGTCATTCGTTGAACTAGTAGATGGATGATATGAGTGACTGTGATGGTCTTCTTTTCTTTCTTTCTTTCTTTTTTTTTAAAATGTGTGTTCTGTTTCTGTAGAGTGTAGTTGATGAGGATGAAAAAGAATGTGGTTTCTGGAGGATAATATTAGCCTGCATCAGAGTTTGTCTCCCAGAAAGAGAGGGAGATGGTCTTGTAGGTTGTGCATAAATGTGTGGAATTTAATGACCCATGCTTTTTTCTTGGTGTTGCTGTAATTCTTTTGAGGAAACCATGACAGAGAATTCAACTAGAGGTTTTATTTGTGGTAACACATATTGTGGCTTCAGTAGAAAGCAGATTGGGATGTTCTACCTTTATTTCTGCTTGTGTAGGAGGCCTTGGTGAACATAAGAGAGAACATGTGTGTTTACTAGAGGATACTCTCTGACTGGGGGATATCAAGCTGTAATAAATCTGAGTTTCTGAGTAGTTCCCACACTGTCTTCTCATGCTTTCACAAGCACAATAAACAGCTTCCAAAAGACTCTGTATCAAACACTTATAGAACCAGGGCTGGCAGGTCGGGCTGTGTTTCTAAATGCACATCTGGAACGTAGAGGCATCGACCTCTTGAGTTAACCAGCAGTCTACAGATGTGTCTGTTCATGAGTGAAAGAGAGAGCTGTGGAAACTGTCATTTTCATGCGAGCTGCTTCCTGTGTGTCAGGATGTGGTGACAAATCATCCAGCCTGTACAGTGCTTCGGAAGGACAGGGAGTATTTCACTGCAAACTTTCTCACTAAGAGCTGGACACTGGTAGTTTTCTCATCCACCCGAAGGATATTCTGAATATCCATATGAATGACTGTGAGGGTTGCTATCGGAGGCCTTTCCGTGGGCTGTGTCATGGATTTGAAGCATCTCCAGCCACTGATGCCTGTGGCTTACTATGCACAATATGCAAAGGGGTGTTTGCTCTTTTTCAGATAGGGTTGACTGAAAGTGAACCTTTGCCTTCAAGATATCATGGGTGCTCCCTGATCACGCCGTCCTGTACTCTTGTTCACTCAGTGGGGAACCTGAACTTAAGATATGAGCACCTTGAATGGGAGAACAGGAGCTTCCAGAGACATAAAGTTCCCACTTTGTTTTTCACAAGATCTTTCACCACTTTGTAATTAAAAAAGCATGAGAGTACTATTCTGATAATTTTGTTTTTCAATTAAGAAGCAAACAAAATGCCTGATGTCTGATTTAAACCTGAATTACCATGAAAAGCATACAAGAAAAAAGAAGAAACCTGCAAAACTGATGGGGGAAGTGAAGTGTCTTTCCTTCATATGATGTAAAATTTTCAGCCCTTTGCAATGTGGCTTCTCCATGAAAAGGTGTAACTTTTCTTCTGTCCCCTGCCTATGGACAACTCCCTTTGTGTTAAATACCTCTACTCTTCAATACCTCCTCCAAAAGTAGTATCTTAGTTCTTAAGTGTATTTAAATGCAAAGCAACTCTCCTGTGTACCATAATCTGGATTCTTAAGAATTTTTCTTGATGCTTTGAAATCCAAGAAGTTCTCAAAAACTCAGTGGGATGTGTTGAGTCTTCACAAGGTTTTTCCTTCTTCAGAAATAATTTTATGATCTTGCATAAGAGATTTAAGTATATTCGATACCTGTCTTTGCCAAAGCATCTTTGTATGGCACTGGTTGAATCATTTAATCATTTTTTCTAGTTTACACCTCCAAAGAAAAACACCAGTAATTCATTGCTTCATCAAGTGATTGTGATGATAAATTACATATATGTAGCTGCAGGAGTCAGGCAGTTGGATTCTACACTGCCAAAAGCCAGACTTTACTATTCCCCCTCCAATAGTTGTTGGGCTTTTTTCTATATTATTGTTATTAATTTGTGTTGGGAGATAGCATCAAAGGTTGACTTGCAGTCACTGTTGAGCACTTAGAAGCTGATTTGATGGTCATTACAAGCACAACTAATTGCAGAAGGAAAGTTCTTGGAGTGATTTGATCCAGCCATAAAAGGGAAGAGCCTTTCAAGGTTAAGGTGGTTGTTCATAGTATAACTTCTTAAATGATGTCTGCACCCGTTTGTGTTGGGAGACAGAGTCAAAGATTGACTTGCAGTCAGGAGTGAGTCAGTTTTGATACCATCTTTTGGAACTGCTCTGTAGTTTGGACATGGAGCAAGCTTTAGTGCCTGAGATAAGAACGAAGCCTGGGGAGCAAGAAGGGAAAATTGTAATGGATTTGTATTGAGAAATCTTTCCCATATGAAGTAGCAGTTCTAACCTAAGAGTTATTTTTGTTCTGAGGTTACAGATCTACATAATGAGATAATCTGCAATAACAAATTTTCCCAGTTTTTGGGCACGGGCAAACCACATTGACTGGGAAATGTTGCCAAACTTCTCTGCAGCATACAAAACAATAATGAAGTGCTGTGAAAAGAAGTGTGTGTAATGAGTGGCATCTGTCTCCTTCATTATATATGCCATCTCCATGGCAGTAATTGCCACATTTATGTGGGTAAAATGTTTGATTCTAATGTCTGATTTATGAGTGACAGCCTGCATAGCGTATGCTATGGATGAGCATAGCTGATGTTGAAAGCTTTCATAATAACTGGAAAAAGTACAGTAGCCATTCTGCTGTATGAGTACAGAACAAATTTGTTTAAGACAAGAAATCAATACAAAACTGTTGAGTTCTGCATGTGTATGTGTAGAAGCTATTTTCATGTAAAAATCAAATGCACAAAAATGAAATGAGATCTGTTTTGCTTGCAAGGCAAGAGCACTCCCATGGCAGCTGTATGACTTTGGCAGTGTCTCAGGGGTATAATGGCTTATTTTTAAGTAGATTGATTTATTTTAGGTGCTGTAGATTTAAAGGACTTGTATGACTGACTGTGGAGTTGCAACTATATGTGTGTTGTATGCTTGAAGTTCGTTCAGTGAATAAAGATCTTCTGGAGATCTTTATACCAGTCCCCAGAAAAGTTTCCTTTTTTGGGGCGGTGGGAGATGAGCATTTTCTGTACTGATTCCATAAAACTGTGAGTGCATGTCTACTTTATTTTTGGCTCCTTTCTTTCCACATCCATAAAAACTCCTTAGACTTTCTGTAACCAAGTATTCCTTGCTGTGTCTGCCCAATTCCTTTGTACCAGCATTTTCCATTCTCTGAGGCTTTCTCATGGCTGTTCAGCACAAATACAGCATTATTAATTGTTTCAGTTGGCCAAAAAGGCATGACTCTACACTAAATAGATGCTGAACTTGTGAGAGCCACCTTTTTTGTCTGAATCCTTTCAGCAAATAATAAAAAAAAAAATACCAAGGCAATTCTTATTTTCTTTCATTCCACTTTAACCACTCACAAAAATTTCAGATGTCGGTTTATACTCCAGTCATTACATCATGGTTTTTATATGGGTTTTCTAAGCAATACTCGATGGCAGAATAATGCTGATGCTATTCAAGTCGATGCTAAAGTACTTGCATCCTGTAAGTGGTCTGGAGACCAGTGCTATAAAAGTGCTGACTGCTGCTCACAACTGCTGTGTGGGAGTGTGTGCTCTCTCAGTGGTGTTCACAGGTAGTCTCGGTTTTGGTCAAGAACTTTTTTGGCAAGCCGGGACTTATCAGGGAATTTTTTTCCACCAAAATGACTACTTCTATATCTGAGATACCAACCACCACACAAACATTAATTACAGTCTGTTCAAGAATGGGATGCCCAATACTACTTTCTACTACAGAAACATCTCTCTCTCCATTATTTGACAAATTATAAAACTTTAAAGAATGATATTTCAACACATTCCTGCAACACTACTGCTCTGAGTGATTCTGCTAACCAGCAAGGATTAGAGTACTGAATCGTACTGGTGTTAGAAAATATAGCCCAAAATGAGGAATGAATATCCCTTTTCCATCTTCTGCCCATCTTCTAATCTTTGGTCATTTTCTGGTTTGGCAAGGCTGTGTGTGTTAAATGATGGAAGGTAAATAATTTCTGTGAAGACTTTTTTTTTTTTTTTTTTTTTTTTTCAATTTTTCCACCTCTTTTCCAGTGACCTTTGTTCTGACAGAGAAAGCCAGGATATGCATTTTCATATGGGAAAAAATTAGCTAAAGAAAGACATCTAGATCAAGTGAGAATCATCTATATTGAAATGAGAGGAATTAAAAATGGAGTGCAATTCGTATGTCAGGAAGTTTGCCTGTAAAATGCTTTGGCACTTCTCAGAAACAACAAATTTTGGCAGAACTTTAGAGGAAGTCAAGGAGGGAAATTATAGAAGTGGTTTTTAAACTGAAACTAGTTATGTAAAGATGCCCATGATAACTTTATTTCTCTCCTGTTGAGTTCCAGCCACAGCCCCAGTGTGTTATGCTCTGTTCAAAAATCACAGAATCACAGAAAACATAGAATATGCTGAGTTGGAAGGGACCCACAAAAACCATCAAGTCCAACTCTTAGTAAATAATATCTGCTAGCTTCAGACTTCCACAAAGCCTGAGATAGAAAAATAGCCTCAGCCCAGAAAGATGAACAGGTTAGAGTTCTTCCTTTGCCTTTTCTGATGAACTCTAATAAACAACATATCCTGGTAGATCTTGGCCTTATTGGTTGTGTAAGTATGTACCCATAGATGCATACCTCAAAGCAATTTTTTCAAGTTACCTTCTTTCAGAATCCCTTTTATCTGATGACAAATGATTCTAGTCTGGATCTGAGAACTTTGGTCAAAACTGTTAGAGTTCTGTGATGGGTTTAAATTTTAACAAGTCAGCATTTCCCAAAGGAAAAAAAAAAAAATACTTTTTTTAGAGGTCCCATCTGGTAGTGCTTAGATCACAATATCTCTCTGAAACTAAAACAGATGGAATATTTTAAGGTGATTCATCCTTCTCTTCTCATTTCAAATTGTTTGCCTTCAGGAGGTGGGACTTTGAGGAACACTAAATTGGTAAGCCTGGCAAGAAAATATGAAAGTTGGCAGCACTGAGTGATGCAGTACTGAGAAGCTCCTTAAGTTCCATCTCTTAGATCTACAGCTGGTTAATCTGCAGCCTTCGTTTTAACAACTGGACTGCAATGATTCTCATATGACCAACTCACAAACAGTTAAGATGCCACTTCCATTGTGTTTGTTTGCTTTTGCTTCTTCTGTTTTCTTTCCTTTTTTATTTTGTTACTTTTTTTTTTCCCCTTTTGTTTGACAAGGTTCTCCCTGTTCACTTGTACCCATAAGGAGGCTATAGTAGCCTGCAAATGTGACGGTTGTCCATGTATTAAGGAACAACGAGGTGGAAGTACCCTACACCTCCATGTCTCCATTCCCCACTGAAAGGGATAGAAGACACTGTATTGATCAGACTGCAGAGACCACCTCAAAACAGGCCACTGTCTGTATATCTATATCACATCAAGTAAAGACTCCTAACTTACCCAGGATTTCTGACTCTATGTGTTGCTAATTTTGGACAAGGCATGGCTCCTTGGTGCAGTGGGAGTTGGGGAAAGGGCAGGAGAGCTTTGCTTTCCACTTTGGTCTCCGGTTGAAGTTTTATCCTAGAATAGAGTTGTTTCCTGGCAACTTTGTGTTGATATTGGGCTGAGATCTCCAAGCAGTGGCCTCTCATTTCTCAGTCAACTCCGTTCCAGGATTGGTACATATGTGTAAAGAAAATGTTACATTTAGAACATGAAGCTGTGTCAGAGGAAGTTTAGGTTGATTATTATGGGGCTGTCCTGGCCTTGCACAGGATTCCCCAAGAACCATGTGCCTGAGACCATTGTCCAAACGCTTCTTGAACTCTGCCAGTCTTGGTGCTGTGATCGCTTACCTGGGGAGTCTGTTCCAGTGCCCAGCCTCCCTCTGGGAGAAGAACCTTTCCTAACATCCAACCTAAACCTCCCCTGACACAGCTTCATGCCATTCCCTCAGGTTCTGTCACCATTCACCAGAGAGATCAGTGCCTGCCCCTCCTCTTCCCCTCACAAGGAGGTTGTAGACTGCAATGAGGTCTCCCCTCAGCCTCCTCTTCTCCAGGATGAAGAAATCATGTGGCCTCAGCCACTCCTCACACAGCTTCCCATCCAGGTGCCTCATCATCCTTGTAGTCCTCCTTTAGATGTTCACTTAATAACTTTATATCTTTTTTATATTGTGATGTCCAAAAGTGCACACTGGACTTGAGGTGAGGCCATACCAGTGCAAAGCAGAGCAGGGCAATCCCCTTCCTCAACCAACCAGTGATACTGTGCCTGCTGCCCCTCTGGACATGGTTGCCCCTTTTGGCTGCCAGGACACATTGCTGACTCAATACTGATGGACATGCATGCAATGTGTAACCCTAATAACCCTAATAATATGTAATAATACGTAACCTTACAGTACAAACATCACACTGGTGGGCTACAACACAGCCCTGACATCAATTCCGGTGCTTAAGTGATCCTCCTTTCTATCCCTCTTCCTCTTCCCACTCCAACTACCGCAACCAGTTGGTAGAGGGCAAGGGGAACACCGTATGTTTCCCAAAGGAGAGCAACTGTTCTGAAATCAACATGCCAATCTGCTTCAGAGACGGCTAGCCTCAAGCTGTGTGAACATAAGTGCCTCCAGACCACTTGGCAGAGACTGTAAGTCTTCACTTGCTTTCGAAGCTGTGCAAAGACAGAGTTGTCAAACAGTGCTGAGCACAGGAGCGTAGGTGGGCTCTCTTGGAGTTGCTCTCTTTGCAGCTGTTCTGCAAAAGAGAACATACCCTCTGTTCCTCAGGTTTGGACCAGACAGAGGTGGAGGGTCCTGCAAGAGATGATGCTCTTAGGGGATGATGTCTGCAGGCAGGAACAGGACATGTTTTCTTTAAATTGCCTCAGAGTCAGTATAACACAGAAGTTTCTTTCTGGAGAAGACCTAAATGTGAAGCCCCATCCAATTTTTATGAACTTGGATTTTCAGCAGCAGTGCCTGAGCCAGCCCTTGCCTTCTGTTGCTTCCTTGGTTCTGACCTCTGATGCCCTTAGATATACTTGTCCTGTGTTATACCACACCAGCTGCTGCATGTTGTGATGTGTGTGAGCTAGAGTTAGGAAATAAAAAGAGGGGTGAAGGAAGAAGGGGGTGTTTCTTACAATGTCATTTCTGCCAAAAGAAATATATGTCAAACTGCACATCTGGTAGTGCTATTTCTTGTCATATTTGTCTTTAACCCCATGTCTTCATAAATACTATTGCATGAGTCTAAACTGCAGGTCATTGTATTCTTATCTTTAAGTCCATTCCTTCAATGTGTTAATAAAACAAAAAATCTGTCTGCTTACAGCCCAGTATATTTTTAAGGAACAAATCCACACTTCAAAGACTGTGCTTCTTTAATCCCTGCCTTTTCCAGACTCCTTGGTTCCTTCTCCCTGAAAATTGGGCTAGGGTCTCCTTGAGCTGCTAGTTGCAAGGAGGCAGAACTCCAAGATGATGCCAGCACATGACTGAGGAGAAAGCAGGGCCAAGATTCACTCCTTCAAGTCCAGAGGTCTTGTTTCATTTCCCTTTGCTTTTGAACTCTGCATAGCACTGGGAGGTTTTTTCGTACAAGAATGTAAAGCAAAATAAGGCGCTGTATTTGGGAATCTATTTTTACGTGCAAATCTGGCATACAGAGGTTCTTTCCTTTGACAGGACTCTACTTCTGTGAGGCTTCCACATGCAATATTTAGGAGATTAGGCAGTACAAAATGCCAAGTCATCAACATTTTCCTTCTGCACTCATGATTGCTACAGCCTGGATGCAGTTTGATGTTTTCCAAGTAGAAGCAGGAATTTCTTTGGGAATATTTACCCATGCTACTTGCTGGGCAATTGCTGAGAGCTGTTTGCCAAAAGGTTTTGCTTAGAAAAGAGGTTCTGATAGAAGGAGTATTATGGAGCATAGTTTAAATCAATACACTGACAAAACAACATCTGACATCTGCGTGTCACCTAATGTTAGAAAAATGTTTAATATATAAGCTAAAAAATCACAAACCCAAAGCATGAAGAACTACTGGGAAAAGAGCGAACAATGGATCACTGAAATGGGGATTAATTTCTCAAAGAGGACAACTGAATCCATGAGAACTTGCCATTTCCCCCAACACCACAGAAGATTGTGTTGCTGAGAACAAGACTCACTTCTTTGGAATTTCTGCTCAGTGTTTCAGCTTAAACCTGTTTGTTAACAAAATGAAACAAATGCACAATGTGGAGCAACTCATCAGCTGGGAACAGCTCTGACAACAATGTTTGAGATTGCACATTTAAGGCACCAGTGACATCTTCCAGTCTTGCTGGCAGAAGAAAGAAGAGAGCACTAATTCTTACTTGTTTATGCTAGTTTTGGCTGTTTTGAATTATTGATATGTCCCTTGAAACTGTCTCTGATCATTTCCCATTGAACACAGAGGCATGTGGTGGTAAGCAGAGACCTATCCTAGCTGCTGGACTTTCTCTTGCTGAACTCAGCATCCGAACTGTTCATAGCAGCAACAGATGTTTCTGCTTTTTAAGGTCTGTGGGAACCTCGTTTAACTTTTTTTTTCCCCTCTCCCTTGTAGGAACAAATGCCAATATAGCTGAGATCCAAAAATCTTGACCTCAGGTTTATGTTATTATTGGAAGGTATTGCGACTGGATATCCTATTGTCCATTCTCAAGTAATAAGCTGATAGCTATTAATGCTGTATTTGCTTTTTCACGCATAGTTTCTACATACTTGTTATTCAGATGCTTCCTGGCAATAAATAAGGGAACATATAATCGCTGTTGCCTTCAATGCAAGGGAAAAAGTGAGTTTCAACTTGTTTCAAAAATATTAGGCAAGGTCAGGAACAAGCTCACTAACAACTAAAACAACTCATGCCCTTTGTCTTGGTACTGTAAGCTGTCACCTGGCACATGGTATTACAGGGATCCATGTCAACACCGTTCATAAGGTCTGACTTTGTCCTGAGTGGCCACACATAGATATCTCAGAAACCTGAGCAGTGTGTGTTAAGCTTAAAACTTTTTGAATGAATGAAAATACTTGAAATGCTACTATTATTACTTAATAATAATAAAAAAAAGCGCTTCATTCCAAGCCTGGCTTCATTCCCTATATGTCAACAGTATGTGCTTTTGCCAAGAAGACCCTTGCTAGACTGGAGATTTGCTTTCAGGAAAAGATGGGCTTTATGCCATATTTCCACAGGTAGTTCCTGAGTGTGAATTAACAGCTTTAATTGTCAGCAGAAAGTCCTTAGAAGCATTCTTGGCAGTACTTGATCAGGGAAGGTGCCAAAATCAAGCATCCTTGGCCTCTCTACCAGTATCAGCATTTTCAAGATGTCAAGGCTCTGTGGCAGGTCTCAGCACTGCCTTTTTTCTGAAAGAGAGCTGGTCCCCGTTGCCTGATTCGAGAGGAGTCGTGGGGCAAAGCTGTGGTTAGGAAGGGTATGAAACATGTTCCCACTTTTGCAGCATAAGCTCTGACTTCCCTCCTGCTCTGCGGTGGATGTCAGTAGATCAGAAAATGAGCCAACTGGCTACATCTCGTGCACAGGGTTGTGAAGTGGGAACGACATCCTGGGACTGTTTTGGACACACACAATTCCTGGAGGGCAGGATTGAGGAGAAGGCAGTTTACAGAATCACGGAATCAATTAGTTTGGAAAAGACCTCTGAGACCATCAAGTCCAACCTTTGCCTGAACACCACCGTGTCAAATAGACCACGGCACTAAGTGCCACGTCTAGTCCTTTCTTGAACACCTCTAAGGATGGCAACTCCACCACCTGCCTGCACAGTCCATTCCAATGTTTAACAATCCTTTCTGAGAAAAAATTCCTCCTGATGTCCAACCTGAACCTCCTTTGGCACAGTTAAAGTCTGTGTCCTCTTGTCCTGGCATTAGTTGCACCAGCTGCTCTCGTACCCTTGGATGAATCCCATCCAGTCCCATAGGCTTGTGATTGCCTAAGTGGCAAGGAAGGTTGCTGACTACTTCCTTCTGGATTACATGTCTCTGTCTACCAGCTCAAAAGACTGATTGCCCTGAGGATAGCTAGTCTTTCTATTAAAGACTGATACAAAGAAAGCATTAAGTACCTCAGCCTTTTCCTCATCCTTAATCACAATGTTGTCCCTCCATGTCCAAAAAAAAATGGAGATTTTCCTTGGCCCTCCTTTTGTTGGTAATGTAATCTTATACAGCAGATGCCAGATTGAGTTCTAGTTGAGCTTTTGACTAATTTTCTTCCTGTATGACCTAATGACAGCGTTGTACTCTTCCTGAGTTGCCTGTCCCTTTTCCCAAAGTTCATAAACCTTCTTTTTTTCCCTGAGTTTCTGCAAAATCTCCCTGCCCAGCCAGGCTGGTCTTCTTCCCTGATGGCTCATCTTTCAGCACATAGGGACAGCCTGTTCCTGCAACTTTAGGAGTTCTTTCTTTAAGGATGTCCAGCCTTCCTGAACCCCTTTGTTATTAGAGACTGTTTCCCAAGAAACTCTCCAAATCGGTGTCCTGAGCAGGCCCAAGTCCACCCTCTGGAAGTCCAAGGTAGAGGTTTTGTAGATCCCCTTCATTACTTTACCAAGAACCAAAAATTGCCATTTCATGGTCTCTGTGCTCACAATAACTTTTACCACCACATCACCCATCAGCCCTTCTCTGTTTGTAAACAGCAGGTCCAGAATGGCACCCTCCCTGGCAGGCTCACTTATCAGCTGTGATAGGAAATTCTCTTCCATGCACTCCAGTAACCTCCTAGACTTCCTCCTCTCTGTTGTGTTGAGTTTCCAGGAGACATCCAGCAAGTTAAGGTCTCCCACAAGAAAAAGGGCTAGCAATAGTGAAACATCTGCCAGTTGCTTAAAGAATACTTGATCTGGCTCTTCATCCTGGTTGGGTGGTCCATGATAAACTCCCACCAGGATATCTGCCTTGTCGACCTTCCCCTAATTCCTACCCATGGGCACTCAACCTTATCTTCACTATCCTTGAGCTGTATACAGTGAAAACAATCCCCAGTGTACAGAGCCACGTCACTACCTCTTCTTCCTCACTCGTCCCTTCTGGAGAGCTTGTAGCCATCCATCCCAGCACTCCAAGTCATCCCATCACATTTCTCTGACAACATCACGGCTTTCCTGCTGTACAGTGGCCTCCAGGTCCTCCTGTTTGTTATCCATCCTGTGTGCATTTGTGTAGGGTAACAAACAGAAGGAGGGCAGGCGGGGTTGTCTACCTTGTATGGTGAACAGTAAAGGAAAACCGATTATTTCTCCAACAAGCAGTTTTGCCACTTGTGCTGTTTGAGCAGCTGTTGTCACAAGCCTAAACATGAATATGGCTCTTGGTGGTGTTGCTACAAGAAGACTGTGTTGACAGGGTGAGTTCATCATTGATACCATAATGGCTTAAGGCTATATGGGCTGCAGACAGAGCAGAGACAAACTGCCCATCCAGATTACCTGCAGTCTCAGAATTAAATGTATTCCTGTTTGGGTAAAAAACAAATGGTGGTTCTTCCTTTCTGTGCACTGGGCTTCCAGATTTTTAGCCAGTAACATTTCAGTTGATGTGGATGTTTCAGGAGTTTTCTGGGAAAATGCGTGCTCTTGTTGCTGCTCCACCCAGGACTGGCACAGGGGTTAAGGTCTGTCATCCTCACATGTAAAATGCTGTGCTGGAAGAAGAGGAGGGAATCTAGCATGGGAAATGCAAATCCCTCCGGCTTCCTGCTACTGCTGTTTGTTTGGAGATGGCTTAAGACATAAAAATAAGTCTGATCTTGCAGTGTTTGCTTTACCAAATTTTTTACATTCTGGCCTGCTACTGTGGAGTTCCAGGTTATGCCTGGCATACAGAACCCATGGGACAACAAACAAGACTGGATTTCAGCCCTGTGATTCAGCAGCAGCCAGGCATACAATCCTCCTTTGTCCTGGCCGTGGTGGGGGTGTAACATAAGGTCGGGTGTTGGGGGGAAACCTCCCAACATCCTTTGGTGCTAATCCTTCTGCAGGATGGAGCTCAGTTTGGAACTGCCAGGTGGGATGCTGAGAGCATCTCTTGGGGGGGCCTCTTGCAGTGAGGTCTGTTCCCCTCCTGTAAGGCATTAGTCACTGCAGTTCTCTTCACAAGAGCTCAAAGGAGAGCTCTCTGCTTTCTACAGCCCAGAAACAGCACCACAAAAATTATGTTGAACTTCAGAGGTTTCACAAGATTCAGAAACCCCCCTCTCATCAGCTGTTCCTTCCAACCATCACTCTTTTAATTTTATTTTTTTTTTAAATCTATTTATCTCTTTTAAAAGTCTGTTTCATGCATAGGTCTTGTCTTGCATCTCTGGCACAGTCTCTGTGCCTTAATCCCTGCGTTATTTCTTAGTCCCTGAGAGTTTTCACCCCTTTGAAGGTTAATTAATGAGGTTAAGTTAAAATAGGGCACAGTTCCAAGTATGAAAGGATCAAAGTGTAAGCAGACGCTTTGCTTTGTCTCTGTGAAATCTGGCTTTCAGTGCATCTACCCCGAGAAGCCAGTTCAATATGGAGACTTTCCTGGCTTCTACATTGCATCTCAAGATGCTTGTCACGTAGCTTTTGTTCAGAGATCCTTGAAACAGATTTGTTATTTAAAAATGGCAAGGAAAGGCTGAATAAAAGGACATGGTGATATAGGTCCCAACTGACATGGATGAATGTAGCTCTGTATGTAAGGGTTATGGAATGACACTGAGTAGAGGGGCTTTCCAAAGTCTTGATGAAATAATAGCAAGGGAGAACATTATTAAATGCCTACTGTATTTTATATGACCAATACCTTTATAATAATAGAGATTCTCGTACATATGACACATTGTTTGCTAGTGTGTTGTTAGATGTAGTCTGAAATGCATTCCTACATTCTTATAGTAATTAAAGCAATGATAAAACAGTAACAAACTGTACAGACCTTGTGATTTAACATGTGTGTGCAATATTCACACTGATGAATTCTTGTGTGTGTGTGAGAGCATGGCCTATCTGCTGTGCACCTAGGGAAGAACTGAAGGGACAACTTGTACTGAAAATTTTGCTATCACACAGTGACAGTAAAAGCCTTGGGTCACGTCCTCTCACTGGTGGCTGGTCTGTTGATAAGACACTGGTGTGTCAGCTGGCACAAGATAGTTTTCCAGTCTCCCTTTGGTTTAATATAAGTAGAGATATGATAAACAATTGGTACTCTATAAGTAGGTTTTAGAAGTGAATAGCTGCTTAGTCTGAAGCTGGGATATGGGACAAGGAAGGCATTTTTAATAAAAGCAGGGATGAAGTTTATGAAACGAGGACTCCAATCTCCCACTGAGAAGTATTCTTTCTTTAGCTTGGTTAATTTCAGTAGGTTGTGTTTTCAATATTGGTGCCTAAAGTATTATTTTTTTCTTTTTTATATGAACACATATGAAGTGTTCGGCAAATTCAGCTTAAAATTAGGAATCATTTCAGATGGATTAAAACTACAATTTTGAGTGACAAAACAGCTCATCAAGGAAGTACCTGTGTGTATCCTATTGGAAAGCTGGAGAAAGACCCAATCCTCTCTCCCATGTCCTTTCCCTCTCTGACATTAATAGTTTTGCAATTGACCCCAGAGTCAGCGGCACCAGGAACACACTCTTTTTTTTTTTTTTTTTAATGGATTCTGGGCATCCTAAACCCTCTGAAATCTACATTTAGTGATGATTTTTCATAGCCTGGCAGGATGGGAACATTTTTACCATGATTAGTTTCTCCTTGGGGGATTTTTGTGGACATAAAACGTGATGAATGCCACTGTACATTTTGTAAGGATAGATTAAGAAGCCAGACTGCTTAACTTGTGGTGACCTCCCACAGAATTATGATAGCATAGCCCTCTGTGGTATAAATCTGCTGGTCAAATGCTTCCTTCCCACAATGCAATAAACATCTTTGTAATCTGCAGTGAAATAGCTGGTGGTGAAATGTGCCTGAAGCACAGATATGTACAATGCCATGATCCCATCAGAGTCCGTGGGAGCGGTGCTGAGGTGCCGCCTGCATGCAGACTGGCTCCGACTCTGGCTGTAGGGCAGGACCCACTCCTGCTTGCCTACCTCCTGATCCTCTGCTAGAAAATCCCTTTGTTCAACGAGTATCCTAATATGTAACTGGTTCTCAAAGACTCTGTGTCAATAGGAATAAACATCTCTGACATCGGGTCTATTCTGTGTTGGCCAAATACTTGGTGTTCTCTCTCTCCTTTCTTTGTGCGTTTTGCTGGTTATTTTTGTTTTGTTTGTCAGGGTTTTTTTCTCATTCACATTCCATTTTCAGTTATCTGGACAGATGGAACATATGTTTCACGCTAAATCTTTATGATATTCATAATTACACTGTCAACACGTGGTGAAATGTATTTATTTGTTGCACCACTAGAATACCGTGGCATTGCTAAGAATAATTTGGGATGTACTGCCATCTAATGGCCTTGTTGACAGTAAAGGAAAAGTAAGAGTAAGCTTGACTCCCATTACATTCAGGATGAAGTTAAAAGCTTTTCAGTTACAATGTCACAAAGTGTGTTTAAAGTACATTGCTGAAGAGAATGTGTGCAGATTGGCTCTTTTTTGACTATTTGAGGTGCTGCAGTCTTTCATATCCCTGCTCTGGTGGGACATAGGAGTCATTAAGTAAATAACAGGATACATTTGTATTTTACTGACATATAACTCAAAGCATTCTTGAGTCCGTGTCATTAAACTTAATGGTGCTTCTTAAAACAGAAGTTCAAGACTTTTACATTCCAGTTTTAAAGAGGTCTTTCTCTGGCTGTAGCTTGACCACTTCTAGCAGTAAAAGTGAATAAATGAACACAGCCTGTTGCACTCTGAAAAAGAGGAGGAGTTTGTCAGAATGATCTCTCACCTCCTCTGCTGAGAACCCCCTCCTAGACACCCTTCCTGATGCATTTTGCCATGATTTCTTCTAAGTGAGGAAGCAATACCCACTCCCAGCAAGTCTTTGAATACTTCTACTGAGCAAGCAAATTTCTTTTTGCTGCCAATGATTTAATCATGTTGAAGTCTGAGCCTGAACAGCCACAAGCTGCTGGCCAGGGTCAGCAAAACAGCTGGTGCTGAGGGAAACCCTCTGGGACCCTGCATGGGAAATCCCACAGAAAGGACACCATGATTCTACCTGAGCTTTGTACACGAGGGGGATTGTTGCTTCTGTAGATGATCAGGAAAAATGGTCAATGATTAACGGTGTGAAGTGTCTTCCTTGCCACTGCAACCCCAGCAGTGGCTGTATTCCTACACCAGCCAGCACTTTGTGAAGCTCCCCTGAACATACACGCATACCCTGTTTCTCTCACTGGACCCGTATTTGGTTCCCTGACCTCTTTCTGCTCAGTGCTTGTCCATGTGTTCCTGACCCGAGCCATGATCTGGATGCAGCTTGATGGTGCTGCACCATCCCAGGAGCATCCAAGTGACACAGGGACTGTCAACTGTGTTGGTTGGCTGTGAACAAAGTGAGATCTTAGGGTAGAAGAAGCCCTGCTGCTGAAGTGGTGCTCCAGAGGGTTTTTTCATCAACTTTGCACCTCTCAGAGAATGGCTCCACTTTTTGAATTGTTCCATGATCAGTTTAAAATGATGGTCATTTGCTAATCACTCTCCTTGAAGCACCACTCAGCAGCCCTGTGGAGTAGGACATGCATGGCACAGTGCAGTTGTCCAGTCAGTTTGTAGCTTCTTAACCATGTTGTCCTCCCCTTGATGGCCCCAGGAGGAGTGGGGAATGGTAGCTTCCCTTTCCTGCTGCATTTGTCAGTTGCAATCCTATGTACATATCTGATATCCAGAACACATAAATTGAAGATTCTTTTTAAAACACATGTGTAACTCATCTATTAAGGTTCACATCTCAAGCTTAAGTTAAGGGGGAGTGGGTGTGGGAAGGGTATGACTGCATAAAAATGCAATAGTTACAGAAATAGGCATGTTTGAAGCAACCCAACTGGGTAAATGGTCTAGCTATGAGATTAAATTGCTTAATTCCCTTAAGATCTTGAAAAGTTAAATTCACATTCAAATTCACATTCTCTGATATAAAAAGTCCATCCATTTATTCAAATCTTTTTCTTTAAAGAAAACCCACAACGTTGTGCTAAAGTAAACAATGCATGAGGATGGCCTCTGTGAGTGCACATGAGTCTAATGAAATGATGGAAACTCTGGTGAGCACACAAAGATCATTCTGTCAGTGTTCAATAGAGTGAATCCCTGCTCGATGCTGTAGACCCAGGACTGATCAGACCTATGGACTTATTCCTCTGGGGGAAGGAAACCCTGCACAGCCTTCAAAGAAATAACTGCTGGCAGTAAAAAATTCACTCTGGAAATATGCACAAGGAAGTTATATATAGTAAAGAAAACTATTCTCTGCCCTAGGGAAGACACGTACAAAATGGTTATGGTTCAAAAGGAAAGTTTTTCTTCTCTGCAGTAACAGGACCAGTGAGCAAGAAGCACAGACTGGAGTTTGTCAGTATGTGCAAGGTTTCCAGCAAAGAGTGAGCTCAAACTCAGGCATGACCTCTTCCTATCAGCCTACGTGCCTAAACCCTACACTGAACCTCAGGACAAGAGGTTTCTGGCATATTGCACATACATGCTTCTTTCCAGCTTCTTCAATCTTGCAGTTGGGTAATCCTGGCCTAGAATCACCCCTGGTCCTAACTGATTTGCACCCAAGGTCACTTTGGCTTAGGCCCTGCATACCCAATGGTCACAGTGTTGTTTTAAGAGTGATTTATCCCCCTACTCCCAAACAAGCTCTCTGTCCCAGTGTCAGATGGTGTGTGCACAACTGAGAAATTCAATTTTTCACTTGGGCGCCGAAATTCCACTGGGGACGAAGTTCTGTTAAATCTCACATAACTTTGATCATTTTGAATGAAATGTCAGTTGCCAACAGGAGGTCAAAGGAAGTAATTTAAACTGATTGTAAAGGAAGCTATCAGTTAGGGTTTAATGCATTTGGCCCAAGATGAACTTTAAAACAGGATCTTAGGTTGCTTTTAGGTTTGTCTTCCTCTGAACTGATTTCAGCAAGCACAATGTTGCTGTTCAAATGTGGTAGCTGTTTTAGTAATTATTTCATTTAAGTCTGCCCCAAAGGGTTTGTACAGCACAACAGCAGTTAGTGAGATGGTAAGGTAGTTCAGGAGAAAGAGCAATGTTTTGTGCAAGTACATGAAAGTATGGAAGAGACAACGAAAGACCAGAGAAACAGCTTTTCTATTTCCATTGCAGAGATAGGGCAGTGGGAATTATTTTGGAAATCTTCATCTCAAATACACAAAACACAATGCTGTCTGGTAAAACCTGCCCCTTTTCACAGTTTAGCATCTCATGTGTAGCTAGCTTTGGATTGATGGATTTGAGCCCAATCCTAATTTAATGCAATGGGGTTAGAAACTCTTTATTTTCCTACCCGTGAATGTTGTTGTTCCCTTGGTGTATTTGCTCTTCCTACACAACTGTGCCTTTCCTGGGGCGATGCAAAAACCTCTCCTGAGATCAGACGTAGTACTGCCTCTCACACATAAATCCACTTTCTCACTCAACAGATGTGTGACGTATGAGAGTCGCTGCAGACAGCAGCCCTTTCTGAAGAAAGGCAACATTAAAAATGCACAGGAAAATCTCCATTCAGCAAAAGTCATCAAAACCTTTGCTTACCACCTGAAACGATCAGTTCTCAACAGCCACTTCTGGAGTCACACGCAGCCGCTGGCTCTTACCGCGTCCTGTGTGCTTGGTTCTCACCCACACCCACAGAAATGTCAGCAATAGCATGGGCACTTGCTAAATCTTACAGTACTGGTTCTCTGAGCTGATGAATGCGCTATAAAAGGGACTGTTTCACTAGGTTGGTGTCCCAAGCATAGCCCTTGGCTGCTCTTGGCATGGAAAGCGATCTCCTTTAGGCAGCTAGGTGAAAGCTAAGCTCACATCATTTTAACCTCTGCGTCCCTTTTGGAAAGAAATTTATTCATACAGCCCATCTGCTTTTCACCTTATTTTGACCATGTTCTTCACATTATCTGAGCTACTTGTGCATGGTGACTTGTGGCTGGAGTCTCTGTAAGAGGGTCTTCATCTCTTCTTTCCATATCTTCGCTTTCCATTGCATTTACAGACAGGAATGCTATTAAAATCCACATGTGACGAAATTAAATCATCGGCTTTTTCTCAGCTGTTTGTTTCTGGCAGCTGGTCCTGAACAGCAGTGCACTAGTGGGGCAGGTCAGTAAAAGACTATGAGTGTGAGGAAAAGATGAGGAGAACTGCGAAACCTGGGATGCTTCTGGGTGTAAGAGAGGCACTGTGGGAAAGACCTTGTGATTTTTGTCACTGGAGCCTTTCTGAAGCAGAGCCAGCCACATCTCACAGCCAGAAAGCAAGCTGGGTCAGAAAGCTGGCAGAACTTTTGGTTCAGTTTTGGTCTTTGTCTGAAGCTGATGGGCTGTGAACACTGCTGAAAGCGGAGCTCTCCTTCCCACCACTGCAGTTTGAGGATTGCAGTGTTTATCAGGATGGGTTAGGGAGTGAAAAGGGGCTTGGGTAGAAAGCTGAGCTGCTGGGGTACACTGGTATGGAATGAGTTATGGGGAGTAGGAGGTTATTCCAATTTCTTTTTCCCAGCTACAAGCAACTGCTTTGGAGCAGGGGAGGAGATACTCTATAGGAGATTGTTTTCCATCTGGTGGTTTCTTTGCTGTGGGGCTGCACAGCATCTCTTACAGGCCTGAGCAGATGCTCCCTTCCGCTGGGGCTCCACTTGCACATGAGGGCAGATGCCACGAGCAGGTTATTGACAATACCCATCCCATGGCTGAAGGGGCAAAAGAAGGGGTGAAATTGCCACAGAGATTTTCATACTTGTAGTCCCACAGAAGTGGGCAGAATGCTGGTAGGATGTACCTCAAGAATTTACAGTTGTTAAATTGACATTTTCATAGAGCTGTGGAGGGGGAATAAAATCATCCATATTGTATTCAGTCCTAATTTATTGCTTTTGATTCAGATTCCAGGGGTTTTTTTTGTTGGGATGACAGAAGAGACTTTGAAAACAAATATATTTTCTTCAACTTACATTGTTAGTTGTCCTCACAGATGCTGGAGTACGATGAGCAGTTTTCCACTGCTATTGTGACCATTTAAGTGTGAATGTTTCATCCTTATGCAGAAATTTTGTCATACACTCATTTCTAGTATCTCACTTTCTCTCCTCTGCTCTGGCTGTGCTCTCTGCAGCTCAGTCAGATACATACATCCTAGGCATTTGCTTGGATACAAATATTTTGAATAAGAAAGCTTTGGGTTATATGTTCTTTTAATTTGCTCACAAATTAATGCTATAAAACATTGCTGCAGTGTCAATCTGGTTGTTCTTGCAAAGCAACCCTCCCACAAGGGTAGGTTGTCGTACTTTACTTTATTATATAGTTGAACCTGTAGCTGGGAAGTCCTCCTTTTGTCTTACCCCTTCCTTCAGCCTTCTTGGCTTCATTGTGACCAGGCAGAGGTTTAGGCTGGTGTGATGTTGCCCCATCAAGAAAATTATTTTCTTTGAACATATAAATACAGAGGCAGAAAAGTGATATTGAACCAGGTCTACCTTATTCATACTTAGGAATTATTGCTATCTTGTTGCAATAATGGTGACTGTTTTGTATGAGATACAGTATATTTCTGTGACATCCACACAACCAACTACCTTTTGGTCCTAAGGTTGGCCCAAACTTTCCACTAAGTGCCAGCTTGCAGGTAACTGTTTGTAGAACAGAAAGAGACCCAATTCTCATGAAAACTCCATATTGGAACAGCCTGGAATGTTCAGAGCAGTGATTATAAATGGGCCAGGAGAATATATAGCAATATATATATCTAACTCATCACCAGTGTCAAGTTTAGGAAGTGAAAGGATTTGCTATCAGGAAAGGCAATCTTGCCCCTTTCTGTTTCAGTTGGGAAGGGCTCACCAGGGTTTTGTAACACCTGGATGTTACATATGCCACGGGCTTTCTCAGCACAAGCTAGGGTTGCCTGGCACATGCTGAATGTCCAAGTTATGTTACTGAGGTTTACTGACTGCAGTAAATCAGGATTGACTGAAGAATAACTATGTATGAACTAGTTTACCAGAGCGTTGTGCTATTAATGATTACCCATCTTTCGCTACAGAGCAGCGTAAGTAGCACAGCTGGTGCATCTAACCATTAGCTAACGAATGTTTTCCCTTCTGTTCAGTCTGAATTGCTAGTGGGGGAAGGTGCTGTTGTAGTTGTATACTAATCCTGTAGGCAGTGGAGTGGCTGATGCTGTCAGTCCCTGGAAGGTTCTGCCCACGTCAGGGGCTGTGCTGGATGATTGTCACCCCAGCTTCAAGCCAATGCTGCTGGGGACAAGGAGGCACTGATGCTAACTCAGGAAGAGGGTAGGAGTTCTGAGATGTGTGGGTGGATGGAAAGATAGAGAGGAAAAATGTCTGAAGGAGAAGGCAGCAAGCCTGCAACAAATGGCATAGAGGCCAGAGTTATCTTCTATGAACCAAACACGTAAGAGAAGTTGGGAGATTTCAGCGTCTGACAGAGGTGTTGGAAGGACACTCCTCAAACATTTCTTATCCTCTGCAGGGGCAGTTGGCTGGTGATGGGATGGACTTCAGCCAAAGGACACACTGTCTAAAATCAGGGTAGGTACTGAATAAACAGGAGCCCTTCTGAGCTGCTCCTTGGCTGCTCCTTAGTACTGGCCTGAAACCTGGAACAGGATCTGGAGGGGTGCCTCACCAAAACAGGCAGAAGACACAAGTGGAGTGAGGCCATGCTGATGCACCACTCAGCCAGTTTCTGTGCTGGACCTGCTCTGACACCACTTCTGACAGCCCAATTGCTTGTACAGGCTGCTCAGCTTGGAAAGGCATTATCCCAAGTGTAATATTTCATACACATTCCTGTAGTTCATTGAATCCCCTTTGCTCTCATGGCAACTAGCCACCTA
This sequence comes from Pipra filicauda, assembly GCF_003945595.2. Lineage (NCBI taxonomy): Eukaryota > Metazoa > Chordata > Aves > Passeriformes > Pipridae > Pipra > Pipra filicauda. The sequence continues at coordinate 118,051 of NW_024105053.1, read as the reverse complement.
CATGTACTTAATCCAAAAATAAGTGTCGTAGATTATAAATAGCTCCTGCACACACTAGGAATGTATTCCAAGGAAATATTTGGACATGATACCTAAAGGAAGAATCAGTAAGGAAAAGCAGATTGGTTCAGCTAAGTGCCAAGATATGCATTGCTAATTTCCCCTGTTGTTCAATGGTAATGAGTTACTATTGTGATTATTCCTGTGTTTGCTCTTTTTTTTCTGATCATTATACTTTTTAGACAGAAAAATAGCTGACCTAACTTAGGAAAGTAATACCTGCAGAAGCATAATATAAAAACATCTCATTTTATGGACTATTGAAATCCTCTCACCTGATGAGAAAACAAACTCAATATAAACTAAATATAATACCACAGATACTTGTTTTCTCTGCGTGTCTGGCCTTTTTTTTTTCTTTTCTTTTTCCCCTGAACAACAGACCTGGAAAAGCTATTACTTGATACATAACAAAATAGAGAAGTACAGTTTTCTGGCTGCAAAAAACTGTGTGGAATTGCAAGAACAAAGTAACTTAATTCTCCAGTGTTTTGGTCCTTCCAGAGCTCTGCTGGAGATGCTGAACATTGTTAAGCACTTTAATAGAGCTGATTGACTTATTTTGTCTTTCGCAAGAACTTGGATCCGTGTTATCACAGTGTCCTGAGGCCTCAGAGCCTTTGCTGCGTATTTCCTTGAAGACACCTGGGAACTGTACATTATGAATCACTGGGCACTGTCAGAATCCTGTGGGATCTGATACAGGGGGGCATGAAGGGACTTAGGCCCAAGTCCTAGAAAGCCTTGGCATGCCTAATGCCTGCTGCGTTCCCTGGCAACGCAGAGCCTCTGTGCCTTTGGGGATGTGCACCCCAGTGTCTCACCCACCAGCCGTGAAGAAGAAATTCTTCTCCTCCATTTAATCCATTGGTTACTGTAAGGTTGTGCAATTGGTGCAGGCAACAGGAGGAGCAGAAGCCAGATGACAAAAGGCAGGGTTGGGGCTTGGGTACAATCTTGAGTACACAAGAGTTAGGGTAGTGAGTTTTGAAAGATCTTCTTGCCAGATGTGGAGGATCAAGGCCTGACTGCTTGTGGTATTAAAGGACCTGCGAAGGAGTAAATGTGAAAGAATGTGTCTCAGATTAATTGGTGTAAAGTAAGCACAATTTCTCATTGAGGCCAATCAGCCTTCTAGTGACAGACGAGGATTAGGACACTTTTAGCCTGAAGTCAAGTCAGATGTAAATTGCTTGTTTTGGAGAGAAAGGTGCTTCTCAAGGCAAAATTCTGCATTTATCCTAACAATTAACACCTCAGTAAATGGACATCTGAATGTGGATTTTCCCCTTTTCTGGCAGGAAAATTATCTTTCCCAACCTGTTCAGTTTGCTTCCTGCCTGAGCTTGACAGACTCTGAAATCTCCCATGTGCATCACTGAAAAGTGAAAATCATCACTGTATAAGCTCAAAATAATAGATTTTTAAAATTTTTTTCCATCACTGATTTTCTTCCCCACGAGTGTCCCATACCACTGCCTTGTTCTTCTTTGTCTTTGGTCATCCACTGCAGAGATAAGGCCAGAAGCAGTATCATTGCTCATGAAATAAACACGCAAAGTTTTAAGTAATTTCATGCACTTTTCACGCAGCCATGCGCAGAATTACAAAGTGTTTACTGCTTATCATGGAAGATGCCAGGAGATTCATTTTCCTGCAATGAATGTGCCAGAGCCTATTTCTGAGTAATTTATTGTTGATTTGTCAAAGTGGTCAGTCCTCATAGAAAACAGTCTTTTATCTCTGACACAACCAGCATGGCTTTAATGGGAAGGGACTCTTTAACTGAGACAGTTTAAAAACACTTGCCTTTTGACCCCTTTCTTTGAGATGTGATTGAATGTGTGGAGTGTTTTTGCAAGGAGTGCAGAATAAATAAGCAGTGAGTGAGCTGTCACAAGCTGTGGAGTGAAGGTCATATTCTTCTTTTTTTTTTGCTTGTGTTTTGCCAGATTAACTTCAATGAGATGGGTGACTGGTCTGAATCGAGCCCACTTCTGTGATGGGTTACATGTGTTGCTCCAAAGCGTAGAGTGAAACTCCAGTAAAAGCTGCCTCGTTTAGAAGGAAACTAGAGGGAAAAAAATATATCAGTACTAGTAAGGCAACAAAACCAACATGCAGGAGATGAAAAGTATGGAACATACTATCATTTTCATGTCAGGGAAAATTGCACTGTCAGTGCAAAGTTGTTGCTTCTGCTGTCATGCCAGGTTGATTTTCAGTTTAAATAACCTGACCGAGTCTATGAGTGTGGGGGTTTTATGTTTGGGTAAACTTCATTTTCCCACTTATAAATTACATGAAAGTTAAAACATTCCTTCCTCAGTAGATTTAGAGGTAAAGGGGTCGGAGGGTTGTGCTTGCATGCATGTGTGATCTGGCTTTTCCAAGGAGGGCAGGTGCAGCCAGCACCCCAGGAGAGGCAGATTTCAAAGTCCGTGGCATACCAATGCATCTCTCAAGCCTCCCTGCACCTGGATTTGCCCATAACTACAAGAACGAGGAATCCATAGCTGTAGGAACAAGGAATCTGTGCTCCCCAAGAGGGCTCAAAAACTTCGGAGTTTCTATCCACTTGTGTCTGCGTAAGTGCATCTGCCACTGGAGAGTGCCCACAGCTTCGCACGAGCCTGAGCCAAAGAAAACACAGCTGGGGGGAGATGCCACAGCAGGGACACGTGTAAAGTCTCCAGGCTGCATTTGCTTTGGCACAGGCTCCAAGGATTGCCATGAGCAGAGCAGCATGAGGGCTGCTTTGCTTTCTGCCGTGTCACAGATCTTCCTCAACTTCACTCTCTAGCTCCGAGTACGGGAGTACTTTGGAGAAATGCTAAGGTGAGCTATGGAGAAGCAGGTTTTGCACAGGTGTAACTACAGCTACTTGAGCTGCCTTGAGCTGTGTCAGGCCATAGCTGCAAACCAGGTGCACAGTCCATGGGGTGATCTTTCCTGCTCTGCAGGAGGCTCTGTGTGCAGGGACCGCACCGTGGCAGATACCTGAGATTTCTGCAACTTGCTGTGAATGGGTCTATAATGGAGAAATTTTGGTTTAGCAGCTCTGAAAGAACAGTGTGCAACACTCCTTGAGGAAATCTGCACTGAGAACATGTAGAAAACTATAGTAACATATTCTATAGTGCGAAATATAATTTCTATAAATAACCAGTGCATTTTGCACTTTTAAAGACGTGTATTTTATTAATTTGATACCATCATCAGGATCAAATTTTACCCCTCAGATAAATACCTTGAACTTTACATAAGCAAACCTGGCTGAAGGTAGAAAAGAAGAGATTAGATCATGTTGTAAACAGCATGCTGAGCTTCAGATATTTGGATCCACATTCTCAGAGGTACTTAGGCTGTGGAAGGTCTGGGCCTACGTCATTTAGCCAAGGTCATGCAAGCAATGTGAGGGAGAGCAAGTAGCTGAAAGCATTTTCTCCACTGTTATGCTTGTTTGTGTGCATGGGAATTACATGTGTGTGTAAGCATGTTGAAAAGCATATTTTTGGATGGTTGCGCCATCCTTTCTCTTCTGATGTGTTCCATATATGTGGCTTGATGCCTTAGTCACTGGAACATCTTTCCTAGCATTCGCTAGGAAACTGACAGAAACTTTTTACTTCTGCAAGTAACACTCCATATTCCAAAATAAAGGCTTGTGAATTTACCAAATGTAGTTAAAACAAACAAACAACCTCCCCCCCCCCCCCTTCAGTTGTAAATTTTAAGTAAGCATGGATCTTTCTCTAGGGTCTCCTCTTGCTCATACCTCAATGTCTAGTCTCTGCACTATTCAGGTTGCATTTTGCAAAATCGACACTTTCTGGGGATCCATCATAATCAAAAATGGCTTGTGAGTGTCAGTATCTGGCCATTTACAAGCAGTTTTTGTGGCATGGGCGTGCAACAGTCTGAAGTATTGCACTTCCTTTGGCAGCAACTTACAGGAGTCCCACAGCTTTTTTAATCAAAGGGCACCAAGTTGGTTTGGGGAAAAGAAGGAATACTTCCTAGGAGCATCTTCCCCTCTGCTGCCACCATGGTGTGCATTTGCAGACAAAAGAACAAGTGCTCAAATTTTAGTTCAATTCGTGTCATCAGATCTGTTTTCCCACCTATTCAGTTTCTTCTACGCCCATGTGGGAACTGCCTGTTGTTAAAAAGTGATTTCTCAGTCAGTGGCCTTCCTCCTCACCACCCAGAGCTTCTAGAACATGACACTGTATGGGATGCTCATCACAGGAGCAATTTAGGTGGATAACCTTGTAAACTTCAGAAGCACAGGGCCTTCGTTCCGAGTGTTACAAAGGCCGGATAGAAGGAATCTGTTTATGTTGCTGTCTGTGCATTTAGAGCAATGTCCTGAGCCTTGTCGAAGGAGCCCGGACTGACAGGGAGCACGTACACGCCACAGAGGTCGATGTGTTTGATATCTGGGATGCCATGGAAGATTTTGCATTCTTCAGCTCTAATCTCTTATAACAAAATGAAATTCAAACCTAACCCTAGAAGAAATAAGTCAGCCCTGGTTAATGTCATGCCATGTCCTGTGTATCCATCAGGATTTGTTTTTGCTGGATTAGTGCTCTCTTTTACGTATTTAATTCTTGGTCAGCAGTGCTATTGTTTTAGCTGATACTTTCAAAAGGTGTTTATTTTTGCTACTAATCTAGGATGAGCCCTGTAATTATCTGTGAAATGGAAGAAAGAGTCTGGGGCAATTCCTTTCTGTAGCTCTGATGCTCTCTGGAGGCAGTGTCTCATGGTCACCATTTCATGTTTTCTGATGTGTCTTTTTCCATGGCTTTATTTTGCAAAGAGTTGCATCACATTTCAACTTCCTTGGTCCTTCATTAACATGCTTTACCAAAAATATCTCTGTCAGAAAGCAGAGACTTTTTGTCTCCTAGTAGGATTAAGTGCCATTCTAGTGTTTGTGGTGAGAAGTATCTTTTCTCTGCCCCAATATTTTTATTTAATGTGGTTTTTTGGGTGTTTCACATGTTGGGCTCCAGATGCTGGCCTCCTGGTACTTAATAGGCCAAAAAAATAAAATAAATAAAGTATTTCACTTTCACAGTTTCCTATCTTTTCAAGTTACAGAAGGATGGCAGGGACAAAGAGGTAAGAGATAACCCGCTTCTCTCAGTTTTTAGCCCTTCTTCACATCATCTTCTACTCTTTGCCATCCAAATAGAGCATGATGCTGATAACACCAAGGCTGTGGGTTTGATTCATTTAAGAGTTGGACTTGATGATCCTTGTGGGTCCCTTCCAGCACAAAATATTCTGTGATTCTGTGAGATATAACTTGGTGCCATTGTGTTCTCAGCACCCCTCTCTACCTTTTCCCTGCTCTGAGAGATGCTTTGCTCTACCATCCTCTTTCAGGATGTAATACCTGTTTAGACCTGGGCATACGTTATGGTTCCCTGACGTTTCTTCAGCTCCTTTATCTTCCCAGGTTTCCCTCATTATTTTTTTCTGTACTTTTTTTCTCTCCCTTCCTGTCCCACAGTTGCTGCTAGTGGATCGTTTCGAGAGTTTTTGCATTTGCTCCTAGCCTTTGCTCTGTCTATGTATTCCACGCTTCATGCAGTCTTTTTATAGACCAGGTAACTCTGTTGATTATGGAGAGGTTGGAAAGAAATTCCACCTCTCTCTAGGGAGCTATACATAATTATTTAAGACTTTTTTTGTCTCTCTACTGTCTGGTTCTGGCTTTTTTTCTGAGATAGGACACTACCCTAGATGCCTCCTGGAGTTACAATGGCTTGGGAAGTCTTTATCCTGCCCAAGTCTGAGTGAGTGTTTAGCAGCTAGGCTTGAACTGTGCAATATTCCTTGAAAGTAGAAGTCTGCATCTAGACAGGTTCAACTTAGGCATTCACCTGGAAGAGAACCTAGCCCATGAATGACCATCATGAGGCCTTTCAAATCTGTAAAGCATCCTATGCCCAAGATGTTCTTGAAAACCTCTGTTTTCTGTTTATTTACACCTTCAGTCCCGCTCTGATCTCCCTGAACATGTCAACGCTGACAGCTGGAGACCTGTCACTTGATGTAAACACAATGCTGCAGTGGAATTAAGATTATTTACAGTAACTGGTTACTTGCTTTATATTTGAAGCAGATGGAAAATGCATTGATGAAAATGTCATTTATAAACAGATTAAGAGTAATCACAGAGCATACTTCTGAAGACTGCATTGAAACATCTAAGAAAAACAACCAACAAAAAAACCCCATCCCAGCACGCCCACCCCCACCCCCCTTTCTCCCCAGACCTCATGGTCAGAGTTGTTTTAAAGGTGGGAATAAGAAGTAGAGAAAAAAAATCTTCTATGTTCGGGATCATTATTAAACTTTCAAACCTCTGTATGCATTTGTACTGACCCTAATACAACATCTCTGATGGAGGTCAGTGAATAGTAGGATAATTAATAACTGTTCAAGATCTTAATGGATGCAAACAACCTCAGTGTATTTCTAAAGACTCGGGGGAGCCCCGGACTCCCTTTTTCTGTTCTGCAGTGTGCTGAGGTTGTTGCCTTTCCGCTATGGAAAGAGCATCTTCAGATCTGGGCAGTGATCAAAATCTGCGTCTAGGCTATTCCAGCTACCAGCAATATCCAGAAAAGAAACTTGAATTTTTAGTATTAATTTAACAACATCATTATGAATGAACTACAGGAAACAATACATTTTCTTCCTGTATAAACAGTATAAATAAAACTTCTGATAAGCACTTTACTACATGGAATTCCTCATTCTTTTCTTTGAGAGCATTCCAAAATTTAGTGTGTAGCTTAATCAACTTCATACATGCTTGAGTTGGGCAAGTCAAAACTAACTCGACCCTGCACAAAGAGAAGCATCCTTCGCACGAGAAATCACATTCTGCTTATTTACTATATATGAGAACAGTCCCAATCATTCCTTCCCCAAGGCAACAGGAACATTTCCATGTTTCCTTAACCACCGTCACCCTTCAACACTTTCCAGGATGCAAGCCTTGTTCTCAGGGTGACCCTGGTTGCATGGTCATTAAAGCTGAGATGAAGCTGATGAACCAAAATGACCAAACCCTCAACTTTAATGTATTCAGCTGCAATAGAGTTACCAACTGAAAAGTATGGTGTTGTTTAACCTCTCTTTTCTGCCAATTATGGGTCACACTGAAATCCACTTTGGGCCCTGCTTTGGCGAAGAGTTGAGTACAGGATTAGCTTCACTTGCAGGTTACCTTTTTTAAATTAAGGAGGCTGTTTGCATGGGTTAAATAAATACATACGTAAGCTGATACAATATTTTTAATTAAAAAGATAGCAGTGTGTTGATGCAGTACTGTGTGGGTGGCAGGCATTGAAGCAAAGACAGGGAGATGAGTTAAGCAATTCAAGTGGCGAATCAAATCTGTACTGAGTGGCAAAAGTTTTGGTAAAAAACCCCACTATCTTGGAAGCATACTTATGCCAGGCCTATATAGGGATCCTTTTAAAACCAAAGTCCTTCTGAAGTCATGACACTTGGGTCTGGACTGGTAATCATCCAAAGGATTTCAGCTCTGTGCTCAAGTACAATCCAATTTCTTTAAAAAGTGGAGCTTTTGGGGAGGGCCTGTGACCACTTCTGGAATGTGGTAAATTAAATCCTTTGTTATCTATAGACAGACATCAGAGGGGTTACAGCAGTGCAAACCTCTCTTCATTTCAGACCTTGTCACTGGATACTTTCTGCTTGGAGCAGGAGGGTAAGGAACATGATGTGGAGACAGGTGTCTCCTGAGCTCTTGGGTCCAAGCACTCAGGTCCTGCTTTTGTTCCTGTTATCTCCAGATCAGGAAAGTCTGTCTGGGAGAGATGAGGGCTTAGCCCTGCGAGAAAAAACTACAGTTTTTCTGGCTTCAAGATGGCAAGTCCTGTCTTTGCTTACTCATTATTTGTATAAAGGAAAAGAGAAGTAATTATGACAGAATAAACACCTGAAACATCCTCTCAAGAGCAAATGCCAAAAGAAGGGAGGAAAAACTTTTGCCATGCAGCACTCCTTTGCTTAACTGAACATGAGAATAAAGACAAAATACAAGATTACCTGGAGGATAGAAATACCTTGAAGCTGGCAGTTCACAGCAGATGCTGTGCAACTCAGGGAAAATTTCTGACAAGTCCCAGGGTTTCCCAAGAGTCTATCTATCATTAGCCTTCTTCTGGGTACTGGACAACATACCAAAGGGATTAACAGCTTAATCATAGCTGATTCATATATGGGGATCTGCGTTGTCTATTTATTTATTTTGCTATTAGGGTCTTCCTGTGAGACGTGGGAAACTGAGGCACAGAATGGTCGAGTGACTTGATTAAATGCTGCCTGTGGTGAGGCAAGAAATAAAAGTGTATTGCTCAAGTCTTCTCACACCCCTTTATTAGTTCTGTGCTGGCTTAACAGAGGAGTTACAGTTTTTTACTTGTATATCCCTGACTTTTCTGGCTGTATTAATAAATGAGTACAATCTGTTACTCACACTTCCCTGATTTTTCTGGCTGCAAAATGAGGTCATTTGTACTGCAGGTGAAAGTGGTAGTAAAGGCTGATTCGCACACCCTCATTTCCCTGGAGCATTTTGTACTCATAGGAAGTTACTGGTGATCAAAGCCAATGCATCGGCCAAGCACTTTGCAAAGGCACGGTCGTTTTACAGGTTTGCTCCCCTAGTCCCAGGCAGTTTAACCGTGAAAACAGAATATGGTACAACGGGCCAGACCTGATGCGCTACTTTATCACAGTCTGTTGTCGCTAATCCCCTCCTTTATGAATGGTGGGGAAGTGGCAGCCGTACACAAGGATAAACAGCCGTCACAGCAGAGATGCTTTGAACTGTTCTGTTCCTTTGTGGAAGAGATTTGAGATAAAGCCGAATCTGGAAAGCATCAGTGATGGTGCACCGAGAGCCGCTGATCACCCCCTCCGCTTCGGATCTTTCCACCGCTTTCCGCACCCTCCTATCTTGCTTTCCCCGTGCTCCCTGCAGCCGGGGCGGCCGGCAGGGGACCGGGGTGTGCGGGGGGAAATGTTGATGCCCCCTCACTCCCACCGCACATCTGCCGCGCCACTGCCACATCTGGCCGCCGCCCCGCCGCGGGGCAGCATCTGCCGGCACATCTGGGCGGGCGCGGCCCCTCCCCGCGGGCACATCTGGCGGCGGCGGGGGGCGGCCCCGCGGCGGGGCGGGAGGAGCGGCGGGTCGGCGCAGCCCCGTCGCCGGCCGGGGCGGGCAGAGCCGGCGCGGCGCGGAGGGGAGCGGCGGCCCGATGGGGCGGCCGGCCGGCAGCCTGGCCCCGCTCCGGCTGCTGCTGCTCCTGGCGCTGGGGCACGCCTGGACCTACCGGGAGGAGCCGCAGGACGGCGACAGGTGGGTGTCGCGACAGCGCGGCTGCTTCTGTGCATTCTCTTCCCATCCACCACCTTCTTTTTCTTTTTCTCTTTTTCCTTCCAATTTTTTTTCCCCCCTAATACTACGACTTTATACCTTTCAGGGAGGTTTGCTCCGAGAACAAAATCGCCACCACCCGCTACCCCTGCCTGAAGCCCACGGGCGAGCTCACCACCTGCTTCAGGTGAGCGCCGCGGCCGCGGAGGGCGGCGGGGAAAGGGGGCGCGGGGCACACGCGTGTCCGCGGCTGGGGGCTCGCTGCCCTCGGGGAAGGCAGCAGGGGACACTCGCGTGCTGGTGTCAGGGCAGGGGCAGCAGCTGTGGCAGCTGTTTGCCTCCCCCCGGCTCTGTGCTAGCCCATCCCTGCGCTCCGACCACCCCGCGCACCAGGGAGCAGGTAACGTCGTCACATCCCTCTCGCGTTCGGCATCTCTCTTGGCGAGTCCTACGGTTGTCCCAGTGAAAGGTTTTAGTAACTCGCTGCAAACGTCACCTCCAAGACATCGCTGGAGAGGGCGCGTGTGGTTCTGGTTGCCATGTCCCGGGCACCGACAGTCTTTGATGCGCTGAGAGGTACTTCCTCTGACTCGGGTTTCCAGGAGCACGTTGGACCTACTGCTGCATCAGTTGCAAGATAATCAGTGAGATCAACTGGATTCGTGCCACACAGAAGACATTTTCAATTAAGATAGGTGAATCATACCCTCAGAATGAGCAACTTCTTCAGCAACCAGCTCTGAGGGAGGAATTCAGCAGAGGCCTCTCAAATTAAGTACGATAAATCTTAATTCTGAGTTTTCATTTTTCTGCTGTGTGTTTGAGGAACATCATCTGATTCAATAATGACAGCTGTCCAGAACAGCTGACAGTATATGTGCTTTTGAAGAAATGTATACAAAATATGAGCACATATCCCTTTACTGATGCCGTCTTGTTAGTCCCGTCCCCACAGATGAGATGTGTCATGCATGAAAGCTGTTTTCTGTGAGAGGTTGCTTTATGGAGGAAACCATGCTCTGCCTGTGTGTGCATGCTTGTACGTGGCAGGGAGCCACTTATGTATACCAAAATATGACAAGGCACATTAACGCATGTGAAAAGTGTTACAGAGATTGTCCATTTCTTCCCAATGTGTTTTCTGTTTGGCATAAACTCCAAGGAGCTGCAGACACACAGTGCAACAATGTTGTTTGTCCCTCTCTTATGCTCTCAGGGCTGGTTCATGCCCTCCAGCAGCCACAGCTACTTGGAGTGGTGTCCTGCCACTGCCCATTGCTTAGCAGCATTAGCTTCCTCACAGCCCCTGGGAAGGGCTCTGCAGAGAATGAACACCACGCTTCCATGTTTCCCTTATCATCTCTCTCCTCTCCCTGGGAAGGTGAGGCAGAGCCCACTTATAAGCAGCTCTATAGCACCCAGCAGCACACAACACCTTTTGGAGAGGGACAGTGTGTCGATTTGCAGGGAAGGAGAGTACTCAGTTGAACCTGCAGCGTTTCTTTGGTTTGGGAGCAGAGCATGGTGTGGATGAGGTTGTGCTGAGTGGGGAGTTAGTGAATGAAAAAGACAGAGTAGGAGCTGCGTAAAGCAGTACACACATGACCATCCTGCCCCTTACTGCATATCCCAAAACCCAGCTGAGGAAAGTAGTTCTGCTTTGTGTGTGATGGATGAGGAGGCTCCACTGACTGCTGCAGACCACCATGCAAAGAAAGCAGGACTGTCCAGCTGCTAAGTCCCCCTTGTACTTTCTTTCGTCTTTGCTGAGGTATTTCTGACCTTTGGGCTCTAGTTGTGCCGAGCCCTCCCTCCCTCCTCAGTTCTCCCTCTGCACAATCCCGAGTGGTATTCACCATCTAAAATCAGTGCAGTTCAAATGAGCACTTTCAAATTTCTGCACTGAACTCTCGATTGTTTTAGTTCATGTTTTCAAACCCTTTTTGTACCTATGATTTCTAAGTCTACCTTGCTTTAAAAAAGAAAAAATTCAATTTCCATATAATCACGTGTTTTCAAGGTCTAACCTTCCGAGTCAGGTGAGGGCTTCATTCCCCACCCTGTGAGCTCTCTTTCATGATGTCCACATGCAAAAGCTCAGGGTAGCATCTCTGAAACAGAGGCGTGTGGCTCAACAGAGCAGCTCTGCACAGAGCACATGCCTGCACGGAGCACATACCTGTGCTGCCATGTGTTGCCAGTCCTGCCCCTCAGACTTGGTACCATGCTCTGACATGGACCAGCAGTCTCACCCACCCGTGACAGCGAACCTTAGGGAAGAGCAGCGTCCCCGCTGCTCCTGGTAGCAAGGTGTGCCTCCAGCAGGCACGTGGGATTACTCTTGGCAGAACACATTTTAATGTAAGATTCATTAATATTTTGAGGTTGAGGCTGTTAACAAGATGACAGGAAACTTGCGAGTGTTGACTGATCCTGTGATGCCTCAAGGCAGATTTTGTTTCATAAGACATTTAGGAACTTTAGGATTCAGTTTTCATCTCTGGAATGACAATTTACACTTAAAGAACTTCAGCTCAACAGAAACTCAGCTGTGGCTTTAAGGAGCTTTTGCTCCAGGTTTCATATAAGCTTGATTTTGATGTTCTAGTATTTATTCTTACAACATTACATTTTTTGTCTTCTTAGACAGCTTTTTTCACAGTATTTCACAATTACAATAGTCAGGTAATTTATATACATTGTTAGAGGTAGATAAAAGGATAGTTAATGTCAGCTTCTCTTTACTATTAGCATACACTCTAGGTCAAAGTACCTTTTGTGTAGAAATTAAACAAACTTACACAAAATTTATCTCATGTCATAACATGTCAGGCGTAAGGCAACATGCACCACTTCTGATGCTTTGCTGTGCAATTAGTTAAATGAAGAAAACCCCAACCCCATATGAAGTCAGACGTCAGAACTCCTGAGCAAAATTCTTGATAGAAAGCAATTTCACCCTTTTATTCCTTCTGCTGGGATTTGTCATGAAAATCAGCATGTTTTCAGAGCACTTCAATAAAAATAGCATCTTTTCATCACAAAAAATATTTCTTGATTATTTTTTTTAACTAGATTTTACTTATGAATAAAGATGAGCCAAATGGAGGGCCAAGCCAAAAGTGGGGCCAAACACTGGGAATATGTTGGCATCTTTCCCTGCAGTCATAGCAACCTTGTACACAATCAGATGGTTTTTTGGTTGTTTTTTTTTTTTGTTTTTTTTTTTTTTTTTGAATGTGTGCTGTCTGGCCCTTGGTTTAGTTTGAGTTGTCTTTTTTACATATCCTTTGTATTTATTTTCATAAGAATACAGAGAAACAGATGTAAAAAGCAGTGGGAGCTTATACAAAATCTTTTCAGTGAAAATCTCATTTAAACTTTTGTATGTAACTGCATAAAGTACCCAATATACATGTCCCCATCAGGTAGGTACAGAGAAGAATTTATGCAGATTTGTTGATAATGGGATGGTCCAGTAGACTTTGTTTTCTACTGTACAATGCAAAAATTGATCAAATTTGATGAAATTTGGGCAGCATGAGAATATGAGGGCCCAGTCCCTTGTTACTGTCTTCTCCAGCTATTTGGATGTGATGTTAGCCTGTTTCACTCTCAGACAGACTTCTAACAATTTGTTGGCATGATAGATTAACCTGAATGTTGTAGTTCTCTCCACTGCTTCTTGTGTTATCACTTGCCTGTGACAATTCAGTTTGTACATCCTGGCAGCAGTCCTTTTCATTACGGTCCTTCCTTCATTTTCATTTTAAGCAGTGCTACTGTACATTGTTGCTGTGGTCCAGAAGGAAAAGCAGCATCTGGAACTGTCATCCCCTTTCTTTGACCTGATTGTGTAGCTGAGTTTGGGTAAGGGAATGGTAGGAATGGTAGTGGTTATGTTGCTTCCAAGTTCAGGAGGATCAACACCAAATCCAGTACAATTTATTTACTGGAGTTGCTCCTTTTTAAAAAACAGCTTAGGAGAGCTAAATATTATATTCAGTTAGAATTCAGAGAGTGTACTGAAAATTATTCAGAAAGGCAATATACAGACTTAACAGAAACATTTGCTAGTGGGAAGCTGTTTGCCCATCACCAGTTTTAAGAAGATTCAAGTTTGAAACAGATGGGAAAATGTGAATATATTTATTCCCTCACTGTACAGATCTCTTTATCTACTAGACATTTAAATATTGTTGCAAGTTGTCTTGAAAGAATTATTTTTGCTCTTTTTCAGAAGATTTTTATAAAAATAAAGTGTTGAATTAAGCAAACCATGCATGAATCAGGCAAATGAAAATTTGAACCTGGATATGCATAGCCTGGAAGAACAGTTTAGCCTTTGCCTTTGTGGGCAAAGGGAAGGTTTGGGATTTTTCTTTTATTTAGAAGAAATTACTAGTCAGTTTAAATTAGTTGACAAAACCAAGTTGACTCTTACATGGTGAGAAAAATTTTCCATCTTTCTTTGACATCACCACAAGCACTCCCTCCTTCCTGCATTTTTTGCTGAAAATTAAGTGTGCAAGGAACTTGTCGTACACTGATTCTGTGTGTGTAGTAATGGAGAACTGCTCCTGGTCCTTCCTTCTGTGGGACCAGCAGGAAGTAGGAGGTTCAGAATTGGGGTACTTGGCAGAACAATCCTAGCTAATGATTGTAAAATCTCTGTAAAGATAAGGCAAATCTTTACATATCATATCTACAAATAAGCCCCATGTTGTGGGACTTAAATCTTGGCTTAGAACTTAATCAGTAATTTTTTTTGGGGGTAGTATTTTGCAAACAAAAGGTCTTTTAAATAGGACCTACATTTCAATGTAGGTTAGCTTCTTCATCTGATAATTAGCAGCTACAGGTATTTTGCAGAGGCCTTCCCTGCATTTCAGGTTTTGAATTCTGCTGTAAAGATTTATTCTGCACTTCATAACAAAAAAGATGATTCAAATGTACTGTGGAAGAGAATGCATGTATACTTATACCCTACTTAGTTCTGATGCTAACTAGAGATTGCATGCCTCAAAAAGCATTTTGTTTTACCCTCTTTAATGCTGATACTGCTAGTGAAGCCTACTATTTTTATAGACTGTATCATTTTGCACATTCTTAAAAGATAAAAGTAACTACAAGTAAGTTGAATTGTAGCTGTTTCACAAAGAGCAGCACTTTCACTAATATGCCCTTGGGGACCATATGCAATTCCTGGTTCCTGGATACTCAAACAAGCATGTTGCAGAGCTTTCCAACATGAGAAAAAGTTGCTGTATACAATTTTTGAGCTTTCAGCTGGAGTGAGCAAGGATAACATTTGGTTGTCTTATCTTACGACTTTTAATAAATTTTTCTTTTATAGTTGCCATTGCATTTCCTCTCTGAAGTTCTGCTGATCCTCCCAGTCTTAGTAACACTGAAAGAGCCCCAACTGATATACTACAATACAACAGTTAAACAGGAAACCTACCTGACTAGAGCAAAGTACTGCTTTACCTCCAGTTATCTGAAAATTTAAGAGAGAACATGATTTCAAATTTTGTTTTGGTTTTAGAAAACTAAACATTATACAACAGCTGTAATTCCACATCCGCCAAGAGTTTCTTTACGCTTCAACAAATAAGCGGCTCTTCTTTTGTACGCAGATTCGTGGTGAAATGCCGTGTGAGCTGCTATCTCTGTGCATCACTCAGGGCAGCCCCATCATCTGAAACAGGCCCTTGTAGACTGTGAGCACTACTGGAAAGGGCTGCAGGCGCTTGGCGATCAGATTGAAAACGAAGATTATCAGACCTTAAGAAATTATTCATCCTGTGAAGACGCCTGTCAATATGTTTATAGTATTAGGCCTTTTTAACTCTGTATCAAACCATCACCATGAAAGCCATGTGTTCAGCAGCTCTGTGATGTGGCACATCTGTGGAAGGAGTGCTCTCCAAGTCTCACTTGGACTTGCTCTCCAAGTCTCACTAATTATACTAAGTCATTCGCTAGTGTGGTGTTTATGGAGAAATGCAGTAAATGTAAGTGTTCCCCAAGTTAAAAAGTTTCTCTTGTCTTTTACATATTTGTTTTTTAAATCTTCCAGGAAATTGTCATCACAGGCAAAATTTTTTATCTATGAATAAAGAAAATTTTACTTCAGTGCACTACTTTTTTAAAAAACAGTGTGTGCTACAATGATACCAAGACAGTTTTTCCTGCCTTTCCTAGTTGTTTTTGTTTTGGTTTGGTTTGGATTTTTTTTAATCACTATTGCTTTGGAATTAGCACTTTCAGTTTCATACTTCTGACTGCAGTCAGTCCTTAGGTTTGTTTGTTTTCTTTTGCTCTGATTGCCAAAGGAACATATTGTTCACAGCTACTGAAACACGTTGTGAATAACTACTGGTTAAGAGTAACACCAATGCCACACAGGTATCTGTAGGTTTCTGTACCACATTTGGGGGGCTGTGACTTTCTGTATCTCTTCTCTGTCTCAGGTGCTAAGGCACCCCAAAATGAAACTATGTAATTAATGGTCTTTAAGAACATTGCATAATTCCTGTGAGTGGTGCTTTCAGGTAGGATGTGCTAATTAAAGGATGAGGTCAGGCAAGTGGTCGTTCACTTAGTCCAGAAGTTTTTGATGTTCACATCAAAGCAGTTTGGAGAATTTTAAAACTGGTAAGCCAAGAGCTTTATGATAAGTGCCCTCCCTGGTGGTTTGATTGATAATGAAATCCAGGTGCATTGCATTATAGTTTTCATCTACAGAATATAGGGTTAAATATGAACTGACTTTCCTGGTCATGTCGTCTAGCTCAGAGATTCCAGACAAACAAAATAGTAGCCCCAGGGCCTCACATGGTTGGTACAAAATATGTAATAAAAATAGGCCGCCAAAGGGAACATGACTTTTGTAATTATCCAAAGTATTGTATGTGCTCCCTAAGGTCAGGCTGTTTTGTCCTTAAAAAAGTGATTGGGGTCTCTCTTGGTAACAGGAGGATGTTATTAATACTTTTATTACTGCTCCCATTGTGATAGAGACACATTGAGCAGGGTTGTTCTGTAGTGATGGCAGTCAAAATAGGCAAGACAGAAAAGGCAGGAATGGAAGGATAAAAATATGGAGCAACAAAGAAGAGAGAACAAAAAAACCCAGGGGTATGGAGTAGGCAGAAAAAAGAATTAATACAGCCATAAAAAGAGAAAAATTCCATCTTCTTGGTGGTTTGTGTGACAGATACATGTGTGACAGAAAGGAGGTAATCACTCCCCAGAAAAGTATAATTAAAATGCTTCCAGGCTTCTATTTAAGCAGAACCCAGGAAAACAAAACATCAGCCAAAATCAGACAAAACCCCATACACACACACCCCAGGGAGGATTCCTCTTCTCCCAGCTTGGAGATTTGGAGCTAAGCTACAGACGCTGATGCATCTTCCCTTGACAGCCTCTCCCTTCCTTCCTTCCTCAGTCTGGAAAATCTCTCCCCCTCTCTGTCCCTCTCTGTAAACTTTGGGTTTGTGCAGGGGCAGGAGGGACAACTTACAGGCAGATATTTAAATTGCCCATTCAGTCATTGCTCAGTTCGGATTGCCTGCACTCCTTGTCATAGACTTATTGGGAAGTAGCTGAGCATGAAATATTTAAACAACTCTTGGAAAAGTAGATCAAGCTTGCTAAATATCCCAGGTTAGATGGGATTGCCCATATCCTGCTGTGAAAGCCATTGCCCCGTACAAAGACCAAGCAGGCAACAGGTTTTCTGAGAACTCTGCCGTGCAGATCTATTTTTCTGTCACTGCATGTTTGGGAGAGAATTTGCTGTGTGTGCAGAACAGGATCACACAAAGCAGGTATGTGCGAGATGCCTGGTGTGGCCTGTACCACTGATGTACAGATGTGCAGTAACACTGCACCTGGGATATATCTCATTTGAGATTGCACTCGCTCTTGTGCAGTGCCGGTCATTTGGGGCGCCTGTGATTTTGGGTGTCATCGAGACTGTGCTGAATTCTCACATTCTTGAGTATAATCTCCTGGTTTTGCCTCCACTGTAGTGCCCCAAGTCCTGAGATGACTTGTCCCTCAGTCACTGCTGAGTGTTTGATACCCGTGTCACTGCAGCTGGAGCTGTCGGGATGGCTCAGGGCTTTGTAGTGAGTCAGTGACAGAGAGAAGATCTGCTCTGGAGACCTTTGCTTGTGTTGCTCTTGTCTCCTACAGAACCATGTGGGCCACTCTAGGATTCCTCTTTTTAATTGTGCCTCCCATCAAAACAAGTAAAGCTGACTTTGATTAACTGTAAAAAAACCCTCAAACCTTGCCCCAAAATCTGCTCGGAATTTTATTCTCTGTGTTGCCTATTTTCTGTTTGCTTGGTTTCAGTTTTCAAACTAATAGTGGCTTCTTTTGTAAACTAACAGTAGCAAATGTCACTCTGCTGCTCTACTTTGTCATTTCTTCTGTGTGGTTCCAATTGTAAGCAGAAACAATGGAAAGCAGAATCCATGCAATGTTGACTTGATTTCTTCTTGGCCTAGTGAAAGAAAGCAATTTGTTTGCATCTCCTCAAGGGTAACACTGTTTAACAGTTGAAGAGAAAAACAATTTCAGTTTTAGACAATAATCTCAGAGCTTAGTTGTGTTTGGAAAATCCTTTTCACTTAAAGAGTGTTTTCCACGATGTTGTGTTGATTTCATTGTTGATCCTGGTTCAAAAAATGAAGTACAAGACTGTCAAGCATTTAGCATATATCCAGCTATTAAAAATATGCTCTTCTGAGTTTTTTGTTAAATTTAAGTTCTAACTACATTCATTTTAATTGTTGATCTGTATTGGAATTTGAATAAGGTGAAATACACAGCGATTGTATTCATTGTATTAATTTTAGCAGTCACTCAGTAGTAAACACACATCAAACAGAATTTTTCTGCATCCTTTTCAAATGGGCTGGGAGATAAAGTGATGCATACAGAGTATGTATGTGGGAAAGAGAGGCAAAATCAAAGCTATAATCTGAGTTTTGAAGGGATTGTTCTTGAAAAATGAATAAGCTTATTATAGGTCAAAGGCAAGTTATGCTGCAGTGAGAGTTTTGAGAAATATAGGACAGTATTCATCTGGGCAAGCAAGTGTATTACAGACAATAGTCTTTCTATGGAGAAATTACTGGTGCATAGCTTCCAATGTAAAACAGCAGTGTTCATGTTGGCTTCATCGTGTCATTATCATCCCTCGAGGGAGAAGGTCAACCACCTAATTCTCCATGACAAGACATGTAAGTACAAGAATTCAGATGGTGCAGTCTGCAAAATGGATGAAGAAATACATTAAATATTATAATAATATTTCATGAGAAAGGTGTATATGCTGAAAATATAGAAATTTGTGAAAATACCCCAAAAAAGTGTATCATAATTCTATTTATAAGAGAGAGCAAATAACTTCTTTGGATGCATTTTTTTTCACTGTAAATAGCTTCCTGCTAGGAGCTCCAACGTCCCAGTGCTATGTTAAGAACCCTGTGATCACATTCAGCACATTTAACGTATGTTTTAAATCTGACATCTTGCCTATTCAACAAGATGTTATTATCATACTCAATTTTCATTATAGAGTTTATTATCATAGCTGCACCAAAATAGTGATGTTGTTTCCTAAACATTACCCTCTGGAATTCTGACAAAACCCCTTGGTTTAGGGATTATTGCCTTTGAGAGTTGAAATGAGTTCTAATTTAAACAAAAATAGCCAAAGGGAAAATTATTTAATCTTTAAAATAGTATCTGTGGGAAGAGAAAAAAACAGGTGAAAATGAGATTGAGAGTCTTTGGTGGATCTAAGTGGTTGAGAAGGGGAGAGTGAGAAAGAGACTTGAGGGACCAGGGGTCAGTAGAGCTACTGTTTAGTAAATGCTTAATCCTATTGGGAATATGTGCTTTTAACTGCAGACTCCTAGGGCAGGAGCAGGGAGCAGTGGCAGGCAGAAATGCTGGCAGATTGGGCTGATTTCTGGCCTCTGCTTGGAAATCTGTTGCATGATGAACCCAGCTGTGGTCGGGCTGCTGTTCTGCACGATGGCCCACACAGTCTATGGGCAAGTGTTGCCTCAGACTGTGACTCTCGTGGTGCCTTGTTTGTTGACTCCTTGATATGTTACTTAATGTGCTGCTTGTATGGAAAACAGTATGTTTGCTTAGGCAGATGTATAAAAGTTGTTTTGATATATATTTGGGTTTTAAAAGCTTATTAGGCTTTTTTATTTGTTTCTTTTGTTTGTTTGTTTGTTTTCTTCTGAAGAAAGTGTATGTCTATTCCACTGTGCTTCCTACTCCCTTGAGGCCTGCAGAGATGAGAAGCCTATAGCCTGTAGCTGTTTTCTTTTGTTTTTTTTTTTTCTTTCTTTTTAGGGTTTTCATGGAAAAATTCTCATTTCAGGCTTTTCTACTTTAAGAATGAAGAAGCAGAAAATGGAATGTGCTTAGAAATGGAGAATGTGGGATGCATTTTTATTCTACCTTATCTTGCTTGCCTTCTAGCTTGCCTGATAACTGAACAGAAGGTACTAAACGTTACTTCTGAGAGTGTTTCCCTGCTCAGTGTCACACTTCAGTTCACCACATTTGTATCCTCCAAACAAAATGCAGAAAATTAGGGATGACAGAGGGAAACACAGGGACAAAGTGACACTTCCCAGTTTTCAAACATTTCTTTTAAGAGTGGGCTTCAGGAGTCCAGGCTCAGATTCCTCTCTCTGTGGTTAATGAGGAAAATGGGAAAGAGCTACCCTTCAGAGCAAGCTAACACGTGCTATTTCCTCTTAGTTTTAAAACTTCTTAAAGAGAAACGGAAATTTTGCTGTGATATGACTTCAATAAAGAACTTTACCCACAAAAGTTTCATAAAGACAGACTTGCATTCCTGGAATCTTCTCTGGGCTCGAAGTAGATTCAAAGTGCGGTCAAACTTTCTCCTTGTATTTCATATTAAATTAGGCCTTTTTCCTCCATAAATTTCTCTGTGTGGCACAGGAATCTGCTGGCATGAATGTGTCTGCAGGACTGGTCCCTTTTGATTTTTGTTAGAAGCTCACCTCTATTAAAGGAGGGCTCTCTTGGTCCCTGCATGGGCACTAAAGAGGCTGTATGAAAAGATTTGCAGAGGTTTGCATTTCCGTAGCTCTGCTGACTTCCCTGGACCTACACCAAAGTGCGTCAGTTTGGGACTTCTTCATAATTATTCTTAACATTCCATGAAAAAAAAAGAATGTAAAAAGATGTTAAAGCAGATTGAAGGCATCCTACCGATGAAGCAAGTTCTCTGCCTGGTTTTCCAAGCTGAGATTTTTGGCCAGAGTCTTGTTTGTGCTGTTTGTTGTCCTCACAATGACCCACACTTGAACTGTAGTTTTACTGACTGTGCTTGGAAGGGTCCTGGATGGTGCCCCTCCAGATTTACATCAGTGGGAGCACTGCGATCCAGGGAGGAGATGAGGTTTAACCTTAGGATGGACTTACCAGCAGTCCAGTTTTAGTTCTAGATCCAGGGATAAATTTCTGTACTCCTCAAGGAGCTGTATCATGCCAAATTCTGCTTTCAGTTACCTTCTAAGATTTTCTGTAGTATGTCACTATTAGCTACTTCTCCAGCTATAAAATGGAGGAAAAAGCCTAATTTATGCCTCTCAGGGAAAAACAAAGAACTTGGTAGCTTACACTGAAGATGTAGCGTTCCTATTATAGAAAAGAAGATTGCTGTAAATCAAGTGTTCCAACAACTTGCTGGACTTTGTTTACTTTGGTGATTTGCTGTCATTCCAGTTCAACAAAATACTACTGTTTGAGATAAGAAGGAAAAAATGCTCATTTTTAAAAGTAAATTTTTTCATATCCACCAAGAGACAAATTAGATTTTTGTGATGTTTTCTTATGTTTCTAAAGTATCCAGAGTATTTCCACAGTGGGAGTAAGCTTATGGTACATCACTGGAACATCTCCAGTGAAAATAACTGTGGCAGAGTGAAAAGAGCAGTAGAAAACAAGTAGTCAGGAGCAAGACCGGCTAATGTACACATATATTTATTTACACATCTTTGTTTGCAATATAGACTGCTGGATATTTTTAAGCATGAGGAAAAGTAGGCTTCAAACATTTTCATTGACCTTACAGCCATTACCGTTATAAGTAGTTCCAATGAAAAGAAAACTCTTCCAAGAAATTTTCCTTAAGGACTTGACAAAGACTGAATGCAGGACAAAATATATCTTCAGGATGGAAATAGAGGGGAAACGTTCCTGTGTTCAGATTCTTCTTAATTGTGTATTAGGTCTTAAAATTCTGGCTGTATTCCATATTGTCCCATTTGTTGCCTTGCTCTGTAGGGCTTCTCTTTTAGAAGAAAGAACCAAACAAATCTAGCAACCCTTTTATTAAATGCCATCTTGACCTTGCTTCTTGGAAATATAATGGCCCAGAGGATGAAAAATTAGAGCAAGTGTTTATTACTGAAATCCAGTCTCAGTTGTGAGAAGATTAACTGTTTCAAAAGATTCAATATCCTGTCTGCTGCAATGGGATGCATCTGGAAAAGAGCTGCAAAGCCGCGGAGAACTGGAAGAGGCTGTGTAATGTCTTGATCTGCAGGCATGTGGTTGGTACTTATGGGAAATGCTTGAGCACACAAGTTTCAGAAGTGGTCCTGACCAAATACCACCATCCCTGATTGCCCTGTCAGCTAAACAGGGCTGCTATGGGGAAGACCTAGACCATTGTATCCTTATATCATCCCAAATGCCCTGTGATAATGGCAGAGAGAAGTCAAACATGGGTTTGGAAGTCAAGTGCAAAATTGGTGTTCTGCAGCTGGATATCAATATCTGACTGAAAAGCTACTTCACCACTGATTTTTTTGTAGGAAAACTGTAGTCCCTAAGAGCATTTTATACAAGGAATGTTTCTTTGAAGAAGCAGGTTCTTGATAAATACAGAAGTAGATGCTAGGTTCTATTAGAAATAGTTTTTGTTTTTAAAATGGCTAAATTACAGTCTTTAAATAATTTCAAGCTTTTCCTTATTCCTTGAGAGAAAATTGTTTGTCTTTGAAGATAATTTTTCATCTTTTACCCTATAGCAAGAAAACATTCTGCATTTGAAAGACTCCCTGAAAGCTTTCCTGAAACTTTTATGGAATGTAACTTAGTTTATTGGACAGAATATATTTTGGTTTTTGCAGCCCTTCTTACTAAAATATGAGTTTTGCAAGTAAATGCAAGATGTTTCTTATTATTTGGTAGCAGATGTGGAGCATGACAGCTTATTTGCCTGCTTTACTCTGACTAAATGCAAATCTTTGAAAGACTTTGAGAGACACAGACACCCGCTGCTTTTTGTTTGAATTTTTCCATGCTGATTTTTTTGATACAACTTTTTTTTAATTTTAAATTTCCTTCTTAGAAGTAAATTTTCCACAATGTACTTTTCTGTTAACTGCTCTGAGGTGGTTGATGGACTGCAGTTGGATAGTCAGTCATTCCCTTCGTAAAGTCAATGTTTAGACAGAAGATTAGCCATGGAGCCCATAGTTTTTCCTTTTACAGCATATAGCTGAAAATCATAACAAAAGGAAATTATTTATAAACTTACCATCTCAGCTGTTGAAGTTGGAAAGGTTCTGGCAATCTCTTAGCTGTCTAATGGCAGAACATGGATTCTCTTGGAAGAAAATTAGGTTGAGATATGACAGCATATACACCTAAAAATGCTACATAAATTGCTGTCTGATCCAAGACAGCAAGAATACCTTGTGCTTCTTTTTTAGTCCCTGTGAACAAAAAAATTAGCTAGAACCAAAACCTCTTTTGCACCACCAGTGTAAATTGAATGTAGCTCCGTTGGCTTTGATTGAGCTTCCCTAGATTTATGCTGCTTATAATTATTGTGAAAATAAGGTTTAGCTCCTGGAACTTGACTTTTGTGAAATGTCTCCCAGTTCCCATCAGGATGAAATAATTTGATTGTATTTTACAAGGAATCATCTGACTCAGCAGTTGTTGTGCATGAACAATTTTGGTTTTTTAGCACTCTTCTGCCTCACCATAGATTTTTAAAGTTATTTTTGATTGTGGGTTATCCAGGATTAAAAAAAAAACAACAAACAAACACAAAAAACCCCGAAACAGCAACAAAAAAAGCCCCAACAAAAGCCCAACAAAACCTAGCTTTCTTGTATAATTTGTTTGGCTAGTCAGCAGTTCTGGGCTGCTTCTAAATAAATAAATGATGTGCAATTTTTAAAAAAAGTTGGAAATCTTCAATGGATTGATGTATCTTACCTAAAGACAATAAGACACTGTATTTTTAGCCCTGTCCCATCAAAATCAGCATAAGTTTATCCTGAGCCCTTTGATGCCCAAAGAGACGCTCATCCTGCATCTCTGCATTTCCAACTCTCCACACCCCAAAATAAAAATGATCACAGATGAATTCTCTGTTCAAAATCTGTGCTAGAATTCAGAAAGCAATAGAGGCAACCTTTCCTCTAGGGCATCCAGAACTGTGAGGAAGTGCTCTACAGTGCCCCTTGTTATGTCATCCAAGAAGAGCCAAAGGGTGTGCATCTCGGGGGAGAAAACTGCATTTTATGTCTGCTTTAAAGATATCACTCTGGTGAGACTGGAATGTTTGTGCTTTTCTAACACTCTTGCTTGGTGGATATTTGCCTCTGGTACTTACATGTCTGGGAATGAGAGAAAATAAATAATGGTCTAAACTTGGCAGGAATTGATCCCAACAGGGATTACCTAAAACCTTTGCTGTTCCATGTACCCTTTAAAGAGGCAGCTCATTGTAGGTAAGACAAATTTATCTGGCCTAGTGGGAGTATTGTGGCAATTGTCTTTATCAGAAGATGGTGCTGCAAATGAGAGGTTCATCAGCTGGCCAAGGCACAGAAGGGAAGGTCTGGTTACTAGACAACCAGGAACTGGAAAAGTGTGGTGCCACAGTGCACGTGGTGAAGTATTTTCAGTAGTGGTGAGAAATTTTTCATACTACTGTGCAAACCCTTGGTAAGACCTCAGCTGGAATAGCCTGAGCAATCCTGGTTGTTAAATTGCAAGGATGAGGAGACACACCCGGTACAAGGATTTCAGAAACAGGAACAGCCCATGTGATCGGAAGAAGGAAGTGGTTTAGAGAGGGAAAGAAGAAACATCACTCTTGGAAAAGTACAAGCCAGTCCTAGCTAAAAAGTTATATAGCTATTTGACTAATGATCAGTACCAAGCTTTAAGATATGGGTCTTAATGGGTTAGATGTAGTGCCATATTCTCGTGAAAATCAGCTTCTGGATTTGCAGCTAGTTTACACTGTGAATTCTGGACATGGTGATGGCACCTTGTAGGCATCTATATGCAAGCACCTGACCTGGAGTGTTCGTCCCTGTGCTGCACAGCTCACATGCTTTCACTAGCCTGCAAAACTGTGTACAGAGTGGTTTTCTTCCTTATATATGTCATGTGACTTACTGTCTAGTGGCCAAGCTGAGCCAGTGTATTCCCAGCTCACATGGGAAGTGCCAGTGCCACCCTCACATCTAAGACACCATCAGCCCCCAGGCTGTGGCCATGTTTCCTGCAGCCTGGAGTTTCTGTCAGTACCAGAAGGGTGTTGGGGACAACACCAGCTCTACCCCTCACACTTGCACTGATGCCCATGGTTCTACCATGGTGACTTCAGTAGGATGGAAATCCTCAGACTCATACATCATGGCCTGGTGCCTTAAAATCGGGTGCTCCTTCCTTTTTGGCCTTTTTTTGGCAGGGCTTTTAGCTCTGTTATTGAAAGTGGTGAATGTGGGAAATCTTATCTCTTGTCTGAACGACTTCCATGGCTGTGTTCAACATCCTGTGATGGTGTTGTCTCTTTATGAACATCTCCCTTGTCATTGTTAGCATGGAACAAATATCCCTGGAAATAAACAAAACAAGGAAATATAGAAAATATTTGCTATAAAACAGAATTGTGTTTAAACTGAAGGTTTTCCCAGGGAGCTTATCAATACACATTTAAAGCAGAGCATGCTTTGTCTAGCCCTGAATGTTGACTTTTCCTTT
Organism: Pipra filicauda; assembly: GCF_003945595.2. Taxonomy (NCBI): domain Eukaryota; kingdom Metazoa; phylum Chordata; class Aves; order Passeriformes; family Pipridae; genus Pipra; species Pipra filicauda. The sequence continues at coordinate 92,454 of NW_024105053.1, read as the reverse complement.
TGAATCTTAGCAGGATAACATGGGGTATTTTAAATGTCAGAGTCTCTTTCATGAAGCTAAATCATGACAAGTCTCCTGTACAAAATTATTTAAAACCTGAAATGGAGTTAGAGCCTTAATGTCATGAAAGTACCTGAATTACTGAAAAATTAGATTTTTTAAGTAGTTAACAGTGTGGTATTGCACTAACTTTTGAGGGTGGGGAGAAATGTTTGATTATGCTTTTCTCAGTACTTGATCCACAGACCTAAACATCAGTCACACAGTGTCTCCAGAGACAGTTTTGGGTAATAGCCACAATGTCATTCAAAGAACAGAACTTTTGCTATTTATGAAGTCGTTACAAGTGGCAGTTTGGGGATTAAATATCTCAAGACATATGTAAAAAGAGATCTTTTTTGTATGCCTGCCCAAATCCAGTCTGGAGGCTGCAGGTACACGGGTTGGGATAGTTTGGCTTTGCTTTACTTCACTTCATTGGGAGAGTGAAGAGGTGGGTTGTCTTGTTTAGGTGATTTTCAGAGCTGCTTGTTACCAGATAGTAAGAGAGCAAAGACTTAATCTGAAGGTTGACTCTCCAGTGACCCTTGAAGTTGGAATAACTGAGAAAGCAGCAGTTGCACCAATAAAAGCTGAAAATTAGCTGTGGGCTAAGAAAAGGGAGATTGTTTCTGTAAGAAGAACTGAACCAATGCCAGCAGAAAGCTGATACAGGAGCGACATGAGCGATACTATCTCCCCAACAGTCGTGACTATGTTTCAGAGGCTGCAAGGTCAGACCCCGGGTTTGCTTAAGGCCACATGGAGACAAAATATATCCTTTCTATACTACTGTAAACTGGGATCTGAAACAGGATCATTAACATTATTAGAATGAGCTCTCTGCCTTGTGGAACTTCTCCGTGTACTTCTCAGCCAAGAAGGACAAAAGAGTCTTTGAAAAAATAGTTTCTACCGATCTGAAATGACTCAATCGCCAGAAAGAGTGAGGCCAAGGTTCTATTTTCTGCTATTTGTAGAAATTGCTCCATCTAGATGATTTTTACCATGAGTAGGATCTTACTATGGAATGAGGAATTACAGGATGAAGTCAATGCAAACATGTCTCAGCTTTCCACTTAACTTCCAACCCAACATTTAGAGCTGTTTTCTCCTGACCTTCTGTATGTAACAGTCATTACCACAAATACCAGAGATTTTGGGGTAGATTCTGCCCTTTTTATTACCTTTTAGGTCCTTGGGACATGAATGAAGGACATCTCAATCATGAGTTACAGTGACAAACCATCACCGAAGGCATTATGATCATTTAACACAAAGAAGCCCAAGCTTGCCAAATATTTGCAAGTTACTGACACATTTAGTTCTAGGTACACACATGAACAATTTTTTAGAAAAAGTCACCACATGAGCTGATAACTAATTGCAAGGAGGGCTCAGGGTACTGGAAGGTACTAAAAGAGTAATGCAGTCTCACAGGTACTTGGTTTTGGCACATTCTACATGGTTGATAGTCCTGGAACTTCATATATCAAGCAAACAGAATGGAAAAAGTACAAGTAAATAAACAATACTGATGACTTTTTCCAGATCCTGATGAAATCGTAAAGTGAAGTGTAATACTCTGTGTCAATTTGACAACCTGACAAGTTTGAGACCAGGAGGTAAAACGAACTAAATGAAACATTTTACAGAAAAGTAAGGTAGTCAACTTCAACACGTTGTTTTTTGTCTGTTTGTTTTCATGTTTCTTTTTCAAAAAAAATGAGGATGCTCACATGATGAAGTTATTTGCTATAGGCCAATGTGTTCCAAAATGCAATGTAGAATAAACCAATTCCCACGCCTGACTTTTGATACCAGCAGGCAGCAGCTGACACTTCAGTGCCACTGAGGAGCCAAGTCACCTTTTCAGATGGATCAGGTGGCTGGAAACACTTCCCACAATTGTATCCTATCTCTTTCTCCAATTTTACTGGTGGGTTTTCTTTTGGGGGGGGGGGGGGGGGGGGAGGGGAGGGGACATGTTTTTTTATGTGTGTATTTGGTGCAGGTTTTTTTGTTTTGTTGGTTTTTTGTTTGTTTTGAATTTTTTTTTTTGGGGGGGGGTTCTGTTTGTTGTGTTTGTTGGGGGTTTTTTTCATTTTTTTTCCCCATCATAGAGAGGAATATGATTTTTCTGTTGTTGTTTTTGGTTTTGGTTTGGTTTGATTTTTTGGTTTTTGTTGTTGTGGTTTTTTTTCCCCCAGTGGCACCTACCAAAGCAAGCTAGACATAAGCCAAATATTTTTGTTGCAATTACTTGTTACAGGCTGAGAGCAGTTACTGTGTCTAGTTCAGGATTTGAAAATACAGTTCCAGTTCTAAAGCCAGTAACTGTATTTCATGCTGTTGTTTTGGCAGGGATCTCCAGAGGGGGTACAGTTTAGCAAAAATGGGTGGAGACCTCAAGAAACATTAACTTTCTTGGAAAATAAATATTATGGGAGAGATTTGAAGAACACAAATTATCTCTAATCTCTGGAGAGGTAGTAGAAGTAAAGCTTTCTCAGGCAATATATGATCTCTTGTATCTATCAACTGAAATTAAAATCCAAAGGTAAAATCAGAGCTGGGAAGCACTTTGTAGGCTCTGACAATCTCTGATATCCATAATTTATATCTGGGTTACAGGGAAATGTGAAACAGTATTTTAAGCTGTGGCAGCTGTAAGCCTGCTATAATTTTTAAGAACAGGCAAAGTGAGGAAAGAGCCATAATTTTGGTATGGTTTAGGTTCTCTGTTCCACTTGTCTTGAATGCAATCTCAATGAATGCTGCAGAGTGAAATCAGCACAGGAAACTGTGCTTTAAATAGAAACTAGGTACATTTTCTAATAACCCCAAGCCATACAGTATTTGGGGGTGGGGGGAAGAGGGGGAAGAAATGACTGTTGCTGACTTGTATAAAATTTGCTTTTTCCTCCAATAGAGATTAGTTTTTACCATCTCACAGTCTAGTCCATGGAGAAGATTTTTAGACACTCATATGGCATTTTTTCATTTGTTGGGTTGGTTTGTTGTTTGGGATTTTTTTCCCCAGACTAGGCGGGTATTTTAATTTCTGTTACATAGCACTGATGAAATAAATGAAGCACTACAGGGGCCCTGAGGTTACAACTGGTGTTCCGTATTCCAGGGAAGCTGTGGAAGCTGTAAATCCTCTAAGAAGGGCACTTGTGAGCCAGTAACTTGTAGTCTGAGGAAAATTGTCCTGAGCCTCCCTAAATACAACCTCTGATCTAGTTGTGCAGAGCCCACATCTTCCTGCATCCTCCCGCACACTTCCCGAGGGAAGGAGCTGTGGGCTGTCCATGAGGGTGCACAGTGGGGACGAGATGCATCTCACTGAGGATGCTATTTCTCAAGAAACAGGTCCAGAACATATATATGCCTAATAAAGGGAGCCAGCTCCTTCTAATATCAGCATCTGCCACCAGCTGGCATTAAAACTGAGTGGGTAGGAGGTTACGTGAAGCGCCCACAAAGCCTTAACAGTGATCTGTTTTCAGGAGCAACATGATACTGGCTGTGGGATAGAAACCTAAATTGCTTGCATTTTCGCTGACATTTTGCCAGTGGTGTTTCAGAGCTCAGACCACACAAGCAAAATGGTGTTCCAGGATATATCGCCTCCTTAAAGACTGGCTGTGAGACTATGACCTAATGTTTATAATTGTAAGAGTTATTGAGAGTCAATTGAAAATGCAAAGTTCCCAAGTGACTGCATTTATCACTTGTGTGATTAGCATGCTTGTGGAGTATAAACAGCTGAACAAATCCAAGTGGTTGATGAAGTTCATCAAGGAAAAGAACATTTAAAAAATGTCAGATATAGCTGAAAACGCAGGTAAAGGCATGATTTTAACCCCTGTTCAGAGAGAATGATCAAAGGGTGTTTTAATGGGCTTTTCAACATTGCTGGTCCCCATAAATGCCTGGGCAAATAGAGTTTACTTGGAAACTGATAGGAATATTGATAGAATCACTGTACTTGGCGGGATTTTGCACATGCAGATATGAAAGCTTGCATTATGGATTACTCCTGAGAAGGTTTGGTTTTAGCAAAATGCTTCGGAGACAAGCTCTACTTTTAGCATAAATATATCAAAATATGCTAAAGTATGTAGCATAATCTTTATAATGTCTATAATAAACTTTATGTAATATATATAATCTTAAATATTTATGGGTTTGTATATATATTATTTTTATATATATAACTAAAATCTCTTTATCATTCCTTAAGGCATTATTTCATAGCATTGTATTTGTGTAAGTGTAGCAAAGTTTTTTTTAGGTGAGATTACAGTTTGAAGTCTGCAGCATTTTAAAAATTGATTTTTAATTCAGATTTCAGTGTATGTAGTTGAAATTGTTGTGTCTTAGATGACAGAAGGTCAAATATTTATTTCTAGTCTGTAAAAATCCGGAAGACCTGTTTTGCTGTAGATGAAGCACAATGATTTCTGCATTCTAGTTGTATCTTATTTTTACATCTTCTTTGGCTCTAGAAAGAATACAAAATGATTTTTATTTTTGTTGAGCTTCCTTTAAAAAAGATTTATTATTTTTAGGCCTTGGCTAAGGTTGAAGTTAAGGATTTTTCCCAGCTTACTCCATTTCAGTATGCCTGCATCCTGAAGGGGGAATCTGGGAAAAGAGGGGAGAAACTAAAAGTACAATTACTGAAAGTTCAAATGTATTGTTACTGAAAGTACAAAAACTGAAAATTGCAGACAAGTTTCATTGACTTCATCACAAGTTTCACTTTGTGCTGTTTTATCTCTTCTTGTTTATATGTTATTTTTAAGGCTAATTAAAAAAAAATCTCTTTTCTTAATAATAAGATAAATAGGGACTTTCTTTTTTCAAAACATTCATCCGAAAAAGAATACTTTGCAAGTTGAATTATTGGTGGTAACTACCGCCAAAAATATTATCCATATAGCTAGGACAATATTTCACAAGTTATGCCTTCTATATCTTTGTTCACTTGTGAACGTAAATTCTGCTGATCCAGAAACTGCAGAGGTGTCTACAAGGCCTTTACTGGAAACCCAGTCTGGAAGGTGCTTGTCGAGGGGACAGTTTCAAAACAGATTTATGTAGCGTTCTGTTTGCGTGCAGATGGAGTTTGCTGAGAGGTTGGGAACACTGTTTTTATTGGTTTTGTTCTGCTTTTTCTTTGGCTGACTTGGCCTGTCTTTTTTCAGTCAGCCCCAGGAGTGTGCTGTGGTTGGGACCTCGCACTTAATTCACATCAGCAGTTTCAGTAAACGCTTACTAAATAACAGATCATGCATTTAAAAAAAAATGTTTACGGATGCATTTTTTTAACAGCTTTTACACCTGTGTATTGTTGACATTTTTTAAAACCACTGTCTGTCACATGACCATAATCCAAGAACAGTCATGCACTGATTTTGGAAAAATAAACACTGGCAGACCAAGGGGATCTTTTCCGTCTGCTACTTTCTACGAGACATCAGATCTGCCCATTGTCATCTCTTATGTTTTGGATGACTTTGGGTGGTGGGAAGTCAAACGTCTCATGCGTGCACGGCATGTCTAACTTCCCTGGTTGTGGTGGCTTCAGTTTGTGTGGGCTGCCTTAAAGACATCCTCTTCTCCTACCAGCCAGGTGTCTCAGCTGCTGTCTACAAAAGTGGTGGTTTTCTCAGAAAAATCCATGACTAACATTTTCTCTGTTTAGTTTATGATTTATTTCTCAAAATGGCCCTAACATGCATTTCTTGTAAATGGCCCGTAGCCTCGTGAGAGCGGCTTGGCTCATCTGCTGTGGCTTTTGAAATCCTAATGACCATTTAATCGAGTAAATGTGAGATAAACTGTGAGCTAGAGCTAGTTTCATGGCTCTGATTGCATTTAACAGTGTCATGGTCTTCAAACAATACGTATCCTAAAGCGTTAAACCATCCCGGGTGCTGATGGCATTAAGCTGTTTTCCATACCCACAGTCTGGCTGTGCATCTGCGACTCAGTGTGAATTACCCCACACTTGGGGAAGTCACAAATACCCATGTACACTGTCTTTCGTTACACAGCTTAATGAGATTTCCACATCCCCTGGGAAACCAGCTTGGCCCGCAGATGGGTGATAACCATATTAGTTTTTTTTCTACGGCCATCATGTCCCACTACTCCTGAGATCCTCTCCATAGGAAAGGCATGGTTATGCGTAACAGATTGTAAAAGAAGAAGTTAAAACAAATACCAATATTTCAACTTCATATTGTTAAAACATATTTTAAACAATAGAGAGAAGGAATATATTACATTTTTGTTTGTTTGTTTCCGTATGAACCTCCAGATAATGTTGAGAGGCTGGTTTGTAGTTTCCATGCTCCTGGCAGATACCCAGCAGGAGATAATTACCTTTCAAGAGTGCCTGGCTTCTTTTTAAGTGACTTAAAATAACTGGCCAGCAGAGAATAAATTGTTCCAAAGTTTCATGCTTGGGAAGAGATTTCCCAAACTACAAAGTTTTATCAAGAACAAACAAGATATTAAATGAACGTGCAGGCAACCACTTAAAATCTGACTAAAGGAAAATTCTGCTCCAAACAACACAAAACTACAGGAATGTGTTTTGTCAAAGTCACAATTCATTGAATTAAAATTTCTCGGATCTGACTGTGCTCCCCTTCTCCTAGGACACAAACATAGAACATATTTTTCCATTTTCAAACCCTCCATGTCTGGATTTGATGCAGCCATCGGAGAGAGAGGAGCTTGGTCCTGTAGCTGTGTCAGGGAACGTAAAAGTTCTATTAACAGTTCATGTTAATTTGCATGTGCATTGTGAAAAACCCTGGCATATCAAATTTGATAGAATACAGCATCAAACAGGTCACAGAAATTACTAGTGACTTTTATCCTCATATTTACAGGGAGATGTGAATAGGTCCTTCTGCAGTCACCGGACTGAAGTCTGTATTTTATCAATCTTAAGAGTTCTTTCTAGTTGATTGCTTATAAAGCTGATATAATATCTAGTATTAAACTATGTATATTATGTAATCTCTTTTCAGTAATGTTGCAAAAACGTTAGTTAACTAAATTAAGGTAATTAAACTCACTAAGGGTGAAAAAACTTGTTTGATCGATAAGAAAGCATAGGCTCCTTACCTCTAAAATCATGATCTGATGTTCTGTAATTTCTGAGTATTTTCAAATGAAGAAATGTTTAGAGTAATTTCCTATGTCCATAGGGTGTCATGTCCCGAAACAGTGGGGAAAATCTGTCTGTTTGCACCGTGCACAGCCACAGGACTTTCCCAGCGAGCCAAGCCCTGTCCTGGTCTGTAATTAAAGAGAGACAGAGAGCTAGTACAGGTCTAATGTACTGAGTGTGTTTCAAGTGCTAATAATATTTTCTCCAGATTAAAAATATGCCTTGCTATATGTGAGATGTTCTATGGGATTGTGTATTTTTTTAAGGTGGGGGCCTAGTATTTTTACAGTCTACATGGTACTTTGAATATGAGTGTGTAAAGGGTGTGAGATTTGATTATTTATTTCTGGCTTAATCACAGCGGGTGTTTTGTACCACCTGTTTTTGGTTTCATAGTGATAAATGAGTGTGTGACAGACATATGTGATAGGAAATACAGTTATGTTCCAGACAAGACAGGACATCCTCTCCTTGGGCATAACCAGGAGTCTGGTCTTTTCCTTGTTATGCTGAATTAATACGAAGTTAAGTTCTTGAGTAGGGGATTTTTTTATGTGCAATTAGTTTGTGATTTTAAATATAACCACAGGAAATGAAGCAGTCGCTAACGAATTTAGAGTAAGTGAGTTTGAAAACTGGAAACCAAAGAGGGGTCCATGTGCTGAAAATGTTAGAAAATACTCTGTAAAAAACCTGTTTTGTGCAGTCTTTGATCACACTGGGTGCTGCAACATCAACTTTCAGCCGCTGTATTGTTTCTCAAAGGGCTTTCTATTACCACATAATTAATTGAGACTACAAATAGATCCATAATCCTCTTCCTGACAGAAGTGCAGCTTTTAAAATGTGAATCATGTTAGCCTTTCCATTTTTGGACAAGATTATGTTCCTTACACAGTCTATTAATACTTTTCCTACAGGAGGCAAATCCTTACAAACCAGTGATCTCTTGGGTGCTATTTCTCTGGCAAATTCAGATTACATATTTAAAGACATTTTTAGCCTCTAATGCTGATGATGCTTGGTAAAATGATGCTGCAGAGAGGAATACAGCCCATTCAGTGCCTCCCCTAAGCCTGCAGAGATGCCTACAAGCCATTTTCTTACATACTTCTTTTGCTTGTGGCCTGTCTTTCATCTATGAGTTAATTGATCCAGTATTTTTTGAGATAATTATCATAAGCTTTGACAATTCAGTTAGGAAAGTGGTTGAGCACATAAATAAAAAATAAATTCATATGTTTTCAGCACTCTTGCAATTAGGCAGCAGTACTAATGGTTGGCTTATCAGGAACAACAGTGGAATTTTTTCCCTCTATAATTGAGGATGAGGTTGTGCCTTGATTACTGACCTCCTGGGAGTTCAAAGCTCTAAGAGAGAGACCTCAGCTATCACCCGTGCTGTGATCATTTGGTGTTTCTCAGCGATGGCAAGTGCACCTCCAAATTTAACTAGTTCCTCAAGGCTTTATGTGATGCTGAGAGAAAGGCTTGTTATGAAGTTCAAACCAGAACTTCGACTTGCTTGGTGGAACAGAGCAGAGTCTTTGACCTCAGCAACGTTTTAGTCTCTTTTGCCTGTCATAAGGCTGCATATTTAGTGGCGTCAGAGTGGAGTTTGCAGTCTGCCTTCAGAAGAGAGATGCGGGTGCGGCATCATCACTGCCATTTTATAGTAAATGAAAAAAAAAGTCATCAAAAGAACAGTAAATCAACAATAGCTATAAAGTAGAAACTTCACTTTGGTTATATTTTAGTAGTGGTATTTACACCATAGACTTTTATCAGCCTTTAGTGGCACTAGGGATAGCCATCAGAGTATAATTAAACTCCATTTAGAGTATTTAATTTGTGCTTTGGTGCTGAGGGAGGTATTCCAAAGCTTAGAGCTATAAAGGGGATTTAATCACAAAAGATTAAATAAATCCCAGCTACATTTGACAAGCATTTCACTCTTCAGTAAGTCATATGATCCACAATAATTCTCCAAAAGCCTAATTAGCTCTTTTCCTTATTTAAAACATATTTCTCCTACAAGACTCTTCTGGCATTGGTTGATCTGTGTTGCCTTTTTAACGCATGTTTTGCTAATCAGGCTTTTCAACCATCCAGTTAATCATCCCTCCCCTGCCGTGAAGCCTGGCTGCTGTACTCCCTCCCCACTCACCAAGATGCTTTAGATGTCTCATAACCCAGCCTCAGAAAGCTTGTGTGGCCAAGTGCCCCGGGGCAGATGATAGCAGGAGTCAAAGGCCAGTGTGATAGAGAACAGCGTGATTTAAACCTGTCTGAAGAAACCTCTGAAGAGATTTTTGCTGGAGGCTTTCATTCCACCTATGACCTCCTTTACCAGGACAGACACACTCTTTATCCTCTTCATGGAAACTTTTATTTTCTTCACTTTAAACAGTACCGTTTCTCTTCAGTGTTCATGTCCTTTCTTCAAGTGGGGTTCCTTGCAGGAAACACTTGAGGTGTATTGCCCCAAGGTTAATAAAGTTTCGGTGTCATACTGCGCGTGTGTCACTCTGCCAATGTACATACTTGGCTCGGAAAAAAACCCAAATCTTTTACCTAATCGAAAATTCCTCTGAGTGTATGAACTTTTACGAATACTTGAAATTATTAATGAAGATGCCTTCTGAAGTGTAATAGCAAACCTGCATGTTCCTGTAAGCAGATATGTAATCTGTTCGCATCTGTTGTGCGGGGGAACAACATTTGTCAAGGTTCATTTGGCTACAGTTATCCCTTGTTTTTCTCCCTTTAAAACTTAGTTGCAGAATTTCCGAACTGCTTTCTGTTGAACAATAACAAAGAAATGAGGGAGCTCTCATGCATACTAATCGCTTGTATGTTTTGCCTCAAATCTTTAATGGGTGGCTGTGCAAACGCTGTTTCCTCTGCATTAAGACCTGGTTTGGAGCTGGAGGCCAGATCTCTGGAGAATGGTGTAACACTGCCATATTTTCTATGGCTAAATTACCTAAAAGTAGACTTAAACCTGCCCATCTGCATCTGTTTATCACCTGACTTTAGGCTAAGTGACTGGACTCCTCGGAACTGACCTCAGGTGTATAAACCCTGACACAGGTATCAGAGCAATGCTTTGCAAATACACCTCAATTCCACAGATCAATCATGCTGCACTGATTTGTAACATTATTTTATTTAATTTTTTATTCTATTTTGCAGACAGTAAAAAATGTAGATGTCAAGAAAATCAACCTAAACACTTCTGCTAGGAGGGGGAGACCTAAACAGGGAAGGAATTGACTTCCTGGACTAATATTGGAGCGACTTTTTTTCTATTTTGTTTCATAAGATTACTTATTGAGCCAAGCAAAAGCCCAGGCGAGGTGCGCAGTCCCACCCAGGCTTGCACAGTGGTGCAGCCTTCCCCTCTGGGCTGATGTGCGGGCTCAGAAGGGAATTAATGAGCCATGCTTTAAGAGAGGCAGCAGGCTTTTGGTTGAGATTCCACGGTGTCTACACCAGAGATTGAGAGACATCTGTGGCCAGTAACCCATTTGGGTCGTGTTACATTGCCAGAGCTGGTGCTGGTTCAGGCAAGGGGTCTCTGGCCTGACTGCAGCTGTGTACAAATCTCTGAGGGTAAACAGCAATCCCCGTGAGATGGCAGATCACCATGGTGAGGACCAAGGAAGGTAGAGCTTTTTAGCAAAGCCTGGGGCAGAATCACCTTCTGGAAGCAGTGCCTTGGCAATTCAGAGCTGCCATGTGCATGGCCAGTGATCTGCTTTGGTCGTTTTTCAGAGTATAAACTCCTGATCTTTCTATCCCAGTCTCTTCCAAGTGACATAAACTCTGCCAGAAAGAGTCTCATTCAGTATGCACCAAATCATTTAGCACTCGAAAGATTCCTTAAAATCTGTGCTCTCAGGCTTTTGCATAGAGAGATTTCCCAAGAGGTCATAGCAGATGTCAGATGTTCTGCTTCTAGCATCTTCCCGCTTTCACCCTTCAAAACAGAGGGTTACACTGAGATATTTCTTAAATTGCAATCCATAGGAGAGGGAAATTATTTTGCTACATTTCTGCAGCTGGAATGTTTTTCTGTGAAATCACATTTTTCTATGAAATCACTCATAAATTTTAAAAAACATAATAATTTAGAAATAAGAAAGTCTGAGTTCTTAACCTAAAGCAGTCAATGGCACATGGACTTTTGTTCCCTTACTCAGGCTCTCCTTGTTATCCTGTGGGTATCCTGTGGAGCTGGGTCTGAAAACAACAAATTCTATGACCAGAACTGAAGATGAGATGTATCACTGAGAAATAAGTAAGGCTGGCTAATTTATCTGAGAATAACTTTTATACGCTTTTCCAACATCAGCTTTAAGCATCTAAATGAAAATTTAGAACACAATTTGATTTTTCGAAGGGGTTAAAAAAAAAAAAAGAGAAAGAAAAAAGTTGCCCAAGGAAACATTCTGTGTTTATAAAAAGCCACATTACTGCAGAGCGCACCTCTTGTTGTGCCAGGTCCACTTCCCTTGGCACACATGAGAGGCAATGCCATTGCTATGGATACTCATCAGTCCTGCGGATTGGGACACTGTATTGCTCCTACGGGTCCCTGTCAGTCTGGCTCTGTGGACCATCTCCTTCCTTCCCCTGCACACTGAGCTGTCTGTAGTCCTCAGAAATGAGAATTCTCTTATCCAACCTGAATTAATCCACTCCAAGTCGTGTGTCCCCCTCACCCCTGCCAAGATGCTGCTATTATATGCGTGACGGGATCATCCAGTTCTGTCAATCTTACAAAGAAGGATGGAGAGGAATAGAGATATAGTGTGAGGAAGGAGGACAGCATGGACCCTTAGAGACAGGAGAATTGGTAGCAGAAAATACAAATTCCCTCTGTAGCTCTGTAGAGGCATCCTCTTGAGAGACACCTTGCTCCCTGACACAGTTTACCTTTGCTGCTGCAGTTTAGTCCCAAACTGTGGGTGAAACTGTTAAGAGACTTGAGGCCTTTCCAAAACTTCAGAGTGGCTTTGTAAATGCACCAAAGTCTTTGTCTGACCATTTCCTGTAGCCTCTTGAGTGCAACATTGTTTAATCAAAAAATAATAATGTCATTATCTTGTGAATAATTATGATAATAATAATAATTGCTATGTGATTTCTTTTTCACAGTTTTTATACCAGCAGTCATTTACCAAAAATAGCTGAGGTGTTTACATAATTGAGAGCTTTTAAAAAGACACTGTCTGAATTATCCTGGTGCATTCAAATATTGAATAAATCCTGTGCCAGAAAAAGCTATGGGATGTTTCAAGTTGTTTATGGGGGTAAAAGGCTTTAGTGAAGCCAAGATTTTCAAAGCCAAATTAAGTCTGTTTACTTGGTTTTTTGGGTCAGGAGTCTGGCTCTTCTGGAATGGACTGGGGAATATTTTGAAACCCAAACCAGTGGAGCCAGGACACAAGGATTTCTCAGTTCCCCAGCCAAACTCTTTGCCTGAGCAGGTGAAGGGCTGGCCAGGTGCTGAACACTCCAAAGGTCAATTTTCCTGCCTGATTGGGCATAGATGATGGGTTTATTGGTGGCTGTGTGGGTTGACTTTCCATCGACCATCAGGGCAGTTTGGGCTTCTTTAGGCAGACAGGGATGCAGCTCCCTAGGGAGCAACACTGGCCCTGAGCACAGTATGCCAGGGCTGCACAACGGTCTGGAGCAGAGCCTGCTGCAACTCTACGTGTTTTGCCATATTAGAACACCCACAAACCAAAAGCCAGCTCCAGTGGTAGCTCTCAGGCTCCACATTGTGTGTGCCACCTCCTTGGGATGCCACCTGCTTATTTCTGGGAAAGGGATGTAGTAGGAAAACCCTGCAGTGCTTGGCTATTTTTAATACTCTTTCTCTAAGCTTTTGCTTAAGACAAGGCTGGGATAGATAGACTTTTGTTCTGACCTACCTATGGCAGTTTTCCGGGGTTATCATCACTGGTTATTTATGCTGCTCTTGTGTCTATTAATTTCCAAAGTAGTGTTGTTTTACAGTGTTTCATCTTTCTGGGCATTTGGAGAACACATGCATGTACTTAAAGAAGTGACGGGCTGATTTAGTTTCTCAATAACTTGAAAATGAAATATGTCTCTTAAAAAAAACATGAAAGATTTGAAGAGCCAAAATGCTACATTTAAAAATGGCAAAACACTCTGAAATTTGTTTTAACAGTTTGGATGCACTAATACATTCCTTTTATCCCTCCTAAACTTCTTGGCTTACTAGAAAGATTCCTATCCAGATTGTCTTTAACAAATTCATCCTACAGATGGGTTGCACAACTAAAACCAATTTTATTGTTCATTCTTAGGCCTTCAGTGGTATTATCAAATTCTGGATTGATTGTTGTTTTCTAATCTTAATTTTGGTGTCATTTTAAGTGCACAGAGGGGTTTTAAAAATAATTTGAGCTGGGATGATGCCAAAAGCTTCATCTGAATTCCTGGAGGATGAGGGAAGCTTTGAATCAAACAACTGGCAAGTTTGCTGGATAGGGAAAGGCCAGCACAGTACTCTGAACCTGTGCAGTTATCAACAGGAACTCTTGGCTGCTGTGGCAGAATTGTGCAGCCTTTCAGTTTCATTGGGAATCTTGTGTCCAGGTTTTGCTTAACACCTGAACTGCTGATTCCTGACTGTCCTGAGAAAAAGCTCTGCTTGGCAGGGAAGGGATGGATTTCTTGTTGTTGTTGACTACTTTTAAGCTGTTGTCTGTAGGGGGACTCAAGAAGGTAAACCCAAAAGCATCAAGCGAAGAAGCCCCCCAGCTGTGCAGTATTCCTGTGCCCACTGCAGGCTGCCTTCCTCGGTACTTTATACAGGTAGGATCCCCGTCCTGTGGTACCACATCCCCATGAGCCCAGGTCAACCCTTGCAGCTTTAGTGTCCAAGGAACAGCTGTGGTTGAAGATCACTTCCCTCTCTGTAGCTCTTACTGGACCTCCTTGATGTCACTTACAGAATGGCCTTACTTGTTGCTAGAAGAAATGTTGATGGTGTCATCCAATGTCCCATTGGAAACGCTGTGTTTGTTGTTCTGCTTGTACAAACTGGTGCTTTCAAGCAGAGTTTCCTCTGCAGTTCCATGGTGCAGACTACTTCGCTGGTGCTTGTCCCTGTGCTGCTCTGGCTGCATGGCAGATTCAGGCTGACACCGAGAGTGTACACAAATATACTTGTACTTCTAACCTCACCTGCAAATGCTGTGTTTTTTGCTTGTGAGCAACCAGAGTGTTGCAGGGAGCACACCAAAAATCCACTGGTTGCAACAGGGTCCCGAAGCTTTGTGAATTTTTCCCTAAATGATGCATGTCCAATTCTACCCTTCATATCCCAGTCCTGATGTGAACAGCGTGAGACAACTAAGTTAATTCCAATTATTAGCATAAAGGTGGATGTTACCTTGTAGGAGCTACGTGTGTTCTCTCTGTGTGTGTACATTTAGCACGTTGTATGCTAATGCCAGAAGGTTTTTTGGAAGCTGAATGAACTTGCTGCTCTTCGTGTCACTAAACTTAATACAAAGAAGTATTCTCCTTTAAGCCCAAATAGCAAAGTGTGTATTTAATTAATTTGTTTTTATCATCAGAAGCAAATTTAACTTCAAATTTCTGATCACTGTGCAAAAGTTGGATCTGAAATACTTGCCATGCTTAAGAAATCATTTTAATGTTTAGAAAAAAGAAGAAAAATAGCTTGTGTCCGACGAAGCTAAGTCTTTATTTATAAGGACTTTAAAGGGGGGAGGGGGGGAAGAAGAAACAATGTAGTTTATGTGACCTGAGCCTTTGGCACCCACCCAAACCGTTTGCATGCTGAGTCTGTCCATTATACCCTTTGTCATATCTTTCATATAATCCCACTGTATCTGGTCTTAATCTTAAAAAAATAGACCTTTGTTTTGTATTTGACTCTGGAGGATAAAGAATAGGAGACTGTCTGCAGTGTTGTCAAACCTGGGTGGGCATTTTAATGTGCCTTATACATTTTTCTATTGTGTAAGGGCATTTTGCTCCGTGTGTGCGAGTCCACTGGGTGTCCATTGTTTATATCCTCTGCTGGTGTTATCTCCAAATTCCTCCTCTTCTCCAAGGGAGTAGATTTCTTCACAACTTCTTTTCCAGGCTCAGAAAAACTGTCTTTGTGGGGCCACTGGCAAGGCACACAGCTCTGCTTGTGGGCTGCTGGAGGGGTGAGCGCTCCTGCAGGGAGAAAGCCTATATTAAGATTTTCTTAAGAAAAGGTAATAGAAAAATTGCCACACCCCAGGAGGGAGGGGGATGCCGGGTTGCTCTGCCAAGGGTAGACCACGCACCCCAGGCTGTGCAATTGGGAACTGAATCTCTGAACAGACTGAAATCTGCAGCCTCCATTTCCAACTGTGATTTTAACCAATACTTTAGGAATTTCCCTGTTTTCTGTGAAGGAGCACTTTGGTTGCAATAGCCGCAGCAGACATTGCGCGCAGCTGTTTATTGCTTTGTGTTGATGCAATTGGTGATGTCAAGTCCCAGTCTGTATCTTTGCATCTCTTGGGAGAGCAAGACACATTCAGCTGTCAAAATACCACGTTCTGATGAGAAGGGAAAGGAAGGCTACTTTTAGGCTTGAATTTGTTGAAACCGTTTGTCACCTATCCCCTCCATTTTAGCTCACAGTCTGAACAGCCTCCCTGAGCTCCCTGCGGTGCTGAAAAAAATGCAAGACTTTAGATGCTCTGTTGTTTTAAGATTAAAATAACATTGAACTTACCCACATTATGCAACTAAGAGCTGTACTTTGTAGTTTAGTGAGTTTGTATACCATTAACCTTTTTTCAGCTAGCTACATTCTTCTTGTTTTTGCCAAATGCCCATAGCTCCAGGGTTATGATTGCTGGTACCATGTAATAGGGATGGGTTAATCTGTGGCAGCATCTGTCCAGAAAAGCAAAAGGTATCAGTTGGTTGCCTGCAAGTCTCCTGTCAATTCATTATACATGTTTCTTTTCTACATAATACAATTTCTGGGGTTTTTCCCCAGTAATGCTACTGTCATTGTGCCAGCTGAAAATCTGTTACACCTGCAGCTGCAACTGGTCTCTGGGATCAGTCTGGGGACTCTGTTTAATGACCTCCCTGTAATATGGTCATGCAGTGCCAGCGTTTTAGTCCTATGTCCATGCTTTTTCCAGGGATGCCTGTTAGAGGATGGTTTGCTTTTCAAGAGTCAGTTTTGACGAAACAAAACAGAACTGCAATGCGAGCCATTGCCAAAAAGTATGTGAACATTGAGATAAACCACAAGAAAGCCAAACCTTGTTCAAGCTGCAGCAGTGGAGACTCTCTGCGTTTCACCTCGATAAGGGCAGCAGAGGTGACACCAAAGAGTGGAAAAAACTGCTTGGTGTGGACACTGGCTTCCATTGTGGGGTCTGTGGGACTATGACCTTGGGTAAAGATGTTTTCACTTGTTTAACTGTTTGGTTCTTATGCACAGAAATGGTCTGTGCCTGTTTGTGGGTGGATCCTCCCCACCCCTGGGCGCACATGATGTGATTACTCGGGGGGCTGGGGGGAGCAGGTTGCAGATGCTCCCCACAGGCCTGTGCAATGATGCTGCTTACTAACTCAGTACTTGTGGCACCTCCTCTCCAACCAAGCTGCAATGTCACAAGCTAAAGCACTGCCTAAAATCACCAGAATCGTTGAGCTGGGTGATGCTGTTGATCCACCGGTCCCAGTATGTCACCTTAATGAGTATCCAAAGCCACTCTTCTCAAGACTCTGCTGTAGTTTTCCCTCAGTTTTCAAACATTTTCAACTCAGGGACTCCCAGATGAGGAGACATTTTCTATACATTTAGTTTTATTTAATCAAAATAATGCATTATTTTTCTGTGACAATTCAGTTTCCCTTTGGCTGAAGAAAATTTTATCATCCCTTGGCTAGTAGCTCCACAGTTCAAATAGCAGTTGTGTGGGTAAAACTTATGATTGTTTCATTTGAATCTGATTCTTATTAGCTTCATCTGATGCCCCCTGTTTCTTGCAATATGCCAGGGATTAGAATCGTATGGTACAGGACAGTCATGCTTTTTGAGTGTTTTCAGCTTGGTGGACTCTGGTATGTTTTATGGACATTTATTTGGTAAAAGTTATTCCAGCACAAAAGTTCCTCCTATAAAGGCTCTATTTCCAATCCCTCATATTTCTTAAATCTGACTTCTGGGACAAACATCTCTTAAAATATATTTTCCATTAAGTAAAATGTTTCTCATTTGTTGTCAGTTAAGAAAGAAATTATTGAGGGAAGCACTTCCATTCAGGACGTTTTCTGCAGAAGGAGGGAGGAACTGTGGCCAGATTTAGCATGGGCAGATCTGCACTTACAAAGCTTGGGTGCTGTATCTGCTGGCACAGGGTTGGTTGACCACTGCTGTGGCTCCTTGAAACCCCCCTAGCTGCCTGCTATGGCATTGTTATGGATCTATGGCAGATTTCCAGGCTCACTCTGGCCACCTGGCACCACTGAGGTAATGCACTTTTTTCCTACATCTGGTCCTCCAGCCACACTGCTGGTTTCTCTGCAAGGGCTGTAACCTGTCCTTGATTTCCAAAGTGCCTCACCAGCTTTGGGTTGACGTGTGCAATGACTGTCCCTGGGACAGGTGCACGTGGAGGCTTGGAGAGAGGAGGTCAGCCTGAGAGTGCTGTGACCTCTCCAGAGATGTGGGCTCCGCCACAGGAATTTTCCGTAGGTGACTTATTTACACAGAACAGGGATCATGGGATTTACTGATAAACTGTAGGAAAAGGGAGAGCTGGTGAAATGAAGGCTTATCTCTGCGCAGTGTGGCATGCAAGCCAGGATATAAATTACAGTTTTCACCAAGTGCTAATGGAAAAGCTGTTCCTGAAAAGCGAAGGTAAAGCCCATGAAGCATGCTAAGCAGCTGTGTGCTTTTTAGCCAAACTCAGGATAAATGGCTCCTCAGATAACTACTTAGCTTGAGTATCTGTCAGCTGTGGGCGTCATTTGGGTGGGAGACACGGGAAGCTGAGAAAAGGGCTCATTTCTGTACTTTTTGGGATGTCCTCAGGGTGGCTGTGAGAGGCTGGATGCTAATGAGTTCAGCAGCTGCTGGGAGTGATCTTATTTTCCCACTGTCAGCACAGATGCTGCCAGTCTGGGTGTCTTTAAGATGAAGGATGCCTACATGGATACCAAAATCCCTTCTATCTTTATGGGCTTTTTTTCTTTGTCCTTTCTAGGATTTATACCAGCTCTGCTCCTAGCAAGTGTCTCAATTCTATATAAGTCTTTGACAACACAAGCCTAAACTGCATATTTTTTAAGCTCTTGACACCATTTCTTAAATTCTGCTAATGTCCAATATTCACCTTGCTGGTGGGTTGTTATCCCAAGTGCCATAGAAGCAGGCTGGTGTGCCAACAGGAATTGCAAAGCAATTCTCACCAAGTGCCCAGTTATCAGAGGTCTCTCTCTCATGTGGCCATCCTCTCTTGCTGTTTCAAAGGAAAAGTATCCCTCTGCAGACCAGGTTTTTTAAGAGGTTCAGAATCAGATTGATTCACGTTTTCGCCTAAACAAGAGTTAGCTTTTATTATTTCTAGAGGTTTGAGCCTATTGCTAGAATATTAATGCTACTAGTTTATCTTTCTTGAGGCAATGCAATATTTTCTTGGCTATGTAACCCATCTTCCTGTGCAGCAAGCAGATGTTCTCACTGGATTCCTCACATCTCTGAGGTCTCTTTCCTGGATGTTTTACATTCAGTTAGAATTTATGAATGTGTAGAAGCTCCTTCTGGGATGTACTGTGTTTCTTCCCAGCAAGTTTCCCAGGGCACTGGTGTGTCTGTTGGCTTTCTGGTGTCTCTCAGATTTGTGTGAATGTGACTTTCCAGAATGCTTTGCGAGACAAGTATCTTCCCACCTTACGCAGCTGATAATTAGCAGGCAGTAATCATTATTAACAGCAAAGGCGGGTCATTATCCTGCTACTACACACAATGTTGGAAAATGTTAGCATTTTCTTTAGGAATGTTTCTCTCTGCTTTTTAACTTCTCCGCCTGTAACATAATATTAGTGATTACAATTAATCATTAATTTTTACATGTGTGATAAAGAGAGGGAGTGGTTTGCTGGTCCTTACTCTTTTAGATTTGCTATGTCAAGGCCTATGTTTTTTTGCAGGCATAAGTATATGCTATCTCTCTGGGTCAGTTTTGGGTTTCTAACCTTTACTTAAAGGTGCTTGAAGATGAGCATCTGTCTGTGACAGGCCTGGCATGCCTGCACTACTCCATGAGTAACAGCAAGTACAGCTAATCCGTGCCATTCCTCATACACTTTTCCAGTTGAACATACGCAAACAATTTGAGCTGAAATTTCAGCTTGGCAATATTTGGGTAATAGCTCTGTGTATGGGACTAAGCAGTCCTCTGCTATGGGATTACCTCATGGGAGAAGTCCTTTGTTTCATTCCAGTTGGCCTTAGAAATACGTTTTGGTTTAGCTGGTGAATTTCTAAAAGTGAAGTTCAGACAAGTAGGGCAATGGTTTAGACAAATGAGCTATAACTGGTACAGTTATAGCTGTTCCGTGCAGCTTTCTCATTATTCTAGCATGGAATAAAAAAAAACTCCAAACATTTATGTTTTTTTTTTCACAGTGCATGCTCAGAACTAATTCTTAAACTTACCAATTTAAAAATAAATTATAAGCTCATCCAGCTTACAATCAAATTTATCTTTCTAAAGTCAAATTTATCTTTTTAAAGTGGGGAGCTTTCGCATATCTACTCTGTCTTTTTTTTTCCCCTCCCCTCATGTTATCTGGAGAAGAGTGTGATATGTGTTATGGAGATCATTTATCTACTCTAACATATTAAGCAAACTTGGCAAGGGAAACATGAATTGCCTGCACGCAGAGGATGCACGTTGGGCTGTCCCGGATCTCCATCTTGTGTCTCTCTGGTTACACTATGCTGGCCCCCAGTTATCAGATTGTGAGCTTTAAAGCCATCAGCTTGGAGCTTTTTCAGACTCAGACTTTGTATGTCAGTTTTCAAAACTTAGCACTCCTAAATCCCAACTTGGAGTCAGAAAGAGATGTGTGTGCTCAGTGCTGAGAAGACAAGATGCATCTGTGTCTCGTTCAGGAAAATGCTGCATAAATCTTTAGAAAGGAGCCTATTTGGTTCAGGAGTGGGTCCTTCAATCCCATTTGACAATCTTGGATCCTTCTAGAGTTAACTACAGATGCTGGGTGTCATTAGGCTTGTTGCTGTAGGCTAATCCCAGAGGGATTTTGGTATTGCAGTGTCTGACTCCTAGGCACTCGGCTACCTAATGAATTCCAGATCATCAATTCAGACATCCAGGCACATCCAGGCAAAACAAAGGGCCTGCATGAGGGAGCACCATGAAAGCCCATGTGGTGGGGGGTGCTGCCTGAGCAAGTCAGTGAAGATTTTGTATTAAGATGTTGCTCAGTGCTACACTGTCTGCCTGAAGCCCTTCCCTGTGGCTGGGTGCTCCAGGCATTGCAGGAATCTTTTTTTAATGGGGAAAGTGGAAGGATCTTTGTGATGAGCCCTGTGTGACTGTGGAAGGCTCTGCTCAGGTATTGGGTGCATGGGGACTTGGTGATGGCAGGAGCAACCTGCTGCCTTCTCCTGGGGGCAAACAGCAGGGCTGTCAACATCAGGGTTGGTGCTGGACTTGCACACTTAATCATTAAATTCATCTCAGCTTCAGTGGGAAGATTTGTCCAAATGCTTTTCAAAGGACTGGGCTGGATGAAAAAAAAGCCTCATGGAAGCTACTTATCAGCAAGTCAACCTTTAGATACTTGGCCTGTGAGGATGTTTTAACGAAACGGTCCCTAACGCGTAATACAGTCAGTTCACAGGGCTGAAATACCTCTGCAAATAAAAAGCAGCCAGGCTGGCAAACAGTCTTCAAAGGTAGCGAAATAATCCCTAAGGGGAGATCTGCTTTTGTGTGGAATTCCCCAGCAGACGGCTGGGAGATCTTAACAAACAAGTCCTTTTAAACTGCCATGTACTTTGAAGCCTGAGTGAGCATTCATTCATTTGGCACACAAAGCAGCAGTAAATAGGGGGGGCCAAGGGGTGGAAGGGCTTAGTCAAGGTGAAAATGAAGTTGGGTCTTTCCCCAAAGCCATTGTGGGTACAAATGAATTGCTTCAGTGGAGGTAATAAAAGATATGTTATCCCACATTTAATAAAAAGCAACAGTGAGAATACAAAGAGCTCATTTCAGGCTTCAGTTATCAGATGTTTATTGCACACAGATCTTTCTCCAGGACAGAGACCCAAGAAGTGTATTGCCCTTTGAAGTGTGGGCTGTGTGGCCATTTGTCCATTTGCTGGTTTATGGCTAAATCTCCTTGATATGATGCACTTTCATGTTTCCAGTAGTGGCAGGGGCAGTGGCCTGTGGCAGGGGGCTGTGCAGAGGGAGAAGGCAGGCAAGGTTGTGGATGTGCACTGAGGACAGGGCAAACCACAGAGTACTTCACCTTGGTGTGTAGGTAGAAAGGAGGCTGCAGAGTGAAGCAGAGGCTGGGCTCGGTGAAATGCAGAGCACAAACAGCTTTGAGTAGAAGAGGGCTGCTTGGCAGGACTGTGGGGACGACAGGCTTTACAGTGAAAAGCACTGAGCAGAACTAATTGTGGAGTGAGTTTCTGTTTCCTTTGACTAGGAATAACACAAACTGGTCCTAATTTTTGCTTTCCTTGCTGGTATTTCCAACTCTTGTTTGAAACTGTTGAGTTATCTCTAGTGGTTAGATCATGGTATTTGGAAAAGTAAGCTTCTTGACGGTGCATTTCCTGCTAACTAAGATATTAAACTGTGTGTGAATCCCCACTAACATCAACAAACTTTGAACTGGGGCCATAGTCCACTTCCAGGCAGGAATAAGCTCTGTGCATTTTTTATATCAAAAGTAATTATTTTATAGATGAGCTGCAGTTAAAGTGGCTGAGAAATTTGCCTTTGGAATGCCATATAGGAAAAAATCATCAGTGGACTTGAGTCACTGTCATGTTTAAGTTTATTTGTATGAAACAGTAATGTATATTTTTAAAGCTTATCTTACACTAAAGCTTTTTACACCAGCCTCATGTTTGCAAGCAAGCCCAAAAATTTCAAGCAAATGGAATGGATTAAGATAGGCTTTTTTCAAGGAACTGTGTTGTGAACGTTCTTAAAATAACATCTTTCTTTCCTCAAAAAGTAGATTGGTGTGCTGTGATATCATTGTGCAGTCATGACTATGAGAAACAAACTTATTTATATTAATGAAAAATATTTCAGTTGAAAGCGCTGTCAAAACAATCTCCAGGAAAGTCATTGTTGCGGACTGGAAAGAATGCCACTTCACATGTGTTTAATTATTGGGGGAAAAAAATGAATCTTGCCTTGCATCACAAAAATCAAACTGCAATAACAGGAAATCCTGAGCCATTTATGTAGAGGTTCCTCTTTCATTGTAGCTGGCAATTGGTTCCAGCTTCTAAAACCTGTCTAATTCTCAACTGCTACAAGAATACTGCCTCAGCTGGACTATACACAGCAATGCTTTGATTGTGAATCTGATCTAATGCTGTAAATCAAAAAAAAACAGTGGAAATAACTTTTTGGTGTGCAGGGATCCTCTGTTATTTTTTACTTATGAACACACAGGTCAGTAGAAATGGTAAAGTGTCCAAATCCCTGAGTAAGGGGATGATTATTATTCTCCCTTCCTCAACCTGTGTTTACACAAGCTAAGGAAATAAAAAGTGAGGTCTGGATTGCTGTTATTTGTGTCATCCCAGAGCCCTGCATTCCCATTCCCTGGAGGAGGACACTATTGCTTTAGTTACTGCACAACACAGAGCAGGAGGAACACGTTTGCCTTTTGGGGTCCAGATTCAGGCAGCAATGTGAGGATGGAGGACATTGGGGCAGTGCAATACTGTTGGTGCCATATCACCAGCCAGCCCTTTCAAAGCTTTTAGTGCCCACAAGAGCAAAGGAATGAACCAAGGGACTACACTGCAGCTCATGCTTCCCAAGTGTAAGACAGAGGGATTTAAAACAAGACTGTGCAGGGTCTCCCTGCTAGTGAGAAGGATCAGGTCTCTCACCTGTGAGAACCACTGGTGTCTATATGACACCTTATTTGATACTAATTTATGCAGTGCCTGTATAACACCTTTTTGTCATCTCTGTAGATCAGTCAACTAGGAAGTAAGTTCACTAGCTCTTACATGATGTTCAGTGGTCCTCCTGCATATGACGGAAATCTAACTTTGCTGCATGTATCCTGAGACTGATGCTTTCAGTCTTTCAGTGTATTTACTGTGTATTCTTTTTGTGTTCTTCTTTCCCTTTATGTTCCTTGTTTTTGAATTTCTGACCAGTTCACTACAACATGTGGGGGTTTCTCTTCCTCTAATTTATTTTCCCACATGTCACAGAAACACTTACAGATAAAATGCTTGCTTAAGAGAATCCACAAAACTAAATTATTGGGGTCTTGGCATAGCATAAAACTTGCTCAGGGAATCAAACCTCTCAAACAGGACGGTCATTTGCTGCCCAAATGGTGGCAGGAGGCACCATTGCAGAGGTCCCTGCAGTGGGACAAGGTGAAACTCCCCAATCTGCTGTGCTGCTCAGTTCACACAGTCCTGCTGGCCATGTTCCAGTGCATCCATGATCCATTGCTACCATTACCATAAAACTACACACAAAACATCTCCTCGCTTAAAAATATGCAAAAGACTCTCCTTCATGACCATTTCTACATCTTCAAGAGCAATTTCTACTGTCTTATTTGTGAGTGTCTTTTCTGAGTTCAGCTTTGGGTGCACTGGGGAGTCTCTGAGACAATCAGCTTCTCTACCCTGATATTAATGAGTACATTGAAACATACAAATCATGTCTATCTGCTGGCCTGTGCACAGTAGCACAGTAAGTACAGCCTGGGGGAATGTCTGGGCTGTCCAAAAACCCCTTCTGGAGCTCCTCTGCAGCAGTCAAATGCTGTACTGTGAAGCAAGCTAGCAGGTGGATCAATTCCCAGGTCTTTCCAGGCTTTTGCCCCACCATGCAGATACATGCTGGGGAAATTGTGGACCACCCTAGAAATTAATGACTGAGCATCATGAGTGTATGAACAAGCACAGCCCCAATGCTTGGCTCTACCACAGCTGCAGCTATAAGACAAGCTTTAATTTTATCCTTATATCACAATTATGACTTAAATTCTATAGCTCTTACCATCTGCTTTGCAACCTCTGGGTGGAAAGATTAGCACTGGTTGCTGCCTTGCAGAACAAGGGCAGATGTCTATTTTATCCCTGTTTGATTGCTAGTTGAAAATTACAAGCGAAAGTAAAGTCACTCACATGGGTACCTGAAATTGCTCCAGGAGAAGATGATCTCTGACTATTTTCAGATTTCTTATGAAAGATTTGCATGTTGCAAGCCATGTCCACACTGCTGTGTGCTCTTCCACAGTCTGTAAAGTTCATGCTCTGCTTCAGCTGCCATTTAGCTGATCTTGAAGGATCATTTTCCAGGCTGTGACATGATTCACGTATGGTTTCTCTTTCCTTTGCCTGACCCAATTCCTCAAGCTTAGTGTTTGTTATTCATTTCCTCTGGTGATGTCTACACTGTGTATTTAGAGAAGAATATGACTGTCTCTTCTCTATCTATGTGTGAAGGCATTCTCCTCCTGCAAGGATTTTGTGAGGAGCAACCTTCTGCTTACAGGGGACATCTTCTCTTCCTACACTTTGCACAGAATTAATAGACTGGTGTCCAAGTGCTGTCCTGCAGCTCCAGCATCAGAAACCACCACATTTGCAGGCAGATCAAACCACTGACTGTCATGACTTGGAGAGTTAAACTGCAGCTGTAATAAGATCACAACAGGGCTTGCCTGATGTCTTTATTCACTATTAAACTACAGAGCTCCCTTTCTAATATTCGGTTTCTGAGCCTGTTTACCCAGGGATTTGTTGGTTTATCTGCACTGTGAGTCACTGCCCTCCGTTTGGAGATGTGTGATGCTGCAGGAGCTGGGCATGGTTAGCTGCACGGGGATGATGAGATGTCTCAGGACTGCACCAGCAGCTGGTGGCACTGAGCTGTTTAATGCTTTTTTAATGCAAATGTTCACAAAACTGCTTAACTTCAGGTCGGAAACTGCACACGTGATATCTGTCCACGTTTGCATATGTCCAGAAGCAGGGGTGGCCTGGACTGTTGCCACACGAACTTGCAGAATTAAATTGTCCTTTCATAAGCTAAACTGAAGGCTGGAACCATGATTTCAGTGTCATCAGTTTGTCTAGCTGATGTTCCTAACGGGCAGCATTTTGGGGGGATTCACTCTTGCTGTTCTGCCACGTTTGAAAGTCAAACCAGGAGTACGAGCATGGAGAAAAATGGGTGTGTGGTGTGTAAATGAAGCATCGCTAGGTCAAAAATTGCCCGTGGAAACCCATGGACACTGTTATTTGCAGTGTATGTAAAAGTAAATCATAGCAAACAAACTGCCTAGATCAGTACTGGAGAATGCACAGGTGGTTTCTCTGCTGAAACAGGGTGAGCTTGCAGGTAAATTACAGGCACTGTGAGTAGCAGGATAACAGAGTTAAGTGGATTGTTTGTGGAAAGTAAATGTTGGACCTACTCAATTTCTTGCAAGTGAAATGAGAGATACCCATTTTTATATGTAAAGATCTGAGATTCAAGCATAAATTAATCTCCTAGCCATTGCCACCAAAGTTACCTGAGTTAGTGGGTAGCACCATGAGCTCAGCTGCAGTTGTACGTTCTCAGGCCTTTGGAGAGCAAGACTTGTCACTCATCCTACTAGGAGCAAACCCAAGGGATTTGGGGTTGGTTGTGCACCACAAGTCGCGAGCAGAGGCTAATTATATCAAAGAGTTCACAAATATGTCAAAAAGCAGGAAATAACAATACTTGGGGCATACTGTCTCCTGATTTAAGGGCTAAAATAAGAATTTTAAAATATTTTATTGCCTGAAATATTTCTGTGAAAGAAAACTTGAAATGCTCTTTAAGTTTCGTGGGATTTTTTTCTATTGTCATCAAAATTGTCACAGTTATAGAAAACATTTGAATTATGGTTAATCAGCATTTTTCCTTACTGAATGAGTCTGCCTGGGGTTTTTGACCTGGCCTCTTCAAGTCAGAGACAAGCCACTTAGCAGGGAGCTCCTGAGAAATAGTTAAAAAAATGGGATTTAATTTTCAAATCCTGTTGTTTACATGACATACTGAAAAAGAAAAATTCATCTGATAAGTTGTTCACAATTAATCATTTAACAATATGAGTGGGTGTACACATACAAATTTATTTCTATGACACTGGGATGAGATTACTTTGAAAATTAGTAGAGCTGAATTAATTTGCTTCATGTTATTGCACAGAATAAAGTCTCACTTCTTTTGGAAGTACAGTGAGTAGTTCAAGCAACTCCATCCTTTAGGTTATTGTCTGTGAGCCCTTTCATGACATGAGTGCGTATGCACCATTCATTATGTGGGGAATAACTGTGTTGGGATCAAGTAAGAGATAACACGATGGTGAGGGAGATGGTATGGCAGGGAATAGTTTGGAATAAGCCAAGTTGCACTGAACCACTGCAAAGCTGTCAAGGCAGGAGCCTGTGAATGCACCCTGCTTGCCCCACACAGCATATGCCACAATCTCAGCATCAACAAAGTGCTATTAATAATTTTCCTGGGATCCTGGAACACACTATTGTTCTACATGCAGAAAAGAAAAGTAAATAAAATAACTCCTATTGTTGCTATTTTAAAATGTCCAGTCTGGAATGCTGCTCTTTAAAAATACTCTGGTTTGGATTCTTCCCTCTATGTGAACTGATTCCAGCACTTTTCTAGTCAGTGCTTTTCAATAAAAAATCTGGTAAGGTATTAGGAGTAAGCCTTCCCCTCCTGTAATGCCACTGATAATAATTTAATTATGCAAAGGATACCTGCTTTAGTTATTCCATAGCTAATGAGGCATTAATAAGTCCTTGAACATCCTGCTGGGCTGTGAACTTCCACAGTGTGTGAAGTGTGGGGGGAGGGGGAGTTCCCTCTTTTTTAGCGGTAATACATGTTTGGAAGCAGCTGTGTTTCTGACACCTGTGTCAAGAATTCTTCAGATGAGATAGGGAGGTGTATTAAAAATGCACCCTACAGTCTTTAACAGCAAAGATTGTCCATGGCATCACTGGCCTGTATCACACTTCTTAGTCTTTGAGGTGTATATGAAACTCTGGATGCCTGGTAGCTACAATGGGACAAGAAAACAGTACTTTTGGCAACCTCCAACATGATTGAAACAGCCTGTGTGATCACCAGAAGTCCAATCTTCTTTTATTTACTATTTTTCCTCTGTTATTTATAAAACATCACAGTAGCATAAATATCCTACATGAAAAGCTTATTGCATCCTGTTTAAAATAGTTATTTTGTTGTGTACAAGCTGTATTTCCTGGATACTTAAAACCGAATTTGCTGGCCAGATTTTCCTCAGTGCTTATAGGAAAATTTATACTGACAAATGCAGACAAATGCACGTCTCTTAAGTGCCTGTAGTGCTTGACCCTGGACAGTAAAGTACCTTTGCTGGGGATTCCCGCGGGGATGCTGCTATGTGGGACTTCTGGTTGACATTGCTGAATTTTACAAAATTGAAGTATCTCCACCATGAATGGTGCAATAAAGCTGCCATGGAACATGTGATATTAAATGGATTACCAAAGAGCCTTACTGCTGGTTGTGGTGCTCGCCTGCCTACCTCCTGGAAACAAGCACAAGAACATTTTTTTGCGAAGGGAAAAGAACAGAGTGTTTCTAGCTAAGTATCATAATTTGTCCCCTAAGGGTTCATTGAAGAATATTCTTTAGAGTAATTATTTTTCATTGAGATAAGAAAGCCTGTAGCATTTTAGATGTTGTGTGGGTTCTGGAAAAACCCCAGCTAATGAACAAACTTTCTTTTCTCTTTGTGGTAAAAGCTTATTATTCACAGCAAAGAATTCAGCCTGACAAGAAGCTTAGCTCTGACTTCCATTTTAATAGCCTTCCTCCTCCTCCTGCCCTCTGCTCTCCTCCAGCAGACTTTTGTGTTTCTTGCAAAGGTTTTCATCTTACCACAAGCGTAATTCCAAGATGCAATAACATTGTTCTCTTTATTGGGTTGTTTTTCGTTGTTGCTTAGCTAGTAACCCAGGCTGGCACTCCTGGTCCATGCTGTGACTCACCTCGGACGAATGCCCCAACCACAGATTTATCCCACAGGGGCAGTGGCTTTCCAGCCCTGCCAGGTCAGTGCAAGGTATGTTTTTGTCCATTGCATTCCCTCGTCTGCCAGCCTGGTATATCAGTATTTAGGCTTTCACTGATAAAGGACAACAGGAGAAGGACACCTCTAGTGATAGAGGGACACCTAACCCTTTGGTACAGAAAGGAAGGTTGAAATGAAGAGAAAAAACAAACAAACAAACAAACAAACAAAAAAAGATGGCTTTCATCTTACATTTCAATGGGAGTGATCTGAACCAAGATGAGGAGGGCAACCTGGCAGTGCCAGAACGCTGAGTATCTGAAGATGGGTAAGTGCCCCTGCCTTCCTACCTGCCCACAGTTCCCCTTCCATTAAAGCAGCTTTGGACTGCCTCCATCCTTGCACAAACACAAGGTCTAGCTGCCATGTCATCCTCAGTTATGGCCGTGTGGCCAGCAGTCTGCGCTCACTAATCATCACCGGGGAGGAATGCTGGGGAGGGAGTTCTTGTGCAGTTTGCTCTCTCATGTCCTTGCTGATACAAGGTCTTCTCACATTCTGGTATTAAAAACATGACTCCCTCTTTATCACTGTCTGCAGACAGGGTACAGCTGCAGCCAGCAGCACTAGCCATCCTGAGGTTCAAAAAACTGCAGCCCTTCACTACCCCCATTGTACATTTGTGGGTTCAGAGGAGAACCACATGAGTGGTCCCACAGGTGGAGACATGTCTCCCACACCAGAGCAGTGATGGGCATCCCAGCCAGTGGGAGAGGCACAGAGAAAGCCGAGGTAAAGGCTTCAAAGAAGATGCAGGTTTCTGTGATTTAATAAAAACAAGCAGAGGGTGAGCTCTGTGTGGGTCACCAAAGGTGGTGAGCACCAGTGTGTCCTGTCCAGCTCATAGGGGCTTGAGACACTCAGGTCCCTGCAAGATCAGGCCCTGAAGTTAGTAAACACAGACAATAAGTCCTGGGTTTCCTCCCCTCTAATGTTTTCACTGCCAAACCCAAACTTTATGTGTAACAGATGGAGCCAGTCTGCTAACTCAGAGTGCCTGCTCATCTCCCAGGCTTAACCTTTGCATGTAGAAAATGGCAGGGAATTCATGCTAGCTATTTTAGCAATCTCTGGCCATTTGATTGATTTTTAAGTGCAGAAAAACATGTTTTGCATTTAAAACAGAATTCATTAGAATCTCTGGAGTTGCTTAGCATTGTAGTGATGTGTTTAAAAAGAAAACTAAGGAGAAACTTAATAGTATAGTTGGCTTTCTGGCTTTGCCAAAGATTTCAGAAGTATGAAATTAAATAATCAGCTCAGAGTCAACTACAGGACCTTATTTAAATTCACTTTGCAGTAGTGGTTGTTTTATTCAGTTTTAGAGTGAAAAGAAAAACACGGGTAGCTGTTAACTTGCAGTACACACCACCCATGTGAGAAGTTCCTGTCCTGTGGTTAATGCTTCCCCTATGCCTAACGACATGAAGGAAAGGAATGGGGAGCAACGCCTGTCAATCCTCTACATGCAAGTGAGGAAGAGAGGGAAGAAAAGGCACCCCCATGTCCTCTCCAAGGCACCAGGATGTACCCAGTGCTGCAGACCCCACACGTGATGGTTGCACAGGAAAGCCTTTTGTGGAAGTGGTGGGTGGATGAGGCTGTGCCAGGACATCTCTGCATCCAGTCAGCATCCCAAGAAGGGGTGTCTGTCCTGGGGAGAAGGTAAGATGAAAGGTGAAATCCTGTATTATCTGCATCTCTCGCCCTCCCCTTCCCTCCTCTCAAGAAGATCAAGAGGATTTTTTCTATATGTCTTTGCTTCTGGCAACACTGGAAGACAACATGTAAAAATGAAGCAAGGGCTGCAGAAGGGGAAGCTTGGGGAGGGCTAGAGCTCACTTTCCAGGCCCTTCTCATGCGGAAAATATTTTAAGCCCTTTTCTCAGGTGTTGCCTGGCTTGGGACTTCTGTTTACATTTCTAATAGTAGGAAACACTAGATCCAGAGTCAGTGTGAACCAGGCTTCAAACAAACACAAAATGGTGCAAAAACTCTGAAATAAACAGCCTCTTGTAAGCACAAATTGCTGCACAGTAACTGGTGATTTTTTTTTCTTAATCTCCCTGTTTCATCTCCCTATATAGCAAAGAAAGGAGAAAACTGTTCACAAACTTCATAGAAACTCTTTATTTCTTTGTGTATCTAGAAGAGTGTGTCCTAGCTCACTGCATAGAATTTGCTATATAATATAAAATTCCTGTCCAAAACAGCTCTTGGACAATGCATTCATCTTTTCAAACCTAATTCTGATTGAGTAGTTGTTTTGACTTTTGGGCTTAATATAGGGTTTTTAACCCCATAATCTTTCCTCTTGGCTTCAGTTGCTGATCTCCAATCTGAATCCTATAAAATGGTTTTTGGAAATGTATGCATGCTAGTAAATTTTCTTTATCTTCCATAGCAGTAATACTTTCAGAAAATGCTGTAGCACAGATAAGCACGTGCTGCACATGAATCTGTCCTTAGCTGACATGTGGGTTTGAAGTGTTTTCTTAGACCCTTGGCAAGATCACTTCCAGTGTTTCCTTTGCATCTCTTTGTGCTTGCATCAGTCAAGAATTTATTGCAAAAGGTGAAATGTCTTTTCCAAAAAAGCAAACCTACAGATCTCCAATCAAATGATACAGAGAAGTCTGCAAGTACCACGCAGATCATATAACTTAAGAAGTGAATGAATTGTTCAAGCTCAGTGAATGCATTTTTTGGTTGTTCCAGGGGTCCTTCTCATCTGGACAGGGTTATTTCTTGGGCGTTCTTCCCGTCTCCTTTCTGATGCTGTTATTGTCACAAAGGTGCAGCACTGAGGCAGCCTGAGCACCCAAGCAATGACTGGCGGCACTCCTACCTCCCTCTTTCCTCCTTCAAATCAGTCCTGTCTTGTTTTTCCTGATCCTGTCCGAGCTTTACTTTCATCTCGCAGGGCTGAAGGAACAATCGTGCAAAGCATTTTCAATTTTGAGAAAAATGTGGCGGTGCTCCTGCCCCCGTCCTGCACGGCACTTCCAGCGATCATCGCGTCACACATGTCACCGTGTCTCCCGCGAGCTGCTGGGATATCTGAAGATGCTGTAACCCTTTGAAAAGAAAAGAAATAATAAACACCACCTGGAACTAGAAACGTGCAGGTCGTGGCACGGCTGCTACCTGTGGGGTTAACATTTTTTGTCTGTTTTTTCGTCCGCACAAGGGACAGCCTCGGAGCAGCCCTGTTTTCTTTGGCTGCCGTGCTATCGTGGAGCTGTGCTTCTCACCAGCGTTCTCCCACGATCCAGCCCTGCTCGTCTTTTGGGTCTAATGCTTTTGTTAAATGGCTTTTCACTGCTGATATTTATGTGGGGCAGAATGTGCTTAGGAGAGGCCTGCCAAGATTTGTATCCTGTCATTTAAAGCATGTTTTTGGAAATAATGGCATAATTGACAAAGAAAACAACTCCCTTTTGCAACAAGCCAGCCTGTCATGATGGTTAGTGCAGCGACAAGCGGCCACTGGTGAAATTTCAGCTCTTGAAAAATGACTGTTATACTTGTGATGTAGGGAAAGGCTGACATGTACCTCTGTTCAGTTGGCAGAAATATGTTGGGGCATAACCACTGCTCAACTAGAAAAGGGTGTCAGTGCAGCCATTAATTCCTTAAATTATTTGCTTTTGGGTGATGCTTTAAGGATTGTTTCTTGATTTTGGTTTCTGAGCGTGATGCTGCTAAAAATTTCAGCAATTTTCTTGGAATTTGCAACGTGTTGAGTTTTCAAGTGAAAGCTGAAAGTTGCAAATTACTTGGGAAAAACAGCAGTAGCTTGGACATCTGAGCTGACTAGAATCTGGTGTTGGGCAAGCACTGATTTCAGTGTTTTTTCAGGCACTTTAATGTGAGCATTTACCACACAAAATGCTGGTCAGGGAGAATGCTGTAAATTGCAGGCACCACTGCCTCTGTCTCCACCACAGTGCTCAGCAGTGTGTGGTTGCCAACTTGCTGGGCTGTTTTGTTTCCCTGTGTACTGAGACCAGTGACTGTGGGTGTCAGGAGGCTATGGTTGTGTTTGAGGGCAGAGACTTCATGCAAGTGCCTACTTTTTTTGTGTGCACTGATCTGGAGTAGGGAAGGTCTCTGCTGATGTGATGGCTTTGCAGTAAGCCCTTTCATCATGCCCACTGCGTGAAAACCCGTGAGAATCATGTTGCAAGGCTGTGCAATAGGACACTTAATCGTATGAGTACAAGAATGACTGTCTCCTGGGTTTCCCAAGGAGAACAAGGGCTCGATTGTTTTCTTATACATTTATCTGTGCCTCTGACTGAATGTCCTGTGTCAGTGCACTCCTTTTCAGAGCTGATGATAACGGCCTTCTAACCAAGACCTTCGTTTTTGTCTTTAGAGGCTCTCTCTTATTCCCTGTTGGCATTATTCAGTGCTTGCAAAGGCAGTATTCCGTAATTTTTTTCAGCTCCATTGCCACCCCAGGCTGATGTTTAGACTTTCTGGCAGCCCTACATTTCTACGGATGCCATGTCAGAGGCAAGATGAGGTTTTGGAGGAGCTCAGTCCTGGAGCTTTTTTGCACTGCAATGGTCAGAATGGAGGTTCGGAAGCCCCTGGGTGGAAT
The DNA here is from genome assembly GCF_003945595.2 of Pipra filicauda. Classification (NCBI taxonomy): domain Eukaryota; kingdom Metazoa; phylum Chordata; class Aves; order Passeriformes; family Pipridae; genus Pipra; species Pipra filicauda. The sequence continues at coordinate 59,149 of NW_024105053.1, read as the reverse complement.
CTCCTTGCTGTCGATCTAAGGCATTAAGAGCCCTGGTATAAGGGCTTGTTGCTTGTAGAAGTGCTGGTTTATGCATCTATATCTGTCCAAGTGCACTTGTGTAGGCAAATACGGGCCCACTGCGAGCCCCATCTTGCACAGTCATTCAGAACAAATCCAAACCTAACCCATCGTTCCACTGGGATGAAGTACAAACCAAAGTCCAGTCTTTGCATGGAACATCTGCTGGTAGAGTAAGTACTGCAACAGCCTCCTAAATCCACACTTACTTTGCACCTACAAGTTGCATTATGAAATATGGTCAATCCCATCATATACTTCACACGTTTCCTCTTGACAGTGAAGCAGTGGATGCAGGCTGGTTTCCATCTCCCTCTGGAAACATTCACGTCAAGGTTTCATTCCAGGAAAATCATTCAGGTTGTTCTGTAAATTTAACTGAGGTGATCTGTAACCTTTTGTCTAGCTGTGCCAGGGACATGTAACTCAGCTAGGGAGGAGGCCCTTCCCCCCCACACACACTTCAGAGCCCTCTCCAGGTCAGGTATGATCCAGGAATGCAGTTGTAATCCTCGTTTGGTTAGAGAAGACCATTTAGCTTGCTGGGTGACTTTGTAATTACTGCTCCTTTCATGGGAGAGAGATTATGGCCATGTGGTTTTCCTTTCAGATTTGGGTCTTGGTTTCCATTTACAAGCGGTTCTTGTAAACAGAGCCTCTCTACTTCATTTTTGCTGCAAAGCTTCTTGTCATAACACTCAGGGAGCTGCTTTATCTTGCTTTCAAACTGGCCCAGGTAGCTGAGTAGGCTGACCATAAGCTGCTCTTCCTCGGCATTCCCGTTTGCAGCAAGAGCTTCAAAGATTAGGACCAGAGGAAATGGCCTCGAGTTGCATCAAGGGAGGATTAGGTTGGATATTATGGAATTTTTTTTCATGGAAAGGGTTGTCAAGCACTAAATAAGCTGCCCAGAGAAGTGGTGGGGTCACCATCCCCGGATGCGTTTAAAAAACATGTGGATGTGGCCCTCAGGGACATAGTTTAGTGGTGGGCTTGGCAGTGCTGGGTTAACGGTTAGACTCAATGATCTTGGAGGTGTTTTCCAACCTAAATGTTTCCATGACTCTATAAAAAGCAGATTGCTGACAGTTGCAGGAGGCTGAGATGGTCTGGTGATGGGTGATTTTGTATGAGCTTAGATAAAATGCTGGCAGGTGGCAGCATGAAAGCAGCTCTGGGCAGGACTGCTGCTGTGCCTACCAACCCTCTGCATCTGGCAGGATCTCTGTGCCTGTCTGTGCCAAGGGGACAGGTAGAATTCTACCTGTGGTGCTCACCTAGAGCCCATCCTCGTGAATATGTCTGAGTCCTGTGTGAACATCCCTAATCCTCTAGCCTCCAACTCACCCCAAATATTGCAGTTTAGTGTTGCATGAAAAGGTACTTGTTATCTGGTTTATTTTATTCTGCTGCTTCATCATTTCCTTTGGTTCTGTCTGGATTTTATGAAGCAAGACACAGCATAGCAATGCTCCTTATCTGCCTTCTCCCCACCATGCCAGAGTTTCAGTCTGTTGTCCCACCCCTCTTCAATGTCCTTTTTTTTCTCCCCATTGAGAAGTTCTTGCCTTATTTACAAGCTTCCTTTGCAGTACTGTTCCTTGCTTTTGAACATGTGATGCTGTGTGCAGGACATGCAGCAGCCAGGAGGTGAGGAAGGGGTACCCAGGCTCATCCTATCTCCTTGGGTGTCCTTGTATGATGGCCCTCAGTGTTGGCTGGGAGCAGAACTGCTGGCTCCAAACACCTTGGTGGCAGGGGAGATGGATTGCTGTGGAAAGGGAGCAGCTCTGTGGTGTCACTCCAGCCACAGGATTGCTTCATTACTGTCCTGCTTTTGTAAGAAAGCACCACACATTCCTAGGTACTTTGGAAATGCTGAAGCAAAACAAGTAGGTTATTGCCTTTTGGGGCCCTTGTGCAGTCATGCAGCAGGGGGATGCTGAGTTCCCCTGCTGATCAAAACCTACCTTTTCAGCTCCTACTGCATATGTCCTCTGTCTTTCAGTGCAGTAGGAAACTTAAATGTTGTCTTTTTCTTTTTAATATTATTTCCCCCAGGTCAGACCTTATTTCCTTACTTTCCTTTCTGCCTGCTGACCGCAGGGGAAAATTCAGGCAGGCTGAGGTGGGGAAGGCAGACAGGGCCATGCAACCTGTACTCCTCTTGGTGCAGTTGCAAAGCTCTCCCTCCACGTCCAAAGCACATTGGCTAACCCAGGCTCTGAAGATGCGGTGGAATTCTGGCCGTGATTCCTCATCTATTTAAACAGCCCAACTATTTGTACGTCCTGCTGAATCCAGGACAGGCAGGTCTCTGGGGCACCGTGTGTAGTGCAGTCCAGCACCACAGTGATGGTTTTGTTTTTAACCACGCTGATTATCCCATTGTGTTGTATAAGGGTTTTGGCCACCTCTATGCTTTCATGTGAAATGGTGCCATTCTCTCGGCTTCCTTCTCTGAACTAGACATACCTACATCAAAATCTGTTTGTTGAGTGAGAAGCCATTAGTGTTTCCAGAAGTGATCCTCAGTGCGTTACTGGCTGATGCATTTGTTCTCTCCTCCTGTGTTTCTAAGTAGCAAAGAATGTATAAGTAAATAATGATTGGGGGGGGGGGGAGAAATTGGTAATGGAAAAAATAACTTGAACAAGATTTGATAAAAAATGATTCAAACTCATGGGTTACAAGCATTTCCTGCAGGCCACTGGGAATTAGAAGACTGTCTTTGTGGGTCTTTGAAATCTCAGACATTTTGAAAGTGAGACAATCTCTATGCCTGTTAGAAAACATCAGACAGCAATCAAGTTGTATCTTAGCAAACAGCTCTTTTAGATAGTACAACCAGCAGAACAAAATCCAGCCTTCAGCTTACAGAAAGGCCACAGCATGAGTATCGTTTCTTTTAACCTGCCATGGCATTGAGTATGTTAATATATTTTCAACTTGTCGATTTTGAACCCATAGAGGGATTACGGTGATCTCTTAATAAGCCATATTGACTAGGAGAGATTAACCCCTATTACTAGGAGTTGAGTTAAATCTGTGGTGAAGGCAATAAGCCGAACCAAAAAACTATGCCACTCTGGAAGTCTCTGGCTAACTCCCTAACTGGCAAAATGCTTCATCTTGCTTGGATTTAAAACAGACTCTGAGGAGGGCTGCTTATAAATCCTGTTTTCCCCTCACTGGTTGAATGATGAACTACAGCTGCTGAGTTCAGAATCCCCAGTGTACTGGGATGAGAGGAATGAGCCAGGCAAAAGTGGGTGTGAGCCCCCAGCCCCAGCAGCTGAGCCAAAGCCAAGCTGCCATTTTTCTCTGGAGCTCTTGGTTGCAGATGAGGAGGCTGTGAGCATCCGTGGGTGCTCCTGCCTGGACTCCGAGCTCGCTGAGCCCAGCAGGGCCTGCTGTCCATGAGACCAAAGTGAGGGTAAACTGAGGTTCAAAGGCTGAACGGAAAAAAAAATCCCAAGCAATGTAGCTGCATCCCAAGGAGGACAACGAAGATGGTGAAGGGCCCAGAGGGGAAGATGTATGAGGAGCAGCTGAGGTCACTTGGTCTATTCAGCCTTTTCTTAAAATCAGTCACTTCCTGAAGCAGCACTGTAGTTTGATTTCCCCCCTGCCCTCTAGTGAACTGTTTGTCACTCCAACAAAAAAGAAGAAATTCCCAGCTCAAAGCCTGAGTGTCCTTGGGGCCAGAGGAAGAGTCGTGAGGTTTTCTGTGGCTCTTCAGCCTGGAAGATGCACTTGAAGATCCATCTTGGCGCTTCCAGGCTGCCTGATCGGTCATGCTTAGTTGCTAATTAGCTCCTCCAGCCCTTTCTCTGGGAATCACGATAATGAACATAAAGAACTGTTTATCCTAAATGAGACTTCCCAAGGGTAGTAGCCTCCTCAGTGGCTGTAGAAATGGAAGGCAAGCCTGAGGAAACACCAGGGTGCTGTGGTTTTTGGCAGCAGTTGATAAACATTTCTTTGTGGATGGAGCAGAGCATGTAATTTACTGCCCAGCTCTAATAAGAGCAGATTTTACCACTTTGCTGTTCTTTTCCATCGCTGTCAAAATGCAACAGCTAAATTCCAGTGAGAAACTCCACAGTTGACATTTTTGTAGGCAGCAGCATAAAACTTATTGGACTACCTGTGGAAAGTTAATTCATCATTTTTATAAGATCTCAGATGTTCTCTTAACTGCTTTATCACTCGTGGAGGGGCAAAACAGTCCTACCCTTCCTTCTGTAAAGGATAGTGGTGGTGGGATCAGGTAGCACCTAGACAGTTGTACAGGTGTGTTCAAGGGCAGGAGGCTTCTGCTGGACTCCCTGCTGGTTTTGCATTGCACAGTTAAAAACAGGTGATGAGCAAGCCCCTGAGTTTGCTCCTCAAGCAAAATCATCAGCCATTTTTTTCAGTCCCTGGCAGCATTTACTCCAAAGATCATTCCCTGACAAGAATTGATCAAAGTACTGCAATTGTGGTGACATCCCAGTGGGCAATAAAAGTCTAATTGTCCCTGTTTTATTCCCAAAGCCGTAGGACAGGGGAATATAAACACAGAGCAATGCCTGGGCAGAGTGATGGATACAGGCAGCTGTCCCACTGCCAGGCCCACATCGGCACACTCAAAGTGACTACCATCAGGCCAGTCCATGCTCAGTGGTGGGGCACCGTCAACTGATTCCTCAAAGGGGTTAAATGACGGCCCCTTTATGCACTGCTCACTGGGCTAGAAAAGATCCAGACATAGAGACTGGAGTGCCCATTCCCATGATTTTTCACCCCAGCCTGTGTTTTACATTTGCCCCCCATTAGACATCCACCATCATTCCTTGATGATGCACAGTCACTGGGCTGGCACTGAGGCAGCCCATGGTGTTGCACTGTGGTGCTCTGAACCCTGTTTTCTGTAGGGCTGCATTGTTAAAATATTCTGGCAGATGAAGTAGTAAGTTGGACATTAACTGGACAAGTACAGGGGGACAAGCATAATTTCTGATGGCTTCAAGGAGCACTGGAAGGGAGTTTGGTGTGTTGGAAACAATGATCAAATAAAGTTGCCATTGCACACAACAGTGACCTTGCGAACACGCAAAGGATTTTGGCACTCACAAATTAAGAAAAGCCAGCGTTAACCACATGCCAGCATAATTTTCCCTGGACTTCTGCGGTTCTCTGTTGTGATTCAGCATTTAATTACATGATTGTAGTCTTGGGGGTTTTTTCTAGTTCCATTTCTGGAAAGGTTTCCTGAGAGGTCCAAATGCAATGATGTTTTAGTATTGCACTCTCCCTGGCTTACGAAACAGCTGAATCCACAGGGAGGGTCAGTGGAGCTGCGCAGCTGAGGGGGCGGCTGCCCTTGTCTCCAGCTCTGCAAACAGAGTTCCCCTAAGAGCTCCCACAAGACTGATCCCTCTCTCAAGGAGCTCTGGGTTCACAGTGCTTGGCTGTCAAACCACAGGCACACGCCCAGCCTTCCACATGGGGTGATGCATTTGCACGTGGGGTGTTTGGGTTCGAGGAGGTACCTCTGCAGGGCCCCCCAACCCCAGAAGGGCTGTGACTGGAGACTCTCAGCAGAGTGAGCAGGGAGGCAACCTCCTCCTCTTGGTTTTGGTGCAAATTTCACTATTTCATGGCCTTTGACCACATCCCATAGGAGTGAAGCTCTGAAAGAGTTTAAAAAAACTTGGATAACCCTGCTGAAAATTGTGGCATTAAGGCCCAGGTTTTCTCTACTTGCATGTCTCATTCGAGGCCCTGGGGTTAGGAGTTTTACTATGCTATTGCTAGGCTGAGCTGCTCTCCAGAAGCTTCCGTCCCCCCAGTTGAAGACAGAGACACCTGTACTTAGCCAGATGTCTGAGATGTAATTCAGCTACTTCACTGAAAATTGTGTACAGTCATAATGAGGAATGTGTATGGCTACAATAAGGAATGTGATGGCATTGATTTTCCTGCACTCACAATGTGCTAATGTGGAGATCTCTGTCCTGGTCCTTGTGTATCTGCATTCTACACGCTGTCATAGCTGTGGCTTGAAAATGTATTCAGTCAAGGATTGTAGTTTTGGTCAGAGTTTGCATAAGGACTTGGAATTCTGGTCAATGACAGGCATGGTTTGGTGTCAGTCTAATATAAGTACAAATACTTTTCTTTGTGAAAGTTAAAGGGTAGTGTTCATTTGGTAGTAACTCTAAGGATTTAGAATCATAGAATTATCGAAGTGGGAAGATGAAGAAATTTAAGTAAGGAGTTATTGGTTTTCTTTATGTTGAACTTAGTTTCTATTTGCAGCATTCATATTTTGGAGGTTAACATTATGGAAGTAAAAACATATTATTACCACTACCAGTACTAATTAAGAGTGTGTAAAGGTCCAGAAATCCAAGTCAGAGCGAAACATGTAACATGACACATTTCCAAATGAAGGTGTACTTTTTATTTCAAGTGGGGGGTTTTGTGCCAGCAAACACCACACGACTTCTCGGTAGAAGCTTCGAGCTCTGTGATCAAGCAGGAGAGTGTGATGTTTTCAGGTTATGGGCCCCCCTTGCACATTAGGTCAATCATTACTGCTGAGCACCAGCACAGTGGATTTTACTGGATTCTACAAAAACTTAACAGAACTGTGGATTTGGTGCTACCTAATGCCGTGGCATTGAATTGTTTCTCAGAGTCATGACTTGCTTCAGGATTTCCATGTTACTATGGACTGCACATTTTTCTTCTGCTTGCTATACATTCTACAGACTTCATCTGTAATGAAGCACTCTGCTTTACATCCTGCCTTACCTTTTATTCTGTTTTTACTATTGCACTTTAAGAGATTCATCCACAAAGTGTCTGTGTGGGCAACAATAAAAAGCCCAAGATAAATTTATTCTGAGTTATTATCTGCAATTGTGATAGGTAATAGATACTGGATTTCTGTAAGTATTGTGATTCTTAAATAAAAACCATATGCCCAAAGTCAGCGCCTTGGAGATAAGTCAGACATCTGGGCTGAGATTCTACATTTGGGAATGTAAATGATGCAGATGGTGAGATTATAATACACACTGTGCCCATCAGGTTGTAACACTGATGAACAAGCACTTCATTAGGTAGAAAAGATTGGAGAAAAAATTCAAACTGAGATGAAGTTTCCTGAGGAATGTTCACAGTATTAATTTCAGTTTGCTGCTTGTACTCATACATTTGGGGGAGTCTGCTTTACACCGCATGCCAAATCTTTATTCCAAATATATTAGAGTGCACCAGTTATAATATAGTGCTTTCAAACAACTTAGCAGAATCAGATTGATATCTCAGGCTGTAAAAATGTTGGGTTTTCTTCGTTGGAGTGTCTTGGGAATAAAAGCAAACTTGTGAACAGAGTAGGAAAGAAAATAACTAGTTTCTTTTATTCTGCATAAAATATTGTGGTGTGAACTGTGGAGTGGGCTCAAAGACAATGCACAAGTACTACAGGCAGATGAATTGGTGGTAATGTAGAAGCAGTACAAATTAACACAAAATATATGCTCTGAGAGGAACAGAAACACAAAATGTATATTCTCAAGTATGAATCTTGCAATGCTAATCTTGGTTTTGCTGATACTGATTTAGCCTCAGATCTAAATTTAGCATTGTGTCTACAAGCTAACACAGGCAGATGCCTTGGGAATACAACGCAATACCACTTTTTGGAGACAACGTGCACTTTCCAGGGAGAACTAAAATTAACTTTTGGAGCACCCAAGTGACTATCACCCACAGCCACATCAGTCATGATAAGTTAGTCAGAAAAAATAAATTACTCCCTTATCTTCTAGACTTCCTTAACAGTTACTCGATATTTTACTTATTTAAGTGCAACATCAACCTGACAATTTCTGGAAGTTTAACAACAACATGTATTAGAGGAGGAAAAGTTAACAGGAAGAAATTACCCAAACTTTCCCCAGGGGATTGCTTAAGATGGAGGTGATGACTCATGCCCGTGGCCATGGTGGTGGTTTGTCTTGGGCAGTGTAGCAGTGTAGCATTTGCCTTTGCTTGTCAACACTTCCCACAGGTGATGTGGGACTGCTGCTGACTGAGGCCATAGCTGTAACTTCCCTGCTACAAAAAGCTCTTAGTACTGTCACTCATTTTACTTGGAAATTAGATTTTAAGAGCCCAAGATACATCACATTCCATTAGCACGTCTCCCCTAATTAATCTCAGAGGAAGAGGTTACTAGGTGACCAGAGGATGTTGCTGATGTAGTTGGTGTGGCCAAGGCAAGTGAGACTGTCAGGCAGTGAGACTGCAGTGCGCCTTCAGTATTCACTCCCTGTGTACCTGCAGCAGCCTGTTGTCTCTTCCACTTGCACTGAAGGCAAGAGGTCTTTCTTTCCTTTTCAAGTGATCCATCATGCTTCTCCAGCGTGAGATGATGCTCCTTTTACCTGTGAGGATGTCCTGGAGGAAAACGGTGTCCTCTCAGCCATAACTGCTGTGACATGAAGAAACTGTTTAAATACTCTATAGAGAATAAAGCACCAGCAGAGATGAAGTTGCATGTTGTAGCAGTTGCCTAACTTTCCTGTTAACAACACCAAATTTGTCAGGTTTATGATGGCATTCCAGTGAGAGCTGTGCAGTCAGGTTCAGATCACCTCAGGAGTACCATCCTTCAACATATTTCCTGGATATCAACAAGTATTATGATAGCAAGATATTTAGGCCATAATACTTTAAATGTGCTAATGGTAAAGGAAGAAACAGAAACAGGGCACTGAATGTTGTCAAGAAACAGCAGCCTGAGCTGCTCAGAAAGGAGGTTTGTCCAGACCACCACCGAAAAAAAAAAGGGACATTATGAGAGAAATGCCAAAAGCCCATGGCAGGGAGATGGGGAGAGAGGGGTTCCCACAAGCAAACAAATCCATGACCAGCAGCGAGCACATCTTAAAACTGACACCCAGCAGGATACTTGCCCTCATTTTGGGTCACAGAAGTAAGGCAGACAAAGCAAAATCCGATTGCTATAAGAAAACAAACGTTTGAGAGTTGAAAAGGCCCTGCAGTCACAGACAAAACCATCGAATGCCACGACTGGCCTGCTGCACAGATAGTTGTTCAGGATATCTGCAGGGAGAAGCCTGATGAAATGAGGCAAACTGAGGAACCTTAATTGAGAAAAGCAGGAATACAAGGAAACATTCTGATCCTGTACAGATGAGACCTTACAAAGTCTCATCTGTACAGATGAGACCTTACAAAGTACCTTCTAAGGCAGTCTGGACAGGTATGAAGTAATAATGCTCTGTGCATGCCTTCAAGGAGTGATGTTATCTCTAGGCAACAGCACTAACTGTTCTACTCAGCCCCCTGAGTAAATTGGTAAGTAACCCTGACTCTTTTCTCACTCTGGTCTCACAGGTTTTTTTGCTTCTGAGTCCAAAATTTTGAGGCCATTTTGATGCTTCAAACACCACAGTCACTCCAGTGCTTGCAGCTTGAATCGCTGCCTGGAACTGGAACTGCTGCACCAGCTCCAGCAGTGATCCCTGGTTGTCATTGATTTTAGGAAGGAGTGTAATAATGTAAATTTGACATATGCCAGCTGGCACTAGTATCAGAAAACACAACCCCATTTCAGTTGTGAAGCACAAATAATACAGGGGGAAGTGCAGAACACTGCAAGCAACAGGCTTTCTCTCAGATGTCATCATGCTTGAGGTCCCCCCTACACTCATCACAGGCCATCCCCACCAGCTCAGAACCACATCTTCTCCAGCCACCTGAGGACGGTAGAGTGCAGGTTTGGTTTTGTGACCTTTATTCTCAGCTCCCTGGGGCATCCCAAATCTTTTTGCCTTCAGGTCTCTGTCCCAGCAGCAAGAGTTTTCCCCACAGCAAGTCCACTTTGCCTGTGGATCAAGTCCACCTCTTTGCTCTCAGTGTTTCATAGCTATCCAAAGCAAAGCGCATCTTCATACTACCTCAGGCAGTCCAGGCATCATGCCTGGTAGCAGACTTCATCCCTGGTTTTGGGGCAGTGGGTTAGAGGAGGGCTGGAGGTGGAGGAGAGCCTTTCTTTCAGCTGGAGTGTGGTTGCAAATATCAAGCACAAAGAGTGAAATGGGGTGTGAGTTGTCTCAATCGCATTTCAACATCTCATACAAGTCGTCTGTTCAACCTCAGTAGGTTATTCAGAGCTAAGACCACATTCCAGCAGCAGGGTGAGAGAGAAGAGCACCAGCCAATGCCAGCTCCATTAAATTAGGTAACAGGAAATAGGACTAGGGCTGTGGTTTGATCTGTTAGGGCATGGTGCTGTCGCTCCTGCAATTAGTACTTGGCTAATGGACAATCGACATCAAGTCTCGGCTCTGACTGGATAGAAAGCTGAGCCCTGTGTAGTTCACGGCATGGTGGGGAAATGGAAGGAAGTTTCTGAAAACAGCTTTGCTCCTTATTTTTAAAACTGGCCTCGTGCCACCCATTTGCTTATAAGTTAAAGAGCAGGATGCACTGACGTGCAGAGGGCACTGCCGGTCTCGTGCACTCCGTGCTTAAATCACTGCGGCACATTCATTGGTCGGATGGTGTTCCTGCCACTGCCATTCTTAACAGAGGAGCTGATTACCACATCAAAAAGCTGCTTCATGAACTTTCCATCATCTGCTGACTGTAGTATGAGTGGAGTAGCCTCAGCTACCGGGGCAGCTCAGACACAACTGCCACATCCCAGATACCAAGCTTTCCAGTGACACCATATAAATAACCACTTGTTCCAGTAATGCTTCCCTGCTTAGAGAATTGTTTCGAGATTCACTTCATCCACCTACCCTGCAACAAATAACCTGCAGATGTGTGGGCTCTAAAAGTAATCCTTGGCACTGGGGCCGTGGTATAGCATCACTACATAATTCAACAAACTTTTGTTGTCTTAGAAATTAATCTTTTCTGTATGCTGCAAGTGGTTCATGGAGACAAATTCCATTCTAACAAGAACTACCCGGTGTATAGAGAGTATTTTGCTATCATCTCTGTGGACAATAAACATGAGTCTGACTTGTGAGCATGTTATGTTAAGAATGATTTCTTTCCTTGTCCAATTCATTAAGTCTGTATACTTAATAAGCAATTTCAGCATTTATAAGGTCTTCTCTGGGAACAATAAAACAGAGGAGAAAAGGAGAGAAACATCTGGATCAGTGAAACACTCTTGAAATATCATCTTTTTTAGTGTCTTTATAGAGATTTCCAGGGGCTTACGTTAAGAAGTTAATTCCACTGCTGCTATTGATGTTGAAATTATATTAAAAGAACAATTTTAACTTGGTCTTGTTGCTTAGATAGTGATCAGAGCTGGCCAACCCTTTTGTTTGAAAATACTTTAATGAAAAAATAACAATGTTTGTATTTCTTTCAAGATTTAGTACTTCTTTTTTTTCAGTTTTTCTCCTTTTAAACTTTTACTGGGAAAATGAAGAGGAGAGGAGAGAAAACAGTGGGAGAGGACCAAAGCTGTAATTTAACAAATAACTTTTTTTTTAAATTGTTTGTTTTCTCATTTCCAATTACTTTAATATTTTTAGAGAATATCAGCTGGTGTTACTTTTTGATTTCGTTATGTACAGTTTTGTACACTTATCAAAAAAATGGAGCTGAGATGCTCAGGGGCTGAAGTACATTGTATTCAACTGGAGCCCAAGGGATCTGTGCTTGCTCAGTCTGGAGAAGAGGGAGCTGAGGGGAAAATTTAATTGGTGCCTCCCACTACCTAATGGGGAGTTACAGAGAAGACATGGGGGTTATAGAGGAGACAAAGCCAGACCTTCACCAGAAGTGCACTGTGAAATGACATGAGACAAGAGCCAGGGGTTGCTGCATGGACATTTTAAGTAGGCATAAAGGGGGAAATAAGCAGTGAAATGATTAAGCACTTGGAAGAGGGTCCCAGAGAAGTGAGGCAGCCTCCATCCCTGAAGACATTCAACACTACTCTGGGCAAATCTCTGAGCAGTTAGCACTGCTGTCAGATGCACTTGGATCACAGGCTTTCCAAAAGTCCCATGCAACCCAAATTATGCTTCAAGTCTGTTTTTTCTAAAAATATAGGGTTATTTTCCTCGGATTTGTTTCTGCTGCTTGGCTGAAACCTTGCCCTGAAAAATTCGCTCAGCTATGCTGAAACAGGGTCATGCCCCGGTGACTCTAAGCCAGTTCTGGAAGGATAAAAATCCTTAGGCATAAGTAGCTGTTAAGCACCCTTATGTGATTCATAATGTATAAAATTAGATTGTTATGCTTATTGCACAAAGTGTGCTCTGAAGACAGGAGCCATCACATACCCCTTGTCTGTAGATGGTATAGAGCGTGAACATCATGATTGTCACGTTGTCCCAGTAATCAGGGACAATTGACACAAACCTCCATGCCCTGTGCGCCTCTTGTCCTTTCACCATGAGTTTTCCACAGAGAGGCAGATTATCCAAATGCAGACATCTACCTCATGCTGTCGGTTTCCAGCTCAGTGCTGGAAATCGAGATGTCACCTGGACATCATGTGGACCTAGTGTAGAGACTGAGGTACTCAAAGATGTATCTTTCTTCAAGTATTTTTCCATGCTATATGACTTCCTTAAAAGCTGATGTCTTTGTGTTTGGTTCTCCCAACATCTAGACTATTAAAATTGAAAGTGTTAGCCTGACTAGACTTGTTTATTTGCTTTTTTCCTGGAGTGGAATTTCAAAAACCATCACAAATTAAATATCTGTTAAACTTCTGGATTAAATATCTATGTCTGTGTCTGGCATGTAGATGGATGCTTTAAGATAGAGATGAATGTCATGCCCATGAGGGAAGTACAGGAGCAGTGGTACATGTCAAATCCTAAATCCATCAAAACCAGGAAGAGTTTTGCAACAGTTTCCAATGACAAAAGTCATCCAGACTTGATTAAGTATATGTCAGAAGTGATTTTCTGGAATGACTCTTCCAAGAAGTCCAACTGTAGCACATCCTCAGAGCCGAGCATGTCCTCACCCACCATCTTAAGTCTTGGTCAGAGCCTGTTCCCAGCCTAACACGTGTTCCTGGCAAAGCTGCCAGGGATTGCAGCAGAACCAGGATCAGGCCCTTTAATGTCAGCTCACCAGTAAGTAAACAAAGATGGAGTGAATAGCTTCCCTGAAGGTTAATTGGGATTTATGTCCTATTTGGAAATCTAGCTTTAGAGATCTGACTGCCTGGCATAGTTTCTGTGATGTGTTTTTCCGTGCATGCTTGTGCAAAAGGCACTTGCCTTTTGTTGTTTATCGAAAGGAGTTTGTTAGACATTGCTTATGCAGCATCTTTGTGATCTTGTTGATGAAAGATGCTCTATAAACAGGGCTGGATTGGACTGGATTCAGTAAGTCTGAGAGCTTGCCAGCAATTTATTGCTATTTGACTCCAGTGACCGAGGACCAGCACAGCAGCCAGCCCGCGAACACAGCTCCTCACAGCCCTGCTCTGGCTCTGCCTTCCCTCCTGAAATGGAATTTATTGCTCTCTATCTCACATGGATATTTAGTAGGAAATTGGAGCTACAAAATGAAGAGTCATGGAAGTTTAAAAAAAATCCAAGAGACAGGACAGATGTGCTGTGATTAGTTCTGTACTCTGGCTCACCTTGGGTTCGATATATAATTGAATGTGTGCCATCAGCAAAACATACTACTTACAGACTTAGAAGGAAATTTGGCTTGCAGTCCTCTAATTGGAAGTCAGAGGTGGTGGAAAAAAAGACTTTTGCTCACTTTTTGTACTTTAAATCTCAAAGCAGTGAGTTATTTTAAAACACAAGCTCAGTCTTGGATCATTTAAATTGAGATTTAGAAGACAACTTTTTCTTAGAAATTACAATATATTTATGAGGATGCATTGTATTTTGCCAGCTCATTAGACTTTATATTAAATACAAACTGTGTTATCTTTGTATAAAATTCATTTTTTTCTTCCCCTCAAATTTCACACCTGTCAAACATTGATTTGATTCTGTGTAATCCATACCAACTTCACCTGTGAAACTAAACAAAATCACTTTCTTGGTACAATGCCAGAAAATAAAAGAAATTTATAAGAAAAGATAGCAAGGCAAGGCTGACAGTATGTATATAAAGCTGAGTCTAAGCAGATGAAAACAGTCAAAAGCCTTTTATTTAATCATTCTGGTATTTTTGACATGTTGTCTAGTGATATCCACATGAGCATTCCCTTGTGTTAAGAAAAAAAGAAAAAAAAAAAAAACCAAAAAACCAAAACAAACCAAAACAAAATAAAAAACCCTAAACAAACAAAACAGGAAAAACACACAACAAAACAAAACAAAACAAAAGCTAATGAAATAAAATTCCAAGAAAGATGGGAAGAAAGTATAGTCCAACACTGAAGGAATCACATATGTGATTTTGAGGATGATGTTCACATGCTTGTAAAATATCCAACAAACGCCTTTTCCAGTAGCAACAGGGGTCATTACCTTTTTGAAGTTGTCTAATGTTTTCCTTCTGAGAGTTTCCTTCTTTGCTTAGAGGATATCCACTGGAAGATTTTTATTTAGTCATTTTTAGACTTTGGTATGCTAACTGAGATACAAGCACTGATGGTTACCAGTGCAGCCAGTTGGTCTGTGCTACAGAAAAAAGATGCTGATTATTCTGTGGTTAGTCAGTGTGTTTGCAGCCCCAAGTCTCTGGGTGGACCAGGGACTGACAAGGGCCAGTGTTGGTGCTGGTCCTGCCACACAGTGTCATGGCTTCCCTGAAAACGTGAAGCCCTAGTCCATGTGGTTCCTGTGGAAATCCGAATATGACCCTTTAATTTCACTTCACATTGGAAAGGAGGATGACAGGAAATGTTTCTAGAAGTCTTTACTCTGCCAAAAAGAGAGACAGTAAGCTGAGGTTTAGTTGCCACTTCTTTCTGCAGTTAGCAGAGGCTATGAGAAAATTTTCTGGTGTGGCTGCAGGGTTTTCACACCAACCCTTCCGTCTGCTTCCCAAAGCCCTAAAATAGTCAAAAGCAATGGTCTCCTGGGACTGCCGACCTGCTGACACAGGGGGATGTGTTGGGGGAGCGGTCTTCTGCCCAGATGGTTGAAAACCTCTACTGAACACCACGCTGCATCTAATTTACTTAAACAAAACCGTAAACCCCATCATGGAGACATGTCCTGCGCTGTGTCCGAGGAGAACAGAGGCCTGGCGTTCTACAAAAAAGAACAGACTTTTTTTTGGTCACTAAATTTGCCAGACCTGTGAAGTTTTGCTCCTTGTGCATCTTTCAGTTTCGTGCAGGTCAGTACCTCCAAGCCTCACTGATACACACACAGGGTAGAGGGTTTCTTCCACCTCTCAAAGTATTTTTATTCTCTTTTACAGAATAATGAGCTTTAAGCATTCACAAATACTGTGCTCTGCAGGGGCTACAAACCATCATATTGGTTTGGAAGTTCTCTTGTGAGAAGAAGGAACCTCAGTTTATGCTCCAGCACCATAAAACTCCCTTTTGACCATAAAAAGATGACATGAAACAGCACTTGGAGGACAGAAGGAGTCAGTTAGCAGTGAGGAGCAGCCAAGAAGTGTATCTGAAAGCTTTCAAGAGCATCAGTCGGGGTCTCCCAGGGTGAACGCTGGCACAGTTCCCTGGAGTCAAGAGAGGTATGTGGCTTTTACCAGGAGAGGATCTGGTCCCTGGCTTGCGTTCAAGGAAGAGGAGCCCAGGAACTGTGAATCTTATCAAAACCTTCCCATTAGCAATGACTGGAATGTGATTTCATTTCTGGTATCTGTCTTAGTAGTCGGAGTTGAGCAAAAGAGCAGATAGCAGGGTTTTTCTTTTTTTTTCCCCTAAGAAAAAGAAAACCATTATATGTGGGTAAAACTACTTGACTTAAGTAGCTAACAAAAACCAAAGCTTAGATTCAGGTAACGCGTTAATCACCCAAAAATTTTACTTCCACAAAAATCAGCCAATAAGTTGTAGCAATTTGCTCTCAGAAGTCTGTGTTCCACATTTGGGTTGTCTTCATGGTTTTTCAGGCAAATCCTGCTCTATTCAGTCAGTTGAGAGAAATAAAATAGCACACAGATACACACAGCACTTGTAGGTGCTGCAGCATAAGAAGATGTCACTGTACTTGGGTTACTTGCTCTCAGCTGGGACAGTGATGGAAGGGCTCGGGCTGGCCTCGGACCTTGTGTTGCACTCAATGTGAACATAAATCGTTTCTTTACAAAACTGTGAAAAAGGACTAAGTCTGGAAATCATGGCAAAGTGTATGTTGAGCAAGTGTCTGCAGGGAGGCCATCCCCTCTTACTCAAGATTTTGGTATGTGTCCCATGGAAAGGCAAACAAAAAATAAAGTGCATTGCTTCAGTTTTACACCATGTTGACACAAATCTTCTCTCCATGTGAATTACAGTGAAACTGTGCACAGCTACTGAGCTGCTTCCTCAAAGCGCTGGCACTGCAGATGGGCTTTGTCTGTGCGTGCTTTGGCAGACAAACCTGTACCTCAATTGAATTTTATATAGGATATGATAAAAATAAGACTTTGGTTGGGGTTTTTTGGTTGTTCTTGTTTGTTTGGTTTGGTTTGGTTTGGTTTGGGTTTTTGTTAGGTTTCTTTTTTAATGTACATTATTGGCTTGCATTTATAGCTGTCTAATTATTTTTTGTAAGTTAATTGCTGTACTTTATATTTGCATTTTTGCTACACTATGTACTTTTTAAAGCCGGTGTGATCAAAAAAAGAAACGCTGGGCAGGCATGATAAGGAGGGGCTCTAACAAAGACCCCTTTGTGCAATTAAAAACACCATGCCATGGCCTTTGCTGACTCAGGTCTTCAAATACAGCACGAGTTCTTCTGAGTTCATGTTATGACATAGGCTGAAGAGCTCTGGTATAAAAAAAAATGTTCTCAATAGGAAATTGCTTTTTTATTAGAGACATTTTCTTGAGTATATTATCATTACTTTCTACCAGCACCGACCTGGGAAAACAGTGTTGACGTATTTAAACTTACATAAAATCTTAAGCATCTTTTATACCCTCTAAACTGTGACTGATCTGACATTCATTGGCCAGAAAAAGCATTTCGGAGAGGAGGGATTTGACTTGCCTGACCACCTGTGGATTTGCTGCACCAGTGAAGCGACCTCAGGCCTCAGCTGAGCTCTAGAAACTGTCCTTGTGTGCGCCCCTAGCCCCAGTGAATGGGAGGTAAAGTGCCTCTGCTTGAACTACCTCTGTCTTCTGGGAGGAGCCAGCCTGGAGGCTGATTGTCAGCATTGTAGGGATAAAATAAGACCAATATTTTATCCTAAGAACTCACTTTCTGACTCAGCGTAGAGATTTCTGAGTCTACTTTGCTCTCAGGAGGCAAATATTTCCTAGAGCAGACTCTTCTCTTTCTACTTTTGACATCTTTACCAAGAGTTTTGTTACCATATTAAATTTTGTCTGAAACTGGTTTAAAACTTTTCTCTTTCCTCTTCCCTTTGCACTTCCCCTTTGCCTTCCCCTTTTTAATCACTGAAAGATCATCACGTATCTTTTTCAAAGTAACTTGTGACAGAGTTTTAGAATTACCTCTTTGCTGGTGTTATCCAAAACCTTAATAATGCACCAAGCAGCTGATGTTACAGCCCAAGTCACTGTCATGTTACTGCAGACAGATGAAGGTTAATTATCACTTTAAAATGTTTATCCTCTTATTGTCTGCATTTCGGAAGCATTTCAGCAGCTGTAGGAGTCTGAGTGACTCCCTTCCCTCTCACCCAGAGTATTCCCTGGTCAGTCTCTCCAGGACAGCTGCGGTGCCCCGTGCAGAGCAGGAGGTGGGCCGGGGGTGATGGCAGCTCTGCACCAGGTGGAAACAATTATGGAAAAAAACCATGGTCTGCACTGGATGAGTTACTGCTGATAGCTGCCTGATAAGCTAACTTAATAAAGTGGTGGCTTAATTAAGCTGCATTCCTTGCATCTTGCCTTTCACTCTGCCTGTCTGAGGCGATGCTATCAAGCAGCTACCACTTTGCAGGATGGGGTAGGGGTGTTGTGCTGGTGCACTCTGTGTGTTGGGCACTCTGGGGGACCAGCGGGTGATGGGACATGGGGGACCTCCTGTAAAGCTCAGCTCCCCTCTCATTTTGCAAGGTGATGGGCCACAAAAGCCTGCAACAAAGGTAGATCTGCAGCTTATCTAGTCACACATGTGTTTGTTGGTATCAAACATTTGACCCTAAATCCCATCTTCTGGCATTCAGTGATCCAGGAGCATCTCAACCTCCAGAGCAGAGGGGAGTAGCTGAACATCTCCCTGAGTTTCCTGCAGCTTTTTTTGTCAGAAAAAAACCCAAGAGTGACTTTGCTTTGAGAGAGTCCCTATTGCTATGGATTTTCATACAGGTAACACAAAAGCTAGATATTGCAGGGGTCAAAATTGTGGTGCCCAAAGCCCTTGTGAATTTGGGCTTGTGCATATTCCTGAGTGAAGGAATATGCGTGAGAATCAGGAGTTGCTATATTTTTAATTGCCAAAGTACCTCATTAAAAGCTGTAATAGATAAGTCTGCCAGAAGTTTCTTTTTTTGTAAGCCAGATTTGAGGTTAATGAATCAACTTAATTTCCCCATAGATCCAGATTTTATTGAGGGAGCTTCTTGCACAGCCCTGTGTTTGTGTTTCGTGCATGCTCGAAACATGTACAGCTGCATAGCAACCACCTTACTGAAAGTTATTCAGTAGCTAAAATTATCAGGAACCCCCTCTTACCTCTCATTATGTACAACAAGATTGCTGCTGTGCAACGTTGATTAGACATGTCAACCTGGACCTAGATGTCTTAAAATGAGTGTTGCTATTAAAATGCCTTTGCTAATGCTCATATGTCCATCATTTTGACAGATTTCTCTTTAAGAATTTAGAAAGCTAAAACATGCAGGGATCCCAGGGTTGCAATGTAATGTTCAGAGAAATAGGTATTGCTGTATTGTATTTCCTGTGCATTAACCCTAAAGTAGCAGTTTCCCTGGCAAAACTGTGCTGATGGCTCAAGCTTGCTGTTGAGTACTAATGCAGATATCTGTAATCTTCAGCTGGGAACAAATTAACATGGGAAATTGGTTTCTGGAATGTGGTCCTGAAAGCAGGGGATCCCTCCTCTAAACCACTCCCTTCAGTGAGATTTAAAATTTCCATGGTGCAGAAAAATCTTTAAGTTTGTAGAGGAAAATATTTTCAGCTCTCCTTGCCAGTAAACTGAGAAAAGTCAACAAAAAATTGAGAGAGAGACTGAAAACAAGGAAATGGTTTCTCAAAAAAGTCTTATCCCCCTGTGGAACTCATTGCTGCAAGAGGCCATTAAAGAGAGGAATTTCAGCAAGGACTTGGATATCTGCCAGTCGAGTATGATTTTCTGGTTGCTTTAAGTGGATCAATCCTGGACAAGGCTATGGAAGGCTGTTTGTGCTTTGGGGCAGTATCAGGGTACCAGGGTGGTGTCTAGTGGCTGCAACTTGGCATGTGGTCGGTTCTCAATATGTGGCCGTTTGATTGAGGTGTGATCGAGGCAAGTGGTTTGGCTTTCAGGAGGATAAAGCCTCAGTTTAGCCACAAGAAAGCCAACAAGCCCAGCCAAAAGCCACTGCTGTCCAAGTTGAGAGGAGAGAGGCAGCTCCTGCAAGGTTCCCAGCAGGTGAGCCCTCGCTGAGGAGCAGGCTGCATGGCTGCAGTTGCCATGTGCTGCCACAAGCCACTCCCAGGGTGGGAGTCCTAAGGGTTCTAAGCCTGAAAATCTTCCATGGAGAAGGGTAGACATGATGGAAGCTGCTGCTCCCTATTTCTGGTTACTTCTGGCTGGCACAACCCCACAGGTCAGCATCTCATGCCAGGGATGTTCTCCTTTCTAATCTTCCAGCCCTCTAAAGTCGGACTGTATCTTCCTCTGAAGAGCTGCTACAGGCAAACTTTTATCAGCCTCTCTTCTTCTGCAGACAGGAGGAGATGGATGTGCACTTGGAAAGCCATCAGCATGGCTTGCAGCATATGAACAGCCTCCCCAGTGCACCTTTGAACTCATTCCTTCTGCGTTTGTTTGTCTTGCAGATAAAACTTCACAGCAGTGTTTGGAGAGAAGTCTAATGAGGGACCACTGTTTGCATAACAAAGCAAGGCTTCCTCTTCAGATGTTCAACCTTCATTAAGCGTAATTTATATTCCAGCTAATCTTGGAAGAGGGTAAAATATGGAGCTAAAGTTTGTTTTTACATAGTTTGGAGTAATGCATTGTTTGCTTTAGGAGGTCAGTTGCAACTGATAGTTGATTTAAATTCAGCATAATGATGATTTGTGATGGCTGCTTGTTTTCTAGGGGAGTGTTGTGACATTGACTGACATGGCTTTAGCACTCTTCTGCATCTGTTATTGAATTAAAGGAAAAGACAAAATGGATGGTTTCCCAGTTTTGCAGATATTTCAGCATGTCCACAAGGCATGAAAAACTGTGAATTTGTAAAATACAGGGAGTTTTCCCCCTTGGACTCACGTGTACTTGATATCATAGCGCACTGAGCAGCAGTCTTCTTTTGCAGCAGTCATGCTGGTCACCAACATGGGACCCTTTGAAGGTCACCAAGTTCCTGCAGCAAGAAACTCTCAGGGTGATAAGGGACAGACCAGTTTATAGAGTTTCCAGTGCACTGCTGTGAGTCCTGGTGACTTAATGTGTTTTCCTGACTAGAAAGCAAACCAGCAGGTATAGCTGGATGCCTAAATGTCATTACAGGCCAGTGTATCAGAAACAATAATTTCTTAGCCCTCAGACTTTTTTCATATTATAGGCACATAAAAAGTATCTGATCCTACTGATGCTTCCCTTCAGTTTTGTTCCCCAGCCAATATAAGATACCAGTTGAAATACCCCATGTATTTCACTTGCCACTTCCAGGTTAGTTGAAAGATGAGAAATTACTGATAACATTTATTCTCTGTGTGCTCCTCGCTGAGACTTACCCCTTTCTGCAAGTTTACATTGTGATGATGGATGTTTGAAAACACTCTTCACTGTACCACGAAAATGATGACCTGTGTTGTGTATATGGACAGCGCAGAGGTGTGCTGCATCCTGTCAACACAAGAGAGCAGGGTTTTTGGAAACCACTTGGGATGTTGGGGAGGTTGGTGTTGGGGTACCCAGCTGCTGAGGTGGCTGGACATGGTACCATTTAAGTGCAACATGGACCGAGTGATGCATTTCCATGCTGCGTTCTTTAAAGCTGAGATGCCTCCAACTACAGTGCTCAGGATCCTCATCTTGTTTGGTTCATCAGATCCATCATCTACCTATGACCTTTTTAAAGGCAGCACCAACCTTTAGAGAATACATTTGTTTATTCATTTATTTATTTTATTGTTTTTCAGGAAAAAATGCTGTAAGGGTTATAAGTTTGTTCTTGGACAGTGCATCCCTGAAGGTATGTGATTTCACTGTTCTTACCCATTATGTACCCATGCATTTGTCTTTCCCCGTTTACCCTGTTTTCCACATTGCCAGTTTGGAAGAGCAACCTGATATAACTGCAGGCTCAGCTGTATCTCATGTGTCGGTGTAGGGGGGGAACTGTTTCCAAAAAAATGTTGGAAAAATAAAAAGATCAGCAACTTCCAAAAGTTTTGCTTAGTATGCCAAGCCTTTATCCTTCCCTAAGTACACGTGGCTGTGCAGATCTTGTGCCATGACCTGCTGCAAACAGGGAGACATGTTCTACCCTTGGCTACATAGGCAGGAATGCTCTGTGCACCCAGAAGCACATGTTGCCTGGACAATGGTTTTCCCCATTTATCCCTTGGATCTGGTACAGCTGATTTGGCTTGTTGGTGCACAGGGAGGGGGTGACTCATTGGGTTAGTCCTGCCTTTAGTTACCTATTTTCTGAAGAGAGGGGAGAGCATCAACAAATAGTGTCTCTCTTTTGCCACCTCTCCAGGTCATGGGCATGGCTTCCTTGTCACCAGGGGCTGAGGAAGATGTAAATTTAATCAGGGTGATTCATGCAGTAGTAAAAAGGGAACTGACTTGGGTGAAATTGGCTTGGGTGAATTGTAGAAGCAGAGGAACTGCCAGGCAGGAGCAAATGTCCAGAAACAACAAGCCAATAAACCTTTTCTGCTCCAAAAAGCAGGTTAAAAAGTTAGTTTAAGGCAACACAACCTTCTATTTGATGACATATGAAAAGCCTTGAGTTGGTCTGAGAATTTTCCCAGTTTGGGATGGCAGTGTTTTGGAGGGGGAAAAAAAAAGTGACAAATGTACATGGAGAGAGTTGTCTGTTTTTTGAGTTACAGTCTCCAGCCAACAGGGATTATAGTCCAAACTCTAATCCTGCTGTTTTGGTTTTTTGGGTTTTTTTTTTTCCATTGAGGTTTTTTTGGGGGGAGGTGGTTTTGGGGCGTTCAGTTGGTTTGTTGGTTGATTTGTTTGTTTTTTGTAAATTTGTGTCTTCTTTGCTGCTGGGTGGAAACACTAAAGCACTCGTTGCAAAAAAACCCCCAAAGCCAGCAAACAAACAAAAAAGTCACCCCCGAACAAAACCAAAAACTAAACCAACCAAGCAAACAAACAAAAAAATAACAAAAAAAGGAACACAGCACCCTCCCCCCCAGACTTCTCAAAACAAGAATTCTGTATTTGCTGCTTCCCTGCAAAGAAACAGTTTATGGGGCCAGCCTGAACCCTGAAAAACTGGATATAGTGTGTGTGAAATCGATGCTTACACCAAGTTCCTTGCCCTATGGTTTTGCAGTGAGTTTTGTCTCACTGTGTGTGGCAAGAAGTGACAGCTCCAGTGGGAAACTGACACTTGGAGAAGGTGGTTGTGTGTGTTGGAGGCAGAAGTCCGAAATCCTTTCAGAGTGGAGAAAAGCCAGGACTCCACAGTCTGGCCTCCCATTTTCCTATGGATTTAACAATTTTATAGACTGGTTTTTCACTAAATATAATGGATACAGCAGGAGAAGTAATAGGAGCAAAAATAAAATGAGAGCCATGGCAATATATTATTTTGGCTTCTGATTTTCATCTCTTGAGATTTTAGGTGATTATGAAAGCAGCTTTTATTATGTACCCACTGACTTCACTTAATCCTGTTATTAACTGCATCTCAGTAACTTGAGAGTTTCTGCCACTAATTCAATTTCTCTGCTGGCTGTGGCTTCTCTCCCTTTGTTTCTTCATTGCCCCTTTTTCAGCTCCATCTGTATTTTGCCTTGAACTTTGGAGGCCACAGCCGTCGCTGTAACATCCGAGACAATCTCGGGCCATTGGAATAGAGATGAGAAATATGATTCACTGAAGTATTCGTTTCACTTACTCTGTTACAAGACATCACTTGGCTCTTCACACATTGTTTTGGCATAATCTTGACAGAGTAGCTGTATGAAATTCATATCTCGACACAGGCACATAAATGCATTACAGATGTGAGTTTATTAGAGCGCATCTTCACCTTTTAATCCAGTACTGGCACATCTTAACTGTGAGAAGTATTTCCATCCCTGTCTTCTCCATGATTTAGCTGTGGCTGCAGGGAGGAGGGTCAGCAGAGGGAGAGACCCTCCCTTGTCCACCCGTTTACAGCTGCTGTGGAAAAACACCAATCTCCTTCTAGGACAGCTGTTATTTAAATAGACTGTTTCCCAAAGGGTTGTGTCATTGTCCATGTGCATTATTGGTTTCTGTCCTATTATTTCTCATCTGCCCTTGAACAGAAATCAGCATAGTCCAGTATAAGTTCACGCCTCCATGTTCTGCATTTCATTTGTTTTATACTCACCTTCTTGTTCTGGCTTTCGGCTGCAGGAGCAGGAAGCAATGATCCTCAGGAAAAACATCCAGTGGAGTTTCCTCCGTGTGTCTGATTCTCTTTTTAACATCTCTTCCTCCTCCATACGATCAGAAAAGCTCAAAACCCACTTTTTCTCCTGTATGATCTCCTTCTTCCTTGCTTTGGAGACTCACAGCTCCAACCAAATGCTGTCTCAGGTGCTGTCTCATGGTGTGATAGAGCGAAGAAGGGACAAATGTAGTATGAAACAGCTTATTTTGGAGAGCATCCTCCCTACCACTGCTTTACCTGAGTTTCTTGGCTGTGGGGGAGCACAGAGCAAAATACTCTACTACAGGTGAGCTGCAATCAGATCTGCTCTTTCGTCACTAATGGTGTTTCGAAAATTTTCTTAGTACAACTTTCCTGTTCCCAGAAATGACTGCATTGTCATTTCTGAGGTCATTGAAATACATGTAGGGACATTTATTATTCTGCTTTCAGTTTTGCATTGTTCCTTCCTGGAACAGCCTGACCTTCACTGTGTGGTTTTGATTTGTTCTCAAACCACGTTTCTTAGGCTGGGCTGGCAGACAAGGGGTTTGAACATGGGGGGGGCATGTGCATCCTCAGTTCTGCAGAACACACAGAGGTGGTGCAGCAGCTTTTGCCTAATTTCATCCCAGTTGCGAGGACTCTTTCTGGGCAAGTCAGGCTTCCTGGTACAAAAGCCCTGGGGACGCACAGCTCTGTGACATGGGACCTGCCCACAGTCGTTGTGTGATATAAGTTGACTGTGTGTGACCACCAGCAGAGGTATTTGTACCCCCTGGACCCTTCCCCAGCTTTGTATGAAGGTAAATGAGGCAACAGTCATGATGAAGTTGTGCTGGGGTGGACATGAAAACCATATTTAAAGACTGGTTACATGAAATATGGTGAAAGAGAAACTGATAAAAAGAACTGGCGTTGTTTAGTCTAGAGAAAAGGAGGCTGAGGGGAGACATGATAACAGTTTTTAGGTATGTGAAAACTTGCTGCAAGGGGGAAAATAAACTGTTCTTTATGGCCAAGTAGAAGAAGACAAAAATAATGGGCCTAAGTGGCTAAAAGGGGAGTTTGGATTAGATATGAGTAAAAAGCTTTCTGCCTGCAAAGGTATTTCATCTTGGGAGTAGACTACATGGTGGGCCATATCAACCCCTGAGGGAAAAAAGAAACTAGGAAAAGTTTACACGTAGCTAATCCTGCTTGTGGTGGGAGGTGGTCCCTTCCAGCACTGTTTTTTATTATTTTGTTAGGGTACATCTATTCACGGAAGCACAGAGAGGCCAGAGCTCATTTTACCTCTGCTCTGAAAAGCTGAACATGGCACAGGCCAAATCCAGCATCTGCATAGGTACACTGGCTAAGGAGCAGGAGTGTTCACCTCTGTGCTGGGCACACTAACCTGTTCTCAATCTGACTTCATTTCAGTAGAAAATGGAAATCACAGCTGTGCCCAGGAAAAACACCAGCAGTGCTTTATATTTGGGACTGTTTAGTAGTGCCAAATGTAACAGGAATTTACAGCCCCAACATCACCTAAAAAGTCCAAATTAGACCCCCAGACCGGCCAGTTTGAAGGCAAGGGCTATGTTTTCTTTCCATGGCCCTGCACTGTTTGACCTTGGTTACTGCTGGGGATCCTGGCACTGCCACTCACCACCACAGCACTTCAAGAGCTCAAGAATTCAGACTTCAAGAGCTAAAGTCAACACAGTTGTGAAGTAATAAGGAAAGAAAGGATGCCTGCTATTCAAAAGGTGACAAGCAGAAGGGAGGAAATGCTTGGCACCATTACAATACTCTGTTTTTGTCTGTGGGGCTCTGGTGTGAAACACAGCAGCTTTTTAAATCTCATCTGGTGCTTTTCTGTACCTTGGCACACTATCACTTTTAACCCTATTGCTACACATATGTGCTATGTATTTCATACAAAAAATATGGTTTCATTTGCTTTACCACCTATTAGCTCAATTTAATTGTTTGGACCAATCATTGTACCCAGAGATGTCTGCTAGTCATTAGGGTGAGTCAATAATGAGTTTGCGTTTTAATTGTGTACATGGAAACACTGCATTGCTGAGAACTCGGCTAAACCACTTAGGTTTGGTTTAGATATGTTTGGTCTGGAGCACAAGGAGGGTATTTCTGCTGCACGCAGCCACGGAGGATCACAGCCACATGGATCCTCTGTGCAGAATGATGTTCTCTGAAACGACCACAGAAACTACCACTTGCTTTGGTGTAAAACCTGACCTTCAGCAGCAGGGTGTGCCTGACCTGGTTTTGAGACCAGATGCTGCTTCAGCTCCGGGCTTCTGGCAGATGTTCCCCATGGCACTACAAAGCCCTTGCACACACAGCCAGGGACTGCCCTTCTACCCCCAACACTGTCACCAGCACAATGCCAGGGGCCAAACCCAACCCCTGGCAGGGCAGGGATATGGGTCAGACTGTTGTGCTCTGCTGTCCATTCCTCAGACTTCAGCTCTGCTGCTACATAGCAGTGAAATCAGAAACAGATTTGCCTTCCTTCGGGTTTCAAACAGGGACTTCAGTCTTTTGGGATTTCACTGACAAAGCCAGGCAGTGATTTTACCATACCCTAATCTGCACATTGCTGTTATTAAGAGTGATGATGGTTTTGTAACAATGCATTCTTTGCTAGAAGGGTTATATCTGGCTTTGAACAATTACTGTGTGATTTAATTAACTTTTCCTTATAATATACATTCTGCCTGGATTTGGCAATTAGCCTTGTGGTTTTTTACAGTATTCTGCATAGGAAAATGTTGCTATCTGCACTTAAAAATCTGTGGAAGAAAACAACAAAAAACGTTTTAGGTAATTTAATATTTCTGTGAAAAGAATTCTTAAATTCTGCCAACTGCGAAAGTGACCTCTGCTTAAAATCCAGCTTTAAAAAATAGTCTAACTGCGGTAAAGATGCGAGAAGTAATTACAGTTTTAATATAATTCTTTGCTTATGTCTCATGAATGTTTTATATCCATATTTTCAGTCCTTATAAACAGTGCGACTCAACTTTATATTAATTAGCAGAGAGGTGTCAAAGTGTCGTTCAGCTACTGCCACTGGAACTCTTCCTAATCATGTTTTTCTCTCTCTAGACTATGACGTCTGTGCTGAAGCTCCCTGTGAACAACAGTGCACAGATAACTTTGGGCGAGTCTTATGCACTTGCTATCCCGGGTACCGCTATGATCGCGAGAGGCACAGGAACAGAGAGAAGCCTTATTGCCTGGGTGGGTAGAAGTGCGTGTTGAACTCATCCCTGGTTAATGATGTATCCTGCTCCCCTGGGTCTTTTAGGGATCAGTTTAAATCTGAAACCTTTCTCACTCTCATAATAATGATTGTTACAGAAGAAATGTGGTTTTTATCTATGTTAAGGATTGCTTAGCAGAATTAAGAGATCTAGATTCCCCTGAAATTATTAGGAGGTATTACCTACAACAAAACACATATACTCAAACACTTTGAAGTGTTGGGCTGATGTAATGTTTCCTTTAATTCCTCTTGCAGGTTGTGAGCTATATTTGTGGAATATTGAAGCATTATAATGATTCCCAATTATGAAAACTAATCCTTGGGGTTTGATCCAGATGACCAGTATC
This sequence comes from Pipra filicauda, assembly GCF_003945595.2. Taxonomy (NCBI): domain Eukaryota; kingdom Metazoa; phylum Chordata; class Aves; order Passeriformes; family Pipridae; genus Pipra; species Pipra filicauda. Next base: position 31,543 of record NW_024105053.1, on the reverse strand, counting down.
TAATTCAGGACTGATCATTTAGATGTGGTCCTAGTGTGGCTAGTCCTGCCCTGCCCTTCCCTGCCCTGTGTGATTTGCCATGCCAGGGAGCCAAGGTTTGCAGGATTGAGCTTTGCTTGTGAGCTTTTCGATGCAAGGAAATGGTTCAGCAGTGTTCACTGATAAAATGCTAGGTGTGTTAATAGTGCAGCTATATTTAACTACAAAATCTCTTTATACCTCTAAAGGAAGCCTTTAATTGTATTTGAGGTCTGAAATCTCCAGCTGTAGGACATTTTCTAACTTCTGCTGCTCCCCAGATATCGACGAGTGTGCCACGAGCAATGGGACTCTGTGCTCTCAGATCTGTGTCAACACCTTGGGCAGCTACAGGTGTGAGTGTCATGAGGGCTATATCCGGGAGGAGGATGGCAAGACATGCACCAAAGGAGATAAAGGTAGGGGCCACTGGAGGTTAAATGTCCCGGGCTTAAGGGACATCTAAAAGATTGATCTTTGATGAAGAACTGCTCCCTACGCTACACTTGGAGCTGAGGGTCCAAAGCTGGGATGTAGCTGATGCTCCTGGAGAACCAGAGCTGCTCACTGGGCACCTGAGCAGCACCTGTGGAGCAGTCCTGCCACATGCTCTGCTCCAATGCACAGTTGCATTGAGGGATGTGGAAAGAATCTTCCCCTGGAGAGGCAGAATGGCTGAACAGTGAAATTTGGCATTACATCTTCAGCTAGACCGTTTCTGCTGGATCCAGCTGCTAAAAGCCATATTTTCTCCCATATCAACCTGAATTATACCTATTTTGTGGCCCAGAGCTCAAGAGACACAGGGAAAAAAATTGCCAGATGATGACTCTGACAAACCTACATTATTTAAATAATTTCAGTAACTTTAATTTGTATTACATGCCTATGTTTGAGGTTAGTAAATGGCCCTGGATTGGATTGTTAGTGCCCCTTGGCACTAAGAGGCTCAGAACAGGTGGATCTGGAAGTTCAACACACATTTCAAGCATTGCTTAAATCCGTTTCTAAATTACATTGAGTAACACTGAATTCTGCTGACCTGCAATTAGTTTGTGTGTCTCGTGACTGCAGTCAGATTTTTTTTCTTATTTTCATTTTATTTCTTAAGAAAATAAAATGCAATGGGAGAGGGGCAGAAGTGAGGGCTTTCCTTTCACTGTTGGTTTCAAAGTATACACATGTGCTGTGCATAAATGGTTTTACAGGTTTTGACCTCATCCCAGTCATTAAATTACCACATTGAGAGTACAGAAGATTAAATACTGATATGAAAATTTAAAAAGAAAGGAGGAAGCAAACACCCTGTGCTCTGAAAAAAAGACCCAACATCTTTTGATGAATGGTGACTTACGATAGGTTCACCAGTTAATGCCTGAACACGGTATCATAGAGTGCTCCAAATCCCACTGGATGGCCAGAGCAATTTATAATTTTGATTTTCCTCTGAAAATGTGTAACTGGAGCCACTCCAGTAAATGTAATTTTTCCTGGTAATTTTCAAATGTTTCTTTTTTTCCTCATAAGTGTGTGTGCATGGGTCATAAAGGAAAGAGATATAACTTCTATAATCTCCTTACAAATATTTTTTTTACTTAGTTTTTCCTCTGGGTAGTTCAAATTTCCTGATAGGGTAATGTCCAAGGAATTCAGGATAACCAACCATTCAAATATACAAGGCTGTGGAAATAATTCTAATATTTGAAAAACACCGATTTTACACTGATTGCACATGGCACATAAAAATGTCAGTTCCAGTAGTTAATCTGGAATGGAACACCCACCATCTCTTGAGACAGTTCCCAAATCATCTGTGTGAAGCAGAGAAAGATGCTTTCTGCTCAGTTACTAATTGTCAGACCTCTGGTGAAAATGAGGGAGGAGCTGGCTATCGCTATTTCACAGGACTTGCGTCCATAACTCATTCCAAAGGAAAAGGTCTCATGAGGAACCAGCTGTAGCGATGCACCACCCCGTGGTAAATCCCAGCCCTGCACTGCATCTGGGCTTGAGCGACTTCCAAATGAACAGATGATTTGCTTTTCATAGTAGCCAGAACACTCCGATTTTATTTTAATATTTAATATTGTGGGAGACAAAAACACACGTACTCCTCTCCATCTCTAACAATGTTGCGTGTTTCCAGAGAGATCATACTCATGTTGTCATTGTTCCTCGCCTGAAGGCTGCAATTTGGACACTTTTTTGGCTCTGTAAGTGGCCTGACTGAGAGCTTGGTGTTGGTTCGGGGACAGAAGAATAGGGAGCATTTTTCCTGCATCTGCAGTCACGTTGCATTTGACGGAGACAATACAGCTGCCCGTGCAGAAGTAGGCAAATTAAACCATCTCAGCAGGCTGAGCCCAGATAATACAACACAGATGATCAGCTCCACAGCCTCCATGCACAGACCGCCCGCAGCAGAGCTCCCGCAGAGCTCTCCCCTGCCAGCGTCTCCTTCTCTTCCAGCATCAGCAAGGCAGAGCCTCCAAGCACATGGAAAGAAAACACACAACTTCCCTGAGCGGATCTCTTAACTATAGGTGCCACTGGCCTCACCAGCATCTCGCCAAGATTAAAGGACCCCCGTCAGGACAGCAACATCATGTGTGAACTAGACTTTGTGCTTTGGAAAGCCTTCATGAAAATGGGGAGGGTTTAAGCCTCCTCCAAAATAACTTTAGTTTCCTGGTATAGGTCTGTGCAATGGAAACAGGCTCTGTAAGTGCCTTGCTCAGTGCTGGTCAAACTGGCCATGGTAGGTGATCTCTGTTTCTGCACCATGCGTGAGTGGCTCCATCTAACGGCTTCCTGCCCCCTCTGGCCTGTCCTGGGTGGCTTCTGGCTTTATCCATGCTTTATTCTGGCTTTACTCGTAGTCTGGTCCTGATACAGGATTGGATGCGGGTAGAGTGAATGTCTGATGGATGACTCCTTCCCTGGGCAAATCATCACCTCTGTCTGGTATGAGTTAGGGGGATTCCACCTCTCTCCTGGGATGCAGCTCACGCTTGCTTATATGAGGATGTTGGACTTCTTCCTCCGACAAGTCAATCCAACCGGATTTGCAGAAATCTCACTGGTATGATATTTCCCAAACATTTGCTGATCCCCCCAGCATTCATCTCCATGGATTGTTACAGCCCTCTTTTATCTGAACTTGTCAGCCCCGTGTGCCGCATCCTTCTGGAAGATAAACTGGCTTTCATAATGAAACACAAGGCCAAATTCACCGCTTCCTAATCTGCTCATAATTCCACTGATTCTAGTGGGATTACATTAGGTTTCAAATAGCAGAGACTCTGGCAGTTTCTCCCTATGACTCTATGTTGCTTTCAGCAACATTTCTTAACAGAATATGACAGAACTCATTTGGTGAGACAGCTATTAAAAGAAATTTTGGTTGAGACTAGTACCAAACACAGACTTTATTGGTGTTTGAAAAGAAAAAAAAAAATGCTTTTTTTCCTAACAGTTCTATTTATGTATATCTGTAAATCCTACACAGGTCCAAAAACGGACATGTCAAGACACAGGTTTTTTTTTAAGAAAAGATGAAAAATTGGAGAGGGAGAAAGAACCCCACAAAACTGCCTTGTGGTCAAGAGAAAATTTATTTTATAGAAATGTCAATAGGCGTCTGGATTAAAGCACATCAATTCCTCGTTAAGGAAAAAAAGCCCTGCACGTTGCAGATTATTTAATCTACCAGAAAAAGGTTTATGGGCAAAGAGGTTTTGGAGGGAGTTAAAGGCAAAACGATTAGCATTATGAATACAGCAGAGAGGAAGGAAAGCAGCAAATGTTGTGTATTCAGGTATCTTCATACAAATGCTGGAGTTCTTTTGAGAGGTCTTTTTGCCAAATAGCCTTGGATTCAGTGTAGCTTGATTTGATGAAATTCTATTCTATGCTATGTAGACTCTGCTGGAAAACACCAAATAGCACCTTCTGGCCTTAAATCTTCGAGCCACCTGAACACTGCACAGAAAGCTGTTCAGGTACCAAGCCTGTGTTGTCAGAAAGGGCTGTGAAGCTCAAACAGCAGAGTGTGCTTGCTGCCATAAATATGATAAATAATATATGTAATATTGTAGTGCTGTCAGAGTGCAGCTGTGGGAACAGGCAGTTGATGAGTGGGGAAAACCTTCAAGCCTTTGCCTCCCAATCTTCTGATCAGTTCAGTACTCATATCAGTCTTAAGGCTTCTGTTTGTTCCAGCATCTTGCCCTTACAGCTCTCTTCTACTGATTACGAGATGAAACTAATCTTTCTCTTCTAAAAGCAAGCTTACCTGATGTGTAATTACACCCAATGGACAAAACATACTGAAAAACATTCCCTAGAATTGTGTGTAGGTGGTCCATAGATAACCATCAGATTCTTTCTTATTGGACCCTGCAAACACTTAAAGTCAAGTATTACATAATATCTTTAGTATTAGAAACTTCTGGGTGTATTTAAAAAGATGCAGATGTTTTCAGAATCAATGCACATTTCTGAAAAGATGAAGGCCATATAAGTGTGTGCCCAAGTGGGAATTACAACACAATAGCTAAGCACATTGCAGTTGATCCTTTTGGAAGATTTTGAAGATTTCCTGGCTTTAACCAGGAGCACCTGCAGAGTTGTTCCATTGCCAGACGTGCCCTGAAAGGTCAGACTTCAAACATGCCTGATAACCTGCCCAGGTAACATCGTACAGGGCCACACATTTTATGCAGAGCCACTTCATGCTTCTCAGCAACTGTATGTGGAAGGGAAAAAGTTCACCTGGAGTTTGCCAGTATGTGTCACCCTGTGGTTTGGAAACCAGATTTCTTTTTAAGCAGACATCTGTTACAACAATGCTTGTTTGTTTGCGATGCAGAAGTGCTCGACTGTGTATGGGACTGGGAAAAGGACAAAAATAACATTTGCAATATCTCTTACAGTTTGAATCATTTAATGGATTCCTGAAAAGATCCCATCCATGCATAGTATCAACAGATGTGACCCTTTCTCTTGTGTGGATTTAAATCCCTGTCATTAATCTCAATCCTCATCTCTGCTCAGGCTGATTCCATGCATGGAGAATAACCCACAGTGATAAAGAGCAGTTTGTGAAAAGTGAACAAAATTACCATATTGTGAGGGATTTTACTGTAATTTATAGCATATGAAAATTTGCCCTTCAGGGGACTGTAAATTGGTTCAGATCTATGGGGTTAGTCTACCCTAAACACAAAGATAAAAGAAGGGGTGTAAACTTTTCCAGGTATTAAAAAAATGAATTCTTTGGGGACTGTTAACTGAAAACAGCTGCTTTTAAAATGAGCTTAGAGCTGTCCCTGCGAAGTTTCTCAGCCTTTCATAGGAATTCACAGTCAAAGATTTAATAATGGTAAGATTCTCTTCTCTTTTCACAGTCTGGGGAAATGTAACAGCCTTCAAGTTTCTTTTGCAGTCACTTTATGAACTTCTTTCCTTTGGATCTTTATATTTATATTGGAAGCTGCTTTCTTTCAGCTGTGCTTCCAGAGAAATCTGAAAATGTGGCGAAACCGGGGACATGCTGTGCCTCTTGTAAGGAATTTCATCAAATAAAGCAGACGGTTTTACAGCTAAAGCAAAAGGTATGAACACTGATCAGCCATGTCTTTACCAGATCTGCATGTTTTACAACAACTGAGATTAAATTTAAGTATTTGGAGCTGTCACTGACATGTCGTTCTTGTACCCATAAAGAGGATGGCAATATATTTTAAAATCATGTAAGAATGGCATCTCTTCCTTGCGTTTCTGTATGGATTTTAAGCAGATTGCAACCCAAGTTCATGTACGTCTGTTACCAAGCTCGTGGTAATAGACTGGCAAACACCCATCCCGGGCTGAGCCCAGCTTTCTTGGCAATCTGTGCTGACCTAAGCTTTTCATTCACTCTGGATGCACAGGATTTTGGACTTGATCCACCTTCAGAGTCAGCAAGTGCAAGACATTCTGTAGATGTAGGAACATGATTTTGCATTAATGGGGTGCTGATAACAGGATTCTTGCTTTCTTAGGTGCGGGGCTAAACAGGAACGTCACTAGCTTGAAACATCACTCTTCTTTTAAAAAAGAAAAACCCTCAGTCCCAAACCTTTTTTGCTTTCACTTGTCGTCTTACAAGTAGAGAACAATGCATTTAGAAACTTCCCCTGGCCTTTAATTGCTCCTATATGTAGCCTCCTTTTGCGTTTGAGTTAGGATTGAAATAACCCAAGGACCCAGCCTCAGATCTGGAGAGCCTAGTGCAGGGATGCACATGTAATGCCTTTTCTGGTGACATCTCCTTTGAACATTCATATTCTTTCAAACTCAAATGTTCTGCAGGAATATTCTCAGCAATTCATGCTGACAGGCTGTAATTATTTCACCCAGGGTACTAATTTAATTTCACTGTGTCAAAACAGAATTTGGTGTGCTTGTTGCATTTAATGTTATTCCTCCAATTATAGGAAGAAAGAAATCTGCTTCACTAAAAATGAAATTCACTGAGGTTAGAGATAATCTTTATCTCAAAAATCTCAAAATGTCATGTTTTCCTTCTGGATCAGCATGAAGACAAATGTGGAAGTGACAGAATTCCATGTGTGATAGAAATTCTGTTTTTCAAACAAATGGTAGCACAGAAGTTAAAAAAGGATCTATGCTTTTGCATGGCTGTTTCTCCAGCCACTCTCTGTGATGCTGAACAGACTCACACCGACCTCCAGGGAGGGATCTGGAGTCACACTGTTGGTCATGTTGTTTGCTGCAAGAATTGACTGATGGAATCAATGGAAAGTTTTCTGTGTCTAACTTCCACTCTTAGATGCCTGAGTTCAAAATGTTAGATGCCTGTGTTCAGGCCATCAATACCTGTCACTATGGGCACTGGTACAGCAGTTGTGGCCAAACTAAGCAGCTCACTCTTACTTCATAACTGTCCTGTCACAGTACATAGCTTAATTTTTCCCCCAGTATCTTCCTACTGAGACTTGACCTGTTTGGCATCCTCAGAGGGAGCCCACTGGGTTGTGCCACATACAGACAGAGCTGGAAGAGAAGGTCCCTGATACCCTCAGCAATTTTACTGCCCAGAGAGGAGAGCTTTTGTCCATGCTGAGAGATCTGGCCCACTACTAATTCTCTACCCAGGGAGACATCAACTCTTGTGTTTCACCCACTGCTCCCCATGGTCAAGTTCTTCTGGGGAAGACGTCTCTCAATATCTGTGGTTGAAGCTGTTCTGTTTTGTGTAGAAAAACTCATTTCTGTCTGCCAGGAAGACAGTTTATGGAATGAGTCTTCAGTCTTGTGGTTAAGGCTTTCAGATTTTATGAACTTTATTCAAAATTGTGGTTAGCGGAAAAGCCTGTGTGATGCTCTGTCCCAATATGCTAGAGGTCTGTGGGATATCCTACATTGATCCCAGACCCTGATGGAAGGAAGAAGAGTGAAAAGCTGAAAAACTGGGGGAAAGATATCTGACACGCTGACAGACTGCCAAGAATTTTTTTTAAAAATCAAGTAAACTAGATTCTATTGCACAGATGTGTTTAAACATCTTAATTAGAAAGCCATGTTCCACATCACTCCTGACAAGCACTGTCAAAATTTGTCTAAACCACAGATTCCCTAGAAACTACCCAAAACTCCAGATGCAGCACGCAACACAGCATATGGGAGTCTTGTTTCTAGAGCAATCCTTCTTTAAAATTTACCTTCACTAATATTTGCATGCACATGGGACAAAAAAATTATTTTCGAAGGTCCATTCAGATTTGGAGCTGTCAATGGAGAAAGCCAAGGTCACCCTGGACTAGGATCTCGGTTCAGTTAAAAGGTGAAACAAATTAGGCTAGTGGGTATAGCCAATCCCTAAGAGGATGTGAGTCAACATCAAAAGCACATGGTTTGGCTTCGGTGCATTTAACAACCATTTTCTGTCCAGAAGATATCAAAGAGTAGTGAGCTAGACCAGAGCCTGGGTATTTTGGCACTCCTAGTGTATGCCTCAAGTCCAGCTGACTCAGTGGGGAAGCATGTGTAGATGCTTTCACAGCAGCTATGTGATTGTTTTTTTACATACTCAGTTGTTACAACAGCCTTGCTGGCAGGAAGAAGTCAATATTTAAGCAACAGAAAAGAATACGCTTCCAAATCCTCTTCTTGATGAGTCTTCACCACTACATGCACCTTTTTACTCCAGCTTGCCTATTTGCGATATAACGTGGAGAGTATTCACAGCAGAGTCTATGTATTAAGTGACATCTATTTATCAGCTGGGACAGATCCCCAGAATGAGATCTGTTGAGAATTATATGCACAAGCTCAAAAGAGGACTTCAATTAATCCGTCACCCAACAGTGGCCACCCCTAAGGAGAAACACTTACTGAAAATATTCTCACAAAAACTACCTGAAAAATATAATGTTCTCAGGTGGTCACAGGATTTATCTTTGCGTCTCAGTTTTGGCATGGCAGCACTGGCACCGCAGAACCCTTGGATGATTTGTGTCACATAGCGAAAGTTTTGCAGCATGATGGTCCTTGCAACCCTTCCATTTGCACCCAGCCAGGAACCTTCTCTGACGGAGTGGACACGCCTCTGGTACACAAAACTTTGCTGACCAGAGCCAGACACTGGAGCTTCCCATGCTGGTCCCTGGCCAGTGTGGCTCTGTCAGCCCCCAACTACCACATTTTCCTTTTCAGTCCCAGGTGTAGGATGCTGTGAGCCATGGAGTAGCCCTTCATCTTCAGTAGCCCCTCACTTTGGTCTGTGCTGCAAGGTCTGGGGTGTTGGCTGAGAAAGCTGCAGGGTCACTGGTAAACAAAGCAGAGGTGTTTCTCTGGAAAACCAAAGATGACAGCTCACCCCAGAGCCATAGGTGTACCGGATCCCCATTTTCTGTGTGAGCAGATACGAGTGAGCATTTAAGGAACACACTGTGGGAAGTGTTGACCTCATATAGCCACTGATTTCTGTGGGGGTGGAGTGAATCTACCAAATTCTTGTAGGACTTGTATCATGACACTTAATTTGCCTATAGTGCAGTCATCATGTCTTTGGAACTGCAGTGCTTTCCAAAACCTAAGTAACAAATGGCTAATAAATCTTAATATTTCTGTCATTGCATTTTGAATTCCAGCCTCAATAATCAAACTGGTGTTTCAGAAATGCCACCAGAATCATCAGGATTTCCAGCTCCTTTTTTTCCCTGAGTTTTTTCCTTCAGAACTGTTCTGTACCTCCAACCCAAAACTGCAAGCAGCACTAGCTGCTCTTAAGTTGCATTCTGTAAGTAATAACTTGCTTGCCAAAGGAAATCTGCCCAGTCATAGTAGGCACTGAAAGTGCATAGCACCGGGTTTTTTTCTTGTGCATTACAAACATTAGGTTTGCAGTAATGACAGGGGAATGTATATCAAATAATTACAGAAACAAGTAGGAGTCTTGAGAACAACCCAGTTCAGGGAATTCCAAATAGCTGATGAAAAGCATTGTCAGATAGCAGGAGTCATCATGTATTTTATTTAATGCAGCTCTCCCAGGCAAATATTGCAGAATTCAGCATCAAATTATCGAGTGAGCCAAATTCCTTCAAGCAAAAAAGCTCACCCAGAGATAGGTCTGTTCTGGTGTGGCTGAAATAGCTCTTCAGTTCCATTTGGCAGAGCACAATCCCCAACTCTACATGCAGCTGCTCACCACTAATAAACTTCTTTCCTCTTTGCAGACCAGCCTCCTGGCTCGTCATTTCCCTTCAGCTGCCTCTGGAGAGACTAAACATTTGTGTATTTTTCTAAGTATGTTTAATTATTAAATATGTTCAATCTGGACAGATTAATGTTTCATGGATAATTAAACATGTAATGGATAATGACACTTTAAACTATAATGTGCAATTCTTCTTACATTCTCACTTACTTTATCTTGCGTCTCTATCCAGAGAAGATCCAGACATCTGTTGGGTTAACTAGTATGGTTACAGGGCCAGATCCACTAAAGATTTGGGGTTCTCATTGAAACCAATGGAAAATCAGCAGCTTGTGCTGCAATTGAGTACTTAAATATCTGAGCAAATGTTGCCCTGAGAAAGGAAGAGTAAATGAATAGAGGAAACTTCAAATAAAAGAAAAGCAGGCTTCCTGAGAAGATCCAAGTAGTTTTGAGACTTGGGTGCTTCAGAATTTGTTGCTGTATCTCTCCTGAATTTCTCCTGTTCTCCATTGGATTGGCTTTCAGTGTTTCCACAGTGACTTGAAAAGTGAACAGACTCACGAAGTAACTTTTTCTTTCCTAATGATTTCAATGAAAGATATGATTAAACACTTTATATTTTCCTGAAATATTTAAATAGACTGTTTTTTCTTGTGAAAGTTTAACTAAGAATGGAATTTATTCAGCTGAACAATGAAGGTCTTACAGTGATTTTTGGTTTTGGCAGGTTGCTTTGCTACCAAATAATGCTGCTGATCTTAGCAAGCAAATCACTGGTGAAAAAGTGCTTGCATCTAATGCATATATTCCTGGCCCCCCAGGCCAGCCTGGCCAACAAGGCCCTCCAGGTAAGATACAGATGAGAGGTGTAGAAGTGTTCAGTACTACTAAGTAAAAATAATAAGCTTCAGTCTTTCAGTGTGATAGGATTTTATGTGTTTCACATTTTGATTGATACTATTATAATTTGCATTTTCGCATTTTGATTGATACTATTATATTTGCATTTGTGCTAAATTTGAAAAGAAAAACTTTCTGGTTGTTATGATCAGCCTCTGCCAACTGTTTAACATCATCCACTGTGTCTCCATGTGTTTCTTGGCGTGCAAGCTGCGTTTGTCCCGTATGTGTTAAATTTCTCCCTCTCACTGGGATATCTCACCTGCTTCAGTTGTCATTTCCTGTATTTTAACCCTGTCTTAAAACATTCGCTATTATTTCAGGAATATCAATTGCTTTAGCTCACTGTCAATAGTAGAGCAGAAAATATGCTTTCAGTTTGTGGGGGTTTGTGCCAACTGTTTTATTTTTCCTCATCTGGTTTTGCAAGGATTTGGTTTTATGTTGTGTTCAGATTCAAAGGAATCTGAAAAGAAAAGTATAACTCTACTCACACCTTCTTTGCTAAGGTATAGATTGAAACAATGTGAAAAATAGAGGGATCCTAAAGCTCTAACTTAAGCCAGACATCTTGCAACTGACAGCCAACGGTACTAAAAGTTTTGGAAATCTAATTTTGGGTTAGCAATAAATCCAAGGAATTTTAACATTGTGGTGGATTTCAGAAAGATTCTTACAGAGAACTAGAAAATACTCCTTACAAGGATTTTACTCCCTATTAAGCTGTCCCCTCCCTTCATTCCTTCCCTCCCTGTGTTTATACCCCCTTTTGCAGTCTCGCTTTGGTTTTTGAGTCTTTATCTCATTTCCTTGGAGGATGAGTACCTTCAGTTTTCAATATATCACAAGTGCAAGGACAGTGTGGTTAGAGGTTTTGCATCAGGCTCTGAAGGGTACAATTGCCTTGCAATCCCCCCAAGACAGGCCTGACCCTCCAAGGTTTTCCACCCACCAGTTTTTCCCATGAATGAGCTGTCCGAGGTACTGTAGAACTCTGCTCCCCCTAAAATCACCCCCTCTGCTGCCCAGAAAGGAGGAATCCCAGAGAGTCATCACCGAACTTGGGTTGTCTCCTTTTGAAAATCTTAACTGTACATATTCTGTCCTGCTGAACCCTCTTTACTCTCTGCCTTTCATTTTCTATGTCTTTCATGTGTCCTCTATGAAGAAAAGTGCTTTTCCCTCTAATCAAAAAGCGTTTCAGCTAGTGGCACTTCAATGGTCTTTATTTTGTGCAAAGGTTGTTTCGGGTGCCTGATTTTCTGATTTTCTGTCTGATTTTCATTTCATAGAATTTCTCTTGAGCTAAACATACATTTGTTGCCTGTGTGCTTCCTAAAATCTAACATGCTCTGCTGAACCAACGGAAACTGAAAAGGATATAAAGCAAAATGGAAGAACAGAGCCCTTTTTGCCCCTAACACTTTGGCTACAGTACTGGGCAAAAGAGAGGTGCAGCCCACCACTGGAAAGGGCTTGCTTGTGCCAGTCACGTAGATGCCATCAACACAGAATTCCCATGAGTTTTATGAGGCTTTCTTTTTATCAGATATTCCTCAAATGTGACTTGTTCTTCTTTGTGTCAAAATGAGTCATTTTTGCTCTTCTTTTAGTTCCCAGTCTGTGTCCCTAACCATCTGGCAGTGGCAGACTTGGATTCTTTGTATACACAATATTGAATTGTTTAATTGATCATCTCTTGTAGCTACTATGACAAAGAGTATTGTCTCAGAGGGCCGCTGATGTGCATATGCAGATGTGTTTGTTGTATTGTTATGGATTTGGATGTGTTAAGGTAACCAATCAATTGAGTCATTCAGAAAATGATCATTCCTCACTGTTTGCACTGATGAAGTGTCCTGAAGGCTTTCCCTGACAGATAACCTTTTCTGTTGACTGCAGGGGCTCCAGGACCAAAAGGGAGCCAAGGAGTTCCTGGGTTACCTGGACCTCCTGGACAGCCAGGCCCTCGTGGATCCATGGGACCTATGGGCCCATCTCCAGACATATCACATATTAAGCAGGGCAGACGGGGCCCCGTGGTCAGTATTCTCATCTCCTGTCATGCCCTGCACAATTGGCCTTAGCTCCACAACTTCTCATGTCCTTGTGAACACTTTCTTTTCTCTTGCAGGGCCCACCTGGAGCCCCAGGGAGAGATGGTAGCAAGGTGAGGAGCAGTAATAATTTCTGTAAGATGGACACATGCACATGTGAAGTGAAGGCTTGCTAGAGTGAAGGCTTGTGTCTCTGCACACCTGTAGACAAACCCTTTCACCATCTCATTTTCTTTGCTAAGATGAAAATGTCCTGTTGTCCCTTCATGTCATCCTTCTCCTATTTTGCGTTTGGCTTCACTAAAGTCTTGCAAATAGTCCCTCCAGGCTGTCAAGCAGCCTTCTTTCCTTTCCCTGTAGATTTTTAGGCTTTCCCCTGAAGAAGCATTGATGATTTAGCCCTTTTCATTAGATGATTCTTCTGTGAATTTCTCCTGTTCATTGCTTTGCTTGTTACTGTGCAGGACAAACATCAGAAGTGCCCCACTCTGCTCCCTCTAAAATCAGTGACAATTTCCTTTTTTTCCTCCTTCGCTTTCTTTTCTTTTTCCAAACAAGCATCAGCTGATGGTTCCTGACCTGGAGACAGTAAATAAGGGAGACTGCAGAGGCAAACAGTGGGGGGTTTTTTTGTTTTCTTTAGTCACAGCAAACTAACCATGGTGGTATTGATTACAGGGGGAGCGAGGTGCACCAGGACCAAAGGGGATACCTGTAAGTATTTCTCACAGGAAGAATTTACACAACAGAGTGATGTTGACTATTAATAACAGGTCAGCCAAAAGTTTTTAAAAAAAACCCTCCTGGGTCAAGAACAAAGATGCTTTACATACACAGAAAATTTTATTGGAAACAAAGTAATTACCTGTTTTCATCCAGGTCTTTTTTGCTTGCACACCTCTTTCCTCTCTGGGTATGAGACTGGAGGCAGTAGGTACCCCTCTGCTCTACAATAGTGCTGGAACATCCTCAGAAGGCATGAGATCCCATGCAGAGTGCTAGTTAGCACAAATTCAACCTCAGCTCCTATTTGGAGTTTGATCCCTGGAACCTTTTAAAATCCTGCCCCTCATCTCTCTGGGATTTGGGAAGCTATAGGCTTTGAGTCAGTCATCAGAAGGATGAGTATTTACAATCTGTTTTCAGGTGAAATTGTTTAAAAACCTCTGGGGTCCCCAGCACAGGAGAGACATCGACCTGTTGGAGCGAGTCCAGAGGAGGCCACCCAGTTGATTAGAGGGATGGAGCACCTCAGCTATGAGAAAAGGCTGAGAGAATTGGGATTTTTCAGCCTGGAAAAAATAAGGCTTTGGGCTGACCTAATTGCAACCTTCCAGTACCTGAAGGGGCCTACAAGAAAAATGGAGAGGGACTTCTTACAAGAGCCTGTAGTGACAGGACAAAGAGGAACGGCTTCAAAATGAAAGAGAGTAGATTTAGATTGGATATTGGGAAGGAATTCTTTACTGTGAGGTGGTGAGGCACTGGCACAGGTTGCCCAGAGAATCTGTGAATGCCTCATCCCTGGAAGTGTTCAAAGCCAGGTGGGATGGGCCTTTGAGCAACCTGGTCCCTGCCCATGGCAGGGAGGTTGGAACTAGATGGCTGTTCTACAATTCTATGAATTAACTTCTTATGCTATTTTCTCATAGGTGGAGTGGATTTTTAAGAGTGTGCCCATCAAAGTATCCTCAGTATTAAACAGTTTAGTTTAATGTGTGAAGTCAGCTAAAATTAGATACTCTCTGCATTGTAATTATCAATATATTTAGTAAGTGATGGGCAGCAGTGAGATTACCATACTGAAAAGATACTTTCCAAAGAACAGAAGTCTTTAAAAAAATGAGTTGTTTAGTCATTCTAAGAATATAATTTCTGTCAGTTTAATACTAAACAAGACGGGGAAGCAAGATTTATGTCCTCTATTCCCGTGAGGTGTCAGGCTACTCTTAGGAAACAGATGCAGCAAAGGAATTGTTAAGTGACAAAAGGGCTGAGTATCTTCTAAATGTAGGCTCTGTCTGAAAAAAAAATTTATTCTTTTGAAAACTGTTTCCTGAGCAAGTTGGTTAAAAAGCAGACCACTAACTTTTGGCAATTGATACAAAGCAGTATTTTACTGAACTACCCCCGCAAGGGTAATTCTATCAAGCAGTTTGAAAACTGTAAGAGCAAGGTGGTTTGTTATTAATGACCATGCGTTGTGACTGCAGGGCCCACCAGGTTCATTTGATTTCCTATTGCTGATGATGGCAGACATCAGAAATGACATCGCTGAGCTGCAAGAGAGAGTGTTTGGACACAGGACTCACTCATCAACAGAGGAATTTCCATTACCTCAGGAATTTACAAACTATCATGATACAGTAGATTTTGGATCTGGAGAAGACTACAAACCACGGGCAGCACCCAGAAACTCCAGGATACAGAAGGCAGACCATCCTTAGCTATGCCCACTGAAAAATAAAGCCCCTTTAGAATTCTTCAATATAAAAGATGCACTGACAATGTAAAATATATATATATATATTATTTCCCAGTTTTCTTTCTGCTTTTTCTGAACCATGCTGCCTGTACTGTAGCTTTCCTGGTTCACGGTAGCCTCCTTGCAGTAATTCCATACCATCAAGCCTGCACTGTGCATTGTACCTATACTATCAAGAAAACCTTCACAGTATATAATATGACTAAGGCATGCTCTAGCTAATAATGCAGACCACAGCATTCCATCTGCCTACCTTGCATTCTATTTCCAAATGACCCAAATCTTGCCAGGGACAGAGGGGTAGCTGAACATCATCCCTGAATTATGCCAATAATGAAAACCTTGGTCCGCAGTTACTTTATAAATGCAAATATATTATACCACTGAAGTCAAGTTTCCAGCTACTGTCCCCAGGCTTAGGACAGTGTGAGAAGTGGATCCCTGTTTCACAGCAGAGGCCAGCTGTAAGTGAGATATTGTCTTCTATTATGCCCCATTGTGGCAGAAAAAGGCAAAAAAAGTATGGTGAAGCAGTGATACAAGGGTGTTACTGCTTGATCTGGAAATTATTAGGCTTTGTGTTGCTAGAGTATCATTCAAAGACAGTCAAAAGATGTTCATCCTAAACTAACACTACTTTTTCCTTACCATTGTCCCACTGCTCAGTGTGAAGGCCAGTTACCTTTCTCAACAGATTCATGTTGAATACACTGCACAAAGATGAGCAAGATAAAGGGGATGTTTAAAACAGGAAAACCAATCATAAGTGAATCAGGCAGGCTTACTGGCAAGCACAAAATCAATCCCAGCCTTGCAGAAAGAGTCAGATTCTGACCTCCTGCATGTTCATGTCTTCCTTGGTGAAATTGAAGTCTGAGTGAAATCGACACCGGAGAGAGGCCTCATGGTTGCAAAGAGCTTCCATCTGTTTTGTTCCTCTGCTGCATGAGATCAACCTAAACGGCTTTCACCGAACTGAAACACAGAGTGGCAGCGTACTTGGCTGGGTGTATGGAGGAGTATGAGTAGGTGCAGGAGTGCACATGACAAAACATTTCAACAGGTACGAGGATGGCTAAGTGAGGTACTGCACATGGGATCCTGTATTTGTGAATGGGGATAAAAGGGAGTGCCCTTTATTTACACTGGAAGATTGGATGCACAAGTTAGACCATACCTCATGGGTGATGTATGTTACCATTTCTTTTGGATTTCCACAGCTCCTGAGGACTTTGCCAAGATTGGAATATAAAGGAGTATATTAAGCACAAAATTTCAATGTTGTATCTGTGTAGCTGCTACTTCTACAGTGTGTCTAGTGCTCAGTGGTGTCCATGTTACAAATGCAAAGCAAATCTTGTTATTTTGCCGTGTTTTTCAGGGCTTGCATGTTCTAATAGAATAAATACAGATAAAAATATAAGCAGGGCCTTTTCAGATAACACATAAAGGTTTGGATTCCCTTCCATATTTTCTAGGCCAAAAGATAGTTGGTGTAATCCCGACACCACCAGTACAGATCATGCAGTGTAAACAGTTGGCTCTCTAGACCTTTCATGTCTGTTGTGTGTCGTCTTAAGAGGATGTATTCATTCCTGTAGCTGTTTCCCAGCTTCTCACTATCACTAAGCCATAAGCAAGGGCATTAACTTTTAACATGAGTATTCTGTATTCCTCTTCATGTTATGTCTTTATCAGTATTTACAAAGCAATGTCTAAATCACAGGGATAGCTGAAAAAAAAGATAGTGGTCTTACCCTGTGGTCCTTGGGCTTCTCCTCAGTCTGGGAGGACCTCTGCCAGCAGCTGCAGATCCAAGTAGGCTTGTGAACCACGTCATAAGGGAGACTTGAGGAAGGAAGTTGTTGCCAGAAGAGGGATGGTCTTATATGCAGCAGGCTGAAAGAAACCTCAAAGACAGCATATGAGGCTTTTTTGGCGGGCAACTAAGTATAAATTACATCATTTATGAATATGCAATTTTAATTAAATTTGTTCGGTGTCAAATGTTGTATTTTTAAATCTTGCAAATTGTGTAACTCTTGCATATGTTTACCAGTACACTTCATCACCTGCTGGGCCAGGTTGGTTCCCACTAGAGAATTAGTAGCTTAAGATTTTTGACCATCACTTACAAAATGACATAACTTATGTTAGATGTGCCACTTCCTACATATCTACAGATTCTATTGCCCCCTGCCCACAAGATGATATGTTCTAAAAAAGGCACTTATTTTAGTTCTAAGCTCTGCTTTTTCAAATATAGAAACATACCAAATGAGAAGTTCCCACAATTTGACAGTCAAATTCAGGGAGAGGTGACAATTGCCCTGCTGTGCATAAGTATCCAGGGAAGGAAAATTCTGAGACTCGACCAGAAAAGTAGATAAAACATGTGCTTTGCTGTAAGTACAGAGAGTTGTTCTACAGGTTCATGACTATAAATATAGCACATGTTAACATGACTTTCTGAATAGAAACCTCAGTGTCTTCCCTTTCTGGAGTCAGCATCATTGGTTTTCACAGCCTAGAGCTGGGTTTCCAACAGATGAGTTTAGTTCATTAAAAAAAGGTGACAGAAAGTGCTCCTTGGGCTTGTCCTTGTCTTTCACCCTTCTCAGTCCAGACTTTCTGCCCCAAAGCTGTTCTAGTCCCAGCAACAAGGGGGACACTGTGGCAAAGATAAGTTCAGCCAACATGGCACAGGAATTCCTAGAGCAGAGAGAGCCCCTCTGAGCACAGCTGGCAGGGAAGGGTCAGCCTCCGGTCTGCGTCCAGCTATGACCTTTCTCGTTTCTGATTAACGGTATGATAACTTTCATAACATATTTTATCAGCAACATTTCATTAAGATTTCTGGATAAACACATGAAGACACTCAGAAAAGTGTCATTTTCTTCAGCATACCCAACATTTTATAACACCAGCACAGAGGAATAATTTCCAAACTTAAGTTTCATTACGGGGTAGCCAGAGAAGTCATTACCTTTCAAATTATTTATTACTCTGTGGCTCCAAAAATAACGAACTTCCCCAAGAATCCAAAACAAGAAAGTAGAAACTTCTACACTCATGTCTAGTCTCATTACTAGGCTCATGCACATGACAACTTTGTTTCATATAAATATTATGTATAGTTTTATTAGAAAGAAATATTGTTTTGATGTTAATACATCAAGTTATAAGCAGAAGGATAATAAAGAATTTGTTATTTTATTAATATTAGAAATATATTTAATGGAAACATTTGCGAGAGTGTGTAGTGGTGGGAAAATTGATTGTTAACGGGATTAACAAAATCATGAATCTTGAAAAATGTTTTCTTTCAACGCTGTGCCAAGTACATACAGGTTTAGTCTTTCTTACAAAGCTGTAATTCTGGCATGGAAGAATTTTATATTGTCATGCTAAATCAGGAAAAGAAGAGGAAAATTGATTGTAAATGGAATTAGGGTAATGGCTGGAGTTATTATTGGCATCACAGCTTACATAGCCTTCTTCCTAGAAGTGTTTCAGAGTTAATATGCCAAGTCCCAGAGCAGCAACAAAAGATGGGGGTGGAGTCCAAGTCTCTCAATTTCACATTAAAATCCGTATGTTTGTTCCTATTACACATTCCAATAACTATACTGTTCACTTTATTTATATATGAAATACTAAAATGTGTATAAGATGACTGTGATTTTATGATGTATTCATAATAACAAAGATATTTTTTCTTAGACTGTTGGAAGCTGCTTTTGTTACACATCACTTTCTCTGAAATACAGCAATGTTGGCTGAAAGAAACAAATGGAGGGAAACCTCCTTGTGCTGCCTTCTGGCATTTTTCTTGGAACTGAGGTACACATACTGCCATAGTTCTCTGACTATGAGGAATCAGCTCCTGCAAACTAATGTGGGTTTCAGTCTTTGTGGGAATAAAGCACAGCACCAGCTCTGCTATATGGATGGTGGCTCCTGTGCTGTGTGAGGCTGGATGCAGCAGCCTTACCCCACTCTGTCAGTGTGCAGTTTCTGCACAGCCTGGGCGTGTGCTACAGGGGTCTGAAGCTCTCTGACATCCTGCCACCAGCACTGTGGAAAAGAGGGGAATAAAGACACAGGCTCTGTCAGGCCTCGCTTGCCCCTCGAACGTGGCCCAGCCGCTCCCTGCAGCCCCAGGAGCATCCTGCGGGCTGTGCCCCATCACAGCTGTAGTGAGCGGCAGCGGGGAGCCTGGCTGCATTCTCTCCTCCCCTCAGAGCCCACCCTGCCTGCCGATGCCACAGGGACAGCAGCAGGGCTGGTACACCGGGCTGATTGTCATTCCTGGTGGGATCCGGCTCCACTGCTGGGACCTAGGACTTGGGTAACGCAAAGTAAAACGAAAAGCATTTGTAAATCATACTGAAACATAAACAAGAAGAAAGAAATTAAAAAAAAAAGGCTGGAACAATCATAGTAACAACTGTCTTAGATTTTACAAAGTAGATAGTGGAAGCAAAATGTTAAAGACAAAAATCTATGGTTAGCAGATCTAAGAATGAAAAGGTAGACAAAGACGTTCCCAGTTGTACTTGGAATTTTATTTTTCCATGACTGAATGATGATAACAGAACAGAACTGACAAGAATTCATGAAAAGCAGAGTCATTTAGCGTCTGCATCTGGGGAAAGCCAGATGGTATAGTCATATGACATGATGATGCAGTTTAATTTTGATTTTAATCACTTACACAGCAGTTTAATCAAGCTAGACATTTTAAAATCTGAGTGGCTATTTAACTTGCGTCCGATAGTTTTAAAAGAAGCAGCAAAAGACCGCCGGGACCGGCAGCGGGACCCGGGGGCAGTGCGGCCCTTTAGCGCCAGCAGCACCTCCGCCTCTCTCTGCCGGGTCTGTCCCGGTTTCCCTGTCCCGGTACGCGGCTGCGGGCCGGACTACGTTAGGAACAACATTGCCAGCGGCAGTGGGAGCTGATCCTGCCCCTCTACTCAGCACTGCCGAGGACATATCCGGAGCGCTGTGTTCTGGGCACCTCAGGACAAGAGAGGTGTGGAGGTCTTAGAGCGGGTCCAGGCGAGGGGTACAAAGATGACTAAGGGACTATACCATCTCTCTTTGTACTGAAAGGCTGAGGCAACGGGGCGTCTTCAGCCGGAGGAAGGGACGACTGAGAGGGGACCTTATCAACGTGTCTCTAAAGGGACGGTGTCAAAAGGATAGAGTCAGGCTCTGCTCGGTGGTACCGAGCAACGGGGCGAGATGCACAGGAAGTTCCACCTGAAAATGAGGGAGAACTTCTCTACTGTGGGTGACCGAGCACTGGAACAGATTTCCCAAAGAGATCGTGGAGTTTCCCTTACTGGAGATATTCAGGAACCCTCTGGACGCAAATCCGTGCTATGTTTGAGCAGGGAGCTTGGACCAGATGACTCCAGAGCGGTTCCTCCCAACCTGACCCACCCCGCGATCCTGAGGCCACATCTGTGACTACATCTCCCGGCAGCGCCCGGGCGGCGCGCGGAGGCCGGGAGGCGGTGCCGGCGGCCGGGAAGGGCGGGCGGCGGGGAAGGTCGGCGGGATGCGGCTGTCGGTGGCGGCCGCCATCTCGCATGGCCGCGTGTACCGGCGGCTCGGGTCCGGCCCGAAGGGGCGCCTGGACCTGCTGCGCAACCTGGTGACGGCGCTGGTGCGCCATGAGCGCATCGAGACGCCCTGGGCGCGGGCCGACGAGATGCGCGGCTACGCCGAGCGGGTGAGCGGCGGGGCCGGGCCGGGCCGGGCCGGGGTTTAGGGCGGGGGTGGCGGGCGGGCGGCCGAGGGGCCCTGATCCGCCGCCTCCTTCCTCTCCGCAGCTCATCGACTACGCCAAGCGGGGGGACACGGACGAGCGAGCCATGCGCATGGCGAACTTCTGGCTGACGGTGAGTACCCCCCCGTCCACCCCCGCATTCCCAGCCCCGGATCCCTCCTGTTCATCCCGCCGCGGTGCCGGAGCTGACTGAGCGTGCCGCCCCGCAGGAGAAGGACCTCATCCACAAGCTGTTCAAGGTGCTGGCGCCGCGGTTCCAGCCGCACCCCGGGAGCTACACGCGCATGCTGCAGATCCCCAACCGGGACGCGCTGGACCGCGCGAAGATGGCGGTGATCGAGCTGAAGGGGAACCCGCTGCCGCCGCTCGTCCGCCCGCGCCGCGACTCCGAGAAGACGCTGCTCAACCAGCTGCTCAAGGGCTACCGGGAGGACCTGCAAAGGGCGGCGGCCCCGCCGGGCACCCCTGTCTAGGGGTCCCCCCGTGCCCCGAGAGGCTGTCCTGGAGCACGGGAATGGAAGGAGTGTGTCGGGAGGGCTGGAGGTTGGTCACTAACCTGAGGTTGCCATGGGAGGCGCGCACAGTTTACTTGCTTCTTCCCGTGGTTTGAATAGAGACTCGGCAAGAGGAGGAAATCAAGCTAGGAGCCCTGGTGGTTGATGTTCTCTGTGTAAATAAACTTTGTTCAGAAAGTTCAGTTTGCTTCTGTTTGAATTATGTTTACAGAAACAGTTAGGTTGGAAAAGACCTCTGAGATCGTTGAGTCCAACCTGTGACTGAATACCACCATTCCGCCTAGACCATGGCAATGAGTGCAATGTACAGTCTTTCCTTAAACACCTCCAGGGACAGTGACCCCACCACCTCCCTGGGCAGCCCATTCCAGTGTCTAATCGCTCTTTCTGTGAAGAAATTCTTCCTAATGTCTGACCTAAACCTCCCCTGGCACAGCTTAATTCTTGTGCATGAGCATTAGTAACACTCCAGCAAAACCTGGCTTTGTTAGAGGTTCTGGTCACACAGCCCTGCTCTGGGGCAGCATCTACCCTGAAATGCTGCACACTGGCTTCTAGGAAACAATAGCTACATTGTTTCCTAGAAGCCAGTGTGCAGCATTTCAGGGTAGGAAGTTCAGTGAAAAATTAGATACTTTTGCTGTTTCAAAAAGTACTGAATGCAAATAGGGTGGTAACACTGAGATAAGTCTTATAAAGAGACAGTATCAAAGGAACTTGTCTTATAATAAGGTGGCAGCACAAGTAGGAGTTGTTGCCATCTCTAGGAAGAGCTTGGTAGACATCCCAGCTTCGGGTGCAGGATTACAGGAAGTCTCTATGTTACCTAATGAGAACAAAAAGGAAGAATGGCAGGACTTTTTCAGTTATTTAAGGATCTTTAGTTGTTAGCTTTGTCTTTGATTTCAAGCACAGCTAGTACTTGAAAGTCCTAGCTGTACCTTTGCAGTGAAAAAAAAAAACCACCTAAACCAACCGAAACATGGTATCACAGAATAGATCACCAGGTTGGAAGGGACCTCAAGGATATCTACTCTGACCTTTCTTGGTAAAACATGGTGGAACTGGTGTGGCTTCCAAAACCCCTGTTTCATTCCTTCCTCCCTCCCAAGTTTTACAGACTTAAGACATTTAAATGAGTGATCCCATGGAGCAAGTTAATTGTATGGAAAGACAAAAAGTTAAGGTTACGTATTCTCTGTTTTAGTGAACCCAGTGTGAAATTAAAGACGTGTACTGCTTAAGGAAGAAGAAAAAAACAGTCAAAATGCTGAAAGGTCAGTGTTCAGACAGACCTTAATCTTTGTCTCTAGTAGCCTTGAATTTGCCCTCTTTGTAGGGAGATGAATCAAACTGCTGTTGCTGCAGAGCTTCCACAGTGTTAAAAGTCCATGCTGAGGCTTTAACAAAATCCTCATGAATAATA
Source organism: Pipra filicauda (assembly GCF_003945595.2). Lineage (NCBI taxonomy): Eukaryota > Metazoa > Chordata > Aves > Passeriformes > Pipridae > Pipra > Pipra filicauda. The sequence goes on along the minus strand of NW_024105053.1, from coordinate 8,615 downwards.
CGTTTTCTGTATTTATTCCTCAAGTGGTCTGGCATCCGAGTAAACTGAACCCTAGCACATTACCAGGGATTGATGACCCAGGATGCTGACTGTAGCCCCTGGAGATTTTCCCTGGAGATCAGGAGCAGAGGTGCTGCCAAAGGTTTTCTCTGCAGGATTTCAAAGCAATAAGGCACTGCAAAACATGCAGGCAAAGGCAAGAGCTGTTTCAGCTGCATAATCTCTTAGTATTCAGATTATAAATGTGAATGCTTCTTGATAAGATGACTGTGGCCTGCACCACTGGCAGGAAATACAGTGTAATGTCCATATTACCACTACCCAAAACACACATTTTGGTCACAGGACCCAGAAGCATGAGCAGCTGGACACATACATAGACAAATGAGCGTGAAAACTGGTTTAGAAAGACGGTTGAATAAAAACATTTAATGAGGGAAAGCAAATCAGGCTCTCGTCTGCTTGTCCTTAATAATCTGAGTTTACAAAAGTGCAGAAAAGCTAGAAGCTTCTAAACTAAATTGGGGAAAATTCTTGATACTTATTTTTTATACACAAATGCTTAGTGTGCACACTTGTTTTTTGCAGTGTCTGAATGAACATTAGGACAGCTGACAAAGCATTCGTCATCTCACAAGCACAGTGTGTAGTCCCTCTAAATGCAGTTCTACTATATGCCCCTGAGCATTTTCTAAGGTTGTGTATGCTTCTGCCTACACAGTGGTTGTCTTGCCAGTCTGTCTTGTACTCAAGTACATCAGGCTTTCAGCTGCCTGTAGAGAAAAACAAATGGAAAGGCCACTTTATAGGTGAAATCTGTTCATACAATTCCTTGTGTTCCTGGCTGCCAGAGCCAGTCCTTCTCTATCACCTTTATAACCATACACAGGCCTATATGATCATTTTTATGTCCTGTCCCCTTACTCTCAGCCCCTTCCACCTCTGGAAAAGAGATGCCTACCTGACTGCAGCTGTGAGACTCCGATACCAGTCATTGATATCTTGTTGGTCGCTGGACATCAACAGCAGTGCCTTGTGTGGAAAGGAAAGCTGAAAGGCAAACAGAATCTGTGGCATTCCTTGCCTAGGCAGCAATTCTGATTAAAGGAGAATCATCACTACTGAATTCAACTCATCTCTGCATGCTGATTTTCACCATTTTCCTTCCCAGACTGAAAAATTTAGCTTTAGTACTGGGAGAAGCCAGAGGCTGGACAGTAGAGAGCAAGTGCCAGACTTGACCATTCTTTCCAGCCACAGTTGACAGCTCACTCTGACTTTATATGCTGTTTGGAGATGAGCAATGGCAGTTCTTAGCAGCTCTTCATTCAGTTTTCTCCCTTATTCCAAGCTGTCCCTCGGGGTCCTTCCACTACCACCAGGTCACAGATTGCTCGAAGTGTTCTTTGTCGCAGCTCACAAGGAATGAGATAACACAGCCCCAGGTCCTGCAACCTTGGAAGAACTGACTTTGAAACCTCTACTGAGGACACTGGTCCCTGCCAAGGACCCTGCAGCCCTCAGGGAGCTTGATGCACAGGCAATATCTGTTGTGATAATACACCTCCCTCATTCTCTGTTTTTCTGTAAGTTCAGCCCACAGTCAGTGTATTCGTTGTCACATGTCGGGGGGCTGTCCCCCCAAACCTGTGGCTCTGATGAGGGCATGTCAAAGTCTTATTGGACCCTCCTCACCTGAGCTAAGTGAAGCAACCAGCAGCAACCTGTACCCCAGAGCGTGCAGGAGGGCCTACACCATGAAAGGAAAAGGACCTACACCACTCAAAAAGAGAAGAGTTGCCTTGACTCAGACTAGCTCATTGCATTTTGTCACTAGTCTCATCGTCTCAGTCCTGCTGCTGCTGAGACAGCTGGAAACCTGCTTCCAAGTCTGACTCCACTGGCACTCCTGCCAGGCAGAAGTGGGGAGACTTACACTGAGGAGCCCTCCCTGGCTCCGCGTGTGGCCGAACACTTTATCCACGGTGCACTGGTGGAGAGGGTAAACAGCCTGGCACGCCAGCTTGTGCGAGTTCAGCGGGTGCAGGGGGTGGCAGGGCTTTGCTGCAATGAGGATATCAGAGAACAGGAAGAACATCCTGCGCTTCAGTTCTTCTCCCTTTGAAGGCACCACCAAAAGCCAGCCTTCCCTGATGTACCAGCGCCCTGGGCATGCAAGGGAAGCAGACAGTTGTCAGATCACTTGAGGAGGGGGGAAAGAAGGATGTAATGAGACAAACAGCAATACAGCGTGAGCCACCCTTGTAGGTTACCGGGTTCTACATCAATTCCAGCCACTAGAAGGCACTGAAGTATCAGCTGGGTCCAGCCCACCAACACGGAAAACACCCATACAAAAGCAGTACCAGCCCAAAACGTTTAGGAGCAGGCTGAAGTTGTTATAAATCTACTTTGTTAATTAAGAGGATATTATGATAGGCAAGCCTGTTTAAAAAGATCAGAACAAAAACATGGTTTTAAAATTGTACGCATACCTTTAAACTAAAATAAGCCTTCAGAAAACACACCATGAACAATCTTTGTGTTGCCCGTTTGTTTATCATTAGTGGCGAAACAAGTTAGCCTAAGCTTTGAAAATGTAGTATTTTGTTGCTTGCTTGTGTGTGTAAATTAAATAAATTTAAAAAAAAAGAAAAACGCCAGAAAAACCAAACCCTCCATGTTTCACAGATCACCTAATTATATACAGACCTCCAGTAGTTAAGGGATTGCACGATGCAGATTACTGTTCTAAGCAAAGGGGATATAAAATAAGAAAGGGGATATAAAATAAGGCAACCTTATCAGCCTCTCTTACAGAACAGAACCCAGTGTCATCCACCCATGAAATGAATTGCAATAAAAGTAAAGGAAGAGAAAGCAGCAGAAAAATAATTAAAGCAATTAGATAAACCCAGCTGTAAGCAGCAATTAAAAAGCGGCAATTAAAAAAATGGCATCTACACAAAATGGAATAATTAAAGCAGGACCTTTAACTAGGATTCTTGTGCAAGATAGCCATCAACTCATGGAAATTATGAAGGCACCTGCCAGTGAGATTATTTGTAAAAATATAAAGCTGTAATTAGGTATTGCCACCTGGCCTTGTCTAGGAAACACCTGCCAGGGAATTTCTGCCACTGTTTTTCATGCCTTAGCTTCTGCACGAGCTATTAAGTACCTTTTAGAAAAAAATCACGGTTTTGTTTAATTATGGATTGTGTCTTACTTAGTATGCTACAATCACAAAACGAAGAGGCAGGTGAATTCCTGCTTATCTTATTCCACAGGAACCACTCCTCTTGTCTGAATTAGAACGTGAGAAAGAGAAGGAATCAAGTGCAGGAATCAATCAAAGTTTAAGAAATAAATAAAAGGAAGGTGTCAGCAACATGGGACTGGACTGGGAAACCGTTCCCCTCAGGCTAAGCTGTGCTTAGACTCTCAGGTATACAATCTGTCCTGGACTGTACTGGAAATCTTGGATTATGGATTAAATCCATGGATTACCAGGGGCACAAGATTTAGGAAATGGCTGTGAAAGGAGGGCAAGAAAATATCCCTATGGAAGCTCAGGATGACAGAACAGTGTGCTAAATTAAGGAGGCAGTTCTGGTTAATATGGTAGTTGCCCTAAATATGGAATGCAGCAAGAAAAGCAGGGTCTCTTCACTGGGAGCAGTACATCTGAGAGACTGCCAAATGTGAGATACCCAACTCCAAAGCTCCTCCTTTCTGTGAATCTACAGAATTATGTTTTTATTTCCCTCCTGGTGGCAGGACACAATCTTAACAGTTCTGAAAAAAACTAGCTTGTTTCTGGAAAGCTGACTCAAAACTAGCAAGCTCCAGTTGCCTCTACTTTTCTGCTTCACACATCCAAGAGTACCTGTGTAACTCCAGGCAATGGAAAACATGACCATAAAAATTCCCTATCCTAGATAATGGAGAGGCCTCTACAGACCCTCAACACTTGCCTTGCTACATGTCTCAGAATATTCAAAGACCAAAAAACCTATGGACCAAACACTTTCAAATGATGGCCATCTCTGGTCTAGCTGTAATGTTTTGGGTGGTTTGTTTGTTCTTTTTTTTTAAAAAAGGGGTTATCTTATTAGTTCTGGCATTCAGGATAACTGATTTACCTTTTTACTTATGCACTACCCGAATGTGCCCAGGCCCCCCACCACATGCTCCTGCTCCCTTGTAAATAGAGCACACCTGTGTGAGCTCCCTTTCCTCTGGCATCATGAGAAAAATTGTAAGAACGGGGAAGAGAATTTTAAATTTATCTGCCCATTGATTAAGCACTTTTGAGAGTGACCTCTGATAAACAACCTTTGTCAGCCTGGCTGATTTGGCTGGTATAGAGTTAATTTTTTTCCATAGTAACTGCTATGGGGCTGGTTTTGATTTGCACTGAAAACAGCATTGACAACACAGGGATCTTTTCTTTGTTGCTGTGTAAGCACTTCTCAGCATCAAGATCTTTCCTGCTCCTCACTCCACCAATAGGGAGGCTGGGGGTGCATGTGAAGCTGGGAAGGGACACAGTTGGGACAGCTGATCCCAACTCCCCAAAGGACATTCCATACCATGTGGCACCATGGTCAGCATATAAAGCTAGGAGAAGAAGGAGGAAGGGGGGTGTTTGGAGTGATGGCATTTGTCTTCCCATTTGTCTCCCACTGTGTGTGTTGGGAGCCCAGCCTTCCTGGGAATAGCTGAATACCTGTCTGCCCATGGCAAGTGGTGGATGAATTCCTTGCTTTGTTTTCCTTGCATGAACAGCTTTTACTTTATCTATTAAACTGTCTTCGTCTCAGCTCACGAGCTTTGTCAGTTTTACCCTTCTGAATCTCTCCTTCATCCCGCTGTGGAATGTGTCTTTCACCCAAAGATCCACAGGTATGAATTACAACCACATTCACTAGTACCTGGAGCTGTGCCTTCACACACAGTGACTTTAACACTCCTCTCCAGCTGCAGCACTGTGCCTGAATAACCTCTGCAATAGCGGAGGGTGAAACCCCAGGTGACCATTTCATAATTTCCCAGATGGGGCGCATGTATCAGAATATTCCTTACACAGCTTGGAGCGTGGTCTGGGCTTGGAGAGCACCCAGTAACACAAGAGGTCATAGAAACCAGTTATCCTATTAAATGTTCTTACATGCCAGTGACTGTGATTTTATATATCTCAGCTATCAACACAAATATGCTGATTTCTGGCAAAGAAATAAATAAAAGAATAAATAAAAAAAAAGAATAAATAAAAGACAATTCTTCATATGAAAGGTATGAGCAGAATTCCATGAATCTTATGGCTTAAGATAAACAATAACACAGTGGTTGGGCCCTTGACACTCAGAAATCTGTGGTTCCTGCAATGGAGTAGAGACAATGCCACTATTTACAGTCTTTTAAAAAATTTTTAATGTCTGTCTTTCATTCCCACCCAGGACTTAAAATCCTGGCTTCCTTGGGTTCATAACTTTTTAACTACATGTCATCAGCTCCTCCTACCTGAATGTCAGGCAATTAAGATGTTGCTTATCCTTACTAAAAAATGCTTAACTTTAAAAAAAAAATGCTTGAATTAGTAGTCATATTCTTTCACCACCTCTCTATGTAATTTGGGCAGAAGGGGAAAAATGGTTAATGTGAGTTGAGTCAGAGGTGAAGGAGAGCATACCTTCATGTATCTCAGCATGGTAGAAGAAAAACAGAGCTGTCAGTAGGACCCACCTGGAGTGAAAACCTGGGTCTTCTGTCCTTTGAGCAGTTTCTGAACCCGAAGCAGCTGCAATGAGTTCTCTCTTTTTTCAGTTATGCCTTGGACCCACTGAGATATCTCAGATATAGATTTCACAGCCTCTGAAATTACAGCAGCATATTCTGAGGTTGTCACAAATGAGTATATATTTCACCTTAGCTATTTGCTAAGAAAAGATAATATGAAATTAAGAAGCAAAGTTTTAAACCAAATATCAACAGCAGTTTTATTCAGGAATTTCAGCAGGAGATTGGAGTAGTTTACCTCCAGAGGCCTCTCTCCAATCAACAATTCTGAAGCTCTAGAAAACATTTACCAATGAAACATTAGACAGAGGAATAACTTGGAAGCAGAAAAGGAAAAAGCCCTACAAGTGGTGTTACTTCAGTTAACTGCTTGTAAATATCACAGAATCATTTTGGTTGGAAAAGACCGCTCAGAGTATTGAGTCCCACCTTTGAGTGAACACCACCTTATCAACTGGAACATGGCACTAAGTGCCACATCCAGTCAGTTCTTGAACACTTACAGGGATGGTGACTCCACCACTTCCCTGGGCAGCCCATTCCAATGTTTAATAACCTTTTCCATTAAGAAATTCCTCCTGATGTCCAGCCTGAACCTCCCCGGCACAGCTTGAGACCATTTCCTCTTGTCCAGTCACTTGTTCCCTGGGAGAAGAGGCCGACCCCCACCTGGCTACAATCTCCTTTCAGGTGGTTGTAGAGAGTGATGAGGTGCCCCCTGAGCCCCCTCTTCTCCAGGTTAAACACCCCCAGCTCCCTCAGCTGCTCCTCATAGGACTTGTGGGCGACCTTTCCCCAAATTGTTGCCCTTTTCTGGGCACACTCCAGCACCTCAATGTGTCTCCTGCAGTGGGGGGCTTAAAACTGGGCACAGGAGTCGAGTTGCAGCCTCACCAGTGCTGAGTACAGAGGGACAGTCACTGCCGTGGTCCTGCTGGCCACACTATTGCTGACACAAGCCAGGTGCCATTGGTCTTCTTGGCCACCTGGCCACGCTCTGGCTCATGTTCAGCCACTGTTGACCAGCACTCCCAAGTCCTTTTCCAGCCACTCTGCCCCCAGCCTGGAGCACTGCAGGGGTTTGTTGTGACCCAAGTGCAGAACCCAGCACTTGGCCTTGTTGAACCTCACACAACTGGGCCTTGGTCCATCGATCCAGCCTGTACAGATCCCTCTGCAGAACCTTCCTACCTTCCAGCAGAACAACACTCCTGCCCAACCTGGTGTCATCTGTGAACTGATTGAGGGTGCACTTGATCCCCTCGTCCAGATCATAGATAAGATATTAAAGAGGACTGGGCCCAGTACTGATCCCTGGGGAACACCACTAGTGATTGGATATGGCATGAAGGACATGAATTACCCTAGAAAATTGAGGCATGTGACGAAGAGAGTCATAGAATGGTTTGGGTTGGAATCGACCTTAAAGATCATCTCATTCCAACCCATCTGCCATGGGCAGGGGCACCTTCCAGTAGACCAGGTTGCTCAGGGCCCCATCTTGCCTTGAACCCTTGGTGGTACGGGGCATCAACAAGTTCCCTGGGCAGCATGTGCCAGTGCCTCACCACCATCAGAATAAAAAAGAATTAAAAATAAAAATTAAAAAAATAGAGCTGCCATTTCTCCAATTTAACCCTTAGGCCACTTTCACAGACAGTTACTCTACATTTTTATTCCCAATGTGTTCTCAGCGATATCTTGATCAAAATGGAGAAGGGAAATAGTAATCCACAAGAGCCCCACAGAGAGGAATATTTTTCTTCTGTGGAAGCAGGCAGGAAGTGGGAATTCAAATATTAGCAAGGAGGCTATCACTGACCAAAGTGTCAGCATCTACAGGTGGAATCATACTTGCAATTTTGAGGTGCTCAGCACTGTCTGGGCAGGTGTTCTCCAGCAGGTCTCTGAAGAAATGCTTGTACCTAAGTTGGAGAGAGCAGGTTTAATTCACAAGATACCAGGAACATCAGCACCTCCTGTAAGTGACAGCATGATGAAGAGCACTCCACCAAGAGATGGACTACATACATCTAAGCCTAACCAAGCAGTTTTGGCCACACTTCAATCACATTCATTTTATCATCAAATTTATTCACTAAAGTAACCCAAGTATTTTATACATCTGCAAGCCTTTGGCTTTTCCCGGGGATCTGATAAAAACAACCTCACAAATTACTTATGTTTATGAGACTCTCAGCATTCACATAAAAATGCCTTCAATACCAGACAAATTTCTCTTTGAACTATCTATTTTTTTGTATCTGAACAGTGGCATTCATACCATGTTTCCTACCCATACAAGAAAATAAAGGCATTTCTATAAGAACTAGGATCTTCCTTTTTCTTTTTTTCCTCTCCAGTCTTTACTGGAAAGGATCAGATCTCTGCAAATTCTTTCTCTTAGTAAAGTCAAACTGTTTTCAGTCTGAAATGACAGAAGGAATTTAACAGATTCACAAACTGGCAGAACTCGTATGACCTAGTGTATTTGTTATTAGTGTTTTGAAGAAAATTGAACATGATGAGCTGATTAATGATAAAATTAGATCTTCTGTTAAAAAGCTAACACTTTTCCCACCTGTTGGACAGCAACAAATATACTGCTGTTTTGCAAATTTAAAGGAAGTATCCAAAGCATTATAATAAAAAAAAAATACACCAGTCAGCTTAATGTTTATAGTTGAAAAGCAGCTACTTGATCTACAGCAGCAGCAGCTGAGTTCCCAGCAAACTACCTGTGCTCTGTATTACTCAGACACCCTCCCCAAGAAAGGGCTGCCCATGAGTGCGTGCAGCACTCTCCCCATGCT